>NC_057343.1:37985714-39306071 GCF_016509475.1 Prionailurus bengalensis
CTGAGCCACTGAGGTACCCCACTTGTGTTTTTTATTTTAGTCATTCTGACAAATGTGAGGTGATACCTCATTGTATTTTTGGTTTGCATGCCCCTGATGATGAGTCATGTTGAGCATCTTTAATGTGGACATCTTTTGGCCATCTGGATATCTTCTTTAGAGAAATGTCTGTTCATTTATTCTGCCTGTTTTTTAATTGGGTTTTTTGTAGTTTTGGGTGTTGAGTTGTATCGGTCTTTATATATTTTGGGCACTAATCCTTTATTAGATATGTCATTTGCTGCAAATACCTTCTCCCATTCCATAGATTGCCTTTTAGTTTTGTTGATTGTTTCCTCCACTATACAGAAGCCTTTTATTTTTTTTTTATTTTTTTTTTAACGTTTATTTATTTTTGAGACTGAGAGAGACAGAGCGTGAACAGGGGAGGGGCAGAGACAGAGGGAGACACAGAATCCGAAACAGGCTCCAGGCTCTGAGCTGTCATCACAGAGCCCGACGTGGGGCTCGAACCCACAGACCGTGAGATCATGACCTGAGCCGAAGTCAGACGCCTAACCGACCAAGCCACCCAGGCGCCCCCAGAAGCCTTTTATTTTGATGTATTCCCAGTAGTTTATTTTTACTCTTCTTTCCTTTGTCTCAGAAGAGATATCTAGAAAAATGTTGCTACAGCTGATGTCAGAGACTTTACTGCCTTCTAGGTTTTTTATGGTTTCAGGCCTCACATTTGGTCTTTAATCCATTTTGAGTTTATTTTTGTGTATGGTGTAAAAAAGTGGAATGGTTTCGTTCTTTGCATGTAGCTAACCAGTTTTCCCAATACCATTTATTGAAAAGACTGTCTTTTTCCCATTGCATATTCTTTTTTGCTTTGTCAGAGATTAATTGGCCATATAATTGTGAGTTTATTTCTGGGTTTTCTATTCTGTTCTATTGATCTATGTGTTTTTGTGTGTGTGTTTGTGTGTGTGTGCGCATTTGAGTGTGTGTGTGTGTGTGTGTGCGTGTGTGCGTGCCAATACTGTACTATTATTTTGAGTACTATAGCTTTGTAATATAACTTAAAATCGAATTGTGCTTCCTCCAGCTTTCCTTTTCAAAATTGCTTTGGCAAGTTGGGGTCTTTTGTGGTTCCATATAAATTTTCAGGTTTTTTTTTGTTTTAGTTCTGTAAAAAATGTTGGTATTTTGATAGGGATTGCATTAAATCTGTGGATTGCTTTGGGTAGTACAGATATTTTAACAATAAATATTCTTCCAACCCATGAGCATGGAGTGTCTCCATTTCTTTGTGTCATCTTTAATTTCTTTCATCAGTGTTTTATAGTTTTAAGAGCATAGGTCTTTCATCTCTTTGGTTGGGTTTGTCCCAAGGTATCGTAGTATTTTTGGTGCGTTTGTAAATGTGATTGTTTTCTTAATTTCTCCTACTGCTGCTTCATTAAGAGTGTATAGAAACGCACTATATTTCTGCACATTGATTTTGTATCCTGTGACTCTGTTGAATTCATTTATCAGTTCAGGTAGCTTTTTGGTGGAGTCTTTAGGGTTTTTATATAATGTATCATAATCATCTGCAAATAGTGAAAGTTTCACTTCTTGCTTACTAATTTGGATGCCTTTTATTTCCTTTTGTTGTCTAATTGCTATGGCTAGGTTTTCTAGTACTATGTTGACTACAAGTGGTGAGAGTACACATCCTGGCTTGTTCTTGACCATTTGGGGAAAACTCATTTTTCCCCATTGAGTATGATGTTAGTAGTGGAATTTTTCATATATGGCTTTTATTATGTTGAGGTATGCTTCCTCTAAACCTATTTTATTGAGGGCTTTTATCATGAATGGATATTGTACTTTGTAGCATGTTTTCTCTGTGTCATTGAGATGATTATATGGTTTTTGTCTTCTTTCTAATTGGTGTGATGTATCACATTGATTGATTTGTAAATATTGAACCACACTTGTATTCTAGGGATAAATCCCACTTGATTATGATGAATGATTTTTTTTAAATGTATCATTTAAATGTTATATTCTGTTTGCTGGTATTTTATTGAGGATTTTTGCATCTAATTTCATCAGATATTGGCCTGTAATTCTTTTTTAGTGGTGTCTTTATCTGTTTTTTTTAAAAATTTTTTTCAACGTTTATTTATTTTTTTGGGGACAGAGAGAGACAGAGCATGAACGGGGGAGGGGCAGAGAGAGAGGGAGACACAGAATCGGAAACAGGCTCCAGGCTCCGAGCCATCAGCCCAGAGCCTGACGCGGGACTCGAACTCCCGGACCGCGAGATCGTGACCTGGCTGAAGTCGGACGCTTAACCGACTGCGCCACCCAGGCGCCCCAATCTGGTTTTGATATTAGGGTAATCCTGTCTCATAGAATGAATATGAAAAATTTTTGTTCCTCTTCTATTATTTAGGATAGTTTAAAAAGAATAGCTATTAACTCTTCTTTAAATATTTGGGATAATTTGCGTGTGAAGCCATCCTGGAGTTTTTGTTCATTAGGAGTTTTTTTTTTTTTTTTACATTTTTTGTTATTTATTTATTTATTTACTTACTTATGTTTCAATCTCCCTATTGGTAATCAGTCTATTCAAATTTTCTATTTCTTCCTGCTTTAGTTTGGTAATTTATGTGTTTCTAAAAATTTATCAGTTTCATATAGGTTGTCGTATTTGTCGGCATATGGCTTTTCATAATATTCTCTTACATTTGTTTTTATTTCTGTGGTATTTGTTATTTCTCTTCTTTCAGTTGTAAATTTATTTATTTGAGTCCTTTTTTTTCTTTTATGAATCTGACTAAAGGTTTATGGATTTTTTGGATCTTTTTAAAGAAGAAGCTTCTGGTTTCATTTATGTGTTCTGTGTTTTTGTTGTTGTTGTTTAGTTTTTATATCATTTATTTCTGCTCTAATCTTTGTTATTTTCTTCCTTCCACTGTCTTTGGCTTTTGTTTGTTCTTTTTTTTTTTTTTTTTTTTTTTTTTTTTTAGCTCCGTTAGGTGTAAGGTTAGGTTGTTTATTTGATCCTTTTCTTGCTTCTTGATGTAGACCTAAATTGCTATAAACTCCCTCTTAGTACTGCTTTTGCTGCATCCCAAACATTTTGGACCATTGTATTTTCATTTGTATTTGTTTCCATACGTTCGTTAATTTCTTTTTGATTTATTGGTTAACCCATTCACTGTTTAGCAGCATATTACTTAACCTGTATGTATTTTGTGGTCTTTCCAGATTTTTTCTTATGTTTAATTTCTAGCTTCCTAGTGTTGTGGTCAGAAAAGATACATGGTATGACTCAATCTTCTTGAATTAGTTGAAAATTGCTTTGTGGCCTAATATGTGATCTATTCTGGAGAATGTTCCATGTGCAGTTGAAAAGAATGTGTATTGTGCTGTTTTGAGATGGTATGTCCTGAATGTATCTGTTAAATCCATCTGGTCCAGTGTGTTGTTCAAAGCCATTGTTTCCTTGTTGATTTTCTGTTTGGATGATCTGTCCATTGATGTAAATGGGATGTTAAAGTCTCCTGCTAGTATTTTATTACTATTGTTTATTTCATAACTTTATGATTGTTATTAACTGTTTTATGGATTTGGGTTCCTTTATGTTGGGTGCATGTATATTTACAGTTGTTATACCTTCTTGACTAATTATCCCCTTTATTATTATACAGTGACCTTTGAAATTACTTGGTCCAATGTGTTTTAAAATATATTTTGTTTGATATGAATATTTCTACCCCAGCTTTCTTTAGATATTGATTTGCATGATAAATGTTTCTCCATCCCCTCACTTTCAATCTGCTGGTGTCTTTAGGTCTGAAATGAGTCTCCTGTAGGCAGCATATAGATGGGTCCTGTTATTTTATCCATTCTGTCATCTTGTCTTTTGATTGAAGCATTTAGACCATTTCCATTCAAAGTAATTATTGATAGATATGTATTTATTGCCATTTTGTTACTTATTTTTGTGGTTGTTTCTGAAGTTTCTCTCTAATCCTTTCTTCTCTTTTATGTTTTGCTGTTTTTCTTTAATGATATATTTAGATTTCTTTTTCTTTATTCTTTGCATATATATTAGTGGTTTTTGATTTGTGGTCACCATTAGGTTTGTATATAACTTCTTCTGGAAATAACAATCTATGTTAAATTGATGATCCTTTAAGTTTGAACACATCCTTTACTCTTCTCCTCCCTCTGTTTTGGGTATACGGTATCATATTTTACATCCTTTTCCTTTGTGAGTTCCTTGACTGATTTTTTACAGAAACGTTCATATTTACTGCTTTTGTGTTGCCTACTTTCATACTGTCACTTTGGTCTTTTCTTTCCACTCAGAGTCCCCTTTAATATTTCTTGCAAGGCTGGTTTAGTGGTCATGAACTCCTTTAGTTTTTGTTTGTCTGGGCAACTCTTTGTCTCTCCTTTTCTGAATGGTAGCTCTACTGGACACAATATTCTTGGCTCCTGAATCTGCATAGATTAGGGGAGAGTTCACCTATTATTTCTTCAAGTAAATATTCTGGCCCCCTTTTCTCACTCCTCTTCTGGGATTCCTAGAATACAAATGTTATCACATTTGATGGAGACACCGAGTTCCCTAATTCTATTCTCTTTTTGCGTATTTCTTTTTTCTCTCTTTTGTTCAGCTTGATGACTTTTCATTATTTTGCCTTCTAGCTCATTAATTCATTCTTTTGCTTCTTCCATCCTACTGTTCATTCTAATAAGCATGCTTCTCATTTTGTTTATTCAGCCATTTGTCTCTGCTATGTTATTCCTTAGCTCTGTGCTAATGATCTCGCTGATGTCCTCTATTTTCTCAAGTCCAGTGAGCATCTTTACAATCATTACTTTAAATTCTCTATGAAGCATGTTACTTATATCTCTATCAGACATGTTTCACTTAGATATCTGGCTGTGGCCTTGTCCTATTATCTCATGTGGGACAAATTCCTCTGTCTTCACATTTGTCTAAGTCTTTGTGTCTGTTTCTGTGTGTCAGGAAAGTCAGCTATATCTTCTGTTTTTGAGGGTAATGGGCTTATGAAGAGGAGCTCGTGTTGTGCCCTGCAGCTTCGTGTCTCTTGTTCCCCAGGGCCTGGCACTTTCAGGAGTGTCTCCAATGTGTGTTGCATACACTCCGCTGTTGTGTCCTGGCTACTTTATCCTCCAGGCCTGTTGCCTGCAGAGGCTCCCATTGCCTGTTGTGGGAAGTGTTTGGTCCCTGGACTGAATGTGATGAGTTTTAACTAGGTGTGCTGTGTTCTGCTTGTGAAATGAGATCTGTCAGCACCACTGCCAGAATCAAGACCCCACAAAACTCCCTGGTTGGGAGTTGCAGTGTGGGAAGGGGCCCACTCTCTGGGACTGAGGCAGACATGACTGGGAAGGGTGGTTCCACCAGAGCACAGGGGTGGGAGTTGTGGTAGATTTATAATCATAGGAACTATCAGTGCCACAATATTGCATATCATCCAATAGCTGTCAGTCACATAGAAATGACCTCTTTAATGCAGCACCTTCATGATAAATCTCTATGTGGGCAGGCAGTATCTTCTAGAACATAGTATATATGTTGAACAAATGACCATTAAATGAAACCGTGTTCTCAATTTGTAGGTACCAGGGCTGAGGAGGAGAGGATTGGACCCTGTTACCAACAGACACAGTGATTCACTTGGGGAATTTGTTCCTCCTATCCCCAGAGGTTAAACCACATCATAACTCGAGGCCTCAGTTGGAGGGGGAGCACAGTAAGCATTCCACTAAATTTAAAGCTATGTCTGTCATCTGATCATTTGGTACTACTAATATTATTAGACTAGAAAACAAAGTAAGGGATTACTGTATGCCTGGGTTAATAGACCCTGCTTATAAGGAAGCACTAGATATTGCTACATAATGGGGTAGTCAGAAGAATATCTGAAACTTGAGGGGTTCACTGGGGAATCTTTAGGTGTTTCCATTCCCAGAAATCACAGGAAAAAGGCAATTCCAAAAACTATATTCTGAAATGGGAAAGGATTCAGATGCCATGAAGATGTGTATCACTCCACTGGGCAGGCACAACAGGCAAATGCAAGTTCTGTATGCAGGTGAACAGAATCTAGAATGGGTGGTATAGAAGAAAATAAGGAATAAGGAAGTGTAACAGCTTGTTCCATGATCCTTCCATTTTAAAGATTTTTAAATAGATGATAAGCAGCCTTTGTCCACAAGTGTCACTAAGAGAGAGTATTCAATGCAAATTTTGAGCAGACTTGGATTTCAGACTCTAGGTAATACTGTTCATACAATGCCCCATAGCCCTTCACTCGTAGGCTCTTGAAGATACATCCAGTATGTTAGCTCTCCCCTTGTGTCTCCTAGGAGGCTCCACAGCCATATTAAGCTGCAAAATGGAAAGTTAGAGTACTTAATCCCCTGTAGAGTATCTCTCAACCAGTGAATAAGGGATTTGGTAAAACAAAACAAAACAAAATAAAAGCCCCAGGTTTCTTGTTTCGTTTGCTTTTTTAGAGACAGTTCTGAAGAATGTTCCATATGGTTTTGTGGAAGGTTTGAGAAGGATTAAGTCCCTGTAGTCCCAGCAGTAATATGTCCATTAATGCAATTTTTGTTGGCTTTTCACCCTTCCATATCTCACTTTGTTCACTCTTTTGATTGTATTTCCTGAGGTCATGTCCCAAATAAACTACCTTCCCCAATGACCTTGTCTCTCAGGTTTGATGGTATCCTAATGTAAGATCACACACACACACACACACACACACACACACACACACGCCATGCCACACCACGCCATGCCACACAAAATCCTGGATTGCTTAAAAAATAATTATATATAACTATATTTCACCTACTGATTTTGTCTCCATGTTTACATGGAAGTCAACTTTATTCTCAATGCCGTCAAACATTTTACGTTAGAAAAATATTAAGTGAAAGCTTGGACCAAAATAAGCTAATTTTACTCTTTATCCAAATGTGTAGATAGCAACAGTAGATTTGCTGTCTCAAGGTTAGAACTGAAAATAAAAGATACATACATGAGAAAAGCATACTGTTTCTTGCAAAGACTTCAACCTTGCCAAATTACTTAACAAGGAGAAAAGATACAATTAGACAATGGGAAAGCGTGCTAATTTTCATTCTTGTCTAGTTTAGGCTCATTATCAGAATAAAGTGAATATTAAATAGGATGCCTTAGGCCTTAAGCTTATAAAAAACAAGTTAGATTGTGAACTGTATATTGTTACATATTTCATATTGAATTGCCTTGATCTACAACCTCAAGCTACCCTTCATCATTATTGCATACCTGATTTCTGCGAGAATACTATTAGTTATTCAAAGCATTATACATTTTACCATGACTCAATGTATCATGTGTACCTTAAATTACCTGATAAGCTCTTCTAAATTTAAATAAACCCTAGAAAATCCTACTTCACTACATAACTAAATAAAGGTTTTAATGGAACTGAATTTGATCTGGAAGAGAAATAGGGGGATTATGCATCTATTTTTATTCTTATTTAGTATCTATAGTGATTAAATTTTTAAGCAAAAATTGCATTTAACTTTAATACCCATTAAATATATATTAATATATCATATGCAAATTACATTGCCATTTTGTTTTAATATTATTTTCCAAAAATATTGTCATTACAATTTGTATTCTTGTACAGATATAAAATATTTATCATGAATCCTTTTGTGTCGTATTTCCCTGAACTGCATAATGGATACAACCCATTTGTGAGGGCTATGTGGGCTGATATTCTAAAACCCCTAGAACAATACCGGGCAATGTAGATGCATTCCTTAAATAACATTTATATGAATCAAGGAGATAAATAGTAACACAGTAATGCACTTCTCTTTTTTTTTTTAAATTTTTTTTAACGTTTATTTATTTTTGAGACAGAGAGAGACAGAGCATGAACGGGGGAGGGTCAGAGAGAGAGGGAGACACAGAATCTGAAACAGGCTCCAGGCTCTGAGCTGTCAGCACAGAGCCCGACGTGGGGCTCAAACTCACGGACCGTGAGATCATGACCTGAGCCGAAGTGGGCTGCTTAACCGACTGAGCCACCCAGGCACCCCAGTAATGCACTTTTCAAAAAGAGTAAAATTCTTCGAGTACACTGACCAAAGTCACCCAGATTTGATTTTCAAGGCTACGTAAAGTTTCTGATAATAAATTCTAAACCATGCAGAATATAAGTGGTTCCTTATTTCCCATAAAATTAACTTTGTTGGGAAAATCAAAAGGTACATCCAGTAATAATAGCATATTTCAGCTCATCTGCCAACACCAGCACCTCATGATTGTGGGTCTTGAATAGTTGGATATATAACGTAGGAGAGGTATAAAAATAACACCTCTATTACTAAAAAGGCCTTATTAAACAATAGGGCTATACATCAGTTAGACAAGTGGTTTTATTAATACTGCAGCTTAGAAGTAATCAACTATATCCAGTTTTATATAACTGAATGAATACTGAACTCACATGATGCTTCTTAGTTGTGGGGTATGGCAGCACTCGTCTGTCCCTGGTTACGGAGTAGAGGATCTGCATTATTTCCTGACACAGCAAGCATGAACATCAGCATATTTACCTGGGTGGACCTGGGATAGCTCTCATGCCCTTTGCAGTCACATGATGTGCCCAAATGAATTGTGACATGCACAGTAGGTTTGTGTAGCAGCTGCAAAAGCACTGAGCTGTATACAAGCAGAAAGAAATTCTGATGTGTTACCTTATCTCTCCAAGTAACTCACTGTGTGTCCAACTATGACAAATGGCCCAGATAAAGGAGTGGCCAGGGCCTTGATTGGAACATCCAAGGAAATGTAGAGGGCCACAGCAGGCACAGAGAAGATCCTGCCTCCCCACCAGGAATACCTAGCTAAGTACTCTATGTGCTACCCTGTATTTTATGATCTGTTTGCACTCTCGGTGGTGAGAAAATAATTCCCACTGGTCCAGGACCACCAAGAAATGTTTGGCCTGTTGATTTCCCTTGGTTCTTTCCTTGAACTTGGGCAATTCGTCTCAAAAGTACGTGGATTAATACACAGCCCAAAACTTGAGATTGCTTTCCAAATTTTTGTAATTCTCTTTGTGTCATACCCTCCCATAAGGTCTTCTGCCTTCCACATTCTATCTACCTAGGTCTTCCTGATTTCTGCTCTATTCCTCCTCAACCTTGCAATTCTGCTGGCTCCTGTTTGGTTTCAGCTTTATAATGTGATGCCCTGTAAACTGTCTTCAGGCAATAAATTTGGGTAATTGTGGGTTCATTTTGCTTTCTCTCAGAGATCATGATTTTTGCTACTTGATAACCAATATCTGACACGTAGTGTTTCATCTGCATTAATGTATATTTTATGTTTTTCTTCTTTCTTTTCTTTCTTGTCTTTTTTTTCTTGTCTTCCTGTCTTTCTTTCTCCTTCCTTCTCCTTCCTTCTTTTATCTTTTCTTCTTTTCTTCTTTCCTTTCCTCCTTCCTTCCTTCCTTCCTTCCTTCCTTCCTTCCTTCTTTCAGAAGGATGTTAAGCCTCTTCCTGCTGATCCAGAAGTGGAAATTTCTGTTTTCTTGTGTAGATCAGCTATAAAGATTATTGATGAGAAGCGCTGCTATGTTACATCTATATTTTATTCTCCATAAAACAGAAATAATTAGATGCTATTTCCATCATTTTCCATGTTTGAATCTGATACTTTAAGAAGAGTATTTGAAATTATACATTACTACAAGTTGTCTAGTATGTCTGCACCCTAGCTAGTAAGATTTAATAATAAAGATTATCCTTTCGTGATACAGTGATACAGTGCAGTCTCAGAATCGGAAAACTGACCTTCAGTTGTGTGTGTCTCTGTGTGTGTGTGCGTGTTGTGTGTTTGTGAATCAAGCTCTATATTTTCTTTTTCTTTACCATAATATTTATTCTTATTATGTCTACTCAGAAGTTAGATCCTTTAGCATGTCATTGAAACTGAGTAGCTAATGTCTTTTTGAGGAGTTTAAATTAAAAAAAAAATTTTTAACGTTTATTTATTTTTGAGACAGAGACAGAGCATGAACGGGGGAGGGTCAGAGAGAGAGAGGGAGACACAGAATCTGCAACAGGCTCCAGGCTCTGAGCTGTCAGCACAGAGCCCATGTGGGGTTCGAACTCACGGACCGTGGGATCATGACCTGAGCCGAAGTTGAAGTTGGCCGCGTAACCAATTGAGCCACCCAGGCGCCCCATTTTTGAGGAGTTTAAATATACTCTGAAATGTGAGGATAAGCTGTGTTTTACAAAAGTGATTTTCTTGGACAACTGAAAACTATGTTATGAGCTACAATTTAGGCAAGAAGTTTTCTCAATGGCATATTAAAAAGAAAAATTCACAGAATGTTGGCTTTCAATGCAAAAGTGTCTTAACAATGGACATTAATACAACACACTGCATTAAAATAAAATGAAGAAATATGTTAAAAGATATTTGGTAAAACTGAAAGCACATTTTTGATAAAAGCTTCTAGCCCACTACTAACAGAAGAATGTGTTGTTAGCAAGATCCTTTAAATCATCAGTTGATATTGTATTCCACAATGAAACTGTTAGGCTCTTTAATTAAAATCTGCAATATGACAGATATACTTTCTAGTGCTATTATTAAAGAAATGAGATCAAGTTTAGTAAAATGTATCAAAAGTATTACTATTGTAGATTATTTGAATGTCTGCCTAGACAATTGCAAAAAGTAGGCAAAATACTATAAAATATTATATATAGTGATGAGTTTGACACAAATGTGCCTAAAATTATCCATAACATAGCAACTATATGTTAGAAAATATACGTGAAATACTCAAAAGCTAAGTGACGAGATTTATTTTATTAATAGAAAATGTAGTTGTTTGACTTTATGTACTGAAAATGTAAGTATTTTAAAGATCTTCATTATTAAATGAACCACTGTAAATTCATTAAAATGCAAGACAGACCAATGAAATTTAATGAAACACTACAAAAAGCTTAATGATTTGTGTTTAGACTTGTGTAAGAGCTATCCTTTAAGAAACTGCTACTTATGGAGTTGGTGGTATAGTGTCAGAGAAGAATATCTACAACTACCTAAAAATATATTTAAATAATTTCTTCCTTCCTTTCCACATGCATATCTGTGTTAGGCCAGAATTATTACATACGTAAAACAACATGTCACAATAGATTGAATGCAGAAGCAAATGTGCAAATTTAGTAGGAATTTTTCCACTGATTCAGATCTTAAGGACAATGCCATTGTTCCCACTAATTTTTGTTTTTAAATATATTTATTGAATATATAAATATGTTATTTGTATTCATATCTGCTTATTGTTTTTTAATAAATTTTTTAAGTTTTATTTTTAGTCCTAAGTTTTATACAGTTGCTAATAATAGATATAACCCTCATAAACAATATCCTTTTGGGTCCTCAATAATTTCTAAGAATATAAAGTGGTCATGAGACTAAAGTGTTTGACAGGTGCTGTCATAAAATAACAATAATATACTTTTAGCAGGACTGCTGGCAGAATGTACTTAGCACAGAATCAGATAGTGCTTTTTTATACTATATTTTTTGTTTTCTTTTATAATCATAATAGTCACAGTATTCCCTTACATGAGGATAATTGCTTGAGATTGATACATTTATGGATTCTTGAGTCCCATCAAAATGCATTAAGGAAATGTTACAGGATTATCATTCATTATAAAGAGCAAGCCTTAAACATTTTATTTCCAATGTTATTTGGAGCCAATATGAGCTACAACATCTATGCCTTTTGGGTATTTAAGTTACAAGTTTTCTGCTACATAATATCTATTACTGCTAACCATTCCTTGCATTGGTCTATCTTCCCTTCAAAATTCAATACCCAAGATACAAGCAAGAGCCAGTGTTGTAGAAGAACCATGTATTGGCTGCCAGTGGGCAGATTTGACACTTGGGGATTGTAAATTCTACCTTCCCTTCCAAGGACAAGTGAGTATGACCGGGGCTTGGCACCATTTGCTTTAATATCCTTCTCTATAAAATGGGAATGATGCTAATGGTTCCCTGTGGTGCTCTGAGAACAGAAGGTTACTCAAGTAGGACTGTGAAATGCTCAGATTTGAAGTGTCACCCTGCAGTGGGGTATTTAGAATTTGTAGAATTGTGAAAGGACAAGTCAGTTTAAAAAAGATGATCATCACAAATGGGATTCTTTTTATGGAAAGAACTTTAAATATTGAGTCCCGTTCAGTCCTGGAACTAGAGAAGTTTCGTACTTACTGTTAGGTTATTGGTTATTGAATATAAACAATAGGTAATAACAATATATGTGATTGAGTATTAACGATATTCAAACCTAAACAAAAGGATGCCAAGACTATTATTTGGTTCTTCTAAGAAACTGTGGATGTTGGGATAATATATTAACTGAACATGATTTTGTGGTACGTACCTGAACAAAAGGCTCCCCAAAATTTTGCTCATGTTTGCATGCAGCTGGACCCAGTTAGGGATATCCCATCTATGCCAGGACATAGATCTAGTCACAGTGGGCTTTGGATTTTCTCTCATACCTTAAGACACAAATGACCTGGCCTGTGTATTTATGCTAGATGAATCTAATGGGGACATGACTTAGACTTAGCCCTGCTTGTGGAGGAAGGGACCTGAGGAGAGAAAAGAAAAACAGGTGCGTCTTCTGAGTTGAGGTTTACTATGACAGATAACACGTGGCATCTAAAGGAAGCACACTAGCAGATGAATTTCTAGCCATGACATTAAAATTCAGGGAAACTTGAAATAGAGGAATTTCAGTAGGCAGGTGTGGAAGTAATCAGTGGGAAATAGTGGGAAGACTAGGAAACAATTAGGAGAAGGGGTATTTTTCTGCACTGTTTAATTAAGGTCTTCAACCCTTATTGTAATTATCAGAGATATATTCAAATCAGTAATAATGCTTTTGGTAATTTTTTTAATCTTACTGATACCTTTCTATAATCTAAGCACCACTCTAGGTATTTTATAAGCATTAGCTTATTTAAAACTCCTAACCACTTACATGGACAAGAAAATGAGGCACAAAGTGTTGTTTGCCCCACAGTCAGAGGTTAAGTGTGAGAATTATTTACTGTGTCTTAATTTAAATCCTTGTGAGTTTGACACCAACGTTGATGTTTTTTCCACTGCAGTAAGGTGTATCCAGAATCATCAGCATCATTTTTTAAATGTGGAAAATTACAGATTTTTAAAATGGTGACTTGAAAATACCTCAAACAATACCTGGCCAATGGAGTTGCTTCCACTGAAAAGTTTAAAGTTTTCAGAAAAGCGGCAACATCAAAATGACCTTCTCTTGGGGGATGTGAGGAGGGGATTAATCATAGATATATTTTCCAAAAGCTATGAATCATTGAGGTAGACAGAATAATGCCCCCCAAAGATACCCACATTCTAAATCCTGGAACCTGTGAATATGTTACCTTACATGAGAAAAATGACTTTGCAGACGGAATTAAATTAGTGTCTTCCTGCAGGAAGAGTATCCTGGATTATCTGGGTAGTCCAATGTAATTGCAAGGATGTGTGTGTGTGTGTGTGTGTGTGTGTGTGTTGAGTTTTTATTTAAATTCTAGCTAGTTAACATGTAGTGTAACATTAGTTTCAGGAGTAGAATTTAATGATTCATCATTTACATATAACAGCCAGTGATCCCCCCCAAAAAAGTGCCCTACTTAATACCCATCACCCATTTATCCCATCCCCCCCCACCCACTTCCCCTCCAGCAACCCTCAGTTTGTTCTCTCTTAAAAAAAAGAGAGAGAGAGGGAGGCACACCATAGAAGAGACTCTTAATCACAAGGATCTTTGTAAGTGAAAGAGGGAGGCAGGTGAGTCAGAGTTAGAGGAGGAAATGTAGCAGCAGAAGCAGAAGCTAGAGTGATGGGATTACTGGCTTTCAGGATAGAGGGAGGTCTGGAGCCAAGAAATGTGGGCAGAAGGTGGAAGAGATAAGTAACAGATTTTCCTGTAGAAGCTACCGAATTCAGCCCTGTAGAGACCTTGACTTTTGGCCCATAAGACCCTTCAGAATAAATTTGCATTGTTATTAAGTCACTAAATTTGTGGTAATTGGTTGTAGCAACAAGAGGAATCCAATAAGTACATTCAAATACCAATATTAACATCTTGCTTACAGATTGTCCCAATTCATTTTGAGTTCTTAAGCCTTGGGTTCTGGATGGCTGGAGTAGACATTTGGCCTCCTGGTGAAACTAATACCACTTAATCTCTGCTGTGGTCTCTGAAAATACTGAATATTGGATTTTGCAAACATTGTTTTACCTGAACTTATTATCTTAAGAACTAAGGATTGAATTGTTTCCTAAACTGCACAGATCTTGGGTCACTGCGATGAAGATCTAGTATGTTCTTTTAAGGCTTTAGACTCTTTAAAAGTGAGGCTACTGAGGAATTTGCAATTAAATGAATACCACGCCCAGGACCCCAAAGGAACCATACCTATTCAGTAGGATGGAAAATTCAGGCACAATGCTACTGATAGTCCTAGTTCTAGTCAGGGATCAGGAAACCCCTGGCAGACTCTGAGCTAGATAAGAAATTGTGGACTATTTTGGATTTTATGTAATTTAGGACTTTGGCTATGTGGCTTTTGATACTCCAAGTTTAAAGCAAATGGTCTTGAACTTCAATTCCTTTGATCTTTGAATTTTAATTTTCAAAGCGATTATTTTTTATTTATCCTTCAGAAACATATAACAGGAAGGGACTTATATTTAAATTTGGTTCATCTCTGTATTAATTGCACATTATTGTTGGAGTATATGTTTCATCTTAGTTTGGCCTTTTATTTTCAGTTTTATGTGAGCCTTTGCTTAAACTGTAAGAAAAACAGCTTGAGAGTATACTTACAGAGTTCTGGATAATGCCTGTAATCTACCCTGTGCAGCTGGCTAACTAGGAAAATGTGGGGACTACTGTCGCAAATTGTGCACCATATCAGACAACATGCTCTAGTGGATTTGTATTTCCTTATTTCTAGAGGTCCTCATCCTACATATGATAGTTTCATCATTTCTTTTGTGGTTCAGACAGTGTAGACTAAGTTGACAATCCACAGGCTTGCATATGTTATTATGATGATACACATTCTCTGAAACAGATTTATATATATATATTATTTTTTTAATGTTTATTTATTTACTTTGAGAGCAAGAGCACCATTAGGGGAAGAGCAGAGAGAAAGAGAGAGAGTGTGCCCCAAGCAGGGTCCATGCCAATGCCGGGCTCAATCCCATGAACCTGATCATGACCTGATCATGACCTGAGCCAAAATCAAGAGTTGGACATTTAACTAAGTGAGCCACCCTGGTATCCCTTCTTTTTTCTTTTTTAAGTGAATCTTTCATTTCTTTTCTACAGCTATGTAGATATCCTACTCTGTACCATATATTCTTATATGTTGGACAGTGGGAAAGGAAAATAGGAAAACTTGGCCTTGGCATGGATTAATTAGAATAGAGTTCTGATCCATGGTAGAATGTGCTAGAAACAAGTTGTGGAGCATCCACCAGAATTCTCAGGAAGATCATTGGGAAAAAGACTCCTCAATGACTGCAGAAAACCATTGACTTACTATTGATAGATTGGCAAAAATGACTGGGAATTCTGTGCTGACCTTTTTTTTTTTTTATTCCTTTTGAGAGAAAGCCCCCACAGTTTTTTTTTTCCCTTTTTTCCTCCATGTAGTCTTACGGGGGTACCTGTCCACATCAGGAAATTCTAATTCCATAAAGTAGTCTACAGATAGAAACAGCTGTTCCCAACCTGGTATCTATTTGTATGAAGGTGATATATCAGCCTCCATTTTTAACTCTTTGTTTTATCTATCAACTTATTCAGACATGGACAGGGAAGAAGAGTGCCATTTACTGGGCCTACTTCAGAAATTCCAACATGGTTTGTTGCCAAAGACTATAAAGTTAAAATACAAGTAATGTACAGTATTTTAAACCAGACCTATGGTTATAAAGGGTTATAAAAGCGAGGGAGGGTACCCAGACGTGCACACACATGTGTGTGTGCGCGCGCACACACACACACACACACACACACACACTCCCATTATGCATGTTAATGGGTTTGTGTGTGCTTTTAATTGAGGTATATTACTCCTTTGAGCTACTAAACTCCAAAAAAATTATATGGTTACTGAAGAAAAAGCTAAGGATAGAGCTTGCTCAGGAGTATGATGGCAATCTCATCAGAGGGAACCTATTACAAAGGCCAGAAGCAAGACAGAATAAGTGGTAAAGTGCATTAAGGAACAAAAACAAACAAATAAACCAACCCTGGTGGGAAGTCACTGGAAAATGGGCTTACATTTTGAATCAGAGTAATTTCCTGGAAACATCATTCTCCCTGTTTAAGTACCGATGCCATAAGGTTCAGTGACAAAATCTTTAGCAATATAACAGGTTTTCTTACATTGGTTTCTTGATCCATGCTGGCACATTTGCACAATATGATGCCCTAGTGTTAATGGAGAGTGCAGGGGGCAATATCCATGTTAAGTGTTTTGCAGAGGGGAAACAGTCCACCTGTTAATGTATAAAAGTTTATGCACAAACACTCAAAGTCCTATAGAGGCAGAAACTCATGGAGAAAGTACAGCAGGCAACATGGAGAGTCAGTGTCTAATTTCTGTCTTCTGTGCGTCTTTCTCACTGCTATGAATACACAATATTTCTAAAATTATTCCGATTTGGAGAAAAGTGCGTATGTGCAGGGATGAGTGTGAGGTCAGGTCTATGTCATACTCAATGTAAAAAGAAGATAATATATATATATATTTTGGGAATTCAGGGTAAGACTGATTTCATTTCCCCAAAGTACAGTACTCTGAAAATTCTCATGGCCCTCCCATGGGATTTGTGTTCTGTATACTTCTCAATTAAAGTCAGTCTTTAATGTTGTATTTTTGAGGTAATTTAGCACCATGCTGAAGTGCTATATAGATTCTGAAAATTATGACTCACGTTTAAAGCCTCTGAACATGATCCTATATCTTGCATAATGCAAGCCGAAGGCAACTGAAACTGCCTTCATAGTATAGTATGTATTATAAAGTATATATAGTATACTAAGGTATACTATAGTACATACTGTAAATACTATATACATGTATATACTATATTCTACTATGTCTACACTATACTACGTATATACCATACTGTATATATATACTATACTATGTAAATACTATACTATACTATACTATACTATACTATGTATACTGTATGTATACTATACTGTACGATACTATACTATACTATACTATAGCGGCATAGTTTAACAGTAACAAGAACAGACTTCCTGAGATTAATGCCTGCCTCAGTCACACCCAGGCTATGGTATAGCAGGTAAATTTGTACCTTATTTTCCTTAGTCCAAAAATTGAAATAAAAGTAGTTGTTCTTATCTCATAGGGTGACTATAAGGATGATGGGGTTTAATATTTACAGTCACTCTTTGTCACAAATGAGTGATTTACATGTGTGTTGAATTGATTTTAAAAATTAATGCTCTAGAAAGAGTCCCATGCCACCTTATGGGAATTTCTGTGATCTGAAAACCTGGTTTAGTCCTCTCATATGTATCATCGTAATTTATATTTCTCCTTTCATAAAACTTTTTAATCTAGTAAATGTTTATGTATCATTCACTTCTAAATAGGGTATCAGCTCCAAGATAACAGAGGCATTATTTGTTACTTGTTGATTACTTAATGGCTAACACAGTGCATGACACAGGTAAATGATAAAAAAATTGCTAAGATTATGCCTGATATACACAAGTGATTGGAACAATACGCAGTAGGCACTCATTTTTTTTGTTGAATTGAATAATTTCTACCCTAAATGACTCAGGCAAAAGATCAGAAAGCTATTACATGCTTTCATGTGGATCACACGATGGGTTAATTTTAGTCATGAATGTAATGGAACCAATGCATAACGTTGCAAGAAAACAGCTTGAGAGTATACATATAACCTGGGTTCTGGACAATTCTTCTTCCTTTCCTGCACAACAACAAAACTTCTAAAGGATACTAACAGATTTTTCAACTGGAACACCCAACATAAGAGAAGGGTCCTGATGGATTTGCAGGGTCAGGGCAATTCAGTATTTCTAGAGGCCCCACTCTTTAGATTAAGATTACATTTTTGTGTGTGATTTTTGGACACTGTAGACAAATACATACTTATATGCGTTTTTATGTCAGAATACATTTCTAAAAAGTTATAGTTTATTTTTACATAAACATACAGTAAACTGTATTATTTTTAGTGTATAGTTCTATGAATTTAAGACACAAATATAGTCATGTAACCACCATGATCATCAGTGTGAGGGAATATTCCATCACCCAAAATACTCTCTCATGCTGTCCACTTGTAGTCACATCTCCTCTTACAACCCCTGACACCACTGATATGTTACTATACTTTTGTCTTTTTTGTTACTACACACAAATGGAATCATAGAAAAGTAACTTTCTGAGTCTACCATTCATACAAGTTGTTACCAAAGTCAGTAATTCACTCTTTTTACCGGTGAGGTTTGCTTTGAAGAGATTTTTCACTGTTTATTTATTCTTCCACTGAAGATAATTTAGGTTGTTTCCAGTGTTGACTAGTTATGAACAAATAATTGTAGAGTATCTTTTAGGTACTGCGTATTCGTCTAGTGGAAGGGATACAGTGACAACAAGGGCAGACAAGTTCCAATACCCATTATTCTTCAAGTCTATTGAGAAGTTAATTATTTTAATTTTTTTCCCCAAATCACAAAGTCAAATGTGTGGCTTAAAGTGTTTTCTAGATGCCTAGGATTTATTCCACTATATTTGAAAGAAGATAGCCAAAAGTTGAATTAAGACCAGTGAACCATTCACTGTTTCTTAATCTGCATTATGGTTACATGCTACTAAAACATACAACAGAGTTTCTGTTTAGAGTTATGTGTAAAGGGGTACCTGGGTGACTCAGTTAAGCATGCAACACTTGATTTTGGCTCAGGTCATGATCTCACATTTCATGAAATTGAGCCCTATATTGGGCTTTCCACTGACAGCACAGAGCCTGCTTGGGATTCTTCCTCTCTCTCTCTCTCTCTCTCTCTCTCTCTCCCCCTCTCTCTCTGCTCCTCCCCTTCACTCTCTCTCTGCCTTCTCTCTCTCTCTCTCTCTCTCTCTCTCTCTCTCTCTCTCTCTTTCTCTCTCTGCATCTCTCTGTCTCTTAAAATAAATATAAAAAAATAAGAATTATGTATAGAAATTTTGCTTTGTTTTGTTCCGTTTTAAGATTATTGAGCATAATCCATCATAATTTCAGAGGAAGGGCCAGAGAACATGTATTTTGTTGAAGCCCTCCTAAGTGATTCTGAAGAACATTTTTAGTTAAGATTGACTGCTCTAAATTTTTGAAATAGAAACCAGAAAAACACTGGGCAATATATCACTTCAAAGAAGATGATACAAACTAGTCAATTAGTTTCCATATACCATGTCATCTTAATCTGACTCTTGGTTACTTTTGAAGTATTTCCTTTATATTCTAATATTGAAAATCATACTATTTTCTAGATGTCATCATTTTCATTACCTATCCCCCAAAAAGTTATTAGTAATTTATATTCTATTTTGAAAGCATATTAAAGTTGATACTGGAAGAGACTGTCCTGTTGAGATACATACAGTTATGATTCAGTGTGGATCCTGCTGGAATACTGAAGTTAATACACTGAGGCTTTCTGTGGCCCCAAAGGGAAGGTTGTGGATCAGTGCCAGCTCTTCCCTAATACTTGCTGTCTTACAAGGGCCGAGCCCATTTTCAATATTCAGTTATCTATCCTAGATTTCCTTTCTCCTGTAATTCTGACCCTCATACCAAAGTGACTGAGAAACTAAATTAAGTACATTAGCCCACATCTTTCAGTTGCTTTACCATCAAATGTGTCCTTTCCATCCAATTACTCTCATTTATTTAAATCAAAGTGTACACACGTCTCCTTTTGCACCTAAAAATCTATCCGGAAAAATTCACCTGTTTTCTTTTTTTTGCATGGCCATATGACTTATGCCACTTAAGTTCTATATGTTTCACAAGAAGTAAGTTACATTTAGACTAACATATCTGATCCATTGGGTGGAACAGCCAGAAAGAGTGAAAGAGGTTACCTGAAGTATTAGAATCAATTCACAAAAGAAATAAGGTACCAAGCATGAAGTTTATCATTATTTAAAATACCGCTTCTTCCCCAAATAACAATATGTTTTTTTCTCAAGTAGGACTACAGATGAGTGATCGATAGGTATGAAGTTCATAGTTCTAACTTGGACTATTTCCATTGGGCAACTTTGGTATAAAAAAACTGTGGCTGTGTAGAAAACCAAAAGCAAAACCTTTGTATTGCTTTTATTGAATGAAACTGCCTCAAGTTCCAAACATATTCCTACTGCTCTGAAAAGGTTAACTCAGCCAGTGGATATAGTATCTTATTTCTTTTCTTCCCTTTTTCACTCTATGGATTTATTAAGAGTATTATTGATGGCTTTCTCAGGATAAGTTCACTTTACA
This sequence comes from Prionailurus bengalensis, assembly GCF_016509475.1. Classification (NCBI taxonomy): domain Eukaryota; kingdom Metazoa; phylum Chordata; class Mammalia; order Carnivora; family Felidae; genus Prionailurus; species Prionailurus bengalensis. The sequence goes on from NC_057343.1 coordinate 38,006,440, forward strand.
AAATGGCTTAATATTTGTCCCTTTGGTTCATGACTATGAGGCTAAGCAGGGATAGAGATAGACATATTATTCACATATTTTTAAAACCCTGAAATTTGAAGTTTAGGACGAATGAGCTCATATGTTCCCTGGCTTATAGAATTCTTTTTTGTGGAATGCTTGATATTCTGCCTGAGAATGGTAAGTTCATAAATGGCCATGCTGTTAGAACGGGAAAACGTCAAGTTTATACTGTCAAGGTTAAGGGAAGTGAATTCCTTTTACTTACTTTAGGTCTTAAGCTTCTTAAACAAGCTTTTAATTTGAGTTTCTTACAAAAGATTATCTGAGCTACTGGGAATTCTTTCTAAAAGACTTACTTATGTACTCAATTAGTGAAGAAGAGTTCTGTCATCTTTCTGGCTTATAGTTCAATGAGGCTGTCTTTATGCTGGCTTTGTTTTCATAAATGCCAAACCAGGTTAAAATAACATTTAAAAGCACATTTGTTAATGACATTCACTATTTCCATTTCCATTTCAATAGTGCTAGACAATTATGACACGATTTAGTTATTTCTTTCAAATATTAACATTTCACAACGCTTGAATGCTTGTCCCATCTGAAGCTTCAAATTTAGTTTAAAAATGTTTGTAATGCAATTGCAGTTAGACGTTTAAAATCCCACTATCATAAACAAAACCATTAGCTCCACTTTATTTAAAAAAAATTTTTTTTTCAACGTTTATTTATTTGTGGGACAGAGAGAGACAGAGCATGAACGGGGGAGGGGCAGAGAGAGAGGGAGACACAGAATCGGAAACAGGCTCCAGGCTCTGAGCCATCAGCCCAGAGCCTGACGCGGGGCTCGAACCCACGGGCCGCGAGATCGTGACCTGGCTGAAGTCGGACGCTTAACCGACTGCGCCACCCAGGTGCCCCAATTAGCTCCACTTTAAATGACAAGAAGAGATGGACTTTAACATGCTCTTTCAAACCACGTCCTTCTAATATGAACAAAAAATTTAAGACAGAGATATGCTACTAAATAAATTTTATATTCTTTTATCAATGGACTTCTTGTTCTTCTTTCCTCGTAAGTATGGAGGAATCTGCTTCATGGAGACAGGTGGAAAAATCCAGCTTGCCTCTGAGCACTTCTGAATGACAAGAAAGATGGTTTCTCTTTACTGTCTCTTGGGCAACCTGGATGTCTAATTAAACAAACCAACCAAACTGGCCTTGGTTAGTTCTATGACATAAGAAAAATAATTTGTCTTCAGCATATTTAAACATCTATAACTGCATTTTTCTCCTCTGAACAAAAGAATATTAGAGGAGATGTTCTAAAATGTCAGAGTAAACATTCACAAGGCAGGAGGCTCCAACCTGAGAACAGAATACACCTACCTGGAGTGTGAAAACAGACCAAGCACAGAGCAAAACAGTTACTTAACTGTTGAATCCCATCACACGTTTGTGACTTTTCTGTTCTAATAAAACAAATAACTACCTTTTTAGTTTTTAAGTTTTTTGGGGAGTGGGGTGAATGGTTACTAAACATGAAGTGAGGGTGTGTTTGGATAGCTTTGACTGCTTTTGCTGCTGAGTGGTAAAGATTAGAATAGCTACTATTTGGGTTTAGAGTTGTATAACTTTAAATTTCATTTATATACTTTTGCCCAAGTACTGCTCATTCTCTGTATTTAGTGTCATTATTTTCTCATACCCCACTTTACCAATAAACAATTCTAAGTGACCTGCTTAGGATCACAGGAGCATTAAGTAATAGAGTCAGGGCTTAACATAAGGCATTCTGGCTTTAGACCATGTTCACTTTGCAGGCACTATGTATTTAAGCATCCTTTGGAAGGACTTAGATGTGTACATTAATTAAAATATTAAAGGTCCAATGCAGAGTGCAGTAGTGGGCTTTGAAATCTTGGACTGGGATAATCTCTTATAATGAGGTTGGTATTATGCTTTCTCCTATGAGATGCCTTTGATTGTATTTATAATGTATCTTAGAGAAAACTAACAATTCCTCGGGTCCTATTTTATTTAATACCAAGTTACAAATGTTGTTTCTAATCACACTTTTCTTAGTTAAGTGTTGAGTGTCTATTTTGTAGAAAGAAGTTGAATTATCTATAAGAGTTATTTGAAGTTCTTGGAAAATTAAACACTCTGTACTGATTACATGGTATGGATACACCAGGGCATAGTGATTTCAACCACAAGAGGGAACTTTGAGGCCTAAATCAAGTCTCTGGAGGAACATATTATAACTTTGGTCCTACTTTATGTTGTCATCAGCCTTTCTTTCTTAACCATACCTCCTGTTTTCTAAAAATAGTGCTAGCTCAACAGAGACCCACATTTGGGCATACCACCAACAATAAACTCATTTGAGGGCTTTATGGGCATTTATATATCTTTGGTCTGATAATTTTAATAGCCAGGCATCCATTCTTAGCAGAAGAAAGTAACTATCCAGGGAGAGTCCAGGAATATAAAATATTCCATCTACATAAAATATTCTAGCTAACCATTATGGCAGGAATATAAAACTTTCCGGCCTACTTTATGAAAATGAAATTAGAGTGCTCTGTGTACCCTCAATGAAATAAGAAATGCTGATTTGTGATGTTCTCAAAGTTAGAGGAATTCCTTTCTCTATCTGATTCCCTTGTAAGAAAGAATAATTGGTGTATTCCGAATTAAGGCTTTTCTTTGAAGTGAGTTTCTATGGATCCCAGCCAAATATATCAGCATATTTAGGAAATCAGGCTGCAGAAACCTCTCTCAGAGTATCTCAAATGTGTCTTGGGGGTAGGTCTAAGATAAAACTCTCAAGACTTCAGAAATTCCCCATTTTTTACCCAGAAGCGAAGCATCATGTTAAATATACCATAGACATCTTAGACTACTTAAGAGAATAAAGGACTGCTACAGATGTCTGTATCCCAGTCTCTAAAAGCAATCTTGCTTCCAAAGCCTGTTCTCTAAAAGTGATACGGTAATTGAAAGTAAACCTTGGCAGAATATGATATATCCCTGTCCCTCTGAGTGTTCATCTGTAGCTCTTTCTATAGGGTCTCAAAGTACATTCTGTGTCAGTGCTAGTGAAATAGAATCAATATTGAAATTCGAAACTTTGGAAATTAACCATTCCAGGACATAGGAAAAACCACTGCCTGATTGGTTGCTAGATTAAATTTATTAATTAAGAGTGTTCAATAAAATTCAATATGTTTTAACTTATTCATAGGAAAAGTAAATGTCTACATGTTGAGAATATCTATTTATTCCTACTCCTTTTCCCCACATTTTTTATTCACACCCTTAACACCTACAATACAATCCATTCCTAAATATGAGAAATAACCAAGTACTTCCATTTGGTCCTCCATGTATTTTTATTGCTTCTATTTCTATATCTATAAACATATGTGTGGACAAGTGTAAGTGTTTATAATTATATTCTGCATGTTTCCTGTTTCTTTAAACCCACTCAAAATATTCACCATATTTTTACAACAAAACCTACATAATTTTCTTAAACCTGAGTTAACGAAAGTTTGTAAACGAACCTCCTACCTTTCCACACACTATTTGGCATTTTCATTTTCTATCTCACCTAAATCCCTGTTAAAATCTTTAATTTTTTCTTTTCCTGAGTATACAGACAGTTATCATGCCTATTCAGCTTATATCTTTGTTGTTTTCAAATCATTGCTCAAACGCTTGACATGGATTCTTTCAACACATATTACTCCCAATAAAAATAAACGTAGAATAAATAAGTGTGTCTTGAGATTTGTGTTCCCTACCATCCCACTGGAAAAGCAGAATTTAGGCTGCCTGAACCAGCCTAAATGAGCACAGATTAGGTCCTAGATATAATTACTAAAATATCCAAAATGAAAGAGGAAGTAAGTGAAAGGAATTGCGACTTTAAGTAAAAACATTAATCAGCTATAGGAAAAAAAAATTCTAATTAAGAAAATAACAGTAGTTGAGATCCAGAACTCAGGAAAAAAAAACACTATACTAAAATAATAACTTCAAAGCATTCTATTTACCATCTATCATCTTAATTGTTTTCTTACTAAGATATTTTATTGCTGATTATTCTAGATGATTTTCAGTATGAGCATATGGTCCATGTCATAATTAAAGTCAAGAAACATTAAGATCTGTTAAAAATAATTATATGCCAGCTAACTTACATGGCATTTGCTTTTTTGTTAAATACAGGATTCTCATTGGAATTTACTTAAATGTGTTTGTTTAAAAAAAGAATATATTTTGTTTCTGCTATGTTTCTTTCAGTTCTTACAGTATTTGAAGATTTCCCTTCTTTTCTTAAGTCCTAATAAAATAGTTTCAATGGAAAAATTCATTTTTCTCTCTGTCTCTATATATGAGGTGTACTCATACATAAACTTACTATATATACACAAAGCACACACACATATGTATATATATATGCACATACATATATATATGCACATGCATATGCATATATATGCATATATATGTATGTGCATATATATATATACGCATCTGAAAAAATAAGTTTTAATATTACTACTTTAGGAAATGTCTATATTTTCACTTGATTTTTTTAATTTTATTTTTTAAAATTTACATCCAAGTTAGTTAGCATAGAGTGCAACAATGATTCTAGGAATGGATTCCTTAATGCCCCTTACCCATTTAGCCTATCTCCCCTCCCACAACCCCGCCAGTAACCCTCTGTTTGTTCTCCATATTTAAGAGTTTCTTATGTTTTGTCCCCCTCCCTGTTTTTATATTATTTTTGGTTCCCTTCCCTTGTGTTCATCTGTTCTGTGTCTTAAAGTCCTCATATGAGTGAAGCCATATGATATTTGCCTTTCTCTAACTAATTTCACTTAGTGTAATACCCTCTAGTACCATCCATGTACTTGCAAATGGCAAGATTTCATTCTTTTTGATTGCCAAGTAATACTCCATTGTGTGTGTGTGTGTGTGTGTGTGTATGTGTGTGTGTGTGTGTGTGTGTGTGTGTGTGTGTATCTCCCACATCTTCTTTATCCATTTATCCATCGATGGGCATTTGGGTGCTTTGAAATAGCATACCCTTCGAAACAGCATACCCGTATCCCTTGGATAAATACCTAGTAGTATAATTGCTAGGTCGTAAGGTAGTTCTATTTTTAATTTTTTAAGGAACCTCCATACTGTTTTCCAGAGTGGCTGCACCAGTTTGCATTCTCACCAGCAGTGCAAAAGAGATCCCCTTTCTCTGCATCCTCGCTAACATCTGTTTTTGCTTGAGTTGTTAACGTTAGCCATTCTGACAGGTGTAAGGTGACATCTCATTGTGGTTTTGATTTGTATTTCCCTGATGATGAGTGATGTGGAGCAGTTTTTCATGTGTCAGTTGGGCATCTGGATGTCTTCTTTGGAGAAGTGTCTATTTACATCTTTTTCCCATTTCTTCACTGGATTATTTGTTTTTTGGGTGTTGAGTTTGATAAGTTCTTTACAGACTTTGAATACCAACCCTTTATCTGATATGCTGTTTACAAAGATCTTCCATTTGATTGGTTGCCTTTTAGTTTTGCTGATTGTTTCCTTCGCTGTGCAGAAGCTTTTTATTTTGATGAGGTCCCAATAAGTCATTTTTGCTTTTGTTTCCCTTGCCTCTGGAGGCGTGTTGAGTAAGAAGTTGCTGCGGGCAAGATCAAAGAGGTTTTTGCCTGCTTTCTCCTCAAGGATTTTGATGGCTTCCTGTCTTACATTTAGGTCTTTCATCCATTTTGAGTTTATTTTTGTGTGTGATGTGAAAAGTGGTCCAGGTTCATTATTCTGTAGGTTGCTGCCCATTTTTCCCAGCACCATTTGCTGAAGAGACTGTCTTTATTCCATTGGATATTCTTTCCTGCTTTGTCAAAGATTACTTAGCAAGGGGCGCCTGGGTGGCGCAGTCGGTTAAGCGTCCGACTTCAGCCAGGTCACGATCTCGCGGTCCGTGAGTTCGAGCCCCGCATCAGGCTTTGGGCTGATGGCTCAGAGCCTGGAGCCTGTTTCCGATTCTGTGTCTCCCTCTCTCTCTGCCCCTCCCCTGTTCATGCTCTGTCTCTCTCTGTCCCAAAAATAAATAAACGTTGAAAAAAAAATTAAAAAAAAAAGATTAGTTAGCCATACATTTGTGGGTCCATTTCTGGGTTCTCTGTTCTGTTCCATTGATCTGAGTGTCTGTTTTTGTGTCAGTACCATACTGTCTTGATGATTACAGCTTTGTGATACAGCTTGAAGTCTGTACTTGATTTTTTTTAATCCTATAAGAAAAGCACCTTCTAGGGGATATCATTATATATGCTTTATATTTATTGAGGTTGATTTTTCTATTATCTGGAATAGCAATAATAAAGAAGCAGGGCATTGAAAAGGAGAAACCTATAAGCAAAGTTGATATTTTAAACTCTTTTTTGTGTATCTAAATTACCTATGCAGTCTTTACTTTTTTTTTTAAATGTTCGTTTATTTTAGAGAAAGAGACAGAGTGAGTGGGGGAGGGGAAAGAGAGAGGGAGACACAGAATATGAAGCAGGCTCCAGGCTCTGGAAGCTGTCAGCACAGAGCCTGACTCTTTAGAACCATGAGATCATGACCTAAGCTGAACTCAGATGCTTAACCTGCTGAACCACCCAGGTGTCCCTACAGTCTTTACGATTGGGATATTTCTATTGTGCTTAAGTAGAAAGTTATTTCTTGAGTCATTTACTATATTATATTAAATAAACATTAAAAAATCTAGTAGGTTTACAATATACTAGATTAAACTTGAATATAGTTATTATATTCAATATAAACTTGAATATTGGTTTTCTCAGCCTAAAACCATAACTGCTGCTTTATCCATTTCTAGTTACTCTCTTCTGGTTATTTGTAAATATGTGCCATGTTATTAGCCTTCTAGAATGCTAATAATTTTACTGTCAAAATGAGTGATCCTGACAATTTAAACTTTGAGTTTTCCATAAATTAAAGTATGTAAAGAGAATAGAAACAAGTGATCACGTTGTGTCTTAAACTGTAGATGAATTTGACAACAATCTTTCAGTGTGAGCATTCAGAAACCTAGTAAAAAATGCCATCAATTTTTTAAAAAAAAAAATTTTTTTTTTCAACGTTTATTTATTTTTGGGACAGAGAGAGACAGAGCATGAACGGGGGAGGGGCAGAGAGAGAGGGAGACACAGAATCGGAAACAGGCTCCAGGCTCTGAGCCATCAGCCCAGAGCCTGACGCGGGGCTCGAACTCACGGACCGCGAGATCGTGACCTGGCTGAAGTCGGACGCTTAACCGACTGCGCCACCCAGGCGCCCCAAAAAATGCCATCAATTTTGATGCAAATTATTCTCAGCCATCTTGGTGATGTGGTAAGTGTAGAGCAGATGATTAATCATGCTAAATAAAAGGATATGTTTTGATGTTAAAAAATAATTTTTAATTTTTACTTTTGTGAACTATTAGGTTTACATTTTTATCTAGCTCCAGATCTTGAGGATCATGAATGGCAGATTAAGGCATTTAGCACTTTTCGGTGTTACATGCTATTTATCAAAATAGTATAAACACCTAAACCTGGATAGACAATTCAAGATCTCTCTACCACATTATCTAGTGATTAAGTTCTCTCAGACTCATGAATTAAGGTAGAGGTCAAATTTAATTTTGTAAATTTCTTTGTCTACAATTTTATGATGGTGATAAATATGTCTCTAAAATATTGGGATATGGTAATTTTCTGAATTACAATAAGAAGGGTACTCTGTTGCAGATGCCTGAGAATTGTATCAAGGCACGTAGCCAAAATGTCTTTCTGTGTACTTGAGATTTCTTTACATCCTATTACTTAAGTTGAAAAATACATGTCAATACCATATTCTATTAATAGTGCATCCTTGTTTTATGTTAATATAAAATAATTTTTACAGTTAAAAGAACCTAAAATCAAAATATTGCACAGAAATCTTGGATTATAATTTACGATCCAAGATGATTTGCAAGAAATATTCTGTCATTTTATTTGTTTTTAAGTTTTATTTATTTATTTTGAAGAGACAGAGACTGCATGAGTGGGGGAGGGACAGAGAGAGAAGGAGAGAGAGAGAGAGAGAGAGAGAGAGAGAGAGAGAGAATCCCAGGCAGGCTCCACGCTATCAGCACAGAGCACAACACAGGGCTCATACTCATGAAACCATGAGATCATAACTTGAGCTGAAACTAAGAGTCAGACACTTAACTAACTGGGCCACCCAGGCACCCCTGGAGACATTCTGTCATTTTAAACATCACCTGGCTCATCATCAGTTATCAAATTAAATAGTAAGACTCTAGTATTAATTAATAGCCATCTAAATGGCTAGTTTTCCTCAAACACTTTTTATAAGATTTTTAAAAACATAGTGTCTAATTGATCCCCAACTAAATCTTTTTATTCTTTCTAACGTAAACTATTTCTGACATCATGCCAACAACTGGGTGGGTCACTGTTGTATTACATGTTACTAAAGACAATAGTTAAGACACAATTTTGGAAATTTTAAGAATTTAAAGAGGAGAGATGATCCCTTCTCTCATGTGATATATAAACAATAACAAAAGAAAACAAAAATAGTAAATGATTAAAGAACAATGAAGATAAGATACGAGACAATGGAATGCATATCAGTTCTTACTAATTATATATGTATCATCTACAGATTTTTGTGTTAATGAAAGTTTGCACTTATCTGGGATAAATAATTGTTAGCAGGATTGCTGGGCATAATGAAATTACAGGCATGCCTTTTTTATGGGCCTCGCTTTACTGTGCTTTGAAGATACTGCATGTTTTAAAAATTGAAGGTTTGTGGCAACCCTGCATTGAGCAAGCCTATCAGCGCCATTTTTCCAACTGCATTCGCTCCCTTCATGTCTTTCTGTTATACTTTGGTAATTCTCACAATATTTCAAAGTCTTTCATTATTATTATATCTGTGATGGTGATCTCTGATCAGTGATCCTTGATGTTACTATTGCACTTGTTTTGGGACTCCATGAGTCCCTGTATGAGACAGCAGACTTAATCAAATATCGTGTGTGTTCTGTCTGTTCCACCAACCAGCCATTCCCCCATCTTTTTCTTCCTCCTCAAGCCTCCCTATTCCCTGAGACACAGCGATATTGAAATTATGCCAGTTAATACCCTTACAATGGCCTTGAAATCCTCGAGTGAGAGTCACACGTCTCTCACTATAAACCAAAAGCTAGAAATGATTAAGTTTAATAAAGAGGCATCCCAAAATCTGAGAAAGGCCAACAGCTAGGCTTTTTGCAACAGTTAGCCAAAGTTGTAAATGCAAATAAACAGCTCTTACAGGAAATTAAAAGTGCTACTGCACGGAACACACAAATGATGAGTGTGACACAGCCTTATTGCTGATATGGACCAAGTTTTAGTGATCTGGATGGAAGGTCAAAGCAGCCACAGCATTTTCTAAAGTCAAGCCTAATCCAGAGTATGTCTCTTTAATTCTGTGAAGCTGAGAGAGGTGAGGCAGCTGCAGAAGAGTTTGACTATTTGAAAGTTCATGAGATTTACAGAAAGAAGATGTCTGTCTCCATAACATAAAAATGCAAGGTGAACCAGCAAGTGCTGATGTACAAACAGCAAGAAGTGATCCAGAACATCTAATTAAGATCATCAATGAAGGTGGCTACACTAAACAACATGTTCAATGTAAATAAAATGGCCTTTAACTGGAAGAAGATGCCATCTAGTGATTTCATAGCTAGAGAGGAGAAGTCAATGCCTGTCTTCAAAGCTTCAAAGGACAGCACCTCATGTAGCTGGTAACTTTAAGTTGAAGCCAGTGCTCATCCACCATTCCAGAATTCCTAGTGCCCTCAAGATATATGCTAAATCTACTATGCTTGTCCTCTGTAAATTGAACAACAAAGTACATCTGTTACAACATGGCTTACTGAATATTTTAACCCCACAGTTGAGAACTACTACTCAGGGGAAAAATTTTTTTTCTTTCAAAATATTACTGTTCTGGGGTGCCTGGGTGGCTCAGTCGGTTGAGCGTCCAACTTTGGCTCAGGTCATGATGTCATGGTTCGTGGGTTCAAGCCCCACGTCAGGCTCTGTGCTCTCAGTTGAGAGCCTGGAGCCTGCTTCAGATTCTGTGTCTCCCTCTCTCTCTGCCCCTCCCCTGATCACTCTCTCTCTCTCTCAAAATAAATAAAGATTAAAAAAATTAAAAAATTATTACTGCTCGTTGACAATGCACCTCATCACCCAAGAGCTCTGAGGAAGATGTATGATGAGACAAATATTTCCCTGGTTGCTAACAAAACATCCATTCTGTAGCCCATGTGTAGCCCAAGGACTAATTTTGACTTTGATTTTTATTATTTAAGAAATATATTTTGTAAGATTGTAGAGAGTGTCTGGAAAGTGATTCCTGTAGTAGATTTGATCTGGGTGTAGCAAATGGAAAACCTTCTAGGAAGTGTTCACCATTCTAGATGTCTTTGAGAACATTCACTATTCCTGAAAAGAGATCAGAATATCAATGTGAACAGTTTGGAAGAAATTCCAGCTCTCGTGGATGACTTTAAGGGCTTCAAAACTTCAATGGAGGAAGTAATGCAGATATGGTGGAAAGAGCAAGAGAACTAGAATTAGAGGTAGAACTTGAAGATGAATTGCTACAATTTCATGATAAAACTTGAATGGATGGAGAGTTGCTTCTAATGGATGAGCTAAGAAAGTGATTTCTTGAGATGGAATCTACTCTTGGTAAAGATGCTATGAAGATCATTGAAATAATAACAAAGGATTTAGGATATTATATAAATTTAGTTAATAAAGCTGTAGTAGGGTTTGAGAGGATTGTCTCGAATTTTGAAGGTTCTCCTGTGAGTAAAATGCTACTAAACAGCATCACATGCTACAGAGACATTGTTTGTGAAAGGAAGAGTCAATCAATGTGCAAACTTTTATATTATTTTTTTTTATTTAAAAAAAATTTTTTTAACGTTTATTTATTTTTGAGACAGAGAGAGACAGAGCATGAACGGGGGAGGAGCAGAGAGAGAGGGAGACACAGAATCAGAAGCAGGCTCCGGGCTCTGAGCCATCAGCCCAGAGCCCGACGCAGGGCTTGAACTCACAGACCGTGAGATCGTGACCTAAGCTGAAGTCGGACGCTCAACCGACTGAGCCACCCAGGCGCCCCAACTTTTATAATATTTTAACAAATTCCCACAGCCATCCCAGCTTTCATCAACCACCACCCCGATCCGTTGCCAGTTATCAACAACAAGGCAAGACCCTCTATCAGCCAAAAGATTGTAACTCACTGAGAGCTCAGATAATGGTTAGCATTTTTTACCAGTAAAGTATTCTTTAATTAAGGTATCTGCATTGCTTTTTAGACATAATACTCTTGCACGCTTAATAGAATGAAGTATAGTTAAACATAACTTTTTTTTATGCTCTGGGGAACCGAGAGAATTTATTTGACTCCCTCATTGCAATATTCGCTTTATTGCAGTGTCTGGAACAAAATTCCTGATGTCTCTGAGGTATGCCTGCATATATTTGACTTTATTTGAAATTATAAATGTTTTCTATAGTGCCATTTTCAATTCCCCACCTTCCTCCAAAAATTATAGCAGTTAGAAATGCATTTACTGTGTATCCATGTCAGAACTTGATATTTTCAGTTTTGTTTTTTAGTGTTTTTTTTTTCATTTAATTCATATATGGTGGTTTTAATTTGCATTTACCTAATGGCTAGTAATATTGAGCATCTCTTGATGTGTTTATTTGCCATCTCTTCACACCCTTTTGGTAAAATATCTGCTCAGAGGGGCGCCTGGGTGGCGCAGTCGGTTAAGCGTCCGACTTCAGCCAGGTCACCATCTCGCGGTCCGGGAGTTCGAGCCCCGCATCAGGCTCTGGGCTGATGGCTTGGAGCCTGGAGCCTGTTTCCGATTCTGTGTCTCCCTCTCTCTCTGCCCCTCCCCCGTTCATACTCTGTCTCTCTCTGTCCCCAAAATAAATAAACGTTGAAAAAAAAAATTTAAAAAAAAATAAAAAAAAATATCTGCTCAGAGTATCTGTACATTCAATTTTTATTTGTATATTCATCCTGTATCCTGAAATATTATTAAACTTACCTCTTAGTGCTAGAAGCATTTCATTTCTTCTTTTTCTTTTACTACACCAGCAAGGACGTCAAGTATGATGTTCAACAGTAGTGGTAGGTAGTACAGGACTTCCTTGCCTTGTTTCTGATCTTAAGGGGAAATTTTTTAAATTCTCTGTGGGGTTTCTTTTTGTGTGTGGATACCCTTTATCATGTGGAGGCAGTTCCCTTGTATAACTAGTTTGCTGAAAGTTTTTACCAGGAGTAAATGACAAATTTTACCAAACGCAGGGATGAGCTGCTGTTTCCCAAAGTAAGTATCAAGTCTCTGAGTCACTCTTGCCACCCATGTGCTATCTCGGGACGAATCACTCTGTGAGGGCTAATTTCTCGTATCCAACTAATGAGGTCCATCTCACAGTATTTAGCCCTGCATGCATTGACTGGAGAGGGTGATTCTAGAAGGGATGCAAAGCAATACTTGAATGCATATGTATCTTCAGCTTAGATACCTTTTCTGAGTTTGAGAATCATATTTTCAAGAGGTTAAAAGCTATTTTTGGAGTATTTAAAAGATAAATTTTAAAGCTAAATCAGTAACAATGTATTATTTCACCCTTACCGAACTCCTTTCTTTGTATTCAACATCTCAGTCAAGGTCATCCCAGTCTACTCAGCCTTATGGGTTTAGAAACCGTGCCATCAGCCTTATTCCCTAGTATAATTTGTAACCAGGTTTTATCTGTCTCCTATTCAAGAACCATTAAACAGCACACCATGAGTTTTATATCTAGATCTACCTTTGTCTCTTTGTTTTTCAACTTGCTATAATCTTTTTTTACATATATATACTTTATTTATTTATTTTGAGAGAGACCGAGAGAGTGCAAGTAGGGAAGATGCAGAGAGGGGGAGAGAGAGAATCCTAAGCAGGCTCTCCACTGTCAGCACAGAGACCAACACAGGGTTCAAACCCACGAAACTGTGAGATCATGACCTGAGCAGAAATCAAGAGTCAGACACTCAACCAACTGAGCCACCCAGGCATGCTGTCTACTTCATATAATCTTTACCAAAGCACCTCTCCTCCAAATTTCTTAACTTTACAATCCACCAAGTATTTCTCTCTAAGAACTGTTGGAATTCTATTATAGTATTTAAAATGATTAATCATTCCTCCTTGACGAACATGCAGTGTCCAAGATCTTCCATATTTTGCTACTTTTGTTAAAATATTTCTTTAGTTACCCTTTTGAGCCTCCGCTTATCACGACTCTGGCTACCTTCCAGTTAAAAAGAACCCTTGCCTGTTTTTAGATGTGCTGCGTGCTCTGTTGTCTCAGTGCTTTTGAAAAATTGTTTCCTCCTTTTCTGATTCCTATATTCCTACTCAGTTTTCAAGATCTAGCCTGAATGCCCTCTTCTCAGCTAGGAGTGTAATGACTTTCTCAGAGAAAATCTATTCATCTTCTATTGTGTGAGGAGGATTTTTTTTACCCACATTTACTGAAGTATTTCACGTGTTATGTCATATATATATATATATATATATGTATATATATATGCCATATATATATCATATATATGTATATACATATATTATGAAAGGAGACCTGAATTTTGTTGTATATATACATATATATATGACATTTGTGTTCTTGGCTCCTAGAAACTGCTCCGTACGTGGCAATTTACTAGTTACCTAAACCTATTAATACTGGTATGATATATCAAATACAACTTGGTTCCATTACCTTATCTTGTATAGGGCTTAAGCCTTGTTATATATATTAACTATTTCCTTCCTCTGATAACGTCATCTCATTCTATCTAATGCATAGTCATTTTATTTTTCATTAGAGCTCTGAACTCTATAATTACAACTTAATAAAAGGGACTAATAGGCATTTACTAATGATTTTCCTTAAAATAATTGCATTATCTCATAACTGTGACATGTAAGTTATATTAGTCTTTTCTTTTATTAACACTGACATGGAAATAGCACATCTTTAGAGCATTATTTACAATTGGTTATGAATAAATCAGCTGTTTTTTCCATTTTTTCCATTATTACATGTCCCTTCTAACATAGCATAGATGGAACTATGTAATTTTTAACATATATGATATTCACAAAAAATCAGGAAAGAATATTTTACATCAAAGGTTATAGCTTTCCCACAAAGCTAAATTAAATAGCATTTACTCCTAAATAGTATTTACTCCTGAACATTTACTAAATGTCATGAACTATGATAGACATGGATACTTGTCTTCATAACAATAGGGAAGATGTACAATAAAGAAATAATTATGATAAGGAGAGATAATGATAATTACAACCTTGAATAATGTTTATTTTATTTCAGGTGCTATTAACTTATTTAACACAGTAACCTGTGAATGATCTGTTTTGAGCTAGAGTAGGAATTCATTATTAAAGGAACATGACAGAAACAATATTTTATTTATCCTTTTATTCTCAGTGCCTGGAAAAAGTTCTTGACTAACAGCTAGGCCTCAATAAATAAATATTTTTGAAGTTTAAATTGAATTGTACTATATAAACAGTTTACTCAAGCTTTTGTATTGATAACTAAATGACTTGGTTCCTATTAGAAATAAGTATGAATCATGGATAAAATAATAAAAATCAGTATAATGGACTTTTGTGATTAATTGCTAACATAAATGTTTTTTCAACATATTTTTAAACTACAAATATAGACTTGAGAAAAAAATTCTATGACATTTTATATACCAAGAAGAGATCTGTAGCTTTTAAAGTCATTATCTAAAGTTATGTAACTGTAAGTTTAGTTAACATATAGTTAAGTTGCAAACATAAAGATTTTAAGTGTAAATATCTGTCTTTAAGATTGCTCTAATATTGCCTATATCTGTGAGTGCTCTGTGAATGAATGTTTAGGCATAAAAGTGTTAACCTCCTCTGCTTTAAATTTGGAGACTACTTTCTGGATTCAATTATGACTTTAGATAATTGTGTTTAGATGCTTTAACACCTAATTGATTATCTTACATTTGTTTGATCATGGTTGAAATGTAATTTTAATGCTTGGTTGCTGATTCTTTTTTGGAATGTATTAAATGGATTTGCTGCTTAGGAGTGAATTACTTTTTTACACAGGTTGTCAGGAATCTTCCAAGTAGGGAAGCACATGTTTTGATTATTATTATTATTATTATTATTATTTTAACAAGGGGGAAGATAGAATATAGAAACCCTGGAGGTAATTAGAAAGCAAGACTTACACTGAATTTAGAACATGAACCCATATTTACTCTTGTAATTTTTGCAAAGATATTTTGGCTACTGCAACAATACAACTAATACTTGAATTTCTTTTACAGCATGAAGTTTTCTTAGTAAGATAAGTTTGTCTACAACTTTATCTTGCCAAATTGTTTCCAAAGCATGCATTTGGTGTCAATGACAATGTGAATGGGCTGCGGGAGGCAGTCCTTGAAAAATTTTGGTTGAACAAAATCAAATGGTGTTTTCGATGTATTATTAGTCTAGCTCTCTTAGTATAAATATTGCCTTCAAAAAGGAATTAAAAGATACAGGACTTCTCAGACTCTCTTTTTGAAGATTATCTTGAGAACATGTTTTGAGAAACAGTAAGCTAATTAATTCTATTCGGGAGTATATTTGGGGACAGAAAGTCATAATACCCATATTTACAGCAGCTTCACTAAGCATTGCTTTCAAAGGGACATTTGAAATTCACTTGAAATAAAATGTTTGTTCTCAATAAAGTCTCAGCTTCTTTTCCATTTTGTTTTGTTCTACTTCCTCCAGCCACTGCTCTGACGGGAGTTATACAACATGTGTGCTCTGCTTCACCAATAATGTGAATTTTCTTTCTATCATTTAGTTGATTTTTCCTTTCCTTAACTTCCATGTAGGATAAAGGAAAGGGTTTTTGGTTTGGCTCTTAGCTTACTTAAGTTTTGAGTGAAGAAAGTAATAATTAGAATAAAAACAATGATTTAAATGACAGAATGTATCTTCCTCAGGCAAAAATATGAGTAGGTGTCAGGGCCAGCCTTTGTGATGTTAGTGGTGTTGGGTAATCCCTCTTATTCCTCCTTCTTTCTTATTCTTTGTCTGTGAATGATCTTGAATCATGGTCCATGACGGGTGCTTTTAGGATCACATCCATATTTCAACCACATGAAGGAAGATAGCAGAGAAGGAAAAGGATAGACATTACACAGAATCTTCTACTTACATCTGAGTAATAAATCCCTTTGGCTACAGAGTCTTATATAGTGAAATAGAGGCTTGGAAGTATGTATTCTTGGTGACCAGGTACCCAGTTAAAATCCAAATGTATCATATTCTTTTCCTTTCTTTTACTTTCTTTTCTTTTCTTTTCTTTTCTTTTCTTTTCTTTTCTTCTCTTTTCTCTTTTCTCTTTTCTTTTCTTCTTTTCCTTTTCTTCTTTCTTTCTTTCTTTCTTTCTTTCTTTCTTTCTTTCTTTCTTTCTTTCTTTCTTTCATGAGAGGGAGAGAATGTGAGCCAGGGAGAGAGGGAGAGAGAGGGAGAAGGAGAGAGAAAGAATCTTAAGCAGACTCCATGCTCAACATTTCAACATGGAGCCTGACTTGAGCCAAAATCAAGTCAGAGGCTTAACCAACTGAGCCACCCAGGCTTCCCCCAATTTGTCATATTTTTAATGTCTAGTGAGAAGACTATTATTAAGTATGTGGTTATACCAAAAAGGGAAAAAGAAAATGCTGAAATTCTATCTGAAGAGAAGCCAATTCATAATAATCCCTCCACTTGTCAAAGTCAGCAACAATGTCTGCGTTCCCATGTTAATGGGTCGGTTCAGTTTTTATCTGTCTTACTTGGCATCTGTCTCTCAGTTTCCTTTCCTTTCTTTTTATTCCTCCACAACCTCTTAATTTGGGAATATTTCAGGGTTTAGGGTTTACTCCTTGGACCTCTTCTCTTTTACTTACATTCAGTTCCTTAGTGATTTCTTCTGCTCTCATGCCTGTAAATATCACCAATATACAAAAGAAATTAAAAAAAAATCTCTCTCCTGATCTCCTGAGTCACATATTGAACTGCTTACTCTACATCCACATTTGAAGGTCTGATAGATAGCTCTACCTTCACATGCCGGTACCTGAACTCCCAACACTGCCCCTTGCCAAATTTATTCATCTAATATTTTTCCATTTCAGTTAATCACAACTCTGTTCTTACATTGTACAGGAAAAAATATTGGTGCACTTTTCAACTAGTCTCTTTATCTCTTGCTACATGTCCAGTCTGTCACTAACTATTATTGGATCTGCCTTAAAATACGTACAGAATTGGAGTGCCTGGGTGGCTCAGTCGGATAAGCATCCAACTCCAGCTCAGGTCATGATCTTGCGGTTTGTGAGTTCGAGCCCCACATCAGGCTCTGTGCTAACAGCTCGGAGCCTGGAGCCTGCTTCGGATTCTGTGTCTCCTCCTCCCTCTGCCCCTCCCATCCTCATGCTCTGTCTCTCTGTCTCTCAATAATAAATAAACATTGAAAAAAATTTTTTTAAATATGTACAGACTCTAACCCCTTCTTTTCACCACCCCTACAGCCCTTTCAGGTTAGGTCAATATTATGTCTTCTCTGCATTGTACAATGACTTTTTCCATCATCTCCTCCTTCCACACTCATCCCCATATGTTATATTCAACACAGTAGCCAGAGTGATACTGAGGAAATGTAAGCCAGATCAAGTTACTTCTTCACTATAAATTCTGCAGTGGCTCCCCATTTCATTCAGAATAAAAGTGCAAAGTCCTTACAGTGGCCTACAAGGCTTTCCTATCCTTGTCATTAATTCTCCCATCCTCTCTTTTACCCCCTCTATCCTAACTGCCTTAGCACCTCTAGCCAGAGAGATTTTGCACTGCCTGGTTCTTCGGCCTAAATGCTCATCATCCAGATTTCCACACCTCTGTTTACCTCCTCCAAATGTCATGTTCTCAATTAGGCTTACTCTTACCACCCCGTTAAAATAGCAAAGTTGCCACATTTCTCTCACTCTGCCTTATTCTATTGTACTTAAAAAAAATGTACCCCATTTTCATGTTCTTAACAGACTGTCTAAATTTACTTCTTTTAATTATTCTCTATTGTTTCATTATTGTTTATTGTCTTCTCCAATAAAATGCAAACCCTGAAAAGACAGGAGGTTTGTTTGGTACATGCATATTTACTTAATACTTAAATGACTACGCAAAGGATAGAACCTAAGTGGGTTCAGGTGAAGTACTCCAAATAATAATTTGTAAATAGATGTTTAAGGAATTTCAGTGAAAATCAGATTCAAATCTTGGTGATTTGAGGAGCAAATCATAGATTCAGGCCCATTAGATTTTTTTAAGTTATAAAAATAAACTCAAATGAATTGTATTTTCTCACCTAAATCTTAGAATGTTGACATAATAATGATGGCCAGTGTGGAGGTAAGAAATGGAGACTAAAAAGTGAAAATTCTTCAATGTGTCTTGTCTTCTACTGGGAGGGACAATGAGTTGATCCATTGGTGAATATGTGTGTGCTCAACAAGTTAATATAGTCTACCAAAATTGCCCTTGATATCATGCAGCAAAATTCTCATTCCCTGATCCTATTTTTACAAGACAGTGTTGTCATGACAAGTTTACTTTCATCACAGATTTAAATAAAGAGATTGTCAAAAGCACTCCACTTGGCAATTATGATTTCAATTTCAAATTCTTAAAAGGTCTTTCTTAAATTGTATTTTTTTTTCAGGTGAACTAGATCTTTCATTACCTCTGAAGATGCTGAGAATTTGAGCCACAAGACTGGCAAAGCTAGTGCACAGGTCTAAGGTAAGGACCAAAGATGCGCCTGGCCACGTAAGGGCTTATACCTGTACGTCAAGACTATGGGTAATGTGATAGTATGAATGACTTCAATGCAGGAGGGTAGCCATGATCGTATTTTCCATTTTGAAAGATATCTACCATTGCCGTGTGGAAAATAGGCAATGGGTAAGAACAGTGGAGTGAGACAGTTGACAAGATCATTACATTAGCCTAAGAAAGAAAGGTATGAATGTGGGCCTGAATTACGGTTGAGGCATTGGTGATGGAGACATGTAGATGATGTAAATAAAAATGTAGGCGAGAGGATTGACACAACTTAAGGAAAACTGTATAATGCAACAGAGTCAGATATCCTGCCTTTTCCTTTTTCTAAATTCCATCTTCTTGGGCAAATTAATTATGCAAGAAGCTTCAGTGTCTTCACAATACTAATGGTAATTACCTCATAGCATTGTTGCGATAATGAAATGAGATTGTGAATATAAAGCTATTAACACAATGCCTGACACATAGAATTCAATAAGTAATTAATATCATTACTATTTATTGCTGGTATTAACATTACTTAATGATTATATACGTAGTGTGAAAATTAGGGAGGGATCCCAATGACTCTTAAGATTATAAAGTGAACGAAACCAAATGGGTGGCAAAAACTGAAGGAGATGCAGGTTTAGAAGGCTGAGTTGAAATCTCTAAGATACGAAGTTTCAGTTGAAAACTCCCATTTCTTTCTGAAAATACATTTTCATAGTGCGTTATGTGAGAGAGTTTTTATGCTGACCTTTCAGAGATGCTTAACAGAACCTTTCTAGGAGTTAGCAACCAGTTACCTCTGTGGCTCCCCTTTAGTTTTCTCATCCTGATAGATCTCTCACTCTCTTGATTCTGAGACTAGTGCGATGACTAGTAAGATGACTGTAAACAGAAAACAGTTGTTGGTTTGGAAAAACTTGGAAGCTTTGGCTAAATATGATTTTAATTTCTATTGTGATTACAAATTCTTCACCTTACATTAAAAAAACAAATACTTGAAACCAAAAAAAAAGACCAGGTTCTTTTCTCCTTTGTATACCGGCCTCTACAATCCTATACTGTAATCCTGGGTGACTGTGTGGTTCAGTAGGTTAGAGGGTCCAGCTCTTGATTTCAGCTTAAGTAAAGATCTCCTGGTTGATGAGATGGAACACCCTGTGGGGCTCTGCACCGTCAGCGCAAGGAGCCTGCTTGGGATTCTCTCTCTCCCTCTCTTTCTGCTCCTCCCTCATTTATGCTCTCTCTCTCAAAAAACAAATAAACATTAAAAAAAAGCCAATCCTATCCAATCCTCCCTTCACCTGGGGAGGCAGGTGTGATATGGAGGGGACTGATTTCTCCTCCAGTCTCTCTCTTTGAATTCTGCAGGGGTGTAGCACTCGCACTAGTTTTCTCTGATTGAGTCTAAGTTGGAAGGGGGGCCCCAAATCAAGAAAGCTTCCGGTTACAAATCAAGCCCTGGACATTTTAGGCCGATTGTTATAGAAGTTACTGCTTAGCCTACTAGATTGTTACAAGGAAATCAATCGGGCTTCCTGCAAGTCTGACTTACAGCAGGCTGGCTTCCTGCGCTGGTTATTTTAGATAACGGGCTTGGTCCCCGGGCCAGTTTGCTGCAGTTGTGAGTCAGAATTCCATTTTTATAGATGTTTTGGCCAATGCCTGTTTGTATATTCAGTCTCTCAGCATGTTCACGACCCGAGATAACATCAAGTATTTACTATGAATTTATGTCTTCACAAAATCTGTATAAATTTTATACTCTTCTAATCTACATGTTATTGGTGAGATGCCTGAATTTTGGCAGTTCAGATATTTGTCTTTGGTCATACAGTTAAGAAGCGGTAATGCTCAGATTAAAATTTAGGAATATGCGACTCAGGAACTTTAAGAATTTTTAACTCAAAAATTATATACTGCCTGACAGGAAATGGATTTTGCATACATTTTAAGGCTTGATATGAGAAATTCTCACAAAAATTTTGTAATAGGGGAAAATAATTTTTGTGCAGGGAAAATAAAGGGCTAAGAATCATTAATAATGGAAAACTCAAACTAAAATGATACTTATGTAAATAGCTTATGCATACACAGCTATGTATATATATTTACATAGAGATAGAGAATATGATAGACATGAGAGCAAATCAGTTTTCATACATGTATGTACAAAATAGAAGATCAAAATTAAGTTTAAAGAAGCCTGGTGTTTATTATAATCCTTCGGTGTAATTTTAAACAAACAAAAAAATCTTGATTATCACATTCAAAAAAATGTAAGAAATTTTGGTCTTCTGCATATTATCTCCACTCTCTTTGCATAATATTTTAAAATAAAATCTTTCTGCGAGGACTATATATCTCAGTCACACTGTCATAAATATTCATGATGACCACATTCCACTTACTGGTTTCATGTAAACAAATCTTATTTAACCTTTCAGCAAGCCTGCTTTCATGCAGGAGTTAAGTACCCACAAGACCAAGCATATTAATAACGAGCTAGGTCAGAAACCATCCAAACTGGGGCATATAATGTCATGTAAGTAAAACTGAAAACTCAAAGATAAATCATCCATTTTAAAAAACTGAGTGTAAGTTAAGTCCTGAATAAAATAATAGACTATTTTTGTTTTTATTTTCCCACAAAATTAATTTTCACCATTTAAAATGAATAGACTTTCAGCAAATTAATGTACAATTAATTGAGCTAATCAATGATCTTATATTTGCATACAATATATACTTTTAAAACCACCAATTAAATTGAAAAGACCATTAGAAAATCTGTGTATATCCCTTAGCTTTACAAAACAGGGAAAAAAGGCATTGGGATATCTCCACAAACACACAACTACTCAAAGATCAGAGTTAGGGCCACAGATCTCTTAACTTCCAGTTCTGTTATTTGGCTTTCCTATCACACTGTCATTACCCTACCATAAATGCTTCCATCCTTTGTCCAGATCATATTTATAGATTCTAATATAATTTTAAGAGGTGTTGTCCAGTGGAGCATAGAACATGATTTATTCATGGCCATGACAGGGCAATTCCTCCATAATCACTTGTATTCAATGGCCCTGGAAATTAATAGAGTCAATATTATTTGTGGACAATCTACTATAGAAAACCTTGTGAATTATATTAATGGCTTTAGTATAACAATAAACATCTTTATGTCTCTCAATAATTAGCATTTGGGAGGACCAAACACTGCTCAGATCCAGATGGGAAAAATCAATATTAGTTTACATATGTTTACTGTGCTTGTAAATAGCGTTATGGATGGCAGGCATCAGCAAGTCAGGATAATTAACGAATGCTTTATTCACACTTTCCTTAAAATCCAAGTGTGATACCACTAACCACTTACTATTTTTATATGTTTTTGCAACTTACTATTTTCTCTTCTTTTTGCATCACTTTGTATTATTTAGAGATAATACGCTGTGCAACTAAAGCAATGAGAAAACTGATGGATGAAGACCTTACCCAAATATCTGTTTTCCCTATCATTAAAGATAGTGCAATCTGCTCAGGTTAATATGTGGACCAGTTACCTTTATAAAATAAATGTCTCTAACATAAATATGATTGTACCACAGAAGTGTATTTGGCAATAATTTCTTTATAAATCATTTTGAAGGATTATAAATATGTTGCTGTTATAAATACTTTTAAAGTATGTCTTGATGTAAAGAACCATACTGAAAATACCTTAAAATTATTCATATGTTTCTATATTAATGAATATTAATAATCATAAAAGTGGGGAGAGCCACCTTGAGGTAATTAAAACCTCAAGTAAGTACTTAAATGCATGCATATAACACGGCTTATATGTAATCACTTCAGTTTAACAATGTAAAATGGATTATATGTATTATATATATATAATTGTATATTATTTATCATTTATATTTATGTTGCATTTTATTTATATTATTTTATATATATTTAAGACATTACTTAGTTGAAAACATCACATTTTATATATTTTTCTATTTTGTATATCATATATATTTATATATAATATATATGTGTATATTATATTTCCCATATTCAATATTTAGAAATGTTCTAAAATATTTCTGAGTCTATTTTCATATTCTCATATGTGATTTTTTTTTTTGCAAAGAGAACAATTGTTTTCAGAGAAAACCACCCAATCTGCAGTACACCGAGACTATTCAAATGGCTACCTTTGGTGAAAGAAAAAAAATGTACTGTAGAATAAGCCTAGAGAATTGCATAGTCAGAATTCAAATAGACCTATATTCCCTATTAGGAATCAATCCGCTTAGAATGATAGTTACTTAACCTTATAAAAACTAGTCACCAATTGGTGATGCCACAATTCTTTTTGGCCATTTACTTTTAGATATTGTGTATTTTTCAACTCTAATTCATGTACTTCAAACTAAACATTAGATTTCAGGCATATACATATTTAATTTGTCCCCTCATGATGTTTTTGCCACATCCGGAAACTGAATAATTTCCCCACTGCATTATTAGCCATTTCACTCCTGTTTTCAAGGTGTTTGTATGGATGCATATATTCTCTTTAATTCAATTACATTTCTTTCATAAATACCAGGTTCTAATCCATTAACCATGTCCCCAAATTAGGCAATGACATTGCCTCACAGCATGACTTGTCCAATACAATCTAGTCAAACTTTTCCTTCTGCCATTTTATGTGTACTTACTCAATCTACTTACCCTACCTAAAATGTCTTCCTGGTTTGCTTTCTTCATCCGTAACATGTTTGATGCATTATTCCTATGGCCTGTTGCCAATATCTTCCCCCCGTTTTCACCGTGCTCTGATTGCTCCCTTGATTATTATCCTCTTAGAGAACAGAGGGTCCACAATGTAATGTGTTTGTTTTTGGTCTCTAAATATACCTACAATGAAATTATAACCCTTGAAGTGAGGCATTAACTAATTCATTCTCTTTTTTTCTTGCCTTTACGCACCCTCTTTTTCTGTCTCTCCATTTTTTTCCTCTGTTTTTGAAAAAAACTGCATATATTACTCAGTCCTCAGGAACTGACCTAAAGAATGTATGTCTTACTTGGGGCACCTGGGTGACTCAGTCGGTTAAGTCTCCGACTTTGGCTCAGGTCAGGATCTCGCGGTTTGTGAGTTCCAGCCCTGCTTCGGAACTGACAGCTGACAGCTTAGAGCCTGGAACCTGCTTTGGATTCTGTGTCTCCCTCTCTATCTGCCCCTCTCCTGCTCATGCTCTGTCTCTCTCTGTCTCAAAAATAAATAAAACATTAAAAAAATTTTTTTAATGTAAAATACTGATCCTTAAAAAAAAAGAATGTATGTCTTATTCAAACATTTAAATAATTTAAAACATCTTTTTTTTTCAACGTTTTTATTTATTTTTGGGACAGAGAGAGACAGAGCATGAACGGGGGAGGGGCAGAGAGAGAGGGAGACACAGAATCAGAAACAGGCTCTAGGCTCTGAGCCATCAGCCCAGAGCCTGACGCGGGGCTCGAACTCACGGACCGCGAGATCGTGACCTGGCTGAAGTCGGACGCTTAACCGACTGCGCCACCCAGGCGCCCCGTCAAACATTTAAATAATTTAAACACTTAGTCAATCTAACAAAAATATTAATGGTTTTCTTTCTACTTCATTCTTCCAGTTTGTAGTTGATCTCACCTTCAGGAATGAGGAAATTTGAAGAGTTTGTTTCTGTGTTGATTAATGTACTTGTATATTAGTATATAATCTTAATGACTAGGTTGTGCATGAATGTGGTATTTGATTATGATTTTAGAGATGAAGTAGATATTTTTCAACATAGAAAGTGGCTCTGTGAAGTATTAATATGAAACACAAGAAATAAATTGAAAAGGAGGAAAATAGTGCTAACAAGAAATGAAGACATAATCTTATGTCAAGTCTGGCAATAATTACTGGCTCTGATGATAGGATGGAGAAAAAGGAGAAAGGTTTGAATATCAATGGGCACTCCTTCACTTCCAGTTAATAACACAGTTAATTTGATAAATATATAGATAGCATAGGTTGTTATTTTCCCTACCCCATTATCCCAATTCAAGCACTATATTACCTTAATATATTTCTATATTCTAAAAATCAGTCTTGTTTTTCTACGCGTTCTTTTGAGGTTAAACTTATATCACTATAAATGCAAGGCCTAGGATAAAACACAATTATAATAAATTTTAAGTAGTGTGGCATAGGAGAATAATCATCTCACGTTTTCTACTTATTACTCATTCATTTCCAAAATATTATTGTAAAGATAATAAAGACCAACATACTTATAGGTCACTGAACAATTACCAATTTGAATTAACTCGGTAAGGCTGTATTATATGTATGCATTTGAGGAAATGGAATTTTGCAAAATTATTATCTAAAAAGTAGCTAGGGGTGCCTGGGTGGCTCAGTCAGTTCAGGTTAAACCTTGGACTCTTGGTTTTAGCTCAGGTCATGATCTCATGGTTCATGGGTTAGAGCTCCGTGTTGGGCTCTGTGCTTTGAGGCTGCTTGGGATTCTGTTGCTCCCTCTCTCTGTCCCTCCCCTCCCCCTTCTCTCTCTCCCTTTCTCTCTTTCTCTCTCTCAAAATAAATAAATAGCATCTCAAAATAAACAACCTATATTATAAAGTATTGTGATTAATTCATATTGCTATGAATTACAATGTTGAAAGACCCACACTGGTAACTAAATTTAGAGATTGGTTATTTTTTGTTTACTTTATTATAAAAAAAATCACTAATTAGTATAAACACTAAAACCAATGATTAACTTTTCATTATTGGAGATAATAAAGGTAAAAATAGTGACATTAATTGGTAATAGAGATATAATATCCCCCCAATTCTTGTACCTGGCGGTCAAATATATATTTAAAAAGAGGAAAATTAATTAAATTTTCTTTCTGTCCTTCATTTATTTTTTAATAATTTTTTTTGTAAGTTTATTTATTTATTTTGAGAGAGAGTGTGAGCAGGGGAGGGGCAGAGAAATAGGGAGAGAGAGAATCTTAAGCAGGTTCCATGTTATTAGAGAAGAGCCCGATGCGGGGCTTGAACTCACCAACCGTGAGATCATGACCTGAGCCCAAACCAAGAGTCTGACAGTTAACCAACCGAGCCACCAGGCGCCCCTCTATCCTTGATTTCTTACCTGAGAGATGATGTGTATTACTTGGCTTGTTAAGAGTCTTTCATAAGCTGCTGCCAGGGTGATGTTTAACCATGCTACACTTGGAAATATAATTCCCAAGATCCTAGGCAACAGAAAAATCAATACACAGCTGGGCCTTTAGTCAGGAAGTTACTCTCTGCCAAAAGGAGTGAAATAAAACACTTTTGTCACTCTAATAGGAAAAGATGAGACACCTAGTTCTGATGAAGATGGAAATATATTCATGTAAAACTTTCTAAAATATCTGCTAATCCCCTTTATAATGGAAATACATAGAGATTACTTTTTGATTTCCAGGAAGTTGGCTAGAATTTGCCACTGTTTAGGGCCCTGCCACCTTACCTGTTGGATTGTCTTTTGTGGTACCCTAGAGAGATAACTATAACCTTGACTTCTGCAGACAGAATAGTCAGTGATTTTTGCATATTTGCTCTTAATGAAATATTAAGATTTGAATGTATTGATTAGGCAATCAAGACATAATTAATTTTGAAAAATGAAAAGTATACTTATTCGGTATCAGAAAATATTAAGTAGACAAAGGTACAAATGAGTTTTCCAAGTCTGATGCCTCTGTTAACTACACACGTAATTGGGAACTTAGCGTTTGCCTTTTGTATTTTAAAACTTCGTTCATATTTAATTCTAACCTTGAGAGCATATAATAATTATTTGCAGAAGGATGTTGCCTTTAATTAGTAATTCATTAAGACTCAAATTCTTAAAGTATAGAGTAATCTAATATTTGAAGAAAGAACCCGTTATGAGAAATACAGAAGCTCTACTGTTAACTTTCCAGAAGAGATCAGGGATAAGTGTGTTTTTCTGAACAAGCTATAGTGTAATATTTTCAACAATATTTACTATAGGCTTTCACAGATTTTTTTTTTAATATCTAGATATTGATCACTGGTTATTTGGTTATTGGCTTAAAGGTCTGTGAGTGCTCTCTCCATAGGCAGTGGCCTAATCCAAACAGAAAATTGTGGAGCATATTGTGATAATTTTCTCCTTGCTATTCTTTATTCAAAAACAAAATACTGAAATGCATATTCACATGGCACATTCTGTTTTTTGCCTTTGTTTTTTCAGTATTTTTCATTAATTTATTATTATATTCTCAGAACTTATATGAAAGCTTGGAATACAGTCAACAATAAATAGTGGCTGAATTAATGGTGATCGAACTCTGACAATTTAGAAAGATAGATTTAAAGCCTGATTCGTTAAGTATAATCCTAACATATTGATTTATGGAGTATATATTTTAGTCATTACTGTAAAAAAAAATTTCTTCGCTTTTCCTAAGCAAGGATGAAGCAAGTAGCAATAGAAATTCACTTCATAACTAATACTATTGGTTTAAAACATTGATGATTAGTTTTGTGGGGTTTTAAGCAAAAAGAATTTATTTAAAAAAAATGGGTTTTCTTTGAGTAAAAAACAGTGAGAAACATTAGTAAGGAATGATAACAACGTGGACCCAAAAGGCATAAAATCTAGGGTTCAGTGAAAGTTTTGATCATTACTAAGAGTATTTTCTAGCATGAGAGGTAAGCGTTTGTTCATTCACCATCTTATAAATGTCTAATAACATTGATAAGAAAGTCATTTCATTTTTTTTTTCTAGGAAGCATCATTCTATAAGAATCATGTTTCTTTCAAGATTTCACTTCTGAACATTTAAACTTCAAACAATTCTAATAGCATTAGGGAGTCTGTCTAGTTTATTTAAAGATGAAAACATATTTTGAGGGGAGCGGTACATCTCTAATTGATATTTCTTTTTAAGAAAGGTAGCCATTGTAAATATTTCTCAGAAAGATAATCATGGAAAATTAAATTAATTAGAATGATTACTTTGAATTTTATCTCTTCATTATCTTTTGTGATTTCATTAGTTAAGTGATAATAATGGTCTTATTATTTCTAAGATGAAATCTATGAATTGGTTTTAAATGATTCAAATAAACCTCAATATTTGTCTGCATGGCACCTAGCAATGCATTTTTCTTTTAACTCTAGTCTAACTGGAAAATTAAATATACATAAAATTACCTTTATGTACATTTTTCAAAAGGAAATTCAAAGGTTTTTTTTTTTTAATTTTTAAATATGTATATATTTTGAGAAACAGAGACAGCATGAGTGGGGGAAGGGCAGAGAGAGAAGAGACAGAATCCCAAGCAGATTCTGTGCTGTCAGCGTGAAGCACTGGGGCTCAAACTCACAAACTGTGAAATCACACCTGAGCCCAAACAAAGAGTCAGATGCTTAACTGACTGAGCCACCCAAGCACTCAGGAGATTGAAAGTTTTAATAAAAGCATTCCATAGGTTTAAGTAAACTGTTTATCAGTGCTAATAATTTTTCTTTCTAAAACTAAAAATGGAAGATACAGTAGCTAAGAGGTAAAAACATCTATAATTTAATGATTTAAGTCATGATGGAGAGAATGAATGTGAACAACTTTGGATGTTTCCATCTTTCTGCCTCCCTATTTATATTGCAGATTTTAAATTACAGGGTAGAAATCAAAGTTAGATGAAAATTTGACTTTTTCCCCTTTCACATAGATCTTTATTTTTCTAGAAGGATTATAAACTAGTGTTCTAAATAGCAATTAATTACTCCATTCTCTTCCCTTAAACTACCCCCCCCTTCTACCACCAACACACACACAATAATGAAAAGAGTAGATTAAACTCTGTATCTGTCAGGTTCTCATGTATTGAATTTTATATATTTCATTTTACTGTCTCCAGTTGATCAGCACAATAGGAAAAGGTTTTTGGCCATGGCTTATACTTTGGAATTAGTTTACATTCTAGATACTAAAAGGGATCCTGCAAACTGTTCTTTGAATTATAACCTATGTTGTTCTCAAATATGCAATATCAAGAATTTCAGAGATGAAAGTCTAACAGTAGAAATTAATTTGACCCATATGTAATTTATTAGATGTAAAGAAAAATAATTGTGTAATACTTTCAAACATAATGAAAAGCTCAAGAAACAAAATTAAATCCATAGCTTTAAGGAGGAAAATATAAACAAATGCTATAAGACAATGGCTTCTGAACAATACTTTAAAAAATAGGTAACTTATTGAATATGGAAATCCCTATCTGACCCCATCCCCAAGCAAATATGTCTACTGAGCAGTAACAAAGAATACTACATGTGTGAGTACCAGCTTACAAACAAAATTCAACTCTTGGTCAAAAATGATTATTACAAAAATGTGATTGTAGGGCAATGTGTTCACAGTTTGGGAGCAATGTACTGTACCAATTTTAAACCAAACATAAATGAGTTTTGTAATTTTGGGGCAAATGCTGTTGCATATCTAGTTTCTCCAAATACCACATCTGCCATAATCATTTTGTTTTAACAAAAGAAGTAAAACGAAATTCCTGCTACTCAAATATTCTGTACTGATTTTGCTTCTC
The DNA here is from genome assembly GCF_016509475.1 of Prionailurus bengalensis. Taxonomy (NCBI): domain Eukaryota; kingdom Metazoa; phylum Chordata; class Mammalia; order Carnivora; family Felidae; genus Prionailurus; species Prionailurus bengalensis. The sequence continues at coordinate 38,036,199 of NC_057343.1, forward strand.
CAGACAACGCGCTTCTCATTATGTATAAGTTCTTTATAAAGTATTCTCACTATAAAGGATTCCAACATTCTTTTCTAACCAAACATAAGATAATAAAAGATAAGTATCTCATTCTATTTAAGGGATCATTTGCCATTGAATGCCCCCTAAGTAGTGAGAGTGCTTTATGTTGGCCAAGGTAGAGCTTAGGTGTATTTAAACCTTGATGTCAGAGACATTATGATTTGCTTTTGAGTAATGGGTAAGGAAAAGAATCAGAAAACTTTGTAGAAATACAAACATTCTATCCTATTGGGTTAAAAAACTTAATAATTTCATTTTTTTATATTTTATTCATCTGTTTCATCATATTTTAATTTATTTTAATCACATTTAATGTTGAAATGCCTTCATTATCCAGAGGCCTACCGCTCATAGAAGAAGTAATATGTGTGAACTTCTGTGAAAAATAAACTTACTAATTAGTCTCCTCTATTTAGATTTAGGACTGGAGGCACAAGCTGATTACCCTAACATATTTTTAATGAAACATGTTTGCTAAGGAGTTTAGTAAATTGCTTATTTATTAAGTAAATCAAATATGTAAGTTACTTAAAAATTATCATTATTAATTAGAAACATCCAATTGCCTTGCAAGTTTAATTGTGATTAGTAACCACTTATGTTATTAAAGACATGGATCTAAAAATCTTTACTATGCAATGGTTTATGTCTTTTCCTCCATAAAATATTAAATTATAAGGTGCTTCCTTTTCAAGGTCCAAATTCAGTTCTGATTGGTGTTCCATGATAAAACTTCTCATATCATTTTGAGTTACATAATTTTTACTTTATAGTAAAATGTATATATATTTATTCTGAGAGAGAGAGAGAGAGCATGTGTGTGCAAGAAGGGGGAAGGGCGAAGGGCGAAGAGAGAGAGAGAGAAAGAATCCCAAGCAGACTCTGCACTGTCAGCCCAGAGCCAGACTGGGAGTTCAAATCCACGTACTGTGAGATCATGACCTGAGCTGAAATCAAGAGTCAGAAGCTCGACCAGCTGAGCCCCCCAGGGGCCCCGTAATATATATATTTAAATATCTTATAGACTCATCCCTGAAGAATAAATGATACATATTTTCTCTGTGAAATGATAGAAGACACTAAAAACTGAGCTACATACATATTACTTCTTATTTCAAAAGCTCTTTTTGCTATTAAGCCACAGTATATAAATAAAGCCCAAACTTGGAAAGCACATCACTCTAATACTCTAATTTTACCTATATTGTAAATCCAGTATTTTATTTCTCAACTGTTTTTTTTTCTTGAATTCCCAAAAAAGATACATTCCTAGTTTTATTTCTCTCTTTCGTGCCCTGCTTCTTGAAAGACTAGTATCCAAATGCTGTCTCAGTTTTACCTTAAATTTACTTCCAACCCTCTGTTATTCTGGCTTCTTATTTTATTGTCATTGGTAATGAAATTTCCAGCTACTAATTAACTAATCAACCACCAACCATAATTTCCAATAAAGAATCTTAAGGCTTAGCTAAAATGTTCTTCCACATTTAACACTCCATCATACATCCTTTCAAATTTATTCCTTATTTATTTTTATTTCATTGAATATCACTCGAATCACACATTATATGATATATAGTAAAATCACAATAAATACTCTTAAAGTTTATTTGTTGGTACTGAAATTTTTGGGCAAGTTACACATGTAGCTCATTAATAGCAATGGCTTAACGGGATTGCCAACCTCTTGTTTCCTGGTGTATTGAAAATTGAGCATGGAACAATTAAGCGCTAAAAATAGGGCTAAACTGACCTTTGTATGGTCAAAACAATCCTATAAATCTAATATAAAAATACGTTATTTTTTTTTCAGAAATATATTTTGGTACTTAAATCACATGGTCTTTTACAAAAATTAAGTTCATTCTTTTATGAAAAGTTTTAGGAAATCACTAGTTTTTTTTTGTTTTTGTTTTTTTTTGTTTTTTTAAATCTGACTCATCAGTTTTGAAAGGGTATTCAAAAACCATTTCCAATAATGGGTATAATAAATAAACAGGCAGAATTCGTCTTAGAGGTATTATTATTAGTGCTGCCAATAAAACTTTATCTGCAGTTTGCCCAAGATATTTAACGAAGAATAAACTTATCCAATATGAATATGTACTTCTTCTATCATTTAATGTGAACTAATAAATGCATTTAATATCTGTGATTAAAATGCATGAGTTCCCTCATGATTAAATCATTCTTGGTAATAGCTAGGTTCAAATTTTAATTATTTTAACTACTTGCTTAAAACACAGAGTTTCTATTTTATGCTCTGATTCTACTCCAGATTTCATCCAGGGGGGGAGAAAATTCAAGCAGTGAAATGGTCAGGAGGGGCTTTGGCGCCATCTTGCGGTTAATTAAATTATGGTCCTGGTTTGTTTTCTTTCCCAGTTGATCACTATGCCCCACAATGAAAGCAACAATATATATCTTGAATTCTTAACTTCCATGGCAACCTAGCACATTAGTAAATATATTTCAATTAATATGCAAGCTATGCATCTTCTGTATAATCATCCCACGTTCATTCTTGTTTTTATGCATTTACTAAAGCAGTTTCTATCTCCTGAAAGGCTGCACCCTTTAATTCCCTCATCCTACGAATCCCACTCTTACCTACTCACCAAGACCAAAGTGAAAATAACACCACCTTTACAAAGCCTTCATGAATTCTTCTGTGTCTCAGTGGTTCATTTCTTGGAATAGTTATTGTGCCTAAAGTCAGTGAGAAAAACACAACTCAGGACCCCGTTATTCCAGTGGCAATAAGATATTATCTGTTTAGTTAAATTAGAAATATTATTTTAAACAGTTTCAATTGTATTATGAAAAATTTAAAAGTATATAAATGTAGGGAGAGTGGTTCTATGAAGCGTTGTATATCCACTACTCAGGTATACAGTTACTAATTCACGTTGTATATCCACTACTCAGGTATACAGTTACTAATTCACGCCTGCATTTCATCTGTAACCTTGTTGCTCATAGAGTGTGGGGGCTGGTTGCATTGCCATTATCTAGCAGCTTGTTAGACATGTGGACTCTCACTGTACCACTACAGAAGGACTGAATCCAAGTCTACCTTTTAACAAGATTCCCAAATGATTTTTAAGCTTTACAGCTTGAGAAGCATTCGTGTTTCGTACAACCCACTTCACGACCAATACCACACTGGATTATTTTGAGAAAATTCCAAAGATATCAGCAAATCCTCGAAAATATTTCACTGTGCTTCTCATAAAGATGAGTATTATTTAAACATGTTTTTTATGTTGATTTATTTTTGAGAGAGAGCGAGTGGGGAAGGGACAGAGAGAGAAGGAGACAGAGAAGCCAAAGCAGGTTCCATGCTGTCAGCGCAAAGCCCAACGTGGGGCTCAAATCCACAAGCGGTGAGATCATGACCTCAGCTGAAGTCAGACACTCAACTGACTAAGCCACCCAGGTGCCCCAAGATTAGGATTATTTAAAAAAAAACATAATCACAATCACATTATTATACCATTAATATACTAAACCATTATCGGTAGTTTTCAGCTTTATTTTTTTTTTTTTAGTGTTTTTATTTATTTTTGAAGGAGAGAGAGAGACAGAGCATGAGCAGGGGAGAAGCAGAGAGAGAGGGAGCCACAGAATTCAAAGCAGGCTCCAGGCTCTGAGCTGTCAGCACAGAGCCCGACGCGGGGCTCGAACTCACGAACCGTGAGATCATGACCTGAGCCAAAGCCGAACACTCAACTGAGCCACCCAGGCGCCCCAGTAGTTTTCAGTTTTAAATCTCCCTACTTAAGTCATGAATGCTTTCATTGAATATTTGATTGTTAAAATTAGGATCCAAACACAGTCACATACTGCATTTTGTTGAAATGTGCCTTAGATCTGTAAGGTTGTAGGTTCTACCTCACAATTGTGTTCCTTTTACTTATAACTCACTTGTTGAATAAAGTGATTCATTTTGAAGAGTTTTTCATATTCAGTATCATGCTGATTGTATGTATGTCTAGGGAAAGAATGTATACAATAAGCCTAAAGGCTCCTCAGAGATGGTATAGTTATAGTCAACCTATGATTCTGTTTTAGTTACATAGAGCCACAGCAATATGGTGTAACTACTTGCTCCCAAATTCTTGGGCTCACACAGCTGGACTCAGTATCATGTCTATGGGCAGTTCTAGAATAGCTAAAATGACTTACAGGTTTAATCTGTTTGGGCTGCTGTAACAAAAATACCATAAACTATATGGTTTATAAGCAACAGAAATTAATTTCTCACAGTTATGGAGGCTGGGAACTCCAAGGTCATGACACTAGGAGATTCCCTGTCGGGTGAAGGCTTGCTTGCAGGTTCACCGTTGGTCATCTTCTCACTATGACCTCATGTGGCAGAAGAGGCAAGGAATCTCTCTATGGTCTCGTTAATAAGGGCACAGATACTATTCATGTGGGCTGAACCCTCTTGATCTAATCATATCCCAAAGTACCCACCTTCCAGTACCATCATATTGGAGGTTAGGATTTCAACATACGGATTTTAGATGCGGCGTAAACATTCATTCTTTAGCACCTACTGATACGGTCTGATTGATCTCTCTCCCATGTTTGAGGTTCAGCTTGGGCAAGTAGGCTGCCTTGGTTTGTTTCTAATGGTCTCTCATCCTTCAGAAAGTTATCTTAAGCTGATTCTCAAAGCATGTGTAGGAGTCATAGAGAACAGAAGCAAGCAAGTTTTCCTTATATCTAGACTCAGTGTGGGAAGATGAATCCACCTCTTGATGTGAAATGTTGGAAAAACATATCCAAAATATTGTGGAAGAAAGAAAAGTGGAGAGTCAGGTTCATTTTTTTTTCAGTAGACCACATTTTTTTAAAGAATATTTTACTGCACGTGTGAAAAATAATGTCAATGCCATGCCATTTCCATGGGCAGTTTCACTTAAATATTACCTATTATTCTGTCCTGCCAATGCTAATAAGATTTTTTTAATTATGGGTAAAATAGTGTCATTTTTTCATATTCTAGATTTTATTCTGAGTGTCTTCTTACAATGTTTGACAGGTGTCTTCCTTTTCCAGTGAAGCTCATTACGTTTTTGTTTATTTTCCATAGCATTATTGGTCATTCTCTCATACACTGATCAAAGCTCTGATCCTAAAGGAAAAATGGCTGTATATAAACACTGTTTGAAAAAGTTAGGTGATACATATATACCTACCCAAGTACATAAATGCAAAGAAGAGTGGAAATTGGATCCCCTTATACCCTGGTGGTTACTGTCCTCACCATTAGTCCTTCTGCTCTTCGGTAAATGTGAATGACAGGATCTTCACCTTCAGGCTTCTCACCGCTGTCTATCAGCTTAGAGAAATACATACCTACTACTTTTCTAAGGCATCAGGAAACGGTGTTCAGACTCCACAGGTATCCCAGGCAGCATTCCATTTGGGCCAGTATTTGCAGATGTTAGCCTAATACAGCAGATCTCCATTCCAGAACACCAACATATGCTTGAGATACTAATTAAGGAAAATATTGAACATAGAGTGTTTTTGCAGGATTCATCAGAAATCCATTAATTAATAACACCCTATATACAGTAAGAATTCCTAAATACAACCATTATTATTTGAATCATTAATGGTCAAATTATGTTACAGTAAATAATGTGTTTTTATGTAATTTTCATACTGGGCTAATTAATTTAAATTTACCTAATCCTACTAAATTAAAATGATTTTTTATTTGAAAATGTAAAGTTTTTTTCCCCCCTTTGGCTTTCTAAAAGAGATTTTCGTGGTTTTTTGTGTTGTTGTTGTTGTGGTTAGTTTTGGGGGGACTTGTTTTTTTGTTTTTACTTTGTTAAAAAAATTTTCATTTGAGTATAGCTGACACATCATGTTAACATTATTTTCAGTTGTGTGACATAGTGACTCAATTTCTTTATTCATTATGTTTTGCTCACAAGTGTAGCTACCCTCTGACACCAGACAACACTATTAAAATATCACTGACATATTCCCAATGCTGGTCTTATTTTTGTGACTTACTGTTAACATAACCGAAGGCCTGTGCCTCCCACCCCCTTTCCCCCATCCCTTTACCCCTTCCATCTGACACTCATCAGTTCGTTTGCTGTGTTTATAGGTCTGGTTCTGCTCTTTCCTTGTTTGTTTGTTCATTTGCTTTGTTTTTAAGGTTCCACATAGGAGTGAAATAATAAGGTACTTGTCTTTCTCAGGTCTGATCTATGAATCTGCTTCATCTCTCTAGATCTTTATTTTCTAATTTGTAAACTATAGTTCTTGGACCAATAAATTTATTTCACCACTGTCCGAGTCGCAAGTTTGTTTGAGAATTCAAGACACCCTCTTAAAAATGTAAGCATACCATATTACACATAATCTCATGTGGGTTGCAGAAACGCGATAACGCAGACCTAATACTTGTAACTGTAATAAATTTATTTTTGGAAATAACTTCTAGATCTTGCATAAGAAATGTCTTCTGTTTGCTTGCTATTAATGCATTTGGTGATGGGGCACCTGGGTGGCTCAGTCTGTTAAGCGTCTGACTTTGGCTCCGGTCATGATCTCATAGTTCGTGGGTTCAAACCCTGCATCAGGCTCTGTGCTGACAGCTCAGAGCCTGGAGCCTGCTTCTGATTCTGTGTCTCCCTCTCTCTCTGCCCCTCCCCTGCTCATGCTTTGTCTCTCCCCTGCTGTCTCTGTTTCTGAAAAATAAATAAATGTTAACAAAACTTTTTGGATAAATAAATTTGGTGAGAAGGTATCTTCAAATATTAATGTATATATTCATGTTTTTATTAGTGGATTAAAGAAAGTTTGTAAGAAAAGGAAAGTACTGCTGGCTGGCCAACCTTGTGTGACTTTAATAATAACTCATTACAATGACAGTATTAGTTCATACCTATGTGAGCTACATATTTCTAATTCTGTGCCTTAATTATTTTTCGAAATAGGATAGACAGTGGGAAAAGCTAGATTGATCAGATCTTTAAAAATCTGATAGATTTTGGAGACTGGGAATGTTGCCTTCTTAGAAAAAAAAACTTTTCATTTTTTGAGTTGAATGGGGAACAGAGAAAATATATCTTTACTCTTACTTGCTTTCTCTGAGTTGCTCATATATCACAGACCATAACATGGCATGAGAAAATTGATTCCACTGGGTATAAGTATTAAGGATGAAAACAATTCCATTAATTTTATCCATTACTCTTTTTCTGTCCTAACATTTGGACTAACTGGACAATGTCAGCTATTTTTGTGGTGATAAATAACAGGGCTATTATAGAACTAAGGTGTTTTTGGATCATTCACACTTGGATTACAGGATGAAAAATGTAAGTTGAACTTAAAGGCTTTTAAAATATCAGTTTTCACCAAAATTTATGGTTAACCCATAATTTCTACTTGTATTTATGCCAATTTCATGAAAATTCTCCATTTTCTTAATTGGCAACACGATGTTTATATAACTTCATACTACATAATATCTATGTGTTAGTATGCACAGAGTTTCTGATTCTTCATCTTCCTGCTCACTGGGGCTGACTATTTTTATGAGTTATGAAAAAGTGAGACCTTAATGGATGTAATGAGTTGCCATAGAGATGTAACTAGGCAGAAATTCTGCCCCTCACCCCCAATTTATTGTTTCTCAGAAAAATTTATTTCCTTATAATTCTAGAACACATCTTTTGTGTTAAGAAATCAAATAAAATACAGAGTACACACATAATTAAAAAAATACTTTGGAAGCTAATGGTATAGACAATAGCTTTGAAGGATACATCTTTTTGAGTTATAAGTGCAATCCAACATCCTGATCCAAATAATTTATTGATATATGTGATCAGTTAGAATAAGTTTTCCAACTTGTCCAGACTATATGAAGATCACAGAGCTGATGGATTTTGAAAAAGATGAAATGGATGAGGGGGCAAGGATTGTATGTGGGAATAATTTTAGAGGTGAGTCTTTAGCAGTGGTAGTTCCAAAGTTGGAGAGCAATAGAATATCCCACAAAGTTTGGAGGCCTGAAGAAACAGTATGGACAAATACTGATCAACATGAACAGATCCATACTGTATGAGAACCTTCGCTTGTTCCTGTGAGATGGGAACATTCTAAAGTGACTTGTTTCAGTAGTGAAACTGACTAAATATATCCTGAGTTTACGAACATTGTGTCTTTCTTCCTCAGATGGAATGGGCTCTGAGTAAAGATTAATTTAGATTTGGAAAAATAGCAGAACCTTTTTTTTTTTTTACACATAATGCGTGGCTTAAAAATGTATTCAGTTGACTTGTTTTGCACCATATACTTCTAAAATCAGTTACACTTTCTGTCTCAGTATTCCTCATTCAACAGGTAGATTATATCCATAATAAATAAAAGGAAATTGAAGTTTTGAGGCTATGGGAGTAGTATATCATAGTCAGTAAGTGGAAGGGAGGGAAGTCAATTTCAGGTCTCCTGACAAACTCTCTGGATTCCACAAACATCTGCTGGGGCTCCATGCCCTTACTGGTACAAGTTGAGGTGAATAAAATCAGACCACCTTTTCTATGCAGAAAACACATTAATGTACACTATGTAGTTTTGAAAGTACTGCTCTGGATAGTTCTCTGCTAGTCATCTTAGACCAGGAGGTAATATTGATGACAGAAACCATTACCAAAGATGACAAAACAGGAATAGATTGTTTCCTGATGTCCCCAAAGAACCTGGGCCTGCCTTGGACTACTGTAATTTCCATGGGCTATCTCCAGAAAATGATATGATGTTTATATCTCTGTTATTTTGAGTTTTCCCATTAGATTATGTAAAACTGAAACTAGTCCTACTTTATGCACCCTGTAAAAGTTAAACTGTGCAATGGATAACAATGAACCTAAGTAATAATTACTAGATAATAATAAATTATGAAAAATAAGATCATACCCTACAACCTAGCAATATCCAAGGGATACAGGTGTGATGTTTCGAAAGGACATATGCACCCCCATGTTTATAGCAGCACTATCAACAATAGCCAAACTATGGAAAGAGCCCAAATGTACATGGATGGATGAATGGATAAAGAAGATGTGGTATATATATATACAATGGAGTATTACTCGGCAATCAAAAGGAATGAAATCTTGCCATTTGCAACTACGTGAATGGAACTGGAGGGTCTTATGCGAAGTGAAATTAGAGAAAGACAAATATCATATGACTTCACTCATATGAGGACTTTTAAGATACAAAACAGATGAATGAACATAAGGGAAGGGAGCAAAAATAATATAAAAAACAGGGAGGGAGACAAAACATACGAGACTTAAATATGGAGAATAAACAGCGTTATTGGAGGGATTGTGGGAGGGGGGATGGGCTAAATGGGTAAGGGGCATTAAGGAATTTACTCCTGAAATCATTGTTGCACTATATGCTAACTAATTTGGATGTAAATAAAAAAAATTAATAAAGAGTAAAAAAAAAGATTATAGGTAAGATTTCTCTATGAATAACAGAAATAGAGACTGGTTCCCAGGGCAGCAGGAGACTTCACAACAATTAGATAAATTTAGCATACCTAAAAAAATAAAAGAGTAGATCAAATAGAAGAAGGAAGAGGTCAGTTAAAAAGGAGAAAGAGGAAGAAAAGGAGTCAGAAATGGAGCAACAAAATTGAGTAATGGGGGAGAAAGTTTGTCAGTTTGTCTTCTGCACTGTGCAGGGAAAATAAAGTTGTTATTTTTATTTATTTTTTTGAGAGAGGCAGAGTGTGAGTGGGGGAGGGGCAGAGAGAGAGAGAGAGAGACACAGAATCTGAAGCAAGTTCCAGGCTCTGGGCTGACAGCACAGACCCCAACATGGGGCTCGAACTCACGAACCATGAGATCATGACCTGAGCTGAAGTTGGAGGCTTAACCAACTGAGCCACCCAGGCGCCCCTGGAAGACATCTTTCAACGGAAATCTGTAAATAAAGTAATCAGAGCCTGATACTGTCCAGTTTTTGAATAATGCAAAGTCACTTTCTTTATTGTGATTTGCATGCTTACAACAAAACTTCTGTGATTTGGTTTGCCAAATTGGTATTTTGGCCACGCAAGCAGTATCGGTTTGTGTGGAAGGTATATTGCTCACTAAATTCGTAACTATATTAATTTATCTGACGGCAGATATTTTCATTTCTTGTGAGTTTAGTTAGTGTGAGTCAGCCTGATTAAATACAGTGAACTCTGGAACGCAGATTAAGTATGTTTTTTTTCTGACCTGTTTCTACATTTTTCAAATTTCTCACAGGACAGGAAAAGTTAAAAGGGGTAAAAGAACCAGACACAAGAACTGGCCTGTAAAAGGCACCCCCAAATGTTCTCCCAACTTCTTCCACCGCTCAATACCTGAGAGATCGTAGATGAAGTGCTCAGCTTCTGATCTCATATTTCCTCATAAGTATCAAAGAAATTATCATAACACTGTTCAGTCTTGTGAAGAGGAAACCTACGTGATGGTTGTATATTGTAAAATGTCTCACAGATCTTAACTTGTTCCCACATGAATATATAGTGTGTTCATTTCATCCACTTTACTTTTCTATAACAGCAACAAAAAGCAATGCAGTGGGAGAATTCCTGAACTGAATGTTTATCAAGTTGTTTCATCTATTCCAATATCAGGGAGAGTTTCGAAACCATATTGTACATATTCTCTGATAGTACCAAATATTATATTGTGTGTCAGGATATAACAAGGCCAGCTATAAAAAGTCAACCCCGAATCAGTTTGGTCAAAATTAGACCATTTTCTATGGAACCATCAGTAAGGACAAATTCTAGTCACAATCACCTTGCTTATATGTTTGAGGACAATTTTAGATTTTTGGCTTCCTTTTGTCTAGTTTTCATGCTCTGCACTTAGGCAGTTCAATTTTAATATAACTGCCCTCCTTAAATATCACTCTGTTCTTTCATAGGCTTTGATGAGCATCACTATTCTTAGAATCTTAAGTTCCTCTATCGTGTGAGTCTTGATAAAGCATGTGTATTTTCACCACTTTGGGCTTGATATCTACAATGCACATAATCAGGAAGAATGCTGTTCTCATAATTATCGCTTCTAGCCTCTGATTCAGTGAGCCAACATAATCATCTTCATTGGAGATGACCTACACGCACACCAGGAATGTACTATAATTTGCTTCGTCCTTACGTAGAAAGGCCCATCTCAGGAGTAAAATTAAGAAGGTCTGTCAATACATTGTAGCCACCGTGTAAGCCACACTGTACGTATTTCCACTTATATATTTATGGAAAGCATGTCAAATGTCACTGGGTGTGACATTTGGATAGTACATAGGTACTCTTTTATTTCCAAAGCCAATTTACAATTATCCAATGTTCGGTATTTCAGGGTAGACTTCACTTCTGTTTCTGTTATAATCTGTTTAAAAATCCAGATATATTATCTAGTCTCAATTGTTTCAGAGTCGTTCCATCAGTCCTTGACCCAGTACATTTTTAAAACATATTTTTTTCTAATGTTTCTGCAATGTCAGTATGATTGTAAAAGATCCTTCTCATCTCTGAAAAAGTCTATTTTCTAAACTATTTTGAGTATTATAGACATTTCATAAATAATTTAAATATATTTCTTCTTTTTAGGGGAAAAAAGCCTCTTTTTATAATAAGCAACATATAATAAGAAAAAAAAACTTTAACTGATTTGCAGTAGAGATACACTCAGGTATAAACTCCACGAGAGCATGGAGTGTGTGAATCTCATTCACGGATCAGTGAATGAGAGGGTGATTGGATGGATACATGTGTCACCACAAAGCTCTGTGCAGTCCAATCAGAGGAGTTTTGGAAAAAAAGGAATGAGAAAATTTCATTTTATATTTTCTCAACTCTTCATAAAACACATATCTATGTTTGTTTTTCAAATGATTGATTTACAGTGACAGTCGTAAAACCTGTTGCTTTTAGAGCAGTTATTGTGAGCCTGTCATTCTTTGAGGACTCTTATATATGAGTTCATTTTGTATCCACACTATCAATATCCCAATTTTTCAATTGAGGAGAATCAGGTGTAGGAAGGTAAATTATTGTACCTAAGTTCAAAGAAGTAACTGATTATCAAACCATTAGATGGAATTCATGATCTTAACCCTAACACTATGCTGCCTGTCAGAAATCAAGTGGGGGAGTAGTTATAAATCCAATTCCTAGACACCAATCTAAGACACATGATGCGAATTTTACACCTTTTCTTATTATCTGAGAATTTTGGTAAACACTGACTTAGAATGACTCTTTAGTATAAGGAAACTATAATGCCTTTTCCCATATAGTATGAGGCATATTTAAAAGATTATTTCTTTAATGCTATAGATCCTTTCACGTGTGCCTTAGCAAACAAGCAAGCCTTCTAGATATTTGGATTTGAATTTATACTGTAGTATCACTTTGACAATAAGTGAGACTAAAATGTATATGGTCAGAGGGTCTATATTTCATTATTTTATAAAAATTACTGTTTTTGTTTAATATTAAATGCAAATACACCAAATATAAAAGTATAGTTTTACACGTATATTTTATATTTAAGTCCTCCAGAAAAGTATATAAAATACATAGCACACCCACACTCCACCGTACTACAATTATTACCATTTCATGTTTACTCCTTCAGGTCAAGGCAATGTTTTGAAAAATGTGATCCTGAAGACACCATCAGTTAGTCTGCAGGTCATCTGTTGGTCCCAGAGAAAGAAGGAATGAAACAATTATTCTCACGTACATTTCACAAATTTGAAATATAAGATTAAGGTAGTTGCTAAGAAGCTTCTAAGCCTCCCACAAAGTTAATAACACATAATATATTCAGGGGGAAAATGAGGTTCTGGAAAATAGCCTTACCAATTTACTGCTTGACTATTCAAAACAGTGACATGTAATGTACAAGAGCAATTACTATCAAGAGTTTGGGCTCTCTGGTATTTTAGCTTCCAATGGGACAAACACAATAGTATGGAGAGAATATGCCATCTTTTGCAAATGTGTTTTAACACGGGAAGGAAAAGTACGGAATGACTTTTTGTCCAGTTCATCAATGAGGATGTATGCTACAGGGACAGGGATGTTTTCTTTAATTCCTAATAATTCTTGGTCAGTGTTGACACCTACCACTATGTGTGGTAAATCTTAATCTAAATGTAAAAGATTTTGCATCTGAATATCAACCCCCAAACTGCACTTTTCAAAAAAATAATTGTCAGTCAAAAATATTCCTTTGATTTCGTAGTCAGTGCTAAAGAGAATAGTGAAAATCACTAGTTAAAATATCATGACCACTTCTACCTTCTTTGATATCTGTTTGAAGAAATAGATGCATCACAATTTTTTTTTTTTTTGTTTTCAAATTTGGAATGCTCTCATGGTTAATGGAACATGTGTTTTCCAGAATGTCTGAATTAGGGGATAAAACTACAAACATTTTCTCATGATATAAAAAAAAATAACAATACATTAGTATTATCCTAGCTTCTTCCAGCCAGTGTTTACCCCTACATGTTCTTTTTTTTTTTTTTTTTTTTTTTTTTTTACATTTACTCATTTTTGAGAGACAGAGCACAAGCGGGGGAGAGGCAGAGAGAGAGGGAGACAGAATCTGAGGCAGGCTCCAGGCTCCGAGCTGTCAGCACAGAGCCCGATGTGGGGCTCGAACCTACGAATGGTGAGATCATGACCTGAGCCAAAGTCGGAGGCTTAACTGACTGAGCCACCCAGGCGCCCCACCCCTACATGTTCTGTAGCTTGAGTAGGGTACGAATCACAGCCAAATGTAATGATTAGGATTTTTTAATACGACCAAAAGGCCAATATGTCAGTCTCTGAATTGAACTTCTCCCCAGCAACTGATGATTTTCTTCACGTATCTGTGAAGGAAATGACGATGAGGACATATTGAAAGTGTACATCCAAACATTGAATTAAAACATAGGAAAAACTTTCAAAGTGTGAAGCTAATGAAAATACACACTTTAAACAAGTTTCTAGTATCTCTAGCTATCTCCTTACAGCTAATGGGCATGCTATTTAAATTAGTATATGAAATTAGAGCTGAAAGTAGTTTTTAGTGCGAATTCTCTCCATAACTCCTGGATACAAACTGACCCCCAAAAGTAAGGAGGCCTTGCAGAACCAAAGGTGACATGCTGTTTACCATGCTTGACAACATATAATTTTGAGATAAGATTTCTAATATGGTAACATATGAATAAAGATGTGATTATGGATCCTATGCTTTAAGCAGTCTCCTACTGAATGTATGTATCTTGAAAAATACCTGACACAGTATCATTTTTTTGCATTGCTCAAAGACATTGTTAATACTTTTAACATAGAGTCTTTTATATTGTTAATATTGCAAATGACTTAAAAATACCTCAAATGTATTCTCTGAATGCACACTAACTTTTGACTATTATTGAAATGTTAAAATTGTAAGAAATAGTGGGGGTATCTAATCAAGAAAATTATTTCAAATGCAAATATTATAGGGTACTTTAGTAACTCACTGAGAAATTAAGGTGCTTTACAATACATAAGACTGATATTTTTTCTTTATTTAAATGTAAATTATTTTATATATTTTTTGTCTGATTCACCTTTAAAACATGCATCCTCTTATCCTGAAGACATACGGACTATACACTTGATCTTAGCCAAAAGGCCGAGAAGCGATTAGACATATGGGCTGTAAAGGTAAGTCCGTGTGCTGGCATAGAGACTATAAATAGGGCATATTAAAAATGTGGTAAGTATCACTTACCACATTTAGATCTAGGATTAAGGGCGCCTGGGTGGCTCAGTCGGTTGGGTGTCTGACTTCAGCTCAGGTCATGATCTCACAGTCCGAGAGTTCGAGCCCCACATCGGGCCCTGTGCTGACAGCTCAGAGCCTGGAGCCTGCTTCAGATTCTGTGTCTCCCTCTCTCTCTGCCCCTCCCCTGCTCATGCTCTGTCTCTCTCTCTCTCAAAAATAAATACAAACATTAAAAAAAATAGATCTAGGATTAGTCTTATATTCTGTTATACAGAAGAAATTTCATTCATAATCGCTAAAATAATGGTTTCTATCATGGTATGATATGAGGCACAATTCATAAGGTTTGAAAGCAGTACTCAGTACTAACTGTAGACCCAGTATCAGAATCTTGCTGTGTGGCCTACAGTTTATGAAGTCATGCTCTTGTCTTCTGCCCCATATGATGAGGCACTTCTGGCCAAAGCAAATCTCAGTTCAGATACTGCCTCTCTTCCTGCAGCCCCAAGCAAGCAGAGCTAACTGGAGCATTGAATTTCCCAGTTAAATCATCCTGAGCCTAATTCAAGGCCTGCATAGGACTTACCCTCGCTTCTGCCCTCCTGAAGGCCTGCTATGTTGAGAGTCATTGGCTCAAAGGCAACTCTTGTAGGGATAGGGCTGGGCCGTGGATATATGTGTAAGGCCCTTTGTAGTGCAGAACAGACTGGAAAAGAAGACAAGAGATGACCAAGTGCATGGGGCCAGAGGAATAGGGGACCGCAGCCTAGGCCTTACTGTCCCCAATCATTCCATCCCAGCACAGAAACCCAAGGATTCTGAGCATTTGAATATTCAAAACTGGCCTACCAAGTCATGAATAAGCTGTATGTCTACATGAGGAAGGGCAGACATTTTTTAATGATTTTTTTAGCTTGATTAATAATTTTTAAATGTTTAGTAGCATGGAGTGGGAGCCTTCATTTAAACTTCTTTCCCATAAAATGAAGACTTCAGAGTATTCAGACTTCATACCTGGTAGCTGATTTCCCTCAGAGTGCAAAATTGGAAGATGTCAAACCTTCCTAAATCTTAACCTGGGAACTAACAGGGCATGACTTCTGCCATAACCTGTTGATTCAAGCAGGTCACAGGCCAACACTAATTAGAAGAGATTACACTAATCCATGAGTCATAGGTCATTGGACATCACTAAAACCTCTAAGAATATACTTAGAAAGATTAAGTGGTATATTAAGTAGTAGAACAGAAATTAATATAGTCAAAACTTAAGACAAAACGATAGTGAGAAGCCTGTTACAACTTTTTATTTGTATGGTAAAAAATATGAATGAAGAGGGAGATTTCCCTGCCCTTCAGTTAGAGACCATCAGGTACCTGAACAAGGTTAGGTTTATTGACTTTCTTGCAGCAGGGGGAATGTATTTAGTCAGTGTGGAGTCATGCAGTATTTCACTAAGAGAATATTAAGAAAGGCTATAGGATTTGGCCTTACGTAATGTGATTGGGGGAAGTGTTCAAGTATGGATTCAGTGTTGTTAGGGGCCAGGGTGATTCTAGGATCTCTCTCTGTATTAGTTTCCTAGAGCTACTGGAACAAAGTAAAACAAACTGGGGGCTTCAAAACAACATAAGTATACTCTTTCATGGTTCTGGAAGCCAGAAGTTGAAAATCAAGCTGTCAACAAGGCCTTTAGCTTCTGGTGGTGACTTTCAATCCTTGGCACTCCCTGTCACTCCAGTCTCCGCCTCTGCCACCACGTAGTCCTAACACAGCACTTCTCTCTTTCAACAAAGATATCAGTCATGTTGGATTAAGAGCCCAGCCTTTTCCAGGATGACTTCATCTTTTATGAACTAATTATGCCTGTGATGACGCTATTTGCAGCTAAGATCACTTTCTAAGGAACCAGAGGAGAGGACTTCAACATATCTTTCGGGCCCTAATTTAACCTATAACAGTATTCCAATAATTCCTGTCTAGAAGGTTGAGGAATGAAGCAATTAGGAAAGAAGAAGTCTCTCCTATGAGCTAGGAAATGGGGGGAGAGGGAATGAGAGTGCGTAGTCATTTTTGTGGTTTGCACAATGTTTATGTTTTTGTTTCTCAGAGTATAGACATGATGATGGAGTGGACTCGTTTCTGTTTTGTTCCGTGACAGTCACAATTACTCCTGCTCTATAAAATTACTAGGCTCAGCAGGAGCAAACCATGGCCTATCTGGGAGGGCGGGGCTGGCTCCTAGCAACGCAAAGACCAGTTGACAGTGCTGGGTCAGCTCCCAGCTGGTGGGGACCACTTCACTCTTTCTTGCCCTTATGTGACTAAAAAAGAAATTAGTAGATTAGAGAATCATCAACACTTCTAAGCTGATTGAAAATAAAATGTAAGAGAAAAGGAAAACAAACGACTACTCATATACCAAAAAGAAATTTAAAGGGTTAGGATTGGAATTTGAGGTGAAGAGGGTTAATGACGAGTTCTGTTTTTCACTCTTATGAGTTGGTGGGCTGGTGGAATATTCATATGGGAATGTGATTAAGAAGTTAGCAATGCGATATGAAGCTCTGGAGAAATATCAGACTATCTTAAGAATGGGTGGGTGGATTCACTACAGGAGATTATATGGGAAGACAAGAAATAGAAACACAGAACTTTATCTGTCGTTAGGTTTCAGAAGAAAGAATGTGAGGCAACTCAGAACACAGTTGAGTTATTCCCTACTGCTACAGCACTTCAACAAATGGGAATATATCATAAGATAATGTATGTAAATCCTCATAGTAAAAGAACAGTCCTTAGGGATATACTGAAAGAAACGCAGTGCTTTATTAGAAAGTCCGTTCTCTAGCAGAAATTTTTAAAAAAACACCAAACTTGTTGCCTTTTGGTAAAGTTTCCAGAGTGGACTTTAGGAAGCCTGGCCATTTCTGATCCTGGGTCCATGATTCTATCAGAGGTGGTAAAATCCCGGTGGTGAGGTAGAAGAGGTCAAATGGCCACTGACAGAGAGGTGGTTTACTGAAGCAAAACCCTGAATCTTTGAATAGATGTTCTCAGTTACTACATGCAAGAACATTTTCTCAGGGGCACCTCGTTGGCTCATTTGGAAGAGCATGCAACTCTTGATCTTGGGGTCATGAGTTTGAACACCACAGTGGGGATAGAGATGCCTGAAAAATAAATATGCTTAAAAAAAGAATGTTTTTTTAAAGCAAAGAAGGGCAATTAATAAAGCAATAATGCAAGAAATGAGGAAGGTCATTGAACCACATCTCTGGGTCAGGGTAAAAGAATCAAAATTGCAGTTATACACGTTATATTTGGCACACTGAACAGCATCCCTTTAAGAAAAGGGTTTAGAGGGGCACCTGGGTGGCTCAGTCGGTTAAGCGGCCGACTTCAGCTCAGGTCATGATCTCACGGTCCGTGAGTTCGAGCCCCGTGTCAGGCTCTGTGCTGACAGCTCAGAGCCTGGAGCCTGTTTCAGATTCTGTGTCTCCCTCTCTCTCTCTGACCCTCCCCCATTCATGCTCTGTCTCTCTCTGTCTCAAAAATAAATAAATGTGAAAAAAAATTTTTAAAAAGAAAAGAGTTTAGGAACAGAATACAGAACTTTTTCTTTTCATAGATTTCTGTTTTGTTCATAACAAAGTCAAAGTGAGTAGGAATGTTGTAAGTTCACTTGTTTTCACATGGTAGGCAAATTGTCCTCGGAATAGCATTAGATGAAGACCTCTGTTGACAGTAAAGGATCTGGAAGCATTGAGGTGTTTGAGGCTCGGGGAAGAAAATCAAAGTAACACTGAACATACGGTGGGATGACAAGGAACACCAAAATGATATCGGTTTCTAATGACTTTCTTTGAGTTTTAATGTACAGAAGCTGACAAGGTGAATTTCAAAGTGAGATAGAGTTTTAACTGGCATGGATAAAGTACAAAAATCAGTAGCATGAGGAGAAAATTACTGGAAAGTGTGGCCCCTATGATCCTCACAAAGGAGGAGCCAAGTGGGCACATTAAACGCACTGTGAAGGTAGTGGTTCAGTAGTATGAGGTTATGGCAATATTTCAGGAAATTTTAATCTCCTTGGTAGCAGTAGTCCACTGAAAATAACCATTTAATTTTTAATTAAGAGGGTTAAGTTAATATTTATTGAAAATAGTGTTTATATTGAATAACATACTGAAAAACCTCAGTAATTAATGGCTTTACATAGAAAAGAATAATTTACACTCGAGACAATACTTCAAGTGCTTAGTATAACTTATTAAAATGGTTTTAATCAGGAATAATGCCAATTGAATTAGAAGAATAAAATAGCCTTTGTTGTAACAAGCCAAAACTGAAGTTTAGTAATGATTAGAGAATACCAGCAACAATGCCTCTATTTGTTAAAACGAAACAGAACCAAATCATTAATCTTCATTTTTATTCTAGTTTAATAAAATGGCAGCTGTTTACATGGTAAATAATTGAATAAAATAATTTATAAAAAAAGTTTGGTTTTATTCTCTGGAGGATTATGCATGGAAGTGGAACAAACACGTAGAGGTTGTGCAAAATCCCAAAGCATATGTCAGAAGAAAATTACCTAATTTTTTTGGAAGATCCATGGTCATGGTCAGGGTCAATTAAATTTGACAGAAACGTATTGGTCAGCTTCATTTGGTAGGAACCATAGGGTGTTTGGGATTAATCATATAAAGATTTTGTTTCTTTTACTAACTAGCTGTGCTACCTTGGGTATTACTTAGCCTTTCTGAGATTCAGTGCCTCATTCTCTTTGTAGAATGATAACAGTATTTTTCTCTTAAAGCTGTTGAAAATATTAAACTGTTTCATGCAATCAATATGTGAACATTTCAAGTATGTTATCATTTATGTTGTGGATAATAAAGAATGCTATCCAATTCCTTCCTTTCTCCCATTTTTCCATTGTATTTAATTTCGCCCTGTCCAAAGAGCACATATTAAATAAGAGACCAAGCCTGTGGAGCTCCATAGCTCTGTAGTGGCATGATTCACATTGCTTTCTTTGTAAATACAACTCCTTGGGGACAGTGCAATGAGAATTTTGTCACATTAAGTCAAGAAGAAGAAGAGAAGATAAATGAGATTAAAATGAATCTTTGCAGGTGATATTCATGTACAAAAATTATTTTTTTTAATTTTGTTAATGTTTGTTTTTAATTTTGAAAGAGAGAGAGAGAGAGAAAATAAGTGGGGGAAGAGCAGAGAGAGAGAGGGAGACACAGTATCCAAAGAAGGCTTCAGGCTCTGAGCTGTCAGCAAAGAGTGCATTACGGGGCTCGGGCTCCGACTCATGAACTGCGAGATCATGACCTGAGCCAAAGTCGGATGCTAAACCGACTGAGCCACCCAGGTGCCCCCCAAATGTTATTTTTAAATGGAAACTAATGAAATTCATTGTAATGTTAAATAATCCTTTGGGTTTTTTTTGTCTGTTGGGTTTTTGTTTGTTTTTGGTTGACCTACAAAGAACACTCAACATATGTCAAAGTCAGCACCAGATGTGTTTACATGATGGCTCTAATGTCAAAGCTACTGCCAGAAGAAAATTGGCTGGTTCTGGTTCTGTGTTTTTAGATCTATGGTCTCTTTTGGGGGTGCTTTACAACTGTGAGATGACTTCCTGAGTGAGTTTATTCTAAAGCCAGCGTTCTTAACTCCTGTTGAAGGTGACTAATTACCAAACTCTTCAAAACTTGGAGGCTCACAGATGCAGGCTACACTCACTCATGTCAGAAAGCCTCTAAACTAGTTCTTAAGTGTGTTTTAGGGATAAGATCATTTGATGATCCTGATAGCAGACTGGGGAAAGTACAAAGGCGAGGGAAACACTCTGTTAGCACAGACGTTCCTCTCATTTCTCAGTCCGTAATGCGGTACACTTCCGGAATCAGGATATCAGGAACTGAAGAATAGGTTTAACATATGTTAAAAAAAAAATGAAATGTTATTAATGCAATTGAGGTCTCCACTGATATTCACTTAGATGTTGTATAACAAAGTGTAACATAGTTTCTTAGAATGCTGATATTTATCTTATACAAATGTACTTTCAAAATGCAAAGGCTTTCCATGTTTTTTAATTAACTAATGTTATGATTAATATATATTAATTTTTGAATAATTTTGATTAACTAGGGAAAGTTTTGTCTAGCTGTCTAGTTAACCGCCGAAAAACCAAAATGAACAGAGATATTGTTTGATCTCAAGTAGTTGTAACTATTCCTATGTTTGAAAGTATCAGCTTGAAATTATTTCATAAATACTTTCTGGTTGAGAATGTGTGAAGAGGTAAGGTCTTACACAACTTTCCATAACAAAAATTGCAGGCTTTGTCCATAATACTTGCTTATCTTATTAAACTTTACTCTTCTGAATTTTCTTAAACTGTCAATTTCCCTTGATAAGTTCAAATGTCCAGGGGGTACTTTCCCAGGCCGTATTACTATTGGCTCATCTGTTTCTGTGAACTGGGAACAATGAGCTGATCTCTGGCGTGGCCTTGACCCCATCCCACATTCCTCTTCCTTATCACCATTTTCCTCATGACCAAACTAAGTGCCTATTTCATACAAAACTTCTAATTACCAAAAAAAAAGAGAGGGTGGTATCTCACACTTACCCTCCCACAAGTGGATGGAGCTTTCTATTTTTCCCTCTGTTTTCCACAGCTCTTATTCTGGAACCCTCAACAAAATAAGAAAGTAAAGCCCCATGAGAATTTGTGAAGTTCGGAAGAATCTGACAGATGAGAAAACCTTAGGGTTTTTGTTTTTTTTTTTTTATAGCAATGAGATGTTATGAGTAGCCTGCATCTAATCTCAGCCGTGCAAATTGAGAATTGTGGAATTTGTTCAATAAGTACAAATGGTGTGATTGGAATACTGCGTAAGTTTAAAGGCTTTTTAATCATAAATGTTATATTGATTAAGCTTTTTTGCATATTGTATCAAAACCAGGTATTTAGTATAGAGCTAAATTATAGTTTTGTTCTCACATATTGTAATATCTTAATAGCATCACTACTATTATTTATGAAGTAAGGGTAATATTGGTGTTGTAAAGTTAGAAAACTTTACTATAAATTCACTTATCTCTATCTGAGATTGACTTTCTTCCTTCTCCCAAATGTCAGATTAAAGAGTAATTAAATGTTCAGCTCTGTAGTTCTACTAGTCCTGTTTTACTTTGTTGGTCGTCCCCACTTGGTGGTAAGATTCTTTTCTCTTTTTTTAAGTTTACTTATTTATTTCTGAGAGAGAGACACAAAGAGAGAGAGAGAAGGGAGGGGTAGAGAGAGCGGGAAGGAGAGAATGCCAAGCAGGCTCCGTGCTGTCACTGTGGAGTCCACTGTGGGGCTCAGTCCTGCAAACTGTGAGATCATGACCTGAGCCAAAGTCAAGAGTCTGAATCTCAACCAACTAGCCACCCAGATGTCCTAGATGTAAGATACTTAAGTAAGGGTGATGTCCTTTTTTATCTTTATATCTGTGGTATCTAGAACAGACACACAGTTTTGACTGGTATGTAATTTTGATTATTGTGTTTACTGAGTAGATAAGTTAGTGAGAGGATGGAATTATTCAGGAAGCTTTTCTGTTCAATCAAATAAAAAAAATAAACTAACTCTTCCAGTCATTCAGTTAATATTTTAAGGCACCCAAAACACCTTATTTTTTGAGTGCTCTTGATCTGAAAATATTCTGCTAGTAAAGATACCTGATTTTATATTATATTCAGATTTTATATTTGCCTTTTTACCAGTTTTTGTAGTTCAGACTACTTGGTATTAAGAAAAAAAGTTAGCCATCTGCTGTTCAAGCTCATTTAACATTGCAAAGTGTAAGAATTCAGAGATCTGCAATTTAAGCAATGGTAACCAATTACTTGAATTAAGTGAGAATGCATCATTTACTCTGAGACCTCCATTAGGTCTTGGCCTTCTGTTTCTAATAGAGTGGGAAGGTTGTATAAAAATGCTGAAGATGGAGGAGGAAGAGTCAAATACTGCAATTATTCATAGGAACAGCTTACTAATTGAGAATAAAAAACACAGACCCTCTGTCTCTGTCTCTTTCTGTCTGTGCATCTCTCTCTCATCTCTCTCTCTCCCCAACTCTACACTGCCTTTCACATTTCTCCAAAAGAAGATTTTAAGCTCCTGGTGGATATGGTAGTAATTTCTGTAGTTGCAGGGGTAAGAAAATTAGCATCAAGAAAAGTTCGTTCATCTTCAATTCATAATGCACATCACTGCATTTCACCATTTATTCTGTATACATTTGGTCTATAAATAGTATAAATCCTATGCATCACCCAAGATTTTGGCAAAGGAAGTTGTCTCCCACCTGGACTTGTACATTAGGTTACTGTTGTTGATGTAAAAACTTACCATGAATTTAGTGGCATGAAGGACACAAAACGTTTTGTGTTATAGTTCTGGAGGTCAGAAGTCTGAAACCAATGAGACAACAGAGCTGCATGCCTTCTGGAGGCCTCCGGGGATAAGCTGTTTCCTTCCCCTTTGGAGCATTTGTATAGACTGTCTGAATTGGCCTGCTGCCCTTCCTTCCTATTATGCAAAACTTCTGACTCTGATATTCCTGTTTCTCTTTTGTAGGGAAGCTTGTAATTATGTTGCATTTACCCAGACAATCCAGGATAATCTCTCCACCTCAAGATCCTTAACTTGATCTCACATGTAATATGTCACCATTAAGGTAACATATTCACAGGTTCTGGGGTTTGGGACGGGGATATCTTTAGGAGGCCATTATTCAGTCTACATTATGGTCTTTAAATTACATGAAAGACATAGTAGAAAATGAACTCTGATTCTGTTAGGATATGCATACATATGTTCATATCATAGGATTGCTCAGGAATAGAAGTGACCATATATTATGTGGTTAAATGAAACACTTGATAATATGTTCTCCACTTTAATACCCCTGACAACTGGTTGCACATCTTATGCTTGAATAATTCCACTAATAATTTTATGATGAGCTAAAACATTCTGCTTGGAGGTTATGTCCATCATAAGACAGAGTGGTTGAGAATACATGCTTTACTATAGAAATACTTAGAATTTAATCCTAATTTACTAAATCTATGGTGTTAGAAAGTTTTATAAACTTTTATAAGCCCCCTAACATTGCTCTCTCACTTTAAAAATGGAGATAATTATACATAACTTGTAATTTAAAAGAAGAAAATTGTAAAAATTTTAAAAGTTAAGTTCTGCTTTTATACTAACAAATTTCCCCTGAATGGAATTTAGGGATCATTTGTTACTGATAATGATATTAAAGTAATTTTCATGCTCAACTTTATTTCCATTTCCTTTATAAGAGCAAGATATTCCCTCCACCCCGCAACAGGAATTAGCAAGAAAAGTTGTCCATTCTAGGGACAACTTTTATTCCTTCAGTTTCACCAAAAACGTTATATTAATTTTTGTAGATAAGTTAAGAATTTCCTAAGGAAATATTAATATTTTAAAGAATTAAAATTGATGTGAGAAGTTAATGTTCTAATAAACAGATATTTTACCTAAAGGGACAAGAGAAATACCATAAAGATAAACCTAAAGCTGGTAGAAGGGAGGAACTAATAAAAATTAAGGAAAAAGCAATGATATTGAAAATTAAAAAAAAATAAAAAAAGAAACAAAACCAACATATGGTTCTTTGAAATGATTAATAAATTTAATAAGCTTCCAGCCAAGCTAACCAAGAAAACACGGGAAAAGAAACAAATTACCACTATCATAAATGAAATGGAGGGTCACCAATGTTGTAACAGAACATTAAAAGGATAATAAAGGAGTATTACAAACAGTATTATGCCCACAAATTTGATAATTTAGATGAAATGGACCAATTATTGAAAGAGACAAACTAGCAATTATAGTTTGTCTAAATAGCAATACTAGCAATACTAAACTAGCAATACTAAATAGAAGAAGAAATAGATACTATTAATGTACCTATATCTATTAAAAATTAAATCAATAATTAATAACCATGTGAAGCAGAACTTCTAGGGACCACCGTGGTTTTACTCTTGAATTCTGCCAAGTATTTAAGGAAGAAATGATACCACATTCTAACAATCACTTCCAGAAAATAGAAACAGAGGAAAACTTCGTAAGTCTTTCAAAGAGGGCAGGATTATCCTAATACCCAAATTAGATAAACATATTACAAGAATGGAAAATAACACATCAGTATCTTTCATGAACAGGCTATAAAATCCTCAACTAAGTACTAGTAAATAAAATCCACCAATATATATCAATCGTATACACCATGACCAGTGGGATTTATTCCAGGTATATAAAGATGGTTCAATACTTGAGAATCAGTGTAATCTGCCATATCAACAAACGAAAGGAAAGTCATGTGATAACATCAATAGATGAAAAAAAGTATTTCATAATATTCAACAACAATCCAAGATAAGAACTCTCAGCAAGCTAAGAATAGAGCGAAATATTCTGACTTTGATTTTAAAAAAGATAAAATACACAGCTAACATATTTAATTGTGAAACTGGGTGGTTTTCTAAGAGGGGGAAAATGGCCAGGATTTCGTCTCTTACCACTGCTATTCAACATCATACTATATTTGCAATACTGCAATAAGAAAAGAAGGAAATAAAAGGTATTCAGATTAGGAAGGAAGAAATAAAATTCTTCATGCAGAAACCCCCCAAAAACCAACAAAAAATTCCTCAAACTAAAAAGTTACTACAATAAGATTATAAACTGCAAAACAAGATAGACAAGTCCATTGCTGTCATGTACAGTAGCAATGAAGAATTAGAATTTGAAATTAAACATTATTTACAGTTGCTCTCAGAAAAATTAAATACTTAGCTATTAGATCTAACAAAATATTTATGGAATTTTTATCCAGAAAATTATAAAAAATAGGGGTTTTCTTCATATGACACTGATGAAAAAAATCAAAGCAGATCTGAATTAATGGAAAGCTATTCCATCCTAATGGATTGGAAGGATCAAGATTGTTAAAATGTCAATTCTTCCCAACTTAATCCCAACCTGAAAGTCAGACCTTTTCACAAGAGTCTTTCACATTGGTAACATCAAAGAAGTCTTTACTTCCCTCAGATTAATAATTTTCTTGCCTAAATCAACTTTTGTTTCCTTGTGTAAACTTCCACTTATTCATCAAGATTTACCATTTCTATGGGGCGCCTGGGTGGCGCAGTCGGTTAAGCGTCCGACTTCAGCCAGGTCACGATCTCGCGGTCCGTGAGTTCGAGCCCTGCGTCAGGCTCTGGGCTGTTGGCTCAGAGCCTGGAGCCTGTTTCCGATTCTGTGTCTCCCTCTCTCTCTGTCTCTCCCCCACTCATGCTCTCTCTTGTCTCTCTCTCTTTGTCTCTAAAAAATAAATAAATGTTAAAAAAAAATTAAAAAAGAAAAGAAAACAAAAGGAATTACCGTTTATACATACAATTCTTGAGCCCTTATCTGACCTTCTACTCTCAAACATGCACAAAATTCTGAGTAATTACAGCTGATTAGGAAATCCTTCAGAACAGTGGGTGATGGTGGTAGGGAAGGGAAGCAGCGAATTCTCTATAGCCCAAGATGGACATAGAGGCTGTCAGGCAAGTGTCTGGTGAGGTTACTTCACTAGCATATACTGTCAGCCTTTTCATTAGCTATTTCATTTCTTGGATTGAAAACAAAAGCAAAAACAAAACAAAAACAAATAAGCCCACGTCACAAAGAAAATTATTCTTGGGTGGTTAAGTTGTAATAAATCTTTAAGATACAAATAATGCTTCAACAGTCTTCTAATTAGCAATTTGAATTTCTTCCTTACTCTGGAGTCAATAGGAACCATTACTGTGCACGGTACTGTTTGGATCTCATCCTGATCATCTTCAGAGCTGACATGAATAAAATTAAGGTCACCTTATTGCCCAGTAACTGTTTCATGATTAACGAGAAAGTCTCTGAAACTTCTATTTTGATAAGAAAATTAATTTTTCTGAGTCTTCCTTCTTCTCCATTGTCTTCTGCCGTAAAAAAAAAAATGATAGTATGTACTACTAGCTTTATTATTATTGTTACTATTATCATTATTATTATCAGGGAAAGTTTAATCAATTATTTCGTTGGCGCATTTAATCCATTTACATTCAGTGTTATTATAGAAAGATACGGGTTTAGAGTCATTGTGATGTCTGTATGTTTTATGCTTGTAGTGATGCCTCTGGTACTTTGTCTCACAGGGTCCCCCTTAGGATCTCTTGTAGGGCTGGTTTAGTGGTGACAAATTCCTTCAGTTTTTGTTTGTTTGGGAAGACCTTTATCTCTCCTTCTATTCTAAATGACAGACTTGCTGGATAAAGGATTCTTGGCTGCATATTTTTTCTGTCTAGCACCCTGAAAATCTCGTGCCAATTCTTTCTGGCCTGCCAAGTTTCAAAAGAGAGATCAGTCACGAGTCTTATAGGTCTCCCTTTATATGTGAGGGCACGTTTACCCCTTGCTGCCTTCAGAATTTTCTCTTTATCCTTGTATTTTGCGAGTTTCACTATGGTATGTCGTGCAGAAGATCGATTCAAGTTACGTCTGAAGGGAGTTCTCTGTGCCTCTTGGATTTCAATGCCTTTTTCCTTCCCCAGTTCAGGGAAGTTCTCAGCTATTATTTCTTCAAGTACCCCTTCAGCACCTTTCCCTCTCTCTTCCTCCTCTGGGGTGCCAATTATGCGTATATTATTTCTTTTTAGTGTATCACTTAGTTCTCTAATTTTCCCCTCATACTCCTGGATTTTTTAATCTTTTTCTCAGCTTCCTCTTTTTCCATAACTTTATCTTCTAGTTCACCTATTCTCTCCTCTGCCTCTTCAGTCCGAGCCGTGGTGGTTTCCATTTTGTTTTGCATTTCATTTAAAGCGTTTTTCAGCTCCTCGTGACTGTTCCTTAGGCCCTTGATCTCTGTAGCAAGAGATTCTCTGCTGTCCTGTATACTGTTCTCAAGCCCAGCAATTAATTTTATGACTATTATTCTAAATTCACTTTCTGTTATATTATTTAAACCCTTTTTGATCAGCTCATTAGCTGTTGTTATTTCCTGGAGATTCTTCTGAGGGGAATTCTTCTGCTTGGTCATTTTGGATAGTCCCTGGAGTGGTGAGGACCTGCAGGACACTTCCCCTGTGCTGTGGTGTATAACTGGAGTTGGTGGGCGGGGCCGCAGTCGGACCTGATGTCTGCCCCCAACCCACCGCTGGGGCCACAGTCAGACTGGTGTGTGCCTTCTCTTCCCCTCTCCTAGGGGCGGGATTCACTGTGGGGTGGCGTGGCCCTTCTGGGCTACTTGCACACTGCCAGGCTTGTGATGCTGGGGATCTGGTGTATTAGCTGGGGTGGGTAGGCAAGGTGCACAGGGGCAGGAGGGGCAGGCTTAGCTCGCTTCTCCTTAGGTGATCCACTTCAGGAGGGGCCCTGTGGCAGCAGGAGGGAGTCAGATCTGCTGCCGGAAGTTTGGCTCCGCAGAAGCACAGAGTTGGGTGTTTACGCTGAGCGAGCAAGTTCCCTGGCAGGAACTGGTTCCCTTTGGGATTTTGGCTGGGGGATGGGCGGGGGAGATGGCGCTGGCGAGCGCCTTTGTTCCCTGCCAAATTGAGCTCTGTCGTCTGGGGGCTCAGCAGCTCTCCCTCCCTTTGTCCTCCAGCCTTCCCGCTTTGCGAGCAGAGCTGCTAACTTATGTCCTCCCAGACGCTAAGTCGCGCTTGCTGTGGGAACACAGTCCGCCCGGCCCCTCCGCTTTTGCAAGCCAGACTCGGGGGCTCTGCTTGGCCGGCGAGCCGCCCCTCCGCCCCGGCTCCCTCCCGCCAGTCCGTGGAGCACGCACCGCCTCGCCGCCCTTCCTACCCTCTTCCGTGGGCCTCTCGTCTGCGCTTGGCTCTGGCGACTCCATTCTGCTAATCCTCTGGCGTTTTTCTGGGTTATTTAGGCAGGTGTATGTGGAATCTAAGTGATCAGCAGGACACGCGGTGAGCCCAGCGTCCTCCTACGCCGCCATCTTGCCAAAGTTCGGAAAGTTTAATCAATTATTTATAGCAAAATGCCATAGTAATGCTTAAAAACAGCTACAATGACCTCTGAGTTTGAATGTTTTGAAGGTTTTATTGTTGCATTTTGTTTAGACTTCTTTTTTAACACCCAGATAAATTATGGCAACATTCAAAGCAGAATGAAAAATTCCATATTTCCTTTTTAGATGCAATATTTCTACTAATAAAGTATTTCTTGCATTAGATTTACCGGAAGCGTATTGCATTATTCATTTGTATTGACTGATTGTGAACTACCACTTGTAAATTATCTTCATATGTGCAATTGTTTAGATAAGTTCCTCTCAGTTTAAAATTAATAGTTAATATTTTGGACCAAAGTGCAAGGACAGATATTTACTCACATTATATTTATTTAGATGTGATTTTTTTCTTTATTTTTTTTCATGTTTATTTATTTTGAGACAGAAAGAGAGAGCACAAGCAGGAGAGGGACAGAGAGAGAGGGAGATAGAGATTCCCAAGCATTGATTCAGTGCACAGAGCCTAACTTGGGGCTTGACCCACAAACCATGAGATCATGACCTAAGCCAAAATCAAGAGTCAGATGCTTAACTGACTGAGCCACCCAGGCACCCCCACATTACATTTATTTAAAATCAACTCATCATTCTAGCTTTTAGTTTTGGTTTTGATCATGTAGGGTGATCGGTATTCTTTTCTGTGTTTAACATTCCAATCATGCAAATGTATTCATATCTTAGGTTAAAATATTAAGCAAAACAAGACTGAAAACAAGATACTGTCCTATATTTTCAAAATTTTTCTAAGTTAACCAGTTACATATGTACCTACTTACATTATATTGTTAGGTTCAGCACCTTAGTATCCACAAATATTATCATAAACTTTCTGACAAAATTTTGCTGAAATCTGGATACTTTATCAAATTTCTATCAACTACTAGACTAGTATTTAGAAATAAAATATGTCAATAGCAGATTTTAAATATTGTTTAAATTGTTTAAAGTTAAAAAAAATACTTTATTTTGTTCAAATCAATTTAAAAATTTTCCAACGCAAATATCATAAATTGTAATTAATAATTGTAATATGAATGTTGAAAAAATTTTACTCAAATATATATGTATATATGTATATATATACCCATATACACATAATGTGTATATGTATATGTTCATATATAATGTGTATACATATATTTATGTATGTGTATATGGGTATATATATATATATATATATATATATATATACACACACACATATTCTGAATAATCCTTACATTATTTAACTCTAAAGGATCTTACCTATAGCCAGCAAAATTTTGACTGCATGGTCTTCAATACCTGGTATCATGTCTATAAATATGTTATGTTATAGACAAAAGGAACTCTGCAGATACAGTTAAGTTCACTGATCACTTGACTTTAAGAATATTATTAAGATGCCTAGGTAGCTCAGTCGGTTAAACATCTGACTCTTGGTTTCAGCTTGGGACGTGATTTCATGGTTCATGGGTTCAAGCCCTGAGCCAACTCTGCACTGACAGTGTGGAGCCTGCTTGAGATTCTCTTTCTCTCTCTCTTTCTCTCTCTGTCTCTTCCCTCTCTTCTCTCTGTCTCTCTCTCTCTCCAAAAAAAAAAAAACAATAACAAACATTAAAAAAAAGATAAAGGTATTATTTTGGATTATATAAAGGTAGGCCTAATATAATCGTGTATGCTCTTAAAGTGTAGAACTTGTTCAGGATGGATACAGGAAAATTGGCTAGAACGGGAAGTCAGACATTGAAAGCATGAAGATTTGATACACTTTTGCTGGTTTAAAGATGGAGGGGCCTAGGAGCCTCAGTCCCACAACCACAAGGAACTGAATCCTGCCAACCTTCTTCTTTGAGCCTCTAGATAAGAGTCCTGCAGGGCCACTACCTTTCTTTCAGTTTTGTGAAAACCATTCTGTGTTGGGATTCTGACTTCCAGGAACTGAGATAATGCAGCTGATGATTTAATCATTATGTGATTTTTGCTAATTTATTTCAGCAGTAGAAAATTAATGCATCTTCTAACTGATTATTAGATGTTGTGTTTCTGAATTATATACTTTATTTTACAACTTTCTAAATCTTCCAAAATGACAAATGAATCTATAAATATTTCTGAATGTTTCACCATAAAATAGTTGAAGCAGAAATTTTAAATATATATTTTTTAATATTAGCCAGAGAACTAACTCTATTTTGACATTGTTTTAATATTATTTTTTTATTTTTCCAAATAACCAATTTTAAACCTTTGATCTGATATATCAGGCTCCTCTCTAATTTTGGACACTTTTTGGTACTTGAGTTTACTGTGATATTCGAATTATACATTTACTTAACTAAATATATAGCCCATTTATTTTTGAAAGCATTAAAATTGGTGGAAGAAGTAGGAAATAAGTAGGCCAATAAAAAGGCTATTTGTTAGTCATAATAAGCAATCCTTAGTTGTATTGTATACTCTGTTCCTTTTATTATTTATGTCATTTTGAAAATCATCTCCAATTTTAAAAGAAGACTGTGACATGTTAAATTTTTATAAAGTAAGACAGATTTACCTATATCTTTTCTTGAACATTACTTGAGGATTTGATGCTAGTTTTTAAAAATTTTCTCACCTATTATGAAAAGCAAAGTTAATAATTGCTAAATATTGATATACAAGTATTAGTAATTTATTCATATAATCAAACAATGATTTTTATCATTTTTAAATGTGAGGTTTGTCAGTTATTTTACAAGTCTAATAAACCTATGTCTTATTATTTAGAAATAAACCTCTGATTTAATATATTACATAATAGAGTATTGATTCATTTAACTGGTAATGAATTTGTAAATAATTTCAATTACAAAGGAATTCTTTATAAGTAAAACTATATACATCAAATTCTTTGTGTTATAGAAAAATATTTATCTTAAATCCACATCAATGTGATTTTTAAATACTTTTTTCCCTACTATTCATACACTGTTTAGAACAGAATAGACATCTGGAGAGTCTGGCTGGTTTGGTTAGTTAAGCATCCAATCTTAATATCAGCTCAGGTGTGATCTCAAGGTTGTGGGATTAAGTCCTGCATTGGGCTCCGTGTTGACAGCATGGAGCCTGCTTGGGATCCTCTCTCTCCCTCTCTCTCTGTGCCTCCCCCTCTTTCTCTAAATAAATGAATGAATGAATTAATAAGAAAATAAATTAAAATATTTTATTTTTCAATAATCTGTACACTCAATGTGGGGCTCAAACCCCCCTGAGATCAAGAGTTGTGCTCTATCTACTGACTGAGGCAGCCAGGCACCCCAGGGAACAAACATATTTTTTAGTTACATAAATTCTCTCATTTAACCTAAAGGTAATCCTCTCCAATGTGTGTCATTCATTATTCTCACTTAAAAAAATCAGGAGCGCCAGGGTGGCTCAGTCAGTTAAGCGTCCAACTTAGGCTCAGGTCGTGATCTTGCAGGTCGTGAGTTCGAGCCTCGAGCTGGGTTCTGTGCTGACAGCTCGGAGCCTGGAGCCTGCTTCAGATTCTGTGTCTCCCTCGCTCTCTGCCCCTCCCCCACTTACACTCTGTCTCTCTCTCTCTCTCTCTAAAAAATAAATATTAAAAAAATTTATTAAATGGATACTCTGAAGTTCAGAAGATTTAGTCAGTGCATTTGCATCAATGTCATTGGGAGGATTGGGAGCAGGCCAGTCTTTATAAACTATAGTGTGTCTGATTTCAAAGTTTGTGTTATTTGTACCACGGCAAAATGCCACCAAATTTTCTAATTTGTTTCTTTCCAGATCAACATCTGTGTATCATTATTGGATGTAGAATTTACGGTTTTAGAGCATAAATTCTTACTTAGTTTTCAAGCCTTTGCATAATAGTTATGATATAATCAGGGATGGATTACTGTTTAAGACATTTAAGTATGTGTATAGAATAAGATTTCTTCTCTTTCCTCAAACCCTGTAATTTGAGGGTAGAGGGAAATTTCAGCATTGGGGATCATACATAACTGGGAACTGTCAAAGATCTTTCCACTCTGGAACAATCTATGTACTTTCTGTCTTGGAGTTGGTAAGAGAAAATGACTCCCCACCCACTGCCACTACTTGAGACATCAACAGGTAGGAGAGCTGATTTGTATCAGACAGTAAAGAGGAAAAGTATCCTTGAGATGAGAGCACTAATCTCATATAGATCCCAGGGACCACATTTGCGTTTATTCTAGAAATGGAAGAAGGGTAAATATTAGAAAAGTCTTTAAATGGTATTTACTTCGTTAATCAATTAAAGAAGAAAAGCTAGAAGATAGACTCAGTCAGTGAGAAATTATTTCATAAAATTACACAGCAATTCAAGGTTAAAAAAATACTGCTATTGAGAGTAGACTATAGCAGTTCAGTGGCAGGCAAACATCCCACTAATAGACTAAAGATAGTAAATCAATAAATTTTAAATAAGTAAAATTTAAATAAGTAAATAAGAAATAGATTAAATAAATAAAATAATAAGTAATTTTAAATAAGTAAATTTTAAATAAGTATATAAGAAATAGATTAAATAAATAAAATAATAAGTAATAAAAAGTGAGATTAAATAAATAAAATAATAAGTAATAAAAAGTAAACCATTACCCTTACAGCTGCAGAAACAACCAGGACTATCGTGTATATGATTGTGGAAAGAGAGAAACCTTTACCGGTGATCTGAGAATTTGAGGCCCTCACTGGTGATGCCTACCAGCCCTTGTTCAGGTTGGAGTCTGAGAATTTAGTCCAGGCACAGGCTAAGTAAGGGTTATGTCTAGGGGATCGAGAACTCTTGTCTACAACATGGAGTGGAATGACAAAACTGAATTATCAGAGGGGTCTCCATCTGGCTGGCTGTTCTCTCAATACAGATGATAAATTTCATAGCTATGCTGGAAAAGGGGGCTTTGAGAACTAAAACAAAATCCTTAGCAAATCAGGATTTTTCTCTTGTGCTTAGAAAGCAAGTGTCTATTCAAGAGAAGGTCTCAGATTACATGTGAGAAAAACAAAAAAGAACAAAAAAACCTTTGAGAGAAGAACACTGAAAATCCTTATTTTTCTCTCTTTTGAGGACTTTGTCTATTTTGGCAGATTTGGAGCCTGGCTGGGAACTAGTCCTGGAGGGGAGAAGACCAGGTAAGGCTTTAGGTACTGTAGGGGTTTGAAATATCAAGCTGGAGACTTGAAGATTCTTAAAAGCACATATTGAAAACATGTGTTGTATTTTAAAGTTGTGTCAGCCTAAGCCAAAACCTCTAAAAAGCAATTAACTTTTTTTTGCTCTATGCTGAGACATGCTAGAGTCACCATGAGAAAAAAAAAAATAGAGGATTATATGTTACATACAAAGACAAAGTAAAGACATAGACTTGTTCTTACCCAAACTGCAATCCAGGTTGACCTCAACTTTGTAATTGTCTCTATCTGCTTAGCAAAGAGTGAAACTTCCCTGGTGGAAGATATTATCTGGAGTCTCTAGATTTTTGTGAATGCAAAGGAAGTCATTTAGTCAAAAACTACTTACTATAAAAATAGTCATGGCCATTTGCAACTACATGGATGGAACTAGAGGGTATTATGTTAAGTGAAATTACTCAGAGAAAGACAAACATCATATGACTTCACTCATATGAGGACTTTAAGATACAAAATAGATGAACATAAGGGAAGGGAAGCAAAAATAATATAAAAATAGGGAGGGGGACAAAACATAAGAGACTCTTAAATATGGAGAACAGAGGGTTACTGGAGGGGTTGTGGGAAGGGGGATGGGCTAAATGGGTAAGGGGCATTAAGGAATCTACTCCTGAAATCATTCTTGCACTCTATACTAACTAACTTGTATGTAAATTTTAAAAAACATACAAACATTTAAAAAAAGTACAAATTAAAAAAAATTAATCCCCCCCCCCCAAAATAGACCTGTCTGTGTGAGAGAAAGAATACCCAATAATGTTATTAAATATGTTGTTTGAAAGCAGATTGAAACATGGGGTACCTGGCTGGCTCAGTCGGTTAAGTGTCCTACTTCATCTCAGGTCATGACCTCCCAGTTCATGGGTTAGAGCCCCGCACATCAGGTTCTGTGCTGACGCTTGGAGCCTGGAACCTGCTTCACATTCTGTGTGTGTGTGTGTGTGTGTGTGTGTGTCTGCCCCTCGCCTGCTCATGTGCTCTCTCTTTCTCTCAAAAATAAATAAACAGTTTAAAAAAAATTAAAAAGCACATTGAACACAGACATTAGCATTTAGTGAAATGGATGCTGGGTCATTAGAAATATCTAAGCTGAATCACAGATTCCCTTAAATGAGGGGAAGACAAGAAGTATGATGATCAAGTCTTTATTACAATCAGAAGAATGAAACAAGAAAAATAAAAACCAAAATTTCTAAAAAAGGAAATAAAACTACTATTTTTAGGTCATTGGTAGTAGAAAACAGCAAAGAATCCACAAAGAATTTAATAGGAAAGTTTTAAAAGTCACCATAATAATAACGTACTATTTACCAATGAAAATCTAAAAACATGCTTTAAAACTTTTCCTACTTATTTGAGCAATACTATTAGGAATAAATCTTACAAAAAATGTAAAGTCTAATTATTAGGAATTTATACAGTTTTTTTTTGTAAGGAGGTTAAAGAAGACAGAAATCATCAAAAGATACTGTATATTCATGAACTGGAAGAGTTAAGTTGGTAAGAATATTAA
The DNA here is from genome assembly GCF_016509475.1 of Prionailurus bengalensis. Lineage (NCBI taxonomy): Eukaryota > Metazoa > Chordata > Mammalia > Carnivora > Felidae > Prionailurus > Prionailurus bengalensis. Next base: position 38,071,992 of record NC_057343.1, read on the forward strand.
TTTTCCACAATTATTCTATTGATATAATCCAGTTCCAATCAGATTGTCGAAAGAATTTTTATGGACCCTTGATTAGAAACATTTTTAACGATAAGCAGTGTGTGAAAAGAACCAGTACTTTCTGTATGCTCTTTAGGTATTATCACATTGTGATGCACACAAAGTTAGATTTTTTTTGTATTGTAAATAAAGTAGCATTTGAAACATTAGTATTCTTGGAGCTCTTGGGTGGCTCAGTTGGTTAAGCCTCTGACTTTGGCTCAGGTCATAGTCTCACAGTCTGTGGGTTCGAGCCCCACATAGGGCTCTCTGCTATTGGTGCAGAGCCTGCTTCAGATCCTCTGTCCCTCTCCCTCTGCCCCTGCACAGCTCACACACTCTCTCTTTCTCTCAAAAAAAAAAAAAAGAAAGAAAGAAAGAAAAAAGAAAAAAAGAAAAGAAAAAAAATATTACTATTCTTTATTTCTAATTAAGTTTGGGGGGGAAAATAGTATATTGGCAACAAATATGAGGTTTTGAAGCTTTAGAGTATATGTTTGAAATCAAAGTTTAACCTTGCTTTGAAGAAAACATCTTTTAAATCTGATTTTATCCATAATGGAGGATCAAAATTTTGGGAAAGTATTCATTTTTGTGGTGGTATTTTGATTAAATTCCACAAAATCACTGATTTCGTGTTTCTATGTAGTTTAATTTTTTTTTTATGTACTTTTAGAGCCACTTCATGAATTCAGTTGAGATTTTTCTTTTTCAATAACAGTATGTTACTTTTAACACCACAGTTTTAACTTGATAAGATAACACAGGGCATCTAGATTCCAAGTGTCTTAGCATTTCATGTTTTGGTTGCTTATGTTTAAAGGCAGATCACTTTAATTGTTAACCAATTACAATTCATCTCTCAAATATTGTCTGCAGTCAGTAGTAAAGACAAAAAATAAATGAGGTCAAACTGAAAAACTTGGGAAATCTAATTGAGATCTTTTCCTTGAGCCAATACCAAATTAATGTTCTTTCAACCTTTCATAATTAAAGTGTAATATTGTGTGGAGCAGTGCAATCAAACAGCAAAGCAGATGGTGGCAGAGGGGATAAAAATTAATCCTTAGCCACTTGTTAAGTCATTGGCTGTAGCTTCAATTTTAAAGAAGCATTATTGTAAAGTACCTAATTCACTAATGAAAATTCTCCAAGTTCCCAAAGTCAATCAAGAATTGAAAGTCTATGTTATCTTCCCCATAAAATTTAATGCAATCTATCACGATGAGCCCTGAGTAATGTGTAGACTTGTTTAATCATTATATTGTACACCCGAAATTAATATAACACTGTATGTTTATTATACTTGAATTAAAAAATAAATTTAAAAATTTAGTGCAGTCTAGGAAATACCATACTTGAACGTTCACAAATTATATCTCATGTAGCCATATAGCTGCTATCATAGGCTATCCAAAGAACACAACTGATTAGGTCACTCCAGATTTTAGATCTCTTAAGTGAATGCCCACTCAGTTATAGCAGGGTTTCTCTACGTTGGCACTTTTGTATCACATTGCAGTATTACATTGTTGTGAGGACTGCTCTGCATTATAAAAGCTGCTTAGGGACATCCCTGGTTTCTATCCACTAGGTGCTATTAGCCACCCCGACTCAAAATGCAACAATCAAAAATGTCTCCATATGGTGCCAAATGTCCCCTGAAGGGCAAACTTACCTCCTGTAGGGAACCACTCACCACTACTATAAAGCTAAAGGTTTTTAGCATGATGTCAATGCGCATGGTAACTTTATCTCTTTTATTTTCATTCCTTTCTTAGCTTTTTGCTTCATAAACACTAATCCTTCTCTGTGTTTCTGTGTTCGCCCTGTGATTTCCAACCTCTGCATGATCACTTCTTTTCTCCCTCTTTCTAATCCTTTGTGACCACTTCATCTAGCAATGTGATAAGCATCTTTTAGTACTTGATTCAAAAATAGCCTCTCAAAGAAAGTTTTCCTAAAGCACCGAAGATGGACTAAATGCTTTGTTTTGGGCCGTATTTACTGCCTGGGTCTGTCTCTGACTTTGCACTTACTGCACTCAAGCAAGTCTGAGCAGAGAGATGTAATCTAGGTCATTTAACCCAAACATCTAGCTCCAAACAAATTCTGGATCTAATTCAAAAAAAGAAGTATAGGAGTAAACCAGAAAAATCCCTTCTCAGCAATATTAACTTTAGTGTTAAACTATTGTCTACCCATTTATCTATCATCTATCTATCATTTGAGTGTCTGTCTGTCCATCCATCCATCCATTGACTCACTCATCGACTCTATCTATCTATCTATCTATCTATCTATCTATCTATCTATCATGTATCTATCTATCCATCCATACATCCATCTATCCACCTATATTTTCCGAATGCAATTGCCGCCAGTCAGAGGTTGGTGATAATGCTATATACTCCTATACCAATGCACTCATCAACACCATGCACATACTCATGCACTCATTCATACCATCCCATGCATCAAGTCATAGGGCAGGGCTCTGGGCTCCTATAAGGGTTTGCACTCACCCACAAGTATCCCCATGGCATAGGGAATGCAATATTAAATAACAAATAAAAGGGGCGCCTGGGTGGCTCAGTGGGTTAAGCAGCCAACTTCAGCTCAGGTCACGATCTCGCGGTCCGTGAGTTCGAGCCCCGCGTCGGGCTCTGGGCTGATGGCTCAGAGCCTGGAGCCTGCTTCCGATTCTGTGTCTCCCTCTCTCTCTGCCGCTCCCCCGTTCATGCTCTGTCTCTCTCTGTCTCAAAAATAAACGTTAAAAAAAAATAAAAAAAAAAACAAATAAAAACACCATGGCAGGTAAGGAAAGAGACCTCAGAAAAAGGAAAACAATTTTTTCCTGTTTTTTTTTTTTTAAGAAGGGATTCCACATTTTAATTTTGCACTGAAACCCATAATTATGTAGACGGACCTGCTTCCAGATGTATGAAAGTTTCACTTCTGTTCAATTAAAAAATCAGAACACAACTACCACTTAAGCCGTGACCATTTTAAATTATTTTCTGTGATGCGATTAACATGCTTATTTAAGTGTTTGAATTTTAAACCCAGACTTTGAAGATTATATGTGAACAGATAGTAGCATCATAGTTCATGATCTTTTATGTTCAATATTAAGTTTTCAACTTTAATAGATAGTATCTAAATTGAATGAACTACATTTTTATGCATCAATGTAAATGTTTCAATGAGAAAACTCCTAGTTTGAGATGTTATCTTTTAGATATTTATAGCTCAGTCTAATTTCTATGGCCCTATAGTGTTCCCTGTTTTACTTGTCAGCATTGCAAAGTTTCAATTTATGAAAATGCTAGTTTTCATTAGCAAGTCACAGAATGTGACATAAAATTGGGAAATGTAATTTCATAACTGCTGGATAGCTAGTAAGACTACATTAAAAATTAACATCACTATATAAAACAGAAATAAATGAATACCTCAAAAAAGTACTTCTTTCTTAACTTTTTTAATAACATGATTATTTCACATTTTATTAGTTTTCATTAAGAAATTTTCCTTTTTAAAATCTCACATTAGTTTTGTGTTTGGAAAGCCAATTATACAAACAAAATCAGGTGGATGATAGAGACTAAAAAAAAACCTATTTTCAATTATAATAAAGTTACAGCATGTAGTATTTGTCCTGTGACTTGCTTATTTCACTTAGTGTGGTGTCTTCCAGGTTCGTCCACATTGTCACACATGGTAGGATTTCCTTCCTTTTAAAGGCTGAATAATTTTGCATTGTACATTTTTGCCACCCTTTATTTATCTATCAGTGGACATTTTGGTTGTTTCCTTATTACATACAGCCAACAATGGGTATGAAGTTTCACTTACACAAGATGAATAAGCTCTAGAGATTTATCATACGGCATTGTACCAAGAGTTAACAACAATATATTATGCACTTAAAAATTTAAGAGGGTAGATCTCATATTAAGTGTTTTTATAATAAAAAAAATCAATAAATAAAAATGTAATAGTTTGAGTATTATTTATTTTTCTCAATAACTTTGCTTATATCTAATAATGTGTTATCTGAAGTCTGCTTTGTTTTACTCTAAGGTCTGACACTCTAATTGCTCCTCCCCCCTGACACCCCACACCTCCTTTGTTAGCCTCCTATCACTTTTTCCATACTTTTAGTTTTAATCTAATTGTGTATTAATACCTCTGTCTCTTTCTTGTGGGCAGCATAGTTGGCTTGTCTGTTATTTTCAACATGAGTATTGTGTACATATTTTAAACATCTCAATTTCTAGAAAGAAATTTGTGTTATTTTTGGGTTTCTGTGCGTTACTTTATTTCTTCTTAGTAAATGTCTTCTTTTCACCATTCTGTTAGTCCTAGCTCAATAGGAGACATTTGTTTGGAATGTTCAATGCAATTTCCTCTCTTTCAAGGCTAACCTTTACATTAGTTGACTTTTTGTTCAGTCATGGATATGAACTTCCTTGGAAAGTCTTGGAATCCTGGGAATCCCTGTCAGTGATAGACCAGCAGTCAGGAAAATCATGACTTTCTTGTTCTTGTTTATAGATGAAAAGATGGACGACACTTACCCATTTGCTGGGATTCCATTTCTTACCAGCATCTTTAAGTGTGAGCTGGAGAAACGATATACTTTCTGGACAGTCAAACAGAGCTTTGGGTTTCAAATTCAGGCCCTCTCAAAACTAGTAGGGACAATCATAGAGCAATCTATCTTTGCATATGAAAGAAAATTTTTGAAGAAATTAACAAATTTAACCCAGGACATATTATATATAAACGAATTATAACATGGCAATAAACTTATTCCAAGAATGTGGGAATGTTCAGATTAATTTATCCATCAACACAGCTCATTTATGGTACTAAGCACTAAATGCTTATTATTATATCCATAGGTGACAAAAAGTATTTGTGCTAAATCACAGATTTTCTAATTAATTATAATTATATAAAACTCTACATAGGGTAAGACACACTGCCAAATATGTGTTGGATGAACACAGCATGGTAAAGTTAAAAAAATATCTGCATATTAAGGTCAAAGGTACAGAGATTTTTCTGGGAAGGTACCTGGCATCCTGTTGTGAAATAGCCCAGAGACCCTGAGGACAGGACACCATAGATGTCTTGGAAATTTTAATTTAAGACCAGAGAAGGGAAAAGTCCTGATCCCTGGCAGCCTGTTGCTGGGCAACCTGGTCTTACTGGGTCGCTTAGTAACAATCCTGCTGGTTCTTCTCCAAAGGACATTTTAATACTAACTAAATGCATTTAGTCAAAACCTTCTAAAATTGTATTTTAGCACCCAAAATCAAAAAAAAAAAAATCAAATAGCACTTATGCTTTTCAAAATATGATCTAAATAAGGCTCCAGGCAAAATCACAAAAGCCTATATTCATCTGTATTTTTTGTTTTAATTTTATTGTCTAATGTGGCATAAAATTCTTTTTAACATTATAATAATTCCGTGATTTATATTCTGTACTATCCCCTGAGAAGATATCAACTATTTAGTCTCTTTTTTAAGGTAAATATTACTCTGCGCCTCTGCATGTTAACAGAGAAAAACAACTCTATGAGGGAAAAAAAAAAATCTTAATTCTAAGATAGTTTAAAAGTAAAAAAACATGCAATTACTGATGATGTTTTAAAATATATTTATAATTTTATAGAGAAGGCTTCTATTTTTTCTTCTGATAACATTCAAATTTTCATTTAAAAAATGTCTTACTAAATCTCTTCTTTGGCACATGGCATAATTATAACATCAGTTTCTAGAATCAGACAATATTGGGGGGCGGTGGCAGCGGAAAGCAGCCTATTTCAAATCTGGATAATTGGTGATGGATAGCCCTTAAAGTTAATATTACTCATCTTGCAAATCTTGCAAAAAAGGATGAAATCCCAGGTAAAGAAACAATTTGTATGCTCCGAATTGTATTTATAACATTCAGGTCAAGTATCCTCTATTCCCTATCCATCAAACTACAATGTAGGGAATGCTGTTAAAAACATGCATTGGAAAAAATACCCCCAACCCTCTTGGATGCTTTCTTCAACACACTGATGGCTTTTACTTAATTTCTCAAATTAATTGAATTTGGCTAGTAGGTTGTTAGGAAATATATGAGTGTCTTTAGAAAGGAACTTAACGGGGTGCCTGGGTGGCGCAGTCGGTTGAGCGTCCAACTTCAGCCAGGTCATGATCTCGCGGTCCGTGAGTTCGAGCCCCGCGTCGGGCTCTGCGCTGATGGCTCAGAGCCTGGAGCCTGTTTCCGATTCTGTGTCTCCCTCTCTCTCTGCCCCTCCCCCGTTCATGCTCTGTGTCTCTCTGTCCCAAAAATAAATAAACGTTGAAAAAAAAATTAAAAAAAAAAAGAAAGGAACTTAACATAGTTACATGTAAACTTTAAAATTGTTTTATCAGCTTTAGATGTCACTTAGGTCCATTTCTAGTGACGGAGAAGAACATCCTAGAATTCATATAGCAGAACAGGTAAGGAAAGATCAGTATATAAGAACCCCAACCCACTCACCCTCTCATATAGGAGCATTTTTTTAAAAAGTGAAAATGAAAATGAAAGGGGTTAATATCTGTGACAGCACAAGTTTAAATGGCCCTTTATATTTTGCATTTATCAAAATGGGGTCATATAATAACTGAATTTTTAGGTCTGGCTCCTTTCATTTTACTTAATGTCGCCAGGCTTATTTACATTATAGTGTATGTTACTACCTCATTCTTTTTGCATGGCTGAATAATTTTCCATTGTATGACTATACTATGTTTTGTTTGGTGCAAAACTAACAATTGTTGGAAATTTTGGCTGTTTCTAGATTTTGAGTATCACGAAAAATGCTGCTCTAAACATTTTGCACGCAACTTTTGGGTGGATATGTTTGCATTTCTCTTGCATGTATGTGTAATAGTACAATTGCTTCACCATATGGTAACTCCATGCACAGCATTTGCGGAATTGTGGTCTTTTTTTTTCTCTTTGCCTTGCAGTTTGGGAAGTTTCTTTTTTTTTTTAATTTTTTTTTAACGTTTATTTATTTTTGACACAGAGAGAGACAGAGCAATGAACGGGGGAGGGTCAGAGAGAGGGAGACACAGAATTGAAACAGGCTCCAGACTCTGAGCTGTCAGCACAGAGCCCGATGCGGGGCTTGAACTCACAGACCGCGAGATCATGACCTGAGCCAAAGTCGGACGCTCAACCGACTGAGCCACCCAGGCGCCCCAGGGAAGTTTCTATTGACATATCTTCAAGAGCACTGATTCTTTTTTTGGCTGTGTCCAGTCTACTGTTGAGCCCACCAAAGGCATTCTTTATTTCTATTATAGTGTATTTGATTTCTAGCATCTCTTTCTGATTCTTTCTTAGACTTCCTAACTCTCTGCTTACATAACCCATGTTTTTACTTCCAAGCTGTCTACTTTTTACATTAGCTCCCTTAGCATATTAGCCATAGTTATTTTAAATCCTCAACTGATAATCTCAAACCCTCTGCCATATCTGACTTCAGTTGCATTGCTTGCCTTGTCTCTTAAAACTGCTTAGCTTTTTTAGTATATCTTTTAGTTTTCTGTTGAAAGCCTGACATGATATACAAGGGAAAAGGAACTGAGGTAAATGGGCCCTTACTGTGAGGTTTTATGTTTTTCTGGTTAGAGTTATGCTGTATGGCTATAGGTGTCAGAGGTGAAAATTTCCATCTGCTTCCTGGGTTTTCTCTCCCTTCTTACCTTTGGGTTCCTCTAGAGATTCCTCCTTAAATATGATCTGAACTTTGCTGCTCTTTTAGCTGCAATAGCTTATTACCATATAGCAGCCAGATGGAAGTGGTGGTAAGTTGTGAGGTGAGGGGAACAAATAAAGGGGGCACCTGAGCGGCTCAGTCAGTTAAGCATCCAATTCTTGATTTCACTTTATGAGTTCAAGCCCCACATCAGGTTCACTGCTGACAACATGGAGCTTGCTTCAGATCCTCTTTTCCCTCTCTCAGTCCCTCCCTTGCTTGTGCTCTCTCAAAACTAAAAATAAAAAACATTAAAAAAAAATAGGTGGGCGGGGAGCGGGCAGAGCATTCCACTTTCCACTGATTAGGTCTGTCTCTTCCCAATGCCTGTGGGCTTTGACTTTCACAGAACCCATGCCCCTAGACTGTGGCCTTCACAAAATCTTCTTTGTCCCTGCTCTCCCACCGTCCTTAGGGGACACAGTGGCACAAGCTGAAGCTTGACTTGGGATTACCCTTTTCCCATGTTGGTTTGGCTCCAGGAGAGGGGTTTCCCGTGAGGCCAACCCAGTTAAAGAGAACAAAATGCGGGGCGCCTGGGTGGCGCAGTCGGTTAAGCGTCCGACTTCAGCCAGGTCACGATCTCGCGGTCCGTGAGTTTGAGCCCCGCGTCAGGCTCTGGGCTGATGGCTCGGAGCCTGGAGCCTGTTTCCGATTCTGTGTCTCCCTCTCTCTCTGCCCCTCCCCCGTTCATGCTCTGTCTCTCTCTGTCCCCAAAATGAATAAACGTTGAAAAAAAAAAAAAAAGAGAACAAAATGCTCTGGACATATTTGAAGATGAAAACTTTTCTCCTTCTCTTACCCCTTTTTCTGCCAGGATGGAGGAAATTGTTTTCCTGTTCTTCACTGTGTAAGCCTGATAGAGTTCCTGGTGGTAAAAATCAAGAAAGTGTGAGGGCCTGAGACTTCTGTGGAATTTTTATTTTACAAACTTGTCTACACTGAGCCTGCAGCAGTCCATCAGAGTTTAAATCTTCCTACCTTGGTCCTAACTCTAGCAGTTTCTGCTCCTAGGCTATGTTTCAGTAAGCTATGATTCTTGGTATCCAATTGTCTCAGACAAGTGGTTTGTTCTATGACTTTAATTCTTGGATAATATTAAAAGGAGTTGATTTTTAGTGTGTGTAGCATTTTGCTTATTGTGAGATGGGTAATGACTTCCACACTGTTTACATTTTGGAACAGAAACTGGAAGCCCATGGCTCATCTTTGAAATTTTTGACAGAGTCCTTTGAATCCTTTTTTTTTTTTTTTTTTCATACTTGGAGTAACTCTCACTTTAGGAGGGTGAAGGATCATTTTTGTATTTTGCTGAATTTGATTTGCAAGTATCTTGTTGACAGTTCTTGCATCCATATTTATTTATATGGGCTATTGATCTGTAAAATTGTTTTCTTGTGATATCTTGTCTGGTTTTAGTATAAGAGCAATATTGGCATTTTTGAATAAATTGGGAACTGTTCTCACCTCTTCAAATTTGGGAGGAACTGTAGAAGGATTCACGTTAATTTGTCTTTAAACATCTGAAGAAATAACCACTGAAGCCATCCGGCCCTGGCCTTTTCTTTATTGGGAGGTTTTTGATTATGTATTCATTATCTTTACCTGTAATCAGTGTATGCATATTTTCTATTTTTCTTGATTCACTTTTTTAGCTTGTGCATTCCTAGGAATTTGGCCATTTCATCTAGGTTATTTAATACATTGTCATAGAATTCTTCATAATATTCCCTTGTAAGACCATTTTTATTTTTCTAAGGTTGATATTAGTGTCTCCTCATTTATCTTGAAACTGATTTTACTCATTTGAGGCTTCTCTCTTATTTATTTTTTGTTATTCTACCTAAAGTTTGTCAAGTTTGTTTATGCAGAGAATCAACTTAAAAAAATTCTTTTAACGTTTATTCATTTTTGAGAGAGAGAGAGACAGAGAGTGAGCAGAGGAGGGGCAGACAGAGAGAGACAGACAGACAGACAGACAGAGAGACAGAGAGACAGAGAGTGAGCAGAGGAGGGGCAGAGAGAGAGAGAGAGAGAGAGAGAGAGAGAGAGAGAGACAGCATCTGAAGCAGGCTCCAGGCTCTGAACTGACAGCACAGAGCCTGACACGGGGCTCAAATTCACAAGCTGTGAGATCATGACCTGAGCCAGAGTCGGATGCTTAACAGACAGAGGTACCCACGCGCCTTGAGAATCAACTTTTGAAAAAAAATCTTCTTTGTTGTTTTCCTGATTTATCTTTTATTTATTTCTGCTCTAATCTTTATTACCTCCTTTCCTCTGTTTGCTCTGAGTGTAGTTTGATTTCTTTTTCTAATTTTTAAGGTGGAAGTTTAGGTTATTTTTCTTCTTTTTTAAGTATAGCGATTTACAACTATAAATCTAACTGCAGACAGTACAATAGCTACATCTTGTAAGATTTGATATACTGTTCTTATGTTTTCATTCATTGCAAAATATATTCCAATTTACCTTGTGACTTCTATGGTAATTAGGTTTTAGGTTACTTAAGGATGTGTTGTTTAATTTTCACATATTTTTTAAAATTTCTCAAATTTCCTTCCATTAATAATTTCTTGTTACATGTCATTGCATTCATATAATTTTGTATTATTTATTTCTGTTTCAATGTATTGAGAATTGTTTTATGGCCTAGCATATGGTCTGTGCTCGTACATGTGAACTTTAAGCAGAATGTGTATTCACATTCAGATCATTTATAGATTTCTCTTGGTTCCAACTAATGTATAGTATTTTTTAGATGTTTTATTTGCTTGTTGATCTTTCTAGTTGTTCTACCTAATATGGTGAATATTTATAGTCTCCAACTATTATTGTTGAATTATTTTTTCTCCCTTTAATTTTGTCATTTTTTATTTTATGTATTTCTGTACTTTGTTGTTAGGTGTTGTTAGGTGTTTAGAATTGTGACATATTTGTGATGTACAGTCAGCTTTGCCATTATAAGACATCCTTTTATGTTTCATTGTCTTATTGTATATTTTGTCTGATATTAATGGATTCTCTTTCCATTACTCTTTGAATAGTGTATCTTTTTCCATCCTTATATTTTCAACCTTTTGTGTCTTTCAATATAAAGTATGTCTTCTATAAACACAAAATAGTTGCTTCATCGTTTGTTTTTTTAAGTTTATTTACTTATTTTGAGAGAGAGAGAGAGTGAGTGCAGGTGTGTGAGTGGGGGAGGAGCAGAGAGAGGGAGGGAGAATCTCAAACAAGCCCTGCAATGTCAGCACAGAGCCCAACGTGGGGCTTGAACTCAGGAACCCATGAGATTATGACCTGAGCCAAAATCAAGAATCAGAAGCTTAATCGACTGAGTTACTCAGATGCCTCAGTTGGTTCATGTTTTTTATCCAGTCTGCTGCTGCTGCCTTTTGACTGAAGTGTTTATATTAATCCATTATATTAATCTAATTACTGATAAAGTAAGATTTTATTTTGTTTTTTCCCCATATCTTTTTGTTTTGCTATTCCTCCATTCCTCTATTATTACCTTCTTTTGTGTTATTTTCAAGTGTACAATTTTATTATTTTGTCATTTCTTTTAAAGTAATTTACTATAGAGGGTTCTAGACTATTCTTTTTTTATTTTTATTTTTTTGAGGTGGTTGCTTTTCAAGACTACTGTGATACTGAGGCAAGGGAGATGAGGATAGGGCAAGTTGAAACACCACAAAGCTCAATGTTCTTACTGAGATTCAGATTTTTTTTTTTGAGGAAAACTCAACTCCTGTTCCTGCAAGTCTGATTAATTTCTAGATTTCTGAAAAGTTTTTTTTAAATTTTTTTTTATTAAAAATTTTTTAACATTTATTTTTGAGACACAGAGAGAAGCAGAGCATAAGCAGGGGAGGAGCAGAGAGAGGGGGAGACAGAATCTGAAGCAGGCTCCAGGCTCTGAGCTGTCAGTACAGAGCCCAACACAGGACTCAAACTCACAGACTGTGAGATCATGACCTGAGCCAAAGTCGGACACTTATCTGACTGAGCTACCCAGGCGCCCCTGAAAAGTTTATTTTGATGACTTTTTCCAGTGTTCTTTTTGCTGTTATGGAGGAGAGGATGTTCGGAGGTTCTTACACTGACACTTTGCTGATCAATTTCTATTTGCTGATGAATTTCTACCACCAGGTTTTTAATGTAATTTACTTTTTATTGATATATAGTTCACTTATTATATTAGGTTCAGGTGTACAACATAATGATTCAGTATTTGTATATTTTGTGATATGATCACAATAAGTTTAGTCATCATCCATCACCATACATAGTTACAATTCTTTTTTTATGTTGAGGGCTTTTAAAATTTATTCTCTTAGGAACTTTCAAATATGCAATACAACATTGTTAATTATAGTTATCATACTGTACATCACATCTCCATGACCATTTTATAACTAGAAGTTTGTACTTTTTGACCCCCTTCACCAATTTAACCCACTCCCCAGATCCCTCCTCTTTAGCCACCACCAACCTGTTTTCTGTAACTATGAGCTTGTTATATTTCTTTTATTTTGTTTTATTTGTTTGTTTGTTTTTTAGATTTCACATTTAAGTAAGATGTCTTCATTTAAAAATTTCTCTATTTGACTTGTTTCACTTAGTATAAACGTCCTCAGTGTTAATCCAAGTTATCGCAAATGGCAAGATTTCATTATTTTTTATGGCTAAAATAGTATTCCACTGGGTGCATATACCACATCTTTATCAGCCCATCCATTAATGGATACTTAGGTTTTTACATATCTTTGCTATTATAAATAATGCTGCAGTGAACATGGAGGTGCATCTATTTTTTGGAATTAGCGTTTTCATTTTCTTTGGATATATACTCAGAATTGCTGGATTATATGGTAGTTCTAGTTTTACGTTTTTGAACAAACTCTCTACTGTTTTCCATTGTGGCTATACCAATTTACATTCCCATCAACATTACAGAAGAATTTTTTTCTCCACTTGTTATTTTTTATCTTTTTAAAAAATTTATTTATTCTTAAAAGAGAGAGAGCGCATGAGTAGGGGAAAGGGACAGAAGGAGAGGAAGAGGAAGAGAAAAAGAGAAAGAGAAAGAGACAGAGAAAGAGAGAAAGAGAAAGAAAGGGAGAGAGACAGAGAGAGAGAGAGACGGAGAGAGAGAGAGAATCTTAAACAGGGTCCACACTCAGCATGGAGCTTGATGTGGTGCTGGATCCCAGGACCGTGGAATCATGACCTGAGCTGAAATCAAGAGTCAGATGCTCAACTGACTGAGCCAACCAGGTGCCCCTTATCTTTTTAATAATAGCCATTCTATGAGTTTTGAGGTGATATCTCCTTCTGGCTGTGGTTTGCATTTCTCTGATGATGACTGATTTTCAGCATCTTTTCATGTGCCTGTTGGCCATCTGTGGCTTCTTTGAAAAATATCTATTCAGATTATTTGCCCACTTCTAATCAGATTATTATTATTATTATTATTATTATTATTATTATTGGCTATTGAATTGTGTAAGTTCTTTATATATTTTAGATATTAACCCCTTATCAGATAAATGATTTGCAAATATTTTCTCCCATTAGTAGATTGGTTCTTCATTTTACCGATGTTTTCCTTTATTGTGAAGAGGTTTTTAATTTAATGTAGTCCCACTGGTTTATTTTTGCTTTTGTTGCCTTTGCTTGTGGAGTCAGTTCCAAAAAATGTATCACCAAGACCAGTGTCAAGGAATTTGCTGCCTAAGTTTTCTTCTAGGAATTTTATGATTTCAGGTCTTACATTCAAGTATTTAATGCATTTTGAGTCAATTTTTGTGTATTGTATAAGATGTTAGCCCAATTTCATTCTTTTGCATGTGGCTGTCCACTTTTCCCAGCACCATATATTGAAGAGACTGTCATTTCCCCATTGTATATTCTTGGCTCCTTTGTTGTAAAACAATTGATGATATATGTGTGGGTTGATTTCTGGGCTCCCTGTTCTCTTCTCTTGAGCTATGTGTCTGTTTTTATGCCAATACCATACTGTTTTGATCACTGTAGCTTTATAATGTAGTTGGAAATCAGGAAGTGTGATGCCTCCAGCTTTGCTCTTTCTACCCAGTATTGCTTTTCTAGACTGCCAGCTCAGGCCCAATGAGCAGAACTTTCTCTTGACTTAGGAGGCCTCTTCAGTTTTGTTGTTGTTGTTATTTGTTGGTTGGTTTTGTTTTGTTTGAACCTATACTAAGGAACCTCACACCTATCAGCCTGTACCTTTACATAACAATTAATTTAGCCCACTTTCAAGTTAAGTATTTAACTCTTTGATGCTTCTCAGTCTGGTAAATATCCTATCACTTTGCTACTTTCTTCCACAGATGCCCCCCCACCCCACCCACAACCCCACACACACTTCCTTCACATACCGAGAGGTATTTCAAAGTTCTAAAATACATTGCTGTCAGTAAAGTCAAGCAAAAAAAAAAATCTTGTGCTTAAATCATTATTAAAAGCCACTTACTTGCAATTAATTCAACTTAGCTAGTTTTCAGGGTTTATTTATTGTTTTACTTATGTAAGTAAAATATATAGGTAGAGGCTATGAAATGTGAGAACTCTTGGTGAACAAATTATACACTTCTCTCACCAGTAAACATTCTGTGGCTTGCCATAGACTTTAGAAAAAAATATATATGATCCCAAAAGACCTTAAAAATAGTGCAATTCTGTACTAGCATCTCTTCAATATTTCTCTTCTCTTTGGAGTAGTTCATCAGTTTGCATCCTGAGTATAATGTGAAAACTTTTATACTACTTGTGTTCATTATAGGTTTTTGAATGTTTCTGAAATAAATTTATATTTAAAATATTATTGGATCAAAATTATGACAGAGTTACCAGAAACATAAATTAAATTTGATATATTATTTGGAGAATTGGCAGAATAAAAAATATTTTGAAGTTTGAAATGAGAATACAAATATTAAAAGACCATAAAATGTCTAAAATATTTAAAATAATATAACAAAATACTGACATTTTGGTTTCTACCAAAACACCACTGGAGAAGAGAGATTGTATAACAATTATAACTTGAAAGGATAAATGCATTTGAAGCAGTCTATTAGAAGCAAACATGGTGACTGGGTACCTGGGTGGCACAGTTGGTTAAGCATAGAACTCCTGATCTCAGTTCAGGTCTTTGTCTCAATGTCCTGAGTTCAAGCCCTTGCTTAAAAAAAAAAAAAAAAAAAAAAGTGAGTATGATGGAAAATATTATTATAGTGGAATACAAAATTAGTTTGGAAATTCAGAAATTAACTAGGAAACAACTACACAAAATTATAAAATTTAAATGACGGTTGTTAAAAGTAAAAAATTTTGCTATGATATTTGGTAAATTGGTAAATGAGTAACGATATTGACAAAATAGATGTTGGCATTAAATGAATTGATTATAATTAATTTAGAATAAAATATTAAATCAAAATATAGAAAATAAATTAGTATCTAATTGTACATTTTAAAATCTAAATTTAATAGTGTACTTGATAGTACTAAACTTCTGAATATTTTTAAAACTGTAAAAACTAAGATTCTCTTTCAAAAGTATGAATTTGTGGTCTTCATGGTAACATATATTTTCCCATGTGTCATTAACAGTAACCAATGTTGAACATTATTTACAAAGCATTAAACATTTCTGTTAAATTTTAAAGTTAGTATATGTGCTAAATCAGTTGTATTTGCCATTTGCTAAAATGGTCCTTTGGTGTATTGATTTCTTCTAACAAATTGGTTCCTGGCAAATGGGCTTTTAACATGTTGCTAGATTTGAACAGAAAGGAATGTTGGAGCATCTCCCAGCCAATTTTTGTGTGGACGCAAGGTGACTGTTTCTTCAAAGGATTGGGAGCATTTCCATGCTTGAATGGAACTTAGTTTTCTCTTACCTTCTCTGGATATAAAATCATGAGTTATATTAGCATAGCTATATATACATGTATTGTACTGTGTTTATTTAAGCAAAAGAAAGATATTTGAAGAAGAAAGTGGAAGGAAAGAGGAAAGAGAAGTAGAAAAAGTGAATAACAGTAGATAAAATATGAGTTCTAAATAACAAAAACAAAATAGGGTCTTTCGATTTTGCTATTCATTCTCCATTTTTGGAGATTTGCTACCTTTCTTTTGATCAACAGACAACCACTTTGGTAGTACTTAGCAAAAGAATAGTGGTATTATTGCAGGACTTTTTATCTCAGTATCTAGGGTTCCTTGTCTAGTGGCTTTGAAGAATGAAGAGGTGGACACATAATGAGCAGCAGGCAAAAGTTGATCAGAGTATAAGATTAGAAATAAGAATAATATGAAAGCTCTCTTTGCAGAGAGGGGGCATTCAAAAGTGAATGCCCACGACAATAGGCAAGGGTCTTTGTTTTATAAGATTCTGGTCAGCCTTCACTTCCCTTCCCCCTTCTCAGGTTCTACCCTTACTGGCTGGATAACTCTAGGTTCTGGGTTGTCCATTCCTGATTGGCTCAACTCCATTGTATGAGGGTGGTCTATGGCCATATCATTCATTCTTTGTGGGTCCTATGTTTAGTGGTCTACTACTTTTTTTTAGTTAGGTCTTTTGTAAAATTTCTGAGGGAAACCTGAGGGGGAGAGGTGGGGTCCATTACATTCTTAAGAGGAACCTTATTCCCAAGGGGGTTTGGTGTGGTCAGACATTCCCAGCATTGTTCCAAAATCTGTTTTTCCCCCACCCAGGGACCTCAGGTCCTAATCTTTCTCTCTCTTCCTACTGAATCCTATCTTTTCTTATCATACCATCATTCTATTAAATTCCCTGTACTGCTCTGAGAAGGATAATTCATTTATAAGATGGTGTCAGAAACCTTAAACATTAGTATTTTTATTCTGAAGCTAATGGAAACATATATGCATACATACACACAGATAGAAGAGATACACATTAAAATGTATCCTATATAAAAATCAGTATCAATACTTTTAGTAAAAGGAAAAAAGATTAAAAATATAAAACATAAATCAAAGAAGTTAATTGTAAAAACCTTACAATTTTCAATTTGAATGGAACTACTATGAACTTCTAACATATTTTCTGTTAAAATTAGTATTTCCGACTTTGGTCTACAGAAAATTTAGTTACCTGCACAACTCTTTTAGTTGTCTATTGGTATATTTAAAAAAATATCAGTGGCTTTAAACAATGAATATGAAATCACTCACAATTCTGAGAATCAGAAATTCTGGAAGCAGAGATGGCTTATCTATATTTTCCATAGTATTGGTTGTACAGCCTGATAGAAGCCAGAGATCACCTTGAATGTCTGGTCTGAATTGGCCAGGCCTCTTTCTTTGCATGGCCATTTTATGTCTGGATCTTTGGCTGTTCTTCACCTGGCCTCTGTCACCATGTATAGTCTTATCCTCCACAGCGTTTCTCTTCAGGCAGATAGATAACCCAAACTTCTGTAGGTGGTGACTGGCCTCTCAGAAAGCAAACATTGGAAGCTGGAAATTTTTTTCAGGTCTAAGTCTGGACATCATAGAAAAGGGCCTACACAGTAGAAGGAGTTGAAGCCTCCATCTTTGGAAACCACAACAACCAAAAAGCCATGAAAACTTCTAGCATCAAATTTGGGCCCACTAGATACATTCCCCACTGAAAAGTGCAGGATTTTTCAGTTAATGGCCAAACCTAGGTGCAGAAAATGTGTAAAGACAAATTCAGAATATCTTAACACGTCAATAATGAAGGAAATAAAGCATATAAAGACAGAAACAGTCATACAGTAGATGCCTCTTGATGTGATCCTTTAGAAAGCACATAAACAATGTATAAAATATTCTATAAAAATAAGTTTGAATCTGTTCAAATCTGTTCAAATCTGTAGTTATAACCATTAAGTCAAGTGAAATTCAAGAGTCAGAGGAACATGTTAAACAAAAACATGTAATAACATGTTTATATCAGACTAATTTATGCTAGAAACCAAGCTTTACTTTTTTATTAGCTCTATAGTTTTGAGAAAATTATTTCACAGGAGCTTCAGTCTCTTGTAATAAGATGGAGGTAAGAAGAAGATATTTCATGAATATATACTATATGCATATGAAAATATAAATTATATAAAACAGTATAGCATAGCAATGCAGTCCAATAAAAACAAGTTTCAACTTTTCCTCTTCTTCTAATGTATCTTTTACTCCCAGCAGAGAACTTCTGTTGGAGTTGTGTGTGGTCTCAGTACAAATCGATCCCTATGATTGCTCCTCATTAATAGCTTTTTAGCAAACAGATACCTCTTAAATATAAATCCCCTTATGATATGAAATGAATGATTTAATAATGATCTCAACAAAATTCAAAGATTTCTCAGAAAACAGAAAAAAAAAACCTGCCACAAGTTTGTACCACCCCATTGAACAACTTACCTACTTTGCTTCTATACTCTGCTTTCTTTCCTGGTACTTTCAATGGTTTTTCATGCACTTTAGCAAAGACCAACATTTCCACTTGTATAGCAGATCCCGTCCCCTCTCACCTACTTAATGATATTGCTCTCTGCTTTCTCCTCTGAATCATTGTGTTTTTTCTCTTTTTCTAATAGATTTCTCACCCACCAGTAGACAAATGTGTCAATATTCATTCATTCTTAAAGATAAAGCTCTCTTGACCCTACTTCTTTCCACTTATGTTACCCATTTCACTTTTCCCCCTTGTATCAGAACTCCTCGAGACTTGTTTCTAGTGAATGTGTCCGTCTTTGTCTCCTTTTCTGCTTCATCTTTAGTTTTCTACCTTTTTAATAAATTAAAGCTTCAGAGCATAAACCTCACCATCTTTTCTACATTCACTCCTTTGGTTATCTCAAATAATCTGATAGCTTTAAACACGATCTACATGAAAACCTTTCTAAAGGTATCGCCACAAAGACCCACTTACCAATTAGATATCTAATAAGTATATCAAAATTATAATGTAAAACCCTGAACTCCTGATTCCTCCTGCCTTCAAATATGCTATTTCTGCAATCTTTTACATTTCAGTAAATGGAAATTCCATTCTTCTAATTGTTCATATCTATTATTTTTTTTTTTAATTTTTTTTTAATGTTTATTTATTTTTGGGACAGAGAGAGACAGAGCATGAACGGGGGAGGGGCAGAGAGAGAGGGAGACACAGAATCGGAAACAGGCTCCAGGCTCTGAGCCATCAGCCCAGAGCCCGACGCGGGGCTCGAACTCCCGGACCGCGAGATCGTGACCTGGCTGAAGTCGGATGCTTAACCGACTGCGCCACCCAGGCGCCCCCATATCTATTATTTTTAATAATTATGGAATACCTTGTCTTGTTCTAACATTTAATCTATCACAAATCCTATTTATCTATCTTCAACATATAACTTAAATTTTCAACCTCTCTGTGGTGTTTTGATACCCCTCACAGATTTCCTTTACAGGGTTAGCACTGACCCCCCAGCTTTTGTGAAATTTGCTCTCATTTGATTAAAGGAAACCATATTACTGAGTAGATTAGATCTTCTCCATTTCCCAAGTGGCCAAATTCAATATTTGCAAATGGAGGCATACAACAACTCTAATATGTAGTTTATGTTGCAGGATCTTCCCTTCTTTCAGACCAGTGCTAGAGTTTACCAGCTACCATATTTTTGCTTAATTTTTCCTCCCTTCTCTATCCTACTTCACCCCATAACTTACAAGTTTGGGTTTTGCTTGTCTTTTGTTATTTTTTTCTGGAACCAATTGCTTCAGTAGGTTAGGCACTCCAAATCCCTATCTCTTAACTACATTATTGGAATGCCCTTCCTACTTTTGTCCTTGCTTCTACTTACCCTTCTAGTCTATTGTCAATACAGTATTCAAAATATTCTTTTAAAACAAAAAGATAATTTACTCCTCTACTCAAAATATTTCAGTGGCTTCCCACATTACTCGTGATAAATGCCTAAGTAAATAACCTGGCCAAAAAGCAGAAGGCTATACTCTGGATTCCACTTCCTTCTTGTCTCTCTTACTTCAACTCATGTTTTAGTCTCCCTGGCTCACTCCACTGCAGTGACTCTGGTCTCTTACCTTGAAATAGTAATTATACTCTCAAACTCAGAGCCTCTGCACTTGCTGTTACTTCTGTAGGAAGGTACTTCTCCAGTATATTTGCATGGCTTGCTCCTACACTTCATGCTTCCTCCTGATATTTAGTCATGTGTCAATAATCCACTGTAATCTCCCTTTACCACCTTGGTTAAAATTGCAACCTGATGTTACTCCATGGCATCACATACAGTTTTACCTCAGTTTTTTTTCCCCAAAGCTCATAATTTTATATACAGAAATTTAGAAAGTAAAACATAATATTTAAAATATAGTTTAAAGTATATTGAATCAAAAATATATATATGCATAAATATATATTAAATATATATTAATACATATTTATAGACCAATATGTATGCATATATAATGTTAAAATATATTTTTAAATATAATGTTTTTACAGCCACTGTCCACTCACTAGAATAAAATCTTCATGAAGACTGTAAGTTTGTATGTTTTGTTCATTGGTCTATCATCATTGACTAATATATTCTCAATAAATGTTTGTCAATGCAAGAGGCTAGCTTATAGACCTGAGCATCAAAATCTTATAATTGTGGCTACCACTATTTATGACCCCATGATATGTGGAACATGTTGTGTTTAGCATCCACCTTTCATGTCAAAATTTAGATTACGTATTTAGGGAGAAATATCAAACTGCTTATATTTTTCTCTAATAAAATAGGTGCAAATGTACTCTTTTGCCCCTCACAATTATTGAAGATACAAATGAAAACTAAAGTTTGATAATGTCATCAAAGGGCTATAGCTGACATGAAACCTGCATGTATTATACAACAATAAAGGGAAAAGAAATTAAATATGCCATTTCAACTTTTATTTTTAATTTTTTCAGCAATACGATATTTATAAACCTTATTTTTTTTTAAATATAATTATCTAAACTAAGTCAAAGGTATCATTTCATAGCTCTAAAACATATGGGGGATGATGTTGAAACCTTGAAACATAATTTCATGAAATGCTAATTGATCCCAGAGGTTGATTATTGCTTTAGTATTTCAAGAACGTTTCATTTAAATTTTCAAAATTTTTTTCTTTCTTTTTCTCTCTATATAGATGGTGTAGATATAGATGATATTGATATAGATATAGATATTGAATCTATAATCATCCAAATACCTTTAAGGTATTTTGGTATACACATAATCACATATAAATATTGTAAAGAGACATTGTAAATTGTTGTTGAATTACTGTTAGACATTTCCTTCAGATATAAATAAGGTGTTTGCTATAATCACAGAGGGGCTGCTATTTACACATAATAATGTGGTTATTTGGTGTTGACTAGTTGTTTCCATGTCAACTGCATTCAATAAAGGGGATCAGTCACCATACGGTTGATAGAGCCATCTGTGTACTCCAGAGACTTGCCTGTTGATGCAAATGGTAACTTGTTTTGTAAAAGGTTAAAAGGACAGAAATATATAAATTATATAATGTTTCAAGGGGGTTGCACAAAATACATTTTCCTAACTGTTATATTAAATTCTCTTGGTTATTATGGAAAAATGCCATCTTACTCTAGGTAAGAAACATCACAATATATTTAACAGACATTCTTAAAAAAGAAGGACACAATAAAACAAATTCATTTAAGGGTTTAAGCAATTTCATCAGAAATTTTCTTACCATAAAATTCACTGGACATTTTGAGGTATGCAAACCATTATGTACATTCTAATTCTTCAGGTGACTACATGTAATATTTGGCAAGTTTGAGAATTAAAAAAAATTTAATGTTTATTTTTGAGAGAGAGAGAGAAAGAGAGAGACAGCACGTGTGCGGGGCAGGGGTGGGAGTGCAGTGCAGAGAGAGAGGGAGACACAGAATCCAAAGCAGGCTCCAGACTCCAAAGTGGTCAGCACAGAGCCTGATATGGGGCTTGAGCTCACAAACCACGAGATCCTGATGAGATCTGACCATGAGAGCCAAAGTCAGACCCTTAACTGACTGAGCCAACCACGTTCCCCAAGAGAATTTTTAATTATTAGCAGGAAAGAACCTCAATTTATTTCAGTGGTAAAATTTTAAATCCATCGTAAATCTCTATCCTTTAACCCATTGAGAATTGAGGCCACTTCTGTAAGCATGAATTTTTCTTTGTTCTAGGAAGATAGGTTTTTAAGTAAATAAAATAGGAAATCCTTTAAATCTAATTTATTGAGTTAAATAAGTTGCTCATCTGGGTAAATTCTTATTTCTTTGAACAATGAATTCTTCACTTGGGCATCAAGCAGTTAAAAAATTTTTAAGTTATTTATTTATTTATATTATTTCTATAGCCAATGTGGGGCTCAAACTCATGACCCTGAAATCAAGAGTCACATGCTCTTCCAACTTAGCCAGCCAGGTGCCTCTCAAACAACTTTTTAACCACTAATACTTCTTTTAAGATCCTCACTTTTTCTGTGACCACCAGCACTAAGCATATCACAAAAATGTCCTAATCCCAACTAGATATCCATATTAGGAGACCCAATTTAAATCTTTTGAGTGTAGCTCTTTTCCACGCCTGTGAATATCAACCCATGGCCTCTCTTTCTTAGACACTGTTAAATTTCTGTCAAGATAGTGTTCTTTCTGCCTTAGGTAGGCTCCATAAACAGATCTATTTGATCAGTGGATATCATTTGGGGAAGTTTGCTGTCATGAAGCCCAGAGCCTCAAGTATATTCAATTGAAAGCCCCTCTTTGCTGAGGCTCAAAACCTCAGTTTAAAAGCAGCATGTTCCTCTGAGATCTTTTAGCCTTCCTCTTAGGGATCCTTCTATTGAGGAAAAATGAGAAAGGCTTTATAATGGTTTGTGCTATAATTTCTCTTTGTCTTGCTCCCCAATTTTGAGTTTATTTTGATTTCTAAGCATTCAACAAAGAAATCTTTTTAGTGTTTCTTCAAGTAACTGATCTTATTTGGAAACTTACATTCTTTGTTTTTTGTTTTAATTTTTATTTTTTAATTTACATCCAAGTTAGTTAGCATATAGTGCAATGAGTTCAGGAGTAGAATCCAGTGATTCATCCCTTGCAGATAACACCCAGTGCTCATCCCAACAAGTGTCTTCCTTATGCCCCTTACCCATTTAACCCATCCCCCTACCTACAACCCCTCCAGCAACACTCAGTTTGTTCTCTATATTTAAGAGTCTCATGTTTTGTCCCTCTTCCTGTTTTTTTTTTTTATTGTTTCCTTCTCTTTCTCTATGTTTATCTCTTTTGTATCTTAAATTCCACATATGATATTTGTATTTCTCTAACAGACTAATTTTATTTAGCATAATACCCTGTAGTTCCATCCACGTAGTTGCAAATGGCAAGATTTCATTCTTTTTATTGCCGAGTAATACTCCATTGTGTGTGTGTGTGTATGTGTGTGTGTGTATATGTGTGTGTGTGTGTATATATATGTATATGTATGTGTATATATACATATATATATTGTTTATCTATTCATCTGTCAATGCACATTTAGGCTCTTTCCATACTTTGGCTATTGTCAATAGCGCTGCTATAAACATTGGGGTGCATATGTCCCTTCAAAGCAGCACACCTACCTGCATTCTTTGGATAAATACCTAGTAGTGCAAATGTTGGGTTATAGAGTAATTCTATTTTTAATTTTTTGAGGAACCTCCATACTGTTTTCCAGAGTGGCTGCACCAGTTTGCATTCCCATCAGCACTGCAAACTAGTTCCCTTTCTCTGCATCCTCGACAACATCTGTTGTTGCCTGAATTGTTAATTTTATCTGTTCTGACTGGTGTGAGGTGATATCTCAGTGTGGCTTTGATTTGTATTTCCCTGATGATGAGTGATGTTGAGCATTTTTTCATGTGTTTGTTAGCCATCTGGATGTCTTCTTTGGAAAAGTTTCTATTCATGTCTTTGGCCCATTTCTTCACTGGATTATTAGTTTTTTGGGTGTTGAGTTTGATAAGTTCTTTATAAATTTTGGATAATAACCCTTTATTGGATATGTCATTTGCAAATATCTTCATCTATTCTGTCAGTGGCCTTTTAGTTTTGCTGATTGTTTCCTTCACTGTACAGAAGTTTTTTTTTTTGTTTTTGTTTTTGTTTTTCTTGATGAGGTCCCGATAGTTAATTTTGGCTTTTGTTTTCCTTGCCTCTGGAGATGGGAGTAACAAGTTGCTGTAGCCGAGGTCAAAGAGGTTTTGCCTGCTTTCTTCTCGAGGATTTTGATGACTTCTTGACTTACATTGAGGTCTTTCATCCATTTTGAGTTTATTTTTGTATATAGTGTAAGAAAGTGTTCCAGGTTCATTCTTCTGCATGTCGCTGTCCAGTTTTCCCAGCACCACTTGCTGAAGAGACTGTCTTTATTCCATTGAATATTCTTTCCTGCTTTGTCAAAGATTAGTTGGCCATACGTTTGTGGGTCCATTTCTGGGTTCTCTATTCTGTTCCATTGATCTGAATGTCTGTTTTTGTGCCAGTACCATACTGTCGTGATGATTACAGCTTTGTAATACATCTTGAAGTCCAGGATTGTGATGCCTCCAGCTTCAGTTTTCTTTTTCAAGATTGTTTTGGCTATTTGGGGTATTTTCTGGTTCCATACAAATTTTTGAATTGTGTGTTCTAGCTCTGTGAAGAATGCTGGTGTTATTTTGATAGGGATTACACTGGATATGTAGATTGTTTTGGGTAGCATCGACATTTAACAATATTTCTTATTCCAATCCAGGAGCATGGATTATTTTTCCTGTGTGTGTGTGTGCCTGTGTGTGTGTGTCCTCTGCGATTTCTTTCATAAGCTTTTAAGCTTTCTATATTTTTAAGTGTATAGTTTTTTCATCTTTTTGGTTAGGTTTATTCCTAGGTATTTTATGGTTTTTGGTGCAATTGTAAATGAGATCGATTCTTTGATTTCTCTTTCTGTTTCTTCATTATTGGTGTATAGAAATGCAACTGATTTCTGTGCATTGATTTTATATCCTGTGACTTTGCTGAATTCATGGATCAGTTCTAGCACTTTTTTGGTGGAATCTTTTGGGTTTTCCATATAAAGTATCATGTCATCTGTGAAGAGTTAAAGTTTGACTTCCTCCTTGCCAGTTTGGATGCCTTGTATTCCTTTGTGTTGTCTTATTGCTGAGGTTAGGACTTCCAATACTATGTTGAATAATAGTGATAAGAGAGTGGACATTCCTGTCCTATTCATGACCTTAGAGGGAAGCTCTCAGTTTTCTCCCATTGAAGATGATATTAGTGGTGGGTCTCTCATATATGGATTTTATGATGTTTAAGTATGTTCCTTCTATCCAGACTTTCTCAAGGGTTTTTATCAAGAAAGGATGCTGTATTTTGTCAAATGCTTTCTCTGCATCTATTGAGAGTATCATGTGTTTCTTGTCCTTTCTTTTATTAATGTAATATATCACATTGATTGATTTGCAGATATTGAACCAGACTTGCAACCCAGGTATAAATCCCATTTGATTGTGGTGAACAATCCTTTTAATGTTTATTGGATCTGGTTGGCTGGCATCTTGTTGAGAATTTGAATCCATGTTCACCAGGGAAATTCATCTGTAGTTTTCCTTTTTAGTGAGGTCTTTGTCTGGTTTTGGAATTAAGATAATGCTGGCCTCATAGAATGAGTTTGGAAGTTTTACTTCCATTTCTATTTTTTGGAACAGCTTCAAAAGAATAGCTGTTAACTTTTATTTTTTTATGTTTTTTAATGTTTATTTTTTAAAGAGAGAGAGACAGAGACAGAACATGAGCAGGGAAGGGACAGAGAAGGAGGCACAAAATATGAAGCAGGTTCCATCCTCTAAGCTGTCAGCATAGAGCCCGACATAAGGCTCGAACCCACAAGCTTTGAGATCATGACCTGAGCTGAAGTCAGATGATCAACTGACTGAGCCACCCAGGTGCCCCAATAGCTGTTAACTCTTCTTTAAATGTTTGGCTAGAATTCTCCTGGAAAGCCATCCAACCCTGGACACTTGTTTTGGGGATTTTTTTTGTTTATTACTAATTCCATTTATTTACTGGTTATGGGTCTGTTCAAAATTTTCTATTTCTTCCTGTTTGAGTTTTAGTAGTTTATATGTTTCCAGGAATTTGTCCATTTCTTCCAGATTCCCATTTTATTGGCATATAATTGCTCTTAATATTCTCTTATTATTGTTCATATTTCTGCTGTGTTGGTTGTAATCTCTCCTTTTTCATTCTTGATTTTATTTATTTGGGTCATTTCCTTTTTTCTTTTTGATCAAACCGGCTAGGGGGTTATCAGTTTTGTTAATTCTTTCAAAGAACCAGCTCCTGGTTTCATTGATCTGTTCTCCATTTTGTTTGTTTTTGTTTTTGTTTTATTTCAGTATCATTGATTTCTGCTCTAATCTTTATTATTTCCTGTCTTCTGCTGGTTTTGGGTTTTATTTGCTGTCCTTTTTCCATCTCTTCAAGGTGTAATGTTAGGTTGCATATCTGAAACCTTTCTTCCTTCTTTAGGAAGGTGTGGATTGCTATGTACTTTCCTGTTATGACTGTTTTGCTGTGCCCCAGAAGTTTTGGGCTGTGGTATTATCATTTTCATTGGATTCCATATACTTTTTAATTTCTTCTTTAATTTCTTGGTTAGCCCATTCATTCTTTAGTAGGATGCTCTTTAATCTCCAAGTATTCATGGTCTTTCCAAATTTTTTCTTGTGGTTGATTTCTAGTTTCAGAGCGTTGTGGTCTAAAAGTATGCACGGTATGATTTCAACCTTTTTGTACTTGTTGAGGGCTAATTTGTGTCCTAGTATGTGATCTAATCTGGAGAATGTTTCATGTTCACTCTAGAAGAATGTGTATTCCACTGCTTTAGGATGAAATGTTCTGAATATATCTGTTAAGTCCATCCGGTCCAGTGTATCATTCAAAGCCATTGTTTCCTTGTTTATTTTCTCCTTAGATTATCTGTTCACTGTTGTATATGGGATGTTGACATCTCCTACTATTATGGTATTACTATCAATGAGTTTCTTTATGTTTGTGATTAATTGATTTATATATTTGGGTCCTTTCATGATGGGGACATAAATATTTATAATTATTAGATCTTCTTGGTGAATGGACACCTTAATTATGATATAATGCCCTTCTTCACTTCTTGTTACAGAGTTTATTTTAAAATCTAGATTGTCTGATATAAGTATTGCTACTCTGGCTTTCTTTTGGTGACCATTAGCCTGATAGATGATTCTCCATCCTCTTACTTTCAATCTGAAGGTGTCTTTAGGTCTAAAATTGGTCTCTTGTAAACAGCATATAGATGGATCTTGTTTTCTTATCCATTCTGTTATCCTATGTCTTTTGTTGGGAGCATTTAGTCCGTTGACGTTTAGAGTGAGTCCCGAAAGATATGAACTTATTGCAGTTGTTTTGCCTGTACAGTTGGAGTTTTGGTAGTGTTCTCTGGTCCTTTCTAGTCTTTGTGCTTTTGATCTTTTTCATTCTGTTTATCTTTTCTCCTCTTAGAGAGCCCCTCTTAAATTTCTTGCATTGCTAGTTTAGTGGTTAAAATCTCTTTTAGTTTTTGTTTTGTCTGAGAAACTATTTCTCCTTAAGTTTTGAATGACAACCTTGCTGGATAAGGCATTCTTGGCTGCATACTTTTCCAATTCAGCACATAGAATATATCCTGCCACTCCTTTATGGCCTGCCAAATTTTGGTGGACAGGTCTGATGTGAACCTTATCTGTCTTCCCTTACAGCTTAAGGACCTTTTTGCCCTTGCTGCTTTTATAATTCTTTCCTTGTCTGTGTATTTTGTGATATTGACTATGATACACCTTGTTGATGGTGGTTTTTGTTGAATCTAATTGCAGTTCTTTGTGCTTCTTGGATTTTGATGTATGTGTATTTCCCCAGGTTAGGAAAGTTTTCTGCTATGATTTGCTCACATAAACTTTCTATGCCTTTTTTCTCTCTTTGTCTTCTGCGACTCCTATGATTTAGATGTTATTCCTTTTTAATGAGTCACTGGGTTCTCTAATTCTTATATCATGTTCAATTGCCTTAGATGCCCTCTTTTTTTTTTTTTTTTGCTTCACTATTCTCCATAAGTTTGTCTTCTGTATTCCTGACTCCCTGCTCTGCTTCATCCATCGTTGCAACTGTGGCATCCATTCAAGATTGCATCTCAGTTATTGCCTTTTTAATGTTGTCCTGACTGGATTTTACTTCTTTTATCTCTACATAAAGAAATTCTATGCTTTTTTCAACGCCACCTAGTATTCTTACTTACTATTGTGATTCGAAATTATGGTCAGACATCTTGCTTATATCTGTGTTGATTAATTCCCTGGATGTCATTTCTTCCTCTTCTTTCTTTTGGGGTGAATTCCTTCATTACATCATTTTGGAGGAAGAAAAATAATAGAATAAAAAGTACAATTAGAAAAGTTAAAAACAACACAAAAAATCTAATAAAGGAAGCTAGATCCTAGGTGTGTTTTGGTATGGTTGTTGAAAGAAGCTTGATAGAATAGAGATAATAGGAAAATAAAAGAAAAGGAAAAAAAAGGAGCAAAAGTAAGAAAGCAAAAGTAAGAAAATGTTTAAAAATTTTAAAAGATGTATACAAAAAAGTAGAATAAAATGTAATGGAGAAAGTAAAATAGACTAAAACATTTACAAAAAATAACTTAAAATATAGTGGAAAAAAATAAAAATCTTTTTTATAAAAACAGAAAATAAAATTTTTTCTCTTTCTGTATCCAAGAATAAGAAACAAAGCAAGCAAACCAGTGAATAGATGGACCAGTGAGCAGAATGAAATCTGAATGAAATTACATCCAGTTTCCCCTAGAAGTCAAACTAATAGGCACTTTATAGTCCTTACACTAAGCAGGGGGGAGAGACTTGTAGTAGTCCTCTAGGGCTTGGTTGGCACAGTTTGATGGAGCTTAGTGTAATGGCTCCATTCTCCACTAGGTGGAGCTGCTTAGCTTACTGGGGTGGATCAGTGTGAGGCATGTATGTGTGTGTGCACATGCATAGGGAAAAAGTGAAAATGGTGTCACCCAGCTTCCCAGTCTCTAGTATCAGAACTCTGTGCTCTTGTGGACTGTCAGTCAGGTACCCCTCCTTTTTCTCCAGCTTCCTTCCACTCCCCACTTCTCCACTGTCCATGACCAAGCCATCAGCCTGCCAAGTGGGCACCTCCCTCCTGGATTTTATCTCAGATGGGGCCATTTTTCCAAACTCGTCACTTCTGAGGCCCTGCAGCTTGAACCCACTCTGACCCTCTGGGGGTGGGTCTCGCCAAGCAATTATTGGGTGCCAGGCTTCCCCAGAAAAGTTTTATGTGCTTGTGTAGCAGCAGCAGTTCAGGAACTATGGTGAATCACAACACACATCTGGCACCAGGCTTCACCACACCCTAGCATCCTTGTTCCATACATGAGCAAACATAGCTGTGATCTGGGGTCTGCTGGGACCTTTGCCTGTGGGGAGGTTGCATAGCCTCTACCAGATGTCCTCCCAGCAAGGGAACCGTCTCTCCCCATGTGACCTGAGGACCCCTCGGACCTTGCTGTCTGCTCCTAGGGATTCACTCTTCCCACCAGAGCACTGCCAGGTATCTAGCTGTGGAGTTTCCAACTCTGTGCTCCCCTGTTTATAGAGTCTTAATGGTATTGAAACCCTGTACGTCCTTCTTTCTCTGTTTCTTGTTCATTTCCTTGCAGGTGTTTCCACTCTTTTTCTTTCTCTCCAGTGGCTTTCAAGGGGAGTGTGCTTTTCCTGTACTCTCCCCCCATCTCCATCCTCTCTCCGCAAACAAAAACAGTTCCCTACCCTCTGCGGCTTCTCTCTTTCCCAGTTCACCTCTCCACACTGTGTACCTGCTGAGTTCTGTGGCTCAAGTTATGCAGATTGTTATGTTAGTCCTCAGATCAATTTTCTAGGTGTATTAAATGGATTGGTACTGATGTAGCTGCATTTCAGGGATGATTGAGAATTTCCATGCTGCTCTGCCATCTTGGCCCCTACCCTCTGGAAACTTATGTTCTTAATGTGAATCTGCCTTGTTATTAACAACACTATTCCTTGTCTCTCTCCTTGTCTTCATCCATTTTGTTAGAGTGTCTTTAAGCAATTATTCACAGGGAAGAGAACACACGTAGCATGATACGATCAAAAGTTCTCCAATTTAGACATCTTATAGCATAAACTTTGCCTTGGGTCACCTTATAAAAATCTTGAACCTGTCTTATACTGTTTGTTTAAGTATGGCGCTAGGAAAATCTCTTCTCTAAAAATGTCCTCTTCTAAGAATAACAAATTTATTGATGCTGCCACAGGAAATGATCTATCATTAGTTTGGGTCCCCTAAATCACAAGATGCACAAGTGTTATATGTGACCAGCTGTAGCCAAACTCTCATGCCTTAGACTGACTTTAACTCAGTCTAAGTGTAATCACTCTTGGATTGATTGATATGATCCTATCTTAACCTGTGCTTCTTCCCATTGTATCTACCAGTGGCCTTCTCTAATGGCCATTTAGGAGTCAGTGCAAATGTATTATAGTTCATGTTAAGTGCTTTTATTTTTCAGAGTAGAGAAATATTGTCAAAGCTTTTTAGTGGTTAGAGAATATATGTAGACATTTAGAGATCATTTAGAGTTGATATGTTAATATATAATCTGATGCTCTGTAATATTTCCCAATTATGTAATACATAAATTGGGTCCTCAGATTAATCAACAACAACAACAAACACAAAAACAACACCTTGAACAGAAAGTCAAAATGATGACTTTAGAGTCCATGAATTTTAGATACAAGGTCTTTGGAGACCACCCTTAATTCTTTCCTATGTAAACACATGGGACTCTAATGCAGTCTTTAAAGTAGTGAAAGGATGAATCCACTGGGAAGTTCAAGGATAAATTTACTCTTTAATGTATTTACATAGCTTTGAAATAGATCCTTAAGAAAATGTGACCACAACTATCTCTTGACTTTTTAAAAATAGACTGAAGCCAGAAATACAAGATTTAACTTACAAACAGAAACTAATAAGAAATCAAACAGAAACTAATAAGAAATAATCCTGTTTTCAAGTCTCCAAAATGTTGCTGAATATTTTGAAAGAGGCTTAGAATAAAAGTAGAATAATACCCAGCACAAACTAATGACTCAGGCAACACAATTAAATTCTCCCACTAAAGTTACCAAACATCAGAGGAGGAATCCATTTGATAAAGATACCTGTAGATATCATAAGCAAAGAGTATACTGGAAAAAGAATTGTCTTGTAATAGCTTAGGAATATGAAGAAAAATAATGTAGTAGATAATCAGTGAATGTGCTGTAAGGGAGAATCAAGTACCCAATTATTCCTTTTACTCTTAAACTCAGAAAGAGAAATTTCCTGAAATGTTAAAAGACAACTGTGATAGTTAATTTTATATGTCATTTTGACTGGGCCACAATGTGCCCTGATAGTTGAGGATGTCTGTGAGAGCCTGTAAAGTAGATATACTACTCCAATGGAGGTGGGCCTCATCCAATCCATTCAAGACCTAAATAGAATAAAAGCTGAGCAGGAAAGAATTATCTCTCTCTGCCTAACTATTTTTGAGATGGGACAGCAGTCTTCTCCTGCATTCTCAGACTAAAATTTATACCATTTGCTCTCCCATTTTTCAGGCTTCTGGACTTGATTAGAAGTTCTACCATCAGCTGTCCTGAGTCTCTACTTGCCAACTGCAGATCTTAGGATTTCTAGCCTCCACAAATACATTAGTCATTTCTGTTTCTCTGGAAAACCCCAAGGAATACAGATTTTTGACAGTGAGTTTGGTTCTAGAGAAACAGAACTTTAAGGGTGAGTTTTCTGAATTGCTCCTGACATTTCTGGAATGAAACTCTCTACTTTGCCTAGATTTAAAGATGCTAATGGCTATTTCCTGTGTTAAAGATATGCAAAATCTCTCCCCATTGGACATTCCTAATCAAGCACTTCTAAGAAGCAAGGAGCTGGGTGATAGTGTATATGATATTTCCAAACATTTTTGAAAAACTAATGAATATTATGAGGTTAGCTGGCTGCTTCTAATGTCTGTCAATAAAGTGGTAAAAGAAAAGGATGAGATCAGGGAATCAAATTCCCAGCTCAATCACCCCAGAAATGGCCTTATATCTTCTCTGTGTGCATTGAAGGAGATTTAATGGCAGTAGCCATAGGCTGAGTTTGCTGAAAAGCACATGCGGAACTTCATCCTGTGATTGGTTAAATTATAGTGCAAGTAGAACTCCCAATCTTGCAGGTGTCTATTAAAGTGAGGGCACTGATTGGGAAAGAATGAGGTATTTCATGTTGGAATGGGCATAACTGGTATGCCTGAGGAAACTGGAAACATTGAACCCATAATTTTCTGATGAATTTTCTTTGCTAGTGGAAGACGCCTCACCAGCCCCAGTGGTAGTATCCTCCCCATCCCAGTCTGCATTGCTTGAAGAAATGGTAATAACTCCCCTGAGGCAGTTGCCATTCGAGGCTGTGCTGATTGTCCTCAGACTCACCCCCACCATGCCTTTTTGTTTCTAGATTTATAACTTGACTCAAGTCCCAGCAGACTCCTAAAGGTAAAGTACAGGATGTGACCCACAAGGAAGTGCATTACAGTCCAAAAGAAATTCTTGTGTTTTTAATGTATATAAATAGAAATCCAGGAACATGTGTAAGAATGGATAATGAGAGGGTGGTATAATGATGGAAGGAACGTAAGAGTTAGATCAGGCTGAATTTTGATATGGGCTCATTAAGCAGAGAGTTTGCGTTTAATTTTGCAGCTCAGGAAGTTAGGATGGGCTCTAATAGTTTTTTGGTTGGTTGGCTGAAACATGGACTAAACATCAGCTCACAGTGAGTAAATTAGAGATGCAGACTTGCTGAGGAAAAGATTGAAAGACTTAAGCAAATTGAAATGTTAGAGTGGATTTGTCCTGTAAGACATATGTGCCCACATTAACACTGGGAGGGTCTAGAAGGCCTATTTTTCATCTCAACTGTGAGAAATAAATTTGGGAGAGGAGTCCCAGAATCCTTGAAGAGCTCTGTCATTGAAATGACCTATAGGCCATACCTAACTGGTGACTACAGGCAATGACTTGGGAAACCTCAATACGATAGGAGTAATTGGATCCTATTGGGAGGACCAAGTGGCTGCTACTTGGCTGTAGTGACTATAATGGACAACAGAGTCAAAGCAGCAATCAGAATAGTCTAACTGACCAGACTTTATGGTGTTGGCTAATTAATCATGGTGTTCCTAGAAGTGACATAGATAGAAAGTCTAATAAATTGTTACTTGATGTGTATAAGCTAAAAAGTTTGAGATAAAAGAGCAAAAATCCATCCTGAATCATAAAAATGGAGAGTCATGACTCCTCAATCAGTTCCTAGACTTGAGACAATGTAGCGTCCCAGAACATTTCAAATAAAGGGAAGGCTATATCCCTTTAAGGAAGGACCCTCATACACTGTCAGATTGATACTATTCGTCTTTCTTTCACCCAGCTTTCCTCAAAGGGCCCTATAAACTTTTACCAGGATAATTGTGGACTGGAGAAAAGGAAATAATGAGATTTGGGGAGGCCTACTGGACAAAGGTTTTAAATTGACATTAATTCCAGGAGAACCAAAATACTACTGTGACTTACCAGTCAGAGTAGTGACTTATGGAGGTCAAGTGATCAATAGAATTTTAGGTCAGATCTGTCTCACAGTGTGCAGAGTGGTTCAGAAACCCATCTCATGGCTGTTTCTCCATTGCCAAAACGTATAATTGGAGTAGATATTCTGAGAAGCTGGCAGAATGCCCGCATTAGTTCCCTGCCCTGTGGAATAAGATATATTGTGGTGGGAAAGGCCAAATGTAAGCCACAAGTGGATCTTTTGAAGTGTGTAATTAATCCCAACTTTTACCTTCTAACTGGTAGACAGTGTTTGAGCCACATAAAATTTACGGACAGCTGTACTATTCATTTTTAGTATCATGATTTGTTTCTCTCTTTTTTGTCTTTGCCTTTCTCTTTTTTTTTCTTTGTCTATCCTTCTTTCCTCTTTCCCTCTCTACTTTCTCTTCTGCATCATCAAGTGATTTTAGTTTATATGTCTGTGCTCTATTTAATGCATTTTTTAAGCCACATTAAATCATTTCTGGAAGATGATTATTTTAACTAAATAAATGAATAAATAAATGACAGTATAAACTTTAATTTACATTTGGATCCATTTGCATTCCTTTTTGTCTATTATAATAAAATTTTACTTCAAAATTATGTCATATTGAAAGAAAAATATCAAAAAAGGAAAAATGTTAAGGATATAAATATATTTGGGGACAATAAATAAAATAGAGGTATAGAACTATTGGTAGTTAAAGCCACCAGACATTGAACTGTATGTCTAGATGCAAGTAGAGAACAATATATTTTGATTACTACAGAATAAGGAATCCAAAGTAAAGAAGAAGATTACGTGCTTGAACACAAGAATGGTGTACATATTTCCCTTATTCCTGATATAAGGCTAAAACACTCTATTGTTGTTTGCCCCTTGGGGATACACTTACATTTTAATGAAGATATCAGAGAGAAGATTTGAGTACAGTCCCATATTGTGGGAAGTAATTGTCCCTATATGGTTATACTTAAAATCCCCAAATGAAGAATTGACACATATACTGCTGCATGGTGACAGGATCCAGAATATTTTCACCATCACTATGGGGCAAGAGATCTGAAGTCATCATATAAGGTTTGATTCTGGACTGAAGACCTCAGAGAACTGAGTGGAGACAACGATAAAACCAAAGTCAAATCCCCTTCCACTGAAAGATCTGCAAACCCAAATTCTAAATTAGATATGTAAGAAAAAACATCTAATGCTAGAAAGGCAGCCATAAAAATAAACTACACAAATAGTTGATGCTTTTAAGAATTAATGTCATAAAATAATTAAAATACTTTAAGAAATTTTTGTAATTATCTTCAAAAGAAAATGATGAGGTGATATCCATAAGTAACAAGAAATAAAGGACAAAATCATACAGAAATGAAAGAAAAATGGAGGGTATAAAAATAGATATCTTATGGAGAGCATAGTCATTAAATTAATAATACAGTTAATCAAGGATGCTGACCATTAGATCAATCTTTAATAAAAATAATTCTTATCTACATCAGAAATAGCTAATCTAGATATTAAATACAAAGCAAAAATTCTGTCCTCCATAATGACAGAAATTGTAAGCTACATTGAAATAAACTATACAAATATTTTATGAACCTCTTAGGAATAAAATGATAAATCATATTAAAATAGATAAAAGGGCATTAATAAACTGAGACATAAAAACACAATGAAATGGCAAACTCAGCTTTATAAAGATGTCAATATCTGTGGATTAATTGGCAAATTCAATGAAACTCCATTCACAAATCATATTCGTTTGTTGATTGGTTGGTTGATTGGTAAAAGTTGTCTAGGTGATACTAAAATCCATAAAAAATTAAACGGGGCTTCTTTTGCCACCCAATATGGACCAACATGGACTTGATTTATACTTCTGTTTGGAACAAAGACAAAATAGCCAAAACATTTTAAATAACAGATTTCAAGACACCACACAGCAAACAAGGGGCAGTGATTATGAAAGATGAGGAACAAACAAGGCCACCCCTATGATTGTCCACCCTTACTTCCTTGATGGAGTTTCAGGCCATGGTCCAAGGGGAGGAATGTAGGCATAGCCCAATAGACTTCTTGATTTGAGGGGAATGAGCTGAGGGTTTACAAAGACCAAGATGGCAATGGTAGTTCATAGATAAGACTAATAAAGTAGAGGTAGATATCAAGAACCCTGCACAGGGTGCCTCCCAAATATTGAGCTGAATATTGATAAGCACATATGTGTGAGAATAAGGCCAGTGAAGGGACTAAAGGATAAGTGTGACAATGCCAGTGCCCTAGATTCAGGGCCTCCTCCTATCATCCAGCGTGGAAAACCTCGTAATTCACATGGCACTGGTGTGAGCACATAGAAAGTATTGTGGGAGTAATGAGAAATAATAGCCCTAGAGGAATACTGCTCTGGTCTCACCTAACAAATAATGTAAACATTAAGTCAATGATTCCTCCAGGAAGCTTCCCCAAAAAACAAGTATACTTCATTTCGGCGACATATCCAATGCTGCGTGTTACATGATTTACCATGAGTGTTTCCTCAAGATTAAAGATCTCTTACAAACTATGAGGCATGCGACGGTGTTTTCAGGAGGGAGGTGTTGTAATGACTGACCTCAGCACAAGAAATAAAGTTTAGTGGGCTGATTTCCCCAGCAAGGAAACTAATTTTTTTAGATTGTTGAGACTGACCCACCCCCAACCCACACACACATACAGGATATATGTCAGTTACTGGTTACAGGTAACAGTACATCCAACATCCAAAGTGATTTCCCAGCCAAGGAGTAGGTCGTAAATTTCACAGTTGAGTTTTTAAGTTGAATATTTGATTTTCAAGAACTTCCTGAGGGCTGTTGGAAAAACATACGAAATAATCTGAAAAACTGAAAAGATGACAAATAATAGTTTCAGGGGCCAGTGTGATGTAGCCAAGTCAGATGATTTACTGAAACAGCATCATCATAACCTGAAAACATGTCATTAACTATGAGGAACCACTGACAGCCTAAGAGGGGGCTGAAAATCATATGCAGTCAATATGCCAAGGGCAGGTGTGGACAACACTTCACAAACAACTGGGTCATCTTTTTTCAGGTGTCAGAAATCTGGCAAGCAGTTGTAGCCTCTGCATTAGCAACAGAATTGTTTATGCTGGTGATGGGTGTCCATGCCTGGTGTAGTGATGAATTCAGACAGAAATAGTGGGAATCTGGATGTTGCTTCATCAGTGGCTTGATTTCAGTCTTTTTCATCAGAGAATGTTATCTTACAGTTGTCATCTACATGTGTAACCCAGATAGTTCATTCAGTGACTGAAATTTTCTACAATCAGTGACCTTAAAGACAGGTGTTTTAAATCTGCCAGCCTATAGTTTTCCAGATGTCAAACAGCCAGCCTATTAGCAATGGCCCAAGAGTCAGTGAAATATATAACAAATTTCATGTGGTAAGTCTTGGGCAGAGCTATGAAAATGCCCTTGATATCTGCTCAATGAGGGAAGCAACCATTATCCATGTTTGGCCCGGCTTAGCTGGTGCTGAGGTTCAGTAGCTATAGCAGCCTAATGTACACTATCAGGTTTCAGCTTATCTAAATCAACATTGAACCAGATCTGGAATTTAGGAAAGTCTCTATGAATTGCAAGTTGAAATGATTCAATAGCTTCCCTTCAAGTAGCACAGTTAGGGAAACATTTCCCCTACCCTGATAGCTGCCAATTTTTCAGGTAAAGGTGAAATAATGCTGGGACCCCTGTTGTCAGTATTCATCAATAGTACACACCTATTCCACAAATAAGGCTTATTGGATTATTTTTAACTTGCTCACCATTGGATTTTAATTGACTTACTCTCATCTCAAATGGCAATATGATGAGTAACATGGCCACCATGAGTCAGGTGTTAAGTTTCAATGGGAGCAAAGTGCAAGTTAATAGTTCATTTTAAAAATCGGTGTAATTATTTTCCATATCTGGAAAGTGAGTCCAAAACTCAAAATATGCCTCCAAGTAGAGGTTGCTTCTCTTTGCTAGAAGCTCCAATCAGCAGAATCATCATTCACCAAGACATGCAGCTTCAAGAGATTACTAGGGTTGTGGTGTCCCAAATATGGAACATGTCAAGCTCACTGGATGGATTATAAAGGTTTGGAGCCATTGGTTTGGGTAACACTCAAAAGAGTCCAATGCGTTGTAGCCTATGCAAAGGACCATGTAGAATATCCAAGTGAGGCACAACCATTCTCCAGTATCTCAAAGGTGAATTAAGATACTGGACCTCATTTTAAGGAGAAGGGAGCTAAAGAAACTTAGTTTCCTGTCAGATAATCCTTGTGAATCCACTCACATAGATCCCAAGAAACATTACTTACCAAAAAGTCCCCTAACTTTCATCAGAATTTATCATTGACATCTACTGGAGGAGGTGATAACACCAAGGTCAGGGTCATTGAGTCCTAGCCTTCTTATCTGTCATATAACAGTACCTCATCTACATAGTAAAAGCTTTAAACATTAGAAGTTAGGGCCATTCATGCTAAATCCTAATCCACCCAAGGCTGGCAAATAAAAAGTCAGTATGTATGTATGATGTATATATGTATTTATGTATGTGTTTATTCTGTCGTTAGAGAGAGAGAGAGAGAGAGCGCAAACACAGGAGAGGGGCAGAGGGAGAGAGAAAGAGAATCTAAAGCAAGCTCCATGCTCAGTGTGGAACCCCATGTGGGCTCAGTCCCACGACCCTGGGATCATGACCTGAGCCGAAATCAAGAGTCAGATGCTCAACCAACTGAGCCACCCAGTTGCCCCAACAGGGTAGTTTAAATCCTCCTGGGGTGGGGGTGGGGGCTACAAACATATATTGGAGACTTTATGCCATAATGTAAACTTTTCTTTATCCTGGTATGTCCAAGCCTGCATACTAAGTGCTATCAGTTTGTGTAATGGATTTGGATGTAGTTACAAAGTCTGGAACAGCCAGAGCTTCAGGAGCAATAACTGAGGTCATTTACCAATAATCCATTATAAACTTCCTTTACTACTGGATGTACAGGGCTATTATATTGAGATACTGCATCTCATACTAATCCTGCTGCCTGAAAAAATAAAAGTTATTATTTATTTCTCCTCTTGGCATTCTATGCTGATTAAAATGGACCACCCAGGCAGTCGTAGGGAGGCAAGTTGTGTAGCCATGTATGTGACATGCTAGCATTTCTACATAGGTTGCTGTTCCTGATTAGAAGAATGCCTTTTGGCACTATGAAACAGGAGGGACATGAATATAGCACATTGATTCCTGATAAACATTCATATGTAGGAGCAAAAATAATACAACTAATGGACTCAAAGAACCCTGTCAACAGAGTCATATTAGCTTTCTTTCTCTGTTGTGAATTCTGTCCAAACATAATTCTGGTAGCTGAGCAAGGGTCCTTTTTCCTTCCAAGTTGTGGGTAGAATAACAACTTTGGTTCCTATACTCAACAGAGTTGTAACTGATTGAATCCCTTGCCTCAAATTCCCCAGCATACTCAGATGGATACAAATGGACATTGATTTTCCTTGATGACAAGGTGTCCTTCGTCCCACCTAGTCATCTTGTACTATAAAATCTTTTGAGTTCTGAATCGAGGGCGAAAGATTGATAAGGGAACACAGGAGAAAAGTTTTCCATGCCATTAAACAAGGCTTGGCATTTACTTTATGGAAACAAGTATGGCTCAACAAAATAAACTTTTCTGTGTTTTGGTCTAATGTGATATATTAGGTAGTATGGACCTCATTGCTAACATCATCTATTTTTACCTTGGAAATCCCGGATTCAACTCCAGAAGGTACAAGCTGTATTTGCCAAGACTTCTCACTATAGAAACATTCTTAAAAGATAGTCCAGAACAAAGAGCCTGCAAGACTTGTAGTAATGCAAGAGACCTATAGTGGGTTATCTGCCAACAGTTGTAATTGACACGATTTTGTTGATGTTGAAGTTTTTCAGAAATGAATAGAGAACTAAACCCAACATATTTTACTCTTTCTTCTATTAGGCAACTCAGAGCCAGACATAATTTTCTGTCCCTTTCGGAATGATTTTTTGATAAAGACTACTCATCTGTGTTTGCACTGAACAACACTAGGGGTAGGCAAAATTTGTTTAGTTCTTTGTTCTGCAAGACACTTCCTTCTGAAAGACAAGACTGAACCAATTAAAATAACTTACTTACCAACACTCACAGTTTGATCATCAATATACACACAGAACAATTGCCTCCCTGTGCCCAACAATCAAAGCTGTATGTCATAAACTAATGCCAGTTGAACTATATCTCCACCTTATAAGACCATTCTTAAAATTACGCAGACCAGACTCTAATGCTTAATGCTCCCCACTGCCTAGACGATTGTATTACAGTCTTTTGCTATGATCCTGGCACTTTTTACCTGGCAGATTTGATAGCAGTTTCTTTGTTATTCAACTTTTGCTGTGGCTTATTTTTATAAATGACATTATATTTTAGGAAATGAAATAGTTAAAAGAAAACTCCAAAATGGCAGCACTTAAAGCTGTGTCATTTTTGAACAATACCTTTAAAAATGTAATTTGTGTACAGCTTTATTCACAGGAAGTAAAAAAATTTCTTTATGCTTTGTTTTTTTATTATCACCAAACTAAATGATTTTCTTATATTGATTTAAAAATTCTGTAGCCATTCATATATTATTCCACGAAATAACAAATATTTAAACTCATAGTTTACGTTTTACTCTTCGAAATTCTACCAAATAACGTGCAACCAAAAAGATTATATATTTTATGCTGTTAGAGTAAAATTGGTGGTATTGGGGAATAGAATGAAAATAAATTGCAAGAGTAAAAAGATATCTTTGGGGAACAAGATATAGGTAACATAAAAACAAGAAAAAATAAGCATAACCAAAGCAATCTATTCATTAAATTCTCTCATTTCTTTGTTTCTGAAATATATTATTTTCAGTGGCTCTTTGATAAAGCCTGACGATGCTGAGATGCACTTTTTATTGGATACATTTCAAGAACTTAATAAGTACTAATATTATCCCAGTACTGTTGTTATTTTACCTTCAAGTGATCACTTTAGAGAGAAAGTAACAATTCTACCACTTGGTGGTGCTGGTGGATAATATAAAAACCAAACTATTCTTGGAGCACATTTTGAGAGAACTGGTTATGGTGAGTTAAATAAAATTAAGGGAAGGACAGCTTCATTCACCTCTGTCATCCCCTATTTTTTATTTCTCCTTTTGACACAAAGAGTGTAAATTAGGCAGAATGGTTACTACTGATGGCTTGGGTCCTTGCTAACTAGCAAAAGGAACAGAGATCTTTAACACAAATTTCATGGCAGTGGAGATTGACGATTAATGAGGCCATTATTTTCATTTTTAAATTGTCCCTGCTGCAGTATGAAAGATTGCTTCAATTACACACTTTATTTTCATCCTTCCAAAAGGACACATTTTTGTATGACTGCTCGTGTTTCCACTATCCTGTTCTTGATAGGAATGCAAGTATTTTAACATGGTATTGAATGTTTTTATACCAAAATGAATAGTAAATACAAGTACAAACTTGAGTAACTGTTCAATTATAGTTGATGTCAGAACACTTTCAGATAGGGAGAGGATAAGCAAATGGCTCAATGTCATTTACTATTTATAATAGTTCTTACAGCTTGCCTTCAGAAATATATTGCTTTATCAAAAGCAAGCTCTCTTAAAACAGTAACAGTTTTTCATATT
Organism: Prionailurus bengalensis; assembly: GCF_016509475.1. Lineage (NCBI taxonomy): Eukaryota > Metazoa > Chordata > Mammalia > Carnivora > Felidae > Prionailurus > Prionailurus bengalensis. The sequence continues at coordinate 38,113,508 of NC_057343.1, forward strand.
TATTTGGCACTGTTTTTTACTTAGCTCAGCTTTAGTTTTCACATTTTAAAAAATGCATATATTATAAAATTTTTATGAAGTGTTCAACCATGTATTACTTCAACCACATAAACACAAGAGAAGTGATATATATATAATTATATATATAGAATATATATAATATAAATCAATATGTATAATTAATATGTAATAATTAATATATAAGAAATAATATAATAATTGATATATAATATATAATTATTATCATCTGTTAACCAGGGGCAAGTCCATGAATTTCTTATGACCAAAGTTAACCTAGCATGTAGCGCTCCACAGCAGGTGTGAGATGGAAGAATTATATGGAATGGATTTTCAAATGACAAAGTAAAAGTTTCCAGTTTTCACCTCACTTCAAAGAAAAGAACCCAGCAGACATATATTCTTTGTCTCGTTGGTTTGCAGATACATTATTAATATCTTTGACATGGAAGAAAAGGCAGCCCAAGGGCCCTAAATTCTCATTCTATATAGATAAAAGAAGAAGCAGTTAACTCTGCTACTGAACAACTGTTTTAAATATAAAGCAAAGAATGAACCCAAAGCTTGTTCGCAACTCTGTGTGCCCATTTAACCTCTGGGTCATATACTACTTGATTTGAATTTCTATTAATGCTTTTCACACTTTCTTATGCAGCTGGTAACAATAAGGGTAATTAGTGAAAAAATTACCCCCTCCAAAATGCATGCAAAGATTAATATTACCGTCCGTAATTTTAAAAACTGATGGCTACAGATAGAACCAAAATTCACCTTACCTAATACAACACATAATGGAAGCACAATGTATGTTCCATTAGTGTTAATTTTATGAATTTTTTTAGCCCTGCTGGAGAGTAGCTTTGTTTTCCCAGTAATATTCTTTTATTCTTTGTAGAAACAGCAAAAATAATTCTCTTGATTTGACCAACTTGCTTTCCTATCACACTGTCTTTTCCAGGGCATTTTTTGCCTCCCTTCCTTCTCCCACTTGATTACTTTTACTATGATAAATGAGTTAAAAAAAAAACAAACAAAAAACGTAACAGAAAAAAAACAGTAAATGAAAATTGCTCAGAAAAAGATGGACATCATTTTTACCATCGATCACAGGTATATTTTGTGTGTTAGACTAGAAATACTGAATTGATTTTAAGTCAAATGAAATCTAATGCGGTCATAGTTCTAACATTGCAAGATGTGAAATTGTTGGCCCATCACTGCAATTCTGAGATGTAATTTTCCCACTTATAGAATGGTAAGATATGGCTTGGAGAAATTGAAATATGGCTACTCTGAACTGAGATGTATGTGTTTGAAATAAACGGACTTCGAAGACAGCGTAAAAACAAGCATGTAAAACAATTAATCATTATATGTTGGGCCATCTTAAAATTATTATATTTTAGATCTATAGGGTTAAATAAGACCTTAGCAAAATTATTTTAATCTATTTTCTTTTGATATTTTAATGTGTCTATAAGAAAGTGTAAAATTACAAGCTTTGTTCACAATTTTGGCATGCGTTATCACTCTACAGGACAGTGCTGTTATAGGAACTCCAATTTTAAAAGTATTTTTGCTCATGACAGAAAAATAGATCTCAGTGAATCTTTATCAGTTACTTTGAACAAGATATATTTGTTATTTCATAATATTGCTTCCATATTTAACTTGTTACTTAAGCGGAATGTTATTTTTTTTCTAATGAAGTGTTTCTTTCAAGATTTTAAACTTGTATTGGTGTCTGTATACTCTAGATTAGAAAAGCCAACCACCAGCACTCTCTTAGTAAAACTTTTTTTTTTTTTTTACCTGTGAAGTTAATCCTCTTATGCTAAGGACACAATTTTGAGAGAAATACCAATAACTGTGAGAAAGGAAGGGAACCTACTTAAAGCAGCCCCTCAGTTGTGCTGTGCATGGTCCTCAAATATACTTGTCCACTCAGGGTCATGACTACTAGATTTGGATGCTAATGGAATCATCAAGTAAAAATTCCCAAACTTAAAAAAATAGCATGCAAAATATTACAACGTACTTTCTTGATTTGTTTGGTAAGTTTCGATTCGCCTTTCATTAAGAATTCATCATAATGTGAGCTAAACCATCTGCCGTTTATCAAGAATATATAAAAGAAATGTGTAGTTTTTTCTGGATTGCTGCTTTAAAAAGCAAGCGATTGCTTTAAAGGGATACATAACTCTCATGTCAGATGAAAACTCCCATTGTCACTATTCTTTATCTAGAAATGTCTGTGTGTCTGTAAAGCATACCTCTTTTTAAATTTTTTTGCTTATTTATTTTTGAGAGAGAGAGGGAGAGAGACAGTGCATGAGCAGGGGAGGGCGGGGGAGAGAGAGACACACACAGGATCCAAAGCAGGCTCCAGGCTCTAAACTGTCAGCCCAGAGCCCCATGTAGGGCTCAAACTCACGAACTGAAGTCGGACGCTTACCAACTGAGCTGCTCAGGGGCCCCAAAACATACCTCTTTTTTAAGCCTAAGATCAAAGTGAGATTCTTTTATAGCTAATTATACATATTTCACAGATAAAAAGCATTTCTTCTCAAAGAGACACTTTCTTTGTTAGGTTGTGTCACGTTCAAAACCTTTATTTGTTCAAACCATAGCCAAAGTTATTTGCTCTCTTGCAAAAGTATAGCTTCGTTTGTTAATATATGCATTCATTCAGAAAATGCTGTCCACTTCCTACTCACTGCAAGGCACTGGGTTATTTATAGCATCATAAAATAAGGTAAAACCCGAAAGACTGGAAACTATTCTCTTAATGGTAATTATTTCAGATGATGAGTTTGAGTGCATTAGAACCCAATTACATTTCTGGGTTTTGTTGAGTAAACAAAAGCTACTGAAGATTGTTGATATTGAAAAGTCATTAAGAAATTCTGTAGTTTTCGGGGCGCCTGGGTGGTGCAGTCGGTTAAGCGTCCGACTTCAGCCAGGTCACGATCTCGCGGTCCGGGAGTTCGAGCCCCGCGTCAGGCTCTGGGCTGATGGCTCAGAGCCTGGAGCCTGTTTCCGATTCTGTGTCTCCCTCTCTCTCTGCCCCTCCCCTGTTCATGCTCTGCCTCTCTCTGTCCCAAAAATAAATAAAAAAAAGAAAAAAAAAGAAATTCTGTAGTTTTCAAATTGAACCCTTTACTGTTGAGTCATACTTGTTTATTTGTATATTTGATGGTAACAATGGAGGATGACAACCAGAACAAATTGGATTAATTTTGTCATGATACACGATTGAAAATCCCAGAACATTGTAAATAGACTTCTATCATGTTTTTCAAAACTGTAAGTGAAAAGTAATAAGTAATAATTATTTTATAAAGCATTTCTGAAGCATTCCAAGTAATCTTAATTTCTAATAGTGATTATTGGAAGTGGTTATTTTTCTTCACTTAGGTTTATAATATTAATGACAGAGTCCAGGTAGAATGTTTCCTAATAGTATTGAATAATTATTATAAAATGTAGACTTAATCCTTTCCCTTTTCATTTAATTTTTCGATTTAAGATAATTTTCAAAGAGTAAACTGGAATATCTATTTCCACTTAAATACTGCAATTTTAGAGAAAATATATGATATTATGTAATATGTTTGTTGTGAGAAGGTTTTAATGACATCTTAAACCTTATCTCATTAAGGCCAATGTATTATTATTATTATTATTAATCTAGGTGGCAGTTTTTCATATTTTCTTTTATTACTATAAAACTGGAACAGAAGAGTTAAATCATTTTCCTACAAGATTGGTGCCTTTAATTGGTGGATTAAACATTCAATTTATGGAACACTAATCCATAATTGAACTATTATATTAGAAATTTCCTTTATATATTTAATCCTTTTTAAATCTCTTGATAAAGTCTTACTTTGTTTATAAAAAGTATTCTGATAGTGGTGATTTTTATCTTGATGTGCAGCAGTAAATGAAGATAGTCATTTATGACCAGCACTACTTTCACAGTAATAATTTCCTTTTGTTTCTCACTGCAAATTTTAATAAAAATATAGTTATTCTCAAAAATTGGAGTTGTTCTCTTTTAGTGCTTTAAATAAAACGTAATAGAAATCTGTAGATGATCGTAAATTTAAAACGATCAGTTATATTGCTTGAAAAATATTTTCTTTCTTCCACATATAAAAATTCCCTTCATTTGAATTATACTAAAGCAACTGAATACTTTGGACCTAAGAAGAAATTAGATCTGCAGCCAATGCAGTCATTTATAATATATTGGACCTTGAACAATCCCCTTTATTTTTAATGTTGTTAGGTTTTCTAAAGCAATCAAATAATAGATTCTGTTGCTTATGTTTTTGCTTAAGAAAGAATATTGTGGATTTAGAGTAAAATGAATCTACATGTATTGGTTGCTTAGTTGCTATTGATATCATAATATATAGGAATATCCAGTATAAAGGTATACAACTAACGATCCCCCAGATAATAGAAAAGTAGCTAATGATTGTCGGTCAAAATGATCTAACAAGTATTATATGATGCAGGCATGAGCGCTTTAACAATTTGTACACACCAAGATTCTATGGCAACATTACCACTCAGGAGAAGGACAATATGACATAAGTAACAAAGATCTATACAATATTGCAGCATTATGAACCAATGTGAACGGAGGAGTTAATATTAAAGATGATACTACCAGAAAATGCTGCGAAAAACAGAGCTCCTATAGATCAAATATGTACTTTCACTTAGTACTTGCAAAGTATTTGAGTTAATATTAAAGATGATACTACCAGAAAATGCTGTGAAAAACAGAGCTCCTATAGATCAAATATGTACTTTGTCTTAGTACTTGCAAAGTATTTTTGGTTGGACTATAGTTTTGTTATCCATTATTATGACCTTAATGGAAATTTTCTGATGAATTCTTCTCTTAATTTCAAATCAAATCCTATCGTGGCCTGCAAATGGCCTGCCCTAACTCTCTTTCCAACTTTTCCAACTACATTTCCTTCCTCGGTTCCTCAAAAAAGCCAATTACAGTTTTGCTTCAGAGCGTTTTAGGTGTTATGTACTTTGAGAATGTCCATGCCCCAAATATACATATGATTTTCTCCCACACTTTATTCACCTCCCTCTTCAACCTTTAACAAACCAAAGAGGCCTTTTCTGATTATATTATCTATAGTAGCACTTCCTTCTTCCATATATCCTCTTACCTTTATTTTTTTCACAGTATATATGACTACCTGCCAACAAGTTGTACATTTGCATTAGTGAGTTAATTAACTCTATAGCTCCTATAACAAATGATCAACAAAAACATACCGGTTTAATTCAGTAAAAACTGATTTCTCATTCACATTATACTTTTGACTCTTGTCAACAGGTTCTGCTCCAAGCTTTGACACTTGGGTCATGGATTCTTCCTTCATGTACCTCTGCCATTTTCTAAGGTATTCACCATTATGTCAGTGAATTAGCATCGAGAGAGAGAGAGCGAGAGAGAGAGAGAGAGAGAGAAGAAAAAATGCAGGGTTTGTCATAGCTAGGTTTGAGAGTGGCATACATCAATTCTTCCCATTAGACACCACCCAGTCACATGCCCCCATTATCACTGAATGGGAGGCTGGAAAATGTAAATCTCTGTATGGTGTGTACTCAGTACAATTGATAATCCTTAACAAGACTCTACCATATTTGTTTTTTCAGATGTTTCTAGTCTGTCTCCTGAGATACATCCTATACCCATAGAAGGCAGCAGCATTATTTGTTTGGTTCCTAGAATAGAGCTTTGCGTGTAGTAGCTACTCAGTAAACATTTTTAAAATGAAAAAAAATGCAATATTTTATTTATCATTTGCTCCACATTGGCTTAAGTCTGATAACATACACTAAAGGCAAGAGAATCTCCTAGCATTAATATCCTGAGCTAGTTCGCACTGATCAGAGATGTAGGTGAAAGCTAGTAGCTCTGGCTTACCCTTAAGGTGGTCAGCTCAGGTTCTTTGAATCATTTTGGTCACACACTGCCATCAACGTATTGCATACATAGAATAGACCAAGTTCCTCTATTAAATAGAATTTGGAAATATATAATTTCATTATAAAATTTCATTACAAAGTACAGTTTAAAATTTGATGACAATTGTGATTTGTTTACTTTCTTCTTATTTTTTTAATGGCAAAATGTTTGAACAGAATATTATATTTAATGCAGCAGGGCACTTACTACTTTTTATAACATTTGCAGAGAACTTAACAAAACACTTTCAACATTCTTATCGGTCTCTACAACAAGCTAAGAAACCAATTGTCCTAATTGTTTCTATTTTACAGAAAAGGATATGGGTCTCAGAATCTGTCACTTCCACAATATTACCAACTCACGAGCAGCTAGGTTTTAATCTGATGCTCATTCTACTGCATTTATGAACAAAGCTCTCATAATCTTCAAAGCAATTTGCTCAGTAAAGTAATCATAATCATTAATTTTCAAATGCATTTTATTTATTTATCTTTTTAGAGAGAGAGAGGGACAGAGAGAGAGAGTATCTGAAGCTGACTCCATGCTCAGGACAGAGCCCAGTGTGGGGCTTAATCCCACGACCCTGGGATCATGACTTGAGCTGAAACCAAGAGTTGGACATTCAAACAGGTGAGCCACCCAGGCGCCTGTCAAATGCTTGCTTTGATCTATTGATTACGGTTTCCTAATGTATTGGCTCCAAGAAAGTATGAATTCAAAGCTCACACGGACCTTTTTGACAAATAGTGATGAAACCCTCATGATGAGGTTTTGTTTGTTTGTTTGTTGTTTTTAAATCAAGTTAGTTAACATACAGTGTAGTCTTGGCTTCAGGAGTAGAACTCAATGAATGATTCCTCTCTTATAAATGACACCCAGTGCTCATCCCAAAAAGTGCCCTTCTTGATGTCCATCATTCATTTAGCCCTTCCCCCCACCCACCTCCCCTCCAGGAATCTTGTTTGTTCCCTGTATTTAAGAGTCTGTTTTGGTTTGCCTCTCTCTGTGTTTTCATCTTAATTTTTTCCCTCCTCTATGTTCATCTTTTGTGTTTCTCAAATTCCACATGTGAGTGAAATCATATGATATCTGCCTTTCACTGGCTTATTTCCCTTAGAATAATACCCTTTAGTTCCATCCACATTGTACACGATGAGTTTTATACTAGAGGAAAATAAGCCAAAACAAAGAGGGGAGGAGATATAGTACTTTACAGAGGAAGCTCTAGCTCCAAAATGTGATTAGTAATAGTTTGGTGACAAACCACAATGTGAGAGTAGTAGTCTCAGCAGTGTCTTACACCACACACAAAAACAAACTCAAAATGGGTTAAAGACGTAAATGTGAGACCTGAAACCATAAAACGCCTAGAATAAAAATTAGCAATCTCTTGGATGTTGGCCTATAGAAACATTTTTCTGTATATATATCCTTAGGCAAGGGAAACAAAAACAAAAATAGACTATTGGGATTACACCAAAATAAAAAGCTTTTGCACAGCAAAGGAAACCACCAGTGAAACAAAAGACAGCCTGCTAAATGAGAGAAGATATTCACAAATGGTCTATCCAATAAGGGGTTAATACACAAAATATATAAAGAACTTATAAAATGCAACACCAAAACCAAAACAAAACAAAGCAAAACAAACAAAAACCTCCAAACGATCCAATTAAAAAAGTGGGCAGAGAACCTGAATAGACATTTTCCCAAATAAGATATACAGATGGCTACCAGACAAATGAAAAAGATGGTCAACAGTACTAATTATCAGGGAAATACAAATCAAAACCACAATGAGATATCACCTTATACCTTTCAAAAGGGCTTAAATCAAAAAGACAAGAAACAACAAGTGTTGTCAAGGATGTGGAGAAAAAGAATTCCTCACACACTGTTGCTGGGAATGTAAATTGGTTCAGCCATTAGGGAAAACCGTGCGGAAGTTCCTCAAAAATTAAAATCATGGGGTGCCTGGGTGGCTCAGTAGGTTAGGTGGCCGGATTTGGCTTAAGGTCATGATCTCACAGCCTATGAGTTTGAGCCCCGCGTGGGGCTCTGTGCTGACAGCTCAGAGCCTGGAGCCTGCTTCAGATTCTGTGTCTCCCTCTCTCTCTGCAACCCCCCCCCCCACTCACCCTCTGTCTCTCTCTCAAAAATAACTACACATTAAAAAAATTAAAAAATTAAAATCACATATGATCCAATAATTCTACTTCTGTGTATTTATGGAAAGAGAATGAAAACACTAATTCAAAAAGATATATGCACCCCTATGTTTATTGCAGGATTATCTACAATAGTCAAGATATGGAAGCATCTCAAGTGTCCATCAACAGATGAATGGATAAAGAAGTTGTGGTATATATATATATATGTATATATATATATATATGTATATATATATATATATATATACACACAATGGAATCGTACTCAGCCATAAAAAAGAATGAAATCTTGCCAGTTGCAGTTGCGACAACATGGATAGACCTAGAGGACATTATGCTAAATGGAATAAGTCAGTCAGAGAAAGACAAATGCCACATGATTTCACTTACATGTGGAATCTTAAAAAAAAAAAAAAAAAAGCAAAAAGCAGAAAGAGACCCATAAATACAGAGAACTGGTCGTTGCCAGAGAGGAGGGAGGTAGGAGGATGGTCAAAACGAGTGAAGGGGAGCGGGAGGTACAGACTTCTAGTTGTGGAGTGAATACGTCGCGAGGCTAAAAAAACAGCATAGGGAATATAGTCAACGGTATTGTAATAGCATCGTATGGCGACGGGCGGTAGGTGCACTTGTGGTGAGCATGGTATTGAGTATAGACTTGTGTAATCGGTACGTTATATATTGGAAGATAATTTACATTACACTGTGTGTCAACTATATTAATGATAATAAAAACCCCAGAGTAGGTAGTCTGAGAAGGCATCCTTTTCCAAGAGTGGTTGTAGGAGTGCTGACAACACTACTTCATCTTTGGCCCTTTATCTTGGTCTCCCCTCTGACGCACAGATAGCACCACTTTAGATAATGAGTACAGATGATTGTGCACAGAAGTCTCCACTTCAGATAACAGCTCCTTGGCCTCACCACCATGCCCCTCACTCTATAAAAGCTCTGGGTTGAGGGTGGGGCTTGGCGTTGAATAGTTGCCTAGGGCTCTGGATTCTTCACATGTCCCCCTCCTTACCAGTAAGTTACCCTGAGTAAAATTCTAAATGGTGTGGAGCGGGCTTGCTTTGTAGTTTGGTGTTCAAGTGCCTTCTGAGCTGGCAGTGAGAGCCTGCTTGGGATTCTTTCCCTCTGTACCCGTTCTCTGTTTGTGGGCTCTCTCTCAAAATAAATAAATGAACTTTAAAAATATAAAATAAAAAACTAAAGTGCCCTCTCAAGGTGGAGGGTATTTACTGACCCTCCTCCACCTTCTCACAGTGGTTTTGCACAATTTAACTGGGGTTAAATCAGAGCTCACGTTAGAGGCAAGCATTTGAATGCAAAGTTCACTTTCCATGATGGATATAGAAATGGACAAAGTAAACTGTGACTCAGGGTGGGTTATGACAACAGTGGGAAATTAGGTTGATACGCAAATGGAAGCCCAATAAGGATGGGAACCAAAAAAAAAAAAAAAAGCATGGGATACTGTAGCATATTGTAAAATGGGACATTATCAGCTTAGTGCTAACACCCCAGATTACAGGTTAGGGGCTGCAGAATATTGTCAAGCCTGACCTATGAGCAAAGAGACAAATCCAAATATGTAGAGCTGTTGGCTGCTTTTTGGCCCAGGTCCTGGACCAAACTGAGCCCACAGACTAGCGGTTTTCAGATGGCCACTTCAGGGCAAGCCAGGGTTTAGGCAGTCAGAACTGAGGGTCGCCAATGGCAATCTAAACATTCTAGGGGATGGGCTTGTACAACGCAGGATGATGTTGAGAATTCTATAGCATCTTCTGTGAGAGTTTGCATGTGCTGTGTTTTTAACTCCTCTGTTTAGTAGAAGAGAGAAGTAGGAACATGATAAACAGAAAGCCTAATTGTGTAAACCCAGAATGGTTTTCTTGTGGTGAGTGTGGTTGTGTAACAAGTATAAAATATTAACCAATAAGAAAGCCTTTTAATTAAGAACTTTTATAAATTTAGAGTTTTAATGGTGAAATACTACTTTTTCAATTTCACAACATGTCTTTATTTGGTAATGATTAAAATTTGTTTTTTTTTTAAGTTTTTGTTTAAATTCCAGTTAAGCGACTGTGTAATATTAGTTTCACGTCTGCCATGTAGTGATTCAGCACCAGGTGCTCATCACATCCAGTTCACGCCTTAATCCTGATCACCTGTTTAACCCATCCCCCAACCATCTCCCCTCTGGTAACCATCAATTCTCTATTGTTAAGGGTCCGTTTCTTGGTTTGCCTCTCTTTTTTTCCCCTTTGCTCGTTTCTTTTGTTTCTTAAATTCTACATGAGTGAAATCATGTGGTGTTTTTCTTTCTATGACTGACTTATTTCATTAACATTATACTCTCTAGCTCCATCCATGTCATTGCAAATGGCAAGACTTCATTCTTTTTTATGGCTGAGTAATCTCTATACCACATCTTTATTCATTGGTAGATGAACACTTGGGCAAAAGTTGTTCTAACACAAAGTCTAGTAAGCTATTTATGTCAACATGTGGCCATATTATAATGCTATGAGAGGCAGAACAAAATACGAAATTTATAGGTCCATGCTTATTTCCTCTTTCTAATGCAAGTATAGATTTTAATGTTTTGTTTGTTTTGTTTAATGATGTACCAGAGAAGTTTGGGTCACTATCTTAACTTATATTTGTGAACTGCCTGGGTGACATTGGTTATCAACATGAAAACTTTCAAGTATAATCTGTCACCTTTTTAATAATACTAATTAAAGCTAATTGTTTTTTTTTCTGTTATTGGAAACTGAGTGGTTTAAATGAGTTTGATTTATAAAAGTTCTGAGTATTAATATTTGTTTTATGTGTTTTAACATAATCTCCTTCTGACATTGCTAATTGTGTTTAAAACAAAACATTTTAATGTGTTCTAATTGATTAACCCTACTTCAATGATTTCTAATACCACTCCTGCCTTTTATCAAGTTTTTACATCTGATTGATCTAATTTAAATTTTTTTCTCTTTAATGATTGCCCCTACTCTTCACCAATATTACATTATTTTAATTTTTGTATATTTAGAGACTATCTATGCTAGAATAAATTCTGCTACTCTGTGGATCAATTTAGGAGATGATTGAATGTATTATTTCATTGAGTCTTTTAGTCCATTAACAATTAAGCTGCCTTTATGTCTTTCCATAATTTCTGTAACTATTTCCTAAGAAATGTTCTATGTCTTTTGCTAGCTATATTTTGATTTTATTCTCAGTTATGAGTAGGATCTTTGTCTCCAAAGAATGATAATTATTTTTGTATGCTAATCTTTAGCTAGCCAACATGCATAATTATCCTAATAATTGAAATGGTTTGTATATATGAGTTTATGGATTTTCTATGCAGTCAATTAAAGGTAAATAAGTTTTTTTTTTTAAGTTTATTTGGAAAGAGAGAGAGAGAGTACGAGAATGTGCGAGCGAGCATGCACAAGCAGGGGAGAGTTAGAGAGAGAGGGAGACTGAGAATCCCAAGCAGGCTTTGCACTATCAGCACAGAGCCTGGCACGGGGCTTGAACACATGAACCATGAGATTATGACCTGAGCCAAAGTCAAGAGTTGGACTTTAACCAACTGATCCACCCAGGTGCACCAAAAGCAAAGAAGTTTTTATTTCTTCTTATGACTCCTATGAACTATTGTCTCTGATTTTATTTCATTGGCCGGGGCCTCTAATACAAGACTGAATATACATGGTGGAAAGGGCTACGTTCTTATTTCAACTCAGTATTCTTCAGTCATAGGTTTACTGGTAATTTTTAATAAGTCATTCATTAAGTTAACATTTTATTTCTAGTTTTCTAAATTTTCTATAAGTAACAAACAAATGTTGACATTTGCTAACTATTTTTTTTTTTAATTTTTTTTTTTTCAACGTTTATTTATTTTTGGGACAGAGAGAGACAGAGCATGAACGGGGGAGGGGCAGAGAGAGAGGGAGACACAGAATCGGAAACAGGCTCCAGGCTCTGAGCCATCAGCCCAGAGCCTGACACGGGGCTCGAACTCACGGACTGCGAGATCGTGACCTGGCTGAAGTCGGACGCTTAACCGACTGCGCCACCCAGGCGCCCCAACATTTGCTAACTATTTTTAACCATCGACTTGAGGATCATAATTTTCAACTTCTAATTTCTCAATATATAGTTGGTTTTCAAACTGGAAGACACATAATCCTTAAAAATGTTCAAACTTCCCAAAGACTACATAGACTTGAGTGATTGCAAAACAGTTTCAACATTCTTAATTTCATTTGTGTTCTTTCTTTTTTTTTTATTTTAAATTTTTTTTTCAACGTTTTTATTTATTTTTGGGACAGAGAGAGACAGAGCATGAACGGGGGAGGGGCAGAGAGAGAGGGAGACACAGAATCTGAAACAGGCTCCAGGCTCCGAGCCATCAGCCCAGAGCCTGACGCGGGGCTCGAACTCACGGACCACGAGATCGTGACCTGGCTGAAGTCAGACGCTTAACCGACTGCGTCACCCAGGCGCCCCATTTGTGTTCTTTCTTAATAGAGATGTGTGAACATGTACACATTGACCTTCTACAGTTGCCCTTTGTGTGTAAACAAACAAAATCCTAATTTAACCCATCTAGAATTTTTCTATGATGAATTGCCACTAGTTATGAAGTATGCTGCACATAACACAAAGGGAAAAATTAAACCTGTGTCTGCAAAGAGTTTTTAAGTCAAGGTACCATGAAGCCAAAAAGCACATAGTATCTTTCTCTGTCCTACGTGTGTTTTGCTTAAGGGTGCCTAGTGGGGTGTAAGAATGGGCTATTTTGACCTATATCAAGATATTCAGGATCCAGAAATGTTGTAATGAAGTAGGAATGATGATAGCTTTCACTTAATAACTTCACCTCTTCAGCTTCTCAATTATTGTACAAGAATACTTCACTGCTAAGGGAGAGTCCAATGAGAGAGAAGAGAGCATCCTTATATAGCAATGAGTGCTATTTACATGATCTTTATTTCTTTTATGTTAGAAATTCATAGTAACCCTTTCTATTTTATCTATTATCGATTATATTACTGTTTCCCTCTTTTTACTCCCTTTCTGAAAAGCAAGCAAACATCCAGGGCCTTTGTCATGTGGTGTTACTTTGGCTTCCATTGGTTAGCTGAGTTTTTATCCAGATCCCTTCAAGGGGGAGTGGGGGTTGGCCTTCTCTGACTGATGGAATATAAGATGGAGAAGAGAAAGTGGCAGTGTAAGATGCAGGCTAGTGCTTTCAGAACCCAACCTTTTTATATGTTCATTCTCCACCATGAGAAAAACATATTGTGGGCAGTGTTGCTTCTTCACCCTGGGTCCCAGGAGGAAGCCAGAGGAAAGCAGCACTAAATTGCCCCAAAGCCTTGCTTCCTTTGAAATAACCCAGAAGGCAGACCTGAAAACTCACTGTGGCTTATGCTCAAAGGGTGAGGGCAAAGTACAAAAGCCACATCTCTCTGATAGTAAAACAAAACACTGAAGTAGGTGCTGCATTCACAAGTCTATTGTGGGAAGTTTGGACATTGTGGAGAACACTCCCTTTGTAATCCTTGTGAATAAGGAACATTGTGATGAGCAAGATTAGGAATTACTTCTTTGAAGTTCCTATTCTCTTTGCCCTGTGAATCAAAGCAAGGCCTACAGCTCTAGATTTTTCCCTGAGCACAGATAAGAACCCTGGAAAAGAATGCAGCTTGGGGACCCAGATGCATGTTTTATATGTACGTGGTTTGCATTCCATCCTTCTTTTAAAGGATAGACTCCTCTTGAGTGTTATTATAAATTGTATCTAAATTTAAAGCACTGCCAAAGGATGGAAACATAGTGTGGTGTATTCCCAAATGAAGAAGATCTATTCCCTGACAAAGCAAACTGTCACACTGTGAGGAAGAACAAGACTAAAAAAAAAAAAAAAAACTTATGTGAAAGCTAATATTTTTTCTGCTAAAGCGACTTAGCTGAAGTGGAACACTGAAAATTATATTTAGGTACTGGTATTTTTGCACTAAGAGGACACACAGAAGGAGAAACTGGAAACTATTGGGACTGATGCATGTGTTCTAAGTTCTAGTTCTGGAATTATAAATAGCGAAGTAACAACCTGGATTCATTTAGAAGGCTACATTTAGGACACTCTAATATTGCTACAGAGTTTTGATTAAAAATATTACAAAAGAAACTATAAAACTACAGGAGCACCCACAAAAGAAGTAATGTCATGCCCTATGCATTAAATACATTAGTCAACATATTTTCAGAAACTGTAATCCAAGATACACATTTCTGAGGGTTACAGATAGCTATTGAACAGATTGTTTCTCAGGTAGGTTATCCTAGAATCAAGCTATTCTACAAAGAATGAGGGGAAAAAAAGAGAAACTAATCATTTAAAGTCCAACAGCTATTAATGCCTAGCTTTGGGATTAAATACATATTCAGAATCATACTTGCCATTACAGTGGTAAAAATAAAGCCGATTATTAGGGTAATTAATAGCATTATGGGATGGGAAAAAAAAACAGGAATAACAGAATGATTGGTCACCACTCCCAATTCTCCAGAGATCTTTTTGCAAAGCTAAAAAGCAAAAGGGATAAGCAGAAATGAAAGTAAGGTAACACTTGATAATTTATGCTTGTACCTAAATCTCTGTGCAGGAAACAGTGAATGAGAAAACTTGGTTTAGACTCAAACCTTCCCTAGCTTTTCCTTTTCCACAGCTAACACCCAAAGTGAACAGAAAAATTATGAGAAGAAAGCATCCTGGATCACAGGAGACAAGAGGGAGATGTTTGACTCTCAAAAGAACATTAATCCATTTTCTACCCTGAAGCTTGTATGCAAAGACATAAAATATCATGGATTAAATTATGGGAATCCCGGATAATGAAAATTGCATTATCTTTGTCCTAGGATGTGACCAATCAGATTAAACTGCCCCTCCTTGAGATGGGATAGAGAAGGGTAAAGACAGGAGTAAGTGTAAATATTTCTTACAAAATCCGGTTTACTAATAATTTTGATAAATGCCTATTTTAAAAACAAAAGCAGTGTGCTCTTTTTCAACGTTTATTTATTTTTGGGACAGAGAGAGACAGAGCATGAACGGGGGAGGGGCAGAGAGAGAGGGAGACACAGAATCTGAAACAGGCTCCAGGCTCCGAGCCATCAGCCCAGCGCCCGACGCGGGGCTCGAACTCACGGACCGCGAGATCATGACCTGGCTGAAGTCGGACGCTTAACCGACTGCGCCACCCAGGCGCCCCAGTGTGCTCTTTTTCTAGGTAGTAGTAGAAATTCAACAGGAAAACAGTATTTGTAGGTTCTGAGACTTTCAAAGGAAAAAAGTTAGCTTAAGGATGCTAAGAAATAGCTAAGAAAATGCATGTCCTCTTAACCGTGAATGAATCAAAGATGGGAAAAGGAAATATGTAAAAAGAATGGCTGCAGCAAAGACTGTGATAAATCAGAAGGCTGATGAGGAAAAGGAGAATGTTTTTAAGCAGGACACTTAGCAAAGAAATGTATGTGACTAAAATAAAATATATGTAAAGGGTAAGCCAAATATAACTCTAGTCTTACAAAAATTTTAAGGGAAAATCATTGAATTTAACTAAGTTCAAAATACCTGTTTTGAAGAGAATGATTATTAAAGTATAGAAACTAGAAAATATCTAAAATACATAATTCTCTCTCAATGAAGACTTACCAAATGAAATCAAGTTTTTAATTTCGGAAAAAATATTATCTAAAGGCAGAATCTAAAAACAACAACAAAAATAAAAACTAACGTCAAAAAAAGAACTCTTACCTCAAAGAACAATAGCCACCAACATTTGAGAACTCAAGAAAAGTTAGAAAAGTGAGAATAGAGAATATTCTTATCCAGTGTTAACTGTTGATATGAGAGCTTGAGACCAAGTGCATTGAGACCAAGACCAAGTGTAAGTCACTTGTAAAATTCTAGAATCATTTAGAGGATATGATGTTGAAGTTTTAAAAAGGATGACTAATACAGTTTTACCAAGAAAGATGATGTCAGGGAAACCTCACTTCTTCTGAGTATGCATCTGATTGGTTCTACGTTATGAAACCTGTGACAACATAGATCTATATCAGTTAGGATTGTGACAAAAGAAAGTTTCTCATGAGACACTCCAGAACTATACTTTATCTACTATAAAGGTAGATTGAAAAGTTTAAGTTGACTTCTGCAGGTTCGTTCTTGGCTTTCTCCTGTTCACCACATCAGAAACAATAAGAAGTTTAGAAGCTAAAGCTGAAGCAGAACTCATAAAATCTTGCAATACTGGATATGCTATGGTTAAACTGTAACCCAAGAATACTACTTCAGTTGAAAGGAAGGTGTCTTAAAAATGCGTTTTGGGAAGCTGCTGGTACCAAGTTCTCCCCCCTGCCACCGAAGTAAAGAAATTTATGTTTATAGCCTGCATCTCACTAAGGAAAGAGGCAATGAGAATGGAAAGGAAGAGGCAGGTGGATGTGAGAGATATCATGGGCATAATATGAGCAAAATCTGTTTGCCAGCTACATGTTATAACAAGAAAAACTAAGAATTTAAGTTGATTCTTAAGTTTCAAGCCTTGATCAGTAGAAGCAGTCAAATACATATTTTTAAACTAGAATAGAGTAGAAATCCTGAGGAACTTTTCATTGGTGTGTGTTGATAATTATACTGTGAAATGTACTGAATTTTGCTAAGCGATGAAGAGAACAATACATTCTTCATTAATTTAAGAAGCCACTTATGTAACCTTCATGGAGAACACAGTGTGTACAAAGAACCCGTGTATATATCAAAGTGGGAAAATACAGAAGCTATGAGAGTTCAGATACAAAGGATCACAAGTCAGCAAGGGTAGGACTGAAACTCCTGGCTAGTTGACTCCAAATCTCATGTTTTCTTTCTCTAACCTGAACCAGGCTTGTGAAAAAATAAGCATAAAATATCTACTTATTCAATCATTGTTGCTTTGCTAAATTCTAAGCTTTTATCTTGTCCCTCAGAGAGTTAATTCTGCTTTTCTCAGCAGCAGTGTGCCTTGTGAGCCTTCAAAGCTCAGAGTGGAACTGGTTTTAGTCACATGTGGATTGGAAACCAGACTCCCTATTAAACAGGTATATGACCTTGAGTGACTGCCTTAACCTCCCTGAGGATGAACAGAGTTGTTAATGAGCTCACAAAGCAGGCCAGCAAGTAGTCCTCACAAAGTGCAATTAGAGAAAGCAGGCAGACCAATTATTAATCAGAGACAGGAATTGATTCAGATAGGCATCAGGAATGCTCACTACTGGGTGATATCACTCACTCAACCAATCAATCATCCTGGGTGAAGAAAGGAGAAAGAATCATGAAAGATCTCTTGGATATGTATGTACTGATTTTGACTTCTTTTTTTGTTTTGTTTATTTATTTTGAGAGCATGTGTGCATGTGCACATGCAGGGGAGGAAGGGGGAGGGAGAGAGAGAGAGGAGAAAGAGAGAAAGGGAGAAAGAGAAAGAAAATCCCAAGCCTGACACAGGGCTGAACCCAGGAACTGTAAGATCATGTTCTAAGCCAAAACCAAGAGTCAGAAACTTAACCGACTGAGCTTCCCAGGCACCCCTGACTTCTTTTGTGTCTGAGGTCCATGACATCTGTTTTTAAGGGGTGTTCATTTGAGAAGCAGTGAGCAGTTGGAAAACTAGAGCACTGAACTAAGAACAAACAATATATCTTAAAATATTCTGCGCTTATTGTCAAATTTTGGTTTAGATGATAGAAATAGTAATGGTAAAGAGCTAAGGAGTTTTGCTTCCCAGCATTTATCTATTAGGAACATGCTGTTGACCCCTATTGCCAGTACTTGAATATCTCTGGACCCACTTCTCTGCTCTGTGGAATGATGGTTTGGAATAAGTCATTTTCAGGGACCTCTTTGACATAAAATGTCTATGATTCTATTTAGTTCTAACAAAAACAACAGAGATAGAGGGGCTCCTGGGTGGCTCAGTCAGTTGGGCGTCCAACTTCAGCTCAGGTCGTGATCTCACAGTTTGTGGGTTCGAGCACCGTGTTGGGCTCTGTGCTGACAGCTCCGAGCCTGGAGCCTGCTTCCGATACTGTGTCTTCCTATGTGACCCTCCCATGCTCATGATCTATCTGTCTCTCAATAATAAATAAAAGTTTTTTAAAAAAATTAAAAAAAAACACAACAGAGATAGAAAAGAAAGCTTCAAACAACAAATATATGCAAATATTAAAGATAAACTGGGATTGAAAAGGAATAGTCTATTAAGAAAAAGATCTTAATGTATCCTGTAAGCAATCATAAAGTTGAAGGTAAAGGGTGTTTCTATTTATAAAATACAAATAAGTTTATAAAATAGATAGGCAGAAAGAAATCAAAAGTGGATAAATATTTGGAAATATTAATTGGATAAATATAAGAATATTTGTATAAACAATATGTAACATTTATAGTAGTAAAAGGAATAAAAGCAGGTGTTAAACCCTACCAAATAGAGAAATAGGGAGGACCATTTATGGTTTATTATATATAATTGAGCTGAAAAAAGTCTTGATTATTAATAGAAAAATGTTAATCAGAAATATAAAATTTTAGATGAGTCTTTAGTGAAATTCCGCTGAGACATTTTATGGTAAAAAAATAGTAAGTTTCTTCATTTTTGTCATATAATCCTAAGAATTAAAAAAAAAAAATCAAGTGCACTGCATTTCAATCCTTTTTTTTTTTTTTCATCGTTTCGTGAATCACATAATGCCCACACATGATAGAGCCTTATATTCTAAGGTTGTAAGATGTTGACAATGAACTACCTTGCCACCTGATCCCGGTGCCATTATTCAATGCTTTTTGTTAAACATGGGATTTTTCTATTACTCTTATTTAAGTCCACCTGAAAGGGCTGTTAAAAGTGCTGTGATTGTTGTTCTTGTATCCTACCAGCATGGTTAGCCATGAGACATGGTTTGAAATTGGATTTCATTAATAGCTCAGCAGCCTATTAGTATCCCCTCTGTATGAAGGCATGTCAGATTCATAGAGAACAAGCAGGGACCCGTCTTAGTTTGATCTCACAGGCACCATCCTTTCTAAAGTAAGGTAACATGCTCAATCAAACCACGGGTCTTGATGCATCCTCGTTTCTGAAGACCCAAACCCCAGGCATATGGGTTTGTCTCATTTTTAGATACACATAATAAAACGGTCACTCGGAAAGTTCATTCATGTGTGTGTGGTACAACTGCTGACACAGTAAGCTTGCATTCTTTTAGAACGTGGGGCACAGTGGGTGTTTGCAACAGGCTCTATTTGCTAGTCAGCTCTCACAATGGATCACAGTTGAAGTCCTTTCACTCCAGGCTTCAAAATTGAAACGCAAACCCTCTGAGAAATCTTTCATGTATTGCTTTTAAGCTGGGCTGCAAAAATAATGAGCAATTAGTTCTTGTAATGATGCACTGCTGTTTGGATGAACGACTTGTAGATATTTCAAGTAGCCCATTGGGATCCTGGAGAAAAGAAAAGAAATCTACTTAGGATGAACCTTCCCTATTTAGTCTTCAAAGTCCTAGGTTGCTCACCACCAAGCTGAGCTTCTGAATAAAATGGTTGCTTTTAGCCTCCATGAAATGCTGGCACCCTGTCAGAATCCTGTATTTCAAGTTCCATTTCCTAGTGCCAAATTTTCATGCTATGTAACTCTTTAGGTAGCCTCTAAGAAAAGTTAAAGCTTATATAAAACCGAATTATTTTTTCTACAGAGTTAATTCTACTTAACAGATCTGTTTGCAGCTTTTACCATACATAGGACTTTCATGAGAAAAAAAGATACTCCATCCTTGAGCCCTTTCTTTGAAAGTCCGTCAAGGGAACACCCGGGAGCTGATGGTTTGTCTTCTGGTACACACGCGCGTGCACACACACGCACACACACATAATGGATCTGGACTATATTAGATTTAAATTTATCTGAAATCCTTTAAACCCAATAAATATAGTTTAGTAATCCCATGCTTAATCAATTTTGCTTTGACTTCTTTCTTTTGTAAAAGGTGTGAACACTTTCAGAAAGCTCTAAAATTCCAATATTAGCATTTAATAAATTTAGGTTTGGAAAGTCTTAAAAAATTTTTTCCTGCATGAATACCTGTATCGAGAAACCAAGTCCTCATGGTGAGTGATGTTGTTGCATTTCTAATTTCATATGGATGCTGCTTCAGAATAGACTCGTAGGACAAAAGAACAAGAGTTAAACATGCTTTCTCTATTCACTGTTATTTCATGACATTACTTCTTAGATTACCTTATTTTAAAAATATATAAAAATACATTGAGGCAAACATTGGCAGTATAATTTATTAACATCTTGGGTCAGATCAGTTCATCAGATCCCTGAGGGAAATCTAGTATAAAAAAAAAAAAAGATACTGATAGGAAACTGTTACAGGAAAAAGAAAAAAGGAATCCATGTATCCTTAGAACATGGGGCTCTAAATGTGTGCTCTAATAGATTATTGATAACCAGAAAATAGAGATTGCCTTGAGACTGCAAGAACCCCTTCATTGGAATCCATGTGTTTTTGTGTCTTTACCTAATGTAAGCTATATCATTCCATCCTTGGCACTTGGCAAGCTCTCAATCTTTGCTGAATTAAGAATGTGTGGCATTCGTTTTATGGAGTAGTCTTCTGGCACGGTATACTGGGTGAAGGTCAGGTGGAAAGTAACGTGGGTGCTCTAACCAGAGGATTTTTCTTTAATCACATCATATTCTCTCATAGGTATATTGGTCTGTGTCTATTATGACTTTCGGTGACTGTAGGAAAAAGCCTCTCTTCAATATCTGCCAAATTCTCTCTAGAATCTTACTGTGTGAATGGCAAATCATTTTAGTTTTTGCTCCCTGTGCACTGCTGATGACGCCACACTGTTCGGTGCAAGGAGCCCTATTTGAAGCCAGAGACCATCCTGGACAGTGGGGGAGGTGCAATCAGAGAAGCTAATGACTACAGTGTGTTTCAGAGTAAGACTTGGAGAGAAGTTCCCTCCATACCAGTCTCCATGTTTTCTGTAAATCTTTTATCCTCTCCAGGGAAAGATTCAATATGAATGACATAATTTGGATTTCTGCAAAGCAGGAATCTCTCTCTAGTGGAGGATTAAGAACTGAGAAAATTAGAAACACTCCAGGAGCTGAAGAGGGTGGGAAGTTAATAGATGACTGGTAATGGAGAGATCAGAACAAAGGGCCTGGGGGGGATTATGAGTCTAAAGACCACTTCATCAAAAATTTGAAGTGAGGAAAACCTATCAAGTAGGAAAGCAATGGAACCATTTATTCAGCTCACAAAAGAGACTTTAGATGATTCTTATAGAGACTTTCTAAGCCAAAAAAAAAAAAAAATTTGTAGTGTGGGCACAGCAAAAACTTCACACATGAGGAATCAAACAGAATAGTAAATCCACCATTTTTCTGCATGGCAGGGCTTTAATGTTAGAAAATTTCCTGACAAAGAGGCTACAAGGCCCACAGGCTCCTTGTTCTGCCCCCAATAATGATCTCATGCATTCCAGAGCTACAGGCACCTAGGAAGAAGTGCAAAATGCTTACACCTGGAAAATAAGTTTCCGGCTTCTCTCAGTTTGCAGAAGCATGTATCTGTCTGATTTGAGATCTGTTGTTCTGTCTCAAAATGCTCATTTTTCAAGCCAAGCTTCCTGAGCAGAGTTTCAATACCATTTTCATCCAACTGCTTGTACAGGAAGTAAATGCTTTTTTGTTTGTAATTTCACCAGAGCAGCTGCTTGTGAACTCCCCATTATCTGCAACAATAAACTCCCTGGAGGAGAGGTTTGCTTGTGATCAGGCAGGAGTGAGGTAGGTGAGTGTGGTTTCCCCATGAACCTCACAAGCAGGCAGCGTCTTTGTCTTGTTCTGATTCTTCAGTCTTTCTGACACCCTGTGCGCCACCACCCCTCTCCTTCCCAAATGGAATTCTAATTCAAATAGAAGATTACGGTGCTAGAGCTGAAGACGTATTATGGAACAAATCCAAATGGATAAAGCCTATTTTCCGACTCACAAAAATCCTCTCCTTTTTGACATTTCCAAGTGGTCAAATGATTAAGAAAGAAGCCAAATGAAGAAGCTTTTCCACCCTACCTTTCCTTGTAGCATACACCTGGACAATGATTGGAAGGCGGGAATAGAAATATGGAACTCTTATACCATGCCCTTTGACCTTGATATTGAGCGGTACCTCGCGATAAAATATCAGTGAAGTGTAGTGGGGGAAGGTGGGGCACAGAAAGTAGAATAGGGTGCCATAATCTAAGGATTTTCTTCCATCACAATTCTTTCATAAGTAAGTTCTTGTGTATGACTTCCTTTCTGTGACTATAAGAGAAAGGCTTCTCTTTAATATCTGCAATATTCTGTCAAGAAACTTATTCTGTTTAATTTTTGATCCCTATGCATTGCTGATGACAACAGAATGTTCAGTGCAGAGTCTGAGGCTAATACTGTGCAGGACGTTTGTGTGTGTGTGTGTGTTTTCTTTTGTTTGTTTGTTTGTGTTGTTTTTGCCACTTCTCCCAAGACCCTGAATTCACATTGTGCCTCATAAAAAATGTGCAGATTTGCAATTCCAAATATGGGTAACTTGGACAACAAGCTTTTTCTTCATATGTGAAGAAAACAAATAATAGTGATTTAATAAGGATGATGCCTTTGGGAATTATGAAGACGCAACTAAATTTAGATACACAGAATTTACCTTTAAAAGAGTGAAAGCATTGCTTTCAAATTAACTGAGAAATCCCTTTTTATTTAATTAAAATTATCATGAGTTTTTCTTCATTCAGTTATAGTCAATCATAAAATGAAAGCCATTTGAACCTAAAGGGACAATCAGGGAACAAATATTTCTCTAACTACTATTGGAGATAGATTCTACATGCTTAGTTGTTGAAATTTTCCTTAAAGAGAAAACTTAAAGCCTAAGTCAATCAAGATTATCTGCTTCCTCAATGATCTCTAAGAGCAGTAGATTAAAGAGAAAACAGACAAAGTGGAAAAATTGGAAGGGGAATATCCATTTTGTCTTTTAAAGTCTGGTTTCAACAGTTTCATGTTGAAATGGCTTCATTTCAAGAGCGAATTTCTGAAATGGCGGGCTTGACACTAAGAATACCATTGGAGCTGAGGACAAAGACTATACAGCATAGAATTTTTTTTCCTGATTTCCCTGCCAGTCTGAGGTCAGACTGACCTTTTACCGCTCTGATTTTTACCCTTAAACTTTGCTGTCTCATTAGTGAATTTTGTTCTAATTTTAGTGATTAAGCCTTTTCTATAAAACCAGAAGTGTTTACCAAAAAGGGATCCTGAATTCCAAATGAGAATGTCTCAGACCTAAGGACAAAGAGGTCAAGTTCTGTAACCAGATCAGATCATCCTATCTCTTGCAGTGTTCCTTTGATTTTTCCATTCTATTGCCCAGTCTCTTAATAGGAATTCTATTAAAACTTCTCCAGAGTTCATTGTCACAAATCTGATGTAGAAAGACCAATTAAGATGCCAATTTAAGTGCTGCTCTTTAATGAAGTATTTGCTTTTACATTTTATGACTTTTTAAACTTTTTTAATGTTTTTTCTTTCTCCTATATTCATGAGGTTCTTAATTTCTTGTTAAATCATATTCTTTTTATATCTTAGATTTCAAGGAAATTTTAACTTATAAGAGGGAAATTCTTTTTGATTAGATTCATTTCCCTTCACTGACCACGGACAGCTGTCCTTTGCCTGCCCTTAAATGCCTCCACTCCTGACAGGAAAGTGTATTGGCTTGAAACTTTGGGGGTTACCTGGGTGAAATTCAAAACTGGTCTCCTGGAGCACCTGGGTGGCTCAGTCAGTTAAGTGTCAGAGTCTTGATTTTAGCACAGGTCATGATCTCGTGGTTTTTGAGATTGAGCCCTGCTTAGGGCTCTTAACAGCACAGAACTTGCTTGGGATCCATTCTCTCCCTCGCTCTCTCTCTCTGACCTTCCCCCCACCCACCCATGCATTCTTGCTCTCTCACTCTCTCTCTCTCAAAAAAAAAAAATGTAAAAAAAAGAAAAAAAACTGGCCTCCATACACAGAGGGTGAGGAGAGAACGAAGAAAGCGGCAGACCCATACATATTGGTAGGTAGAAGGCTTAATAAGCAGGGAATTTACCTACTAGGCCTGTCTTAGACAACCGCAAGAGAAGTAGACATCCACATCTGTCAACCAGAATCTTAAGAGTTCATACAGAGGCCTTAACAGGGTTCAGTGTTGTACTCAGTCTCCATTGTCTCCACAACACATTACTCTCCCAAAGCTGCACCTTCGTCATGTCTCCTAGTGTGGGAACGTGAGTAGAATGTATATTCCAAGGACAGGGTGTAGGGGTAAGGAGCCTCTGACTGTCTGGGTCCTGCTCACAGGTCAAATAGCAGTCGTGTCCCTTCGATGACCTGCACTAACCAAGTGGTACAGAACAGCATCTTTGGGACTCAGCTTCTAGACCATGCAGTCTCAAGTTGTTCTGTGTGGCGGTGAACAAGTGCTCAACATCTTTCCATCTATTTTATGAATTTATGGATAATAATAGTAATGCATCATATTGATGTTGTGAAAAATGGACTAAAGTGTTCCAATTAAAATAGTGTAATGCGCAGCACCTGGGAAATGCAATCAATTTTAATAAGTCTAAAGTGTGAGAAAATGGTGGCCTTAGTCTTGGAGGGGCAAGAATGCAGTGTGTGCTTGATGGTTGTGTAATCAATTGGAGATAATGCATCACATCTGAACTAGAGGAAGCTAGAGAATGAGCAAGGTACTCAGTGCCCAAAGCCTTTGTATAAGAAGTTTATGTCCTATGGGTTGGAAATAGCAGTGAAATTAAGACTTGTAAAGGTTGAGGACAAAATTTACCAACTTCAAATTGTTTTGTTGTAGTTATGATGGGTTAATGTCGTGTGTGATGCAGATAACAGATTAAACATGTTGTAAGAGTATATTGTATTTATTGTCATTAGGTCCGACATACTATTGCAAAAGTATACAAATAACTTTTGATAAAATTATTTAAAGGTATACAAAATATTTTTTTTTGCCTTTAATCTGAGAGGAAGATAGTATTCTGATACACAGAAAGATAGACAAGAGCTGGAGTATTGGGGACATTTTATACTAGGTTTAGAGTTTCTATTTGAAAAAGTGAACCAAGAAGGGACTTAAATATAACTATGACACAAACAGATTTGCAGTCAGGGTTATCTTCAGATGGGACATAAATGATAGCACAGGCAGAGAGGTAAAGAGATGGCCATAGCCCCAATCACCATAAAAGAGAGGTGGAAACGAAGGACTACAGGAATTACAGTAGGACTATTCAGAAGCTGAAAAACTAATGGGGTTAGAAAACAGAAGTTTCTTATTTATAAAGAAATGGACTTCTCTCCAGGTTATCTAAACATGATAGTTTGTAGTTGTGAGTTATAATATGTGTAAATATGTGTTTACACACCCCATACGTTGTCAGGGAAATGATAGAAGAGAAAGTAAAATCTCTATCTAGGGCACCTATTTAAGATGTTGATTTGTCACATCCTGAAAATTACCCTTGGAGGAAATCCATCAATTTATCCAAGCAGTGATATAAAGTGTCTAGTATATGAATGACCTTGCAACTCACTGGATGTGTCCAGTGCATTATCGGACCTAATTGTTGTTTGACTGGGGGAGCCTGAGCTTCTCCAGAATTTAGGTTCTCTGCCTGGTAAGCCAACTGAACAGAAGAAAAAGTGGCATTGATGAAACTAATTTATCGCACAAATAGCACATTGGTATAATGTATTTAACATCATTTGTTACACTAATGTCAATGTCTTATGAATGATGAATGCATCTGAATGCAATGGTTTTTCCCTAAAGTTTACAGCATCTCAAAGGTCAGTTTCACATTCTAAAATCAGTGCGTTTGACTCAATTTCGTAAACATGCATTGATCTCTTTCCATGTGCCAATCACTGCACTAATGCCAGGACTCTAAAGGAGTCACAGAAGGGAACAGACTCAGCCAGTTAGAACCAGGATGTAAACCAATCCATTAAGTTGAAACAGACTGGAGAGATATATGGTGTACCTCTCTTTACAGGAAAACAGATGCTAAGTCTCAACTCTAGAGATAATCTCACAATCTAATTATTACTTAGTTCTAATAACCATATTAACACTTCAGAACTTCGGAGAAAGGGATTGGAAATATTCACATTTGACTCAAGTACAAATATGTTCATTGATACAGTAAACGGTTATGAACATAATTTGGAATTTAACTTTGGCAAGTATTTTGTGAGCGAGTAGCACCTTTTACCCATGTTCAGATTTTATCATATTTTGCTTGTTTGGTCTCTAAATGAGAATTTATCCTTCCCTACGTTCAGAATGAGGAGTAGGTGTGATAAATAGGTTTTTAAGTGTAATAATTGAAATAATCCACAGCTTTACAGAGAGTTCGAAGGTCCTCGTGAATCCTGCTTAGCCTCCCTTTGTTGTTTGATTTGAAAGGGATCTAGCAATCCACAGAACTATTGTAGGTGAATGGGTACAGAATTCACATCAATGGTACTGTCATCTGTCACGATCAAATTCATTCAGTTTGCCTACCACTTCTCAATGTTAAGAGGGGGGAAGGGTACTTTTGTTTAAAAAAAATGCATTCATGCCAACACAGTACCAAAAAAAAAAAAAAGAAAGAAAAGAAAAGAAAAAAAGAACCCACAAAGCTCTCTTAGTCCTTTGCAAGCAAACAGTAAAATTGCAGAAGTGTGGATGGAGCAGTGTGCCCTAGTCACAGTTCAGTAGCAATTACTGAGGATGATTGTGTTTGCTCTCTCCAGGAGATGTCACTACAGAGACCGGCAAGGACACGCTTCACCTATTTGTGGCAAAAATACAACCAGGGGTGGTGATGGAAGCAGGGGAGATGTGAAGCTTCACTCACACTAAAAATACATTTGTTCATTTAAACTGCATTCTTCCTCTGAGTAAAGGGGGGAAGAAATAACAAACAATGTATAGCTTGCTTTAGAAAAACTTTTATGTTTTGTACTTGTTCATTAAGGAAGGCCACTTTTAACTACACTTACAGAAGGGTTGCTGATAAAAATACCTGAAAAGGGAAGTCGTTGGTTGTTGTATACCACGATAAAAGCACTTTATTTTTTCCAAAGTGAAGTCATGTATACTTTATTAGAACTTCAGGGCAAGAGTTTGTTTATAAGGCTTTCAATATATGTTTTTTATGCTTTTGCTTCCATAAATATAAAAGAACAGAAATATTTTTACTTGGTGGAGCTGAAAATTTAGCTATTCAGCTTCAGGGATCAAAATTTTTACAGCGTATATGACTCAACTCTCGAAAAGAGATTGTAGATTTTATCTATAAGATTTCTCTCATAACTCCACACATATTGTGGTGTAGATACGGGCATAGAGAAGCATGTGTTATTAATTGCATTGTAGATATTAGAATCAAACACTATATTTAGGCATTCAATTATCACAGGACTAATTTTATCTAATCTGTCTAATCTATTAATTGTGAATTGATTGAGACTTAATTTAGATATATCTAAAGACAACTGAATCCCATAACTTAAAAAAAAATACTGGATCCCCTGGGTGGTCATTTGGCTGAGCGTCTGACTTGATTTTGGCTCAGTGAGGTCGAGTCCCACATAGGGCTCTGTACTGACAGCATGGAGCCTGATTGAGATTCTTTTCTCTCTCTGCCTCTCCCCCCATGTGCGCATGCCCACTCTCTCTCTCAAAATAAATAAATATTTAAAAACTTGTTTGATGCCATACAGTAAATGTAAGCACATAAATAACAATACAATTTGTTTTTCAGTCTTTACATCAGTACCTACCGCATTGCTTAATGCAGGGAGGCAATCAGTACATACTTGTATATCAAATTACTTAATTAATGAAGGCATATAGTTCTATTCATAGAAATCTAATTATCCTCACACATCGTCATCTTGATTTTCATATGGGCCAAACAAAAATTGAGTAGGAAGAAAAATAGGTTTTAATTATTTGATAAGGAAGAGATATTTTCTAAAGGAACGTCTCCTCATCTCAATGTTACCCGTCATTATTTGTACCAGTTCCTCTCTAACACTGAGGATCCTAGGCTGAAAATTTCTAATGAGGGGAATTTTTCTTGTTAAACATAAAAAAATCCTTGAGCAACTTCCAAGGAAATGTTTTGTTTGTGCTTGTTTTCATCAGGCAGTTATTTTATACATGATAAATCAGTTCACATCTAGTAAACTCTCTCACCTGTCATAATACTGTCATTCTTAAGTATTATATACAGTATTCCATAGTGAGTGAGAGTAACTTTTTTCTGTTAAACATTTATCTATTATATTTTCAAATTTTACTAAATTAGTAGGTTAGTAATTATACTAAATTAGTATATATTGATTGCCCCCAAATTTGATGATATAAATAAGATTTAGATGGCAAACTGTATATTTACAGTGAAATTTATCAGAGGTATGTTTAAGCAACTATGATTACATGTGTTAGAGAGATTGCTTTAAATAGAGGGAACAAAGAGAATTAAGTAGGGTGGACAAGCTGACGTGTGAATCACTCAGTGAGCTTATGCTAGTCAGTGGGCATGAAAAGGAAGACAGAACAGTGCTTTCTGTTGATTAAATTCAACTTCTGCAAGATTTGTAATTGAGCATCTCACAATGCAGTGTGTAATTTGTGTTCAAATGCCCAGTACAGATTTTCATATCACTTGGTTACTCATTTTATCTGTAATCATCTTAAGAAATCTCAATATGTTTCAATGCCAGAAGAAAAACTGACTGTTGAGCCTAATTAATGGGGTTCTTTATGGTTGACTTAAGTGACTTTTAGAAAAATTTTGCTTATGCTAATTCACTTTACATACCAAATTTAGAGCTTAATTTCCAGACTTACCGTAGCATCTATCATTTCTAAGCTATTTTCTAAGGCACATGCGTATTTCTAATACAAAATTAGATCTTACGTATTTTTTTTTCAACGTTTTTTTATTTTTATTTTTGGGACAGAGAGAGACAGAGCATGAACGGGGGAGGGGCAGAGAGAGAGGGAGACACAGAATCGGAAACAGGCTCCAGGCTCCAAGCCATCAGCCCAGAGCCCGACGCGGGGCTCGAACTCACGGACCGCGAGATGGTGACCTGGCTGAAGTCGGACGCTTAACCGACTGCACCACCCAGGCGCCCCACGTATTTTTTTTAAAGTATTCATATCCTTTATATCCTTGAAGAAAACATTACATGATTATGTTGAAAAGCAAAAGAGAGAAGCGTTGTTAGTAGCATCTTGACTATCAGTTAATAACTTGCCATAGTGGTCTCCAAGTTTTCAACACTCTGACAAAGTTGAGAAATATTTCACAGTGTCCATTATAGAGTAGATTTTCAAATGGAAATCAAGCACTCTGAAACAAACATTAGAAATATGAAGGGTCAGAGACTTGGGGAGAGGGAAGCATTTATAAGTGATTCTTACATGTTTTCTTGGGAGTTCTCCTAATCATTGCCATGAAAAAATTGGTGTGTGTGCTTCATAAATACAGTCCACACATAGACACTTGAGGAAAGAAGGGTACTAAGTAGGAAAAGGAAACCATACAATTAGAGGCAAAAAAGCACACAAAAAAACACACACAAAAACATTTGATGTAAATGTTGAATACTTTACAGTTTGTCAAGTGGTAACTCATTTGTGTCATCTATCTCCTCTTAGATACTTCGTAAAAATGTCTAAAATGAAAAGATTTATGATAGGTTCTTAATTAGAGGCCAGCGGCCTAGGGAAGTAAGATCTGCTATGTGCCCATGACTGCTTTAGCTCTTTCTCCTAATAACTGAACTGCCCAGCCATTCACATTCCATATGAGATATCTTATACAATGCAATAAAATACATGAAACATTTCTTACTGTTAGGGGAATTATTAATGGCACACAATTAAAAATTTTCCAGGCTTCAGTGCATTTGATAAATCCATGGGTATCAAACAATAAATACAAAATGGCAGGCTTCATGCATATGATAATGGTGGCATTTAGTTTTATCTCTTTAGCATTCAAATTCTTAGAAATATTTGATGTCCTTTAGAATTTGAATGTATGAAGATTGCTTTCTTTTCTATTTATCCACAATAGAAGTTGCCAGAATATTAAAATAAACAAAATCACAAATTCTAAACTGGTTCTAAGAGATCAAGATGGCCTTAACGTTTCCCTTAGCTTGACTACACCCTCAGCAGGTTTCTTGCTGCTGTGGGCCCCTGACTTCCCTCTGCTAGCAGCTCTTACAGAATCCAGATGTAATCACAGAGATCCCTCTTCTTCTGTTCTTTACACTTGTTACTATAGAAAACTTGTAATTGGGAATATTTTCTCTTTACTTTTTTTTTAATATTTAATTAATTTATTTATTTTGAGAGGCAGAGAGGGAGAGGGAGAATCCCAAGCAGGCTCCACAGTATCAGCACAGAGCCTGACACCTGGTCGACCCATGAACCATGAGAACATGACCTGAGCTGAAACCCAGAGTCCCATGCTTAACCAACTGGGACCCATCTCTGACCTTTTAAAGTGTATGTAAATCCTTTCAAAAAGCCTCTTGCCATTTTTATAACCCAGGAATATCTGTTCAAGGACCTGGGAGTCATCACTTTAAAATGTAATTATCAGGCAAGATAGCGTCCCCATCTATCAGCTTCTCTGAGAAGGTAGTATCCTAACTTGTGCAACTTCCTTGCACCAGTGGTAATAGTGTCATGAGATATAGATAGCCTACAACCCCCTCCACCCCAGCTCCTAAAAACTCTCCTGCTGGGAGTTGAGTGGAGTTGAGTTCAGACCACACTCTGGTCTAAGTACAATCTCCTTGAAGTCTTGTTTAACTTTTCCAGCACAATCTTTGCTTTGATAGTTAATATTATTAAGGATTATAAAATACATAGATTTATTAAAGGCCCAAAAGAAATGTAAGACTTACCATCCTCTGAATTCTAAAACAATTATTTATTTTAAACCCTTCAATGTTGTAATCATTCATATACTTTTATGTATTTAGTATTACTATATTCAGTGGTTAAAAATCTTCAGTGAATCTTCGAATATTGAACAATCTTATTGAACATAAGTATCTGTAAAACAACTGATAATAGGAATTAGATTTAATGAATAATTTGTTATACAAAAGAAATTGTTCCCAAATGGTTTCATACATTGCCAAATAGGATCCTTGCACAACCCTGTAAAGGAGATGATATTATCTTTCCAATAGAAAACTGAGGCTTAAGTCTTCTGCCCATTAGTTAATTGGATTATTCATTTTGTGGGTATTGACTTGTATAAGTTCTTCCTGGATTTTGGATACTAAACCTTAATCAGAAATGTCATTTGCAAATATCTTCTCCCATTCCAAAGCTTGCCTTTTAGTGTTGTTGACTGTTTCCTTTGCTGTGCAGAAGATTTTTTTATCTTGATGAAGCCCCAATAGTTTATTTTTTGCTTTTGTTTCCCATGCCTCTGGAGATGTGTCTAGTAAGAAGTTGCTACAGCCAATGTCGAAGAAGTTACTGCCTATTTTCCCCTCTAGGGTTTTGATGGTTTTCTGCCTCACGTGTAGGTCTTTCATCCATTTTAAATTCTCCAAAGAAGACATACAGATGGCCAAAGACACATGAAAAGATGCTCATCATCACTGATTATCAGGGAAATTCAAGTCAGAAGTACAATAGGATATCACCTCATACCTGTCAAAATGGTGAATATCAACAAGATACAACAGGTCTTGATGAGGATGTGGAGAAAGAGAAATCCTCTTGCACTGTTGGTGGGAATGCAATCTGGTGCAGCCACTCTGGAACACAGTATGGAATTTCTTTAAAAAGTTAAAAATAGGGGTGCCTGGGTGGCTCAGTCGGTTGAGCGTCCGACTTCGCTCAGGTCACGATCTCACGGTCCGTGAGTTCGAGCCCCGCATCGGGCTCTGTGCTGACAGCTCAGAGCCTGGAGCCTGCTTCAGATTCTGTGTCTCCCTCTCTCTCTGGCCCTCCCCCCATTCATGCTCTGTCTCTGTCTCAAAAATAAATAAATGTTAAAAAAAAATTAAAAAAAAAGTTAAAAATAGAACTATCCTATGATCCAGAAATTGCATTACTAGGTATTTACCCAAAGGATATAAAAATATTGATTCAAAGGGATACATGCACTCCAGTGTTCATAGCAGCATTATCAACAATAACCAATAGCCATTCATCAAACTGATAAGTGGATAAAGAACACACACACACACAGACACATATATAATCAGAGAAATGAAATTCATATATATATATAAAGGAATCAGAGAAATGAAATTTTGCCATTTGCAATGATGTGGATGGAGCTAGAGTGTATTACACTAAGCAAAATCAGTCAGGGAAATATAAATACCATATGATTTTATTCACATGTGGAATTTAAGAAATGAAACAAATGAACAAAGGGGAAAGGGGGAAATGAGGCAAACTATAAGAAACTCTTAACTAAAGAACAAACTGAGGGTTGATGAAGGGAGGTGGGTGGATGGGCTAGATGGGTGAAGGAGGGCACTTGTAATGAGCCCTGGGTATGGTATGTAAGTGATAAATCACTGAATTCTCCTGAAACTAATGTAGTATATGTTGGCTAACTAGAGTTTGAATAAAAAATTGAAACAAAAAAAAAAAAAGAAAAAGAAAAAAGAAAATTGAAGCTTAGAGTAGCTAAGAAACTTGACAGAGGTAAAACACTTTCTAAACTATGAACTTGCCTAAACTCAAAGCCTGAGATTTTCTATTATTTTGTTTATTATTTGTGGGGAAGATTATGATTTTTTTCCAACCATTTTTGGTCATTTTTATAGATATTACTTTGGAACATATTTATCTCAGAAAATGCCAACTTTACATTAATGACCTATACATTTGCTTATTCTAAAAGTAATGCTTTCCATGTATATTCAACCTGCAAATATTTGAAATTTATACATTTAAGCCTCAAACTTGCTTTATTTCTAATTAGAATAGTCCTAGCTCAGAAATATTTTTCAAATATGAAAAATACCATTTTTATTTATGCCAGCTATATTTCACACATACTGTTTTGGTATGCTAGTAGCATGTGATCTTTGATGCATATAAAGTGGATTATCTCCACACTAAATGGATCCAAATTGTTGCTGATGCTTTTGCTGTGAAGATTTATAACATAGTTCATTTTTCTTCTTTTTAGGTTTTATATATACCATCTGTATATGTGTTCCGGCTTTGAGTCTACCATTCACGATAACTGAGGTAAGACTGAAAAAGCCAAATACCCATTTTTGTGCAAAGGGTAACTCAATTAAAGAGAACATTAAGTAAATGCCTCTTGTTTAAAATCTATGCATTTTACTTTGGCAAATTTATATATATATAAATATATATAATATAATATATAATATAAATATAAATATATATAATATAAATATAAATATATATATAAATATATATAATATAATATATAATATAAATATATATAAATTGTATTTTTATATATTATTTTTATTTATATAATATATAAATCACATATAAACTTATATGTAAATACATATATAAACTTTATTATAGCTATTTCACTCATACTAGGAATTTTTTTTAAATTTTAGTTTAGAGCGTTTGATAATATTATAGCTTATTGTATGGATCTTGGAGTCTAATGGAATTTGGTTTTAGTCCTCTCTCTAATACATAGTTTCTAGTGTTATTAAGTTTCATGTATACCAAATAATTTTCTTCTATGTGATGCAAAAAAATAACCTTTCTATACAATGCGATATTTTAAGGTTAATTTATAATACAATACTATTCTCTATTTGTTTTCATCTTTACTTCCCTTCTTCCATGTTAGTTCACTCTGAATTTGTATGACAATCAAATCTATCTTAAATGATCAGGCCTATTTCAATTCCAATGAATGGAAATCCATTTCTAAGGGGCCAAAACAACAGAAGAGAATTATATTTCTTAGTTAAAACAAAACATGATGTCAGTCTTAGAAATGGCTAGCCCAGGGTTTTCAGTGAAATCAGGGACTTTATCCTCTCATTTCTGTTTTTCTTTGATGCTTTCATAATCTCAGATCAGATCAATTGATGGCTGGCTCTTTTTCCAGGTTTGTATTCTTATAGTTCAGTGATCACAAAGGATCTGTAGTTCTAGATTAAAGAAGAAAAGGAGCTACTTTATTGTCAAAACAATTTGAAAATTCCTAGGGAAGGACACAAACATATTTGGATCATGTCACATGCATACACATTGGACCAACATCATTGTTGAGAAAGTGGTACATAGAATATTATGAATATAAATATTACAAATAGATGGCTGATGTGTGAGTGTGAGAAACTGGTCAATCAAAAACAGTATCCCCAGTTTTTCGTGTCTTCTAACAAATTGTCAAGGGCGTGTGTCAAACAACTGAATATGAAATTTCCTCTGAAAATTTATGCAGTGCTTAATTTCCATGTTCTTTATGAAAAATTAACATTTTATATACAGCATTGTTAATTGCAAATAAAATAACATCACCACTGAGTAATATAAATGCCATAGGCTAGCTTCATTAGATTAATGAGCCAATGACTCCAACCTTGATGTCTCTCCTAATTATGCACAATGCACTGTTTCTTTCAAAAGAAGACATCTAATTAATTAGATACAAATGTCATCTATAGGTCATTGACAGCTAAGATGATCACTGATGATTCAGTTTAGTCCAAGGTAACTTAATACTCCTCTGGGATTTTCAGAAAATGTCATCTTTTAATCAAAACCTCCTGTAGTGAAGGATTATAGAAAAGTAAGTCTCCAAATCTTTAACTTTTTCACACAAAGTAACTGTTATCTAATCTGAGAGATAAATGCAGTGTTTTCCAGATACACACATGTGAAGATTTCCTTTTAGTCATGTCAACTAATTAGACATTTGAAAGAAGCATGTGCTTAAGAAATAAAAGGTTCATTCACATTTTTCATTGTCAATATTTAAAACTTCATTCTTCTTTAAGAGAAGAAATATGATGTATTCTTAATAGCAATACATTATTTCCACCATTTAGTCCTGAAAAACAACCCTTTCTGATATTTTTATGTTCATATTTAAGCATATTGAAGTTGATACTCTGGGAATATTCATTAAATATGTTCTTTTACAAAGTAAAAAAATAACAGTACCTTGTTGAATGATTGAAAGCAGTATACTGTTGCAAACTAAGAGGAAATGTCTACAAACCCTATATTATTTAAAGTGTCATGAAGGGCGCCTGAGTAGTTCAGTCTGACTTCAGCTCAGGTCATGATCTCGTGGTCCGTGGGTTCAAGCCCTGCATCGGGCTCTGTGCCGACAGCTCGGAGCCTGGAGCCT
Source organism: Prionailurus bengalensis (assembly GCF_016509475.1). NCBI lineage: Eukaryota > Metazoa > Chordata > Mammalia > Carnivora > Felidae > Prionailurus > Prionailurus bengalensis. Next base: position 38,149,329 of record NC_057343.1, read on the forward strand.
GCTTTGGATTCTGTGTCTCCCTCTCTCTCTCTGCACCTCCCCTGCTTGTACTCTGTCTCTCTCTCTCTATCTCAAAAATAAATAAATAAATATTTAAAAATAACAGAGTTTCACGAAAAGATTAAAATTAGGAATAGAACAAAAATATTTTATTCTTCCCTCAATCTTCATGCCAATTATCTGAATAATATGATGCCAAATAATGAATATGATCATTAATATCATAGAATATTTTTACGTCTAGAGTTCTCACCCAGAATATTATCAAAATATTTACACACTTACTCTGGTACTTATAAACTTTGGCAAGTAGACTACTCTTTATAAAATTATTTATTCTACAAATGGCATTGCACCAAACACCCTTATTTATAAAGGAAAAGGATTTAGATTTCATATATCTTATATTTATTGGAAAATGAAAATTTTATTTTCTCTGTGTTTTATCCTAAAAGGACAAAATCTTCTCATCTTATTTGTGGACTTAAATTTTAAAGATCAGAAGAGGTGATATAATACACATGTACATTATGTTGATTTTTTAATAATCCCCTTTCAAAAAAATATGATAGAATTGTTATACTACTTCCCTAAGATATGATTTAACTAAAATTTGGTTTTCTGATTTTTTTTTATTCAAAAGTCCAGTCTCATTACCTTTTATGTTTACTTATAATGCATGAACTGGAACAAAACACCCCTATAAGAAAACATTGCTATATGTTAGCTGAGTAGATTCTTCAGGGCCTCTGAATTCTAGATAGCCATATATAGAACTTACTATTTCAACAGATTTTTAAATAAAGCATCTTTCTGTCTATGTAAAATAAAATCCTATAGCCTCAAATGTAACATGAGAGTTATAAGAATAATTTTGAAAAGATACTTTCATAGAAGTTACAATCCAAAGAGATCACTAGGCATAAATATGACTAAAATACTAAGTAGAAGTTTTCTAAAGTACTAGGAATATTGCTAGGTCCTGGAATCAAGGAAGGTATGATCAAGGGAATAAAGTGACATTTATTTTGGGCCTTGATGAGAGGTTATTACCAGATGTGATAGCATGTAGAGAATAATCTAGGTAGAGATTGGACCGTAAATAAATGCAAAATGCAAATGAAGAAGTGACATTTCTAGGAAATGGCAAACATTACAGAATTTTATTGGTGTCTAGGATGTATAAATAGGGGTATACAAGAGCAAATGCCTTAAAAATATGGTTGGAGATCAATGATTTATGCTCTGTAAATTCCTGTTTGGTTTATTTTGGTCAGAGTTTTCATTGTGGAAACAACTCATTTGGAAAACTTTTAGAGATTTCATCTCACAGTATACTGTGGGATAAATTAGAGTAAAAGAAACGTATGTAGGAATTTTCAGCTTTTTAAATCCGTGCTTCTCCCCCATTTACATTAATTATATAGCCTCATGGCTTCCATTCTATTATATCAGTAACATGGATTTTATTTGAAATTTTAAAAATTTACTATAACAAAAAGGAAACCAAAACAAAGGTTAATGGGCAAAATTACATGCATATAAAAGCTAAATTTTTAACAAATAATTATAGAGCTTAATGCTTTAGAATAATGCAAAGATACTCAAATTACTACTTAAGTTTACATGACTTATTTATTTTCGTTTAACCTAATTTAACCACAGTGTTAAATTAAAAAAAAAAGTTTTAATGTTAATTTTTGAGAGAGAGAGAGAGCATGAACAGGGGAGGAGCAGAGTGATAGGGAGACAGAATCAGAAGCAGGCTCCAGGCTCCGAGCTGGTCAGCACAGAGCTCAACGCGGGGCTCAAACTCACAACCCATAAGATCATGATCTGAGCCGAAGTTGGACGCTTAACCAACTGAACCACCCAGGCACCCCACCACAATGTTAAATTTTAATTTAACATGCATGTGTATCTATGCTTGTAAGTTTTATTTCAGGGTAGAGATCATAGGGTATTGTTCAAAAGAGGAGCATGATGAATGAAACTCTTAAATGGCATACTGTTTACGTTTATGGTCCACAATTTTTAAATTATGCATTTTACTTTAATGAAAGAGTAATTTTGCAGCACCACAGATTAAGTTCTACCTTAAATTTCAGGCCAAGGACTGTTCAAAATAGGTTGTAACCATTTATTTATTGAGCATGTGGTATATTCCTATGTTGATGGTAATGGATAGGAAGGTAGAGAATCAGAAGTGCCAGAATCATTGCTTCATCAGACATTGCAAACAGAGCTGACATATTTGAATATGAATAAAAAAGAATGGGTTAACATCATGGAAGAGTAAAAATAGAAAACACGAGATATATAGCAATATTCAAATCTACTGTAAGAGGCCAGGGGAAACCTCTGTAAGGAATTCATATTTAAGGTTAAGCTAAGAAGTGGTGCTCAAAGTGTGGTCCCTGGAAAGCACATAGGAACTCTATAAGAAATGGAAATTTTCCAACTGGACCCCAGATGTACTAAGTCAGAAAGAGTGCAAGATCGAGGAAACTGTGTTGTAACATATACCTTCCTGGTGATTTCAGTGTGCAGTGCAGGTTGGGAATGTATGATCTAAACTCCTACAGGAAGAGAAGAAATTGATTGAGCAAGAGGTGGGAGTGGAATGTTCCATGCATTATGCTTCAGGTATGAAGAGAGAGAGATTTGGTTAAAAAACTAAAAGAAGACAAAAGCACAGGGAAAATGAGATAAAATAATGCTAGGTGTACAATCAGGGGCTCAATTGTGAAGAACTCTAGGAGAACTTTGTACTTTATTTTAAAAAGTATTCAATTATGTATTTGTAGTATGTCATTTTATATAAAGTCACAAATACCTATTCCTTACAAAAGTAGTATATTTAAGGTATTATTAGAGTCTACAAACCATTCTCATTATGGCACCAAGCAATGGTGCCTTTGCCTTTCGTTATATATAATCTCCTCAGCTCCTTTCTTACTTTTATGTGTTACAGAACAACTAAATTTAATAGATAACAATTAAAAACCACTCTACTTTCTACAGTATTGTGCCAACAGATTTAAATTAACCAATATGCATAAAGATAAGTAACTAAAAAACTATTTCCATACATATAATACTCTATAATATTATACTTTATATTTCAAGAAGCACTTTTGCATATATGTTAACAATGTCAATATCCTTTAAAAAGATCTATTGTACACTTACAAATTTAAAAAGTCTTATCTAATATTCCATACTAAGTAATATCTATAGAGGGACATAAACTTCATACAATATGTATTTTTCATCTGTTTTCTTTACTGATGCCCTTCAAGCACTTGTAAGAGTGCTTGTAAGTACCATTGTAGGTACAGTAATTGAGTCACTATAACATTATCAGCTACTAGTATATATAGATTTAATGTCAAAACATTTAGTTGGTCATGTAATTTTACAATCTTCCATTACAGATAATCATGTTGCCCATCTCAGTCTTTCTCCATTTATGCTGCATGGTAGGCTACTTAAAATGATATATATATAGAAGGTTCTATCATATGCAGATTCTTTCTTTCAATACTAGGTTTACTTTTTCAATTTCTTATCACCTAACCCTCATACAAATTTTAGCTGGCCAGGTTGAAACAGGATTTGACTTTTTCCTTAATATCTACTGTATATATATACTACACACAGACACACAGACACACACACACACACACACATTTTAAATCTACTTTGTTTTGTGCAGTCATGTGAAGTGAAAGATTCATCTGTCTTCTGCATAAAAATCAAGCAGTGAGTAGTCATTGTGACAATACATAGAGGCAGCTCTTTGCTCATCCTTTCAGCCATAGCAAAGAGAGGGATTAAAAAGAGAAGAGTGAAGATGCACATTTTTCCGTTATGTTTTTATACAGCCCCAAATAAGCTTGTTACACCTAGAGGTTTAAAAAAAATGTATTTCTCCCAGTATGCCTTGTATTAAAATGTATGTCTGCCTTGGCAACCTTCTACATATTTATATCCTACTTCCATTGGGTCTTAACTTTCTCAAAATACAAGTAAACAATAAAGCATTGGAACACATTGGATGAAGCCAGTGAACAGAAGTCATTTTCTGCATTTGTACCACATTAGGTACATCTTTGTTTTTTGCTCTAAAATAAAATGTATACACCTCAATTGGAAGGATGATGTAAAACTAACATATAAAACATATAGATAAAGCAATAAGATAATTGGAAAACACAGTTATATTTGACAATATCGTTCATAAATGCTAAACAGGCAATGTGTCTGGGCCCCTCCTATGACATACATCTCTACAAATACACCGTCTCCATAGGAAACCAAATTAAGTTTCAAGTTTCATCATAAATTTAGTTTTTTGTGTGTATGAAAAAAGAATTGTATATACATATGTAGAATATTTTGGCTCTCTTTGGAGCCATGAAGGAAAAACAGATAAGGAAAAACAGACAACTCTATAATAAATAAACATGGGTTAAATTCTAAACATTTTTATTTATTAGATTCTGATTTGCCCCTTAGCAGTAGAGATTCTCAAGAATGATGGTAGAAAGTCTGGTTCTGAAGTACATTTACCTGGGTTCAATTTGAACTTTGTCACACAACCCTAGATGATTTGGACAAGTTATGTAACTTCTTTTAATTTGGAATGGGATATTCTAAGGAGCAAATGAGGTAAGACATAATGCGCTTTGTTCAGATACAATATTTAAGAAATATGTGCCATCCATGACATTAAAGATAGAAATAAAAATAATATGTAAGGTACACTATAGATTTCTCTCATGTTTTAAATTTGTGAGATCCACTTTTACTGTTTCTTTTATATCCCTATCTAAAGTGTGTTATTTTTTATAGTATTTACAGCTTTTATCAGTAAAGCAAAAATAAATTTGTGGGGCCTTTAATTGTATTGGTGTAGAAAATACCGCACTCTAAATCTACATACAATTTTTTTTTTTCTTTTCTTGATTCTTTTATCTGTTCCCATTTCTCTACCCTCTGAAAACCCATTAATTATTTTGGAAAAAAAATCAGATTGTTAGTATTCCGCTCATATTTTAGTTCTGATATTATAAGGCTGTTGAGCAAAATAAGAATTCAAATTCTGTAACACTAAATGTGATCATGATCTTGCAAATCTGTGCGAATCTTGGTTTTTAATATTTGTAACTACCTTATTTAGCTTTTTGTTCTGTTTGTTCATATTAATCCCTTAATTGTTTTTCACATTTCTATCTGGTAAGTTATGTACTTTTGTTCTCCAAACTTTACTTTGTCATTTGTATTCTCACCTTGGTGCCCTGATTAATGGTGTGACCCTTGGTAATTTGCTCTGTGACTCCACAGATCTCTGTTAACTCTGCAGGCCGTTGGGATACACAGTGTTTCTAAAAGAAAAGACTGTGTCTATAAGTCCTTGGCAATGTTTAAAATACATATGTCTGATGACATAAAGTAGAAGTACTTATTGGAGGTATAAATGGGCTTCTGCGGATCTTTGTGACATTTTTCTAGGAATGGAATCATTTTGTGAAGCTTATTGATTGGGTTCAAGGGAGATCAGTGAATCAGTTGTAAAAACTGCACTTCATATTTTGTAATCTTGGCAATGAATGCACTGACCAATTTCAAGGTTTAGAAGAAAAGAATCAGAAACAATGCTGCATTTGTTTAGAAATGTGCGGAATGTGTTAGATAAACCAATCAATACCTAATTACTAGTCTGCAGCCTTCTCTGTTTTAATGCTCAGGCTTTCACAGAGATAAACCACCTGCTGTGTGACCTGATGTATTTGTTCTGACAGCACTTTTAAAGGGACTGCTCACAACCTGGCAATAACTTCCAGAAGAAATAATTTTCCGAGAGACTTATTTCCCCACACATATCCGACTAAATATACAAAGCCAAAGAAACTCATGAACAAATAAATGTATGAAGTCCAGAATCTCCAATTCTATATAACATCAGTGAAATGTAATAAAAAAAAAACACACTTATTTCTCACTACAATTAATGGAAAAACCCCAAGGGTACTAGTTATTATGTACAATTCTATCTATGACTATATGTATGTTGGTTAATGGGTAAAAGCTATTTCTAACTATCACATTTGCTCAAACCTGTGATCAGTCCACAGAGGCACTGAAGGCTCTCACTGGTGCTCTCCACAATTCCACCAAAATATAATTTAGAAAAAAATATTCAAAGATTTTATTTTGTGTCATTCATGCATTGATTGCAAGCAAGACTCTGCTAAGTCTGAGTAGAATTCAGGTATTCATAATCTATGGTCCTTATAATTCCTCTTTCTCTAATAAGCAAGATAAATATGTACCCAGGGTATCTGATTACAAGACACTGTTTTCCTTTTCCTTGAAATTCTGAAAGTATGGTGCTTCAGCCAAAACAAGTCTTCAGGGGGAAAGGGAAAAGAAGGCAGCATAGGAACATTTTCTTCCCTTAGGGTATCTTGAAAACACTTTTTAAATTGAATTAATGTAATTAAGATGCTTACATGCAAAAATGGAGAAAATACTCCATCTAGACCTTATATGAAAATCTCAGGAAAACTGTATATAATTTTAAAAGTTACCTTAAAAATTCAGATGCATTATAAATGGTAGATGCAACAACGATGTTCAGTATTACTGCTGTGGATTAATTTTTTTTGGTAGTTCATATAATAGTCCTTATTGATTTTTTTTTGTTATTGATTTACTTTTTAAAAAGAAACATTATCCACATATCTTCAAAGTGTCATTCGTTTCTACCTTTTCTGTCATTTTTTTAAAAACTACTTTATTTACGTGTCATTCACTTCTGGGAGAAGTTTGCCCTTTTTGCCAGCGATTACAATTTTTACACTGTAACCTTTGTCATCAATTATTTCAAATACTAATTGTATTACATTATTTTGGGTTTCTACAGATAGTTTCCCCCAATTCACATAACTTGGTTTTCAATTCTAGCTCACAAAGTCCACATTGTCTGACATTATTAAGAGTAAGAATGTAAATACTCCCTGAAATTTCATTCTGTTTAATGGAGCAATTTTTTTTGTTTTGAGTTGTGACTTTCCTCCAAATATCCTCTTGTGTGCAGAATTTTTCCATAAGAGCACGCTTTTTTTGTTTCATCTTACTTATTTTTGAGTGAAGAGATATTAAATCAGACCCAGCATTTAAATATTTGCAGGTAATGTGGAAGCTGCTTCTTTGGGTGCTCTTAGATTTTATTTCCCAGGGTGTGAACTGGAGTGGAGATTGAATTATTCAACCTCCAATATAGTTTTCAGGACTTGCGGACTTTGTGGGGTCTTTTTGTTTGTTTTAATATTTTTAAAGTTTATTTATTTTGAGAGAGAGAGAGAGAGAGAGAGAGAGAGAGAGAGAGAGAGAATGAGAGAGAGAATCCAAAGCAGGCTCTTCATTGTCAGTGCACAGCCCAGTTCGGGACTCAAATCCACAAAAGCGAGATCATGACCTGAGCCAAAATCGAGGGTCGGAGGCTTAACTGACTGACCCACCCGGGTACACCCAGGACCTGCAGACGTGGATCTACACTACCGCAGTGTAGTGGAGAATAGTGAAATGGGATCTGTCCTCGCTCTGCTTTGACTAATTTTGAAATTGATATGTAATGGGAAGGGACTTTATTGAAGCAGAATTTATAAAATTATGCAACTGCTATAAGCAACACACCAGGGTGAACTCTTCCTCTGAAACTTGTCCTATCACCATTCTTTCTGCAATCATTTTTCTAAGCTAAATAGAGGGCTTGCCAAAGGTATCAGGACCTAGAACTGACCAGCCCCTACTTCTCAGCTGTTTTTAAAGCTCTTGCTTGTAGCTACATTTAGAAAAGAGGCTGTGATCTTCTGACCACTATAGCCAGTAGTTGATCAGAAATGTGAGCATGCGTGAACGGGAGAGAGGGAAAGAGAATAGTTTGTGCTTCTTTCACCCAGATGTCTTAGTTCTCCTGGGCTACTTTAGCAGAATACCACAGATTGGGTAGCTCATAAACAATGGAAATATATTTCTCACTTCTCAAGACTGCAAAGTCCAAGATTAGGGTGCCAGCGTGGCCCAGTGAGGATCCTCTTCCTGGCTAATAATCAGCTCCTTTTCACTATGTCCTGTTATGGTGGATGGAACTGTTTGAAGAGCACTAATCCTATTCATAAGGGCTCTACCTTCATGACCTAATCACCTCCCAAAGGCCCCATCTTCTAACACCATCACATTAGGCATTATGATTCTAACTTGTGAATTTTGTGGAGACATAAACATTCAGACCTTAGCAACAGACATGCACTTTTTGTTAGGTTATATATATTCATAGGTTATATATAGATGCACATATATAGTTAACATATACATGTATAATCATATTTATATTAATATAAATGGGCATTTATGTTCACATGTGTATGTGTAACGTATGTAGTGTTTAATATACGTGTGATAATGTATGCATGCCAGAATGCATATTGTGTGTGTACATGTGTGTGTATATGCACATGCAAGCACATGCTCTTGTATATGATTAATGTGTTGCAAAGTAACAAATCATGCAAATTTATGCAAAATGCATAATTTCATTTTTCTGTGATTCTGTTAATCCACCAAAGTTTTCTCTCATCAGTCATAAAAGTTCCACTTTTCTTCATAAAATCTGTGTCTCTGAACTATAATGTGCCTCCTATTGGTATAAAAGGAAGACTCAAAGCTTTTTTAAAACCTTGAATACTCAGAAGCTCTTTTTATTTTTTTTAATGTTTATTTTTGAGAAAAAGAGAGACTGAGAACGAGTGGGGGAGGGGCAGAGAGAGGGAGACACAGAATCTGAAGCAGGCTCCAGGCTCTGAGCTGTCAGCACAGAGCCCAACACGGAGCTCGAACCCATAAACCGTGAGAACATGACTTGAGCCGATGTCAGAAACTTAACCAACCAAGCCACCCAGGCATCCCTCAGAAACTCTTTTTTTTTACAGACAGCGATTTCATGGACTCCTTTAGTGCTTTCAGTCAGTTCCATGTCCCAGTAATCACAATAAAATATATTCCTAAATATAATTGTCAGTTTTGAGATATTTAATGCTTTCTCACTCCCATGCCTCCCTAATTTAACTGTGGCTATCTCCATGCCATCAGGAGCAGGGTGGGAAGACATACCCTTAATCTGAACTTTGTTTCAAAGATGATTTTTTAATGGGCTTTTGTCACTCAAAGACTTTGTCAGTCATATTTTATTTGGATTGTAGAATTTGATTTAACACTCCAGGGGCCTGTATTTCTGGACTGTCTCTATTTTTAGAAGTTCTGCTTGAAAATCATTTAATTTTTTTCTTTGCTCATCTCTTTCACATAAAAACCTGCTATAAGCAGCTGATAGGACTCAATACATACGATATCATACTCTCACCTTCTTTCTTGCCTTTTTGCCTAGGGCATCAGACACAATTGCACATGGGCCTCCCTTCACGTAATTGAAGGCAATAGTTTGGCAAATAATTTTTCCACGATAAATCACAACTCTCTAGTCTTCCTACCTTTGATCTTCATTTCATTGCTCTCTGTCACTTTACCACTAATCCAAGGATGTGTATTTAAGGTACTTTTATGCCAGGATTCCTACTTAAAAATACAGTTTTGTATTAAGGAGGAGCACTTGTAGCATACACCAAAATAAAAGTGACAACACGATATAAATGTATTCCTAGCTGTCATAACAATTCAAGGAGTGTTCTACAGACAGCTTTCCAACCAGTAACTCAGGGAGCAATCCTTCCTTAGTCTTGTGGATCCACTATTCTCTAGGCCCTGGGATTTCTCTCTTTTCCCTGCTGTTGGGGAAAAGAGTGAGGATACTACAGAAAATATTTGCATCGGGCGGGTCTGGAAGGGGCATCTCTCACTTGGCCACATAATATTGGCCAGAACTCACTGAAGTGGCCAAGGCTCACAGTGAGGGAGTCCACGAATTATGGTCCAACTGCATCCCAGGAAAGAAGGGAAACACATAAATGTTGGTGAACGTAGTCTCTTCTGCAGGTGCTTTAAGAAGAAGAGGCCCAAAGAGGTTACATTCTCGATATTATCTGAGTGCCAACCAAGAATATAGAATCACTTATGATAGCTCATGAAAGGAGACATAATTGTGACGTACAAGAAAGGGGTATCCCAGTGATTTGAAGTTAGCAATCATGATTTGACAAGGTCTCATAAAACTTATAGTTGGGAAATCATTAGAAATTAATATTTATGTTTTATCCAATATTTGAGGCTACATGATCATGTCATCATTACTTCTGCCTGGATGTTTGCCCAGTCTCTAATCTTTCTCCTGGTCTTTTCAGCTTTATTTTGCATATAGACCCGTAGTAAAGCAAGATTCTAGAGAGTGTGCTTGCTGATGCAAAAAGGTCTGTGTGCAGAGGCATTATACTTACTTTTCTGTATGGCTACTCCCTATATAATCTACAAACCTTGATTTGCATAAATCTGTTCCAAATACCCCTGCCAAATATCAAATTATTATACATTCCTAATAATACATATTGAAAAAGTTTAGACTTCTCCAGATGGACGTGTTTTAATTCAAACTTAAAGTTATATCCCAGTGTGGAAGGGATTTACTACCCTTTAGCCAGAACAGCATAATATACATTTCCATATTTTCTCTGAAAGGTTCTTATCAGTTGCCCTATTCCTAGTTTAATTTAATGTCTTGCTAATACTTGATTGAGATACAGGAAATAGAGTCCCACTCAGGGTCACTAGAAAATGAATTATTTAGTGTCCTTCTTACTGGGAAATAAAAGACAACCTATACAACACAACTTGATAGGAAATGAAGCAGAGATACCATCAAAGGTATGAAAATTCTCTTTCTCTCCATCTGGGTCCAAATGATCACAGTTTCTCTGCATATTGTTCTTCTCTCAATGGAATGACTTCGTAAACTTCAGCTTTTATTGCACATGGTCAAACATTTTCCGCTTTTCCTTATAGTATGATGAGTCTTACTAATAATGCTCCTATAAGTATATTTCCTTCATATGTGTTTTGAATTATATCCCTGGTACTAATGAGCCAGGATCTTGAAAGTCAATATTCCAAATTTTTCACATAGGAATGTGGTCATCTCTTTTTTTTTTTTTTTTTTTTCAACGTTTATTTATTTTTGGGACAGAGAGAGACAGAGCATGAATGGGGGAGGGGCAGAGAGAGAGGGAGACACAGAATCGGAAACAGGCTCCAGGCTCTGAGCCATCAGCCCAGAGCCTGACGCGGGGCTCGAACTCACAGACCGCGAGATCGTGACCTGGCTAAAGTCGGACGCTTAACCGACTGCGCCACCCAGGCGCCCCGGAATGTGGTCATCTCAGACAATAGTTCTAGCATATCACTGGCTATGGGTAAGTTGCTCATTGGTCAAGTATACAAATATAGTCCTATCATCTGTATCTAGGGGAGGGAAGAAAAATAATACAGAGCACACAAAAGTGAATACGTGACATGTACTATAATCATGCTTTTTATGCAAGGAGTTAATTACACAAAGCTCTCAGCTTTCTATTGTTGTGTAACACATTACCCCAAACTTACTTGCTTAAATGAACACAAATTTATTATCTCAGAGTTTTCTTTTTTTAGGTTCATTTTGAGAGAGAGACAGAGCATACACTCGCACAAAGCAGGAGAGGGGTGGAAAGGGAGAATACCAAGCAGGCTCTGAGCTGTCGATGTGAGGCTGACACCAGGCTCAATCTCACCAACCCTGAGGTCATGACCTGAGCCAAGATAAAGAGTTGATGCTTAACCCGTCCGACTTCTGCCAGGTCACGATCTCGCGGTCCGGGAGTTCGAGCCCCGCGTCAGGCTCTGGGCTGATGGCTCAGAGCCTGGAGCCTGTTTCCGATTCTGTGTCTCCCTCTCTCTCTGCCCCTCCCCCATTCATGCTCTGTCTCTCTCTGTCCCAAAAATAAATAAACGTTGAAAAAAAAAATTAAAAAAAAAAAAAAAAAAGAGTTGATGCTTAACCAACTGAGCCACCCAGGTGCCCCATTATCTCAGAGTTCTATAGTTCAGAAGGCCAGATAGGGCTTAACTGCTTTCTCTCCTCAGTGTCTGAATGGCTGAAATAAATGTGTCAGTTAGCTATATTCTCATCTGGAATTTGGGATTTTTCTCCAAGCCCATATAAATTACCTGCGTAATTCGGTTCCTTGTAGTCGTAATATTAAGGTCCCTGTTTTCTTGCTCTTTGTTGGCTAGAGGTTATGCTCAAATCCTACAGGTTGTTCTCAAATCCTTGCCACATGTGCCCCCTTCAACCTACAAATCCAGCAAAGGAATATCTCTCACATCACATCATTTTATCATCAGGAAAGGCCAATCCCATCTGTTGAAGTCACACCCAACAAGATAATCTCTCTTTTGATTATCTTAATTAGTAACCTTAATTACTATCATTTTAATAGTAATTACTAATTAACTACTTAGTAATTAGTAGCTAATTATTAAATGGTTAATTAATAACCTTAATTCTAATGCTTAACTGATTGGAGATACCTTAATTAGAGTAACCTTAATTAGGTTCGAAAGAAACATTTAATGAAACATAATCACAAGAATGATATTCATAGTCACTAGTCATGCCCACCTGCAAGGAAAGAGAATTATACAGGCATGTCCTTAGAGAATAGGAATCTTTGGGCCCATCTTAGAATTCTTAGAATTCCATCCATCCTCTGGCCCCCAGTGACTTACCTTCTTCCCAAATACAAAATACCCTCTCCCTAGTTCATTACTAGTCTCATTTCATTAGGGCATGAGCTCAAGTCCCAAATCATATCCTTTAAAGCTAAATTTTATCTCATCAGTTCAAGCCCATAATCATATCATTAAACTTATTTATATCTACATCAAGTATGGACAAAGCTCCCAGGTATACGCCATTAAGTAAACCTCTTTGTTACCCTTTCAAATTTGTTTTGACTCTTGCGTGTCTTTTCCCTTTTGACATAAGTTATAGAATCAACTTGCTAATTTCCTCAAAAAAAAAACCTGCTTGAATTTTTTTGTCATTTCTTTGAATATATGGATCCTTTTAAGGAGAATAAACATGTTAGCAGTATTGTGTTGTCAGCCCATAGACATGGTCTGCATCTATAATAAATTAGGTCTTCATTAACATCTCTCAGCAGTGTTTTTAGTGGTGAAGTCTTGTATATCTTTGTTAATATTATGCCTAATTATATGTTAAGGCTATGTTAATGTTATTTAAAAATTTCACATTCCACATTTTTATGTTATTGTATAGAAATAAGTATGATTTTTACATTTTTTATCATATGACCTTATTCAATTAATTCTGGTAGTCTTTCTATAGATTCTTTAGGATTTTCGCCATATTCACAATCATGTCATCAGCAAATAAGAATAATTTTGTTTCTTCCTTCCCATTGGAGGTGTGTGTGTGTGTGTGTGTGTTTTCCCTTTTTTTTTTTTAAGTTTATTTGTTTATTTTGAGAGAGAGAGAGAGCATGAGTAGGGGAACGGCGGAGAGAAAGGGAGGGAGGGAGAGAGAGAGAGAGAGAGAGAGAGAGAGAGAGAGAGAGAGAGAGAGAGACTAAATTCCAAGCAGGCTCTGCACCATCAGAACACAGGTGGATGGTGGGGCTCAAACTCACGAAACTGCGAGTTCATGACCTGAGCCAAAACCGAGAGTCAGATGCTTAACCGACTGAGCCACCCAGGCGCCCCTTCCCATGTTTAACTCACTGGTCAGGACTCCAGCATTATGTTGTATAGGAAAGATGACATTGGGTACTTTTTCCCCACTTTCCATTCTTAGAAAGAAGACATTCAGTCAGTCTTTCACCGTGTTCATAATTATGATATAAATATGGAGTTTTTTGTTGAAGTACTTTATTGGATTTAAAAACTCTCCTCTATTCTTAGCTAGCTGAGCACTTTCATGACTAGATATAGATTTTTCCAAAATATTTATTTGAATGCATTAATATGATCATGTGGGTTTTCTATGAATATGGGGAATTGCTTTGATTTATTTCCAAATCTTAAAATAATTTTGCATTATGAGGCTAACCACAATTAATTAGTCATGATGGATTATCTTTTTTTGTTGTTTTTACATATTGCTGGATTAAATTTGTTATTCAAGGGGCACCTGAGTGGCTCAGTCGGTTAAGCGTCTGACTTCATCTCAGGTCACGATCTCACAGTCTGTGAGTTCGAGCCCCACGTCGGGCTCTGTGCTGACAGTTCAGAGCCTGGAGCTTGCTTCAGATTCTGTGTCTCCCTCTCTCTCTGCCCCTTCCCTGCTCATGCTCTGTCTCTCTCTGTCTCAAAAATAAATAAAAACATTAAAAAAATTTAAAAAACATTGTTATTCAAATATAGTTTTATAGTATATTACTAGAAAATCTGTACCAGATTTATTGATACGTACACCTATGTGTATATGTTTAAATGTCAGAGTACTTTGTAAAGGCCTTTTTAAGAGTGTCCTCAAAGAAAAATTAAGAAACTTTGTAAAAAGGCCTAATTTAAAGTTTTTAATATTCCCTTAATTTATTGTATTATTAAGCATACTGTTTATTATATATTTAAAACAAGATTGTTTAGAAGTTATTTTGTAGTGTACTCAGTTTACCACCAAAGATCACTTTCTTTTTAAATTTCTAACTCATATTTTAAATATTGAAGCAACAAAAAGTCTGATGATAAATTCAAGCAAGTGATATATTGTTCCTAAAAGCTATAACTTTTTTTCTTCTTTGACGAGTAAGAAAATATATGCTTTTATGGGGATCCTGGGTGGCTCAGTCGGTTAAGCGTCTGACTTCAGCTCAGGTCATGATCTCACAGTCCGTGAGTTTGAGCCCCGCATCAGGAGCCTAGAGCCTGCTTCAGATTCTGTGTCTCCCTCTCTCTCTGCCCCTCCCCTGCTTGTGCTCTGTCTCTCTCTGTCTCAAAAAAATAAAATAAAATAAAATAAAATAAACATTAAAAAAATTTAAAAAAAAGAAAATATATGCTTTTCTCACTATTTCCACATAAACTCAAGGTAAAATTTTATTAAGCTTTAGTTAACTTTGATCATGATATTTTATTTATTTTCTCATTCCTACCTTCAGTAAATATTTAAACATCAGTATTTAGAAGACTATTTCTCAAGACATCTTTGTGATTAGATAATTAAGCAAATGCATATTTGCTTCTCAGTTGTAACCCTTGTTTTAAGTTGGGGCCATGTAATGTTAAATAATACAAAATTAGCAGAAGTAAAGGATGATGATTCTGGGAGAAGCATTAAGGTTTAGGGTTCATATATTTTGGTGATTTAAACTTAACATCTTAATCTTTATATGTTCTTCATTCCCATGTTGTGTATTTTTTCTGAAACTATAGACTAGAATTGATTTTACGATGGAAATTATTTTCTTATCACATCCACCTGTATTTTAGATTTCAGTGATTTTGTAAAGAAAACTTTTCTACTCTTTGCATTTTGAAAATTATATATCTTCCATAGATAAGACAGAAGCTCCTCTGGATTATGTGACACAATTTTACAATTAAACCTTTTTCGCCAGAAATCTCCACCAGTTTATCACTTTTATTAAAGATTGCAATCTTTTTCCCAATTCTTCATTCCTTCTGTATGTACGTCATTTGCCATGTCCTATTGCACTTTATTACACTAGAGATGATGTGTATTTCCCCAGCTGGCTGATATTTGGCTGAGTCAAGTAACTTATCTGGCTAATAGAACGCCCGTAGCAGAAGCTGTGAGTCCTGTCTGTTCTGATCCTAGACCTTAAGTGGCATCACACAAATTCTTATCCTTCTTATGCTTTTGCCATTATGATTACCAGAAGAAATACACTGGTTAAGCTATTGGCTAAAAGAGAATAAGAGATTAGTGGCCCAGTAATGAATCTAACATGTATTTACAGTTAGATCGAGCCAAGCCTAAGTAGACCCACTGGCACATGAAGAAACGTAAATTATTGTACTCCCAAGCTATTGCACTTTGGTGTGATTTGTTCTATAGTATTATACTTGTAGATTTCATTATTTTTGCTATGTCATATTGTATGTATTTCAAAATTATGTAAGCAGAGAATTCCTCGCCAATTTGGAATGCGAACATAGTAATACATTAGCCTCCCCTTTCGTGCAGCTTTGTTTTCCACAGTTCCAGTTACCTACAGGCAGCTGTATCAGAAGCAGATGTATCATCAGAAGTTCAATAGTGGCCTAACGCTAAGTCACAGTGCCTGTGTCATTCTCCTCCCTTTATCTCCTCACATAGCCATTTTCTCACCTCACATCATCACAGGAAGAAGGGGGAGTACAGTTTAATAGAACATTTGGAGAGACCACATTCATATGACTTTTATTACAGCATATTATAATTGTTCTATGTTATTGTTAGTTATTGTTAACCTCTCACTGTGTCTAATTTATAACTGAACTTTATCAGGGGCATGTAGGTATAGGAGAAAACATTGTGTATAGGGAGCTCAGCACTGTCTCAGGTTTCAGGCGTCCCCAGAGGATCGTGGAATTTATTCACGGCAAACATAGAGTGCTTACTTTTTTGACAGTCTCAGGTCATGCTTGATTTCCCTTCCTTTCTTTAGCTTCTTGTCTCCATTAATTGAGTGTACAACTCCTTGTTATTCTTATTAGACTTTGCATTCGCTTACATGTATATATCAATTAGATGATTACATGTGTTACCTGTTTACATTAAAGTGAGGTTTTCTGATGATAATGATGATGATGGTAATACTGATTATTTTCATTTTTACAGTAAAAGAAGGGAATATGCAACCATGCTTTTTGGGGAAATGAATTTTTAGTCATTTTCATTATCACTTTATTTTTTATCGATGACCCAGTAAAGTCCCAGAGAAACATTATATATATATCAGCATTCCCTGTTATATATATATATTATATATATATAATAATATGCCACAGAGGAAAAAAAAGACAAAATTTATGTGTGTGTGTGTATACCTATATCTATATATAGACACAGATACATCAGTCCTTTTTTCAGTACTTATAAATTTGAGCAAATTATTTCCTTTTTGGCCCCATTTTTTTCATTAACATATCTATAATGTAGTATTATGTTAATTTTTTGCATTCCTTTCCATGAATCACAATACTGGCAATACAGGGGGAACATAAAAATCAGTCATACATAAAATTCCTCTGTTTTCTCAATTTGCCCAGACCGCTACAATGTTAATTTACTTACACATTCCTGTGCTCTCGTCCTTCTATTTACTACTTACCTATCTTTTGATTTGTATGTAAATCATAATTTTTAGTGAAGTTTTGGACACTCATGGCTTCATAAATTAGCTTTCTCATTAAAAATCTTGATTTCTTTGCATAATTTGAAGGAAAAAGTCAGGGATATTGAATATAAGTTCTTGGTGACAGGAATATGAGTTTTACCTGTAATTTCATCTCCCTTAGGAAGTTACCCAGCATTTTGTTTGTTAAAGGATTCATATTCCACACATGGCAAGATGAAACATCTACAAATCTATGACTTTCAGTAATAGAAGTGCTGTTCTTTTCTTATATAAAGCTAGGTGTTTAGGCTGTTTTTTTTTTTTTCAGTTTTGGAGATTTTTAAAAATAAAGCTGAATGATTTCACCTCAGGCAAAGAAAAATGGCTCGAATTTGTCAAAAGCAGAGTTTTTAATAATTATAATTTAGGGAGTTTTCTTCAATACTGTTTTAAAATTTGAGGGTGCCTGGGTGGCTCAGTCAGTTGGGCATCTGACTTGGGCTCAGGTCATGATCTCACAGTTGGTGAATTCGAGCCCCGTGTTATGCTCTGTGCTGACAGCTCAGGACCTGGAGCGTGCTTCAGATTCTGTGTCTCTCTCTCTCTCTGCCCCTCCCCCACTCACACTCTTTCTCTCTCAAAAATAAAACATTAAAAACAAATTTAGAATTTGAAGGCAGTATTACTTGTGCTCTTATATTCTTTATTTTCCTCAGTACCAGCTGTTTAAATGGGTGAACATATTCTTTATGCTTCTCATCGAGAAAATAATATTCTAAAATAATCATCCAAAAGCAGTTGGTTATTTTGAAAAAGAATTAAGTTATTATTTGGAATAGTGCAATCTTCAAAGAAGTTCCGATATACCTATAATTAGGAATATATATACACGAGTTCACTTTCAATTTTTTAATTCAATTTAATTTTATTTTAATCCTAGTAGAGTTTACATACAGTGTAATATTAATTTCAAGTATACAGTATAGTGATTCAACACTTCCATACAATAACCACTGCTCATCACAAGTGTACTCCTTAATCCCATCACCTGTTTAGCTCATCTCCCTACCTACTTCCCCTCTGGTAATCATCAGTTCTCTATAGTTAAGAATCTGTTTCTTGGTTTCTCTCCCTCTCTCTCTCTCTTTTTCCTTTCATTTATTTTGTTTCTTAAATTCAGTATATAGGTGAAATCATAAGGTATTTGTCTTTCTCTCACTTATTTTGCTTAGGATTATATTCTCTAGCTCCATCCATGTTATTCCAAATGGTAACATTTCATTCTTTTTAATGGCTGTATAATATTTCTCTCTGTGTGTGTGTGTGTGTGTGTGTGTGTGTGTGTGTGTGTGTACCACGTTTTGTTTATGCATTCATCTGTCGATGGACACAGGCTGTTTCATAGTTTGGCTATTGTAAATACTGCTATAAACATTGTGATGCATGTATCCCTTTGGGTTAGTGTTTTTGTATTTTGGGCTTAATACCCAGTAGTGTAATTACTGGACAATAGGGTAGTCCTATTTTTAACTTTTTAAGGACCCTCCATACTGTTTTACATCATGGCTGCTCCAGTTTGCATTCCCACCAACCTTCATTGATCATTTTTGTAATATATATTTTCACAGCTTCTGTTCAATATTTGATGTTCTTGAAGTAGTTATTACATTTTAATCCCACCTTTTAAAAAATGAAAAATTTAACAATAAAATCATATAGATTATATGTTTGTTTTTTAACAGCTACTGACAGCAGTGTGCTTGCTATACAAACTATTTTCTCTTCATTTGAGAGAATTTCAAAGTAACATTTAATATTTTTAACAAATTAAAATATGTCTTCAATGTCTTTAAGAAACACATGTGCTTATATTATGAATAAATATATCAGATTTCCAAATATTTGCATATTAGTTTTAATGTACTTTAATGTGGGCAAAATTAGCTTTATCTTGTCCATTTCTGCATTTTTACCATAATTGATGATTCATTAACTTCTATAACCCGTGTTTAATTGGTAGTTTACTGGATTCCTTGGCTCAAAATAATCTGACTAAAGGTTTCATATAACAGTCATAACTGATTTTTTTTCTTTCACTATAAAATTAGTTAGTGGAGAAAAATAACATTGACAATATCATTTTACTTATAAAACACCTATAACAGATATTTATTTAAAAACTCGTTTATGATGAAGATAGAATGTTTTAGTAACTTATTGGTGTGCACCAGATTATTGCTTATAGTAGCTACTACTTTGGGCTCCCAGAATAGCTCTAAAACTCAATACAAATGTAGACAAATTCTGAAATGATTTTAGTGATTTTTGTTTTTTATCTGAGTTATACCAAAGTATAATCACTGACACTCTGTGACTAAAAATTATCCATATTTGTTCACTGGAATCATATTAACGCTTCATGTTCTTGGTTGACTTCTATTAGAAAAATACATTTCCAGAAATAAATCGATATTAGCATACAGATAGAATTGAATATTATGTCAATAGTGATTGACAAAGTTGATATGTTGCTGGTTGCCTCATTTTAGATTAGTTATATTTTTTTCTTGGAGGCTGAAAATGTAAAATAGCATTTCAATTTTCCAATCCATTTAAACTGAGAAGAAAGTAATAATCTAGAGAAAAATAATAAAAGGCTTTGTGGTCAGGGTATGATTGACATACAGCTAAAGTATGTTTCAGTTGTAAAGACAAGCCTGTATCAATAAAACTATGTTGACTCAGTTGGTATCCTCAGGCTGCTATTGCCCACATAATAATTGATTTTAAATTTTAAAGCTATGAATACAAAAGAAAAAAAAATAATACTTTGTTATGTCTATATGGTTTTCCACTGATGTAGCCCTACTGTTTTATTTGAAATGCATTTGAAAAGAAATGAAAATGTTACCTAAAGCAAGTATAACTAATTTTTCTTAAACATTTCTCATAATGGAAAATAAACTTTGAAGCTTTGCATTTCATTATAACCAGAAAAAGGATATATATGTATATTTATAATGAAATGATAAATAATATATAGTAAAAATGGAATGCTGGGAGACAGTCCAAGATGGCAGCATAGGAAGATCCTAAATTCCTCTTATCCTATGGACATGCTAAATCTACAGCTACATGGGGAACAATTCTCTCTGAAAAAGGACCTGAAAACAAGTTCAATAGCTCCTTCGTAACAGTGGTATCACGACCACATTGAGACACCTAAGAGAGGCACAGTCTCACCAAGTACCCCATCCCTAGTGCAGTGACCCATAATCGGGAAGGATCTCACAATCCTGACAAGCTGGAGCTTCTCCCTGAAGAGCGTGGGGTTTGTGACCCACATCAGGCACTCTAACTCTTGGGACCTGCAATGGTGGGACAAGTCCCACAAAACATCTGGGTCTGAAAATCAATAGGGCTCATATCCAGGAGACTCCAAGGACTGTAGGGAATTGAGAAAACTTCTCTTAAAAGGCTTGTGCACAGATTTACTTGCCTCTGGGACCTGTGCAAAAGCAGTAGTTCGAAATGCGCCGGTGTAAGTGAAGGAGCAGGAGATTTATTAGCTAATCTTAAAGCATCTGCTGAGAAGCAGGGCCCGTTGGGACTCTCTCCGGGACACTCCTCAGTTCTGTGCTCTCCTGAGACCCCACCAGAGTGGATGGGCACACCCTGGCCCTGCACCCTCCTATATTTCCCACAAAAGCGAGCAGGTTGATGCAGTCCACACAGGAGGCACTCCTTGATCACTAGGTTCTGGTGGCCAGGGCGGTTGTGTTGCTGGGTCCCATGGGACTATAACAATAAGAGTTATAGTTTTGGGAAGGCTACCATTCACAAGTCACTACCCAGAGAGCAGAATGAAACACACGCCCAGTCTTTCTGTTAAAAATCTCTATTTAATTGTCCTGGAGCTAGCTGCTGCCTGAGGGGCAGGCTTCACGTTTGCCACACATCTAGAGTCGTCTACAGAGGTGCTCTCAGGGAATGTACGCTGAGAGTTTCCATCTTTGTACTCTCCATTGGTCTTTGTATAGCTTCCTAATACTTCCTAGAAAGGAGTTTGTACACTTGTCTGAAGCCCTGATTTTGGCAATTTTTGTCCAGGCGTCATGAGATTATCAGTCTAGAGGCCAGTATGGTTTGTAACTGCAGTTCCACAGGACTGGATATATTTGCATACTTTGAAAGCCGCAGCCCAAGGGTTTGGCTTCTAATCAGCCTGAAACTAGATCACTCCCCTTGAAATACCAACAGGTCCTCACACAAACTCAGTAATGGGGGCTTACAAAAATAAATCTGGTTGGTTAGACAACCACAAAGGTTTGAGTGGCGACTAAGATCAAAGGCAAGTTTGAACATGAAGATTCATCTTGTACACAAGACCACTCTTTCAAGACTAGAAGAGATAGCTGTTTTGTCTAGTACATAGCAACAAACACAGAGAATGAAACAAAATGAGGAAACAGAGGAATATATTCCAAATTAAAGAAGAAGATAAAACTCAGAAGGAAACCTTAATTAAATGGAGATAATAGTGTCCCTGATGAAGAGCTCCAAGTAGTGGTCGTAAAGATGTTCACCTAACTTAGGGAAAAATGGATGGCGGGGTGGGGGGAGGGAGTTCAGATGGCAGAGAAGTAGGGGGACCAGGATTTCCCTCATCCCTCAAACACAGCTGTATTGAGGTCAGATCACTTGGAACACACAGGAAATGGATCTGCAGAGTGGCAGAAGGTTCTCCACAGAAGAAGGAAGATAACTTGGCAGGACTGAGGTGCGAGTATGTGAAATGGGGGGATAAAATGGCATTGGCATGGAGGGGAAGAGACAAAAAGGAGAGACAGGCTGTGGAATTGCAGTATTGTGTTAGTACAAAAGAAAAACCTCTCCAGACCATAGACTGGGAAATGAGAAATACAGAGAGTGTCACTTTCTATTTTGCAAACAGCTTCAGGAGCTGAAGATTCAAGTTTTCAAAAGAGCACGACTTTCTCCAGATGGGACCCAGCTGTGTGCACACCTCATGGGGAGGGAGCCAACTCTGGAGCTTGGTAGCGATCTGGGAGGTACACTCAGAGAGAACAGTCCCCTTCCCAAGTAATGTGGGAGGAGGGTTTATTGCCTCCTCAAGGACAAAAGACGCTGTAGGCACCAGCCAGAGGCCTTTTATCAACAGGGCTGAGTAGTGCTACACCAGAACAGGATCCATGAGGTACAGGGTCTCCTTTAAGACATCAGGTTGTGAATCCCAGCCAAGCACCTAGGAGGCATGGGAGACTATGGAGCAGAGTAAGTTGATTGCCCATGCTACTCTGTGAGAGCTGCCTGAACAGCATGGTTTGAGATACCGGGTCCTGGGAGAAGAGATTGGGTGTCACCATTTTACTCCCCATCACCAATGTGGTGGGACTTCAGAGAGCAACAGTGTTCTCCAGTGGAGGTGGGATCCACTTATATCAAACCCCGCCCCTTCATGCCTAGTAACTGCTTATGTACTGGAGTGAGAGTGACACTGACTGAAACAGACAGCCTCTCCTCCAGAGCAGCACAACCACCAGTCCCAGGAACTAACAGACAATTGTCTTGTATTTCTGTTAGTCTATCTTGTTGTTTTTTTTTTCTGTTTCTTTTCTTTCTACCCTCTTATTCTTTTGGAATTAGGCTCATAGTTTCTGATTTGGTTTTTGGTTAATTCATATATATGTGTGTGTGTGTGTATATATATATATATACACATATATATGAACAATATATACATATATATGAACAATATATACATATATATATATACACACATATATATATATGAACAATAATTTAGAATAACCATCATATGACTAATAGCTGGGCTTGAAAAAAGCATATAAGACAACATAGGATCTATTGCTGCAGAGATCAAAGACCTAAGAAATAGTCACGAGGAATTAAGAAATGCTATAAATAAGATGCAAAATAAACTAGGTACAGTGACAGAAAGGATGGAAGAAGCAGAGGAGAGAATAGGTGAAATAGAAGATAAAATTATGGAAAATAATGAGGCTGAAGAAAAGAGGGAAAGGAAATTATTAGACCATGAAAAGAGAATTAGCTGTGATTTCATTAAATGAAATTATATCCATATCATAGGAGTTCCAGGAGAAGAAGAGTAAGAGAATGGGGCAGATTATTTGAACAAATTATAGCTTAGAACTTTCCTAATTTGGGGAAGGAAATAGGCATCCAAGTTTAAGAGGCACAGAGAACTCCTTTCCAAATCAACAAAAACAGGTCAACACCATGACATACCATATTAGGCAAAATACAAAGAGAATTCTGAAAGCAGCTAGGGACCAACGGACCTTAGCCTACAAGGGTAGACACATAAGGGTAGTAACAGACCTGTCCACTGAAACTTGACAGGCCATAAAGGAGTGGCAGGAAATATTTGATGTCCTAAATAGGAAAAATATGAAGCCAAGAATCCTTTATCCAGCAAGGCTATCATCCAGAATAGAAGGAGAGATAAGAGCTTTCCCAGACAAAAAATAAAACAAAATAAAACAAAAACTAAAGGAATTCATGACCACTAACCCAGCCTTGCAGGAGATCCTCAGACAGAGTCTGTGAGCAGAAAAGTGGAAAGCAGCAAAGACTACAAAGGACCAGAGACATAACTACAAGCACAAAACCTACAGATAACACAATGACACTAAATCCTTAATAATCACTATGAATGTAAATGGACTAAATGCCCCAATAAAAAGACACAGGGTATCAGAATGTGTAAAGAAACAAGATATGCTGCCACAAGAAACTCATTTTAGACTGAGGACACCTGCAGATCGAAAGTGAAGGGATGGAGAACCATCTAACATGCTACTGGGCAGCAAAAGCGAGTCAGAGTAGCCATACTTATATCAGACAAACTAGATTTTAAAACAAAGACTATAAAAAGAGATGAAAAAGGGCATCAGATCATACTTAAGGGGTCCATCCATCAAGAAGAGCTAGCAAATGTAAATGTTCATGCCCCCAACATGGAATCACCCAAATATATAAATCAATCACAAACATAAATAAATAATGTCTAGTCAGAAAATCAATAAGGAAATAACAACTCTGAATGACATATTGGACCAGATGGACTTAACATATATATTCAGAACTTTTCATCCAAAAGCAGCAGAATACATATTCTTCTCAAGTACACACGGAACATTCTCCAAAATAGACTGCATACTGAGTCACAAAACAGCCCTCAACAGGTATAAAAAGTTGAGATCATACCATGCATATTTTCAGATAACAATGCTATGAAACTTGAAATCAACCACAAGAAAAAAATTGG
The DNA here is from genome assembly GCF_016509475.1 of Prionailurus bengalensis. Taxonomy (NCBI): domain Eukaryota; kingdom Metazoa; phylum Chordata; class Mammalia; order Carnivora; family Felidae; genus Prionailurus; species Prionailurus bengalensis. The sequence goes on from NC_057343.1 coordinate 38,174,019, forward strand.
AAAGTCCCCAAATACACGGAGGTTAAAAAACAACCTACTAAAGAATGAATGAATCAACCAGGAAATTAAAGAAAAAAATTTAAAAATACATGGAAACAAATGAAAATGAAAACATGACAGTCCAAACCCTTTGGGATGCAGCAAAGGCAGTCCTATGAGGAAAATACACTGCAATTCACACCCTTCCCAAGAAGCAAGAAAGATCCCACATAAACAATCTAACCTTACATCTAAAGGAGGAAAGAATGGATGAACACAGTGAGAACTTCAACAGAGGTAGAAAATATAATAAAGTACTAAACAATTCGCACAGCTGAAGAATACAATTGAATTGAAAAACAAACTAAAGAGGTTCAACAGCAGACTAGATGAAACAGAAGAAATGATCAATAATCTAGAAGATAAGATAGTGGAACTCACTCAAGTAGAGAAGCAAAAAGAGAAAATAATTTTTAAAAAATGACGATAGTTTAAGGGACCTATTGGACATCGAGAGAAATGACATTGACATTATGGTATCACAGGATAGGAAAAGAGAGAAAGGGACAGAAAATGTATTTGAATAAATAATGGTTGAATGGTTCCAATAATGGTCTGGAAATGGACATCCAGGTCCAGGGAGCACAGAGAGTTTCAAATAAGATGAACACAAAAAGATTCACACCAAGACAAAATGCAATTAAAATGTCAAAAGTTATAAAACAGAGAGAATCTTAAAAGTAGTAAAAGACAACTTGTTATTTACAAGGGAACCGCCCCTTAAGACTCTAAGTAGAGTTTTCATCAGAATCTTTGAAGGCCAAAAGGGAGTGACACAATATATTCAAAATGCTTAAAAGAAAAAACAAAACAAAACAACTTCCAACCAAGAATACTCTACCTGACAATGTTATCATTCAGAACTGGAAGAGAAATAGTCTTTTAAACAAGCAAAAGCTAAAGGAGTTCATTATCACTAAACTAGCCTTACAGGAAATGTTAAAGGGACTTCTTTAAGCTGGAGAGAAGGGCATTGATTAATAACAAAAAAAATATGAAAGTATAAAACTCACTATTAAAGGAAATATATAGTAAAGTTAATGGATTAATCACTTATGAAGCTAGTATGAAGGTTACAAGACAAAAAATTAGTAAAATTAACTATAAGAATAATAGTCAAGGGATACACAAAATAAAAAGATGTAAAATATGACAGCAAAAACATAAAACATGGGGAGAAGAGACTAATAATATTGTTTTTAAATACATTCAAATTTAAGTTGTTTTCAACTTAAAATAGACTATTATGTATATAGGCTGTTATGTATGAAACTTATGGTAACCACAAAGCAAAATCCTATAGTAGATACACAGAGGATAATAGGAAAGGAATCTAAGTATAATATTAAAGAAAATAATCAAGCCACAAAGAGAGCAATAGACGATAGGAATGAAGAACTACAAAACAGCCAGAAAACAATTTTTTTTAATGGCAATACATACATACTTACCAATAATTACTTTAAATGTAAGTGGACTAAATTCTCTAATGAAAAACATAGAGTGGCTAAATAAAATAATAAGACCTGTCTATATGTTGTGTCCAAGAGACTCACTTCAGACGTAAGGATGCATAAATACTGAAAGTGAAGGAGTGAAAACAGATGATCCACACAAATGGAAACCAGAAGAAAACTGAGGTAGCTATACTTTATCAGAAAAAAAAAATAGACTCTAAAACAAAGACTATAATAAAACAAAAAGAACTTTCCATAATGATAAAGGGATAAGTACATGAGGATATAATAATTGTATATATCCATGCACCCAAGGTAGAAGCAGCTAAATATATAAAGCATATATTAACAGATCTAAAGAAAGAAACTGACAGCAATATAATAATATTTGGAGATTCCTACCCCAATTACATCAGTGGATATATCAACCAGACAGAAAATCAATAAGGAAACATTGGCCTTAAATGACACATTAGATCAGATGGATTTTATAGCTATATACAGGACATTCCACCCAAAAGCAGCAGAATACACACTTCTTAAAAAATTTTTAGTGTTTCTTTATTTCTGAGAGAGAAAGAGAGAGAGCACGAGTGAGCATGAGCTGGGCAGAGAAGAGAGAGGGAGACACAGAATCCAAAGTAGGCTCCAGGCTCTGAGCTGTCAGCACAGAGCCTGATGCGGGGCTCGAACTCACGAACTGAGAGATCATGACCTGAGCCAAAGCTGGATGCTCAAGTAACTGAGCTACCAAGGCGCCCCAGAATACACACTGTATTAAAGTGCAAATGGATCATTCTCTGGTATATGTGATATATTAGGCCACAGAACAATACTAAGTAAATTTAAGAAGACTGAAATAATATCAAACATCTTTTCTGACCACAACGATATAAAACTAGAAATCAGTTATGAGAAGCAAATCACAAAAATCTTTTAAAAATATGGTGATTAAACAACATGCTCCTGAACAACCAAAACATCAACACATAAGTCACAGGAGAAAAAAAAAAAAAAAAAAAAAATAACCTAGAGACAGAGGAAAATGGAAATATACTTGACCAAAATTTATGGTATGCAGCAGAAGTACTTCTAAGAAGTTAATAGTAATATAGGCCTACCTCAATAACAAGAAAAATCTCAAAAAGTCTAACTTTACTCATAACGGAACTAGAAAATGAGGAACAAATGAAGCCTGAAGTTAGAAGGAAGAAAATAGTAAAGATCAGAGAGAAAAAAGAATGAATAAGGACTAACAACACAATAGAAAACATTAATGTAACTAAAAGCTGGTTCTTTGAAAATATAAACAGAATTGGTCAACCTTTAGGTAGACTCACCAAGAAAAAAAGAGGCCTCAAATAAATAAAATCATAAATGAAAGAGAAGTTACAACTTATACCAAAGAAATACAAAGATCATAAGAGACTACTATGTACAATTACATGCCAACAAATTGGACAATCTAAAAGAGATGGATAAATTCCTAGAAACAAACTTCTAACACCGAATCATGAAGAAATAGGAAATCTGAATAGACCAATTATTAGTATGGAGATTGAATCAGTAATCAAGCCTCCCAACAAAAGTCCAGAACCATATGACTTCATTAGTGTATTCTACCAAAATTTTAAGAAAATTCAATACCTATCCTTTTCAACTCTTCCAAAAAAAAAAAAAAAAAAAGGAAGAGGTAATGCTTCCAAACACAGGTTATAAGGCCAACATTACCTTGATATCAAAACCAGACAAGGATACCCCCCTACACACAAAGAAAGGAAATAAAAAAGAAAAAAAATATAGACCAATATTCCCGATGAACATAGATACAAAGATCCTCAACAAAATAGTAGCAAACCAAATTCAACAATATATTACAAGGATCATATTATGATAAAGTGGGATTTATTCCAGGGATGCACAGATGGCTCATATCTGCAAATCAATCAATATGCTGTACCATATCAACAGAATGGGATCCAAACATAACATGACCATCTCAATAGATGCAGAAGAGAAAACTTCTGGCAAAATTCAACGCATGTTTGATAAAAACTCTCAACAAAATGGCTATACAGGGAATATATCTCAAAATGAAGAAGACCATACATGACAAGCCCAAATCTAAAATCATACTCAGCGGTGAAAAGCTGAAGACTTTTCTTCTAAGATCAGGAACAAGGCAAGGATGCTCACTTTCACCATTTTTACTCAACATAGTATTAGAAGTCCTCACTAGAGCAATTAGTTAGGAAAAGAAATAAAAGTTACTGAAACTGGAAAGGAAGAAATTAAACTGTCACTATTTGTGGATAACATAAATTTGGATACAGAAAACCCTAAGAACTCCACCAAAAAAACTGTTAGAACTAATAAGCAAATTCAGTAACATTGTAGGGTACAAAATCAACAAACAAAAATATGTTGCAATTCTGGAATGCTAATAACAAACTATCAAATAAATTTAAAAAACAATACCACTTACAATTGCATCAAAAAGAATAAAAAAACTAGTAATACATTTAACCAAGAAGGTGAGTGACCTGTACAAAAAAACTATAGGACATTGGTGAAAGAAAATGAAGAAGACACAACTAAATGGAAATATATTCCATGGTCATGAACTGGAAGAATTAATAGGGTTAAAATGTCCGTATCACCCAAAGGATTCTACAGATTCAGTGCAATCCATATAAATATCCCAATGACATTTTTCACAGAAATGTGACTATTCTAAAATTTGTATGAAACCACAGAAGACCTTGAATAATCAAAGCAGTCTTGAGAAAGAACAAAACTGGAGGCACCACACTCCCTGATTTCAAACTATACTGTAAAGCTACAGTAATTGCAACAATATGATATTAAAGTAAAAACCAACACATTGATAAATGGAACAGAATAGAGAGCCCAAAAATCAACCCATGCATATGTGGTCAATTAATTTACAAACAAAGGAGCCAAGAATATACAATGGAAATAGGACCGTTTGATTTTTATCTTATTTCTTTTTGAAATTATTTTTTAATTTAAATTTTAGTTACTTAACATACATTGCAATATTAGTTTCATGAGTAGATTTCAGTGATGAATCACTTACAACATTCAGTGCTCTTCATAAGCGCCCTCCTTAATACCCATATCCTATTTAGCCCATCTCTATTACTATAATACTATCTGTACACAATTCTTTAATATCATAAATATCCAGTCAATGTTTAAACTGCATAAATTATTTGATAAATGTTTTGTTTTGTTTACAGTTGGTTTGTTTACAGGTTTCCTTTGGCTAATAAGTCTCTTAAATCTCTTATCACATTTACTTGTCTTTTTTTTTTTTTTAATCTTGTCATTTGTTTTTTAAAGACACTTTAAAGTCTGAGCCACCCTGGCACCCCTCCCGTTTTTTTGATTTTACAGATTGCATCCTGTAAGCTGGTAGGAAGTCTAGAGGCTTACTGAAATTTTGGTTTCATTTGGAGGCAAGAACATTCTGGGTGGGTAAGGTGGGTCAGCTGGTCTTGTGCAGGAGGTGCTGGCTGATGGTTGATCAGGTGCTCTCAGTTTAGTCCTGCATTATAAAGTTCCTGGTGGCTAGGTCCCATAGGGCAAAATGAAGCAGGGAAACTGAAGTGACCCCATGAAAAAAAAAAGCCCATTTTTTTCTTTTTTTTAATGTTTATTTATTTATTTTTGAGAGAGAGACAGAGAGAGAGACAGAGACAGAGCACGAGCAGAGGAGGAGCCGAGAGAGGGAGACAGAATCCAAAGCAGGCTCCAGGCTGCAAGCTGTCAGCACAGAGCCTGATGCAGGGCTCAAACTCACAAACTGTGAGATCATGACCTGAGCCGAACGAAGCCTGAGGCTCAACCAGCTGAGCCACCCAGGCGCCCCCCCTTTTTTTTCTTTGCTTCCTTTTCGGCTCCTATTCTTGCTAGGGTCTGCAACCCCACCCTACTCTACAGGTGCCTTGTAATGCAAATAGCATATATCCTCCTTGTAAGGGACAAAGAGTTAAGATATCTTTTGAAAAAACTTTTTAATATTTGATTATTCTTGAGAGAGAGATAGAAAGAAATCAGAGAGAGAGAGAGAGAGAGAGAGAGAGAGAGAGAGAGAGAGAAACAGAGAATCCAAAGCAGGTTTTGTGCTGTCAGCGCAAAGCCCTCTAGGGGGCTCAAACCCAGGAACCAAGAGATCATGACCTGAGCAGAAACCAGGAGTCGGATGCTTAACCAACTGAGCCATGCAGATGCCCCAAGATAAGGATATCTTTGGAGTCTTCCAGCACAATATATATCATCTAAGGAGTAACCAGGAAGAGTCCTCATAGTCTCTAAGACCACTGACTCCAACTTGACACCAAGACTTGAGGGGTAAGTGGCTTAGGAAGGACACCTGGACCCTGTACTTGTTCTGACCAGTTCCCAGATGCCTAAGAGTACCTGTGCACCAGACCACAATTGCCAATAAAAACTCCACAGACCCCAAGCAAAAACAAGACTCCTGTTCTTTTCCTTTCTGAGTCTCCTGGATACTCTGTCTCTCTGTCTCTGTCTGTCTCGTCTGTCTGCCTCTCTCTCTCTCGATTAAGTCTTCAATAAACTCTGCCTTTGTTTCCTGCTGGCTCACATTTGATTTCCATCCTGTGTAAAACCAAGGACCCTTTTGGCTAGTCCTGTGGAACCCTCTCTCTGGATCCTCTGACCCAGCCTGCCTGCATCACGATAATTATATTAATGGCATCAGGAACCAGAATTATCTTTATAAAAGAGACACAAATATAAATCAAAAAAGTAAAAGCCTGGTGGTCCTGAATTTTAATTAAAAATAACAGTATAAACTCGTGAATATTTTCCCCCTAAAAGATATGTGTCCTAAGTATCCCTACTGGAAAGACCTAGAAGCAAAGAGCTGCCTAATAGTAATTATTCTGAAATAGGTAAAATGATCGAGGACTTATCCAGCCTCTTCTGTATAGACTAAAATGTCAAGGTAATCCAATAGTTGGTGAGGGAAAGTTCTTTATGGGACAGTTTCTGCTAATAAGTACAGAAGGAATCCTGAAGTTTTAATGTCCCTACCATTAAGTAATGGATCTAAGAGGAGTCTTTTCAATAAATGGTATTAGGAAAACTGAACAGCCACATGCAAAAGAATGAAACTTGCCAAAAAAATGAACTCAAAACAGATTAATAACTTTAATGTGAGAACTGAAATCATAAAACTCTTAGAAGAAAACATAAGCAGTAAGCTCCTTGATATAGGGTTTAGCATGATATTTTGGATCTCACTCTAAAAGTAAAGGCAACAAAAATGAAAATTAAAAAAAAAGGACTACATCAAATGAAAAAGTTTCTGCAAAAAATAGAAACCATCAACAAATTAAAGGAAAGTTACTAAATGAGAGAAAAATATTTGCAAATCATATCTGATAAGGGGTTAAAAGCCACATTATGTAGAGAACTCAACAGCAAAAAACAATCTAATTTAAAAAATGGCAGAGAATCTGAATAGACCTTCTTCCAAAGTAGAAATACACATGGCTAACAGGCCCATTAAAAATCCTCAATCACCAATAATCACTAATCATCATGGAAATGCAAATCAAAATCACAATCATACCTGTTAGAATGGCTAATATGAAAAAATGCAACAAATAACCAGTGATGGCAAGGATGTGGAGAAAAGGGAACCCTCATGTACTATTGGTGGAAATACAAATTGGTATAGGCACTGTGGAAAACAATACAGAGTTTCCTTAGAAATTAAAAATAGAACTACCATGTGATCCAGCAATTCACCTTGTATTTATCCAAAGAAAACAAGAGCACTGATTTGAAAAGATATATGCACCCTTTGCTCACTGCAGAATTATTTATAAGAGCCAGGGCATGGAAACACCTTAAGTGCCCATCGATGAATGAATGGATAAAAAATATTTGGTATATGTATATACAATGGAATACCACTCAGCCATCAAAAAGAAGGATATCTTACCATTGGTATAATATGGATGGAACTTGAGGTATTATGCTAAGTGAAATAAATCAAAGACAAATACCATATGATTTCATCTTATGTGGCATCCAAAAAGCTAAACAAATGAACAAACAAAACAAAACACATAGATACACAGAATAGAATGGTGGTTTCCAGGGGGATCGGGGTTGAGGGGTGGGTGAAAATGGGTGAAGGAGGTCAAGAGGTACTACTGTCCACTTTTAAAATACTTAATTTATGGGGATGTAATGTATAGCGTGGGGACAAGAGTCTATAATATTTTAGTGCATATTTGAAGGCTGCCAAGAGAGTAATTCTTAAAAGTTCTTATAAGAAAAAAAATTGTAAATGTGTGTGGTGACACATGGTGACTACTTCTAAATTATACTGAGGTATTTTCATCATCACACTGACAAAAATTCAAAAGCTTAACAATATACTCTGTTAAGGAAGCTGTAGAGAAATGGTCACTCTCATACATTGTTGTTAGAACTGCAAAATAATCCATAAATATTGAGGGGAAGTAGGCATTATCTAATAAAAGTATATACACAAATACAAAACAAAATTCACAGTGTATACAAGTACTGAATCATTACATTATACACCTGAAATTAATATAGGTCAGTTGTACCTCAACAACACTAAAAAAAGGGAGAGTTAGTCAAATGCAGTTTTAGAGGCTAGAAAATGAATTATAAATATTTATAAAAGGAAGAACAGAAAAGAGAATTAAAAAGGGAGAGGTAATCTGTATTACATGTAGAAAATACAAATAATCTGCAGAGAACTGTTAAATTTTTAAATTTATTTTTTTAAATAATATGTATATATTTTATTTTTTTTAAATTTATTTTTTTTTCTGAAATTTATTGACAAATTGGTTTCCATACAACACCCAGTGCTCATCCCAAAAGGTGCCCTCCTCAATACCCATCACCCACCCTCTCCTCCCTCCCACCCCCCATCAACCCTCAGTTTGTTCTCAGTTTTTAACAGTCTCTTATGCTTTGGCTCTCTCCCATTCTAACCTCTTTTTTTTTTTTTTTCCTTCCCCTCCCCCATGGGTTCCTGTTAAGTTTCTCAGGATCCACATAAGAGTGAGACCATATGGTATCTGTCTTTCTCTGTATGGCTTATTTCACTTAGCATCACACTCTCCAGTTCCATCCACGTTGCTACAAAAGGCCATATTTCATTTTTTCTCATTGCCACGTAATATTCCATTGTGTATATAAACCACAATTTCTTTATCCATTCATCAGTTGATGGACATTTAGGCTCTTTCCATAATTTGGCTATTGTTGAGAGTGCTGCTATGAACATTGGGGTACAAGTGGCCCTATGCATCAGTGCTCCTGTATCCCTTGGATACATTCCTAGCAGTGCTATTGCTGGGTCATAGGGTAGGTCTATTTTTAATTTTCTGAGGAACCTCCACACTGCTTTCCAGAGCGGCTGCACCAATTTGCATTCCCACCAACAGTGCAAGAGGGTTCCCGTTTCTCCACATCCTCTCCAGCATCTATAGTCTCCTGATTTGTTCATTTTGGCCACTCTGACTGGCGTGAGGTGATACCTGAGTGTGGTTTTGATTTGTATTTCCCTGATAAGGAGCGACGATGAACATCTTTTCATGTGCCTGTTGGCCATCCGGATGTCTTCTTTAGAGAAGTGTCTATTCATGTTTTCTGCCCATTTCTTCACTGGGTTATTTGTTTTTTGGGTGTGGAGTTTGGTGAGCTCTTTATAGATTTTGGATACTAGCCCTTTGTCCGATATGTCATTTGCAAATATCTTTTCCCATTCCGTTGGTTGCCTTTTAGTTTTGTTGGTTGTTTCCTTGGCTGTGCAGAAGCTTTTTATCTTCATAAGGTCCCAGTAATTCACTTTTGCTTTTAATTCCCTTGCCTTTGGGGATGTGTCGAGTAAGAGATTGCTACGGCTGAGGTCAGAGAGGTCTTTTCCTGCTTTCTCCTCTAAGGTTTTGATGGTTTCCTGTCTCAAATTTAGGTCCTTTATCCATTTTGAGTTTATTTTTGTGAATGGTGTGAGAAAGTGGTCTAGTTTCAACCTTCTGCATGTTGCTGTCCAGTTCTCCCAGCACCATTTGTTAAAGAGGCTGTCTTTTTTCCATTGGATGTTCTTTCCTGCTTTGTCAAAGATGAGTTGGCCATACGTTTGTGGGTCTAGTTCTGGGGTTTCTATTCTATTCCATTGGTCTATGTGTCTGTTTTGGTGCCAATACCATGCTGTCTTGATGATGACAGCTTTGTAGTAGAGGCTAAAGTCTGGGATTGTGATGCCTCCTGCTTTGGTCTTCTTCTTCAAAATTCCTTTGGCTATTCGGGGCCTTTTGTGGTTCCATATGAATTTTAGGATTGCTTGTTCTAGTTTCGAGAAGAATGCTGGTGCAATTTTGATTGGGATTGCATTGAATGTGTAGATAGCTTTGGGTAGTATTGACATTTTGACAATATTTATTTTTCCAATCCATGAGCAGGGAATGTCTTTCCATTTCTTTAAATCTTCTTCAATTTCCTTCAGAAGCTTTCTATAGTTTTCAGCATACAGATCCTTTACATCTTTGGTTAGATTTATTCCTAGGTATTTTATGCTTCTTGGTGCAATTGTGAATGGGATCAGTTTCTTTATTTGTCTTTCTGTTGCTTCATTGTTAGTGTATAAGAATGCAACTGATTTCTGTACATTGATTTTGTATCCTGCAACTTTGCTGAATTCCTGTATCAGTTCTAGCAGACTTTTGGTGGAGTCTATCGGATTTTCCATGTATAATATCATGTCATCTGCAAAAAGCGAAAGCTTGACTTCATCTTTGCCAATTTTGATGCCTTTGATTTCCTTTTGTTGTCTGATTGCTGATGCTAGAACTTCCAGCACTATGTTAAACAGCAGCGGTGAGAGTGGGCATCCTTGTCGTGTTCCTGATCTCAGGGAAAAAGCTTTCAGTTTTTCCCCGTTGAGGATGATGTTAGCTGTGGGCTTTTCATAAATGGCTTTTATGATCTTTAAGTATGTTCCTTCTATCCCGACTTTCTCAAGGGTTTTTATTAAGAAAGGGTGCTGGATTTTGTCGAAGGCCTTTTCTGCATCGATTGACAGGATCATATGGTTCTTCTCTTTTTTTTTGTTAATGTGATATATCACGTTGATTGATTTGCGAATGTTGAACCAGCCCTGCATCCCAGGAATGAATCCCACTTGATCATGGTGAATAATTCTTTTTATATGCCGTTGAATTCGATTTGCTAGTATCTTATTGAGAATTTTTGCATCCATATTCATCAGGGATATTGGCCTGTAGTTCTCTTTTTTTACTGGGTCTCTGTCTGGTTTAGGAATCAAAGTAATACTGGCTTCATAGAATGAGTCTGGAAGTTTTCCTTCCCTTTCTATTTCTTGGAATAGCTTGAGAAGGATAGGTATTATCTCTGCTTTAAACGTCTGGTAGAACTCCCCTGGGAAGCCATCTGGTCCTGGACTCTTATTTGTTGGGAGATTTTTGATAACCGATTCAATTTCTTCACTGGTTATGGGTCTGTTCAAGCTTTCTATTTCCTCCTGATTGAGTTTTGGAAGCGTGTGGGTGTTCAGGAATTCGTCCATTTCTTCCAGGTTGTCCAATTTGTTGGCATATAATTTTTCATAGTATTCCCTGATAATTGTTTGTATCTCTGAGGGATTGGTTGTAATAATTCCATTTTCATTCATGATTTTATCTATTTGGGTCATCTCCCTTTTCTTTTTGAGAAGCCTGGCTAGAGGTTTGTCAATTTTGTTTATTTTTTCAAAAAACCAACTCTTGGTTTCGTTGATCTGCTCTACAGTTTTTTTAGATTCTATATTGTTTATTTCTGCTCTGATCTTTATTATTTCTCTTCTTCTGCTGGGCTTAGGCTGCCTTTGCTGTTCTGCTTCTAGTTCCTTTAGGTGTGCTGTTAGATTTTGTATTTGGGATTTTTCTTGTTTCTTGAGATAGGCCTGGATTGCAATGTATTTTCCTCTCAGGACTGCCTTTGCTGCGTCCCAAAGCGTTTGGATTGTTGTATTTTCATTTTCGTTTGTTTCCATATATTTTTTAATTTCTTCTCTAATTGCCTGGGTGACCCACTCATTCGTTAGTAGGGTGTTCTTTAACCTCCATGCTTTTGGAGGTTTTCCAGACTTTTTCCTGTGGTTGATTTCAAGCTTCATGGCATTGTGGTCTGAAAGTAAGCATGTTATAATTTCAATTCTTGTAAACTTATGAAGGGCTGTTTTGTGACCCAGTATATGATCTATCTTGGAGAATGTTCCATGTGCACTCGAAAAGAAAGTATATTCTGTTGCTTTGGGATGCAGAGTTCTAAATAGATCTGTCAAGTCCATCTGATCCAATGTCTCATTCAGGGCCCTTGTTTCTTTATTGACCGTGTGTCTAGATGATCTATCCATTTCTGTAAGTGGTGTATTAAAGTCCCCTGCAATTACCACATTCTTATCAATAAGGTTGCTTATGTTTATGAGAAATTGTTTTATATATTTGGGGGCTCCTGTATTCGGTGCATAGACATTTATAATTGTTAGCTCTTCCTGATGGATAGACCCTGTAACTATTATATAATGTCCTTCTTCATCTCTTGTTACAGCCTTTAATTTAAAGTCTAGTTTGTCTGATATAAGTATGGCTACTCCAGCTTTCTTTTGGCTTCCAGTCGCATGATAAATAGTTCTCCATCCCCTCACTCTCAATCTAAAGGTGTCCTCAGGTCTAAAATGAGTCTCTTGTAGACAGCAAATAGATGGGTCTTGTTTTTTTATCCATTCTGATACCCTATGTCTTTTGGTTGGCGCATTTAATCCATTTACATTCAGTGTTATTATAGAAAGATACGGGTTTAGAGTCATTGTGATGTCTGTATGTTTTATGCTTATAGTGATGTCTCTGGGACTTTGTCTCACAGGGTCCCCCTTAGGATCTCTTGTAGGGCTGGTTTAGTGGTGACAAATTCCTTCAGTTTTTGTTTGTTTGGGAAGACCTTGATCTCTCCTTCTATTCTAAATGACAGACTTGCTGGATAAAGGATTCTTGGCTGCATATTTTTTCTGTCTAGCACCCTGAAAATCTCGTGCCAATTCTTTCTGGCCTGCCAAGTTTCAAAAGAGAGATCAGTCACGAGTCTTATAGGTCTCCCTTTATATGTGAGGGCACGTTTACCCCTTGCTGCTTTCAGAATTTTCTCTTTATCCTTGTATTTTGCCAGTTTCACTATGATATGTCGTGCAGAAGATCGATTCAAGTTACGTCTGAAGGGAGTTCTCTGTGCCTCTTGGATTTCAGTGCCTTTTTCCTTCCCCAGTTCAGGGAAGTTCTCAGCTATGATTTCTTCAAGTACCCCTTCAGCACCTTTCCCTCTCTCTTCCTCCTCTGGGATACCAATTATGCGTATATTATTTCTTTTTAGTGTATCACTTAATTCTCTAATTTTCCCCTCATACTCCTGGATTTTTTTATCTCTCTTTTTCTCAGCTTCCTCTTTTTCCATAACTTTATCTTCTAGTTCACCTATTCTCTCCTCTGCCTCTTCAAGCCGAGCTGTGGTGGTTTCCATTTTGTTATGCATTTCGTTTAAAGCGTTTTTCAGCTCCTCGTGACTGTTCCTTAGTCCCTTGATCTCTGTAGCAAGAGATTCTCTGCTGTCCTGTATACTGTTCTCAAGCCCAGCGATTAATTTTATGACTATTATTCTAAATTCACTTTCTGTTATATTATTTAAATCCTTTTTGATCAGCTCATTAGCTGTTGTTATTTCCTGGAGATTCTTCTGAGGGGAGTTCTTCCGCTTGGTCATTTTGGATAGTCCCTGGCGTGGTGAGGACCTGCAGGGCACTTCCCCTGTGCTGTGGTGTATACCTGGAGTTGGTGGGCGGGGCCGCAGTCAGACCTGATGTCTGCCCCCAGCCCACCGCTGGGGCCACAGTCAGACTGGTGTGTGCCTTCTCTTCCCCTTTCCTAGGGGCGGGATTCACTGTGGGGTGGTGTGGCTCGTCTGGGCCACTTGCACCCTGCCAGGCTTGTGATGCTGGGGATCTGGCGTATTAGCTGGGGTGGGTAGGCAAGGTGCTCGGGGGCAGGAGGGGCAGGCTTAGATCGCTTCTCCTTAGGTGATCCACTTCAGGAGGGGCCCTGTGGCAGCGGGAGGGAGTCAGATCCGCTGCCGGAGGTTTGGCTCCGCAGAAGCGCAGAGTTGGGTGTTTGCGCGGAGCGAGCAAGTTCCCTGGCAGGAACCGGTTCCCTTTGGGATTTCGGCTGGGGGATGGGCGGGGGAAATGGCGCTGGCGAGCGCCTTTGTTCCCCACCAAACTGAGCTCTGTTGTCAGGGGGCTCAGCAGCTCTCCCTCCCTTTGTCCTCCAGCCTTCCCACTTTCCAAGCAGAGCTGTTAATTTCTGACCTCCCAGACGCTAAGTCGCTAAGTCGCGCTTGCTGTCGGAACACAGTCCGCCCGGCCCCTCCGCTTTTGCAAGCCCGACTCGGGGGCTCTGCTTGGCCGGCGAGCCGCCCCTCCGCCCCGGCTCCCTCCCGCCAGTCAGTGGAGCGCGCACCGCCTCGCCGCCCTTCCTACCCTCTTCCGTGGGCCTCTCGTCTGCGTTTGGCTCCAGCGACTCTGTTCTGCTAATCCTCTGGCGGTTTTCTGGGTTATTTAGGCAGGTGTAGATGGAATCTAAGTGATCAGCAGGACGTGCGGTGAGCCCAGCGTCCTCCTAAGCCGCCATCTTGCCGCAACTTGCCCTATTTTTTTTAAATTTAAATCCAAGTTACTTAACCTATAGTTAATAATGATTCCAGGAATAGAATTTAATGATTCATCACTTAAATATAACACCCAGTGCTCATCTCAACAAATGCCCTCCTTAATGCCCACCACCCATTTAGCTTATCCCCACACCCAACACCCTTCAAGGAACCCTCAGTTTGTTCTCTGTATTCAAGAGTCTCTTACAGTTTGTTTCCCTCGGTTTTTATCTTTTTTTTTCTTTACTTCCCCTATGTTCATCTGTTTTATTTCTTAAATTCCACATATGAGTGAAATCATATATTTGTCTTTTTCTGACTGACTTATATCACTTAGTATAATACACTCTAGTTCCATCCATGTTGTTACAAATGGCAAGATTTCATTCATTTTGATCACTGAGTAATATTCCATTGTGTGTGTGTGTGTGTGTGTGTGTGTGTACACATATACACACATACATACCACATCTTCTTTATCCATTCATCAGTCGATGGATATTTGGGCTCTTTCCATACTTTGGCTATTGTCAGTAGTGCTGCTATAAACATGGAGGTGCATGTGTCCCTTTGAAGCAGCACACCTGTATCCCTCAGATAAATACCTATTAGAGCAATTTCTAGGTTGTAGGGTATTCTATTTTTAGTTTTTTGAGGAACCTCCATACTATTTTCCAGAGTGGCTGCACCAGTTTGCATTCCCACCAGCAATGCAGAAGAGATCCTCTTTCTCTGTATCCTTGCCAACATCTGTCGTTGCCTGAGTTGTTAATATTAGCCATTGTGACAGGTGCAAGGTGGTATCTCATTGTGGTTTTGATTTGTATTTACCTGATGATGAGTGATGTTGAGCACTTTTTCATGTGTCAGTTGGCCATCTGGATGTCTTCTTAGGAGAAGTGTCTATTCATGTCTTTTGCCCATTTCTTCACTGGATTATTTGTTTTTTGGGTGTTGAGTTTGATAAGTTCTTTATAGATTTTGGATATTAACCCTTTATCTAACATGTCATTTGCAAATATCTTCTTCCATTCTGTAGGTTGCCTTTTTGTTTTGTTGACTGTTTCCTTTGTTATGCAGAAGCTTTTTATTTTGATGAGGTCCCAGTAGTTAATATTTGCTTTTGTTTCTTTTCCCTCCCGAGATATATTGAGTAAGAAGTTGCTGCGGCCAAGATCAAAGAGGTTTTTTCCTACTTTTTCCTCAAGGATTTTGATTGCTTTCTGTCTTACATTGAGGTCTTTCATCCATTTTGAGTTTATTTTTGTGTATGGTATAAGTGGTCAAGATTCATTCTTCTGCATGTCGCTGTCCAGTTTTCCCAGCACCACTTGCTGAAGAGACTGTCTTTATTCCATTGGATGTTCTTTTCTGCCTTGTCAAAGATCAGTTGGCCATACATTTGTGGGTTCATTTCTGGGTTCTCTATTCTGTTCCATTGATCTGAGTGTCTATTCTGGTGCCAGTACCATACTGTCTTGATGATTACAGTTTTGTAGTATAGCTTGAAGTCCGGGATTGTGATGTCTCCTGCTTTGGTTTTCTTTTTCAAGATTGCTTTGGCTATTTGGGGTCTTTTCTGGTTCCATACAAATTTTAGGATTATTTGTTCTAGCTCTGTGAAGAATGCTGGTGTTATTTTGATAGAGATTGCATTGAATATGTAGATTGCTTTGGGTAGTACTGACATTTTAACATTTGCTCTTCCTATTCATGAGCATGGAATCTTTTTCCATTTTTTTGTGCCTTCTTCAGTCTTTCATAAGCTTTCTATAGTTTTCAGTGTATATATTTTTCACCTCTTTGGTTAGATTTATTCCTAGGTATTTTATAGTTTTTGGTGCAATTGTAAGTGGAATCAATTCCTTATTTTCTCTTTCTGTCACTTCATTGTTGGTGTATAGGAATGCAACTGATTTCTGTGCATTGATTTTATATCCTGCAATTTTGCTGAATTCATGAATCAGTTCTCACAGTTTTTTTGGTGGAATCTTTTGGGTTTTTCATATAAAGTATCATGTCATCTGCAAAGACTGAAAGTTTGACCACCTCATAGCTGATTTGGATACCTTTTATTTCTTTGTGTTGTCTGATTGCTGAGACTAAGACTTCCAATACTATGTTGAATAACAGTGACAAGAGTGGACATCCCTGTCTTGTCCCTGATCTTAGGGGGAAAGCTCTCAGTTTTTCCCATTGAGGATGATATTAGCATTGGGTCTTTCATACATGGCTTTTATGATCTTGAGGTATGATCCTTCTATCCTTACTTTCTTGAGGGTTTTTATCAAGAAAGAATGCTATATTTTGTCAAATGCTTTCTGTGCTTCTATTGAAAGGATCATATAGTTCTTGTCCTTTCTTTTATTGATGTAATGAATCATGTTAATTGTTTTGTGGATATTGAACCAGCCCTGCATCCCAGGTATAAATCCCCTTGGTCGTGGTGAATAAATTTTTTAATGTATTGCTGGATCTGGTTGGCTAATATCTTGTTGAGGGTTTTTGTATCCATGTTCATCAGGGAAACTGGTCTATAGTTCTTCTTTTTAGTGGGGTCTCTGGTTTTGGAATCAAGGTAATACTGGCCTTGTGGAAAGAGTTTGGAAGTTTTCCTTCCATTTCTATTTTTTGGAACAGCTTCAAGAGAATAGCTGTCAACTCTTCCTTAAATGTTTGGTAGAATTCCCCTGGAAAGCCATCTGGCCCTGGACTCTTGTTTTTGGCATATTTTTGTTTAGTAATTCAATTTCTTTACTGGTTATGGGTCTGTTCAAATTTTGTATTTCTTCCTGTTTCAGCTTTGGTAGTATATATGTTTCTAGGAATTTGTCCATTTCTTCCAGATTACCCATATTATTGGCATAGAATTGCTCATAATATTCTCTCATTATTGTTTTAATTTCTGCTCTCTCTTCTTTCATTCTTGATTTTATTTATTTGGGTCCTTTCCTTTTTCTTTTTGATTAAACTGGCTAATGGCTTATCAGTTTTGTTGATTCTTTCAAAGAACCAGCTTCTGGTTTCATTGATCTGTTCTACTGTTTTATTGGTTTCAATAGCATTAATTTTTGCTCTAATCTTTATTATTTACTGTCTTCTGCTGGTTTGGGGTTTTATTTGTTGTTCTTTTTCTAGCTCTTTAAGGTGTAAGGTTAGGTTGTGTATCTGAGGTCTTTCTTCCTTCTTTAGGAAGGCTTGGATTGCTATATACTTTCTGCTTATGACTGCCTTTGCTGCGTCCCAGAGGTTTCGGGTTGTGGTGTTTCATTTTCACTGACTTCCATATACTTTTTAATTTCCTCTTTAACTTCTTGGTTGGCCCATTTATTCTTTAGTACGATATCTTCAGTCTCCAAGTATTTGTTACGTTTCCAAATTTTTTCATGTGGTGATTTCGAGTTTCATAGAGTTGTGGTCTGAAAATATGCACAGTATGATCTCAATCTTTTTGTAATTTCTGAGGGCTGATTTGTGTCGCAGTATCTGATCTGTTCTGGAGAACGTTCCACGTGCACTGGAGAAGAATGCATATTCTGCTGCTTTAGGATGAAATGTTCCAAATATATCTATTAAGTCCATCTGGTCCAGTGTGTCATTCAAAGTCATTGTTTCCTGTTGATTTTTTGATTAGGTGATCTGTCCATTGCTGTGAGTGGGGTGTTGAAGTCTCCTACTATTATACTATTGATGAGTTTATTTATGTTTGTGATTCATTGATTTATATATTTGGGTGCTCTCACATTTGGTGCATAAATGTTTACAATCGTTAGGTCTTGTTGGTGGATAGACCCCTTGATTATGATATCATGCCCTTCTGCATCTCTTGATACAGTCTTTATTTTATTTATTTTTTTTTTATTTTTATTTTTTTTTTATTTATTTATTTATTTTTTTTTTTTTAATTTTTTTTTTCAACGTTTTATTTATTTTTGGGACAGAGAGAGACAGAGCATGAACGGGGGAGGGGCAGAGAGAGAGGGAGACACAGAATCAGAAACAGGCTCCAGGCTCTGAGCCATCAGCCCAGAGCCCGACGCGGGGCTCGAACTCACGGACCGTGAGATCGTGACCTGGCTGAAGTCAGACGCTTAACCGACTGCGCCACCCAGGCGCCCCTACAGTCTTTATTTTAAAGTTTAGATTGTCTGATATAAGTATGGCTACTCCAGCTTTCTTTTGTTGACCATTAGCATGATAGATGGTTCTCCATCCCCTTATTTTCAATTTGAAGGTATCTTTAGGTCTAAAGTGGGTCTCTTGTAAACAGCATATAGATGGATATTGTTTTCTTATCCATTCTGTTACCCTATGTCTTTTGATTGGAGCATTGTGTCCATTGACATTTAGAGTGAGTACTGAAAGATGTGAATTTATTGCCATTATGTTCCTTGTAAAGTTGGAGTTTCTGGTGGTGTTCTCTTGTCCTTTCTAATCTTTGTTGCTTTTGGTATTTATGTATGTATTTTCATCTTTTCTGCCCTCAGAGAGTCCCCCTTAAAATTTCTTGCAGGGATGGTTTAGTGGTCACAAACTCATTTAATTTTGTTTGTCTGGGAAACTTTTTATCTCTCCTTCTATTTTGAATGACAGCCTTGCTGGATAAAGAATTCTTGACTGCATATTTTTCTGATTCAGCACACTGAATATATCCCTCCACTCCTTTGTGGCCTGCCAAGTTATTGTGGATAGGTCTGCTGCAAACCTGATCTGTCTTCCTGTGTAGGTTAGGGACTTTTTTTTCCCTTGCTGCTTTCAGGATTCTCTCCTTGCCTGAGTATTTTGTGAATTTGACGATGATATGCCTTGTGATGGTCAGTTTTTGTTGAATCTAGTGAGAATCCTGTGTTCTTCCTCGATTTTGATGTCTATGTCTTTCCCCAGGTTAGGAAAGTTTTCCACTATGATTTTCTCACATAATCCTTGTACCCCTATTTCTCTCTCTTCTTCTTCTGAGATCCATATAATTCTGATGTTGTTCCTTTTTAATGAGTCACTGATTTCTCTAACTTTATAATCATGCTCTTTTGCCTTAATCTTCATCTTTTTTTCTGCTTCATTATTCTCCATAAGTTTGTCCTCTATATTGCTGAGTCTCTGTTCTGCCACCTCCATTATTGCCACCATGGCATCCATCCGTGATTGCAGCTCACTCATAGCATTTTTAATTTCATTCTGACTAGCTTTTACTTCTTTTATCTCCTCAGAAAGGGATTATAATCTATTTTAAACTCCAGCCAGTATTCTTATTATCATGATTGTAAATTCTGGTTCAGTCATCTTTCTTGTATCCATGTTGGTTAAGTACCTGGCTGTCGTTTCTTCCTGCTCTTTCTTTTGGGTGAATTCCTTTGTTTCATCATTTTAGAAGGGAGAAAAGGAATTGAGGTGGAAAATTTTAAATTAAAAACATTAAAATTAAAAACATTAAAATTAAAAAATTAAACACAAAGACACACAGCAAATCAAATAAATGATGCTAGATCCTAGGTGTGTTTTGGTCTGGGTGTTGAAAGTGGCTTGATAGATTAGAGAAAAGAGGGGGAAAAAGAAAAAAAAGAGGAAATTGTTTGAAAATTTGATAAAATGAATACAGTGAACTAGACTAAAATGAAATGATGGAAGTAAAATAGAATTTGAAAAAATGTACACAAAAGTAAAAAATACAGTAGAAAAAAATTAAAGAAAATATTTTTAATAAAAACTGAAACTAAAAATAATTTTTTTTTCTTTATTCAAGAAAAAGAAAAATTAAAAAGAGGGGAAAAAAGAAAAGAAAAAAAGAAAATTGAATAGTGGGACTGGCTAACTGACTGAAATATGACTGAAATTACTTCGTTTTCCCCTGGAAGTCAAACTATGAAGTGCTTTATAGTCCATAAACTAAAGCAAGTAGTGAGACTTGTGCTCTTGAAGAGCAAGGTTGGACCAGTTGGGTGGGGCTTAGTGTAATGGTTCCATTCTCCATTAGATGGCGCTTCTAGCCTACTGGGGTAGATTGTTTTGGTGCTTGTAGGTGCATATGTGCATGTGCGAGCGGTGAAAATGGAGTCACCCAGCTACCCAATTTCTAGTATCGGAACTCTGTTCTCCCCGATCAGCAATTGCGCACCCGTCTTCTGTCTTCAGCTTTCATCCACTCCCCCTTTTTCACTGTCCGTGACCAAGCCCCAGGAAGTACCTCTCCCAAGTTTTGTCTCAGATGTGGCTGCCCTCCCTGGCCCCCCAGTTCTGAGGGACTGTGGCTTTGACCGACTCTGCCCTTTTGTGGAGGGTCTCACCAAGCAATGGCCGGGTGCCAGCAGCACCAAGGAATGCTTGCGGGCCCATGCTGCTGCCGATGCCCAGAGACTGCGGCCAGGTGCCATTTGTCCCAGAAAAAGTTCTCGAGACAATGTAGCCGCAGCATTTCAGGGATTATGGAAAATCACAACACACATCTGGTGCCAGGCTTCACCCACAACAACCTTGTTCCAGCACCAGCGAATGTGGCCATTCTCTGTGGTCTGCTGGGCCCAGGTGGCCTCACAGCCTCTACCAAATGTCCTTCCAGTAGTGGAACCGCTTTTCCCTGTGTGTCCTGAGAACCTCCTGGACCCCACTCTGTTGCTGGGGATTCGCCCTTCCCACCAGAGCACCGCCAGGTATGGAGCTGCGGAGTTGCAGCGTTTGCATTCCCTTTGTTTACAGTCTTAAGGAATTTAAACCGTCTCCTTTCTCCTTTCTCCCTTTATAGTTTAGTCCCTGTGGCTGTTTGCAATTTTCTACTTTCTCTCCAGCTGCTTTTGTGGGGGGTGCTTTTCCCGTGTTCTCCCCCCACCTGTCTCCATCCTCTCTCTGCACACAAAAGCAGCTCCCTGCCCTCCGTGGCTTCTCAACCTCTCCATGCTGCATGCCTGCTGAATTCTTTGGTTCAGGTTGTGCAGATTGTTGTGTTAATCCTTAGATCAGTTTTCTAGGTGTGCAGGATGGTTTAGCGTTGGTCTGGCTGCATTTCGTGGACACGAGGCACACAAAAAGCTTCCATGCTGTTCTGCCGTCTTGGCTCCTCCCCTTTAGTTAAAAGTTCTTAAACACAGAGCAGTTTAAACAAAATATGAAATCACATGTATACAATAACTGAGCTCCCATATATCTGGAGAAAGACAGCTTTAAAGAATATATTAAAGTTTCACGTAAGGCATAAATTAATGGAATGTATTTTTTTTAATTCTGTTTTATTTCCGAGCTACCAAAGGAAAACAGTGAAACGGTATCAGTTCAAAGCACTTCATAAACTATCTTAGCTGACATGTTGTGTGAAAAATGTATAAAAGCAATTAAAATTAATGGTAACATATTTTTTTAGTATACCCAAGGAATATTGAAATGATGTATCACAAAATAAAGGCATAAAAGCAAGACACAAATTTCAAAATTATACATTATTTCAGATATAATTTTTACCAATGAATTTCCAACTATGAATTAAAAACACAATGTCTTAAATTATGATGGTGACAAATTTCTCCACTTAGTACTATGACAGTATATGCCTGATAGGCTGATAAACTATGGTGAATTTAATCTGATTAAAATCCTCATTTGTGCCTTCCTTCTCCTTGGCTTATTGTATGGATGTTGAGTTTTATATCATCTGGCCTGGGGTATCACTTAGGAAATGCTGACTTTTTTTCTTTTTTCTGTCTTTTTACTTTCTACCACCACTGGGCTTCCTGAACACTCATAAGTCACTGCAGAACCAGGCACTTCAGGGAAGTGATTGATGATAGCAGCTACTGTCCTTGACAGATTTTGATCCCCACCAGAAATTCAGCATCCATCATGTGCCTGAAATACTCAGTTGTTCCTTGATGATTTAGTATCCCAAATTCTGTGTTCCACAATTTCTACTTCGAGTGGAAAAATCTGTCATTTTGGAAAAGATGCAATGATTTCCATTCTTTTTGAGTATCAGTAAGCTCATAACAACCTTATAGTGAAAGCTACATTGTGTCATATTGTTCTTAATTAAAAGGAGAATCAATCACATGCTGCTCAATTCCTTGTAAATATTATAGTAGGTAACACCATCTTCCAACTAGAAAAAGTCTGTTCTGTGCATCAAATCATAGTGTATGAAAGTTGTGTATATCAAGTTATGCCATGATATAAAATATAAAATACATTTTTGCTAATTTAGCATATTTCCATATTTTCCTTTGTCAATACTTATCAAATATCATTTTTTCAGATAGTTTAAGATGCCAAATAAATGTAATTAATCATTTTACTTTACTGTTTGATTAGAAATTTTAATACAGACACTAACAAGGATGTACAACTTTTCAAGTGAAAGAAAAAGTTCAAAGTTAAGGAAAAGTTGAATGTTATAAATAGGTAATAAGAATACCTGCTTATTTTCTGCTGATTTTTTTCAAAGTTATCTGACTTCCTTGAATAAGAAAATTTTTAGAAGAGATACCATAAAAGCCATGAGGTTTTAAGTCTGATGAAAAGACAAGTGTTTTATACATAAAAATGACAATCCATAAAGAAAGAATGAGCAACTTAAAGAAAACAAGGCAGATATAACTATTTCACAAGATATTCTTTTGAAAATATTCTTTATTTTAATATATTCTCTTTTGTAAATTTAATGTTTCATATATGATGTTTTATGCAGTACTTCTCAACTTTAACATACTTAAGAATAATTTGTATAACTTGTTGAAACAGAATGATGGGAATAACTCCAGAGATTTTGAGTTGGTTAGTCTGGGGTATGTCCCTGAAATTTACATCTTAAAAAATGCCCAGAGTTTGAAGATTTTTCCAGGAAGTGGGCCATATTTTGAGTATGACTGATTTGGGATTAAAATATTAGAAAT
Organism: Prionailurus bengalensis; assembly: GCF_016509475.1. Classification (NCBI taxonomy): domain Eukaryota; kingdom Metazoa; phylum Chordata; class Mammalia; order Carnivora; family Felidae; genus Prionailurus; species Prionailurus bengalensis. Next base: position 38,197,183 of record NC_057343.1, read on the forward strand.
ACATATTTCTTACAGATATTAGTCTGTAGGGAACTGGGCTAGGAGAAAATGTATATGGCAGTCCTTATACTTTTCTATGAATTGTTCTCCATCAGTGAGCAGTGATGTGTTGATAATGCCCGAGGCTTCTATGCCCAGTTCTCTTCTGGGTATGACTTAGTCCCTTTATTATAGAGATTGTTTCTCCTGGTGCCTGGAAAACTTTTGAGATTCCCTCCTCCTTAGTTTGTTCTTCTGACTTGCCCATGAATACTCTAGAACTGCTTTTCTAGTATGAGTGTTAGAACTAAGTTCTTTAGTAACAGGCATCTTGTCTTTCCTGAGCATCCTGGCACCCGAAGGGCTTAATTAGTATCTGTCAGCTAGTCATAGTAAGTCTTCAACAAATACTTATGGAATAAATATGTAAAACCTGAAATGTGATTCATGGTATGAGTTAGTTGGTCCTTATCTAAGTACCCCCTCCACGCCGTTTTTCCCCACAATATGTTATAAACTTTTGTAACCCAACTCACTAATGGCAATTATGACACATATAATCACTGAGATATTCATTTGTCTCCTCAGTTAGAATGTTTTCTTTGACAATGAGCTCTACTTTCTTTTTACCTCTAGATTCTCAGCACCATGCAAGTGATTGGCATGTCCAATACAAGCATTGTATGACCATGCTTAATAAATGTTTACAGTATATACTGAGTGATTTCTATTCTTTAAAAAAAAAGTTTTTTTAATGTTTTATTTATTTATTTTTTAGAGAAAGCGAGAGAGAACATGCACGCACACACAAATTGGAGAGAGGCAGAGAGAGAGAGGGAGATAGAGAATCCAAAGCAGGCTCCAGACACTGAGCCATCAGCACAGAGCCCAATGTAGGACTCGAACTCACAAACCATGAGATCATGATTTGAGCCAAAATCAAGAGTTGGACACTTAACCACCTGAGTCACCCAGGTGCCCCCCTTTTCTATACTTTTTATTTGAAAATGTACAAGGGTATATCTCCTTTGAAACTTAATTATCTTCTCAACTTTTTTTCAACTTAAGGTCTGCTTCTTTTAGGATTCCTTTTCTAAACCTCCAGGCTACATAAGGTTCTGCCATTCTGTCCACTAATAACATTCTATTCCATGTCTCAGCACTTATCTGTGTGTCATTATACGTTTAGTTTGTAACGTTTTATTTAAAAAATCCTCTAAAATCTTAAAGGTAACAAATATTTATATTGTGGTTTATTATTTTATTTTATAATGCAATTTTAAAAATGTGTTGAAGCAGTATATGAAATTATTAAAAGAACCTAATGTTCATGAAATTATTCAAATGAGTAAGAAACAATTACTTAAAGAATGATAGGTTTATTTTCCAATTATACTAAACATTGCTGGACTTTTTACTTTGTCCCTACTTATTTGCACTCAGTGCATAGATCAATGTGCTATTTAATTGTAAATCTCCAATAGCTTTCCAAAGGAGAGAGCTTTGAGATACCAGTGATAAAAAGTTTACATTGAAATATTCAGCCAAATCATCCAAACCATAGAATAATAGGTAATTGGGGAAATTGTCCAACCAAATAAAAAATGAGTATAAACAATTAAATTTTACAGTTGAAATAAGCTTAGTATAATTATATCATAGATTATCCAGGAAATCGATGGCTATAACTTTATCAAGGAGCCATCATCAACAGGATCAACTGGGAAAAATAGATGTATAATATTCATAAAATTGAACGCTTACTCTAAATTCACAATTTTTCAAAGGTAAAAGACTTAGATATAAGAAGGAAGGAATTATAGGAGACGGTGCAGAAATACTTCTAAGTGGAGTCGCAAAGATGTCCAGAAAAATAATCATTTAAAATGAATTAGGATTTATAGTGATGAGAAAGTTCTTAAAAGAATATATATTTGTTTATATATTTCTTTACACACACACAGAGTGAGAGACAGAGACAGAGAGACAGAATGAGCAAAGACTTGGCTGTGTGAAACACAGGTGTGAATTTCAAGTAGTGCATTTTAGTTGTGGAGCAGGCAAAGGAGAAGTAGAAGATGATGGGTTAGAAAAATAAATAGGAAGGACTGAAAATGGGGTACTGAATAACATTTAAGCTATTGTTCTGGCACTTGTGCTAGAAAATAATAGATTTCTTTACAGAAGCCAAGCCCACCAAAATTCTTTGAGTAGGCTATCTGTTGAAATTTGACCTTATAAATTCCTGAAAATAATCATAGGTGTAAGTCTTGATGTCACCTTGTTAGTTTCTGAAAGTGAGCGTACCTTTGGAGCCTAGATATCCTATTTAATCTTAAGTATAGATGTATTACTTAGTATTTTTTAATAGATATTCTTCCCCAGAACTACTTTCATTCATTTGTGTATCTCACGCTACAATTTCTATTCTGATTCCCCAGAAATGTTAGGTTATTTTCAGTTTCTAGTTGAAATAAAAAGGAACTGAAACATACTACTCGCAAAGAAAGATGATTTTTTTTTCAAATTTACGTGAGAATGGTACAATAGTATTAGTGAGCTAAATGACAAAGTAAATTTTTAAAAATTACTTACATGGAAGTATGTTATCACTTTTGACACTCTCTTACCAGGTAAATGCTATTTTAATGGCTACTTTGTTTAGCAGCAACGACGTCTCAAAGAACAGCAAGCTGTGTAACCTTGATAAGACTTATGTGAAAGGAATACATATGATTTAAAACGAATTAAACGTCCGGCTCCTCATGGAAGGACTTATTCAGTGATTACCCAAAAAAGATATGTGAACAAAATACTTTTAATTTCAACACACTGATAATTGCACTCTCTGCTGTCAAACATTTTAGAAGGAACTGTGCAAATGTGTTATCTTACAGCAGAGATAACAATTCAGGTGAAATCCTTAAAAATGAGCCTATTTCTATTATTGCAAGAGAAACTTGTCATGAAATTAAAATGACAAATTATACTCCAGTACAGCTAACACTACACTGAAATGTATCAATAATAAAATAATTCAAAATATTTACAGAATTTTGTCACTATTGGAAATAATTAATGCTAAACATTTAGGAGAAGTTTACAAATGAGGAAAGGAGCTAGATTAACCATTCTGATTGAAAATTAAACATGTGCTTCTCACAAGAGAACCTCTTTTGGAAAATTTTGAAGGGCAGTATTTTAAGGAGCCATTTATAGGTGTTATCTGTGTTTGATATTTCTCTGTTTTTTGGTTTACGTGTCTCAGATGGCATAGTATTATTTTGGAAGGTATTGTGAAAAAGGAAAATGATAAAAGCAGAAGGGTATTATATCCATCGGCCAGAGAATAGAGATATTTATATACTACTAAGAGAAAATACTTTAAATAAAATCAGATAAGACACAAATGGGAAAAAAAATACTGTAAAAAAGCAAGAACCTGGAAATGTCCCACCGTACAAAGTCTAAAAAGTACAGATTGCCAGAAAAATTTAAGGTAGAGGCTTCATTATAATTCATTGGTATTATCAGTCACATTCTTCCTAAGGTATCAGGGGTCCATAAGATTTGTTATCTGGTTGAGCAATCATTTAAGAGATTCCGAGAATTGAAAGCCACTTTGGAAAACTTGGGCCTATATTCCTTAGGAATGCATTTAATAACTGTTTAAAAGACATTCTATGCAGCATAGGCAATTATAATTGATTTACTTATAATTTCCCAATCCTAGAATGTAAGGACATTGACATTACTTATTACATTCTCTGTGGTGTCTGTGATTTCTACCCTAGAATTTCCATCTTCTATGGCATGCAAATACACACACACATACCTGCACACACACCATTAGAAAGTTATTTCCTGTCAATTTCCATAATGTAAAGATTTCTGTAATTCTTAGAATAATCATCACTGAGGGTACTCTCAACACATCATATTAATTTCCCATTGTTAAAAATCCAAATTTTTATAAGAATATTATACTTTTTTAAAAATCCAAATTTTATAAGAATTTAAGAATTTAAGAATTTATAAGAATTTATAAGAATTTTTTTATAAAATCCAAATTTTATAAGAATATTATACTTTCCTCTTTACTAAATTGAGTAACTTATAAATGACATAAACCTATTTCTATTTAGCTTTCCAATTTAAGAAAATGTTATCTGGGCCTTTGCTCAGAGGATATGGAGTATAGTTAAAAACTGAATAAAAATTTGCCCCTTACTTTAAAAAAATATAAAGTCTCAATTCTAATAACTGCAGTACATATTGTTGGTGGCTCTATAAGGCAAAGGGTTCAGTTTTTCTTCAATTTAAGCAAACTTTCTTCCATATTGATATACTTGCTATTGAAGTAGACTTAAGTTTGAAGATTTTAAGAATATACTTTTAAAAGCATTCATGTATTATTTGTTTTCTGAATGAATTTCAATTTAAACAATGTTTCCCACTTAATGTGAGGTAAAATAACTGAAAATACCTTAAATTTAACTCAAATACTGAAAACAAAGAAATGAAATTATTTACTGTATGGCATTATAAGAGTTTCTCTGGAGTTTCATTTGACCTCCTCTAAGGTCAAATAATGCTGAGGCTGCCATGGAAGATTTGTCCTTCACATGCTTTATCACTTAATATTTGCTGTGTAACAAGCCTCCAACAGAACTTAGTGTCTTGAGAGAAAAGCCATGTATTTAGTTTTTGATTCTTAATTCAGCAGTTAAGGCTGTAAGAGTAGAGTTGTAACAATAGAAAAGTCCCTTGCTTAAAACAGGTGTTTCTTGAGGGAATCTAGGTGGCTCAGTCAGTTTAGCATACAACTTTAGCTCAGGTCATGATTTCACTGTTCTGAAGTCCTGCATCCAGCTCTGGGCTGGGAGCCTGGAGCCTGCTTCAAATTCTGTGTCTCCCTCTCTCTCTCTCCCTTCCCGCCCCTCCCCACCCCTGCTCGTGCTCGCTCTGTCTCTCAATAATAAACATTAAAATAATAAAAAACACGTGTTTCTTTTTAATGTTTTATTCAATGAAATTAAATAAGGAAGATGCTATACTTCAGAGATGAAATCTCCATGTTAAATCTTTTAACATGGAACATGACAGTATAATAAGACACCAAGAGACTCCCCTACTAACATTCTGTTATACTCCATTGTACACAATCATGTATTTCCTGTTGCTGATCAAGATCAGTCACCTCACCCAACATATTAACCACATATTTTGTCTGCTTGGTCTGTGACATAAGAAATTCCAAATGGCCAGAAGGAAAACTCAAATTTCAACATAACAGATAAGAGTTCACACACAGTGTAAACTTTCCTCCCTTGGGTACCAAGGCCTGTAAAATTCAGAGGACAAAATCAGCTGGACAGGAAGCAATACTTTTCATTTTGTGAGGTAGAAATCATATGCTGTCTCACTTTTACCTTCATCCTTTGTTTCCTGAGTTCAGAGGCACTGGCTATAGTTGAAACATCATTATATAGTATACTGGATGATGACATGGGCACCATCTTGCAGGACAACACTCCACACTCAAGAAGTGTGGTATCTTTCATCTGGAGCATCTCTCAGCATCTTAATAGGCCAGAGAGAAAGAGGAGACTTCCTCCTGGTCAGGTATTTCTGATGATGAGGGGGCTTAAAATTGATGAACTGTATAAGCTTCAGCTTGTTGAATAACTTATTTTATTTAATATCAGGAAATTTTCTATCATCAGAAGCAATGCTACATAGGACAAGATGGTGATGAGTAAAGCTTTCACCAGGTTTCCAGATTATGGTTCCGGCAGAATCATAGATGGCAAGGAAGGCAAATCAGTGTTCTATTCCAGCAAGATAAACCACTTCCATTTCCATATGTAATCACCCTGCCACAAGTACACTCATTGGGGGGCCTGTGGTTGGTCACTGTTCTAGGGAAATAGGGCATTCAGTAGTGGTAGGTAGCCAAGACAGTCTTGGTGAGAAACAGTTCATATCTTTTTTTCACGTACAACTTACTTGTCACCTCTATGCCTTATTATTGTTTTTTTATATAACAATCATGTGAATATTACCATTTCTGGGGAAATAAGTCAACTGATATCTACCAAGTAAGAGGTCTTAGATAATTCTTGAAAGTGTCCAGGTCTTTTTGAACATGGCAAACAGACGTCTCACTAGTTACAGCTTATTTTAGGAAATTTACCCATATGATTTTCTCCAAAGTTCATTGTTTTCAATCTTATGATCTAGTGCCTTATTCTCTAATCTTGTTCCTACACATCCTTGAACTATAACCACCTGTTGTTTGTTTCCTATCAAAAGTTATCAGTGGCTGACACTTTGGGTATCACTGGATTCTCTAAGTAAATACAAGTCAGCCAACCCTTCTTTTTGGTATCCCTATTCAAACCTAGTAGCCTAATGCACAATGCAATACAGAGAGTTATGCATTTCTTCCACATTTAATAAGTTTTAAGCATTGTGACACTTTGGGCAAGTGGTTCAAATGAAGCAATTTGGTTTTCCCTGCAGAAAGTATATCCTAATATACTACAGAGCACAAGACACTAAGTAACATTATTGAAGTGACAGATCCATCACTTTTAGTGAGATTTTTTGCTCAGTTGGGTACCAGTGTTTCCCCAATAACAGTATGTGTCACCATATTATCTTGGCAAGATGTCCCAATGTAGTGGATATGAGTGATGATCTGTGGGGCGGAAAGATGATTAAATACTCTATGATGTAAATAAGTCACTAATCCAGAAAGGTGACATACAGTATGGTAGGAGAGTGATTTTTTTTCAATGCTTTTTTTTTCAAGAACCACATCTCTGTAAAAGGAGTTACTATTTGATTACAATAATTCAGTTAGGTAATTAAAATCAGGATGTGATAAAAGTTCATGAACTTTTTTCTAATCTTTGATGAAGGATTTCTTCTGGCTAATCCCATGTTGATAAGCAAGATGAGCTAGATTCTTCTCTGTCAAGAGAGCTAATAGTAGGACTCTGCCAGTGGCTTTATAAACCCATTTCAACTATATATTCAGAAACCAGAGAAGTAACCACAAGTTGTGATTACAGAACTATTGGATTCACTCAAAGATTGAAATAGGCCAAATAGAATATATGCTTTGATCGTAAATTGCTACAGTGGTTGCCATTGTCCTTTCTCTGATGTAGGTGTCCTTGTTACAAGTCTAGGTATCTTGTACAAGTTCCTTCAGGAAGTGCCAGGTGGGAGATGTATAATATGAATTTTTGCTAAAAATGCAGAGGATACTTGCCCATCATTTAAGGGTTTCTAGATCTGAAAACTGATACAAAATTTGGAAACTTAGTAGGACCATAGATCTTGAGGATTGCTCAAGTTTTGTCATTGTTTGTTGATCTTGCTTATCTTGTTTGCAAGATCAGTTGCAAAATTTTTTGGTTGACAAAGAAAGTTGGGGAGGAAGTTTTCTATTATTTCAGCATGGGTGACGTATCTTTTGTTGTCCTAGGAAACCTTGATCAATTGGTCATTATTTTATATATTTATTGTTCTACCATTCTGATGACTGTATCGACTCTGTTGTTTATTGTGACAACCAGACCAGTGTCCCTGACTGCTGAGTGCTACTACCTTATTCTGTACTCTGGGACCTCATCATCCCCAATGAAGTCAGAGGGTCCATTCCAATGGAAATACAGTTCTTACATCAGTGGCCTAGAGATCATAGATACTAAAATTATTTTCAATGTTGTAATGCTCCCCTCACCAATATATCCTTCAATACTGCAGCATGAAAGGTATGTATTGTATTCTCTGTGGAACAAAGTCCGGGTTGGTAAGAATGCATTGGATATGATAAATCTCAACATTTCCATCAAGGTAATTTTGTAGTTTATTTTTTATAGAGAGAGGTTGCTAGGCATATTTATCCCATGTTTCTACTTAATCCAGTTTGACTTAATCAGTAAAGTACCTAATCAGAACCATTTTTGGAAATGTAAGTTAGACATTACAGTCAGATTCTTTAAAAGGCTCACTTTTATAGATAATTATTACCTTGTCACTCAACATAGAACTCAAAAGGAACATGTAATGTTTTGGAAATATCTAAGCCTTTGGATTGCAACAGAAATGGGTTTGAATCCACCCTTTGAAACTTGATCTGTTACGTTGTGTAAATTATTGAACCTTTATGAGTGTCATTATCTGTCATAAAACATATGACATCTTTCATAAAACTGAATTTCATATAAAGGTCATTGTAAGAATCATATAAATGTCTAATAAATGGTAATATTATAAAAGCAATTTCTTATTAAATGAAGGTGAGAATAAATAAAATTAAATGGTGGTATTTCTATTCTAATTTTCATAGTCTCTGCTGGGTGGTACAAAGTGGTTGACTAGAGTACTTTGAAACTGGGGATTAGAATCTATCTATCTATCTATCTATCTATCTATCTATCTATCTATCTATTTCCTGGCTATGTGATAGTAAGCTTCCCTGTCTAAACCATGTGTATGTTTTTATTGTTAGTCATAAGTGGTGGCTTAAATGCTTCTGAAACTGAATTCAAAAAATATATACTGAAACAGTGCGTGTACACAGGCAATAGAAACACAACTCTTTAACTTGAATTAATGCAAACAGAGCAGTTCCATGTTGACAGCTAACTATTATTTATGAGAAGATGATATATTACTTCAAGTTCTCCTGACAGTCTTTATATATATTTCTTTTACCCAGGACAGTTGCAATTTAATAGTGCATTAAAAGACCATGTGCTCTGCCATTTGTCATATGCTATATTTGTATAATCTATGCTGTTTCCTTCTTGAGTCCTAATTAATCTAGCAAACACCTCATTACCTTTTTAAAAACCTGGCTCTATTTTAATGTTAATTATTAAACTATTGCAACACTGACACAATAAGTACACACATACACATATATTTTTTGATATCCAGAAAATTCATAAGGTATTGGGGAAACTTGCTTTATGATCTCACTTTATCATGTTTAATTTTAGCTTTCCTTTATAGGTCTGGCTTTGCCTTATGCTACATAATATTTATTTTTACAGCCTTGTAAACAAATGCAAAGACAATTGTATACTTTTTTGTGTGTGTGTCACACAATGACACACAGAATATCCACCCTCCTATTATTAAGAAGTCTTCCTAAACTTTGTGATCATCCCAGACACTTCTATAGACTTTGACTATGAGCTTTTGAAGTACAAAATACTAGGTAGAAAAATACCCCAGAATATTCCTACATTTGTTCTGCAAAACTGGGTATATTGAAAACCATTTTCCTTAGTGCAATGTCTCCAAACTTCACAGAGAATACAAGCAAAACAAGCAAATAAAAACACACATACGGCATAAGTCAGTAGTTCAGCCTTTCATTTAATAATTAGTTAACAGATTTAGTCCATGTTTTACAAAAATGTTGCTGAGGAGCCAGTGGGGATGAAGACCAGAAATCTACATTTTAAATAACCTAAGGAAGGAGTTCCTTGAGTAAATTTTGAAAAACACAGTTGTAAACTGTATGTGCTATTCATTTTTGTGTTTCTTCCTGATGTCTATGATATCACATAAATGGATTTTTTTAATGTTTTTTTAAAACATACCTCTTTAGGGGCGCCTGGGTGGCTCAGCCAGTTAAGCATCTGACTTTGGCTCAGGTCATGCTCTCGCATTTCATGAGTTCGAGTCTGCATTGGGCTCGGTGCTGACAGCTCACAGCCTGAAGCCTGCTTCAGAGTCTGTGTCTCTGTCTCTCTCTCCCCCTCCCCCACTCGTGCTCTGTGTCTCTGTGTCTCTCAAAGAATGTATGAGCATTAAGAGACAATTTTAAACATACCCGTTTTTCCCTCAAGAATAACATTTCTAAAAGATACCATTTTTTTCTGCATTCTTAACACCATTTGGAGGTAAACTAGAATTTAAAAAAAAATGGATTTCTTAAAACAACACAGCAAGAATGAATCATGCATTTGTCCCATGCGCACAAAGGACAGATGCACACAAATGTACAACAATAAATAGGGATAAAAAGAAAGCCAAGGAGCAGTCAAAAGCTGAATGATTGGAAATGCGGTTCTCAGCCTTAAGAGACTTAGAAATATGTTGTCATTTGGATAATAATTGGTTTCCTATGCATTAAGGATGAAAGCCTGAAATGTCAGTAGCTCATCAATTACCATCTAGTAGCGTCCTGTGATGTGCTTTCTTATCAGACTTCAATTTTGAGCCTTAATAGAATTTTATAAAAGCTCTTCTACTTGTATTTAATTTAGACTTTCAATAAGTGCTGTATTTCAGGAAGAAAAAAAGTATGTTTCTAAAGGCGATATTTTAAGATCATATTGGTCCTACTTGAGACAAAACCCTTTGCTAGTACATCTAGGATGGAGAAAAATACAAAGCTTGTCCTTCTCAGTGAAGAAAAAAAAAATGAGCTCAATAAAATTGGCTGTCTTTCTATGTAACCAATTTTACTTGGTATCCTGGAGTCTTTGTAATCTGCATTATTAGTGCATATAACAAATACTTCATAAAGTCTCATTTTGTGCCTAGGAATCATGTAAAGTACTGAACTAACAAACATAGTTAAGTCCTTGACCCATCACTGCCTGTGGAAAAGTAATAGTTGGAAGGGTTATTTTTACTTAAAATGAGTAAAAAGTAATGGATTTCCAAAAGTATAAATCAGATGTTAAAACAGTAAGTAAGAGATTGCTTATATTTTATATATTAACCAAATGAAAATAAGACAAAAATCTGAGTTTATTTGCAAGTGCTATGCAAAAGAAATTCTATAGATGCCATATTCACCATCTGAGACCTTACATACTAAACAAAAGAACAAAAAGATAAATACATAAAGATGTCATATGAAGTATGTTGAGTTTTATAGAAGGAGAGTAGGGTAAACCAGGATAACATGTAAGAGGAATTGAAAATATATATACATTGTGCTCCAGATAAAACATTAATGTGTATAGTAACAGGAATAACTAAATAATGGGGAAAATATCTTATGGCCTATAAATTATACATTATATATATGTATATATATAGAGAGATAGATAGATGTATACACACACATATATATGTGTATATATATGTATATGTATATATGTATATATATATTCCATTCATCTATTGTGGATAATTGGTGCATTCTATGTCTTGGCTACTTTAAATAATAGTGTAATAAATATAGGAGTACATATATCTTTTAGAATTAGTGCTCTTGGTTTTGGGGGGTAAATACCCAGTAGCAGGATGATTGGGTCATATGGTAATTCTATTTTTAATATTTTGAGGAACTTCTACACTGTTTTTCAAAGTGGTTGCACCAATTTGCATTCCCACCAACAGGGCACAAATTTTCCTTTTTCTCCACGTCCTCACTAACACTTGTTATTTCTTGTCTTTTTTATTTTATCCATTCTGACAGATGTAAAGTGATATCTCATTGTGGTTTTAATTTGCATTTCTCTGATGACGATTGATGTTGAGCACCTTTTCATGTATCTGTTGACCATCTATGTTTCTTCTTTGGAGAAATATCTACTCGGGTCCTCTCCTCATTTTTAATGAGATTATTTGTGATTTGGGGGCTTGGGTGCCAAGTTGTGTACATTATTTATGTATTTTGGATATTAATTCCTTATCAGGTAAACCATTTACAAGTATCTTCTCCCAGTAAATAGGTTGCCTTTTTGTTTTGTTGATGGTTTCCTTTACTGTACAAAAGCTGCTAACTTTGGTACAGTCCCAGTCATTTAATTTTGCTTGTGCTTCACTTGAGGAGACCTATCTAGAAAAACATTCCTCCGCCTAATGTCAAATAAATTACTGTCTATGATTTCTTCTAAGAGGTTTATGGTTTCATGTCTTATATTTAGGTCTTTAATCCATTTTGAGTTTATTTCTGTGTATGGTGTAAGAAAGTGGCTCAGTTTCTTTTTCATGTAACTGTCCAGTTTTTCCAGCACCATTTGTTGAAGAGACTGTCTTTTCCCCACTGCGTATTCTTGTCCCTGTTGTTGTAAATTAATTGACCATATAACCAGGTATATTTCTGGACTTTCTATTCTGCTCCATTGATCTATGTGTCTATTTTTGTACCCCTACCATACTGTTATGATATTGATCTTATTTATATAGTTCATGTTTATATGTTTACATTTTTGTTTTAGATTACTTACTTTGGGCTAGAAATTACTTATTCAACCAATTTTTAAATAAATACTTCTATCCAATGTGATTAAATTCAGATATTCTCTGCATGTGGGGAGGTCTAAAGTTTAACCTCATAGTTTTTATTACTTCATTATTTATGCGTTCTTTTTTGGTTAAAGCTATTACCTAATAGAGTGATATGGAATGATCAGGGTTTTTTTTAATCACTTTAATTTTTTAAAGTAGTTTAGGTTTTCAACAAAATTGAGAGGAAGGTGCAGATATGTCTCCTACATCTCTTGTCCCTACACATGCATAGCCTCCCCATTATCAACATCATTCATCAAAATGGTACTTTTTTTTTCTTTACTAAGAATGAACATACATTGACACATTATAATGATCCAGAGTTCATCATTTTACCTTAGGGTTCACTCTTGGTGATGTATATTCTATGGGTTTGAACAAAAGCTTAATGATGTATATCCATCATTGTAATATCATATAGAGTATTTTCACTACCCTAAAAATTCTCTGTGCTCAGTCTATTTATCTCTCTTTATTCCTACCCATGGCAATCACTGATCATTTTACTGTCTCCATAGTCTTGCCTTTTCCAGAATATTGTATAGTTGGAATTATATAGTATGTAGCCCTCTCAGATAGACATCTTTCACTTAGCAATATGTATCTTCATAGCTCAGTTCTTCGTGCTGCACTACCTTGAGGCTTGCCCAACTTATCTGGAATTCTGTACTTGCAAGTGACTGGATGAGTGAACCCCAACACCTCTGCACTTCCCTGGGCAGCCTGCCCTGGGTCTCGCAGGGCTGGCTCCTTAAACTGCCTCCCAGGCTAAAGCCACCACAGGAAAAACAGAGGGAACATTGTTCCTCCCCTCTTGGCTTTTAAACCAGCCAGCTTGCAAATATGGCTCCCCTGTCAAAGTTCAAAACTGTGTGGCTCTGGGAAAGTTACTTAACTTCTCTGTGGTTCAGTGTCCTTTTTTTGAAAAATGCATATGGAATGATACCCTCCCAAGAGGGATCCTGGGATTAGGGACATCCAAGGCTGCTGCAGAAGGTTTCACTCACCCCTACCTACTCCTCTCTCCCAACTTCCATCCTTCTCCCAAGGGCCCATCCCTGAAAGCATCCACTTGGTTGCCCCTTCCTGTCTTCCAGGGCACCTTTCATGCACCCCATGCTGCCCACCCTTATACATGGTAAGAGTGCCCTGCTCGAAGTCCCTCAGCCACTCCAAACCCTTAGCCCACTCCCTCTAGCTGCCTCACCTCTGGGTTCTCTGCTTCACTATATGGCAAAATTGCTCATCCACTACTCTTCCTCATCCACCCCCTTCTGATCCCACCCCGTATGGACTCTCTCCCACCATTGCCCCAGTCAAGATTCCCAAGAGTGTCCACTGTCTGAATGTGGCTGCCAGGATCCCTGACTCTCTCAATTTCCTTCTGACCCACTTATCCTAGGATGTGACATATCCTAGAATCCTGAAGTCATACTACCTCTTTTTTTTAAGTTTTTATTTAAATTCCACTTAGCATAGAGTGTAATGTTAGTTTCGGGTGTACAAAATATAGTGATTCCATACAACGCCCAGTGCTCAACACAGCAAGTACACTCCTTAATTCCCATCACTTATTTCACCCATCCCCCCACCTCCCCTATGGAAGCCATCAGTTTGTTCTTTATAGTTAAGAATATGTTTCTTAGTTTGCCTATCTCTTTTTTTCCTCCCTTTACTCGTTTGTTTTCTTAAATTCTATGTATAAGTTAAGTCATGTGGTATTTGTCTTTCTCTGACTTCTTTTGCTTAGCCTAATACTCTCTAGCTCCCTTCATGTCCTTGCAAAGGGCAAGATTTCATTCTTTTTAATTTCTTTTAATATTTTATATTTGAAAGAGAGACAGAGCATGAGCAGGGGAGGGGCAGAATTTGAAGCAGGCTTCAGGCTCTGAGCTGTCAGCACAGAGCCCAACGTGGGGCTTAAACCCGCAAGCATTGGGATCATGACCTGAGCCGAAGTCATACGCTCAACCCCAGTGGAGCCATCCAGGCGCCCAAGCTTTCATTCTTCTTTATGGCTGAGTAATATTCCATTATATATATATTATACTATATATTATATAGTATATATAATTATATATATAAATATATATACTAATTCTTTATCCATTCATCAGTCAATGGACACTTGAGCTGTTTCCATAATTTGGCTATTGTACATAATGCTTCTATAAACATTAGAATGTGTGTATCCCTAATTCAAAGGGATACATGAACCCTGAATTAGGGATACCTATTGAAAATTCACATTATATAAGTAAGCTTCCCTGTGGATTTTCAGAAGAATGTTGGGAGAATGATTCTATATAAGACTAAAATTCTTCCTTTTCAAACACATAGAAGCCAGAGGGAGCCATTTTTGAGGGCTTATATTAATAAATATTACTGCCTACCTTGAAATTACTTCTTGGTGAAACCCTGAGACTTTAGCTTATGTATGTGATTGTTAGCAGCTGGAAAAGTTTTTGCATACTAATCTCAGTTACCTTTACTTAGCTTTTCTAATAAAATAAATATGTTTAGGCTGGTTTTCTTTATATCCACTGGCATTCACTAGTCACCACTACCATCATCTGGAGTGGCAACGTACCTACACACTTTCCATTTCCATTCTTTCCCTGCCCTAAGCCATTCTCCACTTTTACAGTTTACTTTATAGTTAATTGGACTTTTTAGAGCCATAGATTTTTATCAGTTTGCAAGCCTAATTATTATCCATGTATTTCTTCCCACTCTTGTGTTACAAATGGGAAAATTTTGCCTCAGAAGGCAGAGATGCAAAAGACAGAGCTATCTAATGTTAGAATACATGTTCATTCAAATGCTTCCATGTGCAATTTATTCCCACTGTAAAGGCATTATAAATTTTGATTATAATATTATTTTGAAATACTGTAAGTGTTGAGATATGGTACTATTAATATATCTTTTCCAACATATCCATAGACTTTTCTTTGTACATTACAATATACATTTTGAAAACTACTTTGCAAAACATGAACTATCAAATCACTTAAAAAAACTACTTTTAAATTTTGTAATCATTGTATTATTTTTTATCATGATAAGTGTGCCCTTTATTTTTAAGAATTTTGTTTTTAAAGTTTATTATTTTGAGACAGAGAGTGTGAGTTGGGGCATGGCAGAGAGAGAATCCCAAGCAGGCCCTGCGCTGTCAGCACAGAGCCTGATTCAGGGTTCGATCTCACCCTGAGCTCAAATCAAGAGTCAGATGCTTAACTGACTGAGCCACCTAGGCACCCCAATAAGTATACTCTTTAATACCATACCCTATGTCCTCCTTCCCTCCACCCACCTCCTCCCTTGTAACCAGTAAACTCTGAGAGTTGTCAAAAAAATTTTTTCTAATTAAAACAAACAAAAAAAAAAGTTTTGAACAATTCCTCTGTATTTTTTTAATACATTGAAACTATGTAATCTAAAATATATGTGTCCCAATTAAGTCAGTCTTTATAAAGTTTTTAAGGTTACAATGGAATGATTCACAATTATATCCTCAAAGAAAAGAACTATTGTTATTATGATCTTTATAAAAAACTAACTTTATGTATTTGGTTATAAATTTCACTTTTAGGAAAGAGTATTGGCTATAAGCAGTTACAAATATTTCAAGCTGTGGTACCTGTGTGGCTCAGTCGGTTGAGCATTTTACTCTTGGTTTGGGGTCAGGTTATGATCTCGCGGTTCGGGGGTTCTAACCCTGTTCTAACCCTGCATGGGGCTCCATGCTGACAGCACAGAGCCTGCTTGGGATTCTCTCCCTGTCTCTCTGCCCCTCCTCTCCTTGCACGTGCTCTCTCTCTCTTCCTCTCTCTCTCAAAATAAATAAACTTAAAAAACACCCAAATATTTCAAGCTAATAGCAAAATAAATTAGAATAATTAGCTAGGATTTTTTTTCTGGTCATTGAAAGTCATTTGGTATATAATCTAACAAAAGGAAATATTTCCTATTGTCAGGTAGGAATTAGCTTTGAACTAAACTGGAAGGAACTGATAGTTATCAGCTATATGTAAGCATAATTATAAATATGTTTTTTCATTTTAATTAGGTATAACTTGTGTACAGTAAAATTTACCCTTTTTACTTTCGTAAATATATTGTCATGTGACTACCACCAATATCAAGATAGAGAACTGCTCCAACACTTAAATAAGCCCTTTATGTTCCTTTATAGATGGTGCTTCCCTAGTATTGCCATTGACTTGTTTCCTGTCTCTATAGTTTTGTGTTTGTAAGAAAGCCAAATAAATTGAATCGTGCAATATGAAGCTTTTTTATTGTTTTTTTTCCAATTTGAGATTCTTTCAAATCATTGCGTGTATTATTCAACTATTCACTTGTATTTCAAAGTTGTATTCCACTGTATGGGTGTAACACATTTTGTTTATTGGTTTCACAGTTAAAGCACAATTGGCCTGTTTTCAGTTTCTGTTGATTCCAAACAAAACTGTCACAAATATTTGCATATAGATTATTGGGTGAGAGCACATCTTTTACTTCACATAGATAAATATACATAATTGATTGGTTATAGGGTAAGTGCCCTTTTAACATTATAACAAATTGATACAAGTTTTTCCAAAATGGCTATACCATTTTGAATTACAAAGAAAATTGTTGTGACTTCTAGTTGCTCCATATTTTTGGTAATACCTGGTAACTTTTAGCCATTTAAACACATATAGTGGCATCTAATTATGGTTTGAATTTGTCCTTCCCAATGATTTGATCTTGAGCATTTTCTTTTGTACTCATTGGCCATCCATATTTCTGTTTTGGAGAAGTGTCCAAACATTTTGTCCAATTTGGGGAATATTTGCTTTTATTTTTGTTGAACTTTGAGAGATCTTTGTATTTCTGAATAGAGCTATCAATTACATATTAGCATGTATTGATATATTTCTCTCTTTCTGTAACTTGTCTTTCACTCCTTTAATAATATATATTTTGTCAAAGTGCATAACATTTTGATTATGGTAAAATCCAATTTATGTTTTATTTTATGGTTTGTGCTTTCAGGGTCATATCTAAGAAATCTTTGCCAAATGTAAGATTTACCCCTATGTTTTCTACTAAGGATCTTTGTTTTTTATTTTACATTCCATTTAGGTCTATGGTACATTTTAAGTTTTTTATTTGGGTAAGAGGTATATGATATGAGTTGAGTTCCACTTTTAGCCAACATATATCTAATAGTTCCAGCACTATTTATGAAAAAACTATCCTTTCTCTGGAGAGTTATCTTTAAACCTTTATTGAGGGGCACTTAGGTGGCTCAATCGGTTAAGTGTCTGACTTCAACTTAGGTCATGATCTCATGGTTCCTGAGTTCAGCCTGCATAGGACTCTCAGCTGTCAGCGCAGAGCCTGCTTCAGAACCTCTGTCTCCCTCTCTCTACCCCTCCCCTGCTCATACTCTCTCTCACAAATAAATAATCATTACAAAATAAAAACAACCTTTGTTGAGAATTCATTGAACTTTTATTTAAGCATCTTTTTCTGAGCCCTCTTTTCACTTTCACTGATCTATATAGCCCACGACTTCAATTCCATTCCATCCTCACTATTTTATGATTATAATAGGTCTAGAGAGTAGGTAGTGCTAGTAAGCTTACTTTGTTCTTTCTTAAACTTGTTTTCCTTATTATAGTTCCTTATCCTTTTTGTATAAATTTATAATCTACATTTACATAAAGTTAGACTTCGTTGATTTCTTTCGAGAAAAGCTTGGTAGGATTTGATTGGAATTGCATTATTGGATCTTTCAATCTGTGACACAGGAATACCACTCAAATTGTTTATTTTTTTATTTGTTTCATCAGTATTTTGTAGTTTTCAACATACAGATCTTACACTTATTTTGCAAGATTTTAGGTGATTTATATCTTTTCATGCTATTAAAAGTAGTGATATTTTAATCTTAATTTACAGCTTTTCATTTCTAGTCTTTAAGGATACAGTTGATTTTGTATATTGATATTCTGTGACCTTACTATGTTCACTTAGTTCTAATCAAATTTTTTTGTAGAATTTTGGTATTTTATCAAGACTGTCATGTTAGCTGTGAACAAAATTGGTTTTATTTTTTCTTGTCCTATTGATGTGGTTTTATTCTTTGTTCATTATTAAACACAGTATGTATGTTACCTGATGTGTATGTTAGGTTTATTATAGATCTCTCTATCAGGTTGAAGACATTCACTTCCATTTCTAGTTTGCATAAATAAATATATATGAATTTTGTTAAAGAAATGTTTCTTTATCTGCTGATATGATCATGTGGTTTTGCATCTTTGTCAATGAGGTGAATCACCTTGAGTTTTTTTTTTTTTTAGAAGTAAAAGAAAAAATATTTTATTAGCAAAAAAAAAAAAAAAAGTAGGTTTGGGGACAGAGGATTGAGGGCCTTCAATGTCCTGGTGGTAATTCTGTCCTTCTCAAATGTGGACAGTGACTTCCATGCCTGACACTGTATCCTGATCCACAGCATTCAGCAAAAAACTCTTCTTGAATTTTCTTCTTGAATTTGAGTGTCATCCTTGTGCAGGGGCCATGCTAATCCCTGTATCTTTACCTTGACTGATTTTTGAATATTGAGCTTTTTTTTTTTTTTTTTGGAGATGAAACTCACTTGGTCATGTTATATTATCTTACACGTTATTGGTTTCTATTTGCTAATGCTTGGATGTGAATTTTTGTATTTGTGTTTATGAAGGATATTGGCTCTATAATTTTCATTTCTTAAGATGTTTTTATTGAGCTTTGGTATCACATTAATACTTGCCTTTTAAAATGTGTTATTTCTTCTATATTTAGAAACAGTGCCCATAAAATTGATATGATGTCCTACTTAAATGTTTAGTATAATTTTCCACTGAATCCATCTGTGGTTGGAGTTCCTATATGGGAAGATTTGTAACTGTTTCTTATTAAACATAGGGCATTCAGTCTATTTATGGTGAGCTTTGGCAGTTTGTTTCTGTCAAAGATTTTGTATTTCACCTAAATTATCAAAATAATGAGCATAGATTTTTGTAATTTTATTTAAGTATATTTTTAATATTTGTAGTGTCTGTAATGTTATCCCATCATTTATTCCTTATATTGGTTGTTTGTGTCTTCTATTGTATCTATTTCTTGGATTTTAGAGCTTGATAAGATTTACCAATTTTTTTTTGAAGAACTGGCTTTTCATTTAATTGAGTTTTCTTATTTGTTATTCTTTTGTCAGTTTTGTGTCTTGTGCTCCTGTATTTCATTTTCTCCCTTGTTCTTGCTTTGAAATCAATTTGCCGCTCCTTGTCCAGCCTATTAAGGTAGAAGCATAGTTCATTTATTTTAGAAAGTTCTTCTTTTATAATGTAAGTCTTTAATGGTATACATTTCTTTTTAAAGATTACGTTAGCTGTATTCCATACATTTGATATATTGTGCCTTTATGTTCATTCTCTTCACATTTTTAAAAATTTTTTCTTCTGTTTTTCTCTTTCACCCATTGGTTACTTAGAAGGGAGCTAATTTCCAGGGTACCTGAGTAGCTCAGTTGGTTGAGCGTCAGACTCTTGGGTTAGGCTCAGGTTGTGATCTCACAGCTCTGTGCTGACAGGCCAGAGCCTAGTTGGGATTCTCTGTCTCCGCCCCCCCTTCCCTCCCCTGTTCTCTCTCTCTCTGAATGAATGAATGAATGAATGAATGAATGAATAAACATTTAAACAAGGGAGCTAGTTTTCAAATATTTGAAGATTTTCCCAATATATTTCTTACTTCACTGCAATTCAGTAAGACCAAATAGACCTATAATGACTAGACTTTTAAATATACATTTTTTTTTATTTTATGACTCACAATATAGCTTTTCTTTCTGAGTATCTCATTTGCACTTGAAAACAATGTGCATTTTCTGTTCTCACTAAAGAGGGGTTATAAATGTCAATTAGGCCAAATGCTTTGATATTGTTGTTTATATTTTGTTCATTCAAGTATTGAAAGGGGAATATTAATGTCTCCAAATATAATTGTGGATGTGTAATAGTACTTTTAGTGCTATTAGTTGTTGCTTCATGTTTGCTTTGTTATGAGATGTATGCACATTTAGGAATTATATATTTTCTTGGGGAATTGTCATCTTTATCATTTTGTGATGTCATTATTTAACTCATAAACGTCCTTGTTCTGAAGTCTACTTTATGTGACATTAATGTAGCTGTTACTGCTTTCTTTCCATTTCTACTTGCAATGATATGCTTTACTTTTTAGCCTATCTCTGTCTTTACGTTTATGTGGTTTTATTGTACGCAGCATATAGTTTGGTATATACAAAATATCCAATATGACAGTCTCTGATTTTAACTGACTCTTTTATGTACCTTGAATTACCTTCAAAGTAATTATTGAGGGTGGATTAAAATCTACCATCTTGCTAGCTGTTTTCTATTTGTTCCATCTGTTCATTTTTCCTCTTTCTGTGTCTTATTTGATATTAAGAATTTTATAATTTTGATTATCCCCACCATTGACTTCTTTCCACATTAAATAATGGCCCTGGGTTTGAAAATATCCACCCTTTATTAATCAGTTTCTACCTTTACATAAAATTATGTCTGCTCTACATGTAGTATAATGACCTTAAAAGGGTACACTCCATTTTTCCTTTTTTGTACTATTATTGCTATACATTTCCTTTTTTATACATGCTACAAACACACAATACATTACTATTAATTTCGCTTTAAACATTCAGTCACCTTATAGAAATAGTAGTATAAGTTCCAGTGCACATTATTAATAGGGTAGATCCAAATTTCTGTCTTGTATTAACTCTTCCATCTGAAATACCTCCTTTAACATTATATAGTGCAGGCCTATTGGCAATATACCCTCTTAATGTTTTGCCTGGTGGTTAGTCCCGTCTTCAACTATGTAAGATTTTTTGATGAATTTATAATTCTGATTCAACAGTGGGTTTTTTCTTTTCAATATTTAAATTATTTAAATTATCAATATTTTTAAAATATGTCCCATTTTTTCTGACTTCACCAAGTGTCTGATGGAATTCACTGTCAGGTAAACAAGGGCTTATATTTTACTTCCTTTTGAAGGTATCTGACTTTCCTTAGTTTAAGGTTCGTTGATTGTCCTGTCACCTTGGTTCTCTGATGGATTTAAGAGAAGTTATGAATCTGAAGGTTGCGGTGGTGGTAGGATGGAAATGATACTTATCAAACTCCATCCTAAGTGAAAGCCAGCAATCAGTAAGTATTATATTAATAAAAGTTAACTGGATTTTCCAAGAAGATACCTATGAAAAGCATTTCACCTTTAGCTACTCATGCTTTAACTAGAGAATAAAAGTTCACTTTCTTTTCACATCTGCAGTTCAAACTGGAGAGATAGAGGAGCTCCTGGGTGGCTCAGATAGTCAAGCGCCGGGCTCTTGGTTTCGGCTCAGGCCATGATCTCACGGTTTGTGGGTTCAACCCCAGCATCAGACTGTCTGCTGTCAGCACAGACCCCACTTTGGGTCCCCCGTCCCCGTCTCTATCTGTCCCTCCCTTGCTTGCAGCCTCCCTGTCTCTCTCTCTCTCAAAAATAAACATTAAAAAAAACAAAAAAAATCCCCACAAAACTGCAGATAGAGAACAGCTTGTCCTCCTCCATGTAATGACCTTTGTAGATTGATTTCCTTTCAATTGCTTGATATGTTCAGTAAAGTGAAAAAAGTGCAATGTCATAGTATTTATTACATAAGCAATGGATTTATGAATGTTTGTTACATAAGTAATACTAGCTTTCAACTATTTAATATAATATGAAGTCTCAGAACAACGTTCATACTTGCACTCCACTTTCTTCTGAAAAAAATTAAACCTAAGAATTGAACATCAGGTAGTAAAATAGTAGTACCCTGTACGATAAATTTTTTAAGATGTCCTGTCATTTTTTGGAAGCATCAAACTTTTTTTAATTTAAATATATTAAATTTATTGTCAAATTGGTTTCCATACAACACCCAGTGCTCATCCCAAAAGATGCCCTCTTCAATACCCATCACCCACCCTCCCCTCCCTCCCACTCCTCATCAGCCCTCAGTTTGTTCTCAGTTTTTAAGAGTCTCTTAGGAAGCATCAAACTTTTTATTCATCTTTGTGGATATTCAAAAATTGGATAATATAATCTATTATATATTTTTACAGTCTGAGAAACATGTGTTTGTCAAACCCAGGAAGTTAATAAATTTCATTCTTCCTCATCCATGTTTTCCCTGATCTGTGCTATATTGTAGTGGTGAAATCAGTAACAAAGAATTTATGTTTCCTATGCTCTTGTCCTAAAGCTAAGAAAAAAAAAAAGAAAAAAAATGTTTAAAAACCTATTGTTAATAGAATATTTTAAAAAATATGTATGCTATACTTCACCAGTGGTTATAATATTAATTCAACCTAAGGGGGTAAAGAGTTGTGTTTTTTCAAGAATGGTGATGACTTCTCCTGATATTGCCTTTTGCATCATTTACAATAAGCATCACTAAATCATAGCATTATATGCATAAGGGTACAGTATCTTGAATTATTTAATACACTATATTTATACAAGCAACCATATGGATGAGTTCCATTTTTATTATATAAGCCCTAACTTTTGTTCTTTAAATTTTTTATCAGTGTCATTCAGTATAAAGAGTTTAAACACTTTCTTTAATAAACTGGTGAGGGAACAAATATTCTGCACATTTTTTTGCATTCTCTTAAAAATAGTAACCACATTTTATTTTAAATTCCAAAGGAAACAAATATAATTTAATTTTTCACTGGTATATCATAAAATATATCAAATTTATCTTGTGGGATGGGATACAAATTTTATACGAATATGACAATGGAACATTTGGTATTCAGAATTCCACTGGGACTGCTTCTGTGTATTGCATAGAACTTTTCTGATTAGACATAACCAAGTGATTCTAATTTGTGAAATTTTCTTAAACTTAACAGCTGCCTCATTTTTAAAATGTGCCTTGCTAGACTCATCAGTATGAAAAATGTCAGAAGATAATTCATTTTGGAAATTGAGATTGGTGGCTCCTCTTTTCATAAAAATGAGGACCTCACCATATTTTGAAATAGGTATATTTTTTACATGTATACTTTGGAAATGGTCACAGCATTAAAAGTTGGACTACATGAATGTTCACAATTTGGAGATGCTGAAAAATGTTAGTTTTTTATTATTGTATTTCTTCCTATTTATTATCTCTATTTATTATTCTATTAAGCATTAAATTCACATCATTGTATCTAGTTTCAAGAAGCAAAGCAAAATAAACACATTAGCTGCATATTCTATCTTCTTTCTACAATGTTGTAAGTAATTAATGTAAGTTTGGTTTAGAAAAAATGCTCATACGAAGTCATAAACAAAGGAAAACATAACTACCCAATTAACCAAAAATGTATTAAGTGGGCCTATGTCAGTCGCTTGGAAAATGAAATGGAAAAAATAGCTCCAAGCATAGGGCAAAATATAAAGAACTGTAAATCTGAAATGAGAAGGCTAGGAACTTAGATGATAAATTCAGAAAATAAAATGGAACAAAATGGAACAGAAGTCAGTAATTACAGAAGATATAGGAGAAAATTCCTTGAGATTAGTGAGAATCCAATTCTGCAGATTGAAATCTCATTAAATTCTGGACTAGATTGATAAGAAAACAAATGTTCCTATGCATATTGATAAAATTCCAGATATCAAAACAACAAAAATTCATATTAGTCTTGTAAAGCTTCCAGGCAGAAAGTGCAAGTTTCATACAAAGAAAAAAAAGTCAGACTAGTATTGAGTTACTCCTTTGCCAGTCTTGATATAAGAAAACAGACTAAAGAAAGAATAGAGCTATAGCCCATAAATGCTGTAACCAGCCAAGGTAAGGATATATTAAAGATATGCATGAATTTAGAAAGCATATTATCTATGTACTACTTCAGAACCCATTTTGAAAAAAAACATCACCCCCATGAATAATAAAAAATTTAAGGGCACCTGAATGGCTCGATAGGTTAAGCTTCTGACTTTAGCTTGGGTCATGGTCTCATGGTTTGTGAGTTTGAGCCCCACGATGGGCTCTGTGTGGACAGCTCAGAGCCTACTTCAGATTCTGTGTCTCCCTCTTTCTCTGCTCCTCCCCCACTTGTGCCATGTCTCTCTCTCTCTCAAAAATAAATAAACATTAAAAAATGTTGTTAAACATGCTTTATTTTTTATTTTTTTAAATCTTTAGTTTTGAGAGAGAGAGCATGAGTAGGGGAGGAGAAGAGAGAGGAAGGAGACACAGAATCCAAAACAGGCTCCAGACTCTAAGCTGTTCACGCAGAGCCCAATGTGGGGCTCAAACCCACAAACCACAAGATCATGACCGGAGCCCAAGTAGGACACTTAACCAACTGAGCCTCCCATTTAAACAAATTTTTTAAAACAAACAATAATTACCTCAGGTTGGAAGAAGATGAACAATTGAGGAGGATATATTTAGCTTAATAAGCAAAATCAATAAGCTTAATATCATAAGCTTAATAAATAAAATTAGGAAAATTCATAAGTATATTATTTAATATATTTACTATTGCATTCTAGCTAGGGTAGAAGTACATCTACTCATTAAAGATATAACTAAATAAATTACATCATATAGTAATTATTACTATAAATAAAAAGAGGAGAGATTAGAAACTAGGTAAGGGGGAACAGAATATAGGCAAGTGATGAGTTTTAATTCAAATGCGGTATTGCAAAATGGGCTTCATTAGGAAAATGACACGTGACCAAAGACTTGAAGAAGGAGGGGGATTAGCCATGAAGATTACCTGCTGGGAGCACTTTCCAGCCAGTGACAGTTTGAATGGAGCAAGTGGGTGAGAAGAAAATAAATAAAAGATGAGGTGAGAGAAGTAGCTGGAGGAGGGAGTAACTGGAGAATATCCCTAGGACTTTGCGTTGAAGGGTAGGTGGCTAGAGAATAATTGGTAGAAGCCTCATGGGTCATTATAAGAACTTAACTTTTGATTCTTTTTTTTAAGTTTTATTTTATTTTATTTTATTTTATTTTATTTCATTTCATTTCATTTTTATTTTTTTTTATTTAAGAGAGAGAGAGAAGGAGAGAGAGAATCCCAAGCAAAGAGCCCCATGTGGGACTCACACCCACAAACCATGAGCTCATGACCTGAGCTGAAATCAAGAGTCAGAAGTTTAACTGACTGAGCCACCCAGGCACCCTTGATTCTGAATAAAATGGAGAGTCATTGCAAAGTTTCAGCAAAAGAAAGAATTATGGA
Organism: Prionailurus bengalensis; assembly: GCF_016509475.1. Lineage (NCBI taxonomy): Eukaryota > Metazoa > Chordata > Mammalia > Carnivora > Felidae > Prionailurus > Prionailurus bengalensis. The sequence goes on from NC_057343.1 coordinate 38,222,793, forward strand.
AAATAAGGTGAATATACCTTTTATGTATTTTTTCAATCTGACTTTGAGTATGAAATGGAACTTATAATTAAGTTCACCAGCAAATAAGCAAAGGAAAAACGTTTAGACAGTTTGACAATGTATTATACATTATTGAGGGATAGAAGGCTAAGATGAAATTTCATTATAAATTTTGAAAAACTTAAGGTATATATATATATGTGTGTGTATATATATATACACACACACACACATACATATACATACGTACATTCTGAAAAATAAAACTTCAGAATAAACATGTATATATTCTAAAATATCTACTTTTGTGTGCATTTCTTAGATTAATTATAAAATGTATTATATAAAATATATATGAAAATATATTCTAAAATTTTTGTATTTCCTGAGAAATCTTATTTCATAACTAATTTTCAAATTGATGAAATGTTTTATTTTGTGTTTTAATTATTTAATTTTTTAAAGTTTTATTTATTTATTTTGAGAGAGAAGGAGAGAGAGATAATGAGTATGAGCAGGGGAGGGGCAGAGAGAGAGAATCACAAGCAGGCTCTGAGCTGTCAGCACAGAGCCTGATGCAGGGCTCGATCCCATGACCCTGAGATCATGACCTGAGCTAAAATCAAGAGTTTGATGCTTAACCGACTGAGCCACGTAGGCCCTCCTATTTTGTATTTTAGTAAAAAAAAAAATCCAGAAACCTATTTTTTCCTGCATGGCTGCTTTAATTAAAATATTTCCATGATTTATTTTGTGTATGTTTGATTTCAATGATTCACTGATTATGAATAGAATGAATTATTATTTATATTAATCATTCAATGTGCATCTTGTTTTCCCATCCTGGATATCATATTGTAGGGGGCTATATTTTGCCAGTGCCAAAACTCATGAGTAAATTCTTCTAGCCACATGGCTCTATGTAGCAAAACCGAGATTCAAACCTTTCTCTGTGCTCTCTTAAACCACACATGAGGGCACGTACATTACTAATGCCGTAATGGAACAGAAATCATGACCTTCCCCCTAAAGAAGAAATTTAAATATTTTTCCTTTTAAAGTAAATGCCAGCCGCACACTATTTCATCATGTCCTCTAATCTTTCTTTGAAGTGTATGCGTTCATAGGGAACTTTACAGTGTTGTCAGAATGGTTAATCCAAAGTCAAATTAAGCTTGAGTCTGAAAGTTTTTATTTTCTTGATTGAATTAAATGCAGAGTGCTCATGTATATGCACAAACACTGGCATTCAGCAGAGCCCTCATTACCATGCTGAGAAGTGTGGATTCAAATTAGAGCTGCATGTTAGACAACCGCTCGCATAAACTAAGGCTTGTTAAAACAATGTTAATGAGCCCCCATTGTATAGAGCAGCTTCACTTTTCCAATCTTTCATATTTGTTCACATGAGGCCTGGGAAGTTGCTGAACTGATTAAGTCTGAAATGGAGCTGGAGAGACTCTACTGAGCCACTGGGGTGAAGGGAATTAGAAAAATCAGGAACAAAGAGCCATATAAAGTTTACTTCAGGTTAAAAACATGGTGATAGAACTTATCCCATGTGTCAGAATTTTTTTGAGGCCTATTTTAAAATATGGCCAAACAAACCATATATATAAGATAGTTAACCTGACACTTACCATCATTTATATTTTTTTGGCATAATTTGAACAGATTTTTCTAAGGATTGTCTGACTTGCTTGCTTCCTCTACAATTGTTTTCTTTACAGTGAAAATCTTTTCATGTGGCTCAGTAAAATCTGTTCTCAAGGGGGGAAAAAGTACCTTATAAAGAATGAAGACAAACATCCCCTTCTCAATGGTTATCCTTGATATGTTACTTATACCTATGAGATTAGAAGGAAAGGCTTGAAAATAAATTTTAAAATTAGCATAGTCTATTTCTAGCAAATACTAAATGATACATAATTAAATCTCACTTTAAGAAACATTGTATTAATTATTAAACATTGGCACTTTGCACGATCCCCATGACACTGAGTAGGGGTAAAAACACAGGCATAAGGTAAAACATAAGCATTCACTTTGAAATACTCCTAACATACTTGTTTATATTATGGACATGAAGGTTATCAAGTTTAAACTTTTTTTTAAAGATTAGAGATACCAGAAATTTAAAGTTGATTTTTTTAAGTTTATTTATTTTGAGAGAGAGAGAGAGAGAGAGAGAGAGAGAGAGAGAGCGAGCGAGCACCGGCAGGGGAGGGGCAGAGAGAGAGAGAGAGAGAGAGAGAGAGAGAGAGAATTCCAAGCAGGCTCTGTACTGTCAGCACACATCCCAATGCGGGGCTTGAACTCAGGAACCAGGAGATCATGATCTGAGCCAAAACCAACAGTTGGAGGCTTAACCAACTGAGCCGCCCAGGCTTCCCTAAAGTTGATTTTTAAAATGTGTTAACAGGGGTGGCTGGGTAGCTTAGTAGGTTGAGCGCTGGACATCTGATTTCAGCTCAGGTCCTGATCCCGATTTCTGAGATTAAGCCCTGTGTGAGACTCTGCTCACAGGATGGAGCCTGCGTGGGATTCTTTATCTCCCTGTTTCTCTGCCCCTGCCACGCTCATGCTCTGTCTCTCAAAATAAATAAATAAGAACTTTAAAAAAAATATTATGAAACTGAAAGACCTCAATGAACGTCTTCTTTCTCACCCCACTCACGATTTTGGTAACCACTGTTTGAAGAGCCTTGGTCCACTGCCTTTAAAATGTCAGTATTTGTCCCACCCTCAATACACATTCCATTGTCAATCAGTGTTAAGTACTTGAGAAGTTATACACTTGTGAAACAAATGGTTAAAAGCACACCGATATGATATAAGAACTAGGAAAGGCATCTGCCAGCTATTCAAGAATCATGAAAATATGATGTATATTTATCTGTATGTTTATTTTTCTGTCTAGCAACACTGCTAGGTAGTGATTTCCAAGTGGATATGAGCATGACTATTTTGTTCATCATCATGCATCTAGACATAATATGGTTTCTGGCACGTGAGAGGAACTCTGAATACATAAGGAGTGAGGTAACCATCAGGGAAATAAATGGCTTGAATTAGCAGATTCCGTTTGGTACATTTAGGGTTAACCATGTGACAACTATGTTGAAGTAAGAGACTCCAAAGCAAGACCCTGAAGATTTTACAACAGCACTTGTTACATGCAGCATCTAAAGGTCAGCAAATGCTTCATGAAAGCCTTTTGATGACAGCTGTCATTACAACTTTACTACAAAGTAAGCTATGGTTATAAAAGCACTCGTGGGGAATGGTAGCCACTTTGAGACCAAAGGTTTACTGCTGGAGCTATTTTTACATGTCAGGTCCACTTACAAATAGAGCAGTAAGCAAGACAAATGAGGACTGTGTTCAAACTTGGTGGACAATGACTGCGTGACTTTGGTTGAGAACTTTGCAATTTAGTATTTCGGCTCCTTAGGACTCCTCATAGGATATTGAATATAAAGAAGGAGACATCATAAACCCACTCACACACACGCAAAAATCAATGATTTGTTTTATTGACAGTTCTCTAGGAGGTAGAGCAACTTAAAAATCTCAGTCCCTGGATGGATTGAAGAAATAGATTGCCGCATTTGTAAGACCCCAAGCTAGGGGCATTTCTGCTGTTTCCTGTGTGTGACAGAATAGTTGTGTAGAAGTGGGAAGTAAGATTTTTCCTTTATAGAGTTAGTCATTTTGGTACTTACAGCTGAAGAATTCCAGAGGCCAAATAAATCATGAGAATGGAATATAAAGGAACAATGCTAAAGAAATAGACACTCGGTCTCGTTATTTTATGGAGGAGGAACCTGGAACTGAACGAGTAAGTGATTTGTCAGAGGTTGCATAGTTGTGTGTGTAAAAGGGAGATAATAATTCCTGCTGTGAGGATCAGACGAGGTGATTGTGCTTAGCAAAGCAGAAATCAGATAAACTTATATGCTTCTATAGCTTATATGTAACTTGTGTTCCTGACAGTGTTTAAATGTTTTTATTTTGGTTGATTGAAAAAAAAAAAAAATCCTGCAGCATCGGTGCCCTGTAACAGTGCTCAACTGGCAATCAGACTCTGACCATGGCAAGTTCATGGCCTTCCAGAGTTTATTCCCTGTGCATTATAAAGAGGAGGGTCATAAAAGCTGAGATGACACATTTTATGAATTAAAAGGGAGCAGGGAGAAAAAATTGTATTTGTAGCTGAGATTCCCATGTCCCTCAGGTCTTGGCTTTTCAGTAAGCATCTGCTCTGGCATAGCTCTTTCCCTCCTCAATTCCTCTGCACTGAAGAGGTAGGGTTTTTTTTTTTTTTTCAGCTCTGAAAACTTCCCCTTCAAATAGAAATTTCAGGAATTACTCAGAGGATAACTCCTAGCTCAGGTTCTAAGAAAAGACAGATCAGAAAAACATCAATATCCACAATAACACACCACTTTGACATGATAAAATTTTCATTTTTAGCATGGACAAATTCACTAAGGTTAACCTGAAAATATTCTGTCTTTTGTTCAGGGTCTGTCTTTCCCAAATTACAAAAACATAAACATACCATAAGTCCTTCATAAGCCCTTCTTCCAGCCCATGTTCTGACAGATGTGCCCAGGTTCAGCTTCTGTAGAAATGTCAAACACATTGCAATAATAGGAATGGCTCCCTTAAATCACTAGACTTTACCCTTTCCCCCACTTTGCTCCAAATAGCTTCACCTTTAATCTCCTTATCACTGTTAATCCCCACATCCACCTCTGGATCTGTCTACCCAAGTGTCTGCTAAGTAATCATCCCTAAGACCTTTGTTATACTGCCATTTTCTTTATTTTTTGGTTTAATTTCGTCATTTCACATTAGAAATTACCTCTCAGTTTATTCCTTTCTTACTGGCCTACTATTTTTAGAGCTCTATAAACTGTGCCTTTTCAATGACTTTTCTTGCACTGAAGGGTAGTTTTCAATATGCAGAAGTCTTGAATAATAGATAAATAGAGACAGAAACCCGGTGAGTGTTAAGCTGAGGGTGCTGCTAGGCAAAGCAAGGCTAACCTGACCCCATGGAAGAACCATGCCTCGTGGAATGGGTCCTGGCCCATCAAAGGGTAACCCCAAGATCATTAAAGAATTGGTTCTTTTCTTATATTTAAATATAATGAAGGAGAGCAACTCCTGAGAAGTCAGTATCTGACTAAGGCAAGCATGGGACTCAAGGCAGCTCCAGATGGTTCAGTTAAAAGGAGTCTTGGGGCGCCTGGGTGGCTCAGTCTGTTAAGTGTCTGACTTCAGCTTAGATCATGATCTCATGGTTTGTGAGTTTGAGCCCTGTGTCGGGCTCTGTGCTGACAGCACAGAGCCTGGAGCCTGCTTTGGATTCTGTGTCCCCCTCTCTCTCTGCCCCTCCCCAGCTCACGTTCTGTCTCTCTCTTAAACAAAATAAATAAACTTAAAAAAAAAAAAAAAGGAATCTGTGCCCTGGTGGTTCAGGGTTGGTTACTCTATGGAAGCTCAGTTTGGGCTCATGCTTTCCCCTCAGGTCCTAAGACTCAGGAAGTACAGTGGTGGTTTTTCAGTAAGGGAACTCAGTCCATTAGCTAGAGTTCAAAGAGTACAGTGAAGTCATAGACCACAGAGAGTTGTAAGTAACAACAACAGGCTTTTTTAAATGCCAATTCTGGCCATGTTTCTGAGAAGTTATTGCTATGCATTCTTCTCCTTGGTCTCTGACCACTCGCTATCTGGAAATTTGTCATATCATCCAGACTCAGCATCATGCAGCACCTAAATTTCTGAGCACACTGCTCAGGGATCATTGCTCAGAATTTCATTATCATAGGAAATGATGTGATTCTTTTCTTATTTATAACTCTAGAGTCCTTTAAAGACAAGATCTGGTATGAGGTTTCCAATTCACTTTAGAAGAAAAGTATTCGTCCCCTCGATGTTAAGATAGATCTTCTGCAAAGAAATGATGTTTTGAGCTATAACAGTAGTTTCCAGGGTCATTCTGTGATAATGTGCTACTCATTTTGTATTTTAAATCTCATCACGTTACATTATTGTTATGAAGAAGAAACTAGTGCAACAGCTCTCTTCTTAATATTGAAAACACACACAAACAGTGAAAAAATGAATGAGGGAGTCTGCGGAAAGGTTAGTGTGCACATTTTAGGCAGAGATATTTAGTGTTCCCATTGAGCTGTCAAACCTGAGCAACTGATTTAAAACAAAGTGTATATTTAAAGTGTCAGTAATGACTTCTTTCCCCTAACAATATGTTAGAATATTTGGTTTAATTCTGCTTTCATCTTTGACAGCTAGCAAGTTTCTCAAATAATTCTTGAATGCCCTATTCAGCAGAAATTCAATCTGGTAGGGATTCTTGCTGTAAGTCATGCCTAGATAACTAAAGCGTCAGTAACTGTGAACCTAAGCACTATTAAGAAACTGAAATGTATAATCTCCCTGTAGAAGAAAATCTTCTAAGTCATTTTATCACAAAATCCTCACAGATACTTCTGCCTTTTCCATAATCCAATAAGAAAAAGAATCATATCAGTGTAGTAAGCACTATTCTGCCGTAGGTTCAATCAGTTCTCAGATACCAAGGGAAGAGAAAGACGGTTTGGGAAAGAGAAAAAGTATCCTTAAAGCTGCTTAACAGTAGAATAGTCTCAAACAGCAAAGAAAATCTTCAAATTTGTGTTATTTGTATATTCAGTAATTCTTGAGCCAAAGAAGTGATATATAGTTATTTCTTTAGGCATGTTTATATAATTACCTTGCTATGCAATCATATGTTCTACAATTATATATTATACATTTAGCATAGATATCATTTTATATGCATATTATATAATACATTATGTAATGTATTTCATATTATAAAATTCAATATATATTTAACACATTGATATATATAATTTTATTTTAAACTTTATATAACATATTTATGTAGTGTACATTATTCAAAAGTTTCCTTCTGAATATATACTTACCTCTGCTCCATTCTTATTCCATAGTTAAGTAACAAATAAGCATATTTAGAACCACGACTGCGACTCCCTGTATTTTTGAGGAATGTAGTTAATAATTTGACAGATTAATTTAGGGGTGCTTGGGTGGCTCAGTCGGTCAAGCATCTGACTCCACTCATGTTTTGTGGGTTCGAGCCCCACATCGGGCTCCCCTCTGACAGTGTGGAGCCTTCTTGGGATTCTCTCTCTCCCTGTATCTCTGCCCCTTCCCCACTTGCACACTCTCATGCTCTCTCTCTCTCTCAAAATAAATAAATAAACTTTACACATTAAAAAAAATAATTTGACAGATTAACTTAAATGGAACAAAGCCTCAGAGCAGCAATCATTTTAACATTTTTGCCAAAGGATTTTAAATATGTCATATAGCATTTGAGTAGAATGTTTAAAATTTTGTACTTTAATACAAAAACAGGTAACTTTGGAAAGTTTGTGACAAGTAAATTAAATTATCTGGACAGCCTTGTCTATAATTTGTTCTAGAGAATCTTAAGATTTCTGCGATTTATACCGTTCATTCTGTCTTAGTGTTGTTGTACTTCAACATCCACTCTTGTAAGAGAGGATTGCATATAGATGAGATAGTGTTCTTTGGAAGAATTCTGTAGGGAGAACAGGTTATTTCCAAGTCCCACAATGAGAATTATATGAGAACAACAGGGACACAGATCTTATTTAATCAGGCTTATGGTGAATTTCAGCTTTCATTCTACTTGGTGTTTTTCTTTCTTCCTTACTTTGCTGTGTATCTGTTCCGTACCTCTAGGCCAACTTCCACTCTTGCCTCTAATAACTAGCATCTCCAGCTAATTGGATATTGGAAGCAATAAATAACTTCCCTGAGACTAATTGGGGGGATATCCTAATAATAATTCTATGACATAGGTATTTTTTACACACTGCATTTTCTAAATAGGGAAACTGAGGCTCAGAGAGGTAAAGTAACTTCAAAGACAAAAGGTTGCTATATGGTAGATACTGAATTAGAACTCAGGTCGCACTAACTCTAAAATCCATACTCTTAACCATTAAGGGACATTGCCCGTACAAAGAATTCCTACATATTCATTCACTACCTTGGCACATTGCCGACACCTGTGTCAAAAATTTATTGCCCCTCGATCCATACATGACTCTGGGAAGTCAAGCATTGCGTTTCTATCCAGACAAGAGAGTATTTGTCTTTCAAGTGCTTGTATTATCCATCTTTATATTATAATTTTCTCACCTTAAGTGGACAGTGGCATTTTCTCATATGCAATGACACACTGGGGGATCTCTGAATATAGATGGAGAACATACTGACAGTTGATTTCCGTATGTAGAGGGAGATCATTCCCTATTGATCTTTTCATTTTTCTTAAATTCAAGTTGCAAGTCTTCAAAACATGTTTTGAGGAGATTGGTTGTTGAGGGTCTGGGAAGGAGTGGAGAGAGGAAAGTTATTGTTTAAAGGAGTATAGAGTTTTAGATTTGCAAAGTAAAAAAGTTTTAGGTATTTATTTTACAACAGTGTGAATATACTTAGCACTACTGAACTATACACTTAAGGTAGTTAAGATGAAAAATTTTATTTATGAATTTTTTACCAAAATAAAAAAGGAAAAAAGCACATTATATTTCAATATATGTTTATTGGAGATATACTATACACATTGTAATAATTTAGTTTATATTTGCTGGTAGCTTAGAAGTTATTTCTTCCTGGGCACCTGGGTGCCTCAGTCGGTTAAGCATCTGACTTCAGCTCAGGTCATGATCTCACAGTCTGTGAGTTCGAGCCCCACATCAGGCTCTGTGCTGACAGCTCAGAGCCTGGAGACTCATTTGGATTCTCTGTCTCTCTGTCTGTCTGTCTGTCTGTCTGTCTGTCTCTCTCATTCTCTCTCTCTGCCCCTCCCCGACTCATGCTCTGTCTCTGTCTCAAAAACAAATAAACATTAAAAAATTTTTAAAAAGTTATTTCTTCCTAAGTCTACATGTCTTAGTCTATACCTGCCTTCCTCAATGCCTAATACATAGCATATTGTTCTTTATCCCATTTAACTCTTTCCTTACTACTCAGCAGAAGGATTCATGTGTATTTGACCGTTGGATATAATGTGGAATTTTTAGCAGTGAGAGTTACAGAATCAGATAAACAAGGATCACAGTACAAAATATCATGTTTTGGGCCATGTAACTTTGGGCAAGAAACTTTCACTTGACTTTAGGTCCTCATTGGTGAATGTAAATATCAAAGGCAATATTTCAGATGTCATAAGAATTCAGTGTTATGCCTTTAAATATCTTTTTTTCTTAAGTTTTTTAATGTTGATTTATTTTTTAGAGAGAGAGTGTGTGTGTGAGAGGGGGAGGGTCAGAGAGAGAGGGAGACACAGAATCCAAAGCAGGCTTCAGGCTTCAAGCTATCAGGATAGAGCCTGATGTGGGGCTCACACTCACAAACCATGAGATCATGACCTGAGCCCAAGTTGGAGCCACCCCGCCTCCCTTATGCCTTTACGTGTCTTTTCACAACTACTGGTATATAAGCACCACCAACTGAATAAAATATAATGTTATTTTTTATTTATATGATTCTGTCTTCATATTTTTACTTCTTTCTGGCATGAATCCAAGATTTTTTTCTCCAAAAAAAATTATATGATATGAATAAATATAAGCAAATATGGGCAAATACAAGCAGATGTTTGTGGAACCAAGTTCCTTTTCTTCTTGGGTGGGCAAAAGCTTGACTAAATTCCTCTGCTTCTCATGCAATCAAAACTTCCTTACGGCCAAGTTCTAGTTCACTAGAAATTAAGCAGAAATGATGTGGTCCCCTTCCAGGGCCAGGTCCAGGCCCAGGTAGAGAGCCAGGACCATAAAATTCTCCCATTCACTGTCTTCTGTGTTCTTGACATTCTTGTAAGTTTGAGATAACACAGCAAATCTGGAAGTCATATGATAAAAGTGATGAAGCCATAAGATGGAAGGAGTCTGTGTGGAGAAGAGTCACCCATCAAATAACAATGTGTTTTGGAGTTTATGTAAACAAGAGCTAATATATTTTGCTATTTAAATTTTTATAGGTTGTGAGGTTGGTTCATTCGAGCTGCTGACTAAAGAAATTGGTATCTTGAAGTGACAAAGGAGAAGAATCTCACAAGGACTGTCCACCCTGATTTCATGATCACTGTAGCCAGTGATTGCTGTGTATCTCAATATTTCCATTTTATGAATAAGAGTCCTTATTATAGTTTTCCTGGGCTCTCTTACCACTGTTAATTGGCCAAGGGGTGATAGAAACCTTGTCTTTGTAGCTCATGAGTGGCTAGAGTAAAGGAGCAAGCTCAGATATAATAGAGAAAACTATATATCAGATGGAGAGCCTATGACTGAGCTGAATGCAATGATTTGATGGGAACATAAATTGTCTTGGGGATCCACGAGCATGTTGTTGTGTCTGTAGAAAGAACATTAAAATAAAGATTTGGTATCCAGAAGAAATTATAGTGACATAAATTGGCTAGCTGTTTATACAAATCATGTCCTCTTTTTTTCTAGATAAAATAGTTCATCTTCTGTCTACTTAGTTATTGCCATGTGGCTGTTTTCTCAACAGTGGAAGTGTTCAGTGTATGGCACTTGAGTAATTTTTGAAATCTAGCCCTGGATATCCGACATAGGGTTTGATGTGGAATTCAACAAGATAGTTCTAAAATTCATATGTGAGAACTAAAAGCCAAAATTAGCCAAAGGAAGATATTTCTGAGAAGGGAAATTGAGACATCAAATTGATGTTGTATGGTATAGGAGTTAATAGCAATGGATTAAAGAAAACATAAGGAGGTGTATACATGTATAGAAACTCTTCAGTAGATAGCGCTAGGGGCTTTGGTTACAGAAAAGGAGAAGAATGAAGTTAGATCTCTACACTGCACAACATCTGAAAATGCATGACAAGTGGATTAAAGGCATGACTATCACACTTTGAGAAAATATGGAAGAATATCCCTATGACTTTGTATGGATAGGCAAGGATTTTTGTAACAAGACACAAAAACTGGGAAGTTTACAAATGGAGAAAGTGGGGAAAGACGAATACATTTTATTACATTAACATTAAGAAATTCTAGCAGAGGGGAAGGGGGGAAAAGTTACAGAGAGGGAGGGAGGCAAGCCATAAGACACTCTTAAATACTGAGAACAAACTGAGGGTTGATGGGGGGTGGGGCAGAGGGGAAAGAGATGGGCATTGAGGAGGGCACCTGTTGGGATGAGCATCGGGTGTTATATGGAAACCAATTTGACAATAAATTATATTTAATATAAAAAATGAAGTTTAAAAATGGAAAAAAATAAAATTAAAACATTCTGTCAATGAAAAGACACTTTAGTAATAAGGACAATATATGCTAGAAATTGGAACAAATTATTTGTAACATATGTAATTGATAAAGGATTTGTGTTTAGAACCTATAAAGAACTCCAGTAAATCAATAAGAAACAAGTTACTGGAAAAGGGACAAGATATTGGAATTAATAGAAAGAATTATGCCAAATAAGCCATAATATTTGAAAGGATGCTCAGCCTCATTACTAATAGATAGCTGTAAGTTAGCATGGGCATAAAATAAAATAGACCTATCTCCTTGGGAACAATTCAGAGTTATCTCAACATGAAATATTGTCAACAATGTCTGGGAATGACGACTTTCACTAAAAGTGGTGGAAGTAAAAATTGGTAGAAGTTAAAAAACTTGTTTCTAAGATGTTCTATATGTGTTTATCCTACAACTGAGCCATTTCCTTTTCATTTATATACTGGAGAAATGATATTACATATGCACCAGGAGGCATTTATAAGAACACATAGGGGGCGCCTGGGTGGCGCAGTCGGTTAAGCGTCCGACTTCAGCCAGGTCACGATCTCGCGGTCCGTTAGTTCGAGCCCCGCCTCGGGCTCTGGGCTGATGGCTCAGAGTCTGGAGCCTGTTTCCGATTCTGTGTCTCCCTCTCTCTCTCTGCCCTTCCCCTGTTCATGCTCTGTCTCTCTGTGTCCCCAAAATAAATAAAAAACGTTGAAAAAAAAACTTAAAAAAAAAAAATAAGAACACATAAAGTTATTCACAGCAGACAAACTTCTAATATAATTCAAATGTCCGCTAATGGCAAAATGCAAAGTTTGAAACATAATATATCATTATGATAAAATGTTGTAAGTGAGAAGAAATGAAAAACTGCATACTTTTACATATAAAAATATGAAAAGCATTTTATATGTATAAAAATATGTATAATTTTATGCCATATATATTAATTTGAAAAATAAGGAAACTAACCCATCATTTAAGAATTAATGGAGAATTGGGAGAATGGTAGAGAAAATTAATAATTATATGACTTAGGTAAGTCTGTGTCACTTGCCAAAAAAAAAAAATCTCGATAATTTTACAGAATTTAAGCTTCATTATTGCTCATGCAAAGTTCAGTGCAAATGATGGCATCCTATATGTGATAACACACAAATCCAGGCTGCTTTACTCTTCTGCTCTACCACTGTTTCCTAGCAAAAGGCCAAAGAGAGTTGAGGACTACCTAGAACTTGACTTTGCTTCACAGAGTAGTAAGAAATTTTATTTCCGGTTATATTTCATTTTTCAGCCTTGCCTACTTGTTGAGTGGGGAGGGACTGGAAAATTTTGTCTCCTATATGGCCAGGTAGGAAAGGTACATAAAGAATTAATGAGAACTGTTAATGTCTATCAGAGAAGTTAACACTTAATCCAGTATCAGTGTTCTTTAGGAAGAGAGGTAGGGAAGAAGGAAAAAGGCTATGTTTATGGGAGGAGAGCAAGCCAGAGGCAGAAGGCTTCTAAGCTACCAGTAATAGTCTTTTTTTTTAATAATAATCTTTTTAGTAATGGTCTTTTCTTTTTGTCATATTATTTTTTAGCCTAGGTAATAGTTACATGTGTTTTCATTTGATTATCATATAAGACATATGTATATATATGTATATAAAAGTGTGTATGTGTTATATATATATATATATTCATTTGATTATCATATAAGATATATATATATATACATATGTATGTATAAAAAAGTGTGTATGTATAGATACATATATATATATATAAAACACATACACACTTTTATATGTATATAAAAATGTAGTACAAACATCACGTACTATCATCATGAGATTAATGAACCCAAAATGTCCATATCCTAATGCATAACACCTGTATGTTACCTACATGACAAAAAAAAAATTTAGCAGGTGTGATTAAGGTTAAGAACGTTGGGGAGAAGATGGGGAGATTTTCCAGGTTTATCTGAGTGGCCCCTATCTAATTTCATGGATCTTTGAGAGTGGAGAACCTTTCCCAAATGTGGTCTGTTTGCTTTAAAGATGGAGGAAAGAGAATACCAGCAGCTTCTAGAGGTTAGAAAAGGCAAGGAACAGGATTCTCCCTTAGAGACTCCAAAAAGAAACACAGCCCTACCCACACCTTGATTTTAGCCTTATGTAAGACTCGTGTTAGACCCACAGAACTGGAAATTAATAAGTATTGTTTTAAATCTAAAAGTTTGTGATAATTTGTTATACCAATAGGAAACAAATACAAATTTATACACACACATATCTATATGCATTACCTTCACAAGCAAATCTAGATTTCACTGCACTAATATGCTTATCCAAATTTATGCACATATTCCATTCCCAACTTTTGCTGAATATAGAAATCATTGTAATGTATACTTGATTAACATGGACTAAAAAATGGTAATGTTTTCCAATCTAGTTACTTACTGAAATGCTCAAAATAATAAAGATAGCACCAAGAAAGTATTAGAAAATCTGGGATACGGATGTATAAAAATATAGCGAGATATCACTTCTGGGTCAAAGAGTATGAAGTAATCAACCTCTCCAAGAACAGGGCAGTCAGAATGTCAAAACTGATTAAAGTTAAAGCTGCCTGAAGAAATGGTTGTTGAAATTGTTCAAGTCAGGGAACATGTAGCAAAACAAAAAAACTTGTAACTTCTTTTTTCTGTTAAAAGGATTTGTAGAAATAAGCACGCAATTTGGAAAGGCAGACAGCTACAGGAGAGAAATTTTGATAGAAACCAGGTCGTATTTCTGAAAGCCAAGGAGCAATGATTTATTTGCTTCAAGTACTGTATGTGGGAAGAGCATTTCCAATTATTTGTGGGAATAGAGAAATGAAACTAATTGCAAACAATAGTTGTATGCTAGCACGGCTTCAATATATCAGTCACCTGTTGTGTCTGCAAACTTAGTCTTTTGTTTTCAGGCATTCTACAAAGCTTTAAAATTATTATCACTGTTTAGTTTTCCATTCTAAATCAAAAGTTATTGAACTTACATCTATGATATGGATGCGGTCAAAGAGACTTGAACCTGTCAAAACTATACATAAGTATTGTTTATATGTGTCTTTGGTTTGCTTTTGGAGAAAAGACATACAATTTTTTTCAATATTTTCAGAAGAATGTGTAATATACTTCATCTGAATGAAGAATCAAAGAATTAAATAATTGCCTTGAATGTTTTGATATGGATAAATGACTGGAACTAACGTGTGAAAAAGGGAAATAAAAGCCATATTGTATTTCCGAAGGTCTACAGAGAAAAATGAATGTTATTACTGTTGTGTGTAGACAGCCTTGTTTCTGAGGACACTTAGTTTACCAACAGTGATGTGGGTATGTGCTGAGAGGATTGGGTCTTTTTTGTCTCTGTGCGAAAGGAATAAATAATCTCCCTTTGTTCCCAGAAGATTAAAACTCACTGGTATTTGCTTAAACAATTGCACTGAGTTAGAACTTTGAACACAAAAACAAAATAAAAATGTGCATCTTCAAAAGCTTTCCTATTCAAAAAGGAAGAAGAAAACAGATACCTGGTATTTTACTAATTCCCCTTCTGAGCTCTTAATGTGATTGAAGTATCTACTATTTTATTTACTTTAAGATTATAAAAAAAAAAAAGAAAACACATTAGGAAGCCCATTCAGGAATTTTAAATCTGGTACAAACCAGTCTATATGGTGAGCCTGGAAGAAAGAAGTTATATTACTGAACATGAAGAGGGCAGCGGAACAGCCTGGCAGCATCCATGGTGTGTCCCATTCCTCATACTGTATATGTAGAAATAGTAAAAACATCTCTCCAGCTTCATTAGGGACAAATGACTAGTTCTTATAAAGCAATTGTAGTCCCAAACTATCCTTGGAGATCCATATCTCCTTCTCTGTTCCCTCTTCGTGCAGCTGGAAACCATAGGCTGAATTGGAGAAGTCCCGATGGAAGAAGACTGAACCCTTGCATTATCACTTGGAGAAGAGCTACCCTGGAAAAATTGTGTGGGGCACCTGGGTGGCTCAATCGGTTTTGTGACCAACTCTTGATTTTGGCTCAGGTCATGATCTCAAGATTTCTGAGTTCAAGCCCTGGGTCAGGCTCTGCACTGAGAGCATGGAACCTGCATGGGATTATCTCTCTCTGTCTCTCTCTGTCCCTCCCCCACTCATGCTCTCTCTCTCAAAATAAATAGAAATTAAAAAAAAACTTGGCATCTGGGTGGCTCAGTCGGTTAAGCATCTGACTTGACACAGGTCATGATTAGCAGTTCTTGTGTTCAAGCCACCCGTTGGGCTCTCTGCTGACAGCTCTTAGCCTAGAGCCTTCTTCAGATTCTGTGTCTCCCTCTCTCTCTGCCCCTCCTGAACCACACTATGTCTCTCTCTTAAAAAATGAATAAACATTAAAAAAAACTTAAAAAAATACTGTGTATGTTTTTCTCCCAAGAACCACAGTTACTTGTCTGACTACATAGTGAATAGTTAAATAGAGAGCACAGCCCTAAACAAATAAAACTCACCGAAAGTACTATTTTCTGTAAAAGGAAGGAATAAGCATGTGAGAATCTGGACAGCAGAGAGCTATTAGGTTACAGCAACAGCTCTTGGCGCTTGCAGTGTGCAGACTGCATTAGAGTAGGGAACACTTACATACAAGTGTATGTAGAGCATATCAGTGATAAGGCTTCAGCAGGGAGAATTCTTTCCAAAGCCTTTCAAAACCTCACTTTCAGGGTCTACTGAAATAAACTACAGGTAGAAAGAAGAGTGTTGCCGATGGCATACATTGACTAATCAGTACTACTCACACTTGCTCAATCAATAAAATCCCCTGGGGGTACTGGTTAATAATTGAGTTTCCTGAATTCTGCTTCATATCTACTGGATTCGATTCTCCAGAGAGCCCCAAGAATCTGTATTCGTAACCATAAGCCATGATAGTGATCCTCACGATTAGACAGATTTGATAACATTGGTATACACCAACAAGGGTCTAATCTCTGAGAGAATTACATGAGTGGTGACAGGTCAGTCAATCCACTAGTCTGCTCCACGAGTCTCGTACATTAGCCCTATCTTGTAATGGTGGTTATTTCTGTCCCTGCCTTATAGAAATATCTCCACCTGTGTCATTTGTTAAATCCTTGTCATTTATAAATCTTGCTCTCTACTGATTGAAATTTCAAACTCTGACTCTGAAGAGGTTAAACTTCCTTAACAAACAGGTTGCTTGTGACAATGGGCCTATCTTGGGGCACAAAGTGACAGCTGTGAAAAGAATTCACGATTAAGGCTTATACACCTGTAAATAGCAAATGTATTTGGCCTATTAACTTTTCATCATGCTGGCAGCAGACGTGGGACCTAGAAAGACAGCCTTTCTCAAATGCCATGCTTTACATCCCTTGTAGAGACTTCTCCTCACTAATTTGGGACACTTAGCTCAAGGGGACACTGGGGGAGGCACAGAAAAGACAGGGAGAGGGAGAAGGACCAAAATACATAAAACCCCCAAACAAACAAACAAAATGTCAGCCTACAAACTGCTTATTTACTATTAATCTAAATTTAAAATCATCCAGTGTATTCCGACAGGGAATTTTATAAAATTTTAGAATTATGAAATTTATTAAATATTTATAACAGTATATATGTTTTTCTGTTTTAGATCTCAGAGTGGTGAAAATGCATGCTACTTTTGAAGGTCAAATTTAAAAATCTCAAAAGATGGCTCTAAACAGTAACATTAATGCTTCCCTGGTGTTTTAGTGGGTGAATCACTGCTGACTCTCAAGCAATCCATGGTGTCTCGTGAGGAATAATACGGTGTAAGCACGCACATAAACGTTGCCCTACAAGTGGGACACTGCCTAATAGAACTTATAATTCTCAGTGTACTTTTCCCTTTGGAGCTTTGATGCATTTTTAAAATTTGCTGTTAAGAGTGGATTGTAGTTTTTTATACTCTGTCATTATAGCCACAGAAAATGAAACAGTAGGTTTGGCTATGTAACCCCAGGGATTTCAGGATTCAAAACAAAACAAAACAGAACAAACACCAAAAAAACTGCAAACATGTTTTCTGTTGGGATAATATTTTCATTTTATGTATTGAGCTTTTTAAACAGTGATAAAAAATGCCATACTAGTTATTGAAGTAAAAAGATCTAGAGGAAAGCTTAAAACATCTGTATTGAAAACTGAGAAATTTGTCTTTTTCCTTCCTTTATGAAGGTGAGGTTAGCATTATAAGATGCATAGATCTGTGAATAGAACAGAGAGCTCAGAAATGAACCCACACAGATGGTCAATTAATCTACAATAAAGGAGGCAAGAATATATACAATGGGGAAAAGACAGTCTCTTCAGTGAATGGTGTTGGAAAGACTGGACAGCGACATGCACAAGAATGAACTGGACCACTATCTTACACCATATATATTTTGTGTGTGTGTTTGTGTGTGTGTGTGTGTGTGTATTTTTGTACACTGTGTAAGATATATTACACCATATATATTTTTGTATATATTTATATGTTTATATTTATATTGTTTATGGTGTCAGATAATAGTCCAGTTCATTCTTGCGCCTGTCACTGTCCAGTCTTTCCAACACCATTCACTGAAGAGACTGTCTTTTCCCCATTGTATATATTCTTGCCTCCTTTGTTGTAGATTAATTGACCATCTGTGTGGGTTCATTTCTGGGTTTTCCATTCTGTTCCATTGATCTACGTGTCTGTGTTTGTGTTTGTGCCAGTCCCATACTGTCTTGATCATTATAGCTTTGTAATATCACTTGAACACTGGAATTGTGATGCTTCCAGCATTGCTTTTATTTTTCAAGATTGCTTTAGCTATTCAGGGTCTCTTATGGTTCCATACAAATTTTAGGATAGTTTATTTTAGCTCTATGAAAAAAAATGATGTTATATATGTATATTTAAATGTTTATGTATTTATTTTGAGAGAGAGAGAGGAGTGGGGAGGGGCAGAGAGAGACAGAGACATAGAATCTGAAGCAGGCTCCAGGCTCTAAACTGTCAGCACAGAGCCCAATGTGGGGCTTGAACCCACCAACTGTGAGACCATGACCTGAGCCAAAGTTGGACGCTTGACTGACTGAGTGACCCAGGTGCTCTGCTGGTGATATTTTGATAGGGATTGCATTAAATGTGTAGATTGCTTTGGGTAGTGTGGACATTTTAATAATATTGGTTCCTCCAATACGTGAGCATGGAATATCTTTTTCCATTTCTTTGTGTCATCTTCAGTTTCTTTCATCAGTGTTTGTAGTTTTACAAGTACAGATCTTTTGCCTAGGTTTATTCCTAGATAATTGATGGGTTTTGACGCAATTGTAAATGAGATTGATGCCTTGATTTCTCACACAAAAATTGTTCAAAATTGATTAAAGACCTAATTGTGAGACAGGAAACCATAAATTCCTGGAGGAGATACACAGTCAGGAACCTCTTTGACATCAGCTGTAGCAACTTCTTATGAGATGTGTCTCCCGAGGCAAGGGAAACAAAAGCAAAAGTAAATTATTGGGGCTTCATCAAGATAAAAATTTCTGCATAGTGAAGAAAACAACAAAACGAAAAGGCAACCTATGGAATGGGAGATAATATTTGCAAATGACATATCTGATTGTGGTTAGTATCCAACACATACAAAGAATTTATAAAACTGAACACCCAAAAAAACAAATAATCCTGTTAAAAAAATGAGCAGAAGTCATTTTTTGAATAGACACTTTTCCAAAGAAGATATCCAGATGGCCTACAGACACATGAAAAGATGCTCAAAATCATTTATCATCAGGAAAATACAAATTAGGACTACAATGAGATATCACTTTATACCAGTCACATTACAGCACATGAAACAATAGGTGTTGTTGAGACAGGGGAACCCTCTTCCACTGTTGGTGGGAATGCAAACTGGTGTAGTCACTCTGGAAAACAATATGGACATTCCTCAAAAAGTTAAAAATAGAACTATCCAATGATCCAGGAATTGCCCTCCTAGGTGTTTATCCAAAGGATACAGAAATACTGATTCAAAGGAATACATGCACACCAATGTTTGTAGCAGCATTATCTATAATAGTCACATTATGGAATGAGCTCAAATGTGCATCGACTGATGAATGGATAAAGAAGAGGTGGCGTGTGTGTGTATAAAAATATAATGGAATATTACTCAGCCATCAAAAAGAATGGAATCTTGCCATTTGCAGCAACAGGCATGAAGCTGCTAGATAGTGATGTGCTAAGTGAAGTCAGTCAGTCAGAGAAAGGCAAATACCATATAATTTCACTCACATGTGGAATTTAAGAAACACAAAAAAAGAGACAAACCATAAAAGATACTCTTAACTGTAGAGAACAAACTGGTGGTTACCAGAGGAGGGGTGAGTAGGGGGATGGGGTAAATAGGTGGTGGGAATGAAGGAGGGCACTTGTTGTGATGAAGACTGGGTGTTGTATGGAACCGATGAACCACTAAATTTTACACCTGAAGCTAATGTTGCACTTTATGTTAACTAACTGGATTCTAAATAAAAACGTGGAAAAAATGGATTAAACATTTGAATGTAGGACCTGAAACCATAAAATTCCTAGAAGAAAGCATAAGCAGTAAGCTCTTTGACATTAGTCTTAGCAATGTTTGTTTGAACCAATTTCCTCAGGCAGGGGTAACAAAAGCTAAATTGAACAAATGGTATAATATCAAACTAAAAAGCTATTGCACAGGCAAAGATGATAACAAAACGGCCACCTAGTGAGCAGGGAGAAGATATTTTACAATTATACATCTGATGAGGGGTTAATATTCAGAATATATAAAAATTTAAAAAAATTAATATCAAAAAAGGCCAACAATTGGATTAAAAAATGGGCAGAAGACCAGAATAAACTTTTTTTTTCAAAGAAGACATACAGATGGCCAATAGGCACATGAAGAGATGGTCGACACCACTAATCATCAGGGAAATGCAAATCAAAACCACCAAGATATCATCTCACACCTATCAAAATGGCTGTTACCTAAAACAAAACAAAACCAAAAACAAGCTTTTGTGAAGATGTGAAGAAATGGGAACCCTCATACACTGTCTTTGGGAATGTAAATCAGTGTAGCCACTATGGAAAACCGTATGGAGTTTCCTCAAAAAATTAAAAATAAAAAAAAACCATTTAATCCAACAAGTCCACTTCTGGATATTTATCCAAAGAAAATGAAAACACCAGTTTGAAGAAATATGTGCACTCCTCTGTTCATTGCAGTATTATTATTTTTTTAAGTTTTTGTTTATTTATTTTTGAGAGAGAAAGCACAAGCAGGAGCGAGGCAGAGAGAGAGAAGGAGACAGAGAATCCAAAGGAGGTTCCAGGCTCTGAGCCATCAGCACAGAGCCCAGTGCAGGGCTCAAACCCATGAACTGTAAGATCATGACCTGAACTGAAGTCAGACACTTAACTGACTGAGCCATCCAGGGGCCCTACAGCATTATTTACAATAGCCAAGATATGGAAGCAACCTAAGTGTCCATCAACAGAAGAATGGATAAAGAAGATGTGGTATAGATTTACAATGGAATACTACTCAGCCATAAAAAAGAATGAAATCTTGACATTTGCAACAACATGAGTGGGTCTAGACAGCATTATTATAAATGAAATAAGAGGACAGAAGAGGACAATTGCTGTATCTGTTGGTTACCAGAAAAGGTAGGGATTGAGGGGGGCAGGCAAAAGGTGAAGAGGATTAAGAGATACAAACTTCCAGTAATAAAATAAGTCATGGGGTGGGGCACCTGGGTGGCTCAGTCAGTTAAGCATCTGACTTAGGCTCATGTCATGATCTCATGATTCATGGGTTCAAACCCCACATCAGGCTCTGTGCTGACAGCTCAGAGCCTGCAGCCTGCTTTGATTCTGTGTCTCCCTCTCTCTGCCCCTCTCTCACTTGTGTGCTCTCTCTCTCTCTCTCTCTCTCTCTCTCTCTCTCTCTCTCAAAAAATAAACATTAAAAATAAAAAAAATAAGTCATGGGGACATAATGTACAGCATAGGGAATATTGTCAGTAATATTGTAACAACTTTGTATGTTGACAGGTGGTAGGTAACTCGACCTATTGTGGGGATCATATCATAATATATAAAAATATTGAATCACAGGGCATCTGGGTGCCTCAGTCGGTTGAATGTCCGACTTCAGCTTAGGTCATGATCTCACAGTTTGTGAGTTTGAGCCCCACATTGGGCTCTGTGCTGACAGCTCAGAGCCTGGAGCCTGCTTCGGATTCTGTGTCTCCCTCTCTCTTTGCCCCTCCCTCACTCGCACTCTGTCTCTCAAAAATGAATAAACATTAAAAAACTATAAAAAAATATTGAGTCACTATGAAGTATACCCAAACTAATAGGTTATTGTACATCAATTATACGTCAATAAAAAGAGGAATGTAAGGTTACAATTTTATTCTGACCTTTTAACTTTTATTGTATTCAAAGATTTGAGATGAACATTTAATACTGTGAGGACAAATAGTATTGAGACATTTTCTGTTAGTTATCTGATTCTCATGTAGCCCATCTTAAGTGTACTGAAGTTCTATTCTACTTATATATGTTAATATTTGTATGTTATGTAGCATATTATAGTTGTAATAGGTATATTAGAATTACAGTAGAGCAACTATAATTCATGGTCTCTTGAGGTTTATATGAATAAGTCCAATGTTAGGGATTAAATACCATCTTATTTTCTGAGAGCCTTCATTTACTCCTAAAAGATACACTTTGTGCAGGTGTCCCAAGTTGGGTTTTTCTGCAAACCTTCTCATCTCAGGAGAGAGGTTTGCATATAAGAACAAGACACTGAAGAGTCACATCAGCTTTATGAACTTTTCATTCACCATCACGGTGCTGTTAGCTTTTGTGTGGATGTGACCATGGGAAAACTCCCCTCTTCACAACTATCTTCACTTACTTGTTTCCCAGCCTCCTGAAATGCTACCATATTTAAATATGTACTATTCAGAGAGATGGGTGCTTTATTTTAAAACATAAAATCCTTTGGCAGTGTAACAATGTCCCAAATTATTCTTGTCCGTCCAGAGCATTTATTTTATTTCAAGGGTAGGATTCCAGCTCTCCAGGGGAATAATTGTAATTAGTCATTTATTCACACTCTCCTAAGAGCTTTTGGATTTTAAAATTATAGCTTTTTGGTTATTGTTTTGATTTATATTGTTTTGTTTCTTTGAGGAGGGATAGCTCAGCTCTCCGAATCTCTGAAGCATTTGAACAGACCTCTATTGCTATTGTATGATCTCTAGAGGGAAGGAATGTGAAATAATAGGAAAAGACCCATCATTTGTGACCTAAAGCCTCGCTTTGAGCCCCAGTGTAGAACTCGTGTTATGGTAAGATGGCCTTAACCATGCAAGACATTGTAGTCCTATCATTCTGGACCTAAAATATTAATTTTTATTCTGAATGTCTTTTCCTCAGAGATTCCCTCCTACCACCTTCTATATCTGATCAAGCTCAAATCTCAGGGGCACCTGGGTGGCTCAGTCAGTTAAGCATCCGACTTCGACTCAGGTCATGATCTCACAGTCTGTGAGTTTGAGCCCCGCGTCGGGCTCTGTGCTGACAGCTCGGAGCCTGGAGCCTGCTTCAGATTCTGTGTCTCCCTCTCTCTGACCCTCCCCCGTTCATGCTCTGTCTCTCTCTGTCTCAAAAATAAATAAACATTTAAAAAAAGTTAAAAAAAAAAAGATCAAATCCCACAAAGTCTACCTCTTAAATACTTATAACGTGCATTATTGTTGTGCCCTTTGACACCACGCTTACCCAAGTCATTACATGCTCTCATTAGAATATTCATCAATCTCCTACCTGAAGTCCTATTGCTTCCTCTTTTGTCCCCACTTAATCCATTTTCATGGACTTCTCCTTTTAGCTTCTTATTTGGCCATCAGCTTTTTTGGTCACCGTGCTCAACTCCAGACCTCAGAAATGCTGTTACCACTCTGGATTATTCCTCTTTGGTTTACCTTTCACCCAGCTTTCATCATGGATACTAGTGCCATGGAAACTTTCTCCAAGATGCTCTTCTCATGTACTCTGTACTAGGCAATCCGGCTGTGGTGTATGGCAGTTTTTTCACCAGAACAGCATAGCAGTACTCAGATTGTTAGTCCTTGCATTTCTGTGTAACGAGTAAGCTCTGTAAACTCATGTCTATGTAGCTCAAATGTGCACCATCAGTGCCTGGGGGGGGGGGGGGGATGGTGACTGGAAAATATACTTCATGGTGGGAAAAAGTGTTGATGAATAGTGAAGAACCCATGGAAAATTAAAAGGAGAGAAAACTAACAGACAGAAATAGAAACTGCCACATTGCACGAGCTTGAACACTCCTGCTGGTAAAATTCAACCCCTGTCATATGACCCTGTTGTATTCTTGGCTTTGACACATGGCAGGATTCCTCCTGAGCTATATATCAGAAGGGGCACTTGACCTAACGTGAAAAGTTATATTTGACATTAAATTTAATTAGTAACGTTAGGGATTAAGAAGGGGGCCTCTGTAGTCAAACTAGTAGATTCATTACTGAGCTATATGAATTACGGCAGATTATTAAACCTCTTTGTGACACAGTATACTCTTGTATAACATGGACATCATAGTAGTTACCAATATATAAAATATTTAGAAGGTTAAGTGAGATGGTATATACATACAAAGTACTTAGGACAGTGCTATACAAAGAAACATTGATATGAATTTGTCAACTATGAGAATCTACATGGTGTATTGAATTACACAGACCTTGAAAGGTTAAACTGCATTTAAGTAGTAATAAAGAATAAATATTACATATATGAAAGTTAAGACATATAACAATAAATGAAATGCCCATGAATCAACCATCCAACTTATGATCTTGAAAAGTACCAATAACTTTTAAGAACTGACACTATAATTCCCTGTTTTGTGTTAAACAAAACTGAGGCACAAAGTGATAATTTTTTGTCTCTTTTAATCTGAAACAGTCTATTCCTCATACTACTTGTCATTTTTTCCTTTTGTTTTTAGTTTTGCACGTCACAAACATTCTTAAAAAGTTAAAGCCCAGGGGCGCCTGGGTGGCTCAGTTGGTTAAGTGTCTGACTTTGGCTCAGGTCATGATCTTGTGGTCTGTGAGTTCGAGCCCCGCATTGGGCTCTGTGCTGACAGCTCAGAGCCTAGAGCCTGTTTCAGATTCTGTGTCTCCATCTCTCTGACCCTCCCCCGTTCATGCTCAGTCTCTCTCTGTCTCAAAAATAAACATTAAAAAAAAAAAAAAGGTAAAGCCCATTATCTTATGGTATATCTCACACTGTGCATTTACCCAGTTGTTTCTTAATAATTAGATTCAGGTTAAAAACATCTGAAAAAATACTTCATTGTTAATGTTTTGTGTATCCCATCATATCACTCACCTCATCCTATCACTCATGCACATACTCTCAGTTTACTCTGTTCTTAGTGATGCTAACAGGAAGCCTTTGTTAAAATTATGTCTGTCACATTTCTCCATTGTAAAGGCAACTTTCTTCTTTATAATTAAAAAAATGAATCTCTTGGATGACATTTTGGAAATCAATAACATTTTAATTAACAGTTTTCTCATCCATTAATGATCTTTGTCTAACTCGAATACCGTAATGGGAGTTATAAAATGGTGGTTTTAGAAGTCCTTCATTTTTGCTACATTCATTGCTTGGAATTTTTGTGTAAACAATAACTTTCTCATTTTCTCCCTTATCTCTTTCTCTGATTTTCTCTTTGTCACTATGGATGCATAACTTTCCTTCAACTGAAATTTATAGAAGAAATAGTATAACCACGCTTTTATTTTTAAAAAAGATTGCAGAGAGGTGGAGAGATAGACTGCAATTTGAGTCATGTATATACTAAAGAAAGGGAATACAAGAATAAATTATTAGCTAAAATCAGGCAATAGAATTCTATGGTTATGATTAACCTGAAATCGAAATACAATTCT
The DNA here is from genome assembly GCF_016509475.1 of Prionailurus bengalensis. NCBI lineage: Eukaryota > Metazoa > Chordata > Mammalia > Carnivora > Felidae > Prionailurus > Prionailurus bengalensis. The sequence continues at coordinate 38,248,288 of NC_057343.1, forward strand.
TTTGATTCAGCAGTATAGTAGAAAATGAGGAAACCATTATGCATTATACCACATTATTGGTGATGAAACCAACAATGACTAAGACTGCTTTTAATCGAGGTGACATTACTCTAAGAAATGAAGTAGAATCATCATGAAAAAATAAGGATAAGACTCTAGTATAGGAACTGGATAATGCTAATAATAAAGTGCGAAGTTAGTATTTCGTAAGTGAATCTGTTGTTCCATTTAGCTTAAGAACCATGCAAAGATTGAAACGCGAATGGAATATTGGAAGTTCTTTTTCCAAACTACTCCGGTTGCATAACACTTTGAAGGATGCTTTCATAGGACTTAAAACTGCTAATAAAGTTCAAATTGCAGTCTTAAAGTCAAATGCCTACTGCCTGGCATTTAACATTCTACTGACAAGTACATAGTAATAGTGGCCACCAAATAGCTGTCGGGCCTGGTCAAAGAAGTTTCTGTGCATCTATTCTTTTTATTCTTACAGAAGCCTTATAAGAGTCAGAATTATTCTTATCTATAACTTACATGTGGGACATGAGAGGAGACTGGTAGCTTTGAGAGTTTATATACTGCTCTCTGGTTTTTCAGAACAAACTTCCCAGCCTCATCTGCTTTTTGGATCAATTATATGAACTTTCTACCAGTCACTCCAATTCCCGTACATTCTTGGTAATTTCACCGTTTCAATCCTTAAAGAAATTGATAGTCAAGTCTCTTAAATCTAGCCCAAAAAAGTCATTTGGCTCTGTCCTTATTCCTCTTCCTTACTTGCCTGAACTATTTAAGTCAGAAGAGTTAAAAACACAAACCATGTCTGTCCACACCACCACATTTCTCATGTAAAACCTATGAAGATGTTCTGCTTATTGAATAAATTTCTGAGGTAGACTCCACAAAGCCCCAAGCACTCTGCATAAAAAATGACCTCGGCTTCATCTCACATCTTCCCTTGTGCATTTCATTCAAATTTCTTAGTGGTCCACAAATATGACATTCACAATGCTGAATTTGCTGAGTGCTGCTCCATTGAAATGGACTGTCTTTTCACTTTTATATCCTAGTGAACTCCTGTTTATCCTTCAAGACATTTTTCTTCAGGATATCAAACACAGTGGTACAACTATTTACATTCTTTTCTCCCTAGAATCTGAGCTCCAAATAGGTCAAAACTATGTATTTCAGCCATAGACTATTTTCATATTCATTTTACTCAGCACAGTAGTTGACAGAGAAATGAATGAGAAAGTATTTGTAGGGTGATTTATCGTAGGTTCCCTCTTTTCTACAAGATCTATTTTTTACTGTGTTTTTTGGGAAAAACCCACTCAACATAATTGTTAAGGTATTACCATTTCATAAAAAGCAATCATATATTCTGGCAGTAATAACATTACTTATTATTCCTCATCCTTTCCTCTTAGAGGGCTGTCGCCAAGAAGTCCTCTTCTTTCTTTCAGTGTCTTTGCTGTTGGTCTTCCAGAATTACTGTGTTTTGTTCTTCCCCACTCTCCTCAGTCAACAACAGATATAATGAATAAGTAAAAACAAACAAACAAACAAACAAACCACGTTCTTTTAAACACATGAAACATATTTCTCCTAACATTTTATTCAATCAAGTGTACATGTTTGTCCCTAGTTGTGAGAGGTAACATGCTTTGTCTCTCTATTTTAAGGAAGGCATCAATGCCAAATGTATTTGTTTACAGCTACTTGAGAATTCAAATCAACAGCTGGGAATGTTTGACATATTTCATATTTCACAACAGAGGCTAAAACTTGTAGGTTCAGCATCTTTAGAACATGATCCTATTGTCATAAAACTTAACATTGGATTCAACCAGTTAATCCTCACTGAGCATCTACCTATGGCAGACACTTGGGAAGCCATTTATCAGATTATGATGACTAACACATGCTACCCTTAGGAACTTCAGGATACGAAGTGGTTTAAGTATCTCCTGGTGAAGCATTTTATGCTATTTTTAAGGTTTTTTTAAAGCTTATTTATTTATTTTGAGAGAGAGAGAGAGAGAGAGTGAACCCAACCAAGTAGGAGGGGGGCAGGGAGAGAGGGAAAATCCCAAGCAGGCTCCCCAATGTCAGCACAGAGCCCAGCGTGGGCTCAAACCCACAAACTGTGAGATCATGACCTGAGCCTAAATCAAGAGTTGTGTGCCCAACCAACTGAGCCACCCAGGCACCCTGGCATTTTATATTATTTTTCCACATTGTTCAGCTCATTCTTTTCTATTTACAGATAAGCCTAAAAGCAGAAAGAAAAAAAAGAGGCAAATGAAATTTGCTTTAACTCATATCAAAAGCAAAGCTAGGTAGACGAGAGCACAAGTCAATGACTAAGAGTGAGGGGGTATCTAGCTTTAATTTCTGTTAAAAATAATCAGTGTATCAAGTATAAGAGAAATGCAACATTCTTATTAAAAGAGGGAAGAAGGTAAAATATAATCTTTTGTCTATACTATCCTCATTTTGTCTTTGGTTTCTTTTACCTTACTGTTTTTAATGTGGCTGTACCATTTGCCACTTTCCACAGTGTAAATACCCCTACCTTGGCCAAATGTAAAGTACCAAATGTGGAGCTGGTAAGAAATGCTAAAACTCAGCTTTCATAAGTCAGCAGAAATTGACTGCACTCACTAGTGGATCTCCTTCACAGGTCTGTGACTTGACACAGACACAAATCTTACTCTACTTCCCGCTGTCATCCATGGATATTACATCAAGTGTGACATGTTGACGTGAATTCTAGTCATTGTATTAACTCTCCCAACCACGGACATTGGTGTTTAAGTTTCATTACTAAATTTGGAAAGGACAGTAACACTTTGCCCCCATGTAACAACTGTAGGCCTCATAAACAAGTTGGACTTATCTGGAGTTGTAAATTAATAGGCTGTTATTTTGTGCGGGTTGTAGGACTATTTGCTAAAATGGTTACACGTGAGAAGACTGAGAGGTGGTTTAGAAAGATTGTCATTTATATTGCTTAATATTAAATCTTAACAGCTTAAAACGCATGCATCTATTTCTGATTATAAGATAGTAGGTACCACAAGCATTCCTGGTATTATTTCATGTGATTGGGAAAACATCATTATTACCTCAAAATTTAATGCTTAAATAACTTCATGAAAATATCTTTAAGGCAAAATTCATGGGGATTAAATGCATTTAAATAACAGTAAAAACAAAATATACTATGAACTAGAACTTTCTAAATGGTGAGCAACGGTATGCATTAAATTGAAAAATAGAAATTGGTTACTAATTCACCCAGCTAGAATCTGAAAGGCAATGTATAGTCACGGAGAAAAATATGTTACAATGGCTTTCACTGATTTTGCAAAATGAAAATGAAAATGCCTGTAAGTAATAGCCAGACATAAGTAAGAGAAAAATTAAATAGCTTAGTAATTGTTGGTTTTTCAAACGAATCACCTTTGTAGAGTGTAATACATTCAGCAGATTTCTGCCCTTGGCGGTTAAATTAATTGTGTATTTTAATATAAATGCTTTCTAACTGCAATTCACTTTAATCATTTAACATGTCCAATATTGAGTTCTTTCTACTGAGAAAAGCTGTGAGAAATATTTTCCGTGATATCCTTTCATATTTTGATCTTAGTTTTCCCTTTAAATAAATTTCTGACAATTTGCCTAGAAGAGTATTAAGTATTTATGTTTGTAGTGATACACAAATTATTTCATGTGTTCTACATTTTTTAACTATACAAGAACACAAGAGAAAGTTGTAAGGAATTTATACTTCTGAGAGACTTACTCGTTGGATTTCTTAAATAATCTGAAATATTTCATCTCAGTGAATTGATACAGTATAAACCTTTTGTCTCATTTACAGAAATAGCATGCTCAGAAAAAAAATCAACAGCAAACAATATTAACTGAGATAAAATAGGAGATGTGCTCAGGTTCTGAAAATCGCATGTCCCTGTTTAAAGTATGCCTCCCAGTGATCCACGCGTTCGTTTTACTGCCATATCCTTCTATTTAATCTTTTTTTTCTTCTTTTACTTCCACAGTGCTTGAAGATGTTGAGATGTGCAGAAACTTCATGTTTTAAACTCAGAATTTAGAATTACAGGCACGCGTGTGTGTGGGAGTGAGTGTGTGGGGCTGATCTTAATCATTGGTGCTCTCTCAAGATTAATTTTAATACTAACTAAAAATCTCTCGTTGGTGAATATCCGTTTTATAACGGTTAGTAGACACTGAATTATGTACCGTGTTCTGAGATGCCCCAATTGTGTTTCTAGGATTAGTTAGACTATGTGCATTCTAAAATAAATGCTATGATTTTCACTTTTCTCTTTTGTTTCTGTTGGGACTAGGCAAGTTTATATATGTGAGATCCCAATGTTCTTATCATTTGGAAGTAACACAAATATGTTTCCTTTATCTTGCAGCTCCAGGGGGCACAGTGTTTTGCAGTAAGAAGCTGGAGCCAGACTGCTTGAGAAGAATAGACTGCCCGGTTTTTCAATAATAGAAACAATTGTCAAGTAATTGTGATTTGCATGGAATTACCAAGGATTAGGATTTTAATGTGCTTTTGTTTCATTAACATCCGGTAGAATACAGTGTTTATAATTCAATAAGAAAATACCTATGAAGAAAATCAAATGTTTTTGAATGACTGAAAATTATTCCATTATGCTAGGTGCGAAGAGTTTACAATGCAAAATATACATCAAAATATACATACTTGAAGAAGTGGCACCATTCAGTTCTTAAACAGCCTACTCACAGATTCATACATATATTTTTACATGTATTTGTGTCATCACATAACAATAATTTAAGAAAAACAATGAATAACAGAGTGAGTCAGAATGCTTCTCAGAGACACCAGTCATACGTTGCTTTATGGTTATTTAAATTTTCTTTTATTTTCCTTTCAAATTATCCTACCAGTCAGTTAATAGACCTCTAACACAAAACAAAATGAAAACTCTACAGTAAATGTATTGCAATGCTTCATTGATAACAAAACATAAAGAGAAATCCTTTCCAGGGTTCTCTGTCATTGATTCTAAATGTTTACATTTCACTGGCTCTGAAAGACTTCTATGAAGAAAGGATGCCAGAATTAAATACATTTGGGAGGTGGAGCCTTCTGTATTCCACTTATGGAGAGTCACAACCCACAAATCAAGGGTTCTGAACATTCCTACAGGAGAAAACAAACAAACAAACAAACAAGCAAACAAACAAAACAGAAAACACTTTAGCTTTGCTTGTCCTAGTTTCTTGAAAGTGTACTTGACCAGAGAACCATGTTTCACATAACCTCTCCAAATATCCCATTGTTTTAGCATTCCACACAAAACTCTTAATGGAATGTTGTTCTGAGGTAAGCAAATACTTACCTCTATATTAACCTTCTTGTTTCGGCACAGACAGTGAAGCTAAATCTGAATCCACTCTGTAGAGTGTTTGTGTGTATGGATTGTCTCCCCAAAGCCTCATCAGCCCACAACACCTTATTACTACCAATACGTAAGAGTTGCCCATGTCCAGGGAAGAATGTTATAGAAATGTGGGGCCCAGTTTGCACGCACATAGACCAAACGTCCACAGTCAGATGTGCACTTGTCCTACCAAAGACCAACACATTAGGTTTTCTGAATTTACATCTGTATGAAATACCCCAACATGCGAGTGGAGATAGTAGAACTAGTTTGTGTGCTAATCATATCCAACACCAACATATCAGAGTTCATGAAATACCAAGCTAAGTTTTCCCAGCTTGATAATAACTGTTTCTGATGCAGAAGACTATGCAGTTCCTCTCCCCCCCAGCTAACATTACAATATTGAATATCTTGTCAGAGACTCTGAAAACCCTGTACCACACTCAATCCACAGTGATTATTACAAAGCCACCATGGAAAGCAAGTGGTTTCCACATTCTTATGTCAACGTCAACAGCAAAAACATAGAGTGGTTCTCTATGGATCTTAGACAAGATCATTGGTTTTTCTATGGGTCGTTGACATAACCTTCTGAAGTTTCCTTCTTCTTTATGTTCCTGTGTAGACCATGGTATAAATAGCTGACAGCCTATAAAAAACGGATAAGAAGAAGGGGATAACCTTTGGTGAGTTGGAATAGATATTGGGAGAAAAGATGAACCATTCCAATAAGGGAGATAACCTATCCATGTTTGGTAAAATTGTATACTTGAAGTTCAAAAGGCTAATTTTTAGGAATGTGAAGCTTATCCTTCTTATTCTTAATCCATTGTGTCATGCTATATAAAACACAAGAACAATAGACCAATTTTTTAAATTACTTTTTCGTACCTTTTTGGGTTTCTTTTCTGAGGAGCCTCCAAGTATTCTCTGACATAGAAATATGTCAAATTTTCTCATCTCGTTTTAATGTTTTAGAAGAAGGGAAAGGAGAAAGGGAAAGAATCTTTAAAGCCTGTTTTCTCTTTCAGCTTTAAGTGTAGAGAGAGGAATCTATTTACATTCTTCAACAAAAAATGTTTACACCATAGAAAGATAGGGGAACTTCACACACACACACACACACACACACCAAAGAAGAAAAAGAAAGAATAGAAAAATGAAAGAGAGAAAGAAAAAAAGCTATCTCAGCACCATACTATTTTCCTGGTCTTCACCTTTTATTTTGGGGCAACTGCAGTGGTCACTTGCAACTAATTTTCACCCTCCCAAGTGTTGGGTCCTGGGATCTCTCAAGGATCTCTCCATCTCTTTGGATAAAGAGTCAAAAGATGCATTATAACATAAAGGAATTTCTGCTTTGCGGGGGAGGAACTCCTTTGAATGTGGGAGTTATTTCAGGAATTTCCTTCTGCGTTACTTATATTTAGCCTAATTTCTTGGGTGAGAAATCCCCCCCACTAGGATGCAGCCTTGGAGGATAATCATTTCTGGCCCAATATCTGGTATGAGAAGGTGGGAAATGAAGGAAAAAATTAAATATGGGGAGTATTGCTCTAGAGAAGGAATGCAATAGAAAATTCTATTATTGTTTCTTTATTTACCACTGAGTTCACAAAGCTTGTCTCCTCACAGCTAGACAAGATAGAAAAAATTGAAAAAATAATTACAGGATAAAATCTTCATATTTATCTATGCATATATATATTCATTTTCCAAATAAAAAATGTATAGCTGATAAATATATGAGATCTTTTGGATGTCCATCAGATATACAGGCTTGTTCCTATTAACTATGAATTGTTTATTACTTTATTGATAATAAAGCAAATCCAATCAAGACCTCCTTTCATTTTTGAAGATTCTAGAGAAATATTTATCAAATAATAATATTATTTTAAATTTTGGTTGGCTATATAAAAATATATTCTCAACATTTATTGTTGGTAATTCTTCCGGAAGCAGAACAAGAAATGTGTCTAGTTGAAATCTATGATTTTGAAAATATTTGAGTTGATAACTTTAGCTTCCTCTGCATGAATTTGTTTTAAAATCATGCAAATAGCTCTTTGCTTTCCGTTTTCTATCCTTTACAGAAGATGTCAAGCTGACGTGAAATTACTGAGGAAAGGACAAAAGTTCCGCCTAAGTTACATGTTACGTAACATTGACCTTTCACATAGGTAAGAGGTAATTATAGACCTGATAAGCTGTTAGCCATAAAGCAACGTTCATTCATAGCCCATAGATAATACAATATATGAAAGGAAAACTAAAATACTACGGCTTAGCTCTTGTCTACTAAGAGCTCAAAAATGTTCCTTTATTTGGACTGAGAGAACTAAACAGAAGCAAAATAGAACAGCCATAGTTAAAATTTTAACTCTCTAGTATTGAAAAGAGTACTGCTCAAGAGTCTTTCTATTTTCTAAAACTCTTTGGCCGAAGATTTACAATAGTCTTTCCTGCTCACAATATTGCCTATTTTTTTTCCCACCTCCCTGTGACAGCACAAACAGAGTTCTCTCTGTATAGCTACATTCTAAGTAGCTAAATTATGGGCGTCAGTGATCTTTGTTTCCGATGACACTAGTGATACTATTTCTTTTCCTGGTTTATCTTTACTCAACCTGCTTTTCTTCATAAATCTCTGTAGAGTTCTACTTTCTCCAAATATTCCATTCCTTCTTTTTCGATAACAAGGCACAGTCTCAGTCTTAGTTCTTGGAATTTTCTTTTGTAACTGATTATCATGCCTTCTATTACAAAAATAGCACTTGTTTAAAAAAAAACAAACCTCTTTATTAAATGAGTGTGTCTACCTAGAAATAAAAAGAAGTAGGAGGGTTTTTTTTTCCTCCCCCCTTCTCAACTGCTCCTAAAAAAAAAAAAAAAAGTAGAGCATGAGGGAAGTATGGTGTTGAATTATACTGGGAGTTAATTAGGCTTTAAAAAAGTGAAAATGAAGGGGGGATTTCTATTTGGAAGTTAGGCAACATTTTAAATTTCAGAAATAGTTTTGCCCTTCCTCCTTGCACCAGTCTTTTCTCCGAAAGACACGTGCCTTCTCTTATATCTCTCCCATGTTCCTTTCTAAGTATTTCAAAATTCAGTTGTCTCCTTGCCAGCTCTGCTTCACTCATATCTCCTTTTTATAGACACCTACAACATAGCTTTAAAATTAGAATATTATTTCAGGCAAAAGAAACCGATTAAAGAATTGTCATAAGTAATACATATTTTTAGTGTAACTTCTTCAGCTGTGTGAATTTATTATGAGGTCAGCAAGTGTGGATAACATCGCAGAACTTGAAATGAGTTGTCTGTTTGAAAGTCCCATTGAGAAAGTATGCGTGTGTGTGGATGTGTGTGTACACACGTGTGTGTTTTCTTATTTCACTGTATAAATAGATAATAAACATGGATGAATCTTAGTTCAATTTCAAGATTCTTGAGTACAGATGCATACTAAGCTGTGGAAACTCAAAACAATGGTTTTGTCCTTTAAAAATAAATTTTATAATTATATATGTTTCTAGATGAAACAACATAGAATATTCTAGGAGAAATGTATGCCGATTTATATGCATGCATACATTTTTTTTTCCACTGCTCTATTTAGAACTGGAAATTTTGAACAGAACATTAAATACATTCTTGCTACTCTGAGAGACAGGGCCATTGAAATGTTGAAAAGAATATTGGATTGAAATAAACAAACCAACAGTTTGAGTTAGAGTGGGATTTCAGAATAAGGGAGAGAATCTTTTAGGATATAAATGACTAAGTTGAAGACTTAACCTTGAACTCAGTGGATAACACAAAAATCACTGCTATCAGGTGTGTAATCTTTACAATACCTCAAATTGAACACTGGGTGGCAATGTTTACCCACTTTTATTATTTTACATTTTCAGCAATTCAAAAGCTATACTAGGACAAACTGAACTTTCTGGTGTTCAAGGTTATTTGTGGGTCCTAAGACACTGAGAAAAATCCTTTCTTTTAAAAGTGTTCTCATTTCTTTGTTTTGCACACACAAGAGAGCTCTGTAGTCTATCCCTGAAATACTGTTCTCAATCCATTAATTGATCCTAGCAAAGAGGGACACGCTATAGAGAATTAGCAGTGGATCCAGAAGAAAGAAATAAGACTTTCTAAGGAGTTAGAATAGATATGTATAATATATGGCAACATGAAAATACCTTGGAATTTTTATTCTTGTGATGTAAATGTTGAGGGGTGACAACAAATCATTCCTGAATCCGAGTCAGTATGGTGAGCTTCTCTTTCTGATTTTGATTGATGTTCAGAACTACTTAATAGAGCAAGTCAGATTAAAAATTAAAAACACATTGATCAAGACAGTCAAGACCAAATAAGTTCTTCAAGTTTCTTCCAACTAAATTTCCTCTACCAGTCCTTCCATTCAGATCCAGCTGGCCCAGGGAAGGAAGTTAGGCTTCAGCAACTTCCCACTTCCTTTTCAGGGCTCTCTTCCCACTTTACACAGGAAACAGAAAGGGCTGCTGTTGCTTCGCTGGAAGGTACTGGGAAACTTCAGGAGAACAGTTGTTTTGGCTTTCTGGTGAGTACTTCCTGCCAGTGGCATCAAAAGTATTGAATGGCAAGGACCCAGGAGTTCCTAGCTCTCCAGTAGAACTCCAAAATCATTGCCCCATGAGAATTCCAGTTGGAAAGATTCCAATCTGGTTGTCATACATAGGATTTGTTTTCACATTAGTAGTAGTTAACTTTAGACAGAGTCAGGTTGAATATTGTATCATTTCCTACCCTAGAAATAGACATTTAATAAGTTACTTGCCTTCAGTGTTTCTCTGCACTTATTTTTTAATGTAACCATTACTACCTTATTGTAGCTACCTTGTGCCCTTTGAAATGGGGAGAAAAGATGACAATAAGAAAAGAAAGGAGCCTCCAAACTTCTCTATCTGAATTATGGCAGAAATGTTAACGCGAAAAAATAGAGGAAAACATTTTCATCCTGGCTAGTTTAAGAGAATTGATGACTTCAAGAAGTATGCACATATTATAGCTCACTGGAAGCAAGAAAGAGAGGAATCTTGTACAGCACATTACAGTTGTTCTTCCCTAAGATAGAATGCATTACGAAAAGAAGGAAGGAAGGAAAGAAGGGTGGACAGAAGGGAGGAAGGAGAACTCAGCTGAGTCAGAGCTCAGTTCTCTATAGCTAACATAGATATAATTTTCAAAAATAATAAAGATACAAACAATAGAATTAGTCATGTTGAAATGGGCAACTTTTCTAATTATAGCCTTTGGAAAACATCGTTAATAAAAAAACTACCTGAAGATGAAGATTAGGAATAAATATGCAGACTTCCACTTCCAGCACTTGATGAAACCACCTCACCACAAACAGGTAGAAAAGAGACAAAATTTGTGGAAAAAAAACAAGGAATAGAACCTGGAATCTTCCAGGATGACTCTCCCTTGCATCTGTTTCACTTGCCCACTAAAGTTGATCCCTCACTTACATTTTAGGCTCATCACTCATTTGTTTTATTATAATTTTATTCCTTATGTATGTAGCACGTGTAAACAGTGTATTAGTTTTCCCTTGTTTTAAACTACTTAAAGTAAACATGGAATCATGTACTCATTTTTAACTTACATATACATTATGTTTTTGAACTTGCATTGATTGTGTATTTAGTTTTTCTTTGATATGTATACTTCACAACTTACTAAGCTATGGATCTCTTGATGAACAGCAAAATCCAAACACAAAATAACTTTCTTTTGGATTGACTTATTTCAGGCATGTGGCTTAATAGGTGTTTTTGCAAGACCCTCTGTGATATTTTGTTAAAAAAAATTCAGTCACACATCTCTTTTACTACTTTTTTGAAGGAAGAGTTTTTCTGAAGACCTTTTACAAGTTCAGAATGTGTCCCATTAGTTAGTATTGATTTATTAAACAAGGTCAAGTTCAGTATCCTTTAAACTGTGTCCACTTAACCATGCATATATTAGTGTATTTGTCTCTGAATTTGATTTGTGCTGAAGGAAAAGAACATGGGCACAAGAAATTCATATCCTCAATAATGAGCATGTGCTCTCATCCTTTATCTATAGCCTTTTTCCCTTTTCCTTTTTTCGTGGTAAAACACAGGGAGACAAAGATATTGATAGGCATTGTGATAATGACACACAAGTACTTGAACTGTCTATCCTGAAACAAATCCATAGGATTCTTGGCATTGTCCCCTAGCGACATCTGTCTTCTTTGATAGTAAAACAAGCAGAGAAATATCCTTGACTTTTTCCATAAGGCTAGCTCAGTGGTGAGGAAAAAATATATATCAATCTAATTATTATTTCTCAAGTTAGAGAATCTATTTAAAATTAATTATAATCTAATGTCTTAGCATCACATCATTTGATTGATTTTTGGTATCCTGAAAGTCTAGAATTTCAGCATCTCAAAGTATTCCTTGTCCTTTAAACAGTAAGGCTATTTAAATGTTTAAATCTGTTTTATTGAGGTATAACTTAGAGTATCTCCTTAAGTTAAAGGGAACAGCTTGGGGCGCCTGGGTGGCGCAGTCGGTTAAGCGTCCGACTTGAGCCAGGTCATGATCTCGCTGTCCGTGAGTTCGAGCCCCGCGTCAGGCTCAGGGCTGATGGCTCAGAGCCTGAAGCCTGTTTCGGATTCGGTGTCTCCCTCTCTCTCTGCCCCTCCCCCGTTCATGCTCTGTCTCTCTCTGTCCCAAAAATAAATAAACGTTGAAAAAAAAAATTTAAAGGGAACAGCTTGGTGAGTTCTGACAAATACATAAAATTGTATAACCACCAGAGAAATCATGATACAGAACATCTTTATCAATTTCACCAGTTCTTCCATTAATATCCTTTTGTTGTTATTGTTCAAGTATCCAACAGAGGTGTATTAGTCTCTTGGGCAGCCATAGAAAATAACATAAACTGGAGTGGTTTAAATAACAGCAATGTATTTCTCACATTTCTTTAAGAGAGAAATTCAAGATCAAGGTGCCAGCCAATCAAATTTCATCCCGACGATTTTGCTCTTGGGTAGTAGATGACTGCCTTCTTGCTGTGTGCTCACATGACCTTTTCTTTGTGTGTATGTGGAGATAGACATCTCTCTCTTCCCCTTGTTATAAGGCCACCAATCTGGTTGGATTTGACCCCACTCTTATAACCTTCCTTAATTTTAATGATCTCTTCAAGGTCCTATCCCCAAATATAGTCACTTTGAGGGTTAGGGTTTCAACATATAAATTTGGGGTATACAATTCAGCCCATCGCACTAGGTTATCACACCGAATTTATTTGTCATATCTCTCCAGTCCCTTCTGGTCTGTGATATTTTTCAAATTTGTTTTTGATTGTGGTATAAGGTGAGGTTTGAATCTTTTTTCTTTTTTCTTTTTTATGTGTGAGTATGATTTGGTTTAACTGGTTTGTTGAAAAGACTATTCATTCCCTATTAAATTACCTTGTACACAAATGAATATATACCTGTGGGTCTATTTCTGGATTTTATATCCTGTTCCATTTACTAACTGTCTGCCCTTATGCCAAAACCACACTACCTGATTTCAGTAGCTTTATAGAAAATGTTAATATCAAATATTGAAACATCCAACTTAGTTATTCCTTTGAAATATTGTTTTCATTATTTCATTTTTTTCGAAGTTTTATTAAAATTATCTTCTTAATATCTACAAAATAAGATTACTTAGGTTTTAAATGTAATTGCATTGACTCCATATATCAGGGCAGAATTGACATTTTAACCATATTGAGTTTTCCAATCCCTAAACATGGTATCTCTCTCTAACAAGATGCCATCTCTATTATTTCTCTACAATGTTTTGTAGTTTTCTTTGTACTCTTTTGCACATATTTTTAAAAGGTTTCTTAAGTATTTTTTAAAAATTTTTTTTAATATTTTATTTATTTTTGAGACAGAGAGACAGAGCATGAACGGGGGAGGGGCAGAGAGAGAGGGAGACACAGAATCGGAAGCAGGCTCCAGGCTCTGAGCCATCAGCCCAGAGCCTGATGTGGGGCTCGAGCTCAGAAACCGTGAGATCATGACCTGAGCTGAAGTTGGACGCTTTAACCTACTGAGCCACCCAGGCGCCCCAGAGGTTTCCTAAGTATTTTGATGCATCTATAATTGATAGTTTTAACTTCAAAGTTTAATTGCTCATGATAGCATACAGAAACTATGTATAAACCTTGTGTTCTATAACCTTACTCACTTGATAATTCTAGTAGCTCTTTTGAAGATTCCTCAGGATTTTCTACATAGAAAATCATATTGTCAATACATAAAGATAATTTTATCTATTTTTTTCTAACAATGCTTTTCTTTTTGTTGTCCTGCTGCACTGGCTAAGACTTCCAGTGAAATGTTGAATAGAAGTGGTAAGAGTGGATACCCTGGCCTTGAGATCCTTGCTGTAATGTTATCTGGAGATTTTTCAGAAAGAACCTTTATCAGGTTGAGTGAGTACCTTTAAATCCCTGGTTTGCTGAGAGTGCTTATAGCAAAAGTGTCTTTAACTTTGCAAAGGCTTTTTTCTGGATACAATAAGATGATCACATGTATTTTGTTTTATAGTCTATTATTATAGTGAGTTGCATTGATATTCATATGTCAATGAACCATATTTCTTGGATAAAACCCACTTGATCATAAATGTATGGCCCTTTAAATACATATTTAGGATCTGTTTGCTAAAATTTTGTTAAGGATTTTTGCATTTATATTTATGGTTTTCTTTTCATATAATGCCGTTGTCTGGTTTTGGTTTCAGGGTATTCTGGGCTATAAAATGAGATAAAAATGTTTCCTCTTCTCTTCTATAAACATGTTGAGAGTTTGTGTAGAATTCTTATGATTTCTGTCTTTATCAATTTGGTAAAATTTACCACTGAAGCTGTCTTGACTCTGGAGTTTTTTCTTTGTCAGAGGCATTGTTATAATGATAAATTCAATTTATTAAATATATATAAAGAGAGTGCTTTGGGTGAGCTATATTTTCTCGAATGAGTTTTGATAGTTTTTATTTTTTAAGAAATATATTCCTTTGATCTAGTTGACCAAATTTAGTGGAATAGAATTATTTATGATATTCCAGTTTATCCTTTCAAAATTTGCAGGATTTGCCATTTGTGCCCTTTTATATTCCTGATGTTGTTACTGTGTATCTTCTTTTTTTTTTTTAACTGGCCAGTCTGGCTGGAAATATATTACTTTTAAAAAATATATTCAAATAACTTACTGAAAAGCTGAAAGCAGCTTAGATGATTGATTTGAGAGATTTCTTCTTTTTCTTTCTAAGTGCTCGTTTAGTAGCATCCCATAAATTTTATGTTGTGATTAATTTCCGTGCATTCACATTAAGTGGGAAAAATATATACAACATATAATACATATTTTTCCTTATGATTGCTTCCCTAAAGTATGGGTTATTTAAATTGTGTTATTTAATTCCTGAATATTTGATATTTTCCATATATGTGTCTGTTTTTGATTTGCAGTTCAGTTTCTTTTTGGTCATAGAACATAATATGTATGATTCCAATAACCTTGTGTTTACTGAGCTGTGTTTTATCACCCAGAAAATATTCTACCTTGGCGAATAGTCTATGTACATTTTTTAAAAAATGTGTATTTTGCTATTGTTAAGTAGAGCATTCAGTAAGTATCTACAAAGACCAGTTTTTTATTAGTGTTGTTCCAGGTTTTCAGAGCCCTACTTATTTTTGTCTCTATTTGTTCATCAATTATTCAGAGAGGAGTGTTAAAATCTCCTACAGTAATTGTGGATTTATATATTTCTCCTTGTATTTCTATCACTGTGTTTCAGTTATTCTAAACCTCCATTATTGGATGCAGATACACCTTTAGGATTGTTATGCCTTCCCAATATTTTGATTCCTTTATTATTATGAAATATACTTCCTTATCCTTGGCAGTATTCATTGTTCTGAAGTCTATTTTCTCTGACATTAGAATGGCTGCTACAGCTTTTTTATGCACATGTTAATAGTATTTTTCCATCCTTTTGTTCTTATCTGATTTTTGTCTTTATATTTAAAATGATTTTCATGTAGCTGCATATAGCTGGTTGTAGTTTTTAACTCGAATTTTGTTCTGTTTATTTATTCATTCTGGTTTCAAGTTTTTATTTAAATTGTGGTTAGTTAACATACAGTGTACCACTAGCTTCAGGTGTAGAATTCAGTGCTTCATCACTTCCGTACAACACCCAGTGCTCATCACAATTGCCCTCCTGAATACCCGTCATCCATTTGGTCCATGTCCTGCCTACCTCCCATCCAGCAGCCCTCTGTTTGTTCTCTATAGTTAAAAGTCTCTTATTGTCTGCCTCTCTCTTTTTTTCCCCTATGTTCATCTGTTTTATTTCTGAATTTCTACATGAGTGAAATTTGATGATTTATGTGTTTATTGAAACTTAAGACCATTTATATCTAGTTCAATTACCAACATCTTTAATGCTGGTTTAAATCTACCCGCTAGTAATTGTCACAGGTGTTCTCAATCCCTTTCTTATTTTTTCCAGTGTATTTTTTATTATACTTTTAAGTATTTAACTTCCATCATTGCATTTTATTTTTTAAATTTTGTTCATGGCAGTTTTTTAAAATTTCTTTTCAATTCTAGTATATTTTTATTTTTTAATTGCTGCTTTAGGATTTGTCATATACATTTTTAGCATGCCACAGTCTACCTTCAAATAATACTATACCACTTCATGTATATTTCTGTAATCTTGTAACTGCAAACTTCCATTTTTCCCTGTTCTCTATTTTGTAATGGTTATCACATATACTATTTTTATTTACATTATAAATTCACAATATACTAATATTACTACTTTTCTTTAGGCAATTCTTTGTCTTTTAAGGAAATTAAGATATGAGAAAACTACGCATTATCCATAACTGTATCTGCCCTTCCAGGCCTTTATCATTCTTTTTATTGATTTATATTTCCATATTGTGTCATCTCTCATGCCTAAAATATCTCTTTAACATTTTTGTGTATTTCTTGATAGTGTATATCTCATGGCAATAAATTCTCAGTTTTTGTTTTTGGAATATATTTTACTGAGTATAAAATTATAAATTGACTTTCTTTTTCAGTGCTCCAAATATGTCATTTCATTGTCTTTTTATCTGCCAATTTCCTGAGGAGATTAGATTTTATTCCTTTATTCATATATTCCTTGGTCTGTAATATGGCTTATCTTTCCCACTCCACAATTTTCTTAAGATTTTATATTTGTCACTGTTTTTCAGTAATTTGACTATGGTGTGCCTTGTGATTTATTTCTCTTTTATTCTTCAGTGATCTTCTGGGATCTGCAAGATTATCGATTCCTTAAATTTAGATAATATTTATTAAATTTATTAAATATATACATTCTTTTTCCTTCTCACACCTTTCCTTCAGGGATTCCAGTGTGACATATATTAGACAATTTGACATTTTTTCCCCCATGGATCATTTATGCTTTGTTCATTTTTCATCAGTTTTTTTTTTTTCTCCTCTGTGCTTCATTTTGGATAGTTGCTCTTTGCTATGTCTTTAAATTTAATGAAGTTTTCTTCACCAGTGTCTCACCCACTGTTAGTCGCATCCAAAGTATATTTCATATCGGATATTGATTTTTTAACTCTACTAGTCTTACTTGTGTGTGATTTTTTCCTTATATCTTCTATTTTTTTCTCACATCGCTTCTCTCTTCCTTTACTATTTTGGCCATATAGAGCATTTTTATATTGATGTTTTAATATACTTGTGTTCAAAACTGTGAAAGGAATAAGATTTTACCACACTAATAAGTTGGAAGCTAATAAGTAGGTCTGTCACAGTTTTATGGATGGTTGCAGAAGACATGATACTTACGAGGCATAAACAATGGACAGGTTAGTACTCACAAAGATATCATTGACCACAGCATCAGCATTTTCATACTGGTTCTTTAAGCCCCAGTGCCTACACGTGGTGCAAACAGGATTGGATGGCCCCTGCACACAGTATGTTTTCTATGACAGATGAAGAACCCTGAATTAGGGAACCTGAGCCTCTTCCAATGGACTGTACACATTCCTTTCCTTTGCTCTAGGGGAAGAAGTTTTCTTTCTTATTTTGGGCATTGAGGATGGCTGTGCTTTGCTGTGGAGGGAGGCACCATCTTTGTCTTTCAAGGCTGTGAGAAAACCTACCATTTTCTCAGAAGAGAAAAAATGTCTCTATCATGAAAGCTGTTATCTTTACAGACATCACTGAAAACATAGTCAAGAACAAAAAGCAATCAGTGCATCTTACAAGACATGCAGAATATAAGGAAACAATCGAGATGATAATTATCTCTCAATATTGCCATTAATTCCGTTTTCCTGTAATTGATAGAACTATATGGTGATTTTTATCCTGTCTGTAGATCATATTTTCCTGATTTCTTGAATGTCAGAAAAATTTTTTATGTTTATTTTTGAAGAGAGAGACAGAGTGCGAGTGGGGGGTGGGGCAGAGAGAGAGAGAGAGAGAGAGAGAGAGAAACACAGAATCTGAAGCAGGTTCCAGGCTCTTGAGCTGTCAGCACAGAGCCCAACGTGGGGTTCAAACCTACCAACTGAGATCATGACCTGAGCTGAAGTCAGCCACTTAACTGACTAAGCCACCTAGGTGCCCCAAATGTCAAACAATTTTTGATTGCATGTGAGATATTGTTAATTTAAGTTTAAGATACTTTTATTTCATTGTGTTTTTTTAACAAAGTGTTGACTTCAAGTAAGCACACAGTTAAGTTTCTTGGAATCAATTTGACCCATTAGAAACTCACTTACACACTTTGTTAGACAAGCCTCAGAGCAGTCTACTCCCATTCCAGTTTAGTCAAACTACTGAGGCAATGCTCTTCTCAAGACTCTTCCCAATGCCCTACATATCGAGAGACTTTTTCATTCCAACTGATGGGAACATGAGTTATGGGCTGCTTTGTTTTAACTCTGGAAACTGTTTAGATTACTGCTTTCTTTTCTTTTCTATCTTAATTTTTTAGAGATAGAGAGGGTGAGTGGGGGAGAGGGACAGAGGGAGAGAAAGGAAGAATCTTAAACTGGCTCTGCACTCAGCACAGAGCCCAACATGGGGCTCGATCCCACAACCCTGGGATCATGATGTGAGCCGAAATCAAGAGTCTGATGCTAAATGACTGAGCCATATTACTGCTTTCAGATGGTTATTTTCTGGCTTCAAATAAGTTTCCTCTCATGCATGCACAAATTGGAACACAGCCAAAGAAGCTACTTTTTTTTTTTTTTTTTTTTTGGTATAGCTACCTCCTATTCAGTACTCTTCCCCACAAATTCAAAGTGCCTTCACCTTCATGAACACTGATTTCTATCTCCTTAGTGCAGATTTTGTTTGGTCTTTTTTCTCTCTGTGTGGTGACCTGGAAAACTGTCTGCAGGCAGTAAGCTGATGCAATTTTAGAGCTTACCACATTTGTTTTTCTTCTCTCCATGAGCACTGTTCTTTGCTGTGTGTTTTCAATATGTGACAACTTTTATTTCATTTTGTTTATGTTCTAATGGTTTCAGGGAGGAAAGTAAATCTGCTTTTTGTGATTAGATCATGGCCTGAAGCAAAATAATCAGAAAGGTTTTGTCTCTTATATTTTAGCTAACACCCCTATTTTGGAACAGGGTGATTTGCATTCACTCCAGTATCTATCTGCAAGCCTTTAAGTTCACATTTTTAAAGTTTATTTATTTATTCTGAGAAAGAAAGAGAGAGGGGGAGAGAGATGGAGAACAAGTGGGGAAGGGGCAGAGAGAGAGGGAAAGAGAGAGAATCCCCAACAGGCTCCATGCTGTCAGCACAGTCCGATGTGGGGCTCGAATTCATGAACCCTGAGATCACGACCTAAGCAGAGCCCAAGTCTGGTGCTTAACCAACTAAGCCACCCAAGTGCCCTTAAGTTCACACTTTTACTATGACTTACTCAGACTTAAAAGGTAAATCCACGAGCCTAGTAATCTATAAAACATATTTCTAGACATGGGTGATATTTATTATTTTTACCCAGCTTCATTGATGTATAATCAACAAATATAATTATAAGATATTTACTGATTTGATATGCAAATTCATGGTGAAAAGATCCCCCCCCATTGATTTAAACAACTTATCCATCACCTCATACATTTACCTTTCTTTTTCTTTTTTCAGTGACAACATTTAAGTTCTACTCTCTCCGCAAATGTCAATTATACCATACAGTGTTATCAACTGGAGCCACCATGCTTTACATTACATCCTCAAACCTCTTTTATGGTATAATTGAAAGTTTGTAACCTTTTTCCAACCATATTTTCCCCTCTCCCAGCTCCTGGCAACTACTTCACTATTCTCGGTTTCTGTGAGTCAACTTTTTTTTTTTTTTTTTGCCTTTTTAGATTCCACATATAAGTTGTACCATGCAGTATTTGTCTTGATTATTTCATTAGCATAAGGGGATATTTGAAATATACCGCAGTAATTAGAATAGCATGAACACTGAATAATCAGAAAGATGTCAACCATAAACAGACAACAGGGTTATACTGGTGTGTTCCTGAAAGCATGATTTTTAACACATTCACGCATACACACAGCTGCACATACTTTTTTATTGCAGACTTATTTTCTACATTTGAAGTAAGAAGAAAAACATCTAATATTCTAGTACATTTAAGTACGTATTAACATATTACTATTTAACTTGTTTTTATATATATACCAAACACAAATATTGACTTTGCAGAAACTATCAAATCACTTTTTTCATTGCTTAAAAAGTCATTTTCCTAGTTATGTGTTCACTGAAAAGGCAATTGTTTGTTTTTCATATTGTGTTTTTAAAGTTATAAACCCTGAGGGGCACTTGGGTGGCTCAATTGAGCGTCCGATTTCGGCTCAGGTCATGATCTCACAGCTCGTGAGTTGGAGCCCCACGTGGGGCTCTGTGCTGACAGCTCAGACCCTGGAGACTGCTTTGGATTCTGTGTCTCCCTCTCTCTCTGCCCCTAACCCACTCACACTCTGTCTCTGTCTCTGTCAAAAATAAATAAACATTAAAAAATTTTTTTTAATAAATAAATAAATAAATTTATAAACCCTGCGATGACCAGATTGGGACACCTGGGTGGTGCATCCATTAAGCATCTGACTCTTGATTTTCACTCAGGTCATGATCTTGTGGTTGTGAAGTAGAGCCCCACATAGAGCTCTGTGCTGGGAAAGGAGCCGAGTTAAGATCTTCTCTTTCCCCCTGCCCCTCCCCCACTCATGCTCTCTCTGCCCCCCCTTCAAAGAGAAAACCACCAGAGAATACCAGAGATCCTACCTTTCAACAACCTAAGAGTAATTACGAATATCAAGATAAAATAAATATGATTCATTCAGCAAAGGAGCTAAGAATGCACATAGGCTCTGGAATGACAAGGGCCAAAGATATTTTTTATCTTAAGATGAAATAAAAAATAGTTTATTTCAACAAAATTGTTTACCTGCATGTTTTTCTTTTATTTTTCGCCAATTCCTTTTTCACTTTCATGTGTTTTCATGTATGCAGCCACATCAGTGTCCACACATTAGATATAGTTATTCCTCACTTGAAATGAAGATGATATTTATACTAATAACAAATAGAACTGTAATTTCATAATAGCTAAATTTGTAAAAAGCAATGTTTTTATTCGGTAAAATAATAAAATATGAAACAGTATGAAACAAAGTGACCTATTTATAAAATGATGCTTATTGTTTCCATAGAAAATCCTACCATCTCCATAAGTTCACTTTTTTTTTGTAAGTGGAAGTTAAGATTTATGGAATAAAGAAAGCAAATGTCACCAAACTAAGACCTATTGGCTGGCTTCCAGAAGGTCAACGGGGTACCATTTCCTTGATGATTTTACCACAGTCAAGAAAGTACATCTAAGACTAGCAGGCTCAAAACATAATTTCATTAGGATACATGGACTGCATCCATCTCTCCAGAGTCATCTTAATTTAATTGCATTCACAAAACCGATCCATAAAATGAGAATTGCTTTTTTGGCAATATAGTCACTCCAGCTGTAATCCAATATATGCAACCCTAAAATATCTGTAAAGCATTAACAAAAGCAATAGTTTGTACTATCGGAGCTAGCTTGGGCTGTCTGAGCAGGCACTTCAGCTTGGGTGGAGATTGTCATAGTGAATGTTTAAAATGAACAACAACAACAACAAAAATGGAGTGGGAAATGCTTACATCACTGTAGTTACTACATTGCTGGTAGATACTGAGACAATGAAGATGGAAGAGAAATCATTTGCCTGTAGGATTGTGTTTGGAGAGAGGGAGTTGTAGGCTACCCTCTCGAAGACTGTTAAGGCTGAAGATGCTCCACTCAGGAGCTGATGCTTGGTTTTAATTTTCTGAGGCACAATTGAAAAAACTCCCACTGCCAGGGCTAGCAGGAAGCTGTGGTTTGTGTTTTGTTTTGTTTCCCTTCTACTCTCAATAACCTGGCTCTCTTGCATAAGAAAATTATCAACATATGAACTAAGACAACTACATATTATACTGGTATCTTTCTCCATTTATGAACCATGTATATATATTGTGTTACATGCACATGCTGTGAAAGAAAGGACTGAATAAAAATAAATACAATGTCAACCTGGTAGGAATTTTCTCATTGAAAGGGCCAGCTCCATTCTATATCAGTTAGAAAATAATAAAAAAACAACTGAAGAAGTAAAGTTATGCTTGGTGTATTATAATGAGAAACATATGTAAAATTCATTGTTTCCTAGCATCAAGCTAAAATAATGCTTTGTTCTCTACAGTAGGCATTTCTTGTCATTGGGGTATTTATACACAATTTCATTGGTTAAAACTTCATTCTGAAGTTTTATATCAGTGCTATTAAGTCTTCCCCTGTGACATCTTTTTCTGCGATTTCAGGGCTCAAGAGCACCTGATTATGTTGACACTTTATTTATTATATCCTAATACTGCCACCCAAGTTATCCTTAAGATCCACTTACCTGAACATATTTATATTATTTAATTGAATTTGATTATTTCAGCTTTTATACATGTATTGACTGAAATTTTAATTCTATATCAGGGTTTCTCACCATTGACATGTTGGGCAATCATTCCTTGTTGTAGAGTCTGTCCTGTGCATAAGATGTTTAGCTAAATCCCTGGCTTCTACCCATTCGATTCAGATAGCGTGTATAAGGCTCTGGGACTATCTCGTCTCCACTTACGACATTTAAAATTATCTCCAGATATTATCAAACTTTCTTGAGGGTTAAAACCCCCACAAGTTGAGACACTGTCCTAAATGGCAATACTAATAGTGAAATAGTGAAATAGGGAGTTGATTTTAACTCCTACTTTCTTCCACATCTATTTTATAGCATCCGGGAATAAGAAGGACTAGAAAGCAGAGCCATTGCCCCCCTTCAATGCCACATCTTATAAAAGAAGGAAGAAACTTGAAAATAACTGGATGTAAGTTTGGGTTAGTGATTTTTTTAAAATTCCTATGGCTGCATCCCTAGAATGTCAGTTGCCGCTTCTGTATTCAAGGGTTTAGTTACACTGATGTATATGTTCGTGGGTTTTCTGTTCCTCTTTTAGAATATATTTAGCTATATATTCAATTTGCTATAACAATACCATCAAAGAGAATTTATCTTACAAGATTGAAAAAAATAGATATTATGGGGTACAAATCAGACATTCACAAAGATCAGTTTTTACAAAATGTTTTTATCCAATATATTATTTTTCTGCTAGATGTAATATAACTTTCACAAAAAGATAAAATAGTTATATTGAATGCTATATCATCTGGAAGAATCTAAATACATATTAAAATAACAAAAGTTATACTTCCATAAAGAATACTGTTCAACAGTGCTAAATTAATATTTTTCAATGTCATTTCAAGTATGAAAATTTCTATATATAATCTTTATCATTCAAAACTGATAAGAAATGTTTCTTTTAAAAATGTTCCCTAGTTCCAACTTAATATTTTCCTCTACTTTGTGTAAGGATAGACAATGTTCATAATTTGAAGCAAAACTGATGTGAAGGTAAAACTTTATAGAATCTAGTTCATCTACAAGTTGAGTCTTTTCACACTTTAACTGGTTTACAAGATTTCTTTGTTTCACTGTGTACCGTGTGTGGCACACAAATACCCAACTCTTAACGTAGGGATTCCAAATTATTAGCGTTTCTTTTGCCGAAAGTTTTTTTTTTTAACTTTCTCTGACTCAAATTCTTTGTCTTTGAAGTGAATATAAAAAGAACTTCTTACATGCATGTACGAATGACTCAAAATTTACCTAATCTACAATAGGTAGAGAACAGTAATGAATTTTATTAGCATATAGACCACTCAAATGCAATGTCTGCTGATTACTGTGTGTGTGTGTGCAAGCATCACTTATCGATTTTAGTATTAGTCACTTCATTCTTCAGAGCAGGTGTATAATGATTCTGCAAATGTGTTATAAAGAAATATTTCAGATTATATATGTGAGATTGCTAATGTACTTTCTCATTTTTCCCCATTTCTTTTCATCCTGTGAATGTGTGTTGAGTGCCTAGTATATGCTAGGCATTGGTTAGAGCACTTGGAAAAATCAGAGAATAAAGAACAAAACTCTATCTTTATAGATCTTAATCCATAATTCTCCATGGATGGCAGCCACTAGCTCTGACAAAGTGACTAAAACCAGTGAGTACATATTTATATGAAGATTGAGTTTAGCAGCCAGCCTTTGGGAGAGTTAGATGTATGGAAAGGAAACTTTATTTCATGATAGGCAGAGCATCCTTCATATTTGCTATAGGAGTAACAATAAATAAATTAACATCCATGAATGTTGTTTTTTTAAAAATTTTTTATTGTTTATCTTTCAGAGAGAGAGAGAGAGAGAGAGAGAGAGAGAGGGAATGAGTGGGGGAGGGGCAGAGAGAGAGGGAGACACAGAATCAGAAGCAGGCTCCAGGCTCTGAGTTGTCAGCACAGAGCCCGATGCAGGGCTCGAACTCACCAACCGCGAGATCATGACCTGAGCCGAAGTCAGATACTCAGCTGACTCAGCCACCCAGGCGCCCCTTTTTACTTCTAAAATTGGGGTAGCAATATTTACTTTGAAGATTGTTCTGGTACCTGCAGTAATGGATTTATGGCATTCAGCACACCAGGCAGTGAAAAAAATACTAAGTTTCCCTTCAAACCACAAGAGACTCTTAATGAGAACAAACTGAGGGTTGATGGAGGTAGGTGGGGGATGGGTTAGATGGGTGATGGTTATTAGGGCACTTGTTATGAAAAAAAAAAAGGAAAGACAAGAAAATATAAGAAAAGGAAAGAAAATACAATACTAGTTCCCCTTAAACACCCCTAGTTCTCAAACTTTAGCGTGTTAAGTCACCTGAAGGCATTTTACAAAACAGATTTCTGAGCTCCACTTCCAGCATTTCTGAGTCAGTAGGTCTTGGATGGGAACTGAGAATTTGTATTTCTGACAAGTTTCCAGGTGAGCTATGATAATGGTATCCGTGGCTTTCAGAACTATTGCCCTGGACCAAGCACTTTTGCAGGGAAACTTGTGTCATCCACACATATCAGATTCAAATACACAACTTGTATCCTCATCTGTGAAACAAACAAACAAAAAACAAGCAAATAAATGTTTCTTATAGTATCTTCTACTTAATTGTCATTCTAATGTATTAGTTGTACGATGTCTCCTGGAATCTGCTTGGTGGCAAAATTAATATACCACCTCATTTACATATTTCAGAAAGGCCTACGCCAATATAATTCTAGTGGTCTTCTGTTTAGGACAAATATAAAAGCTGAAACAAAAGGTAACAAATAAAATTATAAATTATATACTTAGGCTTTACTTTTATACTTTATATTCAGCATTTTTTATTTCTTATAATTTTCTTTTAAAATCTGTTTCCTTTGCAGGCTTCACTGGTAAAATAGTATTTGATAGTATAGTTATAATTTTAATTTGAAGTTATAATGAAGTTAGTGTAGTTTAGATTTAAGGCTGGACTACAGGAAAACCAACTACCTGCTTACATATAAAGTAAATTTCGTTTTTCTTTTTTGGTTTTGCTGAATGAAGGACACAGGAGTATTTTGTCCTGGGACATCTCCCCGTGAATTTCTATGTCCATAACCTTTTGGTTAGGACTAATCCAATTCTGCTCAGAATCTTTTAAATTGTCTGATAATCTAAAGGAAAATCCCATTAATATGTGTTATCTGCAATTTCTGTAATATGATTAAACTATGTAGGATGCCAATTTTTTCTTTTATTACATCTTTTAATTCCCTTGCATACTTTTTAAAAATCGGATCATATTCAAATAGATATATACACACAATCTCGTTAGAGTTTGGATTCAATTTTAGCCCCATGATTTTGAAAATGTATTTGATTCTACTTCAGAGCAGATAAATAATTTCTATCTTTCATAGAAAATTAGTTTTCCATTGTTGCACCAATATTGCTTTCATGCATATAAATTTGCAAGAAAAATAATTATCATCGAGTGTGATTCAGAGTTCCATAACCAGATCAGCAGCAAAGGGCACTTCTGGAGTAACTGTGGGAAATAAAACCAATACTACATTCTTTTATTTAGCTCTGCCTATATTCTGTGTGACTGAAAAGGGAAGTAAAATTACAGATTTCTTTTACTTAAAAGAAGAAAAATGTTATAATCAAATCAAAGTAACTTCTAGTAAAAAAAAAAAAAGTTATACGAATAACATGCTTTTCATTACTTCTTTACTGTTGAATTCTGGACAAAGCCTCTTTTCTAGCTGTGAAGTTAGTTTCATGTAGTGGTCAGCTACCTTGTTGATTCATACAGTCAATGTATGCCAATGATACCCAATGTTTATTTTACCATGAGCACTCTCCCCTTCTCCTGAAAAAATAGAGAAACATGCATACCCGTTTAATATAATATTTCAATAGTAAACATTTAATCCATGTGTTCATAAAATAGAATAAAAACAGAACTAGCAAAATGTTGTCTCATAAATGATATGCAAAGCCCTAAATATAATTTTTTAACTGCCAATTTTGAGTTTTCTGACACATTTTAAGATCTGCCCTGACTTGGTCAATATATTTATTTCTGAAAATAAATAAAAAATAAATACAATGATAACAATGAAAATAAAAACAGGCCACAAGCTGAGAGCCTCAAAGAGTACTAAATTTTAAGAGAACTGTATTTCAAACTAATGCGGTAAGAATAATTAAAACCTGGCTGATTATTAGGGTCTTTAAAGGATGTTGTGCAACGCATTTCTCTGCATCTTTGTGACACAAAACCAAGAATATATTTTCCTCCCAAAGTCCTCATACTTTTCATTAGCATCTTTCTCTTAATTCTTGAGTTGTCCTCAGAAGGCTCCTTAGGCTGGTCTTTTCTGGAATACTAACCCCAATGCTGACAACTCTTTTGAAATGAAATATAAGCTGTGCTTTTCATATTTTGTGATCTATTTGCTGCCTTTTCCGTAATGATAATTTTTTAAAATGGTTTGAATGTCAATGATTAAGTGTTTTTTGGCAATGCAAATTTGGGGTCATGTAATAATTTTAAATATTCATGCAGATATGACATGTGATGCATTTGACATTTAAAATAAAATGTAAACTTGGGGAAAAAATAAGCAGTATAAACTCAAAATCTTCCACAAATTTAAGCAGTTAGAATTTTAAAATAACTATATTGTGTTTTCATATGTCCTCAAATTTCATGAGAAAAAATATAGCAGGCATGAAAAAATGATGGCAACTTCACGAAAAAATTGCAGGGTTTATATAAAGTTGGTACAGACCTAATTTAACTCTTGCACCTACATCTAGAGTTCCCTATAGTCATTGATTTTCTCCAAAACTTGCCTTCATAGTTTATTGCCTTCATTTATTCACTCATTTTTTTCTGCAATAGCTAAGCCCTGTCATTTCTACCTATTGAAATCCTATTTATCTGTCAAGCTTCAGCTAACATGTCACCTGCAAAGAAGCATTTTGCAATCCCCATCCTCCAGTAGTGAGCAAGGATTGTTCCATTCTCTGAACTCCCATTGTATTTTTATGCCACTCATACAATGGGTTACCATGCATTATAGCATTTGCAACCCCTAAAGATTATATGCTTCTTGAGTAAAGATATTATTTATTTTCAGCCCCAGAGTACATTGAACACCTTTTGGTAATCTATAAATACTTAACGAAGAAGTATAGGAAAGAATATGAGGCATTCCATGGCTCCTACGCAATTCAAGAAAGAATAATTTTCACTCATTTGTTAAACATATGTAATTTCTTTACACATACTGAATCACTTACTGTTCTTTGTGATAGATTGATTTCACTGATGGCTCTAATTCTTCACCCATCCCTACATCCTAAACTTTCTCTATCACTCTTGACTTGGTGGCTTCTGCCATCAAGATTGGGTGACTTGGCTCTACTCCACATGTCTATCATCTCTCATCAGATATCCAGGCATGCCTTAGGCTAGGAAGCATAGAAAAGCCGACTATCCACACCCCAACATACGAGGAATCCAGCCGAGATCAACAAAACCATTTGACAAACATTCCAGGTGTATTAGCAGTAAATACTTCTGAATGTTTACCACTGTTTTTCTCTGACACTTCTCTGAAAGCTTTTCCAGTCAGTCACAGGCATGAGTGTATGTCTTGGTCAAAAGTACTATACCATGTATTTTGGGTACAGGCATCTACGCATCATCTATATGTTAAGAAATCACTTAAACAACTTTAAGACCATGTTAGCTGGACTGATTTAGGTTTTCCAGAACAGTAACCTAGAAGCAAATAGGTTCATGGGACTGCTAAGCCAAGATGAAACAGAACAGGAAGTCATTACATAGGACTGAATGAACTGATTGTGGGTTTTGTTTGAAATATTATTGATCTTTTAATGTTATGTTTTCTGTATATAAAAGGAAGTCTTTTCTTTTTTTCCTTAATCTATCTATAAACTATAATAATTTAGTAGACAGAAGTTAAACATTTTTTAAATCATATGTTGTCCTCCTTGTCTGATCCCTGCAGGATATGGGAACTATTACTAAGTTTTATACATAGCAATAGGCTTGTTTTCATAGGCTCAGTGTGAATCTATCCTTCTTACCAGTAGAACTTGATTAGAAATATCAGATATGTATCCAAGGCCTTACCTGAAATGTCATATTTGAGAATGATATTCTAATAGATATAACCAGACACTTTTAAGGAACTAAGCCTGACTTCAAGGGGTCAATGCTTACAAAGCTCTTTTGGGAAAAATGGCCTGGTATCTGACTTAAAGTACTCATGGACTTATATGTTCTGAGTCTTACAGATAAAGAAGGCCACTTCTTGGTAACCCCAGGAATCAAGATATTTTAAGGACTTCTAGAAGAGAGGTTTTCATCCATAATTATAAGTAATATAGGTAAAATGTCATGGTGAGCACACGAATTGTTTTCTTGGCTTCAGGAGGCTTTTAAAAGTCCGATCTGAGATTTCTTATGAAAACTTCCCACATAGAAAACTGGAAAAGGACAACTTGGGAAATTACCATTCTTGCTACACCTATGTAAATAATCAGGCCAAATATGATAAGTTTTATTTTATGATCAAGAATACATTTATTTGAAGTTTTTTTAAAATAAAAATGTGGGGTAATGACTGTAGAGAGAAATTTTATGTTTCAGTAGAAAACCATGCATAATCTAAAACACACTCTTGTTGGGAGAGGAAGATTTTGAGACTGGCCTATAAATTAGACTGGATACTGTTTCTGTGTCTGAATTATTTTAGTTCCTTTACAAATTTTCAGTTCTTTCAGTTTCCTCCAAATTGATGTTTCCAATTTTTCCCGATAGGCCTCACCAAGAACTAAAATCCAACTGCCCAGATCCCTTTTAGGACTGGATGGTACCTTACAGGTGGACTTTTCTGCCACAATCTGAGGAAGTCTTGGAAGCTCAAGACCAACTCTATGAAGGACTCATCTCCAGCAGACCATGCATGGGCCAGATTACCTCCTGAATAAGCCTCTACCTAGGCCACTGTGGAAATCCTGCAAAATGCTACAGTAGTATCGGTCCTTATCAAAAGATAAGTAATAAATTTCTGATATTAATGGAATGATATAAAAAGATATACTTTTAATATATTTATGTAATAGCATTTTTTAAAAGTTTTGTTCAACATTTCTCAAACAGATGTTTCAGAAAGCATGTATATGTGTCTAACCAGTACATCTAATTTTCATAATCTTCAAATAGGTCTAAGCATTTTGCCATTACACGTGATTCAGCACGACTTAAAAACAATAAAGTTTTAAGTTTTGTCTGTGTGCCATTAATACATCAGTTCTGGGAATACCTGGCCAGTTGCTATTATAAAACTATGGATGTGATTTCTTATTTCTTAAGAAGAAAAAAATTTCCAGCAAAATAATTTAGAAATAGAGTATCAGTTAACAGGTTAAGCTCTAAAGACAGGAGGAACTACATTTATATCCTATCTTTGTCACTTGCTTGCTTCATGAGGTTGAAGAAGTTATTTATCTTCTCTAGTCCTCATTTCCTTATCAATAAAATTAGCATGTTTTGATTAATTTGCAGTTAGTATAAGGATACAGTGTACTAATGGAGTGTTTCCCAAGTTTCTATTGTTCTATGCTGCTTTAGCAAATTGTGTCTTTTCTTCATGCCATCCTCAATATTTATTCTTTAATATTTAAAAAATTTACTTATATAATTAAGTGAATATAATTATAAGTGAATTTTATATTAAAATTATTCAGGAAAATCCATTGCTATTACCAGGAATGCAAGCAAACATAAAAATTCATAAGAGCAGTGATATATAAAAATTATATTTACTCCTTTTCCTAACGAAGGCCCTAGTCAAGGGACTTTATTTTATATAACAATAATAATGAGAGGAATTTAGCAAGTGTTATAATTGGCCATTGACAACTGAATCAAAAGACATGTAAAATTATGGGAAATGGAGTAACTTTTCACTATGCAATCCTTACTATGAAATATATCACTGGAAACACTTTCCATTTTGATCCATGAGGCCAGCAAAATTGTAAACATTACAAAGGACAGGAAGAGAAAATAACTGACTGATACCTCTCATGAATATATATATATATACATATACATATGTATATATGTATATGTATACACATATATTCACCCAAATATTGTAAAGTTGAATTCTTTTTACAAGTAACAATACAATTTGAAAAAGGGGAATGAACTCTAGAAATGTGAGATTTGTTTAATATTTGAAAATTAATTAATGTAATAATTTGTAATATTGGTAGATGAAACATAATAGCTTAAAGGACAAAGATTTATGATCTTCTTAAATGTTCAGAGAAATAATATAATACAATGTCACCTATTAATGATATAAATTAAACTCTCAGAAAACTAAGGAAACACTATAATTTACTCAACCTGGCAAAGAGCATCTGTGAAAACACAATAGCCACCCCACCATTCTATTTAATAATGAAATAATGGGCATTTTTCCTTAAAATCAGAAGCAACTATTAGAACTTAGATATGAATTTAGGAAGATCATGGGATGCAAGGCCAACCCACACAAAAAAATCAATTGCATTCGTATATTTTAGTAGGAAGCAGTTAGAAAATACAGATTTTAAATATGCTAGAGACTTCTGCTTCTGACCAAAAGGATATAAAAAATATATCCATGTGAGACAATAAGTCAGACAAAATACATGAACCAACATTTTTCAAGACACTGAACATGAGACAATGAAGGACAATGATCTCTGACAGACAAGAAAACAAATAATGTGAGTCTCTCTGTTGCCAATACTTACTACCTCAAGAGAGTTTCCAAGCTGTGGTGCAGGGATGGATAATTCAGATGAGGTCCATTGAGCTCCCTGGGCTGAGAAGATTGCCTGGATGGTCAAGAACAGTGAAGTGACATGAGTTCACTGAACATCTTACCAGAGGGGAGAGACTTGGGTGGAGAGGGAGTTCTGGAAATCTACAAAGGGTCATTTCCAAATATGCAGAAGAATAGTGCCCAGAAAACATGGGTAAGGTACTAACAACCTGATGCTTGGAAAGAATGTCCAGAATATATTAGAGAGAACAGTATTCAGTATTCACATAAGAGTGAAAATCGTGCCTCTTCCCACCAACGATCCTGGAAAACCTTGATTCACTGAGCATCCGATTGGGCATTCAGAAGGGTTAGAAGCATTTTGTTTCAGAAGTAGAGAATGATTGGCTGTGGACGAAACACTGCTATTGTGATTCCTAGCAAGTTTTAAAAACAAGACCAGAAAGGATCAAACTGTTTTAGAATGATTTAATAACATCTCAGTACAAAGTTTAATATGTTTAAAAGAATTCAGAAATGCCTATCATCCAATAAGGTGAAATTTCCAATCCTTTCTCATTCAAATAAAAATATATTTAAAAAATAATTCCAGGACTAGAAACCTCACTTGCTAAATGTCTATATTTTATTTTCTTCTCTACAGTGAAAAACTGCATTTATATCCCCTAAATGTTGAAATGATTTTTTTCTCCTTGCCCTTTCTAACATTCAATCATACTCAAACTGGTGCATCCCACTATCATGTTTAAAACACCCTCTGAAAATATAGTTAGCAAGATCCAGTACAGAATAGATATCAGATATGCCATTCAGTGGAATGCTCTATTTATCTGTGGCTAATGTGCTTTCCCTAAATGCACCACCTCTTATTTCTCTGTAACCAATACAAACCTATATAAAATATTAATTCCCATAAGTTAAGTTTTAGGAAAATAGAACCATAAAATCGATTACATTCTACAGACTATTGACTTGGATGAAAGGGGGGGGCGGCAGAAACAGTGACAGAAAATAACAACAAAGAACTTTTCTTAATGTCATGGCAAATGAAGCTTTTATTTTATCACCTGTCAAATAGGAACTCATTTGTTTTAGACAGAGAAGTACCAGACATTGTAAAATGAGACATTGAAGAAAAAAATGTCCACATCAGTGTAGATATTTATATAGTCGTAGAAATTTAGAGCCTTGGTGCATGAAAACATTATTTACAAATACGTAGGGTGCGTTAACAGTTTGGGTTGAAGCTCGAACTAACCTGTCACAAAACATTAATTGCCAGTCATTCTGGTTCTAAATATTTGTGTTACTGTTAAACAAACACAAATATTAGAGAATAGCTTATATAGTTTGCCATCTATTTAGAATTTTTTGACCCCACTTCATGTAATTTGCACATGACAATAAAAGTATGTGGACTGTTTATCTTTTAATTGCATTATACATAGATTATTCATCTTTCATTGCCTTGCTGGTAAGTCCTGGGGAAGTAACTCTGTGGGCTATGTCATCTCTCCATTGCCCCTGGCCTTCCTGTTTTATTTAGAATATGGAAGTTACTGACAGGAGACCAGAGGTCGGGAGGTGGGGCAGGGGAGGGAAGCCATTTCTTTTCTATTCTCATTTTTGCACATAATCTCCAGAAGTAGTTTTTTTTGCTGCCAGGAATATAGCTCTTCAATGTCTACTCCTTAGTAAATTCTTGTAACAATGTTTTCTCCTCTCAACACTATAGACTTGGATGTAGAATAGCATCCCATGGTTGCTTTTTTCTGGATATCTCATGATGCCTTTAGTCTTCTTCTAACCCTGACAATAAATCTGTAAGTGGTCCCTTCTGTTGGTCCATCTGGGGGAATTCAGTAATCCAGTAATGCTGACTGATAAAGTGTATTACTAAAAAGTTTGTTTGGGTGACAGGACTGGATTTTTCATAAATATCAAGATTTTTGGTATGAAGTAGCAAATATCTTTAATGTGAACCTGAAATAATACCTGAAACTTATTGAATTTTAAAAATCTAATAGGTAATATTATGAGCAACATATATGTATTGTGTTTCAGTTCTCACAACAGTGTTATGAGCTACTGTTACAAACAAAACAGAGTCAATCTAGTGATTGTTCACAATTGTCAAGTTATTTTGGTAAATAATAGTGTCTTGTAGTGGTAGGCTATACAGAGGTATTTCCCAATTTCACCAACATGCAGAATGTTATAATTAAAGCAAGTCTTGGATCAAATTCTGTCATTAATGCGTTATACCTGTTTTTAGTAGGTTTAGTGAAAGCCAACACTATATCCAGAGGAAGAAATCAGGTCAGGAGACAGTGTCCTTTGTGAAGTAGGAGATAGCCAGTACTAACAGGATTTAGAGTCTGATCCCTGCCAAAGAAATAGTAGAATGCTCTGTTTTCCAGTTTCTTGTAGCTGATTCATACAACAAGAATGAGTCCTACAAAACCGATACTCTTAAAAACAAGAACAGTGAATCCCAACCACTTTTTTGAACCATTTATTTCACCAGTGAAAACTTATTTCTAATAGCTCGGGGTAATTGGCATACTCTGTGGTACAGATTTTAATAATGATATTTGATTTGCTCAGGAAACAAGTCTGTTATGCTGATTCTACTAATGTATTTCAAATGGTAACTACGCCAAGGCATAGATTACAGGTAACATAATTATGTACTACAATACTTAGATGTATGCTTGATCAATTTATTTTTTCTATAAGAAAAAAAAAAGGCGAGCTCCTAAGTAGAAATAAAGCTTTTCTTATAATTAATAAGGGATAAAGAGGACTATTCCTGAAGAGTCACTATAGCAGATGTGGTAATGGATTATATACAGTGTCTCATAAAGCCTGTGTCTACTCTATTTCACCTTCTAATCATTAAACAGCATTTCCCTCTCCTTCCCTCATTCTCTCCCTCTCTAATCCTCTCCCTCCCCCCCTCCCTCCCTCTTCTTGTCTCTGGTTTTGGGTCTTACATGTGCACACACACACACACACACACTGCCATTTCACCAAACCATTAGGTAGTTGTATATTATTCAATATTTTGCCTCTAAAGACTTAAAGTACCTTTTAATAACAAGGGCATTGTCCTACATAGTCACAATACAATTAACGAACTCAGAAAAGTTCGTGCTAATACTAGTAAAGCAAAAATTATACCGGTCAAAAGTAAACAGAGTAAGAAAAAAATTATTCAAGGTTGTTGCAATAGTAGAGAGAGACCAGAACACAGAATTCGACTCCACTGGAAAACAAAAACAAAAACAAAAACTGGAGTTTTTAAGAGCTGAGGGAGGCCTTCTCTGTTTGCTAATTGGCCTTACCAAAAGGAAAAGTAAACTCTCTTATCTTCAGGACAGGACATGGTTTTATAGCTTGAAGCAAGACACCACCAAAGTTAGGTGCCTACTCTCCCACAGAGACTGGGAGATAGGGTCTCTACCTTCCTTGATGATTACATTTCAAAGGGATGGTCCCAAGGTCCTTGAGAAAGTCTTCCTTTATAAAACTGACAAGAGGCTTTAAAAAGATTTACATCTCAAAGAAGCAGAAAAAGAATTTGCAATTACAAGTTTTCTAAAGAAAATCCTCTAAAGAAAGGGAGAGAAGGGATCTCTTTGGTTAGGGATTCTGGATTCTCTCAGGGGCTGGAGTATGAGGTAGGTCAGAGGCCTAGAGGCAGGAAGAAGCCTCCTTATAAACTTTAGTCAAACATGGAAATGTAACTATCATCTTGGTTAATACAATATTAATCATTAAACATTAATTATTTTCTCATAGGAAATCAATATTAACATTTCCTCAGTTCTCAAAGTTTCCTTTTTAACTGTTTAAAAAATCTGGGATACAAGAAAAGAACATGAAATGTGTTAAGTTTTCATGGGTCTTTAGCTTTCCTTAAATCTAGAAAAAATGCTTCAGCTATGATTTCTTTGTTGACATTGACATTTGTGAAGAGTCAGCACTAGTTGTTTTATAGAAGTCCATCTATACTGAGTTGTTTTTACAAGTTAGCACATACACAGTATACCAAGTAGGTTTTATCCCTACCCTCTTCTTACATGAAGAAACTAAAAGGGAGGTTAATTCTATTGACTCAAATTACGTAGTTTCTAAGTAACTAGCAGGGCCAGGATCTAATATAAATAGTAAGATTTATCACTTTTATCCTAATAATGCATTGTAATAATGTATAAAATACCCAAAATATGATTTTTTCTTGTTCTGTGATTATTCATCAGCAAATGTGTGGTCATAATTTATGTTATTTATATATTACATACATATATACATGTGTGTGTATACACACACACACACACACACACACAGTGTGTTCCTTTATCTGGTAGGCTTTGTTCTCAGGCCTAGTACACAGAGACACAATCAAATCACTGCCCTGAAGTAATATTGACACTGAAATATTTAAAAATTGTCAATCTGAATCTTAGGCAATGGACACATAATTAGGCGAAACACTATATTCTATTGGAGCAGTTTAATACAGAAATGAAAATCTGGAAAGATTTCTTAAAGGAGAAGAAAATTATCTTTTATTACCTTTTTCCCTGATAGTTGAGCTTGCAAACTCCTAACAATAAATTGGTTTACTTTTTTGTAAGTTTTTAAGATTTATGTATTTTTGAGAGATAGAGAGAGACATAGTACCATAGGGGGAGGGGCAGAGAGAGAGGAAGACACAGAATCCAAAGCAGGCTCCAGGCTCCGAGCTGTCAGCACGGAGTTAGACGTAGGGGCTCAAACTCACGAACTGCAAGATCGTGACCTGAGCTGAAGTCAGACACCCAACGGACTGAGCCACCCTGAGACCCCTAAATTGGTTTACTTTTAATCATTATATAAACTAAGACCATTTTGTAGTTACATTAACAACGCATTTTAACTTTCACAATTTTTAAATCTTCACACAATTATGAAGAATAAGTTGAAAGTTCAAACATAAGGTCTTCCTGTTCATGAAATGGTGGTTTAGCATGAACTGTTGAGTGCTTCCCTCGATAGCGGTCCTAACTAAACTACAGAAGTGAGATAGAGGCACGGATCTGAGTAGTAAATGTAAACCTGAGTACCTGCAAAGTTGATCAAGGACTTCCCAGAACCTGTGTGTAGTGGTGGCAGCTGGTGACAGACCACCCCCAGATCAGCAGTGGAGATGGAGTTTGGAGAAGAACTTTTAAGTTCTGTTCTTACATCTTTCCCATAAGTTCAAACACTCATTTTCATGTTGGTATGAAAATATCAGGGCTGAATAAAGGACTCCTGAAGAAGGAACAAACTTCTACTCAGAGCTGATGAATTACAGGGTAATACTTCCAGGTTTGTTTTTTTGTTTTTTGTTTTTTGTTTTTTGTTTTTTGTTTTTTTTTCCCCGTAAGTGCTTTATGACTGAGACTTTGTTCAGAGACATTGCCAGTTGAAAGTCAGCAGACAGAGATGGTTGACTATAGTTCTGGAGTGCCTGAGGCTCTTAGCCCTGGGGTTCATTGCTATTCATCTTTTTTTTTTTTTTTTAAGATTTTTATCTTTAAGTAATCTCTACATCCAATGTGGGCCTCAAATTTACAACTCTGAGATCAAGAGTCTCATGCTCTACCGTATGAACCAGCCAGACCAGACAGCCCATTGCCACTCATTGACAGAGAAAAAAGGTTAAACCAGGGAACAAATAAGACCATTAAAAAAGACTGACAGAAGATCAAATTACAGAACTCAGTTGTGTTTGTCAAAACGGTAATATCCAAGTAGAACATGCAAATAACACATGAGTCACAAAAACTAAATTAGGAATTAACTTGAATACATACGATGTAATAATAATAAATAAATGTTGTAATTATATTAAGAGTTACACAGAGACGCCTGGGTGACTCAGTCAGGTAAGCGTCCAGACACTTGGTTTTGGCTCAGGTCAGGATCTCGCTGTTCATGAGATTGAATCCTGTGCCAGGCCCTGCACTGACAGCAAGGAGCCTGCTTGGGATTCTGTCTCCCATCTCTGTCTGCCCCTCCTCTGCTCATGCTCTCTCTTAAAATAAATGAACTTAAAAGAAAGAAAAAAGAGTTGCACAAAAAGTAATGGAGAAGACTTGAAAGTATTTCCCATTTTATTGGTTTGGTTGATTAATAACATGAATATATTATTTTTTCTAAGATAAATTTATAAATTCAATGCAATTTCAATCCAAATTTCAGCTGGAAATAAAGAAGTCTGTAAAATTACTCTAATATTTATCTGATAAACAGTTCATAAACATCCAAGTTAAACTCTTTTGAAATGTGATTTCTTAAACAAGGCCCTGAGGGTACAAACCATGAAGAATAAAATTTATAGATGGTTAAATTAAAATTAAGGATTTCTGTTCAATGATGCCAAGATAGAATTAATTGACACATGACATATTTAGAGAAGATATTTGCAATACCTAAAACCAATAAGGGCTAATATCTAGATTATATAAAAACTCCTAAATCCTATAAGGAAAAGGAAGAACCAACAGAGAATAAGTAAAAACAAAAACAAAAACAGAACCTAATTCATAAAAAAATGAAGGTGAAGTGTAAAACAAAAATAGAGCTCAAACCCATTCCATTAATTAATGTTGTATTAAAACAACATTGCTCTATTCTTCGAATTTTTCAGATTGGTAAAGTTATGGAGTTGGATAATGCCATGTATTGTCAGGGTGTGGAATGTAGAAGCTTCATGCACTGCTGGCAATGAAAAAGGCTAATGCAATCATTCTGGAAAGCCATCTGGCAGTATTTGGTCAAATTAAGCATGTGAACACTATGATCCAGGAATCTTATTTTTTGGAACTTACCCAGAGAAATTCTTACACATAGTAATAAGAGTGTATATACTATTATAGATTGCGGTAGTGAGGCATGAGAGAAAATCTAGTTGCCCATCCCAAGGGCAATGGATAAGGACAATTTAATGAAGCATATGGTTGAACACTGTTGATATTCGTAAGCAATATGGGTAGATATTTTAAAATTCATTTAAGTATAAAAGCAAATAAAATTATGGGATCTATTACACAGTGCAATTAAACTAAACCTCCTAAACAATGTTTAAAGAACAAATAAAAGTATCTTTATAAAATGCAATAGAATAGTTGGCTATGAAGGGAAAATAAAAGGACATTAGGATAGGGAACAAATAGCAAATAAATGTGACTATTGACTAGTGAGGTACAAAAAAATTAAAAGACCCTTTTCCTAAGTGACTTTCCTGTCTCACAAATTTGGATCTCAGACTCTAAATCCAAAACGTATTCCAGTGTAGCAAATGGGGATCTTAGGAATCTACATCTGATTATTACCTACCAGAACTGATGAGATTGTGTCCTCCAATAACCAGTAAGAAAGCTCCATGTGGTGTAAAATTGGAGATTTTTTTCTTTCTTTTCATTTTTCCTTCCCTCCCTTTCTCTGTCTTTCTCCTCCCTGTCTCTCCCTGTCTCATTCTTATTTTATTTATTCCTTTATTTTACAATTTAATATTTTGTGGTGGTGTAGATCGGTTACAGCAGTGGGAAGTTTTTTTAGACCCATGCAGGTTGGAAAAACAACATGATACTTTGATTCCAGAATATCTGCTTATGCATCCCTGCAGAGCTTAGATGTGGGCAAATACGACGAATTATTTAGACAATAGGCCTGGGAATTGGTTAAAGTATGAAATAAGCACCAAATAAAGTGGGGAAATAACTAGACTATTCCTAACTGTAGTGACAGTGCTGGTAAACCAAAACAAAAACAGCTAGTGTGGAATAAAGATGGAAACTAAAACAAAGGAAAGTAAATAGTATGGCTTCTTCCACTTAGTGGAAAACCTTCTGATGCTTTTGTTGTTGCTACTTGCACAGAAGTGATATTTATTCATATGACAAGTTGCAACTCTCCATAACCCGAAAGACTCTACAGGTAGACAGGGATCATAACCTGGTAAACAAAATCGTTTGTATTCTGTTAAAGAGTTGGGGCAATTTAAAGAGGAGTACTAGCAGACCAGTGCATTATTGCTAATGTGAATTCTCAGAATAAATGATCAGTAGGGTACATCGCTTATCTTAGATTCTTCCTAAATGGAAGGAATTATTGTATTCCCAATATGGGTA
The DNA here is from genome assembly GCF_016509475.1 of Prionailurus bengalensis. Classification (NCBI taxonomy): domain Eukaryota; kingdom Metazoa; phylum Chordata; class Mammalia; order Carnivora; family Felidae; genus Prionailurus; species Prionailurus bengalensis. Next base: position 38,288,000 of record NC_057343.1, read on the forward strand.
CAAACTCTTGTGAGTAGACACTTCTAGACTGCATTACAATTAACTAGTTGCAGTGGGTGAAGGTGGAAATCTAGCAAATTTACCCTGGGACAATCAAACTTCTCTATTCCCTCTCCAGCTAAAAAAATAACGTGTTCTTTCCACAACAGTAGGAATGTTAAGGACAGAGACAGAACTATACCAACAATGTGATAATAAGAGATAGACCTTAATTTGGTACTAATGATACAAACCATGCATCCCCAAATCTCTGTTACTTTATGTAATTTGGCTTTGGGAGTGGCAAGAAAATGTACAGGAGTAGCCAGCATACATGTTTTAGATGATCAGTAAAAATTGGTACTATCTGCACTTCAACAACCTCCTTTTTAAAAGGGGAACATTAAAGTGAAAATAAAGAAAAGAAGGAAGGACTAAACCAGGTGAAATTATTTAAGTGGCTATTAGAAAATGAAATTAAAAATGAAAGAAAATTGACAGTGTTGTTATTAAGAAACGGTGGCATATCATCAATGGTTGAGTGGTTGAAACAAACTTCAACTCTAGTCATAAGATTTGCTTCATTTATCCTACTTTGGATTCATTAAAATTTCATTATGAGAATCACAAATTAGACAAAAGAGTTGATGAGGGGCTAAATCCCCCCCCCCACCGTTTTTAAATAGAAAACCATCTGAGAACAATTAACTGAAGGCGGGGATCTTCTAGCAAAACACCTGAGAGGAGGAGTCAAGGTCTTAGACGATGGCATATGAAAAATGTTTATGAGGAATACGCAAAACTTGTGGAGATGACTGGATATAGGCATTTAACGTGAAGTACACATTGGGAATAGACAGAAAAAAGACCCAAAGGTAAAATGTGCAGAGTACAGATGTTCTCTAGTGGATAATTGAAACATATGACAGAATATATTTTGTGTTATGTCACCATTACATTAGAGTATAATTGAGACCATGTGTGCAAATGGAGAGATCCAAATGTACTATTTTTAAATGGGAGGTGAGCCAAATTTACCCTTGACCTGATTAAAATTGGACATTTGGAAACCTTCGGCATTTCCCTATCTTCTCTAATAAATATTAACTGATATAGAATTCTGGGAAGGCAACAACAGATTATTCCTCCAATTAAGAAAGGGACTGAAGTGGGAGTATTGATTTCCACTAACTAACTTTTTAACAACTCCATCTTGTAGATACATAAGGCAGTTGTTTCACAGAGACAGACAATAAGGCTCGTGGGATCAAACAAAACAATTTCCCTGAGGGATTTGTCTGGAACAGACATGGTAAAACCTATATAACAAGAAATGCAACAAGACAAGGATTATTGATATGTTGTAATAGAGGTGAGTAGGCCCTTTGTACCCATTCTTTTTTTTTTTGTAATATAGTAAAACATTACCCACATTTATGTGGAGTGGACTTCAGTACACTTTCACAGTTTCCCCAAAGGAACATTTAATTCACTAGCATACTGTCATAAAGAAGTACATCAGCACTTAGACTCTAAAGTCATTAGAATCAATTGATGCACTGAGTTGAAAACATAATGATAATTCTTCCACAGACAGGAAAGATAGAAGGACAGTAGTGACATCACCCATGTGACAAAGACCGGCTGATTTAAGTAGACAAAATCTAAGATCTAGAGAGTCGGTGAAATGTTGGACAATTATAATGAGCTTGGAGTATCTCTCCAAACATGAGAAATTGATCACTATTGTTTACAACCATATAAGAAGTACAGACAGAGACTTATGGGACCATTTGTGTTCTGGTGAATCACATCTCTCATTTAGTGATAATGCTGGACCCTATGCAAAAAGTCCTGAGAATTTTATTTAATGAAATCTATATTTGAATGGGGCCTGAAAATAAATATCTATTAAAAGATTTAAAAGGATCATGGCTCAAACATTGCCTGTACGACCTTGTGATCCAAACACTCAATTAATTTTAAAAGTTTCTGCAATTAAAAAGAGTAAAGAATGGAGCCTTTGGCAGAAATTGAAAGCTATACCTCAGTAAAGACTGAATTTTGGATTTGAAATATGCCCGTTGTAGCCACTCAATACAGTCGTTTTGAAAGAATTGGTAGCTGTTACTGGGCACACAAAGAGACTACTTTAACATAAAAGGACATCAGAAAACCCTGAGAATAGGAAAACAGACAGCAGTTCAAGATCCAAGATCATCTGATAAGAAATGTTCATGTCCTTTATGAAAAGCCTGCTTCAATGATGGAGATCCCAAGATCTTTCTTCTCATATTGCTACATGGTTTGAACCACATTTTCCCTCATAACCAAGGAAAAGAGGCTTGTTGATTATGAGAGTCCCTGGATTGAAGGTCATGCTTTTGCTTAGAAATCAATGAAAATAAATCTTGTAGTTTGTCAAGTTTTGGTGAAGGAAGGTGGGAGTAATTGTAAACTTATACCATAGGTACAGCTGAGTGCCTCAGTGTTGAGCAGTGTAGGTATATATTCTCAGAAAAGTGTTAAAATATTTACAGATTTTTTAAGACTAGATACAAATGTCTTGATATGCGCTCTAGCAAATGGACCATAGATGATTGGACACTACCAGTGTGGGGTATTCAGTTATGGAAGTTCTTATGGAAATGTAGAGGTAGAATTAAGACTCAGTACTTGGCACAGAAGGAGACTTTAGGTGATTTGTTTTTATATTCGTATGACATATGATTTTATATACATATAAAAAGTAACAAACACCTGTGTTAGTGAAATAAGGTGGCACAATGGTGTTCAAGCAATCCAAAAGTAGGCCAGGTAATGAAATATTCCTAATTCAGTGAACCATTGTTGTGCTAAAAGATTATACTTAGTATCATCAGCAAATAAAGTGCCCACAGATGGCTTAAAGAATTCCTTGAGGTCAAAGACCTGCATAGGATGACAGGTAAATTATGTCCAACCTCACTGCCCAAAGGACAATTTCATAAGGCAATTTTTAATTTGGGGTGCATTGTTTATTTTCAAATTGCACACATTCCCTAAATTCCCAGTGACAAAAATATATATGATAGTTTAATTTTTTTTTCAACGTTTATTTATTTTTGGGACAGAGAGAGACAGAGCATGAACGGGGGAGGGGCAGAGAGAGAGGGAGACACAGAATCGGAAACAGGCTCCAGGCTCCGAGCCATCAGCCCAGAGCCTGACGCAGCGAGATCGTGACCTGGCTGAAGTCGGACGCTTAACGACTGCGCCACCCAGGCGCCCCATACATGATAGTTTAATTAGCCCTAGCTCCAACAGGCCAAGCAGTAGCGTTAGGAACAGAATACAGAATTCTGAATTACACCCAAATTAAAATACTAGAAGCCTGTCATCATGCTGAAAAAGGTTTGCTAATCTTAATATGTACATTAATGGGAGCTCTCTTCCAAGATTGGTTATGTCTGATTGTCAGTATGAAAATAAAATAAAACAGGGGCACCTGGGTGACTCAGTCAGCTAAGCGTCCAACTTCAACTCAGGTCATGATCTCTTGGTCTGCAAGTTTGGGCCCTGCACCCAGCTCTGTGATGGCAGCCTGAAGCCTGCTTCAAATTCTGTGTCTCCCTCTCTGCCCCTCCCCCGCTCTCCCTCGCTCTCACTCTCTCTCAAAAATAAACATTGAAAAAATTTTTTAAAAACTTAAAAAAATTATTAAAAATATAAAACAGTTTTTGATGTATTAAACTTGTTGATAGGACACCACAGATACCAACAATGCTGCGAGAGGGTATGGACCCTCACTAAAAGAACTAATAACTATTTTAACCTTTATGAAATCTATATTTGTTTTATTTCTTTTTAACTTTTTAAATGTTTGTTGACTTTTTGGAGAGACAGATAGCATGAGTGGGGGAGGGGCAGAGAGAGAGGAAGACAAAGAATCTGAAACAGGCCCCAGGCTCTGGGCTATCAGCACAGAGCCCTACACAGGGCTCAAACGGGGAGATCATGACCTAGGCCGGAGTCGGATGTTTAACAAACTGAGCCACCCAGGCACCCCTCAAATCTATATTTTGAAGATCAATGGCCAGAAATGCTGGAGATCTGAATGGTAGGTTGTTCATTTACAAAATATGAATACCATGCTGAAATTAGAGCAGAACATTGCTTAGGAGTGAGGTCTATAAATTGTTTTCTATGAACTCAGGTACTATAAATATAGGAGAACTTATATTTTTCATGGTTTAATTTCATTCATTTCAGGAATGAAGGGCCAATGCTATGTCTTTCCTTTGGGGCTAAGTGAGGCGTGTTGCTTAATTAACGGTAACTGGAAGCCTGAGTTGGAAAGAGCTTAATTTATCATATCTGACATATGACTATCTCTAGAAATAGAATCCAGAATTTAGTGAAAACTGGCTTCTAGGTATAACTGCAGGCATTAGACATGTAGTTTCTGTGGAGAAAGAATAGAAAATGATACTGTATCATGCATGAGTGTTAAGCTTTTAAAACTCTTTCTGCCATACCTGTAGTATAGAATGAAATTTGGTTAATTCTAATTGACTAAATGAAAATAGAAACTATGTAGATTGTAATCTCAATTATTAGACAATATTTGGGGGGGTCTATTTTGAAAACCTTAAATGTTACAATACCTATGAAAAATGGCCAGAGAAAAAAAAGTATATTTGGTCTCAGAAGATTACAAATTAAACCAATCATCTATACATATAAAAAGTTTCAAGTAACTGTGGATTATAGCAAAAAGACAATATTCTCATAAAAGTAATCTAAATAAGGGTTATGGTCACAATTAAAGAGATTTATGTAAAGAATTTACACTCATTGGTTACTGGTAAATGTCGGGTTAAGAGTATATTGATTCCTTTGTAATGTTCTCTTTGTTAGCAATCGATTTGTCTAGGGTTTAATCAGCTTAAGAATCTCCAGTTATGTTTAATAATTTGTTGTTTCCTAAGTATGTCATGTGTGCCCTTACTTCCAGGTCTCTTTATCACTATGATATTTCCTAGAAAGATTCTGATCTTTTTGCCTCACCATGTCTGAAGCATTCTTCAAATTAACTCCTCATGGAAGCTTTACCTATCCCTGAGTTTGGGTTATGTGTAGTTTTTATTTGCTTCTCTACAACTATAATCAATTCTAGTCCAAATCCCCATTTACTTCTTCATCTTGATTTTTGGACCAGAGTGCCGTGTAATTCACAGACTACAGCATCAAAATCACATGGGAGGTAATTTTAAAAAAATATGTCCTTGGATCTCACCTTAGACTTATTAAATCAGAAACTCTAGAGCCTGGGAATTGGCTCTGGTGATTCTTAAAAGCACTAATATTTGAAAAACCTTTGCTCTACTCTATGCTCTCCTAAGCAGCCTATGGATGAAGCTTTCTGACATAAAGTTCGGTAAGACTATAGAACTTCAACACTTCAACCAATTAGTTTCCTGTTGGATCAGACTTCGCAAATATCGGTGTTTTATAATTCCTTTAATAGGAATAATAATAACAATAATAGAGTAGCATAGGCTGCAGTGTTTATTATATCATGTGCTGTGTTTTAAGCACAAACACACATCTAGGAATGAAGTTACTGTGATTTACGTTTTTTGTTACTATAAATCAAAGAAAATTTAATAATTACATATAAGCAAAAATGGAAAAACAAATATTAAAATTAGCAATATTAATTCAATGGAATAAATCTACTTCATTAGCATGAAATTGCTGAATGCAAAATAAATCTGATAAAATTGACAGTTGGGCACAACTTCTCTTGAGCTTATCATGATTAATGCTGAGGCTTATGATGGTTCTCAGTCTTACTCAATTTTTAAAATATAAAATGCCATGAAACTTTCATTTGGATAGAAAAACACAATAGATTTTGGTCTTCCTTGGCCAGAATACTAACTTATTTGCCAAATATTTTTTATTAAATTAAAACTATTTAAAAATTTTAATTATAAAGTGTTTTTGTTTGTTTAGAGGAACTGCCATTTTATTGGAAGCCCCGTTGTGGATCTGGAGAGCCCGTCTTTCACTGTGAGCCCTACTAAGGAATAGATTTGGGGGTACACCTGCTGAGAAGGGTCTGGAGTTCCACATTATGAAATTTTTAAAAAATGTTTTTATTTATTTTTGAGACAGAGAGAGACAGAGCATGAGCAGGGGAGGGGCAGAGAGAGAGGGAGACACAGAATCTGAAGCAGGCTCCAGGCTCCGAGCTGTCAGCACAGAGCCCGATGCAGGGCTCGAACTCACGGACTGTGAGATCATGACGGGAGCTGAAGTCGGACGCTTAACCGACTGAGCCACCCAGGCGCCCCAAAGGCCCACATTATAGCCTCACCATCCAGAGCAGGCAGGTCACCTTGGCATTCCTAGTCCCCATCCGGCTCCCAGGCCCGGGAAAAGCAGAGCAGAGCCATGGAGGGGGCCTAGAACCAAAAGCGCAAGGCTCAAGCACCGCTCGAATGTCCAACCAAACCCCAAGCCTGTGCTGCTCCTTTCAACGAAGGGCCGCAGAAGGGAGTCTGCCAGACATGGACTGGCATATAGCTGGAGGGAATGCAGGACTAGGGGTGGAAGAAGAAGAGGCTGTCAGGAAAGGAGCCACAGAAACAAAGATAAAGCCAGGAGAGCACAGGAGAGTTCCCAGCAGGAGGCGGGGATGGTGAAGGGGCGGGCCTGGCCACGTTTGAGTAGCTCCAAGCAGGATGGAACCAGTTCTGCAGATGCTGCCCACTGTTCATTGCCTGGGGCTCACCTCCAAGGAGTAGCGCCCAATCTTCTCACACACAGGTGAGCAGGGAGCGGCAGTAAAAGGGGAGGGGGTGGCAGGGTCCCTGGAAGGGCGACAGTTCTTCCCCCAACTCCAGTCCTACCCGCCAGCCAGCCAGTTGGCTTTGAGAGTGTAAATTGTGCGCCATTTTTTCCCATTACTGCCAACAATTTTCCTGGCAGACGTTTGCTCTCCCTGCCCACTGCGGTCCACCTGCTCGGTCCAGGGTCCCAGGTTCACTCGCAGAAACAGATGGCGTGGATGGCATGGTGCTTCTGACAGCGCGGAGTCACCAATCCTCAGTGACTCAAACTGAAGTTTAGAGCAGGGACACACCGGGGTGGGCTTCCCAGTTTGTTAGGACGCAGCAGGCTTTCGGGGTGATCTGCATGTCACCCTGAGTTGAGAAGAGGAGAGTGTGCAGATCAAGGCAGCTAGAGTTTTAGAGCTGCATACTCTAAGGTAAACTATACATGAAAAGAGTCTCAGAGATAGGTGGAGAATCCCTCTCAAGTATGCAGCGGAGTACTAATTCACACGCATTTGAGGAAAATACCTGAGGCTGGGAAAAGAACCACCTGATACATGTTTAGAGAGAAAACAATCTCCAGAGCTCAAATAGAGCAACGAGTAGTTTGTGTTTCATGGAGGTGTAAAAATGTTAATAAATCTTGGGCCATTGAGTAGAGTACTAAGAAAGGTATTGCCTCAGTAGTGAAATAAAATTAGCCAAGACTAAAGACTTGCTCTGGCCTTATGTGAGGTTCAAACTACTTCCAAGTAACCCAACTGGGTTGAAATGAAACCTCAAGAATAATTTAGGTATGTAAAAATATTCGGTGCTCAAAAAGGTAAAATTCAGTGTGTCTGGCATTCAATCAAAAATTACCAGTTAAGCAAAGAAGGATGAAAGTATGACCAAAATGAGGAGAAATTAAAGAGACCAGAAATGAGATACCAAAATTAACTATGGGCTGAATATTATTAACATATCTCTCTATCTCTATCTATCTCTATCTCTATCTCTATCTCTATCTCTATCTCTATCTCTATCTCTCTATCCAAATCTATCTATAGATAGACAGATATCTCTGCCAAACCATATCTATGATACCGTTGTTTTATTGTTTACATAAGTTATTGCCACAACAACATGTAGGCAGTTTAAATGTCTTTTTGAATAATCAAGAGTCATATGTTCAATCTATTAAAAATCTATTTAGGGGTACGTGGGTGCCTCATTCAGTTAAGCCAGCTACTTTTGATTTTAGCTCATGTCATGATCTGACAGTTGGTGGGATTGAGCCCCGTGTTGGGCTCTGTGCTCACAGTATGGAGACTGTTTGGGATTCTCTCTCCCTCTTTCTCTGCCCATCCCCTGCTCACTTACGTGAACGCTGTCTCTCAAAGTAAATAAATGAACATTAAAAAAAAAAAACCAAACTACCATTTAAGAATATGCACATGTGGGAGGGTGGGTGGGCAAGGATCACCAGTAATGACCCCAGGGAAAGCTGGTGCTCCTGCCCCAGTGCCCAACTGGTTGGACCTGCTTAGGCATGATCTTGGCGACCCTCATCTTCAACACCATGGGAAGCCAAGGCTTTCCAAGTTCTACAAGCCCTACAGAGAAGATACAAGACAGCCAGTCATCAGGGAGACATTCTATTTAGTATCTAAGAGAGATGAAAATGTAATTTCTTAGAAGGAGAATTGTTAATTGGAGGATCTGACAACAAACTGATTTATAGACATTATGCAACATTATACTTTGTCTTCTATGTGGATTCTTCACAAAGTGAACTTGGCATTTTAAATCCAATTCAATCACCCAGGAAGCCCAAGATTCATCGATCTCTTGCCATGTGTATATAGATCTGACCCCCAAACCCACCAATCCCTGCTTCCTGAAAATCTTCATAATGTCCTTAGAACTCAAAGTATTTGTGGAAACATTAGCCAAGCGTTTTGAAAATGTCTGTGAACTGGATTTAATTTACAATGTAGACAAGGTTCACAATATTCTTGCAGAAATGGTGATGGAGTGAATGGTATTGGAGACAAAAATGAATGAGATTGTTGCACAAATTCATGCACAAAATGAACTGGAGAAATCTGAGGCTGGCTTTGCAGGATCTCTAGCCTGTGCTGTATCAGCTGTAAAAAATATGAATCTTCCTGAGGTCCCAAGAAATATTGACACTGCTGATATCAGTATAAAAAAGAAATATTGATATTGCTGATACCAAACCTGCCCTTTATTTAAAATAAAAAATTAAAAAGGCCACTCCCAGATAAAATCCAGGGGAAAAGTCATTTAAGTTTACCATGCAGTTGTTTACCAAAAATAGAAGAGGAGAGTCTTAACTTTTGCTCTTGGATTGAAGTCCAGATACTGTATAGAAGTTGTGTGAAATCAGTATGGAAGCTGAACGTTGCTTTTTTTGCTCAGTGATTTTGAAGAAACTGAGTAGTACCCCTGTGATATTTCTCTTTCTTTTCTGAACTACATTCCCATATCCACCTAAGGCATGCCTCTATGGACTGACTACTACAGTATTTCAAAAAGTGTTTGAGACATTTCTTTAAATTATGTCCTTTAAACAATCCAAAATGTTGTTTTTTGTATGGTTCACAAGAGCAGCATTCCACAATTCTTTCTGTCATTTGTTACAATTGTTATTTAAAAAACCAAGTATGTATTGCGTGAAAACATTATGACCTTTGTCTCTCTTTTTAAATTTATTTTTCAATTAAAAAGGACCATTTTATTGATAGTAAGTACCGTTCACCTTAGAAAAAAGAGCTTTGGAAAAAGGCTGATTTACTACATGGCCTCAGCATGAAGCCTAGGGAGGGCCTTCTATATCATAGCAAATCTAGACAGTACTATCAACATACTCAAATTTCATGGGAGAAAACAGTGGTAATTGGGTAAATCAAAACACCCATTTCTTGTACGAGCTGCCTCTTCGAGAGATGTGCAAAGGTGATATATCACACTCCATTCTGGCCACTGCTGAGGTCATTCTAGGTAGTCAGTCTGTTTTCTGGATACTAGCCTTGGTAGTCCCATCTTGTTGTCCTGGATTTCTGATGCCCATTGAAGGGAGCCTCAACACACCAGAACAATAATTAAGTCATGATTCTGTCTACCGCCTGAAGTGGCTATGCATAACAAAGCAGGAAACCATCTTCCAATATCTGTATGCCGACTTCTCCCCTCTGTGGGGGTTTGTCCTCGAACTTTACCTATGTCCTCTCCTCTCAGTGAGTTTCTTTTTGTTTTTTAAAGGGTGACTTTGATCTTTTACCTTCCTGTATTTTCTGTGAAAAATGTGTCATTATTGGTCATTATTTTTATTATTTATTTATTTATTGTCAAGTTAGCTAACATAGAGTATAGCCTTGGCTTCAGGAGTAGATTCCCATGATTCATCAGTTATATACAACACCCAATGCTCAGCCCAACAAGTGCCCTCCTCAATGCCCATCACACATTTTTCCCACCCCCTAGCCCCCCACCCCCATCATATATCAATTTGTTCTCTGTATTTAAAAGTTTCTTATGGTTTGCCTGCCTCTCTGTTTGTATCTTATTTTCCTTCCCTTTCCCTATGATCTTCTGTTAACTTTCTCAAATTCCACATGTGAGTGAAATCACATGATGTCTGTCTTTCTCTGACTTACTTCACTTAGCATAATACCCTCCTGTTCAATCCACATTGTCGCAAATGTAAAGATTTCAAGCTTTTCCATCACCGAGTAGTATTCCGTTGTGTGTGTGTGTGTGTGTGTGTGCGTGTGCATGTATACACATACATGCCACCTCTTCTTTTTATTTATTTATTTATTTATTTATTTATTTATTTTTTAATATATGAAATTTATTGTCAAATTGGTTTCCATACAACACACAGTGCTCATCCCAAAAGGTGCCCTCCTCAATACCCATAACCCACCCTCCCCTCCCTCCCACCTCCCATCAACGCCCCCCCATCTCTTATGCTTTTGCTCTCTCCCACTCTAACCTCTTTTTTTTTCCTTCCCCTCCCCCATGGGTTCCTGTTAAGTTTCTCAGGATCCACATAAGAGTGAACACATATGGTATCTGTCTTTCTCTGTATGGCTTATTTCACTCAGCGTAACACTCTCCAGTTCCATCCACATTGCTACAAAGGACCATATTTCATTCTTTCTTATTGCCACGTAGTACTCCATTGTGTATATAAACCACAATTTCTTTATCCATTCATCAGTTAATGGACATTTAGGTTCTTTCCATAATTTGGCTATTGTTGATAGTGCTGTTATAAACATTGGGGTGCATGTGGCGCTAAGAATCGGCACTCCTCTGTCCTTTGGATAAATTCCTAGTAGTGCAATTTCTGGGTCATAGGGCAATTCTATTTTTAATTTTGTAAGGAACCTCTACAGTATTTTTGAAAGTGGGTGCACCATTTTGCATTTCCACCAACAGTGCAAGAGAGTTCCCCTGCCTTTACATCCTCGCCAACATCTGTTATCGCCTGAGTTGTTAATTTTAGACACTCTGACCAGTGGGAGATGATATCTCAATGTGTTTTTATTTGTATTTCCCTGATGATGAGTAATGTTGAGCATCTTTTCATGTGGCTGTTTCCCATCTGGATGTCTTCTTTGGAAAAATGTCTATTCATGTTTTCTACCCATTTTTTCACTGGATTATTTGTTTTGGGGGTGTTGAGCTTGACAAGTTCTTTATAGATTTGGATAATATCCCCTTATCTGATAGGTCATTTGTAAATATCTTTTCCCATTCCATCAGTTTCCTTTTAATGTTGTTGATTGTTTCCTTTGCTGTGAAGAAGGTTTTTATCTTGATGAGGTCCCAATAGTTTATTTTTGCTTTTGTTTCCCTTGCCTTTGGAGACATGTCAAGTAAGAAGTTGCTGCAGCTGAAGTCAAAGAGTTTGCTGCCTATTTTCTGCTATAGGATTTTGATGGTTTCTTGGCTCACGTTTAGGTCTTTCATCCATTTTGAATTTGTTTTTGTGTATGGTGTAACAAGGTGGTCCAGTTTTATTTTTCTGCATGTGGTTGTCCAGTTCTCCCAGAACCATTTGCTGAAGGGACTGTCGTTTTTTCCACTAGATACTCTTTCCTGTTTTGTCAAAGGTTAGTTGACCATATATTTGTTGGTCCATGTCTTGGTTCTCTATTCTATTCCATTGGCCTATGTGTCTTGTTTTGTGCCAGTACTATACTGTCTTGATTAATACACCTTAGTAATACAGGCGTAAGTCCAAGATTGTGATGCCCCAGCTTTGGATTTCTTTTTCAACATTATTTTGGCTCTTTGGGGTCATCTGTGGTTCCATACAAATTTTAGGGTTGTTTGTTCTATGTCTGTGAAGAATGCTGGTGCTATTTTGATTGGGATTGCATTGAATGTGTAGATTGCTTTGGGTAGTATCGACATTTTAACAATACTTGTCCTAATCCATGAGCATGGAATGTTTTTCCATTTCTTTGTGTCTCCTTCAATTTCTTTCATAAACTTTCAGCATACATAAATTTTACCTCTTTGGTTAGGTTTATTCCTAGGGATCTTATGGTTCTTGGTGCAATTATAGCTGAGAATCTCCCTAATCTGGGGAAGGAAATAGGCATCCAAATCTAAGGTGCATATAGAACTCCCTTCAAAATTAAAACAAACAAGCAAACAAACAAACAAACAAACACAAAAAATAACAGCTCAACCCCATGACACATCATAATTAAACTGGCAAAATACAAAGATAAAGAGAGAATTCTGAAAGCAGCTGGGGACAAACAAGCCTTAACCTACAAGGGTAGACACATAAGGGTAGTAGCAGACCTGTCCACTGAAACTTGGCAGGCAAGAAGGGAGTGACAGGAGATACTCAATGTGCTGAATGGGAAAAATATGCAGCTAAGAATCCTTTATCTAGTAAGGCTGTCACTCATAATAGAAGGAGAGACAAAGGCTTTCCCAGACAAACAAAACTAAAGGAGCTCATGACCACTAAGCCAGCCTTGCAGGAAATCCTGAGGGGGACTCTGTGAGTGGAAAGCAGCCAGCATTACAAAGGGCCAGGGACATCATGACAAGCATGAAATCCACAGATAACACAGTGACACTAAATCCATATATTTCAATAATCACTATGAATGTAAGTAGACTGAATGCCCCAATCAAAAGACATAGGATATCAGAATGGATAAAGAAACAAGATCCATCTATGTGCTGCCTACAAACGACTCATTTTAGGCCTGAGGACACCTTCAGATTGAAAGTGAGGGGATGGAGAACCATCTATCACTCTACTGGGTATCAAAAGAAAGCCCCAGTAGCCATACTTATATCAGACAAACTAGATTTTAAAACAAAGACTATAACAAGAGATGAAAAAGGGCATCATATCAATTAAGGGTTCTGTCCATCAATAAGAGCTAACAATTATAAATGTTTATGCCCCCAACATGAAACACCCAAATATACAAATCAATTAGTCACAAAAATAAAGAAATGTATAGATAATAATACCATGATTGTAGTGGACTTTAATACTCCACTTACATCAATGGACAGGGCATATAGGCATAAAATCAATAAGGAAACAATGGCTCTGAATGACCCATTGGACCAGATGGACTTACCAGATATATTCAGAACGTTTCATCTCAAAGCAGCAGAACATACATTCTGCTCAAGTGCACATGGAACATTCTGCAAAATAGATCACATACTGGGTCACAAAATAGGCCTCAACAAATATAAAAGGATTGAGAACATACCATTCATTTTTTCAGATCACAATGCTATGAAACTTGAAGTCAACTACAGAAAAAAATTTGTAAAGCTCCCAAATACATGGAGGTTAAAGACTATCCTACTAAAGAATGAATGGGTAAACCAGGAAATTAAAGAAGAAATTTAAAAAAAATATATGGAAGCAAATGAAAATGCTTTTATTTGCAGTCCAAACCCTTTGGGATACGGCAAAGGCAGTCATAAGAGGAAAATACATTGCAATTCAGGCATATCTCAAGAACCAAGAAAGTTCCCAAATACATAACCTAACCTCATATCTAAAGGACCTAGACAGGCAGCACCAAAGAAAGCCCAAAGCCAGCAGAAGAGAAATAATAAAGATTAGAGCAGAAATAAACAATATAGAATCCAAAACCCAGTAGAAGAGATCAATGAATCTAAGAGATGGGTATTTTTTTAGAGAATAAACAAAATTGGTAAGCCCCTAGCCAGACATCTCAAAAAGAAGAGAGAGGACCCAAATAGATAAAATCATGAATGAAAGAGGAGAGATTGCACCAACACCCCAGAAATACAATTATTAGAGAATACTATGAAAAATTATATGCCAACAAACTGGAAAATATGGAAGAAATAGACAAATTCCTAGATACCCACATACTACCAAAACTGAAAAAGGAAGAAATAGAAAATTTGAGCAGCAAAGAAATTAAATCGGTTATCAAAAATCTCCCAACAAATAAGAGTCATGGGCCAGATGGCTTCCCAGGAAAATTCTATGAGACATTTAAAGCAGAGTTTATACCTATTCTTCTCAAGCCTTTCCAAAAAAAAAAAAAAAAAGACAGAAATGGAAGGAAAGCTTCCAGACTCATTCTATGAAGCCAGTATTACCTTGATTCCCAAACTAGACAAAGATCCTACTAAAAAGGAGAACTACAGGCCAATATCCCTGATGAACATGTATGCAAAAGTTCTCAACAAAATACTAGCAAATCTAATTTCAATGGTATATTAAAAGAATTATTCACCATGATCAAATAGGATTCGTTCCTGGGCTGCAGGGCTGGTTCAATATTCACAAATCAATGAACATGATGCGTCACATTAGTAGAAGAAAGGATAAGGACATTTGATCCTGTCAATAGATGCAGAAAAAGCATTTGACAAAATATAGCATCCTTTCTTAATAGACACCCCCAAGAAGGTCAGGATAGGTTTGCCTGAGTGGCTCAGTTGATTAAGCATCGACTTCATGAGTTCCAGCTGCGCATCTGCTGGTAGCAGAGAGCCCACTTTGTATCTTCTGTCAGCCTCTCTCTCTGCCCCCTCCACTTCCTCTCTCTCTCTCTCTCTCTCTCTCAATAATAAACATTATAAAAAAGCCAGTATTGAAGGAATATAACTTATCATTATAAAAACCATACATGAAAGGTCCACAGTTAATATCATCCTCAATGGGGAAAAACTGAGAGCTTTCCCCCTGAGATCAGGAACATGACAGGGATGTCCAATCTCACCACTATTGTTTAACATAGCCTCAGCAATCAGATAGCAAAATGAAATAAAAGGCATCTAAATTGGCAAAGAAGAAGTCAAACTTTCACTCTTTGTAGATGACATGATACTCTATATGGAAAACCTGAAGGACTCCACCAAAAAACTGCTAGAACTGAATTTAACAAAGTTGCAGGATATAAAATTGATGTACAGAAATTGGTTGCATTTTTATACACCAATAATGAAGGAACCGAAAGAGATATCATGTAATCAATCTCATTTACAATTTTACAAAGAAATACCCACTAATAAGTCTCTTTAAGTAAACTCCAAGGTAACTGGACTTCTAAAGAAAAAAGAAATAGAGATAGAGAAAGTCATGTGTTGTTTTGGAAATTTTCATAGTTTTACTTGCTATTACATTTTTAGTTTTATAATTATCCCTTATTCATATAATTTTTAGTTATTCTTATTTGATGGATGTGCTGTGGTTAACTGTATACTTAAGAAACAATAGTGATGATTGAGGTTTTACTTTTGATATTTTATCTCATTAAAATCCATTTGGGAAATGGCAAGTTGTTGTTTTTATTTTCCTAATCCAGTACATTTCTTCTGCTACACATTAATAAATGGCTCCTTTAAACTATTGATTGCCACTATCGGCAACCTACATTTATCACAGCTGTATTGCTCTTTTCTATTGCATAGTAATTTGCTCCTCATTTATTTCACTTTGTAACACACAAAAGCTAAAAATCACAAATACCTTGTAATAGGGGACCATATAGGGTGCATATTTAACATGATATTGTTTTTTTATGACCATTATATTCAAAACATAAATGAATTTAAAATATAGATATCATTAACAGAGGAACAAAATTTTCAAAAATAGGGTTAAGTGACTGAAAATTAAATGTTCCAAGGTGTTACCACTGGTTATAAAAAGCAAACTAATAACATTTCTCCATTTTAACATACTTTATAATATGCTGTCAAATATATTGAGGTTTGTAGGGCTGCCCTGGTTCCACTTATTTCTGACTCCTTATTCCATGGCTTTTTTCCTTTGGATAATTGAGTTAGCCCCATCTTTCCAATTTTGCTCAAGTTAGCCAAGGATATGTCCTGATGATTGCAGCCAAAGAAATCTTCACACACAGGGTTTTCAGACCATCAGCATTCAATAATTACTTTATGTGTTTTATGCTAACTAAACACTTTGTTAATTTTTATGTTGTACTTAAAAATAGACCATACATTTTAAGGAACTTAAGATATAGTAGAGATTTTAAGGATAAGTTTGTATAATGAACATCTAAATAACACTTCGGACAAAATTCTAAAAGATTTTTTACAAAATTCCTAAACTACTCATAATGCATGTCTATGAACAAAAGGTTCATAATGAAAATTTAAGCATATACTTTGTTATATTCAATAACTTACCTTCTAACTTATTTTCCAAAGCAAAACTAAGGAAAAGGGGAAAATAAAATGGATTAAAGTTCATCATTAAGTATCACCAAATTAGATTTGCTTAGATACAGTAAGTTACTGGATTATATGACCTTTCTGTTCTAAACTATTATCAAAGCCCATTATCTTAGTGTCATTATTGTTCTACAAGTCATGAATTATTCTAAGCAAAATTAATATCCAGAATTACTACATTGAAATATGTGGGAAGTCAGACAATTTGTTGAAATAGGAATGAAAATGTACAGTTAGGTATGAGTAGCTTAAATAGCTAGACTGAGCATTCAATAAACACCCTCATAACATGCAAGATAAAATATTCATCCTTAAAAATCCACAAACTGGATTTTTCAACTACTTGGATTTTTCAAAGTCTCAACCCAAAATTAAGCTGATGTTAACTAAACTCACAAGAGATTGATAAATAAATCAAATTTCCAATATATTAATTTACTCTAGTGATCACATTTCTACCTAGAGCAGCTTACTTCCTAGTATTTGAACTATATAAGAAAATTAATTATTGATCAAAAGCTTGCCTGATGACCATGGTATGAAAGAATAGAGAAGCAGATAGCCTCAAGAGATATCTCATCTGTTTCACGAAGAAGCCTAGTAAATTATTCCTATCTCACCCAGCAGAGAACAGTATCAAGGGGCCAAATTTTTCATATTCCCCCAAATTATTTCTTATTTCTGAGCAGTGATGAATCCATGCTGCTGAATTTTGCTTCTCTGAAATCTGTTTTCTTATTCTATCCATTTCTCTGTTGGCAGTTTCATTCTTTTGATGTGTTATTATCACTGAGCATGCTGTTTATAGGAGAGTTGTTTATGTAAACAGAACAAATTGAATATTTTGCTTCCTTTTTTTTTTTTTTTTTAGTGGTTAGCTTTCAGAGGGTTACTTGAACTTTGAATTATTGAAAGGAATCTCAGTCTTCCCCAATTGACTATTTTATCTTTCTTCAATGTCAAATCTTCCATTTCAAACTATGTATGAAAATTGATAATCTGTTCATAATTTATGTTGTCATGCCCAGGATAAAGTCACCATCATCTTCCTGGAAATATAAGCCAAAAATGTGAGATAACTTTCACTGTTTTCTCTGTCTTTGTATCTTCTATTCACAGAATCATCAATTCTTTTTGTGCAA
Source organism: Prionailurus bengalensis (assembly GCF_016509475.1). Lineage (NCBI taxonomy): Eukaryota > Metazoa > Chordata > Mammalia > Carnivora > Felidae > Prionailurus > Prionailurus bengalensis. The sequence goes on from NC_057343.1 coordinate 38,305,692, forward strand.
TATTTTGTGTTCCCTCTTTTCCATTCTAATTCTTGCCTCCGTGATTCAGAATATTTTTAGGTTTGCCTTAACTGTTGTAGACTCTGGGTCTAAAGTTCTCTCTTGTCTAGCAAGATGGCGGGACGCAGGATGAAAAGTGAGAGATGGCTAATGTCTGGGAAAAGACAAGAGTCCTGAATAAGGGTCCTTGCCCTCTTTTTATTACGATCATAAGGCTTACAAACATGGCAATGGACATGCACAAAGAGACAATGAATCTGTGAGCATTAACTTGCAGATGTGAGGGAAAGGGGATCTTGAAGATATTCGGGGTTAGGGGTTTGGGTTAATACAAAACAAAATCCTGGTGCTGGGAACTCGGTAGGAAGGTTGTTTACAGAGGACATGAGGCACCACCCTGGTTTATCTTAGCTAGCCTAGGGGATGAGACAGGTAGGGGATATAACCACAGAGTTAACAAGGCACCTTTTCTTTTATTAATCATCTCATCTCTGGGCTTCTTCAACTGCAGCGCATCAGTCTATAGCCCAATTTACCTGTTTACCTAACTTGGTCCGTCCTTCCTGTGAAAGCAGCTTTCTGCTATAGTACTAAATTGGCGGGGGGGGGGGGGGGGGGGGGGGGCGCTTCCACCCTGAATACCTAATCTTTTTTATTTCATATAGCTATGTTTATATTGGTGCCTTTGCACCTCCGTATTCAGGGGCCTTTGCCCCTCCCTCTCTATTCTGGGAGCTCTGTCCCCGCTTTATTCTAGAGGCCTAAGCCCCCCTTCTCTATCCTTATTCACCTAACCTTGTTTACCCAAACTCGGGTGTGAACATCCTATGGCTTTGTACCTCTTTATACCTTGTTAACCCATTGGTGTAAGCCCAGGGAATTTCTAAACTTATTCCCATACTTGACTATACTACTTATTTATTCATTCATTCTTTCAGTCTTTCAACAGATATTTTCTTTAGTTCCTACTGTGTACCAGTTAGCAGTCTGAAGACATAGCAGGAGACAGACATAAAGGAATCTGACCTCATAGGATTATATTCTACTGGAGGAACACAATAAACTATAACTAGTAAATAAATAAATATATTGTGCTATAAATATTAAGATAAAAACAAAATAATAGGAACATGATTAGAAAGAAGCACTGTGATATAGTGCTTCTATACGCATAATGATGAATTATTTTAGATGAGTAATCAGGGAAGACCTTTCTGAAGTGACATTTAAGCAGAGAACTAAGTGACTGAAGGAGCAGAGCAATGGGGAAATACTAGTGAATGAATAGTCTTTCAAACATTGGGGAATCTAAGGGGGAAAATGTTGGGAAGGTTGAAAAATAATACAAAAGGCAGTGTTGCTGAAGTGGACTATAATACAGAGAAAACTAGAAATGAGGCTCAAGAGATAGACAGGAGCCAGGTGATGGAGGGCCTTGTAGGTTGTAGTAACAATTTGGGTTTTATTCTATAGGTACGGGGAATCATTGGAGTGCTGTGAGTCCTAAAAGAACATTGTCAACTGAAAATTTTCACTCTTGTCCAAAGCACACCATTGTGCTTTCTAAAAAAAAGCAAAAATGGAAGCAATGATTGGATTTAGGATAACTTCGGGAGGTAGAGTCAGTGGGACTTGTTAATAAAACGGAACATGAGATAAAAATAAAAGACACTGAGGTTTTTAGTCTGAGAAACTGGAGCAGTATATTGCCATTTATTGAGGTGAGAAAGATTGAAGAAATCATGGAATAATAGAGACCATAAATTTTATTTAGAAAAATTATGCAGGTATGTTTTGCAGATTTTCATTCCATAATGTAAATACAGCAAAGACATTCTAATCTATTGTCTTCAGTTAGTGTTGTCAATTTTTAATTTCAGGGTTTAGCTACAAAATCAGAAACCATGGACTAAGAAGCAATTAGAAATGCACCAGGCAAACTGTGCTTGAACATTCCAATTGAATCAGAAGCTGGAATTTAAATTCTAAGTAGAAATGCTGGAGGAATATATCTTCTGTAGCTCTCTAATTTTGCCCCATGAAAGAACAATAGTAAATGCAATGAAAGAGCATCATTATATATTTTATAAATGCTGCAATGGTGACAATGTGAATGATGGTCATATTGAAATGGGCTGACTTCAGGGAGAATGTTGGAGTTTGGGGGTTACACAGGCCTAAAATCAATATTTTATTGCCCCAAACAAAGAGAGTAAGCCTCCTTGATATCCAGCAGAGGCTGGAAAAGGTAATGAAAAACATTTTGCTTGGGAGGATTCTTTGGTGGGGGCTAATAGATTATATTAGGGCAAAAACATAAGACTAGGTTTCTAAATTCCTGAATAGGAGTTTGTATAACAGAAGTTCCAAATCTTTCCTGACTTGATCTATAAGGTATACCAAATAAACTTGTGAACAGAGCTTCCTATCATGAAATTAATACAAACTGACTACTATGCCCTGAAGTTGGGCACAATCAGCCACATTAGTTAATCATTTAGAAGTAGCATATTCCAGGGGCGCCTGGGTGGCTTGGTTGGTCAAGTGTCCGACTTCAGCTCAAGTCACCATCCGAAGATGGTTCATGAGTTCGAACCCCATGTGAGTTCTCCTGACTGCCCAGAGCCTGGAGCCTGCTTCAGATTCTGTGTCTCCCTCCCTCTCTCTCTGCCCTCCCCCCTCACACTCTGTCTCCTTCTCTCTCTCAAAATATGAAAAAATTAAAAAAAAACTTAAAAAAAAGAAAGTGGCATATTCCAAAATAGGGTTTCCACTGTTCTGAAAACATTAAAAAAGTTCTGTAAGCAAATGATTCAAAATTCCACTGGCCTACTTCTGTATAATGCTATTCCTTATATGGCAACATGGGTTCTCTGTGTGAGATGACCAGGGAGGGGAAAATATTATAGCGAATGACTCTCATAATATACTAATACAAGTCAGTATTGAATTCCCCCGGAGTTACTGAGCCAGACTCAGAAGTGTTCCTGAAAGCCTATTGAGAAGACAAATTCTCCCAGTGGGCAGAATATCAATCAGTGTATCTTGTGGTCACTTTGCATTAAAAAAAGACAACATGAAGTTAAGTTCTACTTTGATATATGGAAAGTGGCCATCACTATTATCAGCTAGTATGCTACTTAAAAAGATCAGGGTTGAAGGATCTGTGATAATAAAGGTTGAGGGAAATGGATATTAGACAATTCAGAATGAGAAATGAGAGCAGGGTATGAAAATATCAGTGCCTCTCTGCTGGCTCCCTGAAAGACCCTACCACAGAAGAGTGAACTACAGACACATTCTACATGAATGGCAAGCTCTTTCCCTAGTCTTTCCCTAGTCTCCCCAATAGTTGTTCAGTGTGATTACTAAATTAATGGTAGTTTGCTGAGTGAAGGATGGGCTTAAAACTTTTTATTGGGGGGTGCCTGGGTGGCTTAGTTAAGCATTCAACCTCAGCTCAGGTCATGATCTCTCACAGTTTGTGGGTTCCATCCCTGCGTAGGACTCAGTGCTGACAGCTCAGAGCCTGGAGCCTACTTCAGATTCTGTGTCTCCCTTTCTCTCTGCCCCTCCCCTGCGTGTGCTCTCTCTCTTTCTCTCTCTCTCTCCCTCTCTCTCTCAAAAATAAACATTAAAAAATTAAAAAAAAAACCTTTTCATTGGTTTCCAGATAGTATAAATAATAATAGGCAATAGACATGAACTAAGTAAAATCTTATATTTTAGTGGGGAACATAGGTGTTGAATACACAGTTTCACACTTATAAAATTACAAATCAAGAAAAGTGTTGCAAAAAAATAATAGGATTCTAAGGGTCAATTTTAATTTAGCTCTCAGCATCTCCTTCTCTGTAAACCATCATTCACCAGTTCTTAACTCTTGCTATAATAACCACATCCACTGCCCCCCACCCCACCAACACACATGTTCACACACATAGTGTTAACCAGCCCTTTCCTCTCTGTTCGCTTAACATCATATCGTGCATCATGATTCATTTCATTAGAGTATAATTGCTGATTTATCTGTTCTAACTCTCACAGAGGACAGGGATTATGTTTAAACTTTGAACCCCATTTCCAGTGTGTGCTGCATAGTCAAGTACTCAGGTTGCTGTTATCCAGTATTGAGTTTGTTGAAGATTCAGTTCAAGTGTCAGTTAATCCTAAAGACTTTAATGATCTTTGTGAATCTCTTTGAAATGTCACATCGTACACTAAAAAAATCTATGGTTGTCTTGTCTGACTTTTCATATTTGTTTTCATATTACTTTTATCTCACTATTCACTATGTTTTACATTTTACATGTGTTTCTTTTTCTCATACAGAAGCAACCACATGCCAGTATTCCAGTTGTCTATACATTTACTGGGTCAGGGATAATGAGAAGTACCTTTCATGGAATGTCTATTATGAGAAAACAAAGACCCAAAAGTTAATTAAATCCTGAATCTCAAAGTCAGTGAGAGGCAGAGCCAATATTTAAGTCTAAGTCTGTCTGACTTCAAAGCCAAACTCTTTACTATATAATACTGTCTTATTTTGAGCTGCAAAATGCCTAAAAAGTAAGGTCTAAAAATTACTTGTAGATTCATTGTTCACTCACTTTTAACTCTCAGAATGACTCAGAGGACTCATTGTAATGCAAGGAACAGGGGAACAGCAGGCAACGTTTTCTTAGGAGGCCAGATTCTGTCCCTAGATAGCTATGCCTCCTTGGCCAAATCAAAAGCTCTTTGGGTGCTTAAGTTACCAGATGATTTTAGGCTAAAAAAATGGGAAAACTTGTGAAAAGAGTGAATATTTGTTTTAAGGAAAATATATTTTAATGTATGCATTTTATATGTTATTATTCAATTTAATCAAGGATTCTTTTCACTTTCAGAAACTTTCCAAAATAAAAAATCAGTACTTTAATATAAAGACACTTTTTACTGATTTAGATCACTGTCTGCTATGTTCATTTTATTATAGACTACTTATGACACTAAAATATCTTTCCACAACAACAACTGAAAAAGGAAATTAAAAACAATAATTGAATATATTTTAAGAAATTTTGAGCAGCAGGCTCTTTTTGAAAGGAAAATAATTTTCCAAAGATGTATTTTTCTCTAAAGAAAAGAGAACATTGTTTCCAAAGTACCAATTTCCTTGTAAAACAATTTGGAGGAAGCTGTTTTTACCATGGTGACAAAATCGAGATGCAGATTACTTCATCAGAAGAAGGCAATTTTCCACAATCAGCTGAGCTCAGAACACTGAGTGTGTTACATTGAATTTTTGATACAAAACTGCTTTTGAAGATATTAGGGAGTGTTTGTCTTCTTACTCAAGGCTCCAGAAGGACAAGAACTAGCTAAACTGTTGAATAATCTTTAGGCAAAACAAATGTAACTTTCATAAAAAGAAAGTTATTATATATTTTTTAGAATTTTTTGAACTAAGATTAATTACACAATGTAGTGGCTTTTTAAAAAGAAGTGCTGACAATATTAAAAGTGGTAATATGCAGATGGGAAGTTGCTTTCCATAATCTGTATGGCCTTGCCTCACTGCTGCTTTCTGGTGACACCACATCCCACAGCCAAGTGTGACCTCCACGTTCCTAACTGCTCCTGCCTTTAGATTAAGACAATTTCATACTGTTTTGCTCATTCATAATAAATAGGCATACAATTGTATTAAAGCATAAAAATAGCCCAAAATCATTAAAGACATCTAGAACCATGTAGCAACCAACGTTTCCTACTTTATTTAATTACAGTTTTATACATTTCTCCCCCTGCTGTCGTCTGCTGCTAGGAAAGAGGTATGGTTAACTTTTTCTTCTAGCTTGCCTTGTATTTCTATCCAGTCTCTTTCATCTTGCCTACTCAGGATCAAAATGTTGAAAAGACAGAGAATGGGAAGTCTAGCAGAAATGTACTTGATTGATCAGAGCTGTGAATTGTGGTCTTATGCTCTTTAAGCTTGACGTATGTTTATTGTGATGTGTGTGTTGGGAGAGGGAGGAATCTCTCAACTACGTGTCCGTGACCAAGGTAGTTTATTTTCCTTGGACATGCCGCTTTCCCCTTGGTCTGTTAGTTTTCAGGGGCCTACTGCCTATGGGTTCTTTCTCCAATGGCCCCATTGCCCTTCTGGCTGCCCTAATGATTTTAATTGACTTTGGTTCCGTTCTCTTGAATGTATCTGCCTAAAGGCAAAGAATCACTTTGTCTCCAAGCTCTCTGATATAAACTGATCCTAATACAGCAGGAAACTCTCCTTTGCTCCATAACCAAAACAGAAAGTAAAGTCAACTCTGCTTTTATCTTTCCCATGTTGAAATTAGACATCAACTGCCTAACTCTTGAGGACATACGTCGGGCTTGCTTAGCCATCCTGTTGAAGGTTGGTTCTTTTATTAGTTACAAGGTTGGCTCAGGTACTCCTTACCCAAAGTGGAGGTACTCACAGAAGAGTGCTTTTGAAATCCCTGATCCTGTTCTCTCTTGATGCTTAAGGTTTTAACCATTTTATATCTTCAATAAGGTGAAGGATTTTTAGATTTGTGAAATTAGTTTGTAAAATTTTGAATGAAAGTTTGCTTTTTGTCCATGTAATATCTGTTGTATCTTAGTGACTCAGTCCAAACTTCCAATTTTGCTTTTATACTGAAGGATATCACATTCTGTTAAGTGTTTTCATTACAGTATTGTGATAACTCTTCAAAAAATTTTATAGTACTTTACCAGATTTTAACTTCTTGAGAGGGATAATATGACTAATAATAACAAAAATTAAGAGTTATGTTACCTGTAGACCATGTATGGAGTCAGTGTGGTAGTTGTGAATTTCTTCTCCACCCTTCCTTTTCAATCTATACATTCCAAAAGTGGTAAGAAAAGTCATCTTTTCCATCAGCATGATTAGAAGCAACCATGAACTGACCGTGGAATATTAACCTCAGTATATGAAACTTCACTAATTATAAGGGAAATGCAAATCAAAAACATAATAAAACATCACCTCACACTTGTAAGAATTGCTCTTATCAGAAAATGAAAGCTAAATAGTTTGGCAAAGATATGGACAAAAGGAAACCCTGCACACTGTTGATGGGAATGTAAATTGGTATAGTCGTTATGGAAAAGAATATGAAGATTTCCTCAAACAATTAAAAATAGAACTATTATATGATCCAGCAAACCCTTTTCTGGGTCTATATCCAAAGGAAATTAAATAGGCATCTCAAAGAGATCTGCACTTACGTGTTCATTTCCCAATTATTTATAATACCCGAGATGTGAAATGTTATACATATTATTACATTATATATATATATATATATATAATATATATAACATTTTCTTTTTATGTACATCTTATTTTTCTTTACATACAATGTATATATACACATATATTATGTATATATGTATAATATATGTATATACACATACACACAATAGAATATTATTCAATCTTGAAAAAGAATGAAATCATGCTGTTGGGACAACATGGATAAAACTGGAGGACATTATGCTAAGTGAAATTAAGCCATATGCATAAAGACAAATACTCCATCATCTCACGTATATGTAGAATCAAAAAATGTCAAATGCATAGCATCAGAGAGTAGCATGGTGTTTTCCAGAGGCTGAAGAATGGGAGAAATGGGGAGATGTTGGTCAAAGGGGTACAGAGTTTCAGTTATGCAAGATAAATAAGTTCTGGAGATCTAATGTACAACAGTGTGACTATAATTAATAATATTGTATTGTATACTTGAAATTGGCTGACAGCAGATCTTAAATGATCTTAAAAATCTATCCCCCCAAAAAAGTGAACTATGTGACGTGATGGTATGCTAATTACCTTGAGTGTGGTGAACATTTCACAATGTATATAAGTATAAAAACAAGTTGTACATCTTAAATACATTCAGTTTTTGATTGTCAATTATACCTAAATAGAGTTGAAACAAAACTAACCTCTATTCCCTGCTCTGGACAGGTTGGAAAATTGAAGTGCATTGTGCTCAGAGTAGTCAAAGGATCCCATTATTTGAATTTATTACGTGATCATGCTTATGATACTACTGTGCAGTGTTTTGGCACATACTGCTTTGTTGTTAATTATCTCCATCTTTGCTCTTTAAAACATTATAGTATTCATTAATTATCTCTAAATACTCCCTTTAAAAACTGTTCACAAAAAAAAAACCCAAAAACAAAAAACCCAAAACAGCAGTTTCCAATGGTGAGAGCTATTTGGCAGAGCAGTCTTGGCTGTTTCTATTTATTTCAAAGAGAATTAAAAAGCTTAGACAAAACAAATGACAAAGTGTATTTGGGACTCTGAGGGTGTTTCTGAAAAATTTATAAACTGGCTTCATTTATTTAGTGGTCTTTAGAGTAACTACAATTCAATTCATTTTAAGAATGTGTGGGGAAATATGTCCAAAATTGCAATTTGAAAACTCATTCCCAGAAAATGTATCTGGAACAATTTTCATACAACTAAAAAAAAAGAAAGAAAGAAAGAAAACCACACAAATAGTGCTTGATTTTACTCTTTAGTGGTTTTTATCTCATAATTGTAGAAATCTAGATAAAACTAAATATTTTACCAGTAATTGTCAGGTATTTTGGGAGAAGCCATTGGATATTTTATAGCTCAGCAATCAGATATTTTAAAAGATTGCTTTTTTATTTTATGTTTTTAACGTTTATTTATTTTTGAGAGAGGGAAAGACTGAGCATGAGCAGGAGACGGGTAGAGAGAGAGGGAGACACAGATCTGAAGCAGGCTCCAGGCTCTGAGCTGTCAGCACAGAACCTGATGCAGGGCTCCAGCCCACGAACCAAGAGATCATGACCTGAGCCAAGGTCAAACGCTTAACTGACTGAGCCATCCAGGCGCCCCAAAAGATTGCTTTTTAATTTAAGGAGAAAGTAGTTGAATATTTGTATGGATGCCAATATACAATGATTATGCTCTTACTTTAACTGCTGTCAATAAATTGAAACCCATCTTTTCCTTAAAAGAACAAAGCCTAGAAAATTAGCTAGATGTCTCAGAAAATACCCCCTATTTCAGTAACAATCATCAGATAAGAAAACCCCAAACCAAGAAAAATAAATCAGCCATTTCTATTGTGCTATTTGAAAATTCAAATTATTATAAAATTATGTTATTATTTTATGCAAAAAAGTTAGCACTGAAGTAGAAGACACCTGGCTAATTTTCATATAATTTGTGATGAAATCCAGTGGCTTTATCAAATAAAATTAAAGACTATACTTCTTATATTTGTTTATAATTTAGTATTTCGTCCTTAAAAATATTATTTATTGCTATATGAAAGTAAGGGAATAGAACCTATAAACAAGTCAACTATTAACCAATGAAAGAAAACGTAGTTTTGGTAATATTATTAAATTAATTGTTAAAATTATGTAGTAAGGAGCAAATAGATATGTAGCTACATCATAAGGAGAAATGGGTTCTGAAAAAAAAAGATTAAAGTGGGGTGGCTGAGTGGTTCTGTTAGTTAGCACCAACTCTGGATTTCACTCAGGTCATGATCTCACTGTCTGATTGGTGAGATCAAGCTCTGCCTAGCGGTCTGCACCGACAGCATGGAGATTCTGTCTCTCTCTCTCTCTCTCTCTCTCTCTCTCTCTGCCCCTTCCTGGCGCGCTCTCTCTCTCTCTCTCTCTCAAAATAAATAAGTAAACTTTAAAAAAAAGATTAAAATTATTACTGTTTGAAAGTTCACAACTTTAGTGAAGTAATTATATGCATGGAAATCAAAACTTTAGAATTATAGAAATATAGGAGCATGTTTTATAAGTTAACATCTTTGATTTTGCATGTATTTCTGAGCCTGTTTAGTAGCCTTTAGTAATGCATGTGGCAATGGAATTTCAACATTTATCAGAACTTTTATCTTCTCTAAAGTTCTTAGAATATTAACATCTAATCAAGTAAATATGTATATTAGTGGAAACATTGGATTTTAAAATCTTATGTGAAATAGAAGCCTTATACAATTATTAACCATTTTTTTTGTGATGATTCTATGCATATAAACTCCTTGTCGTCTTTGTACTTTTCTTGTCTATTTCCAGAAAAAAAAATTCAGATGTTTAGAGCCCAATAATTCTTCTTGTTTCCCACCTTTAGGACTTCTTCCACCAACTTGTTGAATAAATTTGCAATTAACCTGAAATTTATTCTATATCCTCCCTTTTACATTCATGTTACAAATTGGTAATCATGCCTTGGAGATTTGCGTTGATTGATGTCTCCTTTTTGTATTTCTTTTTTTAATTTTAATTAAATTATAATTAACATACAGTGTCATATTAGTTTTAGGTGGACAATATAGTGTTTTAACAATTCTATACATGTACTCAGTGATCATCATCATGATCAGTGTACTTGTAATCCATTTATCTATCTCACCCATCACCCCCGCCCCCAATGAGCTTCCCTCTGGTAATCATCAGTTTGTTCTCTATAGTTAAGAGTTTGGGGTTTTTTTTGCCTATTTTTTTCTTTCTTCATTTGTTTTGTTTCTTAAATTCCATATAGGAGTGAAATAACATGATATTTGTCTTCTCTTATTGACTCATTTTGCTTAGCATTATACTCTCTAGATTAATCCATGTTGTTGCAGATGGCAAGATTTCATTCTTTTTCATGGCTTAGTAATATTCCATTGTGTATATACTGCTTCTTTATCCATTCATCTATCCATGGACACTTGGGATGCTTCCATAATTTGGCTGTTATAAATAATTCTGCAATAAACCTAAGGGTGCATATATCTCCTCAAATTAGTGTTTTTGTATTCTTTGTATAAATACCCAGTATGGAATTACTGGATCATACAGTAATTCTATTTTTAATATTTTGAGGAACCTCCATATTGTTTTCCACAGTGGCTACAACCAGTTTGCATTCCCACGAACAGTGCATGAGCGTTTCTTTTTCCCTACATCCTTACCAACTCTTCTTGTTTCTTCTGTTTTTTTTTTTAATTTTTATTTTTTTGTGTTTGTTTATTTTGAGGAAGGAGAGTGCAAGCAAGGGAGGGGTAGAGAGAGAGGGAGAGAGAAATCCCAGCTAGGCTTTGTAATGTCAGTGCAGAGCCTGATGCGGGGCTCAAACTCATGAACTATAAGATCATGACCTGAACTGAAACCAAGAGCAAGATGCTTAACTTACCAAGTAGCCCAGGCATGCCTCCTGTGTTTTTTTTTTTTTTTTAGCCATTCTTACAGATGTGAATTGATATTGTGATTTTGATTTCTGTTTCCCTGATGAGGAGTGATGGTGATCATCTTTTCATGTGTCTGTTGGCCATCTGGATGTCTTCTTTGGAGAAATGTCTGTTCATATCTTCTACACATTTTTGATTGGATTATTTATTTTTGGGGTGTTGAGTTGTATCAGTTGTTTATATGTTTTGGATACTAGCCCTTTGTCAGATATGTCATTGGCAAATATTTCCTCCCATTCACTAGGTTGTCTTTTACTTTGGTGGTGGTTTCTATTGCTATGCTTTTAATTTTGTTGTAGCCCCAATAGTTTATAGTGTCTCCATCTGGTTTGGGTATCAGGGTAATGCTGTCCTCAGAATGAATTTGGAAGCTTTTCTTCCTTTTCTTCTTCTTCTTCTTCTTCTTCTTCTTCTTCTTCTTCTTCTTCTTTTGGAATAGTTTGAGAAGAATCCGTATTAACTCTTTTTTAAATGTTTGGTGGAATTCACCTGTGAAGCTTTTTGGCCCTGGACTTTTTTTGCTGGGAGTTGTTTTTTTTTATATATTTTTTATTTTTTTAATGCTGGTTTATCTTTGAGAGAGAGAGACACACACACACAGAGTGAGCAGGGGAAGGGCAGAGAGAGAGAGAGAGAGAGAGAGAGAGAGAGAGAGGGAGACACAGAATCCGAAGCAGGCTCCAGTCTCTGAGCTGTGGGCACAGAGCCCAACGTGGGGCTCAAACCCATGAGCTGTGAGATCATGACCTGAGTCGGATATTGAACCAACTTAGCCACCCAGGCTCCCTTTTGTTGGGATTTTTTTGATTACCAATTCAATTTCATTGCTTGTAGTTAGTCTTTTCAAGTTTTCTTCTTCTCCTCCACCTCCTCCTGTTCCTCCTCCTCTTCCTTCTCTTTCATTTCCTCCTCATTTTTCTGCTTCTGCTTCTGCCCTGCTTCTCAGCTTATCTTTCCTCTTCCTCTTTTTTTTTTTTTTTTTTTTTTTTTTTTTTTACAATCTGGCTAAAGGATTATCGATTTTGTGGATCTTTCAAAGAACCAGATCCTGATTTTATTTATCTGTTCTATTGTTATTTTAGTTTCTATTTCATGTATTTCTGCTCTAATCTTCATTGTTTTTTTCCTTGTCCTGGTTTGTGTTTTTGCTGTTCTTTTTCTAGCTCTTGTAGGTGTAAGGTTAAGTCGTTTTTTGATATTTTTCTTGCATCTTGATGTAGACCTGTATTGCTATAAACTTCCCTCTGAGAATAGCTATTGCTGTTAGCCCAAAGATTTTGGACCATTGTGTTTCCATTTTCATTTGTTTCTGTGTATATTTTGATTTCTTCTTTCATTTCAGAGCTTCCTCTGCCTCCTCATTTTGTCTAACTCTCTGTGTCTGTTTCTGTGTGTTAGGAAAGTCAGCTCTGTTTCCTGCTCTTGAAAGTAGTGGCCTTATGAAGAAGAGGCCCTGCAGTGCCCTGTGGTGCCATGTCCCGTGTTCACCAGAACCTGGCACTTGAGGGATGTCTCCTGTGTGTGTTGTGTGTGCCCGACTGCTGTTGCTGAGGCATGTTTGCCTTCAGTCCTGTCGTCTGGAGTGGTTCTCTTTGCCTGCTGTGGGTAGGGTTTGTCCATGGGTTGTTAGTGGGCCAGTCTGGGGGCGCCTTAGGCTTGAATTGAGCCAGACCAGGCATTTGCCAGAGATGTAATAGTAGCGAACTACATGGCTCTTTCCCTGTGTTGTGCCTTGAGAAACTTTGGTTGGTGGGAGGGGCCTGAAATCAGACCAGAGTTCTGCCCTCCGCTCCCTGCAGGGGCCACAGTGGGACTGGCATATGTGGTTATCTTCCCCTTTAATTGGGGCAGGAGTCACTTTGGAGTGGTGCTGACTCCTGTCAGGGCTAACTGCAGACTGCCATGCTCGTGGCACCACTTTGTTTGGGCTTTGGCCAAGGGCTTATTGGAGGGGGCAGTTCTGTAGGAGAACATGGGGGTGGGGCGATCAGAGTTAGAAAGTCTGAGCAGTCTGCTATGGGAGAGGACATGGAACCACTTCGAAAACTCCTATCACAGTGTTGACGTGGGGGGCAGGTCCACAGGAGAATGTGATTCTATGCTGGTCCACTGTAGGAGGGGGCCTGCAGCTACTCAAAACTCCTGCCTAGGCCCACTGGGTTGGAGGGAGACAATCTGCAGAAGTGTGCAGGAGTAGGGCACCAGTGTTAGCAAGTTAGGTGGAGAATGTGCTGCTTGCTGGTTCCCACCAGTGTCTGCATCTATGCTGGGGTGAAGGAGAGAAATGGCGCAGCCAGCTTTTTTGTTCTTGGAGAAGTCTTCTATAGATTCTTGCTCTTCCAGCACATGCTCTGAGATTAATAAACAAACCCCCCTCCTGTATACCCTCGGCTTCAAACTGTTGCTTCTATGCTTTATCTCCTGGGGGCTCTTTGTTGTGCTGTCTCTTTAGGGGAACTCAGTTTTCACTCACCCTCCAGGTTCTCCCAGAGCTGAGCCCGCTGGTTTTTAAAGTTCCAGAAGGTGTTAAACCACACTTATTGTAAAAACTCAAGAAATTAGCCTCTCTGGTTTTCAAAGCCATGTGTTACAGGGATTTGTCTTCCCAGTGCAGGGCCCCATGCCTTGGGTTCCAGATGTCATTTTTGTTTCTTTTCCCTTTCTATGCCCGCTGTGTCCCTCCCTCCCTAAGTTCTGAGGGTCTGTTTAGCTACCAACCTTGTCTCTGCCCTTCCTACCCTCTTTGATGTGGCCTCTTCTCCACATTTAGCTGTGGAGAGTCTGCTCTGCCAGTCTCTGGGTCATTTTGGATTATTTACACTGAGTGTTATCTAGTTGTAGCCATGGAATGAGGTATGCTTAGGATCCTTCTATTCTGCCATTTTCCCGGAAGTCTCCTTTTTACATTTCTTATTTTCCCTTCCCATCATAATTTTATGGAGGCTGCACTAAGCTTCTTTACTGGATTATTGCAATATTCCCTTCCCTTTTATTCCCTTTACTGACACCACTTCATATTTTCCAAAGCACGAATTTCACAGCCAATGTTGTCATGCTTAGAATACCTCAGTGGCAATGTATAGTTTTCAAAATAATGGTTATAATCACAGCTTAAAATCCTATGCTTGGACCTCTTGAACTCTACCTTTTTATCTTAATTCTCACCAGAAGCTTAACTAGAACATCTTTAGTCTGTGCCTAGATGCAAAATTGCTTCAAATGCAAATTCTGGAAGTAGAGTGAGACCTAATACTCATGGAAAAAGAAGGAGGTCAGAATGACTAGAGTAGATGGAGTAAAAGAGACATCCAAGTGTGATGAGTAGTCACTGGAGGGCTTGAACTAACCTATGAAAATGATGACTTCCATTTAAATGAGGTTCACTCATGGCTGGTGTATGAAGAGACTGTGAAGGACAAAAGTGGAAGCCGGGAGACCACTTAGGCTGTTGTTACAATGGTCTGGGCAAAGATCATAGTGGTTTGGACTGAGGTGCTGGTCCTGAGAACTGTCAGATTCTGCCTTCATTTAGAAGGCACAGTCAACATGGTGGAATGATGGATTTGATGTGGAGTGTGAGGAAAAGTAAAGAGTCCAAGTCATTCCAGGGCTTGAGGCCTCAGCAACTGGATGATGCTGGTGTCATTTACTGAAATGTAGGTCACTGTAGGAAAAGCAAATTTGGGGATGTAGAACGTGAGAGCTCAGCACCCTATGAGGGCCCCCATCTCCTATCACCTTCATGCTCTATAGCTACTCACCCAGGTGTACCCAGACTGCCACAGCCTAAAGGTCACCTCACCACCCCAGAGAACACCACTATGTTCTCTGACCCAGTGCATAGTCATTCTTTCCTAATGATCTCCTTATGGACCTTCTCAGAAGTCACCAAAATGGCCAAGTTAAGAAGGAACTGATAGTCTATTTTGATCTAAGATCTACAAATTATTCAGCCATGTGATTCTTACCTTTTAAAAAAGTTTTTCTCATGGATTTATTAAAGATTTCTGATTTAATTGTCTTATAGTCAAGAAATATAGTCTGATGATATCTATTCATTAAAATTTGAAATTTGCTTAATATCTTAATACACAGTCATCTCTTGTAAAAATAAAATGTGAAATTAGTGAGTAAAAATGAGTATTTCTGTAAAAATCAGTCAAGGAACTCACACAAAGAAAAAAGGATATAAAATATAATAACATATACCCAAAATATGGAGAGGAGAGGAGAAAATAATGGATTCAAACTTGCATGGCCATCAATTTAATATAGACTGCTATTTGTAGAAGAGGTTATATACAAACCTAATGGTAACCACAGATCAAAAACTGCTAATAAACATGCAAAGAATAAAGAGAATGAAATCCAAATATATCACTAAAGAAAATCAGCAAAATGTGAGAGAAAGACAAGAAAGGATCAGAGAAAATCTCCAGAAGGAACCACAAAACAAGTAATAAAATGGCAATAAATACATATCTATTAATAATCCTTTTGAATGTAAATGGAATAAACACTCCTATCAGAAATACAAGATGTCATAATGTATAAAAAAAAACAAGACCTGCTGCCTATAAGAGACTCATTTTAGACCTGAAGTCACCTGCAGATTAAAAATGAGGGGATGGAGAAACATTTATCATGGAAATGGATGTCAAAAGGAACCAAGAATATCAAAACTTATATCAGACAAATTAGATTTGAAAACAAAGACTGTAACAAGAGACAAAAAAGGGCACTATATAATCTTAAAGGGGATAATCCAACAAGAATATACAACAATTGTAAATATTTTTGCTCCCAATATGGAGGTGCCCAAATATTAAAAACAATTAAAAACAAACATAAGAGAACTAATTAATAATACAATAATAGTAGGGGACTTTAACACCCCACTTACATCAATGGGCAGATCATCTAACCAGAAAATCAACAAGGAAACAATGGCTTTGAATGGCACACTGGTGCAAATGAACTTAACAGGTATACTGAGAACATTTCATCCTAAAACAGCAGAATACACATTCTTTTCAAGTGCACATAGAACATTCTCTAGAATAGATTACATATTAGGTCACAAAACAGACCTCAACAAATACAAAAAAAATGAAATTATACCATGCACTTTTTCTGACCTCAACACTATGAAACTAGAAATCAACCACAAGAAAAAGTCTGTAAAGACTACAACTACATGGAGTTTAAAGAACATGCTGCGAAATAATGAACGGATCAACCAGAGGAAGAAAAACAAACAAACAAAAACAAAACAAAAAACAAAAATATGGAAACAAATGAAAATAAAAACACAATGGTCTAAAGCCTTTGGGATGCAGCAAAAGCAGTCCTATAAGGGAAGTATATAGAAATATAGGCTTATGTTAAGAAGAAAGAAAAATCTCAAATAACTTAACCTTGCATCTAAAGAAGCTAGGAAAAGAACAACAAAAGAAGCCTAAAGCCTACATAAGGAAGGAAATAGTAAAATTTAGAGCGGAAATAAATGAAATAGAAATGCAAAATAACGATGGAACAGATCAATGAAACCAGGAGCTGGTACTTTGAAAACGTTAATAAAACTGATAAACCTCTAGCCAGACTTATCAAAAAGAAAAGAGAAAGTATCAAAATAAATAAAATAACAAATGAGAGAGGAGCAACAAAAATGAACACCACAGAAATACAAACAAATATAATGTTATGCAGAAGTATATGTTAACAATTTGGACAACCCCGATGAGATAGATAAATTCCTAGAAACATATAAACTACCAAAACTGAAACAAGAAATAGAAAACTTGAACAGACTGATAAACAGCAAAGGAACTGCATCAGTATCAAAAAACTCCCAACAAACCAAAGTCCAGGACCAGATGGCTGCACAGGCAAAATCTAAGAAACATTTTAAAGAAGCGTTAATACCTATTCTCAAACCATATCAAAAAATAGAAAAGAAAGGAAAACTTCTAAATTTTTTCTGGGAGACCAATATTACCCTCCTATCAAAACCAGTTAAAGACACCACTAAAAAACAGAACTATAGGCAAATATCTCTGATGAACATAGATGCAAAAATTCTCAATAAAATACAAGCAAACCAAATCCAATAGTATATTAACAAAAATTGATCATCGCAATCAAGTAGGATTTATTTCTGGTATGCAAGGGTAGTTCAATATTCACAAATCAAATCAATATAATACACGACATTAATAAAAGAATAGATAAAAACCGTATGATCATTTCACTAGATGCAGGAAAAGCATTTGACAAAGAACAGCATCCATTCATGATAAAAACCCTCAATAAAGTATGTTTCTAGGGAACACACTTCAGTTTCATAAAGGCCATCTATGAAAAACCCACAGCTAATACCATCTTCAATGGGGAAAAACTGAGAGTTTTTCCTTTAACACTCAGAAACCAAACAGGGATGTTCACTCTCACCACTTTTATTCAATATAGTACTGGAAGTCCTAGCCACAGAAATCAGACAAAAAAAAAGAAATAAGAGTTGTCCAAGTTGGCAAGTAAGAAATTGTAAAAGTCTGTATTTTCTAATTCAAGCTAAATTTTTACATTTTATCTGTTGATAATTTTGAATGATGAATTTAAATCTACATTGACAGGGGAATTAAAATTTTCCCTGTGGTTCCATTAGATGTGCTTTCATATTTTTATACATTTCTAGATTATCATATTGGATACATGCAAATTTAGAATTTTTGTTGTATTAAAACTTTTGATGTTTTGAAGGGCATCATTTTCCTAATAATACCTTTTTTTTAAAGTCACTGTTATTTTTTATATATGCATTTTACACACGTATTTCCTCACTCTTTTAATAAGTCTGGCTGGGTCCTTTGGCTTTAATAGTGTGTCTTTTAAACTGCAAATGGAGTTTTTGTTGTTACCGGTCTCTGTGTTTGAAAAATGACTTCATTCACTTTACATATAATTATAATTAATACATTTGCACTTATTTGCAGTCTCTTAATTTGTGCCTTCTGTTTGTACTCTTATTTCTATTATTTTTTATTCTTGCATTGTTCTTCATTTTCAATATTACACTCTCTCTACTAATTTGCAGTAATTATTGCATTTTCTTTTTAATGATTCACTTTTTTATTTTACCTTGTAGGTTTAACAAAGTCTGAAATCAATTAATATTTTAATGCTTTCCTGAATATACAGGAAGGGAGAATTGTAAAAACTGCATCCTAATTTGCATATCTACTTCCATACTTGCTGAAAGTGGAAATAATAAGGAAATATATGTTAGTGAAATACTTTCTAAAAGTATAAAATTGCTTCAAAATAAAATGCCCTGTTAATAAAATGCATGCCTTTCAATTTACATATTAATTTACACATTTTTGTTTTTGTCCAATTTATATATCATATCTCTTTTAACCTAATTGATAATATATTTTATGCATACAGATCTTTTAGAATTGTTTACATGGTTATCCATTTTCTTTGCTCATAATTTTTCTTTTATGTAAGAAGTATTTCTAGGTTCATTTTTTTCTTCCAGAAGTACATCTTCTAGAAATTCACTTAGTAAATGACTCTTTCTAAAAACAATTTTTTTAATGTTTATTTATTTTTGAGAGAGAGAGAGAGAGAGAGAGCGAGCTGGGGAGGAGCAGAGAGAGGGAGACACAGAATCTGAAGCAGGCTCCAGGCTCTGAGCTGTCAGCACAGAGCCCGACGAGGGGTTCAAACCCACGAACCATGAGATCATGACCCGAGCTGAAGTCGGATGCTTAACCGACTTAGCCACCCAGGCACCCCTAGTAAATGACTCTTAATGATCATTTATTTTGTATTTGTACATAAATGTCTTTATTTCACACACAAATGTCTAAGTACACAGAAAGTTCTGGATTCTGGATTGTCTAACATTTCTTTCATCAATGTAAGGGTACTGTTATTCTCTCTTCTTGCTTCCATTGTTACTTTTGAGAATTCTATTCATAGATTAAATTATTACTAATTTGTAGGCCTTTTGTTTTAATCTTTGACTTCTGGCAAGAACTTATTTTTGGCTGCAAAGCACCCAAGATTTACCGTAATGATCTATTTGCAGATTGATTTATATTTCATGTTCTACATATTGTGCCTTCCGTATTTATTTATGAATTTTTGTCTTGATCAGTTATGGAAAATTTTCAGTTATTTTTCTACAAATGTTGCCTTTTCTACAGTTTCTTTAGTTCTAGGCATGGGAGACTTACGGAACTATACTGTATATTGTTATGATCTTCATGTTTTTGACCTTTATACCAAATTTTCCTCGAGGATAATTTCCTCAAATCTACTTTCTGCTTTACTAATATCCTTTTGGCAGAGTCTAGTCTGCTGTTTAGACTACCTATTGAGTATAATTTTAACAAATTTATTCTTCATGAAAACATTTCTATTTGTATCTTTCCCTAAGTTTGGCAATTTTGATTTCTTTTTTTCTTGCTCATTTTTTTCCACATTTTATTTCTTTAAACATTTCGAACAGTTGTTTTCTGGATCTCTTATTGCCAATATCAGAGTTATTTGATTCCTGTTGTTGATTTTGACTTTGTGTATTCTAATTCATATGATTTGGTTTCTTGTAGTTCTTGTATTGTGTTTCTTGTTTTGTAATATTTTACTGAAATACCATATTTTGTTGAGATAAAACTTTCAATATTTGGAAAGTTTCAATTGGAGAAGCTTTCCTCCAGGGCTAATTTCCATTGGATTTTGCAGTTGCCAAAGACCACTGCTGACCTGAGACCATTTTATTCCCATCCAAACATCCATGATTTAATTTGGGTGCAGAAGGCCATGTCTTTCTACTTTGCAGCAGATTAAACTCCAGAGGTGTCAACACTTATACTATCATTTGCTTTTTAGGTGATCTTTTGCATTTATACTATTTATTGTTTTATATTCTAGTTTTAAGTCATTGCACCTTTCTAGAAGTCATTTTTAGAAATTTCCCTTAGTTTTTGGGGAAAAAAGTGAAGGATCCCATTGCATTTTAAGAGTGTATAGTGTAACATATGGCCAAAGCATAGGCCCTAGGTCATGTTTTCTGTTGGCATGTTTAACATTTTTCTTTTTAACATGTTTATATCATTTATTTTAATATGGGATACTGACATATTTAGATTTTTATCTCCTAGTAATTTTAACATCCTCATTTCCTTATTTTTATAATGGTTTTCATCTATACTGTCTTGTTTTGGATTGGTTTAACTTTATTTTTAAATATAATTTCATATCCTTCTACTGTTTGGAATTTCTATATCTATATATATCTATATATTCAATATCTCTTATAATGGTTATTGTCTTTAAAATGCTAGGATGCCTACTTATTAATGTTTAAAGTTAATTAATGTCTGTACCCCCTTCCCAATTAATTAATTAATTTACTTTGGCTCTTTATAACTCTGATGAGTTTATCCTATGTTAACAGGTTATTTTTATCTAGAACATGAATATCGGATATTTCTTGTTTTGGCAAGTTGCTTTTTGTGATGACTTTTTGTTTCCTCATGTATGCAGTAATTTGGGATTTTGAGTTAGTGTTTTCTGAGTTTTTACCTATAGAAATTCTTGGGTTTTAATATAAGTTCTTTCCCATTAAGAGAATATTCATATTTCAACTTAGTTTATTGCTCTCTACCATTCCAGAACCGCATAGTATTAAGTTTCCAAATTAAGATATCTCAGACTATGTAGGCAGATTAGCTTTAAAGTACAAACCTATGTCAGTTTTAGGCCTATGTTTCTGCGCGTGTGGGTGTGTATGGGGGTGTATCTATATCTATTGTATATATTCATGGAAGTCTTTATTTTTCTTTAAGTGAAGACCTGGGAAAGGCAGACAAGCTTGATTTTTGTCTCCCTTTGTCATTTATTGAGATATTTTCTTCTATATAATTTTCTGAAATACAGTTTTTCAGAGATCCAGGTTATTGCTTTAGATAGTCTCAAGTCTAACATCTGCCATTTGTCTAAGGCTTGATCTCTTCTTTCATCTTGACTGTAAACTTTCAGCCTCTTAAGCTATTGAAATCAGCAAACATTTCCATGAAGGACCATACATTAAACATCATCTGTACATTCTTAGTATCTCTCATTCTCTCTCTCCCTCCCTACTTTCTCCTCTCCCTCCCTGGAACTTGGACTTTTAGAAAACAATTATTTCAATATAAACTGTGCACTAAAAATGCTTATTTAATTTGTGCTATTGTTCTTGGTGTGACTGTTGAAAGATTTTCAACATAGTATGTACACAATATTGCTAATATTAAGGTTTTTTTGTTTAAACTATTAGAGTTTTGTTTTATCATCTATGGCTCTGAGGCTCTAAATACTGAAAAGCTTCCTTTACATAACTGTTATTGGTAATTGAATTTACTCACAGTATGATTGTTAATAGGAGTTCAATTTGTTAGAATGTTTGTTGTAGGCAATTCAATTAATTACCAGTTTCAGTAAACAAACTGGTGTAGTGATAATTAACTTACTACTTGAGATTTCATTAAGTGTTTTTAGGGTAACTGAATTCTATAAAAATGGCCCAACCTCATATTGTAAAAAAAAAAAAATTAATGTTTGTTTATTTTTAAGAGAGAGAGAAATGGACAGACAGAGTACCAGTGGGGGAAGGGCAGGGAAAGGGAGACCCAGAATCTGAAGCAGGTTCCAGGCTCTGAGCTGTTAGCACGGAGCCCCATGCGGGGCTAGAACCCATGGAGTATGAGATTATGACCTGAGCCAAAGTCAGACACTTAACTGACTGAGCCACTCAGGTGCCCCGCCAACCTCATATTTTAAGAAGATAAATTGAGAAATTTTATCTTTGTTTTTTTTGTCCACATATTTATGTAAAAAAATAAAATCTGCTGATTCACTTCTAACCTAAGGAAAAGTATTCAACAAATTTATGGCATAAAGATTGTGAGATATTCTTTAACCAGCTCTAATACTTTTTTCTTGCATTAAGCTGAAGTGGTCAATGAGAGCAGTGTGCACCTTACAACATTTTGAAGAAAGGGTCATTTGAATTGATATAAGATAGAGAAGAGCGTTATTTCAAGAAAGAAAGCAGCCAAATCAGTAATTCCTTTTTAGTCTTTACCTACTGGCTCCCACAAAAGCACTTATTGTAATTCATCACTTCATTCTTCTAAAAACTTTTTTCTTTTCTTTTTTTCGTTCTTTTTTTTTGTTTGTTTTTTTGTTTGTTTGTTTGTTTGTTTTGCTAGATCCTGTGCTTCCCTTTGGCTTCCTTCCTAACTTGTGTCAACTGCTGATTCCTTTCCAACAAAACCATGTGATGTTCAAGGGACTGCCCAGTTTGATCTTTGAGTTTCTGACCTTAACTGTAACCCTTTCTTCAGTTAATTAGTAAAGAGCTATGGATACAAATGCCATGTATGTGGTTTTTCAAATATTTTCAAAAATGACTGGAGTGATCTTCGGTGTCTGTTAAACCCCACACTCAACCTTTAACTCCTCTAGATGTGTTCCTAACTGTGAGTGAATTGTACATCCACTGTCCAATATTTCAAGCCAAGAATCTCGGCTTCCTCCCTTCCATTTTCCATCTCTTGCAATCCTAAAGCAATTTCCTCTGACTGTACATCCAACCTACATCTATAATGTGTTCACTTCCTCACCCTCTCCCCTACCATCATCCTAATTCAAGCCACTATTATTTCCCACTTGGAAAACTCTGTAATCGATTTTTGCTGCTCTTTCTACTTATATTGATATCATGCTACAATCCTTTCTCTTCCCTCATCCCTCCCTCCCTGTTTTTTTTTTTTTTTTTTTTTTAACTGCTAGAATAATCTTTCTGAAAACTTAAGTCGTATTAGGTCACTCTCCAAGACTTTTCTTTGTTCTTGGCATAAAAGCCAGCTGCCTTTACTGTGCCACATAAGGCTTTTCATAAGCCAGTCCCTACATGTACTTCTGCTTGCATTTCATACAGGATTCTGCCACCTGGCTATGTTCAACCATCACAGATCTCCATTTATTATGTAGGAAGTATAGATTGAACAAGATATAATACTTGAGCTCTTCTGTTACTCTTGAGAGCTTTTCTTTCAGATTTTAACATGAGCAACCTGTTAAACTCATTTAGACATCATTTCAACATCTTTTCTGAAAAAATATCCCAGACCATAATCAAAAAGAATCCTCACCTCTCCTCCTCTCACCTATTTTTTCACCACATCACTGACTTAACTATTCTTCATAGAAGCTGTCATTATCTGAAATTATCTAGCCTATGTGTTTATTTGTGTAGTGACTGAACATTCCCGTTAAAATGTAAGTTCCACAATAGTGGAAAAGTTCTCCATAAGTATTCATCATGAATAAAAGGTGAAAATAAGAATATCAGTTTTAAGGGATCATGGCACAAGATTGAGCTAAGTTGCAATACTGAGGCAGCTTATGGTATAAAGATAGAAAGTAAACTGATGTGCGGTTTTCTGGAAAATTAGATGGGAGAATTTAGATTTAATGTTGAAGACAATAGGAATGTGTTTTATATTTTGCCTTAAATTGGCAAAAAAAAAAAAAAACCCACAAACACTCACAACTCTATTTGGATAATTTACACAAGTTTACTTCCCATGACCTGTGGAATCTGGTTATATAGTGTTAAACATGACCAAAAAATGTATTTAAAAGGATATATAGGGTGTAAGTACTTATTTATCTTAGAATGTGCCAGATTCTAATTGCATGAGTAAATAAATAGTATAAAAAAGTAAAAATAATTTATCTATGCTTCTGTGAGGCATTTTTTAAATCACTTTTATGTTTGTCTGTTGAAGGATTTTTTTTTTTTTTGCATTTTTTACCTCAAATACATTTAAAGTCAAATAAAGGCAATTTGGCCTTTAGGGAGTTATAATAGACTCTTGCAATAAAGCAGTTCAACTGTAAAATATACGCTGTTGTATTACCTCCCTGACTTTTCTTTGAAAGTTATCATAACATTTTCAACTTTACCAACACAACTACCATTAGGCAATTACTTAGAAAGTTTCAGTTTTAGTAGCTATTTTTAAGAAAGACAGAATTGTTCTGCTTAGCAATCAGGAAGGAGCTGTGTCCCACACATGGTCAGAACAGACATTTAAACCAATATTTGTGAAGAAAAGGTGATAATAGAATGAATAAGGATAAAGCAAAAAGAAGACAAAAATGAACCAACAACTTACATAATACATTTTCCAATTGAAGAAATGTTTTTGCCTGTATGTTCAGCTACAAGCAGAAAGATAAAAGATTTATATCTGTCTATGATAGATGATAGATAGATATAAAGAGACATGATATTTAAATAATATCTATAGTTATAAATAGTAAATAGTATAAATAGTATAAATAATAGTATTAATAAATAATAAATAATAGTATAAATAGTATAAATAGTAAATAAACATGATATTTAACTCATCTAATACTTATTGAATTAGCACTTTGCCTTCAAATTTATTATTTATTTTAGAAAACAAAGCATATACTCATGAAGAAGAAACGTAAACAACACAGCATGACATTAATGAAGCTGTCAAAAATATAAACAAAAATGTAAACTTAAAAAATGCATAACTTTATCACAAATAATAGAGTGTCAGAGTTCAAGCTCACATCTTCATTATCTAGTCATTATTATCCAATCCTTACTCACATTATTTTACAACTAAAGTTGCAGAGTCACAATGACCATGAGATGCTAACCTTAACAGTCTACACATGCTTGAATAGAAACCAGGCTATTTACAGAAAAGTATGAATAAAATAAGGGATTTTCTACATAATAGAAACTATCAAAAATTATTTTAGGTAGTTAATATAATGTGCTTACTTTTTTTTGTTAACAATGGAACGTATGTATGCTTACCTCTTTCTATTTATATATGTATTCTACAATGATTTAAACATTAACTTATTATGACTCCGGGTTTAACTTATGAATACCAAGGCAGACTGATAGTAAACACAATATTTGGGTAAACTACAAAACTGGGGTTAAATTGTACAGCATGCTTTCAATTCGTCCTTTCCTAAATATGAAGAGAATACAGACAAGAATTTATGATTGATAATATTTTAGGTAGCTGTTAGAAATTTTAATTACTCAATAATATGGTATTGCTGTTGAACTCATAGAGATCTCCTGTGAAGAGAGAGATGTGTACAGATGCATGTGAACCTAATTAAGATTTTAAGTTATCAGAAAATCTTCTTTTTAATTTTTTCAATTTTTTTCTTATGAATTCACTCCGTTCAGTGGAAGATAAGCTTTAACTCTGTTATCCTTTCCCATCCCAAACATGCACAAACATGCTTTTTACATTCTTCCAATATACTTATCACCCTTGTTAGTTAAATGAGTATTTGTTTTTTTTATTACTATGCTTAATTAATGGCTGATATACATAGTATATTATTATATCTTGTATTATCACTTATTTTTCTGGAATTAATATTTGACTTATATATAGTATAAGTATATATATTTATATAGTATAAATTGACATC
The DNA here is from genome assembly GCF_016509475.1 of Prionailurus bengalensis. Taxonomy (NCBI): domain Eukaryota; kingdom Metazoa; phylum Chordata; class Mammalia; order Carnivora; family Felidae; genus Prionailurus; species Prionailurus bengalensis. Next base: position 38,331,536 of record NC_057343.1, read on the forward strand.
TATCATCTCTTCTTTTTCCACTCATCCACTGATGTACATTTAAATTGTTTCCATGTCTTGGCTATTGTGAATAATACTGCAATGAATGTGGGAATGCGGATATCTAGTTTTAAAGTTTTGAGGGACTTCCATACTCTTTTCAATAATGGCTGGACCAAACTGAGAACAAACTGAGGGTTGATGGGGGGTGGGAGGGAGGAGAGGGTGGGTGATGGGTATTGAGGAGGGCACCTTTTGGGATGAGCACTGGGTGTTGTATGGAAACCAATTTGTCAATAAATTTCATATATTAAAAAAAAATAATGGCTGGACCAGTTTACATTCCCATAGACAGTGCACCAGGGTTTCCTTTTCTCCACCTCCTTGTTGTTATCTGTTATCTCTTGTCTGTTTGATGATAGCCATCTGAACATGTGTGATATGATATCTCATTGTGGTTTTGATTTGCATTTTTCTGATGTTGTTGAATACCTTTTTATATGCTTCTTGGCTATTTGTATGTCATCTCTGGAAAAGTGTCTATTAAGATCCTCTGCCCAGTTTTTAATTAGATTCTTTTTTGGCAATTGAGTTGTATGAGTTCCTTATGTATTTTGGATGTTGACCCTTATCAGATATATGGCTTGCAGATATTTTCTCCCATTCCACATATTGCCTTTTAATTTTATTGATTGTTTCTTTTGCTGCTCAGAAGCTTGTTAGTTTGATTTAGTCCCACTTACTAATTTTTTTGTTCTTGCTTGTGTTTTTGGTGTTATATCCAAAAAACTCATTGCTAAGACCAATGTCAGGGAGCATTCTCCCTATGTTTTCTTCTAGGAGTTTTATGATTTCTGGTGTTACATTTAAGTCTTTAAATCATTTCAACTTAATTTCTTGTGAGTGGTGTAAGGTAGGATCCAATTTCATTCTTTTGCATGTGTATATCCAGTTTTCCCAGCACCATTTATTGAAGAGACTACTCTTTCCCCACTGAGTATTCTTGGCTGTCTTGTCAAATATTAATTGACTACATATGCATGGGTTTATTTTTGAATGAATAAATATTCTCAATTCTGTTCCATTGGTCTATGTGTCTTTTTTTTCTTATGATTTTCTTTTTTTTAATATATGAGTATAATAGACACACAATGTTACATTAGTTTCAGGTGTGCAACTTAGTGATTGATAAGTTTGTACATTAGGCTGTTTCCACTGCAATTATAGCTGCCATTTATCCCTTTACATTGCTGTTACAGTATCATTGATTGCATTCATTATGGTCTGCCCTTTATTTCCATGACTTACTCATTCTATAACTAGAGGTCTATCCCCCACTCTCCTTTATCCATTTTTCTTACCCCCTCACCTTCCTCCCCTCTGGCATCCATCAGTTTTTTCTCTGTATTTATAGTTCTAACTTACCAGAAAATCTTACACGTTACTGCTGTGTTATCAGAGCACAAGTCGCTACTGGTAAACTAAGGGGAAAGATGTTTTGGGATAGTGCAAAGTTGTAGATCTACATGATTCCCCTCCCCAAACCAGTGGAGTTATGTGGTGGTAGATTGGGATACTGTGTGGTGAATTCACATGGTGTGAATACAGTTAACTGAAAATCCCTTTAAATTGTTCTTCCAAGATCTTTGTTTATTGTCCTTTACATCTCAACTAGTGGTACTTTGAAAATGGTATTCTACCTGAAATGGTATGATTAAAATAGCTACTTAATTCCAGAAATAAAATCCATCAAAGTCAGCAGTCACCTGATGTTTCTTAAGATTATCTTTATGAATATTAATAGAAGTTTCTCAATGATAAATGTTTCAGTAATAATAATGATACTGGAAGCCAGTAATAATTATGACTTTGTTGTGTTGGTAGAGCAAAAAGTGGAATTTTTTCTTCATCAAAGGAAAAGATACAAATAACATAAATAATACTAACTAAAATGTATAATCTGAACAAAACGTAAAAGTTCCCATTAAAAATAGTGTGTGTGTATTATATATATATATATATATATATATATATATATATATATAGTATATATAGTTATATGTAGTATATAACTATAACAGATATAGTTTGCTTTTGTTTTTCTCTACAGAATGTAAATGGACAATCAATGCTACTAAATACTAAATATACGTAATACTTTATTATTGGATTTCTACCCTAAACTACCATATAAATAGACACTGCTGACAGAATTCACTGGGGAAGATAACTAAGAATAATGTTTATATGAATAGAAATGTACTAATAATGGTTTTGAGAACTCAGAAATCCCATCGCTTTTGGGATGTATCAAGTATGAGAATACATCTCAGTATGTTTTTTAGATATTTATACCAAGTGGTACATTGTAAGTAAAACTAAATCCTTCTTGTCAGTAAAATAAATTACAAATTAGACAACTAAAACCTATCTCAATACTCATTTCAGTAATAGCATGGTATTGTTTGTATATGTATTCATGTATATGTATACGTATACATATGTACATACATATGTGTATAGTACTGTAATGAATAATTCAGACTGGATTATGAGTTCCCTGTTATTGGCTAGGCAGGATACAAATAATTATTTATGTCCTCTTTTAAAAACTCTACTACAAAGGAATATGAGGCACTATCTAGAGAGAAGAGAAAGAAGACATGGATTCTTTTGAAATATTGAATTTCAAAAAAGATCTTGTGAGCAAAAATTGGAAGGAAAGCAACAATAGGCTCTTATTAAATAAAATATGATCTACAGAAAAGAAGATAATATTTTTCAATCTAGAATAGAATCTCAGAATCAATAAAGTCAGGAGTGCCTCTTACAAATTTGATTTGTTTTATTTCCATCTCCTTTTTTCTGTATTTTCCCCTTGCCTGTGACTTTAATTTTCAGAATTTTTCTCAGGATGCCTTCTCTGCCTCTCATAGAGCACATATGAAAAAAACAAAAGTTGACTTCAATGACAACATCCAAATTATTAAAAACCAGATGGGGACTTATCAGTTTCCAAAGTTCTATCTTTCCTTGAGAAAGATGTATTATCACATTAAATCAAGGCTTTATTATTTGTATTATAATATGTACTGTTTGGTGAATTTAAAATGCATGCCTTATATAAATGTTCCATCCAATTAAACCCAAATATACATTGTTTAAAGATCTACATTTTATATATAAAAAATTTATAAAAACTATACATACATATGTATTCATATATAATCTGTGTATGTCTGTACATATACATTTTACTTATACATGTATATATTTATACATGTATATATTTATATATATAACATGAATATGTATATATAAATACATATGTATATATACACACACACACACACTCATTTCAGAAGGAATATAAATGAAGAGTAGATAAATACATACATGCATGCACAGATACAGATATATTCCAGAAAACACTGTTTTCCCTTACTCATTCAGGCAAAAAATAATACGCTGATAGAATCTAAATTACAAGTACACAATATACTAGTTACAGAATCAGGCAGTAGAGAAACAGGGTTTGTACATTGTGTTGCATATATCACATTGCATCAGATTTAAGGTCTGAAACTGGATTTAGCCTCCTCTTGCTAAATGACCATTCAACCAAGGAACATTCAAGCAAGTGTCAAAAATTGGAACTAAAACTGAACAGAGTGTAGTGGGCAAGGAACAAACGGGAGCTTAGAAAATGTAGGTTTAAATTGTAGAAAATTCACTGAGGATATTTATGGAACATTAGCATTTATTTGTTGAATACCTACTGCATAGCCTTTGATCTTGGGCAATTTAACTGAGTTTTATGTGTCATGCTTCCTTTTTAAAATGTGAGCCTCACGTTGAGGCTCAGGTTTTTATTTTTGGATTATTAGAAACTCTTCTTTCCTGAGAGGGGAAATTGATTGATCTAAATGTACCCTGGGTATTTTCAGACACTGTACCGATTATGACAGACGTCACTTTTCCCATATAAGAAAACCGTGCCCTATTTGTGAGTTGTAACTGATAGACTTTTCTGTCGTGAATCTAATTCTTATTTTGAAGGCCACTGAGAGTATCATGCTTAGACTTGGTATTTTAAAGCCATTGTAAGAATTCTGCTTAAGACAATGCCATCTAGGATCAGTTAAGTTGGAAATAATACATCATATGTCTTTGCAGTAAAGGTGAGATATTCCAGTGATTCTTCCTCTGGGCTGTCAGTTTTATAATCACCTCCAAGGGGATTACACACCCCATTAACAGGTAATATGTATTCAGTTGTATAGTGTGCATTAATTATAACCATATACTATAGTATTCCATGAATTATCTTTAATGTTTTTAACATTTATTTATTTCTGAGAGTGAGAGAGACAGAATGTGAGCAGGAGAGGGGCAGAGGGAAAGAGGGAGACATAGAATCTGAAGTAGCTCCAGGCTCTGAGCTGTCAACACAGAGCCCGACTTGGGGCTTGAACCCACGGACCGTGAGATCATGACCTGAGCCGAAGTTGGACATTATGGATGCACCATGAATACATCTCAGATAATTCCATGAATTATCTTGAACACATTTCAGGGTTAGTCAGTATTGAGCTAGCTTGAGCACTTCAAAATGTATGACTTTTAAATAGTGTATTGGGAGGAATTTTATTTTTATTAATTAATTATTAAAGTTTTCTTTTTTTTTAAACATGAAATTTATTGCCAAATTTGTTTCCATACAACACCCAGTGCTCATCCCAACAAGTGCCCTCCTCAATACCCATCATCCACCATCTCCTCCTTCCCACCCCCCATCAACTCTCAGTTTGTTCTCAGTTTTTAAGAGTCTCTTATGTTTTGGCTCCCTCCCTCTCTACCCTCTTTTTTTTTCTTCCCCTCCCCCATGGTCTTCTGTTAAGTTTCTCAGGATCCACATAAGAGTGAAAACATATGGTATCTGTCTTTCTCTGTAGGACTTATTTCACTTAGCATAACACTCTCCAGTTCCATCCATGTTGCTACAAAAGGCCATATTTCATTCTTTCTCATTGCCACATAGTATTCCATTGTGTATATAAACCACAATTTCTTTATCCATTCATCAGTTGATGGACATTAGGCTCTTTCCATAAGTTGGCTATTGTTGAAAGTGCTGCTATCAACATTGGGGTACAAGTGCCCCTATGCATCAGCACTCCTGTATCCCTTGGATAAATTCCTAGCAGTGCTATTGCTGGGTCATAGGGTAGATCTCTTTTTAATTTTTTGAGGAACCTCCACACTGTTTTCCAGAGTGGCTGTACCAGTTTGCTTTCCCACCAACAGTGCAAGATGGTTCCCATTTCTCCACACCCTCTCCAGCATCTATAGTCTCCTGATTTGTTCATTTTGGCCACTCTGACTGGCGTGAGGTGGTATCTGAGTGTGGTTTTGATTTGTATTTCCCTGATGAGGAGCGACGTTGAGCATCTTTTCATGTGCCTGTTGGCCATCCGGATGTCTTCTTTAGAGAAGTGTCTATGTTTTCTGCCCATTTCTTCACTGGGTTATTTGTTTTTTGGGTGTGGAGTTTGGTGAGCTCTTTATAGATTTTGGATACTAGCCCTTTGTCTGATATGTCATTTGCAAATATCTTTTCCCATTCCATTGGTTGCCTTTTAGTTTTGTTGATTGTTTCCTTTGCAGTGCAAAAGCTTTTTATCTTCATGAGGTCCCAATAGTTCATTTTTGCTTTTAATTCTCTTGCCTTTGGGAATGTGTCAAGTAAGAAGTTGCTGCCGCTCAGGTCAGAGAAGTTTTTTTCCTGTTTTCTCCTCTAGGGTTCTGATGGTTTCGTGTGTCACTTTCAGGTCCTTTATCCATTTTGAGTTTATTTTTGTGAATGGTGTAAGAAAGTGGTCTAGTTTCATCCTTTTGCATGTTGCTGTCCAGTTCTCCGAGCACCATTTGTTAAAGAGACTGTCTTTTTTCCCATTGGATATTCTTTCCTGCTTTGTCAAAGATTAGTTGGCCATACGTTTGTGGGTCTAATTCTGGGGTTTCTATTCTCTTCCATTGGTCTATGTGCCTATTTTTGTGCCAATGCCATGCTGTCTTGATGATGACAGCTTTGTAGTAGAGGCTAAAGTCTGAGATTGTGATGCCTCCTGCTTTGGTCTTCTTCTTCAAAATTCCTTTGGCTATTTGGGGTCTTTTGTGGTTCCATACAAATTTTAGGATTGCTTGTTCTAGTTTCGAGAAGAATGCTGGTGCAATTTTGATTGGGGTTGCATTGAATGTGTAGATTGCTTTGGGTGGTATTGACATTTTAACAATATTTATTCTTCCAACCCATGAGCACAGAATGTTTTTCCATTTCTTTAAATCTTCTTCAATTTCCTTCATAAGCTTTCTATAGTTTTCAGCATACAGATCTTTTACATCTTTGGTTACGTTTATTCCTAGGTATTTTATGCTTCTTGGTGCAATTGTGAATGGGATCGGTTTCTTTATTTGTCTTTCTGTTGCTTCATTCTTAGTGTAGAAGAATGCAACTGAGTTCTCTACATTGATTTTGTATCCTGTGACTTTGCTGAATTCATGTATCAGTTCTAGCAGACTTTTGGTGGAGTCTATCGGGTTTTCCATGTATAATATCATGTCATCTGCAAAAAGTGAAAGCTTGACCTCATCATTGCCAATTTTGATGCCTTTGATTTCCTTTTGTTGTCTAATTGATGATGCTAGAACTTCCAACACTATGTTAAACAGCAGCAGTGAGAGTGAACATCCCTGTCGTGTTCCTGGTCTCAGGGGGAAAGCTCTCAGTTTTTCCCCATTGAGGATGATATTAGCTGTGGGCTTTTCATAAATGGTTTTTATGATGTTTAAGTATGTTCCTTCTATCCCGACTTTCTCGAGGGTTTTTATTAAGAAAGGATGCTGAATTTTGTCAAATGCTTTTTCTGCATTTATTGACAGGATCATATGGTTCTTATCCTCTCTTTTATTAATGTGATGTATCACATTGATTGGTTTGTGAATGTTGAACCAGCCCTGCATCCCAGGAATGAATCCCACTTGATCATGGTGTATAATTCTTTTTATATGCTGTTGAATTCGATTTGCTAGTATCTTATTGAGAATTTTTGCATCCATATTCATCAGGGATATTGGCCTGTAGTTCTCTTTTTTTGCTGGGTCTCTATCTGGTTTAGGAATCAAAGTAATGCTGGCTTCATAGAATGAGTCTGGAAGTTTTCCTTCTCTTTCTATTTTTTGGAATGGCTTGAGAAGGATAGGTATTATCTCTGCTTTAAATGTCTGGTAGAATTCTACTGGAAAGCCATCTGGTCCTGGACTCTTATTTGTTGGGAGATTTTTGATAACTGATTCAATTTCTTTGCTGGTTATGGGTCTGTTCAAGTTTCTATTTCTTCCTGTTTGAGTTTTGGAAGTGTGTGGGTGTTTAGGAATTTGTCCATTTCTTCCAGGTTGTCCAGTTTGTTGGCATATAATTTTTCATATTCCCTGATAATTGCTTGTATTTCTGAGGGATTGGTTGTAATAATTCCATTTTCATTCATGATTTTATCTATTTGTGGTCATCTCCCTTTTCTTTTTAAGAAGCCTGGCTAGAGGTTTATCAATTTTGTTTATTTTTTCAAAAAAACAACTCTTGGTTTCCATTGATCTGCTCTACAGTTTTTTTTAGATTCCATATTGTTTATTTCTGCTCTGATCTTTATTCTCTTCTTCTGCTGGCTTTGGGGTGTCTTTGCTGTTCTGCTTCTGTTTCCTTTAGGTGTGCTGTTAGATTTTGTATTTGGGATCTTTCTCGTTTCTGGAGCTAGGCCTGGATTGCAATGTATTTTCCTCTCAGGACTGCCTTTGCTGCATCCCAAAGAGTTTGGATTGTTGTATTTTCATTTTCATTTGTTTCCATATATTTTTCTAATTTCTTCTCTAATTGCCTGGTTGGCCCATTCATTCTTTAGTAGGGTGTTCTTTAACCTCCATGCTTTTGGAGGTTTTCCAGACTTTTTGTGCAGTTCATTTCAAGCGTCATAGCATTGTGGTTTGAGTGTATGCATGGTATGATTTCAATTCTTGTATAGTTATGAAGGGCTGTTTTGTGACCCAGTATGTGATCTATCTTGGAGAATGTTCCATGTGCACTCGAGAGGAAAGTATATATTCTGTTGCTTTGGGATGCATAGGTCTATATATATCTGTCAAGTCCATCTGATCCAATGTATCATTCTGGGCACTTGTTTCTTTATTGATCCTGTGTCTAGATGATGTATCCATTGTTGTAAGTGGAGTATTAAAGACCCCTGTAATTACCACATTGTTATCAATAAGATTGCTTATGTTTATGATTAATTGTTTTATATATTTGGGGGCTCCTGTGTTCGGCACATAGACATTTATAATTGTTAGCTCTTCCTGATGGAGAGACCCTGTGATTATTATATAATGCCCTTCTTTATCTCTTGTTACAGCCTTTAACTGAAAGTCTATTTTGTCTGATATAAGTATGGCTACTTCAGCTTTCTTTTGAGTTCTAGTAGCATGATAGATAGTTCTCCATTCCCTCACTTTCGATCTGAAGGTGTCCTCAGGTCTAAAATGAGTCTCTTGTAGACATCAAATAGATGGGTCTTGTTTTTTTATCCATTCTGATACCCTATGTCTTTTGGTTGGAGCATTTAGTCCATTTACATTCATTGTTATTATAGAAAGATATGGGTTTAGAGTCATTGTGATGTCTGTAGGTTTCATGCTTGTAGTGATATCTCTGATACTTTAGAGAAGTGTGCAAGAAAGAAAAAAGAGAAATTAGAGGAAGCCAGTTGCACAACAATAAATATACATATAATTATCACTATGAAAGGCTTATGATCTATCCTGAGCAATAGGGGAGAAAGCTTTTATGTGTATATGTCTTCAGCATTTCAAAAGGCAGAGATCCTTTAATCAATAAGCCTTTCTTTGAGGGGCACTTGTATGGCTCAGTCAGTTCAGCATCTGACTCTTGATTTCGGCTTAGCTCATGTTCTCATGGTGGGATTGAGCCCCTCATCAGGTTCTGTGCTGACAGCAGAGAGCCTGCCTGCAATTTTCTCTCTCCCTCTCTCTCTGCCCCTCCCTTGCTATCTCTCAAAATAAATAAATAAACATTTTAAAAAAGAAGCTTTTCTTTGACAATTCCTTCAGGAATGTACTATTAGGGTGTTGGTTCTTATTGTTTCCTGAATATGGAAATGGAGGGGTGTCTCCTATGTTAAAGTATGTCACAATGTAGCCATTGCAATTTGAAATTGTCCAAAGTTGAGGCCACTTAGAAAGAAAAACATAATAATAATAATAATAATAATAATAATAATAGTAATAATAATAATAATAATATAGAAGCAAGAGTTCTTCCAGGGGGGGTATCATATCAGTAGACTAACCCATGGCAAACTGCTGATGCTCAGTCAGAAGCAAAATTACCTGATGTGTTTATTTTGGCTCAGATAGTTATCTCCTGGCAAGCAAGTGAGTAGATGGGAGATTGCTCATGAAACAAACTTTCACAAATCTAGGACTGAAGAAATTCCTTCTAAGCTTTTTTAAAATTTTTATTGGAGTGTAATTGACATATAATATCCTATTAGTTTTAAGTATACATCATAGTGTCAATACTTTCATACATTACTAAATGATGCCGTGATAAATCTAGTGACCATGTGTCACCATACTAAGTCATTACAGTATTATTGACTATATATCCCCCATGCTGCACCTTGCCTCTCCATGACATATTTTGTAGCTGGAAGTTTGTACCTCTTAATCCCATTTACCTATTTTGCTTACCCCTCAAATCCTGCCCCCTTTGGTAACCAACAGTGTGTTTCCTGTATCTATGAGTCTGTTTTGTTTTGTTTGTTCATTTGTTTTTGTTTTTCGAATCCACATCTAAATGAAACCATATTAAGTGCTGAAATGAAAATTGAAGGATGCTGGTTTGGCAAGAATGTCTAAACTCATTAGTCTTTGATGCTGGCTCATAACAGATATGTAAAAGCTCCATATATATCCTACTTTATATGAACTTATTTCTTATATACAAATACTAATTCAGAAAGTAACTAGGCAGACAGAATGGTTGGGGGCAAATCCATGGTTTGCCCATCAGTTAGAAAGGAAAATAAGCACAAATCGATGAAATGACAAAAACTCCTTGGACACTTTATTTCTAATGCAAATAAATAAACCTATCATCACATGGGCTCAAACAAAATATTCAGAGTTGGAATACAGTACAGAAGTTGTCTGACTGTTAAAAGCAAGGTGGATTGAGCAGGTAGAAACTCAAGGGATCTCACTCTGAATTTAGTAGAGAGTCCTAATCTGTGTCAGCAAAGATCTCAGCCAAATGTTAGTGAAAGCTTTACTAATAGAAGCCAACTGGCCTTATCTGCTAGGGACATACTTGCATTCAGAGTTAGGTTTATTGACTTGCTGTAGCAAAGAAGAATGGACACCAGAGAAACTGGTGTTTTAAAATGTTGCATTTCAAAAAAAGTGAGTGCAGATGGTACTCTCGGTGGCTTAGGGCTTGTGTGAAGTGATACTAATGAAATGATCAGGGAAACAAATCCCACTTTGGACCAACTGTTTCATAAAAGAGGGGAAGGCCAGCAATTGAGTACCTAAGAAATTTTAGTTTCAAATATGGAAGGAAAGAAGTAGGGCTGAGAATACTATTTGCATGACATTAACACTCTCCTTGAAGAATGATTTCTTAGTTATTTTGCAGCTTTGGGTTTGTTTTTTTGTTACATCATGTTAGGAACATCCTTTTCTGATGGGCTGTCCATGTCCCATTGGAAACATAGTTGATGTTTTATAGGAGCATCACAGTCTAATTTTCAGAAAGGCTGAATTCAATTTTTTAAACCTAGTAAGTTTTAAACAAAAGTAATTGAGAGAATGGTTGTAGATTTTACTAATACAAACGTGGCCTCTCTCTCAATCTCTCTCTTTTTTTAACACCTCATTATGACCTTTCTACATAGCTGCATTTCTACGTAGTTTTTCCTATAGCATGGTATCTTCACTACAGTACTATTGGACTTCTTATGTGGCAACCCACATCTCTAAATTTACATGTTCCAAGGGACAGGATATATTAAAAATCTGCTGTCTTGGTCAAAGAGGTCATGGCGCCCTCGAATTCAGGAGGTGGGGGTGGGGACTAAGACTCTTTCTCTTAGTGGGAGAATTGTGAAAGGATTTGTGGTCACCTTTAATATGGCATGGGTAGCTAAATGAACAATAACACGCAAGTGATTCGTCTTTAACATAAGTGCACTCAGCAAAGATTTCCTTTGTTAAAATGATCAAAAAAATTAGGAAAACATTTGAAAAAATGATTTTCAATCAAAGTGATGATGCCATTGGATTGGCCTACGATTAGTGACTCAAAATATAGTTTCTGAGAATAACATTAACTGGCACTGTGTACCCTCAGAGAAAATAGAAGTAAGATTTTCTTTTTTTTTTTAAATTTTTTTTTCAATGTTTACTTATTTTTGGGACAGAGAGAGACAGAGCATGAACGGGGGAGGGTCAGAGAGAGGGAGACACAGAATCGGAAACAGGCTCCAGGCTCTGAGCCATCAGCCCAGAGCCTGACACCGGGCTCGAACTCACGGACCGCGAGATCGTGACCTGGCTGAAGTCGGACGCTTAACCGACTGCGCCACCCAGGCGCCCCTAGAAGTAAGATTTTCGACTAAGTTTTTCTGAAAGAAGAAAAAAGAAGATCTTTTATCACTGACAGATAATCGCATGGTTTGTTTTCCTATTCCAAATGAATCAATTGTTCAACACTATAGATTATTTTTATACTTAATTGTCCCAATTGCATTTAATTTTTAATGAGGATTCACATGAGGTTTGAAATAGGTTCACCATAGTGAGGTTTTGGATGCATTTACAATATAAGCATTGAGTAATATAAGCATGAGCATATATTAAGCTTAAGTGATATAAACATAATGCTTATATAAATATAAGCATAAGTTAAGTAATATAAACTCTTAAAGTCTAGCATAGATTCCAAAATCAGAGAGATAATTAGTATTTGAGAATAAACTGCTATATTACAGCTAGAGCCCTGAGGTGGTCTTGACTTTCTTCCTAGGTGATAAGTAACATAACTCTGTAATATAGAGAAATGCAATTACTGTATCTCTTTTGTTTAAAATAACCATGAATTGCTGCACCTGGGTGGCTCAGTTCGTTTAGTATCCAACTCTTGATTTTGCCTCAGGTCATGATCCGAGGGTCGTGGGATTGAGCCCTGCATCATGCTTCACACTGAGCATGGAGCCTGCTTGAGAGTCTCTCTCTCTCTCTCTCTCTCTCTCTCTCTCTCTCTCTCTCTCTCTCCCTCCCTCCCTCCCTCCCTCCCTCCCTCTGGTCTTCTCCCCTGCTTGCTCTCACTCTCCTTCTAAAATAAAGTAACTGTGGATTAAATTTGAAAAGTAACTATAGAAAAAGGAAGGAGAAGCTGATCTCAATGTCCAAACACACAGTTGGTGCTCCTAGGCGTTCTTTTTGCCACTTTTTAAAAGGTAGTTCTACTTATGAAGGTTGGTAAACCCCATATAATCCCAAAGTGAGCCAATGAATATTTTGTATGGGAAAGTTATTCTTTTTTTACAAGGAACATTTTTCCTCTGTGTACCTTCAGGAAGAACTTTTTTTTTTTGGTAAATATTTTATTTATATTTGAGAGAGAGACAGGCAGTGCATGAGTTGGGGAGGGGCAAGATAGATGGAGACAGAATATGAAGCAGGCTCCAGGCTCTGAGTTATCAGCACAGAGCCCGATGAGGGACTTGAACCCACGGACCGTGAGATCATGACCTGAGCCAAAGTCACTTAACTGACTGAGCCACCCAGGCACCCCAGGAAGAACTTTTTTGATTAAAAGTTTCATGTGCTTTATTATGGTGCCTAATTATCAGTCACTCTTGCTTTTATAGGTAATCAACTATAGAAAACATAGGGGCATTTCAAACTTGGAACACACAACCTATGAAGTTATAACTTATGAGAGAGAAGATTAAATAATCTTATAAGAGCAAGAGGTCAAATTTCAAAATGACTTTATGAAATCCATCAAAAATATTTTTCAAATGTCCTTCACATGAGGGATACAACATTTTGCTTCCAGGCAATGACAGTGATGATTGAATTAATAGGCACCAGATTTTTGTTCTCTATTTTGAAAATTTTGATTTTCTAGGATTAAAATTACTTACCTCCCCCTAATGTGATTATGTGATTTGTTTAAACTGAATTAACTCAAATATGTAGAACTGGCCTTCCTATCTACCAAAGTCCCTAATATTTGCTAATATTCTTCCCAACTTGTAAAGAATTTTCTACTTCTCCTCAAACCAAACCAACCCCGAGTCAACAATGGGATTGGAAGTGGATGTAGTTTATTTTTTCTAAGATAATGATTTTTTAAATTATAAGTTTTACCAGAAGCACCTCTATCTGGAACCTATAGAAGTATTTCCTTCAGGAAACTGATATGTCATCCATGTTTCATAGGTGCTTGAATCCTCACAGAGTGTTGGAGATATTTTTTCCCTTCCTTGTCTAAAACACTAGAGTTTTAAGTTTCCTCTGACCTGTTTATAAATAATGAAGACTGGGGCCCTGCAGTCTGCTCCCTTTTTATTTATCAACATTTAATGGAAATAGGGGGAAAGAAAGGAGAATGCATGCTGTTTGCTATTATCTTTACAAATGACTTGTTAGCCTTTTATTTGTCTGCTCATGCTTCAAACACTCAAAGGACATTTTCAGAATCTCAGTAGATGAAGGTTCAATCTTGAAATGACTTGACAGGCTGTATCTTCCTTAAGAGATTTTGACATGATATTAAGCCATAGTTACAAGCCAATACTTGAATGGGAAGCCCTGGGGAAATCTTTTAGAGCTGGAACATAGCATTTACAGCAGGAGGCAGGTGTCTGCATCAGTGAAGCAAACAACAATATGATATATTTAGTATTGAAAATGGAAGCAAAACTACTGATTCTTTACCACTGGGGACAGTGGAAGAAGTTGAATGAGGAAAAAAATTATCTTTTGGGGCTCCTGAAAATGTTAATTTAGTGACAGTATGAAATATACTCTCATCACGGCAGGTGCACCCAGAACCAGGTGCCGCTCTCAATATTGTCTTTGAATTTATGTGTTTCTTTTGCAGTGATAGGATGTGAAGCAGCTGTACTGGCCATGTGGAGAGAAAGCAAAAAGCTTTTAATTAGCAATAAGAGGGATGTTAATTTCTTTTGGGATCTCACTCTCTGTGTCTCTGTCTCTCTTTTTGTCTTTGCACTTTTATTAGTACCTTAGTGGGAGTTTCTGTGTGTCTCCAAAAGCACAAAGACAATCAAGCAAGCAACATAATATGGTAGATTCAGGGCAGAGATGATGTGTTTTTGGTGAGTAAATTTAAGAAGCCTAGATAAAGTGTTTTTGGAGATTAAATCCACAACAAAGATCATATGACTACCTTGAACATTCTTTTACTAATAATATCATGTGATCAAATTAAAAGATAAAACGTATCCATTATTATAGTAACTTTGTCTGATTTAAATTTTTTTAATGTTTATTTATTTTTGAGAGAGAGAGATAAAGACAGAGTAGGAGTAGGGGAGGCTAAGAGAGAGAGAGGGAGACACAGAATCTGAAGTAGACTCCAGGCTCTGAGCTGTCAGCACAGAGCCCAATGTGAGGCTTGAACTCATGAATCCTGAAATCATGACCTGAACCAAAGTTAGACCTTTAACCAACTGAGCCACCAGGCCCCCCCACTTTGTCCAGTTTTTAAAAGTCTGATCTATGGATATATGGAGCAACTAATTATAAAGGTTTAATTTTAAATCTACCATGTTTAAGGATAAAGCAATCCAATAGCTAAAGTGTTGCAACATAAGCAGGGTATTTTTCTCATGATATTATTATGGTATATACTTTTTGTGCTTTTTGTGTGAATGGTCTACATTTTTCAGTTATTAATCAGTAACTAGCAGTTATTAATCATTAGTCACTATATCTGAATATATATTTAAATATATATACATATATATACAAATATATATATATATATATATATATATATATGCACTCTTATAGATCTGGAAAAACACAATTTATGTAAAAATTGTTCCATGATTGTGGCCATCTGATAATTAGACACAGATTTTTATTTTTTTTAACTAATAATACTAATATTTTTCTTTTCCCTCATTTGATTTCTGGAATTTTAGGATTACAAGGAATTTTTTCACACAATATTTTGTAATATTTGTGTAATATTTTAATGCTTTAAACTATATTTTTATTTTTAAGTAAACACCTCTTCATTTTGATCTTTCCAACATCAGACATCTCTCTTTCTTCCTGTACTTAGATGCCCTATGTTTGCACCACAAAACCACAAAGAATGTTTAGTAATCCACTAGTAAATGGATTGATATGAATGGGTATGTGTGATTGCATGATCATGTTTTAAATGGTTTAAATATTTCTTTCTTTTTAATTTTTTAAATGTTTATTTATTTTTGAAAGAGAGAGACATATTGTGAGCAGGGGAAGGGCATAGAGAGAGGGAGACACAGAATCCGAAGCAGGCTCCAGGCTCTTGAGCTGTCAGCACAGAGCCTGATGTGGGGCTGGAACTCACAAATGCGAGATTATGACCTGACCCGAAGTCAGGTGCTTAACCGACTAAGCCACCCAGATGCTCCTGTGGTTTAAATATTTCTTTTACATTTCTTTCAAAAACTAGATTCTGAATGTCATGACTATAACATGGACAAAAAATAGGTCAAGCTAAGCCCAGTTGAGTTGGAAACCTTGACTTGGTATGGTTCTTAAAATTGTGTACCTTTAGAACCAGAAGGGTGAAATTGCTAATCAGAAAAGGAGACAGCCAAACAAAGTCAAAGACAGGAAAAATAAAAGCATATGTATAAGTCAGTGAGAAGGCTGATCTTGCTGGAAAGTAAGAATGAATGTGAAAAATTACTTTCAAATACATTTGGATTAACATGACTTGACATTAATGAACATCTGGAAATTTAATTCTCTGAGCATCCACTTGATGTGGTCAAATTATATAAATAAATTTAAAATGATGAGTTATAAAATTATGACAGGAACTAATAAGTAGTGGTAGAAATGGCAAAGAGTTTGACAATTAGCAAACATGGATTTTGAGTTTTGGTTAAGCTCTATCAATCAATAGCTATGAGTTTTATTATTTGAAAATGAGGGCAACAATACTTCCATCATAGGTGTGTTTGATGATTAAACAGATATTTTTAGATGCTGCATTTGGTGGATTATAATCAAGGAACAGAATTTTCCCCTACCACTACATTAAGCCCATTCTATTGTGTCAAAAATCTTTTACTCAATAACATCTCGAGAAAATCCAGTAACTTCTAAGTACTAGGAACTATAAAAACAGACTTGTCTATGAACACATTACATCAAACTTTAAACTCAGATCCACTTACAAGCTCCTCACATTTGCTCATCTGAGGCCTGGCCAGTGACGTGGAGACTAGCACTTGTGGAGGAGGTAGGTGTAGGAGGTTGCAGGACTGTGGTCTGTTCTTTTAATTTCCACTGCTCTCCCAGAGCAAGCACCTCTTCCCCCGGGCTACAGAAGGGAGAAGGAAGAAAAGTAAAAGCGCAATTTCTTTTTACTTGATTGATGAGATAGTTCATATAATTCCCAGAAGACCCCTTAAAACCCACCTCTTCATTCCTACCACTGGAGTTTCAATGATAGGATTCCTCCGCCCCAGCTGAATGGATTCCTTTGTAATGATTTCAGTGTAGCCATTTTCCTCAATATCCATCCCCCCCCCCCCATATAAGTAAAATGCAACGTTACACCTACCAAATAGTAGCAATGAAGCTTGCCTAGCTGCTCCCTCTCGTACTCCCTTGCTATTATGGGCGGCCTTCTGATTTCAAGCTTTCCCAGTTGAGACATAAGTACCAGTTTCATGTCGCTGCTCTCATCAAATGGGCATGTGAATTTTTACAGCTCTGAACATATGTAGGGAGGTGTGCAGTGAAGTCTTCACTCGTTGCAACCTCGATGTTTATAAGCTGCTTCCTAGGACCTCCTAGCTTAGGTTGAGAAAAAGGATGAGAGGAAGTACACAGTCTCTTCCCTGATGCAGAGAAAATTACTAGATTTTTCTCTACATCTGTGATTTCCTTAAAGAATCGCCTCAAATACTTTATATGCCCTTATAAAAACAGTAGATATACGGGGGCAGGTAATAGAGGAATTAAAATTTGGGGCACCTCTTAATTAGACCTACAAAGTTATCCTCAGCTTTGAGGCTATAGTTATATTCTGGAGTGGGAAAACACTCTCTCTCTCTCTCTCTCTGATCTCTCTCTCTCTCTCTCTCTCTCTCTGATATATATCACTTGGAAGAGCTTTTCCCAACAAACCTTATTCTGCTGCATGATGGGATAGATACAGGTATCTCTAACCCTTATGAGGCATTGCCACATTTTCACTCTTCATCCCATTACTGGATACAGATAATGAAAATTTACTTTATACTCATATTATCTTTCCTTTTGTATCATAAAGTACACAGTAGAATATAAATGTACAGTGATGTTATTTATTTTTCGCTATTGAAAGGAAATTAATAAAACTGAAAAACTCCAATAAATCTGAAGCAATCATAAACAGCATCCAGTTCAATTATATCTTTTTACATATCTTTGAGGCATAGAGAGAAGAAATTAACTGATAGGGTCTCACATTGTATACATAGTAAACCTGACATTAGAAAAATATCTACAGCTTTCTGGTCCTCTGATGGTTCTACTAAGCCAGAAAGACCCCAAGTAAATGCTTTTGTAGGAATCCTTATATTGCCTTTTCATAAATATGCTTTTGTGACAGTATGTTTTGTTCCTGTGTGACTACTCACTGTTTACATAGAAATCATTGGTTAAATTATTAGTCTAAAAGGTGTTATCAGACACCTAATTTTCTAAAGTGGAACCAAAAGTTTCAAATTTTTTCTGATATGTAACATCCAGCATTTGCCATAAAGTGTTTCATGTATTTTTATGACTATGAAACATCATAGAAGCATAAAATGGATCAACTAGTGTTTAATTAACTGAAATTGCTAGGTGAAATGAATTTGTACTTTGCTATTTGTCAACACGAGTGAACTTAGAAGTTCAACATGAATATTTTAACAGATGTGTTTTATGAAACAAGATAGTTAACTTGGAAAAACCAGCAGTTTCAGAACAGAACTGAGTTGATTCATTTTAAAACAGGATCTAACTTTTTTTTTGTTTGTTTCTGAAGTCAGCAGTAATTCAGGATTAATTTGGTCCTGTGGGTAACTATTAATTCTATCATGGAAAACAGAATATTTCAAAATCTTATAAAAAGTTGCCAAGCCTGCCTTTGCCATACAAATGTACAAAGCATTTATTGCAAGATAAATATTAAAATATACTCAGAAAAGAGAAAAGCTTGCAAAAATTGAGTTAAACTACTACCACGTTTGCATAAACATTTTATAACTATGAATTTCTATCTAGTATTTATATCACTTTGTATTCTATGAAGGTCTTTCAGAAGAGCTACCTCATTTCAGCGTTGCAACAACCAGGGCATTTAGGCATGACGAGCAAATTATTTCTCTGTCTCTCTCTCTTCCTCTCTCTCTCTTCCTCTCTCTCTCTCTCTCTCTCTCTCTCTCTCTCTCTCTCTCTCTCTCCGTATTATACATGGAGTAATCCCCACCTAATAAACTACTTCTTAAACCTCATACAATTTGCTAATGTTGTATTAGATACTTTCCGTACGGTGTTTTTAATGCTCAAAAAACCAGTGAGGCAGCTCTTATTATCCACATTTACTGGTGAGGAAACTAAGATTCAGAGAGCATAAAATTGTTATGTTCTACAGTATGATACTACTTCTAATGTAAATCAAGGTTGAGCTTTTAGCTGCTTCTATCCCCTCCTGCCCCTTAAAAAACAATTCAAGCATTATTGCCTGTATGAAGCCTCTTCTCAGTTTTATTGCTTTTCTTTCTGCCTTTTCATGATATAAATTAATGATAACAATGGCAGCACTGTATTTATATTTTAAGTTCAAATTATATCACAAGCTTTCTGATAAGCACTTCTCTTCTGTAATGGCAATTAGACCTAGTAATGTTACATTTTTATTGCGCTGATGTCATGTATGAGGAAATGGAGGCAATGATTGAATGAGCGGGTTGATTGCTAATTATATGTTCTCTCTGTTCGTATGGAATCTAGTGCTTGTCTCCACATGAGTTGGTGGTGGCTAAACATTCTTATAAACACTAAGAGATGAATATGTATGTCAGGATCCCAGAGAATCCCTCTTTCACTTCTGTGTAGAAACCTCACTGTTTGTAAGCTGAGCCAATATTTATGAATTTTGAATCAAAAAGGGAAAGAAGGATCCAGTATCTTTTGGGGGTGAAGTTGCACGATGTAATATGGCTGATCTGTCCTATCATATGTGTATACTCACACAGTGAAAGATGGTTTGAGAGAATAACAAGCAGCGAAAAGAAGCTGAATAGTCAAAAACGGTATAAATGTCAGTAATTAAGTTCTTGGACTGAGATGTTTTTGGATCTCAGCTGTCGCGTTGTCTTTCCTGCGGTTTAGTTACATGAGCCCATAAAGTATTCTCACTCTCTCTTTTTTTTTTTTTATTTACACTGGCAAAAGAGTTGTGTCTACTTTAAAAAAAAAAAAGCTAATACAGAATGTTTCCCTTATCGTCAAAGAGGAGTGCATTTATATCTAACAAATGTTTTATAAACTAAAACTTGCTTTGTCTATTATAACTAATAATCCTTTATAATTTATATTTGGTATAAATGTCCAAATTTTATAATCTCTTCCTGCTATGTAGTCTTCCATGATGCCATGTAACCCAATTCACTGATAGATAATAACTGCTGATGTCCCATACACTGTTCTTATAAAGTTGTATTAAAAAAATTTTTAATGTTTATTTTTGAGAGACAGAGACAGACAGAGAGAGAGAGAATGAATGGGGGAGTGTCAGAGAGAGGGAGACAAAGAATTTGAATCAGGCTTCAGGTCCTGAGCTGTCAGCACAGAGCCCCATGCAGGGCTCGAACCCACAGACTGCAAGATCATGACCTGAGCCGAAGTCAGATGCTTAACAGACTGAGCCACCCAGGTGCCCCTAAAGTTGAATTTTTTATAATGGAAACTAACAGCGAGGCATCGCCCTGGTGCACACTATCAAGTAGCTCATTTATTATTTGCGTTAATTTGCAAGATGTTTTCTAATTTACTTATTTGCCCTTATTTATATGTCAAGCGTGCATAAATTTTACATCTTTAAAACCATAGGTAAGATGCATGTTAATTTTATAATACATGTGGAAAATTGGTGGCAAGAAACAATATGCTCATTTTTGCAGTAGACAAACTCAAAGTTTAGGCAGCGAATGCTGACTCTGTTAACATTTAGGGCTGAAATACTATATTCTTTTTTTTTTTTTTTTTTTTTTTTTTTTTTTTAAATTTTTTTTTTCAATGTTTATTTATTTTTGGGACAGAGAGAGACAGAGCATGAACGGGGGAGGGGCAGAGAGAGAGGGAGACACAGAATCGGAAACAGGCTCCAGGCTCTGAGCCGTCAGCCCAGAGCCCGACGCGGGGCTCGAACTCACGGACCGCGAGATCGTGACCTGGCTGAAGTCGGACGCTCAACCGACTGCGCCACCCAGGCGCCCCTGAAATACTATATTCTTTATTTGTTAATTCATAATTTGCTTACAAAGGAGACTAGGTATATTATAGAATATTTGTATTTTGAGGATGATGATATAGATAATTTTTAAGACTTTCCAATAAAATTACAATCCGTAGCCCTTTTAGAGATCTTCCTGTATGGATGAAGTGGTCTGACCAATTTGGTCAATTTTTAGTTTCTATATGATTTTGTAAATCTTTATATTTGGTTTTACAAATGGGAAATTTTTATTAAGATTAATAATTTCATTTTCTTTATACATGCACATATTGTATTTGCTGCATTTTATTACAGAGCTTAAATATTATCATCTTACCAATAAATTAGAAGAGTGATGAATTAACTGGATTTTTCTCTACCATTGTACAACAATTTACTAAATAGATTTTTTGCTGCATCTGAGGGAAAATGGTTGAATGTGACTCATTCCCTACCCTTAAATAGTACAAGTTAAAGATGCTAGGAAAGTGATAACACTGCAATGTAGAGTGATGAATACTGTAACAGAGGAGAGCACTAGGAGAGATGAAAATACAAAGAAGTGGAAAAAAAGGACACCAATTTAAATCTGATGTAATAAGAATTGGCTTCACAGGGAAGGTGACACTTAAGTTGTCCTGAAGGTCAAGCAAGATTTCTGGGCAGATGAATAGTTTGGCTAGAAGGATATACATGTCACCAAGAGTATAAAGAAGAAAGAATAAGTGGGATGCTATTTATTTGTAAGTGACTGGGAGTGAAGACAATTTAGTTCACACTTGATATATAAAATCTTGAACAAATATGAGAAAACAACTAGAACGCTGTACATGACAACATAAAATCATAAATAGATGATAATATAGTCAAAATGACATAAGTGCAAAAGTAGAATTTGTTTGTTCCAAGGAACTAAAACAAGAGTAAGAAATTGCACTGGCGTGCATCTACGAAACACCAGTCCTGAGGCCCTGCCTTGCAACCTGACCCATCTACACACCCAGCCCTGACTTCTAGCAACAGAAGAAAGCAATATTCTCAGAGGAGAGCTAATTACAGTTAAGTCTTGTTTATTTTATTAAAAACATGTATATGTGTTTACTATGACAAAGGGAGTAGTATTTAGGTTGAGATACTTAAGTCGGGGGCCTCTGAGTGACTCGATAGGTTAAGTGGCCAGCTTTTGATTTCAGTTCAGGTTATGATCTCACCACTCATGAGATCAAGCCCCTTGTGGGACTCCAAGCTGACAGTGTGGAGCCTGCTTGGGATCCTCTTTCTCCCTTGCTCTCTGCCCTTCCCCCCACCTGCATGCACATGTGCTCTCTCTCTGAAAATAAATAAATAAAAACATTTTTTAAAAAAAGAAATACCTAAGTCAAAAGGGGCCTTTGGTGGATCGAAATTAGCAAAACTAGCAAAGGTTTAAGAGAGGAGGTACTGTCTATTTGCTCAGTTTCTGAAGTAATCAAGTGCTGTCTTTTGAATTGCATTCTAAAATGAAATTAGACTTCAAGTCTAACTTATGGTCAGTCAGATATCAAACTACTTTTTTAACAAAGATCTTCAAGTTTCCTTGTAGCTTTTTTTTCTGAAAATATCAGCAGTTGTTTGTTTATATTTATCGCTAGCTCTCTCTCTACTTGCTGAGAAATAGCCACGGAAGGTCTTTATTTTTTTAAATAAAGCTTAAATATAATCAAAGGCACATTACTTCCCCCACCCGCACAGTATTCAGTGATTGGTTCTCCAGATATAAATAAGCAATAATTTATCACTCTTAATCTAGGAGGAAAACTTTGTTTACTCTCTAATTGAATGTGTATAAATTTTTTTGTCTAAAAAAGATTCAGATACAACCTCTGAAACTATCAAATACAATACGCACAGCCAATCACAGGTTTTTAGTAAATTTGATGAAAACATGAATGCCAGATATTCCTAATTGAATTCAGTCTTGAGTTAACATTAATTCTAGTCTGTAAAGAGGTCTGCAAAAGATAATGAAGATGTGTGTCTTTTTTTTTTTTTTTTGCAGTTTACACATATTTTGAAAGACAGTTTCAGAGCAATTGGAAGTCTTTGCAGCTAACAGCACTCTTTTTCTTGACAATACTTACCTTGACACTTCTATTACAAGTGAGTGAATGAGTTACTTCTGCTAATATTCAGAAAATGTCTCAGCAGGATGAAAAATAATCATATTTAAGAACTTGTATGGAGATGTTTTACATACCAGGTAGCTGCAGTGATCCCTGGTCTGTTCAGAAGAAAATGTTCACGACTTAAATATGTAGGCAGTGTTCTCACCCATCCCTGATCTCTGCACAAAAGTATTGATTTCATTAAGGATGCAATATAGCCCAGAGTCTTTAAGCAAACACATTTCCCCCCAAAAAAAATCAAATAGAGGAATAGGCAAAGAATTCTCTTTCATCTATAAATTATAAAGCCAAGTTCGAAAAATTCACACTACTTGAAAAGGAGTATTTGATTTCTTCTGTAATGAAATGTAAAAAAAATAAATCTCAATACGGACTCCCTTGAATGATGAAACTTTAATATTCTTAATAATACAAACCCAGGATTCTATGTGCAACCACTTTTAATTGGAAACTAACAGTAAGATCTACAAACTGTATAAGCAGTCAGTAGCAAATTTTACTTCAGAATAAATATTAATTGACTGGACATTTTTTTCAGGAAAAAATAATGTTAAAATCTATAAGCACATGCACACACACACCCCACTTTCCTTAAGTTACCATCATTTTCATCATTTTACCTAAGACCTATTCTCTCTTCTCGTTTACAACGTAACAGTAATGGCTCGGAAAATGTGGAGACAAAAAAGAACAAATCCTTGACATTTTTCTCCTATTATTCTGTTTAAAATGAGAAATCGGAACTCTGTAGTCAGTACTTATCTTTAAGTGATATTAAATGAGAGTAGTGACAAAAAAGGACAAGTGTAATAAATCTCTGACAATAGCTCCTTGGAGGACTGTATCAATTTCTTACTGTATTATTTTTAATGTTCGTTTGTTTATTTATTTTTGAGAGACAGTGAGAGAGGAGCATGAGCAGGGGAGGGACAGAGAGAGAGGGAGACAAGGAATCCGAAGCAGGCTCCAGACTCTGAGCTGTCCGTACAGAGCTGGATGCGGGGCTTGAACATGTGGACCACGAGATCATGACCTGAGCCGAAGTCAGACGCTCAACCGACTGAGCCATCCAGACGCCCCTCAATTTGTCACTTTAAAGCCATTCAAAATCCTCATTCCTCCTCTTTTTGTTTTTAATTTTTACTCTTATGGCTGGAAAGCTAATATATTTTCCTTCTCGCATTCCCTGCTAATAATGGTGATTGTGTAAAAGAGGTTTGGCCAGTGAAGAAAAGGTGAAAATGCTTGGGTAGGACATTCTTTTTTTTTTTTTTAATTTTTTTTTAACGTTTATTTATTTTTGAGACAGAGAGAGACAGAGCATGAACGGGGGAGGGGCAGAGAAAGAGGGAGACACAGAATCGGAAGCAGGCTCCAGGCTCTGAGCCATCAGCCCAGAGCCCGATGCGGGGCTCGAACTCACCGACCTCGAGATCGTGACCTGAGCTGAAGTCGGACGCTTAACCGACTGAGCCACCCAGGCGCCCCTAGGACATTCTTTTAAAAAATAAAAATAAATAATAAAAGGTAACATTCTTATTGGAGAGAATGCCTTTCCCTTCCTTTTCGCCTTTACTTTTTCCTGCCTGGAACTCAGATCCAAAACTGGAATAACAACAGCTATGTTCTGTCTATGAGTTGAATGCCCCAAGTTCACAAAGAAAAAGAAAAGTGTTGCTTCTGTGCTAACTCCCCTTCAATCTTGGGCATCGTATCTCCAAGTCTCCTGTTGCTTTAGTGCCTAAACCTTATCTGAGATTTAGATAAATAAATTCATAACTTGTTTGTGCTGTTGTAGTTTTCCATTAATTGTAGAAATACAGCTAAAATTAGACATCAACAGGAATAAAATGATATAATCAGTCCATCCTCTATAGGCAGGAAGATCTTTTCCAAAACTACGATTCATTTCTTTGATTACACATTATGTTCAGAAAAATCAAGGGACATGTTTTTGTGCATATTTTCTTCAATTATAATTTGATATAACTCCAATCATACAATTCTCTTCCAAGTTTGCCTTGTGATATGTGAACCAACTAGACATGTCAATTTTCTGGGTGGAATTGTTCCACTATTTTTGTTGTGCTTGTATCTTCTTTCAACCACTCACAATTTTTTCAAATCACCCTCCAAAACATGGGAGGGGGGCCATACAAAAAATAAAACACCATGAAAATATAGTTATTTGTATATTGCTATCATGATTATTCATATTTTGAGGGAAAAGCAAGTAGGAAAATAATCCAAGAAATACTTAGGAATGGGATCTAGTCTTATAGGAAGGATTATAGGTGACTTATTTAGGCTTCCTACTTGCTACATGTACTTCATATGCCTGCTTGTTTAGGTGGACATTAGTTATTATTTATATGATAGTCATGTAATAATAGGGCCAAATCATTTTACTATCTTATTTCCAAGTTAGTTGTGAATATATATGTTCATTTGGATTATTGATGTACTGTTAATCTGGGTGAATTTATGGCTACTTTAAACCATACTTGTACTTCGTAGTTTAAATGCATTTTAAAAAATTTAAACCATGCATTTATTCAAGTTTCATTTCTTTATTAAATAGCATTTCACTTGATCTATTCCTGACATTCCATGATAATTCCATGTAAATTATACCATTAGAAAAGCATACATTATTTGATTTTTAAATATTTACTTTCTTGAATAAAATACCAACCTTGTTTCTACTAGAAATTCTGTAACAAGAAATGTATGACAAAAAATACCAGCATCAGTATAGTCTATTTCTCTTTTTAGTTCCTGAATATCATTAAGGAAGAAAATTAGTCTGGTAAGTTTTTCCACAATTTTTGAATTTGTATGAATTTAGATTCTCTGCAATGACTAGATAGCAATATTAATTCAACCACGGATGCTCAGTGTATGCAGGCTAAAGGACAATCCAGCTATAAAAAGTCCTATTTCAGTAATGCTAACGATTTCTGGCTTCTCATTTCTTGTAATTTAAGAAGTAGCCTGCAGACTTTCTTATTATGCCTGTCACATCCACCATTATATCCCCATACCTATGAAATGTCTGTAGCAATGCCTTTAAGACCCCAATTGCATCTGGGAAGTGATGATGCACACTTCATTCAGAATTCAGAATTCAGGGGTACAACAAGTCAACTCTTGTTCCTTCCTTTCTGTAAAACAGTTTGAAATGACTAATAGATAACAAATTTATAAGATATATTTACAATTTCTTTGTGCTAAGAAAAAATATTTATAATAATATGCCTTATATCCCTGGTACCATAAAAGAAAGATCAAGACATTAGAATTAAAACCCTCCCAACTTCAAATTCATGTATTCCAGTTTGGCAATTCAACATCAATTTTACTACACAAAGTACATGCATAAGCAGTTTTTACGTAACCCAATCTATTGCCGTTTTATTTTACAACTTTAAATAAATACCCATATAAAGTTCTTTAAATGTAAAGATTGCTTAATTTTTAAAAGTAACTCCATTTTAGGATGGCTTGGAAGTTGTTTTTTTCCGCATCAAGTTAGAGAAGAGATGAACTGGTTATTTTCCTAAGGCTTCCTAAGGTTATTTTTGTAATTCATGTGACTATTGCTGCCAAGATATGCTAAAAAAACAATTATGCGGTAACCAGATTCTTACAGTTTCAGTACTGAAGAAAAGTAACAAAAAAAAACCCTTCAAAAATAAATCAAAATAAAAATAAAATCAAAGCAGAAATAATTCTCCATGTAAAATATAGTCTACTCCATTCAATTTGAAAATATGTATTATAATTATTGAAATATACATGAAGAGAAAGTTGCTGGCAGTGGTTAAGTTCTAGTAGTGGTCAAAGTTTGTTATCAACAGCTAATGTTAAAATCTGAGTGTAATGTTACCACTTACACGTTGTAAAGTCTTGAGATATTTAGACAGCATCCTGTTGCACCAAAGTTCCCATTGAAAAAATAAGAATTATAACAGTTGTTGCAAGAGTTGATGAAAAGAATTCATGTATGGTTATTCTCCTGAGTAAGCACTGTATAAATATTAGCTGTTAATATTATTTGCTCTTTCCTTGAATTAACTTCCATTCAAAAAAATTTTTTTTTCAACTGAGAAGAGTTAATTATGATTAAAGCTGTTTCCCAACTACATGTGCTCTGGAACTCATCCTTATCAAATATTCCGCAAAATCAGGCTTCTGATTGAAGAAAGCCCTATTCCTTCAGTGGATATTCACAGATAAGGTTGCCAGAAAAAAACAAAGTTGCCCAGTTAAATTTGCACATTCTTGATTAGGGTCTCTAGGTAAAATATGTCCAACTGAATTTGAATTTCAAATAAATAACAAATATTTTTTTAGCATAAAAATGTCCCAAATATTGTGTAGGATATGCTTACTATAGGACACATAATTATTCATTGTTTATCTGAAATCCAAATTTAACTGAATATTCTGTATTTTATTTGCTAAATCAGGCACCCTTATTTACATTAAATTAGCATTTAATAAAACATTATAAACAAACATGTTTAACTTGATTGAACCCAATTATTCATAAAATTTATCTGACCACAGAACAGTTGTTAAAGGTCATATCTATTTGTACACTGATGGACAAAAATCTGGAATAGTTCTTTTGGTTTCATAACTTAATTTTGTAAGTAAGAACAATGAAAGAAGCTAATGTGCTGAATTTTTCCTGACAGAAGAAATCAGGTGTCAGTCCCCTAATCAGGTTGATCACGCTCTCTGTTTCTTCCAGAAAAATTAAGTCCTGTTCTTTCATTTTTGTTTTTAGTGCTCTAAGAGTTTAAAATCACTTCTGCTTTGTAAAATTCACTGAATTGTACATATATGCATTTAGATGTCAGTGACTTTTTGCACATATTATCTTATTGACTTTATTCATATTATCCACTTTAAATTATCAACTTTTACTTTTTACTAGAAATGTATTGGCTGAATAAACTATAGAATGGTAAACTTCCAATTTATTGCATCAGATAGATTGAATATACATTATAAATACATATATACATAAGACATCTAAAAACCCATTTAAATTCATTATGGAATCATGGAAAAAGTTACATCAGAAATTCCAACATCATAGAATAATTTCTATCCACACATCCTAATTTGCTAGCGCAGTCAAGAAACAAGAAGCCACCAGATACATAAATAAATCTCTTTTTATTTTAATAGAAGTTTTGGAAAGCAAACATGAGTATGGGGGATGTGATTGAAAGAATGAAAAAGATATAATTTATGAAAAACTTGTATTTTGTATTTCTGTATTTTAGCAAAATATCATAGAATATTTTGGTCAAGTCATTTATAGATTGATGTAATTTCCATTTTATTTTCTGAATTAACAGCCATGCTAATTCATAATATAAAATAATATATTTTATTGTTCTAAAGCTAAAATATTGGTCACACAATGGTTTCAGTCTTCCTTCGTCACAGTGTATGTCTGTCTTCTAGAGACATTGCTTTAAAATTTTTAAGCCAATCTATTTCTTATAATAATTTTGGTGGAATTTAATGGCCTGTCCATGCAAGGTTGTGTAATCCTAAAAAACGATTTAAAGTCAGGAGTATTTGAGAAAGCAGATTTTTTTATATTTTCTTTCAACGCGTGGGTGTTCATGTAACTTAAGAAAACCATTCCTGGGCAGTTCATGTAGTGTGATACATTTTTAAAGTTCATGTTTTCCCTAGAAAATGTTTGAAGCCCTATAGTGAAGATTAAATTCTTGATCCCTCTTGCATGTGATAAACCCCAGCTTGTCTAGTAGTTTAAAGCCAAAGGCATCCTTAAAATAACAGGTGCATGACTCTTGAAATTAGCAGTTTTTAATATTTCTGTTTAATATAATTGTTTAGAATGCCTAGAGTTATATCATCATGGTAACCTGTTTATGTATTTTCCTTTTAAATATTTACTCTTGTACGAGCCTCAGGGCTGTGTATACTTATTCTCTGCAGAAATAATCAATATAGTGTATTTACTGTATTTTCCTAAAACATGTAAATGTATAGGTAAGATGAAGACTATCATGTTAGAGGAAATATTTGTATGTAAACGTTTAGATGAGAATATGTCTATAGTAGCAACATTTGAACATTTAAATATATGTTATTAATTTTATATTCTCTCTTTATGTTAGTTTTTTACCCTCTTGATTTAAAAAATCAGTTTCTGGGGCGCCTGGGTGGCTTAGTCGGTTGGGCGTCCAACTTCGGCTCAGGTCATGATCTCGCGGTCCGTGAGTTCGAGCCCCGCATCCAGCTCTGTACGGACAGCTCAGAGTCTGGAGCCTGTTTCGGATTCTGTGTCTCCCTCTCTCTCTGACCCTCACCTGCTCATGCTCTGTCTCTATCTGTCTCAAAAATAAATAAATGTTAAAAAAAATTAAAAAAAAATTAAAAAAAATAAAAAAAAATAAAAAATCAGTTTCTTATTTTCTAAAAATCTTTGTTTCCTGTGTTCTGAGAAATTTATTTCTGGCCATTAGCCAATCTTTGTGTTTGAAAAATTATTTGCAGTAACTGGAATTTCCATGGCTAAATTATGTTAACTAAATTCTGAAGACTACCAAAACTGGCAGAAACAATAATGAATCTGTTACGAATGAAAAACAGAATAAATTAACAATGAAATCTTAATTGAATAAAATTACTCTTTGAACTCATTAATTAAATGTATTTCTTATATAGCATTGTCTAAACATAAAGATAGCCTATTACCTACTTTTATGTCATATTAGCTATTACTTGTGATTGCTCCAGCAAGTCCAGTGTTAACTGCTTTTTCATGACAAACCAATTATTCCTCATATTATGGGATTCAATTATTTAGAGAAAAAAATATTGAATGTTTTAAAAGTGATATACTGCCGAACATTTAATTACTATAATATTGTATCCGATATGATTTGGTCATGATAAAAGGCTTTAAAAATCAACATTGACATAATAAGATTGTTAAATAACTTTTATGTAAAACTGCACCATTTAGAGCAATAAGTAGGATATGTTACTTATAGTGTGATGTATTACCTCCCCCAAATCCAAAAAAAATCTATCACAATTTCTGATAAGTTGATTATCTTCATAAAAATTACATCAACTGGAAACTAATTCAACAATCATACAACTAAATAAGCCATGATTGATAATTCCAACAATACTCTGATTTGAAGAAAACTCAAAATTGTCAATTTAGTTTTGTTGATTCTAATAGAAATGAAAGTTAAACTATATGTTGACAACAATGATTTACATTTGTGGCTGAAATTTTGATACCAAAGCCCCATGTTTGTGATAAAACAAACTTGTGTCTGTTCATCTCTTCTTACCCAAGTTTCCACATTATCATATATTTCATAACTATATTATACCTAGATGAAAAAATAAGCATATTATGTTTTATGCATTTTCTTCTATCACTTACTATAACAGAAAGTATTTCTTCCAGAAGTCATTATATCTGAAGAGATTTGAAACAGATAAAATCCATTGTGCAACCAACTGAAAGTTTAAAGCGATGAGGAACATTTTTTAGATTTTATGACATGCTTTAAACTATACTTAGGATTATGTATTTCTGTTGTGCAGAAAGGTTCCAATTTTAAAATCTAGTATACATTCAAGATAAGCTAACATTCATATCCCTGTCAAAATGGTGTGGTTTAGTTTTTGTGATTAGAGCAGAATTTAATGTTATCATGAAAGTTTTGATCTACATGATTATAATTAGGATAGTTATATGCATTATGATGAAATACTTTTCAGATTTTTTCTTTACTAATTCGTTTCCTTTAAATTTTTAAAAAATTAATGCCATTTTGTATATTTTCAACATTATCATATTTTTGAAGCTGGGAAATTTTTTTTTATTCACAGTATAAATTTTAATAACAGGAGTTTACTTTTTAGTAAATTCAATTTCTTTATATATTCCAATACTTATCTGAGAGTTAAGAAGTCTTATTTATCAGGGCACATGGGTGGCTCAGTCACTTGAGTGTCTGACTTCAGCTTAGGTCATAATCCTGCTGTTTTTGTGGGTTTGAGCTCCATGTAGGGTTCTGTGCTGGCGGCTCAGAGCCTAAAGTCTGCTTTGGATTCTGTGTCTCCTTCTCTCTCTGCCCCTCTCCTACTTATGCTCTGTCTCTCTCTCAAAAACAAATCAACATTAAAAAAAGAAGTCTTATTTACCATCTTATCATTTGTGTTTATCTTAAAAAGTTAAAAACAATTTTTTAATTTGTTTAAAAAAGTGAATGAATGATTTATATGTTCATGCTAATAAATATATAACATAGTGTTCAAGTGTATGCATTTAAGTATACAACTGGCAAAATTTTAACTTGTGAGATATTTAGAATTACAGGGGAAATAATGAGTTTTGAACAATCAATGAAATGAGTTTTGTGCTGATTTGTCACTATTTTGTGGAGCATGAAACTCAGAATCAGCTTTTCTCCTTAGAAAAGTACCAAGAGGATAAGTTAGAAAATGTTGTGTTCATAATTGAAATGTATTTTAAATATATGCATTTTATATGTGAATATATTAGATTCCTATTGCTGTAACAAATTACCTACACATTTAATAGATTAAACCAATGTAACTATATTTTTACATTTTTGGAGGTCAGAAGTCCAAATTCATCTGACCAAGCTGATGTCCTCATGATAATAGGTGTGGTTTCTTCTGGAGACACTAGGGGAATTCATTTCCTTGGTTTTCTTATTTTATAGAGGCTGTCCACAGCTCATGGTAACTTCTCCCATCTTTAAATGCAGCCATGTAATATCTCTGTCACTCTCTCTCTGCGTGTTTCTTTCTTTCTTGCTCTGCTTCTGAATCATATCAAATTCTATTCAGTAAACCGTCAGTGTAAGTGACTACTTGGACTTCTGATCCTTCTAAGGCACTAACAAGAAGTTGTCCAGCCATACTGTTCATTTTTTCTCCGCAGAACACTTGTAACAATAACACTTATTTTTGCTCATTTTACAAGCCAGCTGGCACCACATTTTGCTCTGCTTAGCTTCCCTAAGTTCTTCTTGGCTCTTCTTCACATGCCTTGTCATTCTGGTATCTTTTCTGAAGGATTAGTGCCTATATGAAATATTCCCATTCTCACTGCCACAACAGAGGACTAGAGAGTTATCAATAAATGAATTGTCCATCAAAATTCTGTTTATAACCAGTACACATAGTTGTATAACCAGTATAGTATACAACCATAGTTGTATAACCAATTGTATAACTGTATAACCAGTTGATAGTTTTAGCTCTTGCTTTTAGGTCTTTGGTACATTTAGAGCTAATTTTTTTTTAATTTTAATTTTAATTTTTTTTAATTTGGTGTAAGGTAAGGGTCTATATTTATTATTTGGGATGTAGACATCCAGTTTTCTCAACACCTTTTGTTGATATTATAAAATTTAAATAGAAAAAGGAAATAATATACTTTTTTTAAGTTAAATTGAGATATTCTGAGATTGAATTGAAAGCAAATTAGAGAGGTAGCAGTGTTAAGTGATTAGGAGCTCCTTTTAGTAATTTCACCAAGTTGGTAGATTGGAATAGGTTTATAGAAACAAAAATAGAGTAGGTGGATTAGAGATATTTTGGAAGCTAAACACAATATAATGGGGAATTTGCACTAGATGATGAGGGAGAGAAATACAAATGTTTCTAACAGCAGAAGGTGTATATATATATATAAAACAGAACAGATGGTAAGAGAGGAAGAAAATATTTAAGAATCTTAGAATTGCAGGTATATTTAAAAAACTTGTGTGTGTATATTATTGAAGTGTACAGTTGAGATATAATATTGCATTAATTTCAGGTGTACAACATAGTGATTCAACAAGTCTATATGTTATACTATGCTCACCACAAGTGTAGCTACAATCAGTCATCATACAAAACTATTACGGTACTATTCTCTATGCTGTACCTTTCACCCCATGACTTATCCATTCCATAACCAGAAGCCTGTACATCCTACTTCCTTCAGCCATTATGCCCATTCATCCACCCACTCCCCTCTGGAAACCAGCAGTTTGTTCTCTATGTTTATGGGTGTGTTTCTGCTATTTTTGTTTGTTCATTTTTTTGTAGATTCCACATATGAGTGGAATCATATGATATATGTCTTTCTCTGAGTTATTTCACTTAGCATTATGCCTTCAAGGTCCTACAATATTGTCTCCAATGGTAAGCTATCATTCTTTTTTTTTTATAGCTGAATAATATTCCATTCTGTGTGTGTGTTTGTGTGTGTGTGTGTGTGTGTGTATGCCACCTTTTTTTTTTATCTATTCATCTATGGATACACACTTGGGTTGCTTCCATAGCTTGACTAGTGTAAATAACGGCGCCATAAATATAAGAGTTCATACATCTTTTAGAATTAATGTTTGGTTGAATATTTAGCAGTGGAATTACTGGAACATATAGCAATTATTTTCTGATTTTTTTGAGGATATTTTATACTGTTTTCCACAGTGACTGCACCAATTTATACTCTCACCAAAAGTAGACGAGGTTTCTTTTTTCCCAAATCCTTACCAACATTTGTCATGTCTTGTCCTTTCAATAATAGCCATTCTCACAGATGTAACGTATCTCATTGTGGTTTTAACTTGCATTTCCCTGATTATTAGTGATGTTGAGCATCTTTTCATGTGCCTATTGGCCATCTGTATGTCTTTGAAAAATGTCTATTCGGCTCCTATCCTGATTTTTAATTGGATTATTATTCTTTTTTTTTTTTTTTGGTGTTGAGTTGTGTAAGTTCTTTATATATTTTGGATATAAACTCTTTATTAGATGTATTATTTATGAATATCTCTTCCCATTCAGTAGGTTGCCTTTTGTTGATCATTTCCTTCACTGTACAAAAGCTTTCTGTTTTGGTGTCATTCCAATGGTTTATTTTGGGTTTTATTTACCTTGCCTGAGGAGACATATTTAGAAAAATATTGCTAAGGTCAATGTCTAAGACATTATTGCCTAAATTTTCTTCTAGAAGTTTTTTTAAATTTCATGTTTCACATTTAGGTTTTGGATCAATTTTGAGTTTATTTTTGTGTATGGTGTAAGAAAATGGTCTAGTTTTTTTTTTTCTTTTGCATGTAGCTCTCCAGTTTTCACCAAATCATGTGATGAAGAGACTGCTTTATCCTCATTGTATATTGTTTCCTCCTTTGTTATGGATTTATAGACCATATAAGAATGGGTTTATTTTGAGTGGAATTTAAGAAACACAGTAGACAAAATAATCTTAAGAAGCAATAAAACTGGAGGTATCACAATCCCAGATTTCAAGTTATATTATAAAGCTATAGAAATCAAAACAGAATGATATTGGCACTAAAATAGATACATAGATCAATAGAACAGGATAGAGAGCTCCAAAATAAACCCATGCTTTTATAGTCAGTAAACAGATGAGCATAGGGGAAGGGAAGGAAAAATAAGATAAAAACAGAGAGTGAGGCGGCATAAGAGACTCTGGAAAACAGAGAACAGGGGCGCCTGGGTGGCTCAGTTGGTTAAGTGTCTGACTTCGGCTCAGGTCATGATCTCACAGTCTGTGAGTTTGAGCCCCACCATAAGGCTCTGTGCTGATAGCTCAGAAACTGGAGCCTGCTTCAAATTCTGTGCTTCTCCCTCTCTCTGCCCTTCCCCGACTCATGCTCTCTCAAAAATAAATAAACATTTTAAAAAGTTTAAAAATAGCAAACTGAGGGTTGCTGATGGGGAGGTAGTGGGGGGATGGGCATTAAGGAGGTCACTTGCTGGGATGAGCACTGGGTATTATATGGAAGTGATGAACACTGGATTCTACTCCTGAAACCAATACTGTATGTTAACTAACTTGAATTTAAATAGATCAAAAAAAAAAGATTACTTTGTTTGTTTGTGGTCTTTTGTGGTTCTGTACAGATTTTAGTACTATTTGTTCTACTTCTATGTAAAATACTGTTGGTATTTTGATAGGGATTGCATTGAATGTATAGATTGCTTTGGATTGAATGGACATTTTAACAATATTAATTCTTTTAATCCATGATTATGGTATATATTTCCATTTATGTTGTCATCTTTAATACTTTTCATCAAAGTTTTAGAGTATTCAGAGTACAAATCTTTTACCTCCTTGGCTATGTTTATTCTTAGTGTTTTCTTCTTTTTGGTGCAGTTGTAGATGGAATTGCTTTTTTGATTTCTCTTTCTATTACTTTGTTATTAGTGTTATTAGAAATGCAACAGATTTCTGTTTGTTAATTTCTTATCCTTCAAGTTTGCTGAATTCATCTATTCTAAGTTTTTTGGTGGCCTCAGTGAGACATAATTTGCATATCTATGCCAATAAAGGGAGATTAAAAGCCACAGTGAAAAAAATGAAAATTATGAAAAAATAAGAAACTCAAGGAAAGAAATGAAAAATGGAAAAGTTTAAATAACATGATATGTTCATTTGATATAGAGTAAAGAAACATTTAACTGTGGATTGATTTGAGCAGCTATAGCATTTTGTCAGACATTCCATAAAGCAAACTCCAAAAAATCATTGGATAAATCTTGTAGAATCCTTTCCCCTTGAGTGTCGTGTAATCTGGAATTTGATTCTAGCTAGTAAAGGGTAGTAAATGTGATAGGACGATTGCTTCTATTATTAGGTTCATTACACATTGTTATTAGAAGAGTTTGTCTTAGAAGACTGGAGAAAGATTCTCCTGCTGGCCTTGAAAAAGTAAACTGCAATGATTTGACAGGCTCTGTGAGACTGCTACATGGCAGGGCACAGTGGGTGGCTTTAGGATCTGAGGGTGGCTTTCTGCAAAACCTACATGAAGCCAGGCCCTTAGTTATACAACAAGGAAGTGAATTTTTCCAACAAACTGAATGAGCTTAGAGGCATATCCCAGTCAACCTCTGGATATAAATTTAGCTTGCTGACACCTTATTTTTTGCCTCATGAGACCCTAAGTGGCAGAGTCATTCCTGGACTTGTAACCCATGGAAAACAAAGTAATTGTGTATTTCGAAAGTGTTAAGTGTGTGATAATTTTTTATACAGCAATAGAAAAATAGTACAGCATTTTTATGTAGGTGGTTAGTGTGTAAAGACAGTAAGTCATTTGTCCACACAGCCTGCCTGTTTTCCTCTGCTGGCATTTACTGTTCAAAGTAGAAAGTTCAAAGTGATTTTCTTTGTTCTATTTAGAAGACAGCAACCTCAGTGAAGCTTGTCCTGGTGAGTAAAACTTAAGTATAGCAATAGGATATTAAACATATTTGAAGTATATGCACAGCATGATATTGTATTTGCTTCATTTTTAGTGTAGTATAGCAAGTTTAACTGCCTGATGCCAATTAGCCGTAATGAGAATTATGGAGCTAAACCACCGTGCGCTACACTGAAAATCGACTCATTGGGGTTCTTACTGACTTTATGCTTTTTGTTGAAGGACATATAAACTTTGTTAAGGCTTCTTTTTTTTTCCTATATGAGAAAATTGGTTGTTTCATTTAAAACTCATACTTAAATCTCAAACTAATATTTACTAACTTTAATTAATAAAATTAGATTTTATATCTCTTCACCAGGGAAAAGCTAGTTTAAATTTTGCTGTCTGTATTTAATTAACCCCAAATATGCAAAACGTTCTAAACAGATTCCCTTTGTTTCTTCAGAACTAATAGTATGTGTATGACCAATTTTAATTTTGAATAAACCTCTCAAATATGGGTAGGTGAGTATGGATATAGAATTCTAGGTAATTTAAATGATAATAAAACTTTATCATAGATTCTAATTGTTTGTGACCATTGAATTTGAATAGGAATCCCAGCAATATGAAAGTGTTTTCTGATATATTATTTTGAATAATAACATAATATTTTGGTGTTAAACTAAAAATCTAGAATAATTCATTTGGAAAAATCAAATCTAAAGAAATAGAACACATAGACACACAAACACACGTGCACTCAGAGTCGCCCTCAGAAAACTCAGAATTCCAAACTCAACCACAGGAATACTTCTTTACCAAACCACAGAATTTGAACCAAATACCTATTTCTTTGGGTTTTAGATAAAAAAATAAAAGTCTTATACTGTGTTCATTCAACAAATGTTGATATAGCATCGACGTTGGATCAGACATGGATACAAGCACCTCAACAAAGTAGGTCATCAATCTTTATGACAGCCTTCTAGAATTAATTAGAAATTGTTTTTTAATAAAATGTGGTTCTTTTTTCATTTTTAAAGAATCCACCCATGTTGTTCAATGATCATAATGCAGGCAGAACCGAGGTTGAGGATGTCTTTCTCTTCAGCTTTCTCTGATTTAAGATTAGTATGTACTTTATTGGTAGAATAGAGGAATTGATATCTGCTTAAGTGAAAATCACATAAAGAAATCTCACTTTATGAGATATTACAAAGATAATTTTCTGAAAATAACTCATGGGTTGTGGCTCTGAAGTTCTCTATTGTGTATACAATAAAGACCATTCTCTAAGTTATATACATAGTACAGCAATACATGCCTTTCTCCTTCAAATTCCTGTCTGCTCCCACCCTTCTTCACCATGGCAAAACCCAGTCATCGAGACTTGAACATGAACTCCATTTTCTCAGAGAACAACAGAATCTGGCTAGAATTTCCTTGAAAGTACACCCAAATGTAAGCAAGACCAGTTGTGACTTGTTCCACCCTAAAAATTAATGCTTGTTTCACTACAAGGTGAAGATTCAGAGAGAGTCTAAAATGTCTGTGCAACTGTCTGAGACATATTTGGGAGCACAATGATTTCTCAATAATATTCAGTTTTCTGGATTGAGCATTTCACAGAAATTTTATGTATCAATTCCTGTTGAAAATTTAAATATGGCTTATTGATGACATCTCATATCTGAGGCACTTCCAGTAACCATCTACATTTAACACCCCCACAGTCACCTATTCCATCTTACATCCTCACTCCCATACTCTTTTGTGTTTTCTCTCTCCTTATCCTAAACATTTTTCAGTGACTTCAGAGTCCCAATTCATTGGTGAAGCTCTTATATATCTTTGACTTCATATTGTTCTCCCACTTCCTAGAGTTCACCTGGCATTCTTCTGTTACACTTCTGTTAGGTTTTTAATATATGTTTTGTTAATATTATCCTGAATGCACACATGAGGGTTCTATGTTGGGCAGACAGATGATTAATACTTAAATAATACTTGCACCATCTCCCCTTGGCCCCAGTTCCTATTCCTGGGGCAATATGCTGAGACCCATGTTATCCTATACATATTAGGGTCTGTACTATAGATGAAGAACACACAATGTTATATGCTTCTATACATTCCTTCACACTTCCCTCCTGAAAGAAGGAAGAAAAATCTTTGCTCCAAAGTAAAAATCCTGAGTTTTTATCCTAGTTTAGAATGTAAATAAATTTCTACAGGGAAAATATAAGTCCTAGGTGTCAGCCCCACCCTATCTCTATCCCTTGAAATATAAAATATATGTCTGAGAGGTAAATCCCTGCAGTTCTCTTTCTGTTAATGAATTAAAAATTACATTCCAAGTCTTATTATTTTAGTTCTGGTCCCAATATTCAGTTGTTTTCTTTTTTCAGAAAGAATGCAGAAACATACAACTACAATTCACAATTCCACAACTGCTTTATTTTCTGATTTTGAAAGTGAAATTCTTTATTAGGTAGACATCTCCTGATTTTCCACTATAATTTTGGATCATCACTCAACACTTAAACAACATATATATATATATATATATATATATATATATATATATATATGAAAATATTACACACACACACACACACACACACACACACACCATCTTTTCCTAAACTCCACTTTGACCCAATTCACTCACCCATTGATATGGATACTTGACTTGGAAGGCCTTGTCAGCATCCATAATTTTACTCCTTCTAAAATAATTCTGTGACCTCAAATGCTTATCTCAAATTCTTTCACTTCATTAATCCCATTGGACATGTTGTTTTACCTCACTGAGAGTTTTATAACTTTGTCATTCCATGTTACTAATCTCTGTGCCCCTTATCTCTGTTGTCTTTTTGATGACAGGTCATACCATTATAGACATGACTAACCAACTCTCTAGCCAATGCAGTTCTCTCATTTTTTCCTTTAATATCCCACATTTCCCCCCAAAATTCAACTCTAATCAATGGCACAATCTTATTTGTTCTTAAATTTCCAATAACTTAAGCAAGATATTGATTGAGAGAACTGTTCATATCAGTGCCATTACAAAATTATGACCCATGATTACAACTAAATTCCAGAAAAGTGGCCAAAGTAAGTTTCCATTCATTCTACCAAACATTTATTTCAAATTAGTAATCCTTTCCCTAAACTTCCTACTTTAAAATTTATACCATCGCATGTTGCAAATACTCTCACTCCCTATATTCTGGAAAGAAAGTAGTATGGTTATATTTCTATCTTATTGTGGAAAGTGCTAGTGTTTATTCTCTACCTGAGGTAAACTGCTAGACTAAAATCCTGAGCTGCTTAGTAGTTGCATGCAGGCTTAGTGATCAATTTCTGGCCAATGGAATATGGGCAAAGAGATATGTATGTGCATGTATGGTTCCTAAAATATCTACCTTGTGATTTTCTACTTCTCTACTTTTTTCTCTTCTACCGGAATATAGAGAACCCACAAAAGAACACCATGTTTCTAGAATATAGCAGAGCAACAAAATAGAAGGAGGCCTGGTCCCTGAAGTAATGTTGGTGTGTTTTTTTTTTTTTGCTATTTAATAAAATATTCTTCCCCAAATGTGGCTTAAGATAGCAACAGTTTATTATATCTCGTATTTCTGTGGGTTGACTTGGCAATCCTTTTGTTCTATGTGGTGTTAGTTGAATATTAGGATGGATAAACACTCCAAAATGTTCTTCTTTACTAACTGGTAGTTGGTGCTCTCCAACAGCTAGGACATCAATTCTAGCTTCAGTTCTTCTCCACATGGGCCTTTGCATTTAGATGCTAGGACTTCCTCAAAGCATCCGTGTTTGGGTTCCAGAAAGGAGCATTTCAAATGCCAAAGACAAAAGCTTCCCGAGCTCTTAAGGCCCTGTCTCATAATTTAAACATTGTTACTTCTTTCTTATTTTATTAGTCAAAATAAATCATGGGCAATTATTTCAAGGGGAAGAAAATGGGCTCTGTATTTCAGTGGGAAAAGGGCAAGGAATTTCTAGTCATCTTTAATTGACTACAGTCCACTCTCAGGTTACAAATTATTTATGTTCCTCACACATGTAAAATACCATCAGTCTTTCCTGAAATCATACTAGTCTCTTCCCATTACGATATGAAGTTCAGCCTCAAAGTCATCCAGGTTTTTCTCATGTAAATGTGATTCAAGGCAGATGAAGCTCTTTTGGGTCATTCTATGTGTACGTGACCCTATAAACTAAAGTGATATTTTATTTGTGTCCCAAACACCAAAATCATTAACAGACAACATTTATTATTATAATTAACATAGTGTTTGGAGCTTTACCCCTTTTTCTTTGCTGGCAGAAATGCGTCTCATCCTCTGCATGTTGATACTAATTAGTGCTACAGGGAACAATTAATGTGGGGAAAATGATAGAAAGTGGTGTGTGTGTGTGTGTGTGTGTGTGTGTGTGAGAGAGAGAGAGAGAGAGAGAGATAGGGAGTACCTTGATTAAATTGTAAATAAAGTTACCAGGGAAGGCATTGCCATCAGGACAACTTTTGAGTAAAGAACTGATCAAAGTAAGATAGTAAGGCGTGCAGAAATTTGGCAGTGACGAAAGAAGGATACCTTTTCAAGCTCTTACAATAATCTAGGTGAGGGATGTTGGTGGTTTGGGCCACAGAATAACCTCAGAGGGGGTAAGTAGTGATACAATTTTAGATATTTTTGAAAATTGTGCCAAGAAAATGTTTTCGTGAATGGCTGGGGCAAGAGAGAAAAAGAGGTCAAGTAAGAAGGTCCCCAAGTATCTTTGCATGAGATGGGATGCCTGCGTGGCTCCATTGGTTAAACATCCAACTTTGGCTCATGATCTTGTGGAATGTGAGTTTGAGACCTGGACGGGGCTTTGTGCTGACAGCTCGGAGCCTGGATCCTGCTTTGGATTCA
Source organism: Prionailurus bengalensis (assembly GCF_016509475.1). Lineage (NCBI taxonomy): Eukaryota > Metazoa > Chordata > Mammalia > Carnivora > Felidae > Prionailurus > Prionailurus bengalensis. The sequence goes on from NC_057343.1 coordinate 38,372,760, forward strand.
TTCGGTGTCTCCCTCTCTCTCTCTGCCGCTCTCCTGCTCATGCATTCTCTCTCTCTCTCTCTCTCTCTCTCTCTCTCTCTCTCTCTCAAAAATAAATAAACATTAAAAAATTAAAAAAAAAGAATTTTGCATGAGATGAAGTAGAGGAACAGAGTTGCCATTATCTGATTTGGCAGGTTATCTGCAGGATAAGATATCCAATGAAATGGCCAACAAGAGCAAGCATTTGGACATCTGAGCTTAGAATTCTTGTTGAAATCTGAGTGACCCTCAAATAAGATGAAGATTAAGATTTGACTAATGGCTATCAAAATGTGAAAGTCACTTGCGTCCTTGACAGAACCATTATAGTGGAGTGGCGGGGATAAAAGTCTGGCTTGGGTTTATTCAGGGAGAATGGGAAGAGAGCATTTGGAAAACCTGTATTTTGACAACTTTTCAAACTACAGCATTCACAGGGAGTCTTGCAGTTTCTGATGACACCCTGAAGCAGATTTGTAAATTTTTAATAGCATAGCCATCACAAAGAAATTTTGTCCATTGTCTTGTTCATCACGGGACATTTAGATTTGAAAATCTGGAGGTCTTACCCACATATGGGGAAACTAAAGAAGTTCAAAAAGGAGTTAGAATTATATCCTAATATAGGAACATTATAAAATATTCAATCAAAATGCTTGTTCAGAGCAATTCTGATATTTTAAGAAGACTTATCTGAAAATAAAGCTGCCTGATTAAAGGTCAAAGGCCCAATCCATTACAGGACTTTTCCTTTTAAAATTCTTGCTAGCCAGGAATAGTTCACAAATCAGGAAGTTGAAAAAATTTTTTGAGTTAAATATTAAGAAAGGAAAGTTGATTTCTGTTCTTCATTTCCTTTGACAGAAATAGAATTATTTTCCAACTAATTAGTCCATTGTGTAAGTGGACACACTGGATACAAGTTAAGTGCTACTTAAGCTAGAGTAGATGATTCAACATTATTGGAGTGGTTTGAGCTATGGTCTAGAAGTAGAAGTTATTTACATTGGGGTCTATGAACTTGAGAAACTCATCCTCTACTTTTCAGTATGTTTTCATATAGGAGGAACTGAGGATTGCCAGGTAGGGCTGCCTTATACAACCTTTTGAAGTACATGGGGTAGGCAGTAAGATCCTGGCAACATCTTACCCATCTTTAGCTCCTCAAAGTTTCCAGTTGGGAGGTTCACAAAATCACCCTCTCGCTACCAATAATATGCACCTTACAATGCTTTTTTGTTCACCTTTCCTCATCCCCATGTTCACTCTAGAATTCTGATTCAAGGGTGAGTAACCACTTAAAAAAGATGAAGATTAAGATATAACCAGTGGCTATTGAAATGTGTAAGTCACTTGCATCCTTGATACAGCCATTTTACTGGAGTGGTGGGGATACCAGTCTGGCACGTTTCAGTCAATTGTTAGTAGCTTGGTGACAATTATTTTTTCATGAGTGTTAATTTAGGATAAATAAATATATTTCAAGTTTGGTCAGTTTTTACAAAGGTTATTTTGCTGTGTTTAGAACATTTGTTGTGATAAAATTTGTTTTATTTTGTCCCAAGGAAAAAAATCTATATTTGTACATATTTTATTAAGTAGAAAAAAATAGGCCAAGAAAATTGTTTTTACACTATTTAATATCTCCAAATATATTGTAATCCCAGCAACACATAAGACAGTTTTCTAGTATTTCCTCCAGAAATTACTATAGATTTCAGTATACATAATGATACTGAACAGTTTTAGGCTTGCTAATACCTTATTATTAGAAAGGCAACAGGAATAAAGCAATTGAAAACAGGCATTGAATGAGTATTTAGCCTCATAATTCTCTGGAAATTTGAATGTTGTAAGAGTATAGTACTAAATGAATTAGTAATAGAATTTTTAGATTGACAGTAATGTAAGCAACAGACAAATGAAATAATTTCAGCCTGTGGGAGGGAGAGGGGATTGGTTAGAAAGAACTGTTTTCCCAAATTATGTATTTGTTTTCTTTACCAATATATCTGGAATGGATGACTGAATTTACTCACCTCTGTTATGCATCTGTTAACTTAATGACCGTTGAACTCAATACATCTTCTTGAAACCATATATTATTCATTTTCCCCTGTTGGATGTTGTGAGATACAACTATAAACCAAACACAGATTTATCCTTCAAGATATAATGTAAATGAAAATGGTTTCAAGTAAAATATAGATTAAGTGCTGTAATAAGGATATGCATAAAGGTTGTTTATATAATTCAGATCAAGAAGTCATGGGGAGGTACATTAAGAGAAGGCTTCCTAAGTAAAGACATGACTTGGCTGGGATGTCAAGGACAATAAATTAGTAGTCCAAACTAAGTGCATGTTCAACATCTATGAGTTGTGATAGAGCATGCCCTATTAAGGGACCAGAAGGTAATTGAATATAGATCTTGTCTATTATTTGTGACAAATCTAGTAGTAAGAGTTAAAGTAGGAAAAAAATGAGCAAAATGAGTATGTTTATGGATATTCTTGTTATAATGAGTAAAAGAGTTTGTCTTAACCTAAAAGCAATGTATACAGCAGAAGTATTTTAAGCAGAAAAATGTCGGGGCGCCTGGGTGGCGCAGTCGGTTAAGCGTCCGACTTCAGCCAGGTCACGATCTCGCAGTCCGTGAGTTCGAGCCCCACGTCGGGTTCTGGGCTGATGGCTCGGAGCCTGGAGCCTGTTTCCGATTCTGTGTCTCCCTCTCTCTCTGCCCCTCCCCCGTTCATGCTCTGTCTCTCTCTGTCCCAAAAATAAATAAACGTTGAAAAAAAAAATTAAAAAAAAAAAAAGAAAAATGTCATGAAGAGTTTAATTATTCTGGAGGGCTAGAAAAAGACACTTCTATGGGAATGCTCAAATGACAAAGCATGTCTGGCTTGTGTTAAATTGCCCTACCTACTGGCTTAAATAATACCAAATACAGATTTGTTGAGATGTACATGGAGATATTTATCCACTCATCTATATATCTGTGTATCTATCCACCATACTGGATGGTTCAAATAGTACCATTAATTACCAACTCATACCATTAATTATTAACTCTGTACATCTTGGATATAAGAAAGGCCAAAAAGGAGTCAATGAGTGCATAGCACAGTAATTGTAGATCTATTTTTTCCTGAAGGGTCACAGTCAAAGTTAAACTAAGAGAGAGAGGGAGATTGGACAGAAGAAGTACCCACGTGAATTGCTCTTATTTTTATGAGGTAGATCTGTGCCATGTGTTTGATAAAAAGTAACTACCAAGCTTGGGAAAATATTTCTGTTCTTTATGTATTCTATTCTGTGTTGAGATATAGGTGTACCCTCAGTATAACAAATTTTTAAACGTTTATCTAACCTGTTACGTTTTTAGATTGGGGAAGACTGGCATGATAGAAAGCATGAAAGAAAGAAATGGAAACTCTCTCAATCCCCCAGTTATAATTCATAATATACAGTTGAGGAAAGGCTGGTGTGAGACCATCCTTAAGTGAATTACAAAGTAGAGTCACAAATTAGGAGCAGGCCATGAAATGACTTCTAGATGCCTCTTGTATTGCTACCTCCTTACATGTTAGAAAGGAACACATTTCAATATGTATTTGTTTATTTGTACTCTGTCTTATTTCTCACAATTGTGATGTGGCATATTACAGAAACACAAACTGCAAACTGATAAAATATAAATTAAAATGAATGAGAATCAGATTATAACATGAATTAAGAATAATTTCCTGACTTAGAAATTTTATCACAATTAAGGGGGGTATAATGTCACACACAATTGCTACATATGAGGCTCAGATTAGGCTTTGATTATTCTGGTAGTCAAAATGGAAAAAGAAAAACAGAGTCTTTTTACATACCGCTCATTGTTAATAAAGAGGTTTGTTTCAGATCTCATGAATGAAACAAGCTCATCCTGTCATGTAGCTGTAAAAACAAATACTGGTTTCTAGTATCTCTCTTCTAAACACAAAAGGAAAAAAGCAAAAAAAAAAGTATCTTCTCACCCCTTTCTTTTCATTTTCAGAGCAAATTTTCTTGAGTTATTTAACGACAGTACTTTCTTAGACCCCTTTCTCCCTCTCCAATTGGGATTCCATTCTCTCCATTTTGTCAAGAGTACTTTTGCCAAAGTAACAGATGAAGCCCTAAGCCCCCCTTTGCTTCTGGATTTTGACAATGTGAAAAGAATCTTCATATTTATTCAATGTCATTTTCAATTTCTGCAAAATGGGTGTAGTAAACTATGGTTATAAAATACAACCAGCTTTACATTTTATATCACTTTTGAGGAAAAAAGAAAGAAAATAAAGTTGCAAATACTGGTAATGTCATATTAATGAAAAATTACATCTTTTGTGGACACAGTATATTTGCCGAGTGGTAAGAAAAAAACACAATTAATCCTATAAAGTTTTCTCAAATAATAATTATTTAGGGGCTCCTGAGTGGCTCAGTTGGTTACGTGTCTGAATCTTGATCTTGGCTGAGGTCATGATTTCATAGTCTGTGAGTTTGAACCCCATGTAAGACTGCCTGACAGTGGGGAGCCTGCTTGGGATTCTCTCTCTTCCTCTCCCTCTGCCCCTCTTCTGCTTATGTGTGCATTCTCTCTCTCTCTCTCTCTCTCTCTCTCTCTCTCTCTCTCTCAAAGTAAATAAATAAACATAAAAATAAAAAAATAATAATTATTAAAAAATAAATACCCATAAGCGCATTTCTTGGTATTACTCAAATGAACTGAAAATTTAAATCTACACAAAAACTTACATGTAGATGTTTATGTCAGCTTTATTCAAAACTGCCAAAACTTGGAAACAGTCAAGATGTCCTTTAATAGGGGAATGTATAAAAAAAACTTTGCTACATCCAAACAATGGAATCTAATTCAGTACTAAAAAGGAATGAGCTATCAAGCCATGGAAAGATGTGGAAAAAACTTAAGTGGATATTGCAGTGAAAGAAGCCAATCTGAAAAGACTACATACTGTATGATTCTAGTTGCATGACATTCTAGAAAAGGTGAAATTCTGGAAACAAAAAAAAAAATATTATTGGTTGTCAGGAGTTAGGGGGCAAAGGTGAAATGAATAGGCAGAACACAGATTTTTAGGGCAGTGAAACTATTCTGTATGATACTAGAACAATGGTTGCAAATCATTATATATTCATGAGTACCTATAGAATATGCAATACCAATAGTGAATATTAATGTAAATTATGGATGATAATATATTAATGTAGGGTCATTGATTGTAACAACTGCACTATATGGTGGGATCTTAATAGTGGGGGAAATTGTGCACGTGTTGGAACAGTGATATATGGGAATTCTTGGGACTCTTTACTTAATTTTGCTTTGTACCTAAAATTGCTCTAAAAGTAGTATTTATTAATTTTACAAATAACTGTAAGTGTAGAAGTTAAAAATATTCAATTTTCAAATATAATCTCAATAGTAAAACATGAATGTTATCTTTTACAATGAATGGGGAATGACTGATCAGAGGAAATGTGCCCGTTACGATAGAAGGATGTTTTTTATTCTGATTAATCTACTTATCAAGTTGCTGCTTTGAATCACTAGCACTAACCTTATTATTTTTTTTATGAGCTCTAAGTAAAGTACTTTACAACACACCATCTGTATGCTTGAACAGTTTTAGTTACAGGGGAATTGCTTCCTCTCAGTAGAAGAATATTTTTCTAATCTTAATCACATCTGAGAAAAAATGTCATTTTTAAGAAACATTTTCCCTAAAAGAGAAGACGACACATGACTTCTGTGTTTCTAAATCCTGTACTGGTTCTCTTTGTTGGCCTTACACAGGTGATCACTTTCTCATTCTCAAATCATTATTTTCTGAGGTATTTTGCATGTGTGTGTGTGTGTGTGTGTGTGCGCGCGCGTGACACCACACTCCCCTATGTCATTCTCTGCTTCATCTCAGTTTCTTTGGCTAGTTCCTTCCTTTCTTTTTGACCTCTAAACTTTGTAGTAATTCACAATTCTCTCACGCCATCCCTTTTCTTCTCTATTAACATGTTTTTCTAACTAAGGCATCAGGTTATTGGTTTATACTCCACCTATATATCACTATTAAGTTCAAGACCCATAGATGCAAATTGTGGCTTTACATTTTCACTTAAATGTCTACACTTCAAGTCAACTTTCTCTTTAGTCAGTCCTTCACATCTTATTAAGTGGTATCACCAATCAACCGGCTATCTAGGCAAAACCTAGGCGTCTTCCTTGCTTCCTTTCTTCATCTCATATCACATTCTTTATTCATTAGCAAGCTCAATCACTGCTGTATATAAAATATATCTTGAATCAAACCACTTTTGTTTCTGCATTTGCCATTCAGTTTCAAATCCCTATCACCTCTAAATTGACATGTGTCAGTAGTAACTTCCTCAGTCCTCTTTTCTTCTACTCTCGCTTGTATAAAATCTGTTATTCACAGAAAAACCAATTGAGTTATATTAAAATTGGAAATCAGATCTTGCCATGCCTCCTGCTGAAAATCCTCTATTGGTTGTCTATCTCATTTAGAATAACTTCCAAACTCTGTCAAGGTCTACAGTGTCCAAATTGACCCTCTCTCCATCAACCTCCAAGATTTTGTCTTCTGACATGCTTCCCTCTTGACATTCTTATCATCTGTCTCATTCTGGGATTTGATAAAGTATTTTCCATATTTTAGTGACTTTTCACTAGCAGCTTCATTTGTTATCATGACTCCATGTTATTCAGGTCTTAGTTTAAATGTAATCTACGTAGAGATCTTGTCTTTGATACCCAATAAAGAGTATTATACAGTTATCATCTCTTCTTTATTTAAAAAATTTTTTTTTCAACGTTTTTTATTTATTTTTGGGACAGAGAGAGACAGAACATGAACGGGGGAGGGGCAGAGAGAGAGGGAGACACAGAATCGGAAACAGGCTCCAGGCTCCGAGCCATCAGCCCAGAGCCTGACGTGGGGCTCGAACTCCCGCACCGCGAGATCGTGACCTGGCTGAAGTCGGACGCTCAACCGACTGCGCCACCCAGGCGCCCCTCTTCTTTATTTTTTAAATGTTTATTTATTTTTGAAAGAGAGAGAGAGCATGAGCAGTGGAGGGGCAGAGAGAGAGGGAGACACAGAATCCAAGGCAAGCTCCAGGCTCTGAACTGTCAACCCAGAGCCCAACCCGGGGCTTGAACTCTCAAACCACAAGATCATGACCTGAGCCGAAGTTGGGATGCTTAACCCACTGAACCACTCAGGCACTCTTCTTCTTACTTTAAATGTTTGCATACCATCCTAAGACATGTTGTTACTTCTTTGCATCTTTTCCTTCTCTAAAATTGGCTTCAAAAGAGCAGAACATATTTACCAACATATTTCTGGTCTTATTTACTAACATATTTTTGGTGTAAAGCAAAGCACCTGGTCCCTAGGAAACAAATATTTGCTGAATAGTGAAGTGCATGCAAGACATTTTTCATATGGGAAGCATCATGGAACACTGATGTAAAGAGCAGTGTTCTCACTAAAATTCCCTCACAAAGATTGCTTTCAAAAGGATTATGTTGTGGTGGCTTTGTTTTGTTATGTTTATTTTCTTTGAGAACAGTAATTCTCTGTGAAAGTGGAAGATAAAAACCAAAGCATCCCAGGAAGATTCAAGATAATGTGGTTTATATCATTAGTTATTGTTGGCTTGCCTTAATATTTCTAAGACCTACAAATATATAATCTATAGCCTGTAAAATTTGGAGTCATGAAAGCTGACTACTAGTTGAAAACTAGTAACCTTCTCCTCACTAAAAACACACACTCAAATACAGTGCTTGCTAAACTTTTCAGACTATTTCAGAGGATTCACACACCACACAATATACGCCCACAGTCTTCTTGCTCTTGATGAACTCTAATAGGATCTAATTGAAAGAATAAACTGTCCTTTGATGTAATCCTCCATAAAGGGCATATGCTTTCAGAATAAAATTTAATGAGAATTTTAACACAGTCATCTTGAGGTTGCATTATCTGTCAGGAGTCAAGGATACAGATGATCTGTGCTATTATTTACTGAGCATAGACCCACAGAAATAAGTTCAAAATTTTTTTACCAATATCAAGTGACTTTACTGCAAAATTTATGTTAGACCTGAGACCTACAAAGAGAAATAAAAGATAGCTGATTCCTTGATAATTTGATAATCTTTAAGTCAAAGTAGACATATAAACATATCACTTTAATATAATGAAGTACATGTAACAGTTGTTTATGCACAGGATATTTTAGTAACACAGTGAATATATTGACTCAACCAGGATCATTATAGAGTGATTGGAGGTGTTCTCTGAAGTCTCCTGAGATGAATATTTTTATTTTTATTTATTTTATTTTATTTTATTTTATTTCATTTCAGAGACAGAGTTAGGGAGAAGGGCAGAGGGGGAGAGAGAGAGAGAGAGAGAGAGAGAGAGAGAGAGAGAGAGAGAGAGTCTTAAGCAGGCTCCAAGCTCAGTGCAAAGCCTGATGTGGGCCTCGATCCCACAACCTTGGGATCATGATCTGAGCCGAAATCAAGAGCAAGGTGTTCAACTGACAGCAACCCAGGTATCCCATGAGATGAATCTTTAAGTATACATTTAAAAAGGATAGAAGGGATACTTACAGAGGAGGATTTAGGATAAATTGAGTAGAGGAAAGAAAGATAGGCATATGGAATTAGAAACATTTGGTACTAGAAAATAAATTTCAAAGTCAAGACAGCAATGAATGGACTGGGAGATAAGTCACTTAAGAAGTTTAAGTAGGAATGGCATAGTCATAGTTTTATTTTAGATAGCTGACTCTGCCTGCATTTTGCACAATGGATTGGAAGCATGCATGCAGCTATTGTAATTAGGAGATGAATGTATTTGAGGTACGTGGTAAATTAATTTGCTAGGACTACCATACCAAAGTATTATAGACTGGGTGGCTTACACAGAAATTTACTTTGTCACAGTTCTGGAGGCTGGAAATCCAAGATCAAGTGTTGGCAGAGTTGGTTCGACTCTGAGGTCTCTCTCCATGTTTTGCAGAGGGTCGTCTTCTTCTGGTATCTTCCATGGTTTTCCCTATGCAAGTGTATGTATTAATTACCTCTTCTCATAAGGACACCAACTACTTTGAATTAGGGCCCACAAACAGACCTCATTTAACCTAAATTGCCTTTGTAAAGACTTTATCTCCAAATACAGTCACATTCTGAGAAACTGGAATTCACAGTTCAAAATAAGAATTTGGGGGGAGGACACAATTCAGCCCATAATGTACAGAAAGGAATTAATGTAATAATTACTTAAATGAGAGAAATATGGAATAATTATTTGAGGCTGGATACTCTTCAAAATTGTTATTATAAATTACACAATTCTCTCTCAATAGATAGTCGGGTTCCTATTTATCTGAAATCTTTGAGAAATATTACTTGAGCTTAATCTGTTTTCTAAAAGCAGGTGATGCTCACTATGAAACAGGAAAGGAAATACTGAGTCATTTTAAAACCAAGAACCAGGTGAACTGACCAAAGCAACCCTCACCTTGGATGTATGTTGGAATCACAGAGAGAGCTTCAAAAAAAATATGGTTACGCCAGGGGTCTACCTCAGCACAATTACATACAAAACCATGGATAAAGCCTGAGCCACATTAGTTTTAAAAAATATCCCTGGAAGATTTCAACATGTAGTAAAAATTAAGAACCACTGGAATGGAGGAAGAGTGTAAGCAGAGGAAAAAAAGTAAAGGGACAGAGCAACTGGGGGAAAAAATGAAGCTTAAAGCCCTGACATGATTTGAGTGTACAACTACGAACTGAATGAACACAGAGCAAATTAAATGTAAGGGGCAGGACTTAAAGCAGACAGTCTATGCATTAGAGAGCCTAGTCAGGCAGAACATCACAAATATGGTGCTGTTTCTGTGACTATAACCATTGATGTCCTATAATCTCAGAACAGACTCTCTGAGAAGAAGCTTCCAAAGGCTTTTCATTAATTAGTGTGTGTGTGTGTGTGTGTGTGTGTGTGTGTGTGTGCGCGTGCACATGTATGCGTAAGAATGCATTGATGTTATGAGATTTTTAACATAGAAGGCTCTGAAAGTCTCAAGATACAGTTGCTGGGTTTGAGTCCCACATCAGGCTCCTCCCTGACAGCATGGGCCCTGCTTGAAATTCTCTCTCCCTCACTTTCTGCCCCTTCTGCACCCATTCTCTGTCTCTCTCTCTTAAAATAAATAAATAAAAATAAATTTAAAAAAAGATACAGTTGCTCAGGCTCAATAGCAGAAAGGTCTGTGTGGAGATGAACACTGCAAAACCAGGGGCTCAGAGGTGCCAATTGTCAAAAGCAGAGATGGAGCCTTTAACAAGGGGTTTACAACCAGAGGAACAGAGGATGGGTATCTCAGAGGTCCCACCAGAGGACCCACAACCTTATACATCCTGCAAAGTCTAGCCTCACATGCAACAAGCCTGACTAGGGGAGAGAAGAAAACGTATTGATTGAGTTTTCATTACTTAATTGACTATGTGCATTGTAATTTAGGGGATTATTACTAATAGGGATTTGTGTTCACTAAAGGAGACTAGAAAAGTTATGGGACCTGCCCCAGTTTCACACAGAGGAAAAGGAAGAATGATTTTTATCTTTCACTCATGAGTTAAGAGAGACACCCTATGACCAAAAATTAAATTGATTTAATGGTTATACTTAATTGGTCTATTTTACTTAAAATAAGCAGAGGGACAGGAGCACAGGGAAGATGCTGACTGAAAAAAATCTCTCCTTCAAAACATTTGCAGACTATAGTTAGTTTCTAATGAACAGATAATAAGGATTTTAAAAGGTCTCAAGGATTCTCCTTCAGAAAATCAACTAGTACCGCAACTTCCCTTGTGATGGTCAATATCATTAAATGGATTAGAATAGGCCCCACTGAGAACACCTGTTATGAAAGCTAATTTAACATAAGGGCAGCAACATTCTGGAATGGAAACCTAGGCTCCTCAAAGATTCTGTCTTCGTCTGGTTTGTTGGTTTGGATGGAAGGGATAGGCTAGGATGGGAGACAGTACTTGAAATTGAAAGGTCCTATAGTCCATATTGGTGTCTTGATAATAGGTAAGCATAAATAGCTATAGTGTACTTTTTTGTTTATTGAAATCAAACCAGGAAACGCCATTTTGTAAACACCTGTAAAGCCTGGCACAAAGAAGGGCCAACAGAGCATTGAATAAGCTTCCAATGAAGGGTATGACCAAGTTTTTAAAATTTTTTTGGTGTGACCGATTTTTAATATCAAGGCTATGTGGCAATAATAACAATACCAATAGTGTTAGAAATACTAGTTTCCGTTTCCCTCACTTTGGAAGAAAAATTTACTTTTTGGATTGAATAGCCCTAAATTTCTAGAATGTTTGGGGGACAAAGAAGCCTCATTAAGGAAAACGTAGACTTCTTGACAAGTTTGGTAAATGCGGACTCCAGCTATTAGTTGAAAAGAATAAAGAAATATACATGTGATGGCCTCACCGGATGCTGAAGCCTCCTCTAACAGCTACAAAGAGAAGGTGCAGTCATGTTAATCAGACCTTTTTAATGACCCCTTTTTTCCCCTGATGTATTTCCTACTTCAATTCTTTTAAATTTCTGTATATTTAAACAAATAGTTCTTTCCTTATTTTCTCAGTGGAAAGAGATAAAATTCTCTCAAAACCAAGTCTGACATGGAGCCACAGGAGGAAATGCCCTTTGTAAGGATAGTTCACACTAACAAAATAACTTTTTTTTTCCTTAAAATGTGGTTTCATTACATAATACTGCAGCTTCTCTGTTCAAAGTTATACACTGATCGAAATACAATGTATTACAGTCTTACCTAATGACCAGTCATTAATAGTTATTCTATTATGGGATTGACAATTTTAAGGAGAAGCTGATTTTGTGGTGTTCTATTACTATTCTCATAGTAACTCAGAACATTCATGTGCAATAAAATCAGGTGACCTCTAACTCCCTCCATTTTTCTGTGTTTTATCCTTCCTCTCCACCTCCAAATTCTGCTGAGTTGGGACACTTCCTCCTGTTTCCATAGCTCCTACATTTCTACTGATATGCTGTATACCATGGTGCCTCAACTGGTGTACTGTGGAACCCAGCTCCTGGGGCACTAGGCAACCTTGAATCCATTAAGCTTTCTGCTTTTCCCATACTCACCTCCCTGTGGATATTCTTCAAATGCTGACTTCAGGCTAGACCTGCCACTCTCCAGCTTTCCTAGATCACCCCTGAGTTATCCGTGGTCTCAGTGGCTGCATCACCTAAATATTTTCATCCTTTCATATCTCTTTTTTCATTTCATTCAGTGCCCCACATCCTTCAGAATTGTAAGCATTCCTGAAATCAACAAAAATGTAAACATTCCACAGTGCTTCACATCGGAATCTTACACGATATATTTTATTGCCCCTTTTTGCACTGTAGCCTACATTTCTCATTTATTGATTACATACTTTTATCATTAGTAAATCCTAATAGTTTAGCCCCGGCTTGAACTATTCTAGACTCATATTCATCATTGACAGCATTGATGTATTCATATGAAGGAAATGTGAGGAGGCAGATTTTATATGGATTTCAGCAAGGCAGTTGACAAAATAAATTAATCGATGTCCTTAAGGTCCTAAGTAAGTAGATTCAGAACAATTGGCAGAGCTAAAATGAGATGGATTTCAGTTTAATAAGTAAAAGGAAGTTGAACTAGTCATAAATGTAGAGATACTGTCTCACACTTCTAACTTTGAACGCCCTGCTTGCTCTTCCTGAACAGCTGCTACCTGGTTAGCTACTACTTAGTCTTTAAGGTTTTTTTGAGGGTCTTTTCCTCCAGAAAGCTGTTACTTATCCCCTTCTCTTCTGGTAAGGTAGTATTTTTTATTCTTTCATGACACTGCAGTTTTACTCCTATTAAGACACTTTTCACATTTTATTATATGACCTGTTTATTTGACTTTAATTCAGCCCCTTGTGATTGATTGTAATCATTACACAATTGGGCTCTTAAAAAAAAAAACTATTAGTCTATCTGGACACAATCATCTGTTTTCCAAAGGGGAAGAAAAAGGAAGGGGAGTCATGGATGCATGTTAGGGGACAGCATAAACTAGAAAGGATCTGAACATGTTCTATTGGGAAAGGGATCTGAACTTATACTGGCCATATATAAATATTTTAAAAAGAATATTCTTTAGCAGTGATCACTAGCGATCGTGTTGCTTTAAAATTTCAGCATTAGTGTGTAAAAATTCTGCCCAGTGTATCAATAGAAACATTTACTCAATTGAGAATTAATTATGTAATATATTTTAATTGATACATGCCTTTACATGCTTATGGAAGCATCATAAAATTAATTTATCTGACTTATTGCAGAGATTGTATAAAAGTTTGGTGGATAGTAACAGTAACAAAAAATTAAATATTCTTTAAAACAGTGGAAGAAAAGAAAGAAAATTTTACTTTATATTATCTCAGTCTTCGATCTTCCTTTAAGAAAAGGCAGAAAAAGCCTTTAGACAGGACAAAAACAATGAAAAGATCATGTAACTCCAAAAAGAAATATGTACATTGGTGGGCTACCTGGGTGGCTCAGTCAGTTAAACATCCGACTTTTGATCTAGGCTGAGGTCGTGATCTCACAGTCTTGGGATTGAGCCCCACATCCAGCTCTGTGGGGATCTGCTTGGGATGCTCTCTCTTCCTCTCTCTTGGCCCTTCCCCTGCTCATGCGCTCTATTTCTCAAAATAAATAGAAATTAAAAAAAAAACTTAAAAAGATATGTATGTTGGTAATATAATATTTTTAGGTTTAAAAAGTCAGCTGATTTAGTGTAATGTCATGGTCACATATGCAAAGTGTGTTCCACAGCGTGACTAATATGCTCACTTAAGCTGTTTTAATGATTGATGTAGATTGCCTCAATAATGATTCAGTCCCAACAACAGGTATCAATAATGAAGATAGACAAAAGAATTGATGCTTGTGCTTCAGTTTAGTTCACATGTAAATGTAACTTTATTTCTTAATTCTGAAAATGACAGAAGTTAGATAGTGCTACAGGCAGCATGGAGTTTTTGTAAGTTAATTTTGTGGAAGAATATAAAATTTTGTTGGTGGAATTGCAGTAGAGTTAAATAAAACATGTGAGAGAAATAAAGAAACATAGTTTCCTAATGTTTCTAGACCCAGCATAACTTGAAACAGAAAATAAGATGATTGGTCAGAGTAAATTCCATATTTGCCACTTAATTCTAGTTCTAGTATATTCATCAAATATATTAGGGCTCTTAAATAAAACAAAACTTAGTGTTTCTAAATGTGACTTTATTTCTCACTCACACCATGATTTATACAAATAATTTAACCATTCTAGGCCTTAGTTTCCTTGTTTGAAATATGACAGTGTTTAGACTATCTCTGAGGTTCTTTGCAACTTTAATGTTCTCTATATTATATTTACTGAGTGTAATTTTACTAAACTTCAATAGCATCCCCTCTCTCAATGTCTTCTTGAAATTACTTGAGGCATTGGTACATTTTTTTATGAATTATGTGTGAATTAGTTATATACTCTGATAAAGTGAAACTTCTTGTGAGTTAGGGCTTTATATGATCATCACAATGTCTTAATTATGTAAGAAATATGTTGAATGGTACCTTTCAAAAATACTTAGATACAATTTTAATGAATATGCAGATGGTTTTCTCTGAAACATAAGGTATAAATATATTATTTTTATTACTGAACTTTGGAAAACATAAAATAAAAAAGTCAGAGTTAAAAAAACTCCATGTTTACTGTTCCACATACTTGCTTTTCTCTATGCATATTTTTCCTTATACATATATGATTGCTATATAAAGTTTAATACTAAGTATTAAGTATGCTAATACTTAGTATTATGCTACTATACTAGTTTAATTTAATATGCTAATATTTAGTATTATGCTAGCATAGTAATTCAATATACTAATACACATTCGTATATTAATATTTTTTCAACTGAATTTTATAAGTATTTTCTAATGTTATTCAATTTTTTATAAGTATTAGGAGCAGCATAATATTTTATCATATTGTATAACAATCATTCATGTACTTTTAAATTTTAGCCTTTTTTTTCCTACTTTCTATATTAGAACTGATGTGGTAATAAACATTTGTAGGTGTCATTTACAAAGAATTACCCTAGAACGTGAAAGATCTGTAGCTTTGACAAAATTGCCTTACTTAACGGAGCCACTGGTTACCTTCTCCCAGCTCTCCTAGGCTCATGATGCCCCAGCCAAAGTTTCTTACATCTTTTCTTCTAGGGATCTAGAAGAAATATAATATATCCCAAATGATATATTAACAATGTCAGCCGTTACTCTCCCACACAAAACAAAGTAACTTCAACAACAAATCCTTTGCTTGGATGCCTGTGTCCACCCTCCCAACCCCCATATTGATATATTGAAACCTAAGGCCCAGTGTGATAGAATTAGGATGTGGGGGCTTGGTTGGGGTTTAGGTTATGAGAACAGAACACTCATAATGGGATTAGTGCCCTAGACAGCTTCCTTGCCCCTTCCACCGGTGAGGTTACATTAAGCAGATAACACTCCATGAAGAAGCCAGCTCTCACCAGACACTTAATCTGCTAGAATCTTGAACCTGAACGTCCCAGACTCCAGAACTTTGAGAAATTGATTTCTGATCTTTAGTATTAGGGAAGCCTTTCTTTATCTCCATTTTTAAGTTTTTATAAATGCCTTGTGCTTTTCACTTCTAGAACTTAGTAGTGTCTCTCTAGTGCTTGCATAGCTATATTTATCTCATTAGAGTAGCTTTACGGGAACAATGATGGTGTGTGTATGTCTCGCTAACTGTTGTATCCCCATTGTTCAGCAAATGGTTTGTTACATAGCAGTTCATTCATCATTTTCGAAGAAATAACATTTTTATATTTATGAAATATTTCTATAAAGTTATTACTATCATCCTTTTTATAAGTACAGATTCTCCAAGACAGTATCAACAAAGAGAGGTACCTGGGTGACTCAGTTGGTTAAGCGTCTGACTCTTGATTTTGGCTCAGGTCATGATCTCATGGTACATGGGTTCGAGCCCTGTGTTGGGCTCTGTGCTGATACTGGGGAGCTTGCTTGGGATTTTCTCCCTTTCTCCCTCTCTACCACCTCCCCACTCTCACTCTCTCTCCCTCTCAAAATAAATTAGTAAATAAACTTGAAAATATATATATTTAAATTTACAAAAGAGTATCACCAAAGAAACAAAAGAATAACAGAAAAACACAGGCAATGGAAAATACATATGAAAATATACAATTAAAGGTATAACATCCACGTAAGATCCAACCACATGAAAGATGAATAGTGTATGGTGAAGTTTTATGGTAAGAAAAGAGAGACCCTATGGGGACAAAACTAACCAAAATGAGGAAATTTTTAGCAGGAATAAACTAAAAATGATAAAGGGCAATGAACATGAAGAAATGAGTTTTGGAGCACGGAGATTCTTCTTTTTTTAATTTTTTTTTAACGTTTATTCATTTTGGAGAGACATAGCACAAATAGGGGAGGGGCATAGAGAGAAGGAGACACAGAATCCAAAGCAGTCTCCAGGCTCTGAGCTGTCAGCACAGAGCCTGATGTGGGGCTCAAACTCACGAACCATGAGAGATCATGACCTGAGCCGAAGCCGGACGCTTAACCGACTGAGCCACCTAGGCACCCCATATTCGTCTTAGTAAAGAGTTGTTGGTGCAGTTTGGAAAGGTAGGGAGAATGGAATATTGAAATATCAAGTTAGATAAGGATATAAAGAATGCTAGATATTGTTCATTCATTTATCCAGTATGAATTTCTTAAGTATCTCTCATTTCAGGTACTGTGAGAAATTTGGGTTACTATAAAATTTAAAGCAATTAAATTGTCTTTTAAATCTCACAGCTTACTATTTGGGCTTAGTTTCATAAATGAACATAGTTTGTTATCTCCTCAAGAGCTGAGGAAGGCTTACACATACTCTGTAACAATACCTCAGTCCCCTTCGCTCCTTCCCAACCAATACCTTTAACACTGCGTAGAGGGAAAACTAACTTCCCAAACCACCTTCTCAACACAAATAAAACAACTACAAAATGAATAAATAAATAAATGAGATAGATAGGTAGTGCTGAGACAGTTATAGGACAATGATTTTGAAATTTGAACAAAGATACCAGAGAAACCATCCATCATATTATCCCTTATGCATAGGAGAGGGGATCTGAAAAAAAGCGTTCAAAAGTGAAAATTGTATCATAAAAAACATGCCTGTGAAATGACACAAATATTCCAGAGGTCAAAGAAATTCATCTGTCAACTGTATACATTAAAACTGGTCTAAGAAAGCTTTTGTAGCAAAGACCGCATAGTGTCCTCAACACGTGCCTTCAATTCACCTCTGATTATAGCTCTCCCTGAAGGGGATGGTTCTACAAAAGGTTAGATTCACCTTACAGCTGACAGGTTTTCATGTGAGTGAAGCGCCTGAGTGTCATTCTGCATTCTGCCCCAGGACCTTCCGCAAACTCACAGAAATTTCTTCTGCCTAATCCCTTCCTCGGTTTCTAGATTTCAGACACTTCTTAAACCCTGAACTCATTGATTGAAAGGGAGACTAAGTGTTTCCTGGGAAAAAGTCTATGAAATCATTGCAAGTTCTATGCCTGCTCCTGGAAGGCTATAGAATTGTGGTCAGCTCATGCACAGTTCACTCCTCAGTTCTGACCTCGGGGAGTCCCTTTCCTGCACATCCTTCGGTCCAGGGCCCATTCCCCTGCACCTGGCAGGGCCTCTGGGGCTTGGCACTGCAGAACTGTGACTCCAGGGGGGAGAGGGAGAGGTGAGGTACTCACCAGCCTTGGGGTTTGGGTGACAGGTGGTGTGAGCCAGATTCCGTAAGAGCAAATCTGAGAGGAGGGGCCTGTGACACCTGGGGCATCCAGATGTTTCTCATCCTAGGAAGTCCATGCTCATTCCCTATAAATTTCCAGAGATCTCGCGAGATCCAGCTTTCTCTGGAATGAGAAAGGTTTGGAAGTCCTGGTTACAAGCTGGTGCGTTCTTCTCCAGAAATTGGTAAGTTCACAAATAACCACTTTCTTTATAGGGATCTCAAATCTCAGGGTCACTATCCACCTACCAGGGAGGAGGCAACTAGGGGACAGGTCCTTATGCTTCTGAGTCTGTGTAATTATCCAAATTAACCAAACTACGTGGAGCTAGCAAAACCTACCCCATTTGCTATACATAAGCTGCCCCCTATATTTCCAGGTTGCTGTTACTCCCTTCAGTGCAACAACCGTCTGTGTGGCCCTGTCTGGTGTTGTCTCCTTTAGAGCTCTAAGTAAAAAAAAAGTTATGCTTTTCATGTATCCAGAATGCCACTGTATTGGGTCCCATGATTAAAATAAGCTTTAAACCTTATAAAACAATGGTCTCAGTGAGGAGGATGCAGTAGCCATGATTGTGGTCTCTTGGATAGCTTCTTGGGTTTCTGCTCTTGGCTGCCTACTTTGTTCCAGACCACTGTGGCTTACTGGGGAGCTTATGGTTTAGAATTGTTCTGTGGCTTTCTGATTTCCACGTGTCTCCTTATAGACATTTCTTCAATGGTGGAATTTTCAAGATAAACAGTGCTAATTCAATAAGTACTAGCTCACATGGGAACTGATTTAAGGCAATAGGAGGGATAGGCCATTTGAGCCATACTTTCCAAGGTAGGGCATTTGTGTTCAGGAGTTTTTCAGCCAGGTATGTGTTGGGGAGACAGCTTCCAGAAGCTGTCACTTTCTATGTAGTGATGATGATGATGATGATGATGATGATGATGATTTGGAACAGAACTCTGGTTTTCCCATTTGTTGCTGGCAAATCCTAAGTAGGAAGATCTTGTTTGGACTTTGCAGGGTAGAGAAATGGCACCTTGGCCTCATTGTCCATTTTGCTCATGTTGGGGGAGCTGCCTAACCATACTGCATTATAGCAATGAGTTATTAGAAGGATAGAGGAAGGTGTATGTGGCAGATATGGGGGATGGGTTTGTTAACTCCTAATGAGCCATATCCAGAATGTGGGAGAGAATGGAGAGCCACATTTGCTATGTAAAAGAGTAGGTGTTCCTGATAACCACAATTTCACCTATATTTTTTTATATATATTATAAAATATCTTAGGGGCACCTGGATAGCTGTCATTTGAGTGATCAGCTCTTGATTTCGGCTCAGGTCATGATTTCACAGTTCCTGGGATTGAGCCCTGTGTTGGGCTCTGCACTGACAGAGAGGATCAGATCCTGCTTGGGATCCTTTTTCTCTCTTTCTCTGATTTTCTCCCTTTCTCCCTCTCCCGATAGATAGATAGATAGATAGATAGATAGATAGATACATAGATAGATACATAGATAGATACATAGATAGATACATAGATAGATACATAGATAGATACATAGATAGATACATAGATAGATACATAGATAGATACATAGATAGATACATAGATAGATACATAGATAGATACATACATACATACATCTTAGAGCACCTGGGTGGTTTGGTCTGTTGAGCATCTGGCCATTGTTTTCGGCTCAGGTCATGATGCCATGGTTGTGAGATCTAGCCCCTCATGGGGCTCCATGCTGGGCATGGAGCTCCCTTAAGGTTCTTTCTTGCCCCCTCTGTCCCTCTCCCCTGCTCACTTGTTCACGTTCTCTCTTTCTCTCTAAAAATAAATAAATAAACATTAAAATAATCTTAATTATGAAGCCACCTCACAATATCGTTCTTTGAGGAAGTATTCATACACTATTTTTATAAAATAACTTTTGTGAGCTTCTTCAGAGCAATAATATCTTAATCCTGTTTAAAAGTAAATAAAAAACAGTGAATTCATATGTTGAGAAAAAGTATAGATCTGTGGCATCTGTGCAATTGCCTTAAAATATTTCATAGAATGAAAAATATAGGAAAAATAAATGGAATCCCTATCTCATAAGTCACTTAAAGCTAATTCACGGACTCTGTTTTCCAATATACTTGGGGAATAGGTCCAGCATTGAAACTGTCAATTTCATTTTATGTGTATGTTGACTAAATACATTCACAAAATTTGTTTGGGGTTGCTTTGCACCCAGACAATTTCTCTTGGAGCTCTTCATTCAAATCATGTGGGAGTAAAATTTAACCTGCCAAAATATTATTGCAACCCTGTGAATTACATTTGTACTTCTCAGTTACTTTGTCTTGTGAATTTTCTTTAGGTCACTGTAAAAACAAAAAAAGTAATTTTAAGCTAAACTAAAATATCTCTGTATAGTTGTGTAAAAAAAAAAATGCTGTAATCACATTCAGACAGTTACCTTTTATCAGTCCCTGAAGTTGGCCAGATGGTGGGATCCTTTCTCTGTGATCTACCAATTATTCCATTTCGCACTAAAATTGAGTCCTGCCGTATTCAGAGTAATTTCCACAACTGTTAAAAGCCCCATACAAGCAGAAATAGATGGTACTTTTTAAAATAAGCTGCTTATTATGTGATCTCTTTTAAAGACCTCTTTAATGTGTTTTGGGTTTTATTGGTTATTTATTTTTTGTTGCTTTCTTTAGTATGTTTTATGCTGACTTACTTCACTAGGGACATTTGAAATCCTGCATATTCCTTGAAATTCCTTGTATTTTGCTGGGTATCAGAGCAACTATAATCTTAGCTTAATTGGAAATATGGTGCAAATTTTCTGGACATAATCATCATAATAACGTCAGCTAAGGAAATAATACTTACTCAAAGTTTGGGTTCTACTCATTCTTAGCAAAATATGACAAGACACAAATTACATAGAATGACCTACTCTAAATTAAATGATTTCATGATATTATTTACTTTAAATAATATAAGCTAATACTAGGAAGAATAAAATTAGATATTCAGGTGGCATCTATGTATCCTAATGCTGTGAATATTTGAATGTATCTAGTTCATCTTCTAGTGACTGGTATTAGATTCCTGTTGCTATTACGTTTTCTTCCATATGATGTTGTGGCTTCTCTATGTAAAATAAAAGTTTCAAAGCAGATTGAGCTCTTGCTAAGGAATTTTTCATTAAATTAATATTTTGAGTGATTTTTATTTGTTAGGAAACGAGTTATCCCTGCCTTATTTGGTACTGTATTCTCAACCTTTAACAAAATATTCTGTTCAGGTCAGAATCACTTTAAATATTCACTTTATTAAATAATAGTGAATAAGTGAGAGAGCTTTGGTTATTTTTTAGTCAGTTGGTCAGGTTGTGAGCACAGTCTTAGCCTAATTTCAATACATTTTGAGATTGTTTCAGAAACACGTTCAAGTGGAAGTGTGAGTATGTCATTTAAAAAATTACTTGAAAGAAATGTCTCCTCTAAGATGTCATCTTTGAAATGTCAGTAAACTCATCTAAAAATATATATTTAAATTGTTTTTACTCAAAGCACAAGTCAAAAGTGTTTCAAGTCTTTATTAAAAAGTAATCATAATGTAAGAAGCTGTACGTTTCACTTCAGAGGTTCCAAACAACATAAATTATACACAGAGCAAATGTAGCATTGCAACTACTTTTGGCTCAAACTCAGAACTTCTATACAGTTGGATAGTTGAATGGAGTATTTCAAATGATGGTAAATCAAAATCCATTAGACTCTTGAAAACAAAAATGCAGCAATCTGCTAATTATAATAGAACTGCAATAAACTTTACTTATAAATTAACTGTTGCAGTGATAAATATACTGACATAGAACATTAATAAGATTATGAAATGCTATTATAAAAGATGAAAATGTCATTAAATAATTTATAAACAAAGGGAAGCAAAATTACTGTAGTAACATAGAAACCAATGTTTGCCCTCATTTATGTATGTATGTATGTATGTATGTATGTTTATTTTTGAGAGAAAGAGAGACAGAGTGCAAGCAGGGGAGGGGCGGAGAGAGAGGGAGACACAGAACTTAAGCAGGCTCCAGGCTCCCAGCTGTCAGCACAGAGCCTGACATGGGGCTTGAACTCACGCACTGAGAGATCATGACCTGAGCAGAAGTTGGAGGCTTAACAGACTGAGCCACCCAGGCACCCCTCCCCTCATTTATAAATGCTCGACTGAATACAGGTTTACCAATAACATTCTATTCCTTTAGTCACTGTTTTTTAATATGGGACTACTTGTACACCAGTCAACGTATATTGTATTTTGCTATTTTTTTTTCTTGAGGATATTGTGGTATGTAATTTTAATTAATATGATAAAACACAATCCTGAGTCCATATCTCTCAATCTCTGATCCAGGATTAATGTTTTGAGAGATTTAGACATCTTGACTCTTCCTTCTTTACTCTCTAGACAAGTTAGTATCTTGTATACTGGAAAATATGGTGGTAAATAACATACAAGTTAATTTGTAAGTACTAATAAATTTTATATTAATTTTGAATGTTTTTTATTAAAACACAGAAGACAAAGTACTATTTTTAGAAAGCGTAGTTTGAGCCACAAGTGCTTCGGGAGTCTGCAGGATGGTTGGGTTAATGAGGAGTGGCTTTTTCAAAGGGGTAGAATGATCTTGAGGGAAAGAAAAATTTAAATTTAAAAATTCTTTATTGAGGATATAATAAGTTGTTCTGCCTTTCAATCTGGTAAAATTAGGAAGACCCTGACTAACCTAACTACAAGTTCTCTTCCCTACTCTGCTCCCATGGAGAAGGTACCCTGGTCACATGGACTGGTTGTAGTTCCTACTATCCTGATAGCAGGTTTCAGTTTTCTGCCAGCCTGCAGAATTATTCAAGGAAGCCAATCACATCCTCTCATAGAAATAAAAGGGCACTTTCACCTCTTGATCCTACAAAGCCTGACTCACACAGTCCCTTGTTGTTGTGTTTACTCTGTTCCCAAGTGCAGTCCTGTGTTCCTACATGGTCTGCAATGTCCTCTGTCCTTGAGCTGTGAGTACCTGTGACTGACAAACTTCTGTTGCCTTCATCTGTCCAGTGTTGGATGTTGTGTGTTCAGACATCCACATAACCCTACAGTGGGAATCTCTCCCTCACCAGTGTGGTCAAGAGGAGGTGATTAAAACCTAGACCAGGGAAAGCACTTAGGTTTTCATTACAGAGAAGCTATAAATAAGGGGAGTCGGGTAAAAAGGAATTTTAGACTCACAGTGAGCTCCAAAGGAGTATGAAGATTTTTGTTAGAATACTTTATAAAAAAATGTAGAGAAAAGAAAACATGACACATTCCAGAAACTAAAATAAGTTTAATATTGATTATAAGATAAAGCAATGTAGAAAATTGATCTGAAGCAGTCCAGAAACGTGCTATGTTCTGAAATACCCTGTAAGCTATATTAAGGAATTGTACATAATTCTAAATGCACCCAAACCACTAAAGGAATATGATATTCTCAAATCATATTTCTTATAACCATGCTCATGGAAGCTTGAAGAACTGAAGGAAGGGAACTGAAGGAAGAATACTCAAATGACCCTTGCTGGTGATGATTATTTTGACCATATGGCCTACAAGGATATTGACATTGATGGAATCCATTAATGTTATTCACATCTTTTCACTTTTACTTATTCTCGTGTGTTTTTGCACACATGTGTACATGTATGAAGTTCCATACACCTGTTACCTGGTAGATTTTTGCATCCATAACAGTCACGATACTGCACAGTCTAACACTACAAGGATTCCTCATGTTATGCTTGTAAAACCACACCTGTATCATTCCCACCCCCTTGTCACCCTTTCACTTGTACATCTTTTTTTTGTGTTTATTTATTTTTGAGAGAGAGAGACAGAGAGCAGGGGAGGGGCAGAGAGAGAGAGGGGGACAGAATATGAAGAAGGCTCCAGGCTCTGAGCTGTCAGCACAGAGCCCGAAGTGGGGTTCCAACTCAAGAACCGCAAGATCATGACCTGAGCTGTAGTCGGTTACTTAACTGACTAAGCCAGCCGGATGCCCCTCACTTCTTTATCTTTTTAAAATGGTCTATTGCATAGCACTGCTAGGAATTTATCCAAGGGATACAGGAGCACTGATGCATAGGGCCACTTGTACCCCAATGTTCATAGCAGCACTCTCAACAATAGCCAAATTATGGAAAGAGCCTAAATGTCCATCAACTGATGAATGGATAAAGAAATTGTGGTTTATATACACAATGGAATATTACGTGGCAATGAGAAAAAATGAAATATGGCCTTTTGTAGCAACGTGGATGGAACTGGAGAGTGTGATGCTAAGTGAAATAAGCCATACAGAGAAAGACAGATACCATATGGTTTCACTCTTATGTGGATCCTGAGAAACTTACCAGGAACCCATGGGGGAGGGGAAGGAAAAAATAAAAAGAGGTTAGAATGGGAGAGAGCCAAAGCATAAGAGACTGTTAAAAACTGAGAACAAACTGAGGGTTGATGGGGGGTGGGAGGGAGGAGAGGGTGGGTGATGGGTATTGAGGAGGGCACCTTTTGGGATGAGCACTGGGTGTTGTATGGAAACCAATTTGTCAATAAATTTCAGAAAATAAATAAATAAATAAATAAATAAATAAAATTTAAAAATAAAAAAAAATAAAATGGTCTATTGCAGAGTTAAAAAACTTAAAACACATTTTCCAAAGATACATAAAATTTATGAATTTAGGGCATATATAATATTTCCTTTAATCTTCCCATATTGCTCCAAATGTCAGCAGATAGATGACATTCTTCATATATGTGGGAATGCACATACCCTTCTATTCATCTATCAATGTGAAAAGAATCAGATTCAGCAGATAGTTTATCATTCATTGGTTAAGCAAGGAAAAAAAACAGTTCATAGATAAAACAGGACAAGAAAGAGTAGAGAAAAAGGGAAAAACCTAAAAAAAATCATGTAACCTCACATGTTGAAAAGATAAAACAATAGCATTGAAATCTGGGAATCAATACTCTAATTTTAAAGAATACTAACTTTAGGTAGGGAAGCCATGGCAACAATATAAAGAATAAGGGGGATAAAAAAAACCCCAAAAATCAAAAACAAAACTTCTCTCTGGACTGAAGTTCTGTTTGGGCTGAAATAGGTGCATGTGTATGTACTGAATGACCTAGAATCAAATATTAGCCCCCCCAAACCTTACATTTAATTGAATATATTAATTACCCTGTTATAATCAGTGGATGACACTGCAGCATTTTAAAACTAGGGGGAAACACTTTTCAAGTGTTGAACTGATAATTTTATAACATGAAAAAGTTAAAAGGTTTTCATCCTGATTTACAGAGGCACATCTAATCTCTTCTATAATCTCTAATTTCTTTTTAACTAATAGAGAACAGGTATGATACTTATTTTGTAAAGTAAAGCCAAAAGATGAGTGCCTATTTGGAGAACATTCAGGTTAAGATGCAATGTCATTCTAAAAATGGGTTTCAATATGCAAGCCCTTTTATAACTACACGACAGTTTGTTCACTGCAGTGGTTAGAGCAGTTCCCAACATCATTTATAAAGGAAATAAAGTAGCACACATTTTACCTTAGGAGGTTTTATTGAATCTTACAATCTCTGCTCCATTTTAATATAATTTATAACACAAATATATAAATTATACATTGTTAATATAAATTTGGGGAAATTGCCCTTATTGTTAATATATTATATTTAATTACCCTAATAGTCACATCAATATTTGCATATAAATGGTCGAATTCTTGAAAGGAAAATTTGAAATATTCTAGATATTTCTTTTTTTTTTTTCAATTTTTTTTAACATTTATTTATTTTTGAGACAGAGTGAGAGAGCATGAACAGGGGAGGGTCAGAGAAAGAGGGAGACACAGAATCTGAAACAGGCTCCAGGCTCTGAGCTGTCAGCACAGAGCCTGATGTGGGGCTCAAACCCACGAACTGTGAGATCATGACCTGAGCCAAAGTCGTCCGGATGCTTAACTGACTGAGCCACCCAGGCGCCCGATGCTTCTTTTTTATAATGGGATAAATATCATAGGCACTAGGTTGTGAATCATGAGAATTTAACCAAATTTCATGAGTATTACAGTCAATTAAGAAACCTTCCACATTAGAGATACTTATGAATATATTCAAGTGGATACAGCATCATATTTATAAATTTTTGTTGAATAAATTATAAAATAATTGACATCACCTCACATATTGACCTTTTTGTCGGCATATAGTGAGAACATTTTTCTCTCTTAGCAACTTGCAAGTATGTAGTACAGTGTTTATTTCCAGGCCCTGTCATTTATTTGTCCCTGTTTTATAGTATCAGAAATGTAGGTTATTTACACCTTAAGTTTTTCTAAGACTCAATGTCCTGGGCCACAATGTCCTTTGATCTTAATCTCTTCCTCCCTTGCCTTTAAGTTGTTTTTTCAACGACAACTCATATATTGCAATCCCCAAGAATAGACCTTTGATGTCCAGTGTTTCAAGTATGTGTTCTGCCATATGTGATCATAGGTATCTGATACTGTCCTTTATCATTCCAAGCATAGTGTTAATTAAGCGATTAGTCTCTAGAGTCTTGAACCTTTCACCCTGGAATTCACAGCCTCATTCTAATGTTTTCTTTCTGTATGATTTGGGCAAGTAATTTAATCTTTCTGTCTCTTTGTTTCTATCTATAAACGAATGATAATGAGTACCCATCTTCTAAGTTCCTTTTGAAGCATAATTGAGTAAATATTCATAAAACATTTAGATTGTTTATCACTTCCTAAGCATACAATAAGGTTTTAACCATTTTACTTAAATACATAGTAATTGCCAATCTCCTTTTCATAAATATTTGGCATAAGACTGAACTTTTCAAAGGCAAGATTTGTCTTTTATTTAGGTACCCACAATGCTAAAAAGAGCAAGATACAGAAACAACCACATTTTTGAATAAATGATTACATATCAAATTTTCTTAATCTAAATTGCAGCACTTTACAAAGCATCTCCTAAGAGGTTGTTGTTTTGAAACTGAAAACTTCTCTGCATGATATGGAATTATGGGATTTTGGAAGGAAGGATTTCAGAATTTAGCATTTCTTTGATATTTATATATTTCACTATGTATTTATCATTTTATACAGAAAAACTGTACCGTCATCTTTTATATACCATAAAAATGTTATGTACAAAATACCAGATGAAGAGTATATTTTTTAATGGTTCTGATTTTGTAGTGCTTCATCATACATGTGTTTAACTCCTTGCTAATCAAGACTTTTAACTGTTTTGGGTGATAATCACTTTTGACTGGTAGCCAGAAGATCATAGTTTATGATGGTTTCATGAATTTTTACACTGGAACCAATCTTCAGGTGAACTATGTAGAAAATGTAAATATGTGTTTGTCATTAATGCATATTTTATGAAACTTCAGTTGTAAATTTGAACTAAGTTACAAACATGCTTTATACATCAATACATTAACTGCCTTCTGAAGTATGTATTAGTGTTTTTTTTTCAAGGTAAACAGACTGTGGAAGCAAGAATCTAAGTCATTTCTAAGGTCACAGGTAATAAAGGAAAAATCAACCTACAAGAGTAAGGTTATCTGAGTCCCAAGCCCAAGCTTTTATAGACTGAATTATACTGCTTCAGATACTGAAAAACTTAAGTGAATAAAATTTGGGCTCATGGTTATAATTAGTATATCTTCTTCAAATGTAGTCTCTACTTCTAAAATTGAATATGTATTTTTTTCTTTCCCTTACTTCCATGGAGAAAGAAGAAAAATTTCATGATTGTATATACTAGGATTTCAGATAGATTTAATAAAGAGTCAAGATAAAGATTTTGGAAAAACTAGAGTTAGAAATGTTTGTGTACAAAGATATTTCTAAACATTAGAAATATTTCATAATTAGGAAAATTATTTTGTGGCATGCCTGGCTGGCTCAGTCAGTGGAGCATGCACTCTGGACTCTTGATGTCAGGGTCATGAATTCAAGCCCCACACTGGGCATGGAGCCTACTTAAGTAAAAAAAAAAAAAAAAAAAAAAAAAAATATATATATATATATATATATATATACACAGACACATACATATATGCATATATACGTATCCAAGTGTATATACATATACATGTATATATGTGTATATACACGTATATACATATATACGTGTATATACGTGTATACATATAAACATACATATATATACGTATGTGTATATATACATATATATACACACATGTATATATACATATGTGTATATATATATGTGTGTGTGTGTGTATATATATATATATATATATATATATATAGTGACAGTCCCCTTGACTAGAGCTTTTAAGATACTAGGTAATATATATCAGGAGTTTTACGAATGCGCCATCTACGCTGGAATGTTTAAGTTCTCTCAAATGCTAGGACTGTGCAAAAGTGTGCCTTGGTTGCAACGTACATAGATGCTTTAACAAATTAGTGACAGATATACCAGGTGCTCTTGGGAGCCAGTGGAAAAAGTGTTTTTGGTACAATGGCCTAAAATCCTTCCATGTTAGAATAAGCATACTAACTTCATGTTTGTTTAAGACCAGCTCTTGCCAGATCTAATGGCTATCTATGTAATCTAGAACTTAAATTTAAATCTCAAAAAAATTCTAGGATAACTATTCAGTTTGAGAGGGTAGAAGAAATTGGCCAGTACAAAAGATAGTATGCTAAACTCTAATCATCTTAACTATAAATGGTACCAAGTAGAAGGAAAGAGATTAAAGATTTTAAGTACCATGCTAGAGCAGTTGGCTGGATTTAGGATCATAAAATAATATTGTCAAGACCGTGATTCACCATCTAGCACTGTTTCTCTCCACCTGTCTCTCTTCTGACATTCCACAACACTAACAGAACAAGAGTAAAAATGAAGTTAACTGCTAGGTAAGTCAGATGGTGAGTTAATGCTAATGGACCTAACATTAGCATAATGAACCTGGATGATCAAAATACTAATAAAGAAGGCATCTGTTGCCTAGGTTTGATTCATTTTTTCAAGTACCCAGTCTCTGAGCATTGGTCATGAAACCCTCCAACACCACTGGCAATTATGAGTTACTTTCAGCATATGTGACACTGCCAGTGTGTCTGTCTATATTAGAAAGGGAAGTAAGAGTCTTCACTTGTATGAGAGTGTTGTCTACCACATTCGGTGTGTGTTGAATTACAAACTGAATGTTAAGTAAAGTGTTGATCATTTCACAGAAGGAGAAAAGAAAATAGTCTCATAATTTCCCTTCTTGTTATTCTAAATCATTATTGATGGTTTTGGTAACATTTTTGAAAAGTAAATGTATTGCACCCAACTGATACCTGAATGGAGTTATAACAATGCTGCTTTGCTATAATTCCTTTAAAAATATTATGAACCATATGCTGCTGTCTAACTTAACACAGAGATTTCCAGATTTTTGGTTTATTTATGCATTTTAGAGTTCCCTCGCAGATTTCTCACTTAATGAAAAATTCTCTGACACCTTACCCAATGAGAGATATTGATAAGCATGAAAATTAGAGCTCTCACAAATGAGATATAAATATAATGTTTTTCTTTATCTTGTCGTGATCTTAATGTGTGTGTGTGTGTGTGTGTGTGTGTGTGTGTGTGTAGTTCAAAACAGGAAACTTATTTTAGTAACCAGAAAGTTTTTCTAAGTACAAAGGATTTAGAATTGGAAAATTGTATATAGGTTCCTCCTCTGGCACTTGCTAAATGTATATATTTGGGCAAGACTCTGCTTTAATGGAAAAAAAATTCTTATAACACATAGTTGTTGAGGATTAAGTGGAAAAAATTTATGTGAAAGGCTGAATGCCTGACACCAGGGAGGTCTCCAAATAGATATACGTTTAAAACAAAAATAAATGACATTTTTAATATTAGGTAGTATTCAGGGAAAAAGGGTACTAGGAAATCCCACCTGAAAAATTACATTTGATGACAGGAATAAGAACATTACAGACTACTCAATTATTTCTCCATTTTTCCACACATCAATCTTTCCATCTGACTGATCTATTATCTTCTACCATCTTTAACTTGTGATCTAGATCACAGAGAAAATAAGTATTCACTTATTTTCCTCTCCCTTCAGCTTTCAAATCCATTCACAAATTTTTATTTTGATACTCATTTCATTTAGGTGGCCACTTTCTATCACCAGAATTGAGGTAACAGTCTGTTAACTGGCATCTCTGCCCCTAGTCTAGTCTCTCCAAATTCCATCCCATCTAGAAGCCAAGCTGTCCACTGTGACCACAGTGTTATTTCAAGATAGAAGCCTCATTCTATAATACTTTAAAAAACTTTTTAATGGTTCTCCATTGCCCTATAGGTACAGTCCAACTTCTTTGCATAATATATAAAGACTTGTATGAATTGTTCCTGGCCCTTTCTTCATCTCTCGCTATCCTCCCTTCATGTAGGTAAAATATTCAACTAAATACTGTGCAGTTGCCAGAATAAGTTAAATTTCTTTGCTTCCTCACCCATGTCTATTCATTTCTTTCATTCCCTTTCTTCCACCTAACTTCTAGTCTCCATTTTTGACAATGGATCCCTCTCCCTTTTGTATGCTCCAAAAGCCTCCTGCTGCTGGAGAATGTACAATGGCTTGATTCCTTTTCCCTGTCCTCCAACAGACAATAGAGGCTAGGAAGGGAAAACATAGTTTTGATACACATTTGGAGCCCAGTAAATATTTGCTGTATTAGTATGCGTCTGGGTTATGGTTAACACTTTCTCACACAGAAATTTGTCTTTCAGAGTTACTGAAGCTTTTTAGTTCTGAAGAAAAATCTAGTACAGAATCCTATTCTGAGTAAGTTTATAAGGTTTCTGTTTGCTTCTGCACAAATAGGAAAGAAAGTGTGACATAATACTTTTTTCAAGATCCATTTCTTGTAGAAATATCAAATGCCTTACTGTTCATGTGACAACAACTCAATTTAGCACTATCTGAATCGCTGCTGAGCAGAGCCAAGCTTCAAAGCCAGTCGACGTATAAAAATGTTGACATATCAACTTCTTATGAATTCACATAGAGTGAGGAAAATGGATTGCTTGGAAAAATTACAAATGCCTGAGAGTCCAGTGGATTCTGTTTTAATGAGTTAATATCTATAAGCATACTACAAAAAAAGTTTTTGTAATGGCTTCATAGAATTGGGATTGTGTTATAAAATCGCTAACTAGCAGTGGCAAAGCCACTTCCGTTAGATTATTGCCTCTTTTAAGATAAAAATGATTTTGTTTCATAATCTTCTGATCGGTGTTTAAAATTCATCTTTTACATTTGATTTTTATGTTGTGAATAAAACTTTTACGTACTCATTTTATATATATGCAGATATATGTAAAACTGCATATACAAGGTACTGCTTGCATTATAAACATTAATTTGAACAATTAACATGAAATATTTTAGTGGATATCCTGATAATTTAATGTAAAATATGCATGCTGCAAAAGAAGCTGACAAAGGAATAACCTGAAAATTGTCAGGAACAAATATTTAGCCATTCATCAAGTTGAAAGCTAATCAAGAAAGTACAGAGTTTAATACCTGTGTCATTTGGGACACAATTTAGCAGTAAGAGATGGAAAATACAACCAGTAGTAACTTAAAAATATAGTTGTAATATCCCTCCTCCCATAAGAAATTCAAAAGAAGCTGAATGTTCAAATTAGTTCTCTAGGTCAACTAAGTTAGAATCAGATTTCCTTTGCCTTGCCTTTGTAATAACATCATCACTTCAGTCTGCAGGCAACACATTCATCTTAAGGATCAGAATAAAGTGATAAGCATAGAGCCCTGGCAATCTGCTTCTTTAACTGAACAAGTGAAGTTTTCCAGAGGATCCTCAGAAGTTCGGAAGTATCTCATTGACCATGATTGTTTCTCAGGCCACAACTGGCTGCCAAGGAGATGGGAAAGGATATTTTCATATCCAAGCCTATTTAGAAAAGGCAGACAAGACAGAGAGAAAGAACACAGAATGATAGTGTATTCATTATTGTATGATTCAGTGATTGCAGATTATATGTCTTGCTTAACACCTCACTTCCAAAAAGGCAATATATGTGTGTGTGTGTGTGTGTGTGTGTATACATATACATATATATGTATATGTGTATATATATATATATATATATATATACACACACACACACACACACACATATATGCATGCATATGCATGCAGGGTTGGAGACAAGAACATAATTTAGTTATTTGACATTGTCTATTGTGTACTTTTTTTTTCCATAAGAACTCAGGTTTCATGTCCTTTTTGAACAATCATAGTAGATGTCTCTCACCTTTTAGCACCATTGCACTACTTTGGCTCAATTTACTTGGTCACTCAGAGTGATAGAACATATGAAAATATCTTGGTAAATTAAAGAGAGACCGATGGGGACTATTGATCATATGAGGAACATGGAGAGGCAGCACATGTTTATGACTTGCCAGGAAACCACTCATTGGGGAAACAGGATGAGTAGCAGGTATATGATCCCCACCCCCTGAGCTATTGCACTCTGGGGTGGCTCCCACAAATCTGGAAGGGCTTGATATCAGATTCCAGGAGCTGAGGAGGTGTGGAATTTTTTTGGAAATATGATTACTCATATCATCACTGACTTATTTTATAGCTGTAAGTTTGTATCTCTTCATCTTCTATGTCTATTTCACTCATCCCTCCTCCCCTCCCCTCACAACCTGTATTTTTTGTTGTTTTGTTTTTGTTTGTTTTTAGACTCCATATGTAAGAGAAATCGTATGATATTTGTCTCTTATTTCTTTTACTTAGCGAAATATTCTCTGTGTCCATTCACCATGTGGCAAATGGCAAAATTTCATCTTTTTGTGGCTGAATAATATATGCCACATACTCTTGATCCATCCACCTATCAGTGGACACTTAGGTAGCTTCCATATTTTGGCTATTGTAAACAATGCTGTAATAAACAAAGGGGTGCATACATCCTTTGAAATTAGTATTTTCATATTCTTTGGGTAAATCTCCAGTAGAATTACTGAATCATATGGTATTTCTATTTTTAATTATTGTTTTGAATGATAGTGTGAGCAGGGGAATGGCAAAGGAAGAGACAGAGGGAAAGAATCTCAAGCAGGCTCTACCTTCAGCACAGAGCCCCACATGGGGCTTGATCCCAGGACCCTGGGATCATGACCTGAGCCTAAATCAAAAGTCAGATGCTAAACCAACTGAGCCACCCAGGCATCCCTAAGTTTTAAATTTTTGATGACCCTCCATTGTGTTTTCCACAATGACTGTGCCAATTTATATTCCCACTAATAATGCACAAGGGTTCCTTTTTTTCATGTCCTCACCAACACTTGGTATTTCTTGTCTTCTTGATGATAGCCATTCTATTTCATGTGGTTTTGTGAGGTAGTATCTCATTGTGGTTTTGATTTGCATTCCCCTGATGATTATTGATGCTAAGCATCTTTTCATATGTCTTTTGGCCATCTTGATGTCGTCTTTGAAAAAATGTCTATTCAGGTCCTCTGCCTATTTTTTAATCAGTTTTCTTTATGTTTGTATTGTGTAAAGTTCTTTACATGTTTTGGTTATTAACCTTTATTGGATAAATAATTTGCAAATATTTTTAAGTATCTTTTCCAATTCACTAGGCTCTCTTTTCATTTTGTTAATGGTTTTTTGTGCTGTGCAAAAGATTTTTATTTCAGCATAGCTCCAAAAGTTTATTTCTGCTTTTCCCTTGCCTTAGGAGACATATCTAGAAAAATGTTGCTAAGGCCAATGTCCAATAAATTATTTATTAAATTTTTAAAGTTTATTTATTTTTGAGAGAGAGTGTGTGTGCCCGTGGGAGCAGGGGAGGGTAAGAGAAAGAGGGAGAGAGAGAATCCCCAGCAGGCTCTGCACTGTCAGCACAGAACATGACATGGGCTTGATCTCATGGACTATGATATCTTGACCTGAGCAAAGTCAAGAGTTGGACACTTAACAGACTGAGGCACCCCAATGTCCAAGAAATTATTGCCTGTCTTTTCTTCTAGAGGTTTTATAGTCTCAGGTCTTAAATTTATATCTTTAATCTACTCTGAGTTCATTTTTGTGTGTGAAACAAAGTGGTCCGCTTTCATTGTTTTGCGTGTAGCTCCAGTTCCATTTATTGGAAAGACTGTGGTTTTTTATTTGCTGTTGTTGTTGCTTTTTTACCCATTTTATATTTTTGCCTCCCTTGTCCTAGATTAATTGACCATATATGCATGCATTTATTTCTGCAGTCTTCATCCTGTTCCATTGATCTATGTGTCTGTTTTTGTGCCAGTACCATAGTGTTTTGATTCCTATAGCTTTTTAGTATATTTTGAAATCTGAGTTGTGATACCTCCAGCTTTGTTCTGTTTTCTCAAGATTGCTTTGAATATTTTTTGAGTCTTTTGGTTCCACACAAATTTTAGGATTATTTGTTCTAGTTTTGTTAAAACTACTATTGGTATTTCAATAGAGATTGCATTGAATCTGTAGATTTCTTTGGCTTCAATAATATTCTTCCATGAGCATGGAATATTTTTCCATTTGTTTGTGTCACTTTTAATTTCTTTCAACAGTATTTTATAGTGTTCAGGTCTTTGACCCTCTTATTCCTAAGTAATTTCTTCCTTTTCCTTTTCCTTTTATCATAAATGGGATTGTTTTATTTCTCTTTTTGCTACTTCATTATGAGTATATACACATGCAACAGATTTATGCATGTAACTTTTATGTACTGTGACTTTACTGAATTAATTTATCTGTTCTAGTAGATTTCTAGTGGAGTCTTTGGAGTTTTCTATATCATAGTACCATGTACTCTGCAAATAGTTAAAATATTAACTGTGGGGTTTTTATAAATGGGCTTTATTTTGTTGAAGTTTGTTCCCTCTAAACCTATTTTGTTGAGAGTTTTTATCATGAATGAATGTACTTTGTTGAATGATTTCTCTGCAGTCTTGAGATGATCATATGTTTTTTTTATCCTCTCTCTTGTTCATGAAATGTATCACATTTATTGATTTGTGAATATCGAACCACCCTTGCATACCTAAAATCATACTTGATTATGGTGAATGATTTTTTAATGTTTTATGGAATTCATTTTGCAAATATCTTGGTGAGGATTTTTGTATCTATGTTCTTCAGTTATTGGCCAGTATTTGTTTTTTATTTCTTTGTTTTTTAGTGTCTTTTTCTGTTTTAGTTATTAGGGTAATGTTGGCCTTATAGAATTAGTTTGGAAGTTTTCCTTCCTCTTCTATTTTTCAGAATAGTTGAGAATAGGTATATTCTCTTATTAAATATTTGGTAGAATTCACCTATGAAGCCATTTTCTCCTGACTTCTGTTTGTTACTTTTTTTTCTTTTTCTTTTTTTTTTTTAATATTTCAAGTTACTTACTATTGATCAGTCTATTCAAACTTTCTATTTATTCCTGATTCAGTATTGGAAGTTTGGTTGTTTCTAGGAATTTATCAATTTCTTCTAGACTGTCTAATTTGTTGGCATATAATGTTCCATAATCTCCTGTTAAAATTATTTGTTTTTCTGTGGTATCAGTTATTTCTTCTCCATTTCTGACTTTATTCATCTGAGTTCACTTCATGCATCTGAGTCCTTGCCTCTACTTTGGTATGAATTGCTATAATTTAATTCACTGCCAACTTAGTTATTTTGGTAGGTGGTAGCATTCAGCTCCCCACCCCACCCCTGCTTTTTATAGCATGATGTAGGGCCTGAAATACAAGCACTTTTGGATAGCTATAGGATATAGTAAGCCAGTGAAAGATTCATCACATCAACAATCATTGCTGGGGAAGCAAAGATCTCTTCATGATGCTGGGATTCGAGTTTTGGAGTTGGCTAGGATACCAATTGTCTAAGTATTGGGCAGGAATTTGTTTCAATGGAGTGTTAGAGGAGGCCAACCTGTGAGAGTATAGACTTCAGGGGATCAGTCAATTCTAGAGGAAGCCGTTAAACAATGTAAATATCATTTAAAATGTTGCCCTAAAAAACATTTTAACTGATCTTAAATATATATCCTAATTACATATCCTGGTAACATTGTAAGTCTTTGTGTTAGGGTTGCTTGAAATTTTATATTCTCCAAAAAAGTTTTCTAAATATATTGCAAAAATGCATAAAAGTTGTATTTCTGACTCCTGTAAAAACTGGCAGTTTGTATAAAGATGGTTGTATGATGGAGAAATGAAAAAAAAAAAAAAAACTCCTATACTATACTGACAAAGCTTAAAAGAGAAAATAACATTTTCTGATACACTTATTTTAAAATTAAAGCCTTTCACTCTAGAAATAAATATGCTTTCAATTTTATTATGAATTTTATATCACTACTAAGGAAGAATAAGTTACAAAATGATATTATCACCATCTACAATTACTGAACTTTGATTTTAAAAAATATTATTAAAACAATTCCTATCCTATAACTTAAATAGTTCTTAATGTTTGTGTCATTCTTAATATAATCTCCAACAATTACACCTTGAACTTTTAACAAAATCTATATATAATTAAATCCATTTTTACATATACATTTCAAGCAGCACTATATTTCAGTGACATTCCCTGAAGGAACATAATTTTTAGTACCTTAGCATAAATCAAAACTGCCATAGAAGCAGCACTGGTCATTACCTCAAATATTTAATAACTCCAGGAAGAAAGAAAGGATGTGACTAAAATGTTGAGTTCAAGGGGGAATGGCCATTTTTAAAAATATATGCTTTCTTTTTTAAACAGTGAGTATCTTATTATAGTATCTTATTAACCCTTAATGTCCTTCCATGAAATGCTAGACATACTTAGAATCAGAGTCAATATTTATGGGCCTGAAAATTTTTATCTCTATAGAAAATACACAGACAAGTCATAAAATAGCAGTTTCTTTGTTTAGCAACCTCCTGTCCACATGAGCAGGGAGTTCACAGGCTAGACTCCTGTCACCCCAGGACGATGAGTCAGGACATCAAGCCAATAGGCTTGGTGCCCACTGTCCTGAAAGAACAGTAGCCATGAATCCACCAAGTTCCCATCTCTGCTGTTATGAAAGAAGAATTAATCCTATTTCTTTCAAAAGTCATGCCCTCCATCTGCTCTTTGGATTCTATTTTTTAGCTTCTTCCTGGAAAATTTATCTTAACAATCATATTCATCTTTCTTATTCATTGTATCAGTCTCTGTACATTGTCGGTCTCATTGACCTACAGAAATGCTCACATCTCTTCAATTTTAGGGGAAAAATCAAACTATACCCCCAAACACATGATTACAAGTTCTGCTCTGGAGTTGTCTCATTCTCACTTTAGCTTAATAACCATACTTTTTGCAAGTTCTGTAGAAGTTCAGTCTCCATTTCCTCTGCTCCAAGGATGCACAGACTTCCTTAAGTAGATCAAATGCACTATGGCTTCCTCACATCACAGGATTTTTTGTCCTAATTTTCCCTCTGAAATGCTTCCAGTTGCACACTGTCCACTGGCACTTAACCCAGTCAAATGCCATTCATTCTTTAGATATTAACTCAAGCATCACTTTCTCAGAAACTTTTTAAACAATTTGTAATATACCCTCATCTAATTGTATTTTTGTTTTTGTTTTTTTTTTCACTCTGGAATCACCATTTCATCAGTGTGCTATTTTGATCACTCACTGTCTTCTTCCCTAATAGCAGGAAGATCCATCAGAACAAAGGGCTGTTTCTGTTTCTATGTATCTGGAATCTTCAGTGCTAAACATAATTGGCACACAGTAGGCCCTCAAATATTACTGAATAAGTAGTTTCAGGTTCGAGTCAGTGAGTCAGAGATGATTAATTTGGTTAATTTATGCAAATCTGGCATTCTTCCAAGGATGTATCAACAAAATTTGAAGATTGCACACTAGGAAGTTTTAAAGCAGTCTTGCAAATGCGAGAGAGATTATTAATCTCAAACCAAACATCTTCACTGCACTTTGGGGAATGATAAAACACACCAAAAAAGAAAAACCTCTTAAAATTTCAGTGGAATAGCATGCATTTTTAATGCATGGGTTTTGTTCATCTTTGAAAGTAGAAATACACTATGTATTAGATTTCTGGAAACTTAATTTGCACACTACTATAATATGCAGGATTTTATGTAAAGTAACCTGGAAGAGGTAATGGAATATAAATCCTGAAGAGCATACTATGAGTCACTGAAATTACATCTAACTTTTCAATGAAAAGATTTTTACCAAATCCATGGCAGTGTCATAATTGTTATTGACATTTTTATATTTTTTCCTAATTCATATTGCACAGAAATCTGTAATCTGGAACATTGTAAAAATGGCTCAAAATTGTAGTCCTACAAACAGAATTTTACCTAAAAGGCATGTTTTTACAAGGAGTATATTTTTTTCTGAAAAAAAAAAAAAACCGATATCCAAATTTAAAGGGAAAACTTAAAATTAGTTGCTATTGTTTGTTCTAAATTGTAAATAAAAATATATAACTATATATATGTGCATATATATGTATGTATGAAATCAAATGGTATAATTTTATATTAAAAGACCCTCTATTTAAAAAAATAGAGATACATTCCAAAGATTTAAATTCACAAAAGCCTTGAGAATGGACACTAAATCTATCAATACAACATACCCGGTGCTTTGATGGCCAGTGCTTAACAGACTCTGAAATGTCACTGAATTGATAGGTTTTATATTTCCATTCTGTATTTGAGCAATTTCTCCCAACTTCATTTGCCATCCTGCTTCTTTTTGTTGATAATCAGGATATCTTCCAGTAAAACATACTTTCTTTGGGGACTAATCAAAACCCTGACTAAGTCAGGGTGCCAGAGACTGATAAGCATGTGATGCTTCGTTCTCATTGCTAACCCTGCAGAAATAGACAATATAGAGGAAGCAAATGAGAGGATACTGAACCTTAAATGAGCTATTTCAAGCTATTGTTTTCCAACAGACCCTTCAGAGCACATCTTGTTATAATATTCCTGATGAGATATTCCAGCTTATTAGACAGCCAACTGTTATAGCAGTAATGTGGCCTCATTTAACAATATTAAACCCAAATGGCTATCAATGTTCAGAGCTCCTCTTTGTCACAGTAATAACCTTTATTTCACATTCTCATATTTTCTCATTGGCAATAGCCTGAAGAATTAATTTGGAGTTTCTCTGATAACATACAAAGTTGAATATCTTCCTTGTACCCACTGAGATATAGAGGAGGAATACAGTATTGTGAGAATAGAGAATGAGTCAAATCTCTTATTTGACTCAAAGCTGAATTACCCACTATCAAATAATTATTTCTGATTGTGGAATATTGTGACTAAATTCATTCTGGTACTAATTATGAGGTTAAAAAACATCGTTTCTTAAAAATAACGTGAAAATTTTGATTTCAACTAGATGTTTTTAGCAAATACTTGGAGCACATTAAGTTAGAACCTAAAATAAATATGCAAGTTAAATTAAAACAAAAAATAAAGGTAAAATAAGTGATATAAAAATGTAGTAGTCAAATGTCCAAATCAAATGTCCAAATATAGCAATCTGCTTTTTTCTGTCAAGGAAAACCATAAACTCTAAATATATCTGTATTAAATACATTATAATTCAAGATGACTATTTAAATTATTTTATGAGGTAGAAAACACATGAGTGGTCAAGAGGGGCAGAGAAAGAGAGGGACAGAATCTTAAGCAGGCTCCACACTCCGCACAGAGTCAGAGGTGGGGCTCGATCCTCCAGCCCTGGGATCAGCAAGGTTAGATGCTCAACCAACTGAGCCACCCAGGTGCCTTCAAGACAACTTTTTTTTTAAGCCATCTTTGTGCTTGAGAAGTGCAATGTGAAATTATTGCCACCAGTATTACATAGTTAAATATTCATTAAACCAACGTTACTGTTTGGCATCATTTGATAAATATATGGAAACAATTCTAAGTTCTCCTCACTGACGACATAACAATAGTCACAAAATGTTGAAGCACGTTCTGCCCTAAAGCTGACATTGATGATACTGAGCTACGGCATCCATTTCCTCTTGGATCAGGTTTGCAGGTTTTGTCTCAGTTACAGATGACAACAGCAGACTGCCTGTATGATGTGACAGTGATGGTTAAATGCCAAAACCCATTCTAGATCATTTATATGTTTTCACATGTAAGCCTCACTTAATTTTTTTAAGGAAATTATTAAGATCCACATTATACAGTTTTCCCAAGTTCATTAAAGCTGATTGCTTGGTTCTAACCCCCATCAGCTGATTTCAAGAAGCATTTCCCCTATTATATAATATGCAGCCAAAATAACTCTAACAGTAACTCTTATTTCCCTCTAATCCCTATATGTACCCTTATGTCAAGTTGTCTTATTAATCAATAATTAATGAATTTGCTTTAAAAGTCACAAAGATGATGACATCTAGACAAAATATATTGACCTATTCGACTGAGGCCAGCAGACAGCCAATTCTTTAGCTTTTTTCTCTCAAATAGAAAACAATTCTAGGGAGAGCCCAGCCAGGCCCAGTTATATGTATATAAAAGTAGATTATGAAGAAATAATATGTTTATTTTTATAATTTTTTATTTTTTTAATGTTTATTTTTGAGAAAGAGACAGAGTGAACGAGGGGGAGGGGCAGAGAGAGAGGGAGACACAGAATCCGAAGCAGGCTCTGAGCTGTCAGCACAGAGCCCGACATGGTGCTTGAACCCACGAACTGTGAGATCATGACCTGAGCCGAAGTTGGATGGTTAACCAGCTGAGCCACCCAGGTGCCCATATTTTTATAATTTTTTAAAATTTAATTTATTTTGAGAGAGAGAAGGAGAGAGAGAATCCCAAGTAGGCTCTGCACTGTCAGCACAGAGACTGATGCGGGGCTCAAGCTCATGCATCAAACTGTGAGATCATGACCTGCTCCAAAATCAGGAGTCTGAAGCTTAACAGGCTGAGTCACCCAGACATCCTTATATTTATAATTTAGTAAACAAAGTGATTATTGGCATTGCAGTATTTTCACAGGTAGTGAGTAGAATCTCATATGAGTTACATATATATATATATATATATATATATATATATTTTATTTTTTAACTTTCCAAATACTATTTATTTCACTGAAACCTGGAGCCAGGGCAAGGGTGTGTGAATGTCTGGTAAAGCACACCTATGCCTGTTGACAACAGTAACCTCGAAGACCAGTGTGCTGAGGGCTAGCAGCCCTTTTACCACTGCTCCAGATAGCAGTGCTGTCCAGCTGTCCAGGGAACAGAGGTGGACAAAGGTCTCCATGACAAAGCCCTTATAGACACTAAGGAACATCTGTAGGAGCACTGCTCACAGAAAACTGTGGTATAGGTCATAGCGTGTCATCATCCAGACCTGGGCAGATGCGACGATGTAGTGGGCCAAACTGATTTTGGAGTCAGTGCTCATATGGATATATTTCCAGCCAAACTCAAAGCCCGGGGGCTCCAACCCAGAAGGGAGCACAGTGGGAGATAATGAGCTTGGAGATGGTCTAGCCTGGGGCAGCAACCGTGATCTTGTATTCCCCCTTGCCTGCATTCTGTGACATCTCAAGGTTTAGGTCTATCAGGTCTGTCACATCCACACTGGCCTTGGTCAACTCCCCAATAAAGTCATAGATGCCACCTTCCTAGGTGGGAACAAAACGTAGCCAGGAACACCATCTTGCAAAGCTGCATGAGGAGGTGGGTGACCCCAGGCTGCACACACTTTCAGGAGGTGTTGTACTCGGACAGCCTGCTGTACTTGTAAGTGAGGAAGTAGGGGAAGTAGGCCAGGGTGAAGCAGTTCCTGAACTGAACAGGGCCATGATGCTGGCCACCTGG
Source organism: Prionailurus bengalensis (assembly GCF_016509475.1). Classification (NCBI taxonomy): domain Eukaryota; kingdom Metazoa; phylum Chordata; class Mammalia; order Carnivora; family Felidae; genus Prionailurus; species Prionailurus bengalensis. The sequence goes on from NC_057343.1 coordinate 38,414,927, forward strand.
GCCCAGCCAAGTAGGGGTCTCTGGCTCTGTTGGCCTGTGGCCCTGGGCCCGAGCCCACCTGCATCCCAGGCAACCCACCTGGTCTTCTTCAGGTGAGTCACTTAATGTACACTGTTCCAGAAGCCAGGCATTCTTACTCCTACCTACATGAGAGTCCAGACACAGTTTGCATGAATATTTAATCGAATCATTGCTGATTAAAAAAAAATTGTTATAATCATGTGCTTCTTTAAGAGAAGATGAACAATAACAATGTATGCAAAAGTGAATTTTGACAAATATAATAAAACGTTTTAAAGTTATATAGAATTTTAATTTGAAAGAGGTTATAAGAGTAAATAGTACCATAATTTTTAAAGCTGATTGGGAATCAGAACTCTTAAGAATAATTCAAATTTGGGGGTGCCTAGGTGGCTCAGTTAGTGAAGCGTCCAACTTGGGCTGAGGTCATGATCTCCCAGTTCTGTGAGTTTGAGACCCATGGGGGTCTGTGCAGAGAGTGCAGAGCTCAGAGCCTGCTTAGAATCCTGTGTCTGCCCCTCACCCACTCACATTCTGTCTCTCTCTGAAAAATAAACTTAAAAAAATTTAAAGAATCGTTTAAAAATCCGGAGCGCAGTCCAGGAATTACATTTTTAAAAATTGTTCTGATCATTTTTTAATATATAACTGGTCCCCTTGAATAGCATTTGGAAACCTCTGAAGTTTCAGTGTCTCAGTTTATATGTAGCAAAATAATTTTGTTATTATGTATAAAGTATCAAATATTTTTGACTATTCAAAGTTGTTTTTAAAATTACACAACATCTGTCTAGATTTTAACAGGGATTATATAGAATCACTTTAATCTGTTATATTTTATTGAATTTATCTTCTCTTTTGCAATATATACCACAGTATCCCTAAGTAAATCTTAAAAAGTAAAATCAATGAATTGAATTTTAGAAAAAACAAATCTAATACTATAATTCCAAACATTTTTGGAAAGATTAAGAAGAAGCAAATAATTTTGTGTGAAAGGGTATGGCTGTATTTAATTGAGTGTTAGATATCTAAAAGAATAATTAACAGATTTTTTAAATGAAAAATTCCGCTATGTTCATGTATCTAAAAGTTTATAGCGCATAGGAGTTTCATTAATGTGTGAGTAAAACGATAAGTGACTGGATAAAGTATAAAAATTCATGGATTAATGTGATTACCCGTCATCAAGGAAAATGCTAGAGGTGATGATGTATGTTTTTTTTAAATCATTCCAGAAATGGTAATTAGAAGATTTGGTAATGAGTTCTTTTTGCCAAATGCACGTATTTTGTGTTACTCTTAGTTAGGAATTGAAAATTGAACAGTTATGAATGATAAGAAATCTTATCCAAATGGCAAATTATCCCATGTGCAATAAGTTGTTAAGCATCTTTATAAACATTTTAATGTTCTCATGGCGGCCTCTGATAATTATCTTTAAAAGAAACCATAAAAAATTCAATTTTCTTCCATTTCTCATTGTATATTGCCTGTTTTATCAGATATTATTATCATGACCTATATAATCATTTTAAAAAATAGATCTTTGAATTTTTGTTTAACTTCCTATTGTCTAATATTTGAATTAAACAAATAAACATCAAGCATATGTTATGCTTTATACTGTGACAGATTGTGGGGAAACTATGGAATCTAAGGCAATTCTTTTAGAGACTCATGGGTGTTAATAAAATAACGTTACACTGAACCCAAAGTTAAGAATTATTTTTTTAGTAAAAGTTACTTGTTCTCATTAGCTAGAGCTGATTCTAATGCCAAGAATTATACTGACCTCTCATCTAAGCTGAAACAGTGCTATTAATCCCTAGATAAGTGACAGTGCCTTAATATGATTAACTGTCTAATTAGTTTAGGGACTAGCCACTTTCACCTTTGCAATGTTTTTCTCTAACACTCTCTCCGGTTTTCACCGGCATGGGCATCACAGAAAGCATTGCCTGTCTTCAATAAAGTAACTGTGAAATAAACATTTGAACCAGAAAGCTTTCTATTGACCCAGAGATATAAGATTAATCCTCCACAGAATAACATACTTAGAGCCGACCAGAATGTAATGTTGTCAAAAAGAAGAGAGTAAAGACATCAACACAAAACAAACTTTATTTGCCTTCAGCTATGGATTCATACATATGAAAAACAGAGACAATTTTTTCATGGAATATGTTCCAGGTTTTTTATATACCAAGTAAAATATTAAAAACAGCCCTGTTTTATAGCATCCCTAGACAATTATGTGCCTCATATAAAGATGATTATTTTATCACAGAATTTAAAAGAAACACATTTGTTTGGTAATTTACAGATATTTGCACAAGATAAAAAATAGACCTCTTTAGTCAGTTTTCAGCTTTCAAAATAGAAGATAGTTCTGTTTCCTTTACTACGTAATTCTTTCAGTACTGAATTGGTTATATAAAACATTCACCTGTATATCCATTAAGTAAAAAACATATGCGTTATTGCCCCAATAGCTCAGAATTGAGACCGGAGTAGCAATTTTAGTCTCTGAAGGAATTTGAAAGCACATGTGATTCCCTTTATTCCCATATAAAGCAATTCATAACACCTCACTGATAGATTTAATTGTTCATGCTTATCAATTTTTTTTGATTCAGTGACCTTCCATTTTTGAATCCGAAGGACTTTGTGTTCTAAAAGAAAGTTGGAAAGTGAAAACATACAACAAAAGTTGTCATTCTCTACAAGCATTAAGTGAACCTTTTTCTCTCTGAAACAAATGTAACAACATGTATTTCTTCATGCAGCTGCCAAACTGAACCATGATGTGGCCAATTCATTCTTTTCAGCTGTCTTCATGATGGATCCACAGGCTTTGTCGTTTCTAAGCTGGCATTTTTTTTTACCTACTAAAGTTGGACATTCCGGGTAACTCATATAAAATCTTCCTGTTTACTGACCTAGTTAAATGACATGCTTCCCTTTGTAGAAACAAATGATAATCCCTCTTCCACACACGGAAACACATACCTTAACAAACCTGTCAATCAGTAGGGCTGAAGGATTCTAAACTGTCTTTTATACTTAACTAGAAAAAGGCAATAACACAAATAAAAGATTCTTTGTTTTTTTTAGACATTGGACATCTTGTCAATTCAAGTACTGTCAAGAATAAGAAGATAAATCACCTGATTTAAAAGTACAAAAACAAAAGTTAAAAACATAAGAGACCAAAGAGGTATAAGCAGTAGATGTTAACATTTACGTAGACAATCGGAGTGGTAGTTTTGCATGCCTTGTAAGCAAGCATTTGGTTGCATATTTGTTAAGGGGAAGTTCACTGTCAACACCTAAATTCTACAACTTCATCCTCTTTTTAAAAGCTAGCATCACTGTTCTCATTCTGATGCTGAATGCATTGAAAGGCCAGGCCTCATCAGTTCTAACGAGTGCTCTGTGGCTTATACCCTATACACTGAGCACAAAACATCACTGCACTTAAACTGCCCTTACATTGCTTCCAAATGATCTGCTTTCCATTTATTCATGAATGAAAAGTTGCCATTCTTTGTTTTACTACATGTTATTATCACAAAATAGTTCAGGTTTTTTCCCCTTTCTCTATATGTCTTTTATACTTGAGCTGTCTTCCATGGATTTAAAACATTCAAAACTACACTTAGAGAAGTTGTATGGAACTAATCTTTATGTTATGATTAGGAACATAAAGATTAGGAATTTTTATGACAAAAACAAGTACTATGGACAATGTTGTAGCTATCTAAGGTTACGTGCACTATTCACTTCTACGTGAGTAAATATTATGATAAAAGGCATTAAATGTTTATTAAATAAGTGGATGTTTTTTTATTTCATCTGACTTTGAATTCTAAATTGCTATTGAGTAATGCATCTTAACCATCAAAACAGTAATTCACAACAGCTTACTTTATATTTAGTAACACAGGATTTTTTTAAAAAACTGTTAACATTTTATTTATTTTTGAGAGAGAGAGAGTGCAGGGAAGGGCAGAGAGAGAGGGGGACAAAGGATCTGAAGAAGGCTCCATGGCGACAACAGCAAGCCCAATGCGGGGCTTGAATTCCCGAACAGGGAAATCATTACCTGGGCCGAATTTGGACACTCAACCGACTGAGCCACCCAAGCACCCCAACGCAGGATTTCTAATGATAGGTTCCTGCACTCTACGTCTATGTGGACAGTAGCAGTGACTGATGTTTGGGGCCATTTAACACAACAAAATGTACATGGACTAGAAATGGCAGAGAAGACTGGCTTGGGGGTATTTCAGTGGCTACCAAACATTCAGAAGTATATGACCCAGATGCTGATTTTCTGAGGGTATTTTACCTGCCTTGTGAATGTTATATTTCATTTGTAGTTTTTTACTGTTTTAGCCATCATATGAGATCACCAGTTTCATAATGATAGTTTGGTATTCTAATTGTGTATTTTCTATATTGTCACTATTTTAGTAAGTGCATATTGGGTCCACAGTAGGAAGATTATAGATATGCACCCAACATGAAAATTCCAGAAACCTTGCCAAGAAGTGTGTGCACGTGTGTATGTGTGTGTGTATAGCTGTTTCCCAAGGAAACGTGTCATACAGACTAAGCATCTTAGAGTTTGGGCATTTACTTTTAGAATATTAAAATTCATAGAAAGTCTAAGTCATTTCTATGTAGACGTGGTTTGATAATTCAAATTGGACTTAATTGTTTTTGAACTAAATTTTCTCTGTTAATAATGCAATTCCCTACGTAGGACATTTCAAGTATATTCCATAAAGTACAGTAACACTAAACATTAGTTTTTTTTAATGGACAGTTGTGTCTCTAAAGATGTCTGTAGTATTGTCAACTTGGAAAAACAAAGCTGTGTAAATTAAAAGATGATAAAATATGGTTCATGTTTTATTTATACAATCAATCTTCTATAGAGTAGGATACCATATAATTGTCTTTTATGAGTTACTTTGTTTTCTTACAAAATATTTTGTCAAAAGTATTTAGATTTAGCAATTTTAGATTTCTAACAGAGTCGGATATATTAGAATTTTTCAGTGTAGCCATTTTTCTTCTGACAAGCCAGCAGAATTTTAAGATATTTTGAATTTGAAAGGTCAAAAATGGACATGTTCTGGCATAGAATTTCATTCAACTATAATGCCTCTTTCTCTCACATGATGGACTTTTTAAATCAAAATAAAATAAATAAATAAAAAGACACTGAATTTTTAAGTCTTAAAGTTACTGTTTAATTTTTATATGGAAATATCATAAGCAGATTATGGTAAAGTTTAGTCATTCTGATTTCTCTTTTAACCTGATGGGTTTAATTTTAATAGACTCTCATTTGTAATAGGTAGGAGTATCACTGCTTGCCTATGTCATTTGCATTCTGTATACCATTGAAATACAAAAGGCGATACAATAACTTTAAATTGTAATTAATCTACCACTATGCATTCATATATAAAGAAATGGCTGTTTAAAGAAGCCTAATAACTGTCACCATACATAGTTACAATTTTTTAACTGTGTTGAGAGATTTTAAGACCTACTCACTTAGCCACTTTAAAATATGTAATAGAGTATTATTTTCTGTAGTCTCCATGCTATATATTACATCACCATGCCTTAGTTATTCTAAAACTGAAAGTTTGTACCTTTTGACCCCCTTCATCAATTTGGCCACCCAACCTCTGCTTCTGGCAACCACCAGTCATCTATTCTATTATGAGCTAGGTTTATTTTTGTTGCTTTTAGATTCCACATATAAGTGAAAACATATGGTATTTGTCTTTCTCCAATTTATTTCAATCAGCATAATGCACTCAAGGTTTTGATTTGTATTTCCCTGAGGAGTAGTAATATTGAGGATCTTTTCACGTGTCCTTTGGCCATCCTCTTTGGAACGACGTCTATTCAGGCCTTCTAACCATTTATTAATCTGATATTTTTGTTGGTGTTGAGTTGTACCAGTTCTTTATTTTGGATATTAACTCTTTATCAGATATATAACTTACAAATACCTTCTCCCATCACTGGGTTGCCTTCCTGCTTTGTAGATAGTTTCCTTTGCTGTGCAAAAGCTTTTTTTATTTTAGTGTAGTTCCAATAGTTTATTTCTGATTTCCCTTTGCCTTAGGAGACATATCCATACTTATGATGCTAAGGCCAATGTCCAAGAGATGACTGCCTATGTTTTTTGTTTTTTTTTTTCTAGGAGTTTTATGATTTCAGGTCTCAAATTTGGATCTTTAATCCATTTTGAGTTCATTTTTGTGTATGGTGGAAGGAAGTGGTCCATTTTATTCTTTTGTATGTAGCTAATTTTCGTAGCACCATTTATTGAGAAGACCGTGTCTTTTCTCCTTCATATATCCTTGCCTCCTTTGTCATGGATTAATTATAACCACATAAGCATGGGTTTATTCCTGGGCTCACTATCCTTTTCTGTTGATCTATATGTCTATTTTTGTTCCAGGACCATACTGTTTTTACTCTTTTAGCTTTGTAGTATATCTAGAAATCTGAGATTGTAATATCTCCATCTTTGTTCTTCTTTCTCAAGATTGCTTTGGCTATACAAATTTTAGGATTATTTGTTCTACTTCTGTGAACACTGCTGTTGGTATTTTGATAAGGATGGCATTGAAGCTGTAGATTGCTTTGAATAGCATGAACATTTTAACAATATTCTTCCAATCCATACAGTTTAATATTTTATAGTTTTCATAGTACATATTTTCACCTATTTGGTTAAGCTTATTCCTAAATGTTTTCTTCTTTTTGATGTAATTGTAAATGGGACTGATTGTTTTCATAATTTCTCTGCTACTTTGGGAATGCCACAGATTTCTGTATGTTAATTTTATATCCTACAACATTATGGAACTTATCAGTTCTATCATTTTCTTGGTGGAGTCTTTAGGGTTTTCTATACATAGTATCATGCTATCTGCAAATAGTTACAGGTTTAGTTTTTCCTTACCAATTTGAATGTCTTTTCTTTTCTTTTTGTCTGATGCTACAACCAAGACTTTCAATACCATGTTCAATAATAGTGGTGAGAGTGGGCATTCTTCTTTTGTTGATCTTAAAAATGTTTCAATCTTTGACCATTGAGTATGATATTAGCTATGGGTTTTTTATGTATGGCCTCAATTATATTGAGAAATTTTTTCTCTAAACCTGTTTTGTTGACAGTTTTTATCATGAATGGATGTTGTATTTTACCAACTGCTTTCTTTGCACCTATTGAAATAATAGGGTTTTTTTTATCCTTTCTCTAGTTAATGTGATGTATCACACTGTTTTGTGACTATTGAACTACACTTGCATACCTGAAATAAATCCTACTTGAACATAGTGGATTATTTTTTTTTAGTATATTGTTGAACTCAGTTAACTAACATTTTGTTGAGAATTTTTGCATCTATTTATTAGAGATATTGGCCTGTAGGGTTTTTTTGTTTTTGTTGTTGTTGTTGTTGTTTGCTTTGGTTTGACTTGGTGGGATTTTGTTTTTTGGTGGTGTTGGTTTAGTGTCTTTGTTTTTGGTATTGGGATAATGTTAACCTTGTAGAATTAATTTGGAAATTTCCCTTTTTCTTCTATATTTTGAAATAATTTGAGAAGAATACATATACACTCTTCTTTTGATGTTTGGTAGAATTCATCTGTGAAACCATCTGGTCCTGGAATTTTGTGTATTGGGAGTTTTTTTTTTTTTTTTTTTTTTAATTAGTGACTCAATTTCATTGCTGGTAATTGGTCTGTTCAAATTTTCTGCTTCTATTTTTTCCTGATTTGGCTTATAATGCATTCTAGTATTCTCTTATAATCCTTTCTCTGTGGTATCAGTTGTTATGTATCTTCAATTTTTTTATTGTATTCATTTGAGTACTCTTTTTTTCTTGATGACTCTGGCTAAGGGTTTATCCACATTGTTTATCTTTTCAAAGAAACAACTCTCCATTTCATTGATCCTTTCTAGTTTTAAATCTCTATTTCATTTATTTCTTCTCTAGTCCTTTATTATTCCCTTCTACTAGTTTTGGGATTTATTTGTTCTTCTTTCTCTAGATCTTTTAGGTATAAGGTTAGGATGTTTGATATTTTTCTTTTCTCTTAAGGTATGCCTGTATCATTGGCAACTGCCCTCTGAGAACTGCTTTTGCTGCATCACAAAGATCTCAGACTATTGTTTTCATTTTTACTTGTCTCCTAGTATTATTTGATTTCCTCTTTGATTTCTTATTGACCAATTCATTGTTTACTAGCATGTCATTTAGCTTTCATGTATTTGTGTTCTTTCCATATTTTTTCTTGTGATTGATCTGTAGTTTCAAGCATTGCAGTTGGAAAAGATGCTTCATAACTATTTCATTCTTCTTAAATTAAGAATTGTTTTGTGGCCTAATATGTGCTCTACTGTGGAGAACGTTCCATGTGCACTTGAAACGAATGTCCATTCTGCTTTTTTTGAAAGGAATGTTCTGTACAGATCTGCTAAATTTATCTGGTCTAATGCCTCATTCAAAGCCACTGCTTCCTTGTCTATCTGGATGATCTATCCATTGATAAAATTGATATGTAAACATCCTCTACTGTTACTATATTACTGGCAATTTACCCCTTGATGTCTGTTAATATTTGCTTTGTCTATTTAGGTGCATCTATACTTGGGTGTATAGATGTTTACAATTTTTGTATCCTCTTATGGATGGTTCCCTTTATCATTATATAGTGCCCTTCTTTGTCTTTTGCTAGAGTCTTTGTTTTGAAGTTTCTTTTGTCTCATATAAGTATTGCTACCCTGGTTTGGCTTTTGTTTGTTTCTCCATTTGCATGGTATATGTTTTCCATCTCTTTCAGTCTGTGTGGGTCTTTAGGTCTAAATGAGTCTTTTGTAGGCAGCGTATCAATGGATCCTTTTTTTTTTTTTTCCTGTTTGGACATCCTGCATTTTGATTGGAGTATTTAGTCCATTTACATATAAAGGAATTATTGGTTGGGATGTACTTACTGCCATTTTGTTTATTGTTTTCTGGTTGTTTTGGAGTATTTCTCTGTTTTTTCTTCTCTTGCTCTCTTTTGTGGTTTGATGGGATTTTTTTAGTGTTATGCTTGGATTCCTTTCTCTAAATTTTGTGTACCTATTATAGATTTTTGATTTGTGGTTACTATCTGGTTTATATAGAACATCTTATGCATGTAAGTGTATATTAAGTTTAAGCTAAATGTTGAACACATCCTAAGAACACTAAATTTTTATTATCCCCTCCACTTTTATATATGTGATGTCATATTTTACATCTTTTTGTGTATCCCCCATTTTTTTTTAATTTTAATTTATTTTTTTAATTTACATCCAGGTTAGTTAGCATATATGCAACAATGATTTCAGGAGTAGATTCCTTGATGCCTCTTACCCATTTAGCCCACTCCCCTTCCCACAAGTCCTCCAGCAACCCTCTGTTCTTCATATTTAAGAGTTTGTTTTTGTCCCCCTCTCTGTTTGTATATTATTTTTGCTCTCCTTCCCTTGTGTTCATCTGTTTTACATCTTAAAGTCCTCATATGAGTGAAGTCACAGGATATTTGTTTTTCTCTAATTTTGCTTTGCATAATACCCTCCAGTTCCATCCACGTAGTTGCAAATGGCAAGATTTCATCCTTTCTGATTGCTGAGTAATACTCCATTGTGTGTGTGTGTGTGTGTGTGTGTGTGTACACACACCACATCTTCTTTATCCATTCATTCATCGATGGGCATTTGGGTTCTTTCCATACTTTGCTATTGTTGATAGTGCTTCTATCAACATTGGGGTGCAGGGGCGCCTGGGTGGCTCAGTCAGTTGAGCGTCCGGCTTCGGCTCAGGTCATGATCTCATGGTCCGTGGGTTCGAGCCCCGCGTCGGGCTCTGTGCTGACAGCTCAGAGCCTGGAGCCTGCTTCGGATTCTGTGTCTCCCTCTCTCTGCCCCTACCCTGCTCATACTCTGTCTCTGTCTCAAAAGTAAATAAAAACATTAAAAAAATTTAAACATTGGGGTGCATGTGCCCCTTCGAAACAGCATACCTGTATCCCTTGGATAAATGCCTAGTAGTGCAATTTTGGGTCGTAGGGTAATTCTATTTTTAGTTTTTTGAGGAAACTCCATACAGTTTTCCAGAGTGACTGCACTAGCTTGTATTCCCAACAATGCAAAAGAGATCCTCTTTCTGCACATCCTCACCAACATCTGTCATTGCCTGAGCTGTTCATTTTGGCCATTCTGACTGGCGTGAGGTGGTATCTCATTGTGGTTTTGATTTGTATTTGCCTGATGATGAGTGATGTTGAGCATTTTTTCATGTGTCTGCCAGCCATCTGGATGTCTTTGGAGAAGTGTCTGTCTTTTGCCCATTTCTTCACTGGATCATTTGTTTTTTGGGTGTTGAGTGTGATAAGTTCTTTATGGATTTTGGATACTAACCCTTTATCTGATATGTCGTTTGCAAATATCTTCTCCCATTCCATCAGTTGCCTTTTACTTTTGCTGATTGTTTTCTTCGCTGTGCAGAAGCTTTTTATTTTGATGAGGTCCCAATAGTTCATTTTGGCTTTTGTTTTCCTTGCCTCCGGAGATGTGTTGAGTAAGAAGTTGCTGCAGCCACGGTCAAAGAGGTTTTTGCCTGCTTTCTTCTCAAGGATTTTGATGGCTTCCTGTCTTATGTTTGGGTCTTTCATCCATTTTGAGTTTATTTTTGTGTATGGTATAAGTGGTCAAGATTCATTCTTCTGCATGTCGCTGTCCAGTTTTCCCAGCACCACTTGCTGAAGAGACTGTCTTGATTCCATTGACTATTCTTTCCTGCTTTGTCAAAGATTAGTTGGCCATATGTTTGTGGGTCCATTTCTGGGATTTCTAGTGTATCTCCTAATTTTTGTAGATATTATCAATTTTACTACTTTTGTGTTTTAACCTTCAGGTTGAATTTATTTGTGATTAATCTACTACCTTTACTATATGTTTGCTGTTACCTGTGAAAATTTGTTCTTTCAGAATTTTCTTTATTCTAGTTAGGATCTTTTTGTTCCACTCAAAGAATTCCCTTTAACATTTCTTGTATTGGTTTAGTGGTGATGAACTTTCACTTTGGTTTGTCTGAGAAACTCTTCCTTTCTCCTATTCTGAATAATAATCTTGTTGAGTAGAGTATTGTTGCAGGTTTTTTCTTCTCAGCCACTCCCTTTTGACCTGAAAAATCAGCTGATAGCCTTACAGCGTTTTCCCTAAATATAACTGTTTTCTTTTGCTGCTTTTTGTGTTCTATATTTGTCACTACTTTTTTTTTTAAGTTTGTTTATTTTGAGGTGGGGGGGGGGGCAGAGAGAGAAGAAGAGAGAGAATCCAAAGGAGGTTTTGTGCTATCAGCACAGGGGCTCAGTCTATTGAATCATGAGATCATGACCTGAGCTGAAATCCAGAATCAGAGGCTTAGCCAACGGAGCCACTCAGGCATTCCACTTCATCACTACGTTTTGAAACCATTTTAATTATGTGTCTTGCTGTGGATCTCCTTGGTTCAATATTGCTACAGGCTCTCTGTGCTTCCTTTACCTGGATGTCTGGTTCCATCCCCAGATTAGGGATCCCTTCTAGGATTTCTACAATGTGAATGTTATTATGCTTGATGATGCTGCTGAGTACCTTTATTCTCATTTTTATTTTTTTCCTTTTTGATCTTCATTTCATTTGCTTTCCATGACTCTGTCTTCTAGATCTTACTACTCTATTCTTCTGCATCCTCTAATATGCTGTTGATTCTCTCTAGGCATTTTTTATTTCAGTTACGAATGTTTCATCCCTGAGTGGTTCTTTTTTATATTTTCACTTTGTTGAAGTTCTCACTGACTTTTTCCACACTTCTGTCAAGTTTGTTGAGCATCTTTATGATCATTACTTTGAATTCTTTACCAGGAATATTGCTTATCTCCATTTCATTTAGCTCTTTTGATTTTATTTTGTGCTGTTGTTTCACTTGGAACATAGTTCTGTCTCTTCATTTTGTCTAACTTTCTGTGTTTCTTCAAATCGGGGAGATCAGCTATATCTTGTCTTGAAAGTTGTGCTCTAGTGTATAAGACGTACTGTGGTGTCCTCTTTCACAATCCTCCCTGGTCATCATAATCAGGTGCTCCAGATGTGTCTCTGTTGTGGGCTATGTATGCCCTACCATTGTGATTGAGCCATGTTTGCCTTCATCTCAGCCACCTGCAATGTCCTGCTTTCCCTGCTGTAAGCATGCACACTGGGCAGGGGTTGGTCCCCACACAGTTGAGAGATCTAAGGCTCCCCTGGGCTCATCGGTGGGCTCAGCCAGAAGTTAGGTTAGCTGCCTGTAATTAGCCTCTCTGCCACAACTGCAGGTGCACCAAAGGGCAAGGTTTGTTCCCTGTACATATAGTCAAGAAGCTGGGCTTCTGGAACTACAGGTGTGATGGTGTGTGGGGTTATCTCTCTCCCTTTTTGCAGAACAGGAGTCACTTTGGAGTACTAGTAGTCCATCCAGTCCCTGATGAGGATGCTTGCAGGGTATAATGGGGCAGGAGATGCTTTGGAGGGATCCTGCCAAGGCAGGTGGGTTTGATGGTACCCTTTAGATGTAGCCTCCTCTCTATGATTAACTATGGAAGGTCTGTTCTGCCATCTTCAGGTCATATTCAGAGTGTGTAGGGGAACATGGAGGTAGGACATGAGTTTCTAGCAAGGCAGCTAAAGAGTGTTAACACTGTCTCCTGCATGTATCAAACTATTTAGGCCGGGAGTGAGGAATATAAATGGTGCTCACCAGCATTTTTGTACCTAGAGAAATGTCCTGGAGCTTTATATTCCTCTAGCACATGTTCTGAGATTAGTAAATAAACATCCTTCACATGTACCCCAGGTACTTTTCAAACTGGTGTTTCTGTCCTATCTTGGGTAGAGTTACTCTGGCTCTGAAAGGGTGGAGACTCCATTTCCTATTGCCCCCTGGCTGTCTTGGAGTTAATTCCATTGCTTTTAAAAGCTCCTGAAGGCAAGTGACACTGGATTTCAAAGCCAGATGTCATGGGGACTTGTCTTCCCAGTGTTAGTCCCCAGTTCTGGGGCTTCCTGGTGTGTGGAGATCCTTCTGCTTCTCCATGCTTAAGATGTCCTTCTCATTTGTGGTTAGTCTTACTGGAGTTTGGTCCTTACTTCACCTCCACCTCTCCTACCCTTTAGATGTAGCCTCCTCTCTATGATTAACTATGGAAGGTCTGTTCTGCCAGTCTTCAGGTCATATTCAGAGTTAGTTGTAGCTGTTATCTTAAAGTGTCCATGAGATAAATTGAGCTCAGTTTCCTCCTACTCTGTCATCTTCTCTGAACCCGTAAGATGCTTTTTATTTCATTTTCTTACCTGGTTGCTCTGGTTGGAACTTCCAATATTATGTTGAGTGAAAGTGGCATCCTTGTCTTATTCTTAGAGGAAAATTTCAACTTTTCATGAATTAGTATAAAGTTTCCTGTGGGCTTGTAATATATGGCTTTTATGTCTTGAGGTAAATTCTGTTTATATTCACTTTGTTGAGAGTTCTTAACATAACAAACAGGTATTCATTTTTGCCAAATGAATTTTCTGCATCTGTTTAGATAATACAATTTTTATCTTTCATTTTGTTATGTGTATCATATTGATTGATTTGTGGATTTTGAACAACCCTTGCATCCCTGGAATAAATTTCATTTGATTAGGGTGTATTATACTTTTAATGTCTTTTTCAATTTGTTTTCTATTATTTTATTACAGACTTTGGATCTACGTTAGGGATATTGGTCTATATTTTTCTTGTAGCATTTTTGTCTAGTTTTTAATATCAGAGTCATGCTGACCTCATAAAATTTGGAAGAGTTCCCTCCTATATTTTGGAAGTTTGAAAAGTATTGTTATTAATTTTTCTTTAAATATTTGGTAGAATTATCCAGTGGGGCCATCTAGGCCCTTTTTTTTAGGTAGTTCTTTTTTTTTTTTTTAACTAATTTAATCTCCTTCCTAGTGATTGGTCTATTCAGATTTTCTTTCTCTTCATGACTCAGTCTTAGCAGGTTGTATATTTTTAGGAATTTATCCATCTCTTCCAGGTTGTTTAATTTACTCTTGTACAATTAATTGTTCATAGTAGTCTGCTTGTCATTGGTATAAGCATTTATTTCTATGAACTTCTCTCATAGAACTGCCACTGTTGCATCCTATAAGTTTTGGTATGTTGTATTTCTGTTTTCATTTATCTTGGGGCTTTTTTTTTTATTTCTCTGGTTTATTCATTGATCTATTGATCATTCAGTAGCATGCTTAATCTTCATGTATTTGTGAATTTTCCAGTTTTCTTTTTGTAACTGATTTCTAGTTTTGTGCCATTGGGTGATTGATAAGACTTCAGTCTTTTTAAATTTAATAAGACCTGTTTTTGTGGCCTAATATATGACCTATTTTGGAGAACGTTCCATATGCTGTTAACAGAATGTTCATTTTGTTACATTTGGATGGTATTTTCTATATATAGCTGTTAGGTCCATCTGCTCTAATGTGTTGCTCAAGGCCAATAATTCCTTAATAAGACTTTGTCGGGATGATCTATGCATTGAAGAAAGTGGGGTATTAAAGTCCCCTACTATTATTGCTAAATGTTTGCTTCATATATTTAGGTGCTCCTAACGAGGTGCATAGTTACAAATGTTGTTTCCTCTAGTTGGATTGATCTCTTAATCATCATGCAATGACAAAGTCTATTTTGTCTAGGGGTACCTGGGTGGCTCAGTCAGTTAAGCATCCAACTCTTGATTTTGGCTCAGGTCATTATCTCACAGTTCATAGTTTAAGCCCCATGTTGGGCCCTGCGCTGACAGTGTGGAGTCTGCTTGGGATTCTGTCTTCTCTCTGCCCCTTCATTGCTCATGCTTTCTCTCACTCAAAATAAATAAATAAACATTAAAAAAATAAACTCTATTTTGTCTAATATAAGTAAAGTAATACCAACTCTATTTAAGGTTTCTATTTTTATGGAATAGCTTTTTTTTCCCCGTTGTTTATGTTTAGTCTGTGTGTCTGAAGGGAGGACACTTGGAGAGAGTTTCTTGTAGGAAGCATATAGTTGGGTCTTGTTTTATGCATTTAGCCACTCTGTATTTTGATTGGAGAATTTAGTCCATTTACACTTAATTCTTGTCTGATTATTGCCATTTTCTGGCTGCTTTGTAGTTCTTCTCTTTCCCTCTTTCTTTTGGTTTGATGAATTTTTAGTATAATTAGTTATTTGTCTTTATGCTTTGTATATCTTCTGTAATTTTTCTTTGTGGTTATCATAAGGCTTACATACAACTTTTATTATCATTATGTCTAAGCTGATAACTGAATGCATTCCAAAGCTCTCCATTTTTACTCCTCCTCACTGTGTTGTTTTTGATGTCACACCACTTTTGTCTTTAACTTTCTTATTCATTTTATGAATCATTAATTTAGCATTACAATATTAGATTATTTTGATTTACTATATATTTACTTTTACCATTGAGATCTATACTTTCATATGTTTTCCTCTTAATAATTAGCACCTTCTCTTTTATCCTTAAATAAGTCCGTTTAACATTTCTTGTAAGGCCTGGTGATAAACTACCTTAGCTTTGCTTATCTGGAAAACTCTTTATCGCTCCTTCAATTCTGAAAGACAACTTTGCCATGTATTCTTGGTTAGATTTTTTTCTTTAATAGCACTCTGAATGTATCATGTCACTCTCTTTTGTTCTGCAAAGTTGCAGAAAAATTTGGTAGTCTTATAGGGCTTCCCTTGTACAAACAACTTGTTTTGCTCTTGCTGCTTTTCAGAATCTCTTCTTGCCTCTTTGACATTTTAAGTATGTCCCTTGGTGTGGGTTTGAGTTCCTTTTACTGGAACTATGGTTTTTCTGGATCTAGATGTCTGTTTCTTTCCCCCAGGTCAGAAGGTT
This sequence comes from Prionailurus bengalensis, assembly GCF_016509475.1. Taxonomy (NCBI): domain Eukaryota; kingdom Metazoa; phylum Chordata; class Mammalia; order Carnivora; family Felidae; genus Prionailurus; species Prionailurus bengalensis. The sequence continues at coordinate 38,430,977 of NC_057343.1, forward strand.
TTTAACCATTTTAAGTTTTCTGCCCTTTTCTGTCTCTCTTCTTCTGAGATCTCTATAATTAGAATGTTGATATACTTCATGTAGTTCCAAGAGTTCCTTAATAAGCTATCCCCATTTTTTTCTTATTCTCTGTACTGTTGTGTGAACTCCATTGTCCTGTCCTCAAGTTTACTGATCATTTCTTCAGCTTCGTCTAGTCTGCTATTGAACCCCTCTAGGATACTTTTCATTCCAGTTATTGTACTCTTCAGTTCTGAAACTTCTATTTGTTAAATTCTATATTTTCTATGTCTTTGCTGAAGTTCTGTGTTCACCCATTCTTCTCCTGAGATCACTGAACATCTTTATGACTGTTATTTTGAATACTTTATCAAGTAAATAAGTTATCTCCATTTCATGAAGGACTTTTTCTGAGAATTTTTTTTTCCTTTCATTTGGAACACATTCCTGTTTCTTTCTTGACTCTCTATATTGGTTCTATGTAGTAGATAAAACTTCCACATCTCTGTCTTGGGGGATGGCCTCTTCTAGGAGATGATCCTTACCATTAACCCTGCCCCCATATTGATTGTCTCTCAAAACTTTGATTGTCTGAGTAGCTTAATTTTTTCTTAGTGGCTCTCATTAGTTAAAGGTATGCCAACAACTGTAAGTGCTTCAATGGGGAGGATCTTAGTGAGCATCTATATTCAAGCTGATTGGAAACCAGACCCTCAGGTAACAGCCTTTCTTTTCTTTTCCTTTTTTATTTTCTTTCTTTTTTGGTTAGTTACTTTGTTTATTTGGAGAGAAAGCACAAGCAGGAGAAGGACAGAGAGATGTGCAAGAGAATCCCAAGCAGGCTTCATGCTGCCAGCAGAGAATCATGAGATCATGACCTGAGCTGAAATCAAGAGTTGGATACTTAACTGATTGAGCCACCCAGGTGCCCGTGGGGAGAGTAATACCATGTGTTCAAACCTTTTAAGATAATTTGTCAGTTTGCTATATAGCCTTGGAAGTCTTGTGGACATGAACCCAGTTGTATTTCAAAGGTAGAAGTTTTAGAGAATTGTCTCTCAAGCATAGGTCTTATAAGTTCAGGTTCCTGATATGGGATTTAAAACCTTCACTCCTCAGGGAGAAGCTCCAGTTTTGAGTTCCCTCCTAATTTGGAGTTGCCATGCCAGAAGTGGAGTTGATGATGATAATGTGTCTCATTTTCCCCTACCTGCTTTGAGTGTTTTTTTTTTCTCATTTGCTCAATGTATAGGAGTTGTTCAGCTAGTTTTAGATTTTTTTCAGAGGAAATGGTTCCAAATGTAGCTGTAGATTCCATGCATCCATGGCAGGTGAGTTCAAAATCTTTCTATGGTGCCATCTGGAACTGGAACCTCTTGTTTTTCACCTGAAAAAAAGTATTTCAATAAAGTATTAGAGGACTAATTTTGCATATACTCCTTTGCTACTGTTCATTTTCACACCTTTTTATTGAATTGTATGTCAAAGGTCAATTACCTGTGATAGAAGTTAGCAGACATTTCTCAGTGGCTATACCAATGAAGTCCTTTGTAGCAAATGTTAATTCCATCTACTTCCTCTTGAAATGTTCTCTGCTGCCCTTTATAAGCCATGGTGTTCTGTTCCATTTATAACAATCTTTATTTTTTATTATTTATTTATTTATTTATTTATTTATTTATTTATTATTAGTTTTTTACCTGTCTTATTGGGAGCTGAGTAATGTAAGAGTAAAACTGGTGGCTCTATCTCTTATGATTTACATTTACTCATTTCTTCATCTGTTAAAATACTGGTTTTAATGTTATTGTATCATGAGCCTGTTGTGGGAATAGAAAAATGTAATTACTAGTCGGAACAATATTTGGCATTTAGTTACTAATAACTTTAGGTCTAAACATTCATACTCATAAGATTTATTATCACATCTATATCCACATCCTGATTTCTGAACTCCACGTTCACATCTGAATGTTATTCCCAGTTTCTTATTGAAGTTCCATATTTTTCTACCACAAACTACTACTTTCCCTTAATCTATTTTCTACTTCTGCCACTTTTTACCTGGTTATAAGATCACATTGTTAACCAAATCAGAAATAGAAATGTTACTCCTGAACTCCACATCTTAACTCCCATCTATTCAGTGAGGCCGTAGTATTCTTTCCTTTCTCACAAACAACACCCAATTTAGTCTTTATTATTTCATCACCCTACGGAAATCCTACCAGATTAATCTCACAATACAACTGTAATTTACCACTTAAAGGCTACTTTTTCCCCCCTAAAATTTCTTGTCCTGATTTTTGAGACTTTCTATGACCTGGCCCTGATTAACATTTCCACTTTTATATCCTATAACTCCCTTGATTATTACTAACCAAACCTATAATTCTTCCTTGCAAACATTTTGAGTTTCCCAATCTTTGCCACTTTCTTTCATAAATTGTCTCTGGGAACATTTCCCCATGGATTTGTTATTCTCACCCAACAAAAATCCCACACACCCTACATGTTTATACTTCAGTTTTTGAATTATTGCATGAAAATCGAATTACGTATTCTAAAATGATCTATTGTTGGGGCTCAATCAGTTAAGCTCAGTTAAGCATCCAGCTCTTGATTCGGCTCAGGTCATGATCCCAGGGTCATGGGATATAGCCCGGCATTGGACTCTTCACTGAGCATGAAGCCTGCTTCAGATTCTCACTCTCCCTCTATAAAATAAAATAAAAATGATGTATCATTTAACTCCCCAAAACATTTAATTTCTAACCAAATTTAATCTGTCTCAATGTCATTTTTGTACCTATTCTCACTCTACTAGAGAAATCCATGTATTATTTTCAACAAGAAAGAATTGTTTGGAAACAGTAGTAAAGGAAGTTGTAGTAAGTAGAAAGAACACCTGAATTTGAATTCCTGATTCAGTCACTTACTAGTAGTGTGATCTAATGCAAGTCACTATATGTTTCTGAATCTGATTCTCCATAGGAATAGGAATAAAAATTTTAACTTCTGCTGTAGTAACAATATGATATTCATTACTTGTTAGCACAATGGCTAGTATTCTGTAAGGCTGAACGAGTGATTTATAGAATAATAAGCACAGAAACTTAGTTTATTAGTTCCAAGCTGCATAAAAGGAAATCTAAATCTGTAAGACATGTGAATCAAAATCGAGCCTAATGCTTTAGGAGAGGATGCTTGTATGCACTATTTCATTTCTGGTATTTGAGTTCATTTTACACCATGGTCCAGCCTCAGCCAACAGTAGAAACAAGTAAAAAGTGATTAGGAGAGTACACAATCTAGGTAGTTCCTGATGACTTAACAGTGACACCATCTCTTACTAGGTTGGGATATAATATTTTTTTACCTACATTTTATGTCCAATCACTGAATATATTTAATGATAGCCACCTTCCCTATTATTATCAATCCACATTATAATGGTGTTCACACAGAAAATTGGACATTTCACCAAATATTGTCTATCCATCAATTCAGGTGGCCCACCATCATACCTGTTAGCAACAATTTCTAGATCTGCCACTTGGTGTGGTAACAGAGTATACACCAAGGGACAAAGAACATGCTTATTTATTTATGTGAGCACTACAAAACAGTACATAAATCGAGTCATTTTTCTCAGTACACTTAGAGTTTAGAAATCTCATTAACTAGGCAATGTGAAGAAGAGGAAGATCAGCTGAAAGAAACTGAGGATTCATTTTCTCATCCAATTATGTTGTTGGTAAATCCCCAGCACTAATCCTCTGATTGCCTGACTGAAGTTTCAATTTTATCATCTCTCTCTCTCACACACACCCCTCATCTCCCACTGATATTCTCACCCCCAGTCCTTCCACTATGAAGTTTGCTTCTCCCATTCTGACATCGGGAAACATCTAATAGCTTGACTATTGTCTCATATCATTCTATATAACTCCTTTATCCAAACTCAGTGTTTGTTGAATTCCTGATGATAGAAATCACCAGTGGTAACTGGCAACAGAACAGACTTTGAAGCTCTACCTAAGTCTACAGTCTTAGTACCTCCAGAAATTGTATTCGGACACACTGAATATTTTAACAAGCACAGCAATGATTATTTTTAGTGTATACCTAATTCCTGATTGTTTTTTTATTCATTGCTGGCCTTATTATCTGTTTCACAATATTCCTGGGTGTTCCAACCTTCAAATTGATCTCAGTAAGTGCAACATACATGGGGATGACCCCAGATTTATTCGATCACCTATGAACTTTTATTTTCCTCCACTTATGGAAAAACTCCTTGGAAATGGTCATCTTTAGAAATTGCAGGACATCTAAAACCACAACTTCATACATCCTATCAAACCACTATTATCCATCTATCCATGTCTCCTCTGAAAGCCATCTCAGAATAACAACTTTCACTCTCACAGAAAGGTACACTCCACTTATTCTAACTATATATTGTTTGCTTACCTGAAAAGACCAAGCTTTGCTTTCTTCTTTATCTATTGTAGATTCTGTAGTTCATCATTACAATCACTCCCTTAAAAACGAACTCTTATCTCCAGATATTTTTATCTGGTACTCCAGCTATGGATAAACTCAGACATCTGTTTTAGTAATGCAGTGGGTTATTGCTAGAGAAAATCTCATTCCTGAAATCAGTGCTGCTATAGACTCAATGGATGCTAACCTCACTTGGACACTTAACAAAGATCACTTACTCTCTATATAATTATCATATTCTACCCTTTTCCTTTTCTCTCAAACCTACCATTGCTTTGCTCTCTGATTTCATTTATTTTAGAAAGAGAGAGAGGGAGGGACAGAGAGAAACGGAGAGAGAGAACCTTGAACAGGCCCCATGTCCAGTGTAGAACCCCATACAGGGTTCCATCTCATGACCGTGAGATTATGACCTGAGCTGAAATCAAGAGTTGGATGCTCAATCGACTGAGCCACCCAGGTGCCCCTCTGATTTTATTTTTTTATGTCAGTTTTAAAATAAAATCCTGAGGCATGAATCCCCTCATCTTCTTTTAAGTAAAATGTTTAATGTATTTGTTTCTGAATCTACTGGTTTTCTTCTATGAAGATGGAACAACTTCACATTGACTCAAAGGACAATCTCTCCACAGAGGCTGTGGATCACATTTACATGACTTGTATTCCCACTTATTTTTTCCTACATTATCCATATCTTCTTCTCAGTAGAATGATTCCCATTAGGAATTAATGATCCTTTAAAAATGATTCATATTAAAAAAGTTTTTTTGATTCTTCAACCCACTGAAGTTCTTTCTCTTCTTCATAGAAAATTTTTTTTGAAAAATCCTGTTCGTTCTGTTTCTAGTTCCTCACAATCAATCTGCCTTCAGCTTATACCAGTCTCATGTTCCTTTCCTCTTGACCTCTGTGTTTGCAAATCCAGTGGACACATCTCTGTCCTCTTCCCCCTTTTTTTAAGTGTCATGTGAGGGAGAAATTCCTCCTAGAAACATTCTCTTAGTCCCTATTGCAACTTGTCCATGTTCTCTCTCCTTTTTATATTTCATTTGTTTCTAAATTTCCCAAAAACCTTCTAAAAATTGGGGGGATTTTTTCAATAATCAATTCTTAGGTTTTTTTTCACTGTTCTTTCCATATGTGATTCCATTCATACAAATCACTTTAAATGTCATCTATATGCCAACTGTTCCCAACATTGTAAGTGTAACAGAAAAACACTTCTATTTAAATTATATATTCAACTACCTCCTTTGTTTATGTTCATGAATGTTTAGTGACATCTGAAAGATAACATAAGCAAGACTTTTGTTTCTACCCTCAAACACATTACTTCATTAACTTTCCTTTCAAATAAATGCAAGTAAGGGAAATATTGTCCTGAATTTTCAAACCAAAACCTGTGAGACTCTTCTAATTAATTTATCTCCATTATCTTCCCCATGCATTAATCAAGTCTATAGATCCAACCTCTAGACAATATCAAAAATCAATCTACATTTCTCCAGCACTCCAGCAGACTATCTTATCATGTCTAGACATCTTGAGATGTCTTTCCTAAATGATTCACCTCTGTCAATCCCTGTAAAGTCCATTCTTTAACTACAAAAACTCTCTCTTGAAAACATTAAAGTGGCCCATGCTACTGTATTCAGTGGACTTCCACTAAACAATGTAAGTTATAAAAAGGACCTTCTTTTATGCGGCCTATAAACCTATTCACAACCTAGCTCTTGCCTATCTCTAGAAACGTCATTTTAAATGAATCTATCCTTCACTCATCATGCTTTAATTGAGAGATGGAAAATTAGAGGCCTATGGATGTTGAGAGAGAATTCTCTGTAGGTTTGTTTTCACACATCTTTCACAAAGAGGCACTGCCTATTGTAGGGAAACTTTACAAGCATGTTCATATAACGAACAGCCTTGGACTATAGAGATAGCCTCCCTCCAGAGCAAAGGGTTTGCTTAAAGGCTTGAAGATAAACATACCGACCCTCAGAGTAAAATGGCACTCTTGCTTTCCACCCCTTGTAAAATATTTGGGTTTTCTAAGATGAGGGTTCCTCTCCTATAATACAATCTAATTTATTTGCTGGTGTTGGATAGCTCCCTTGCATTGATCAGTGAGAAATGAGGCTGGAGGAACAAATACCAATGCTGATCACCTGACTAGTGTTACATTTGAGAAATAAACTGTCCTTTGTCTCTGACACAGGAGTCTTACATCTTGTGGCACTGATAAAATCTGAAGGCTAATTTGTTAGATTGCAAGTAGGGTCAAGTCCCAGGCCGTCTTCAGGTCTTGTTTGGTCTTGATAATAATTACTGTGCTGTTTTGTTTTTTACAATTTGAATTATTTGCCAATACTATAAAATATGGAGATTAAATATAAAAATCTAGACATAAGCTCTTGTTTAAAAGTCATGGTTTCTAGCTAAATCTGAGCCCTCCTTCATTTGTGGCAAAATTTCTCGGATTGTATAGTGACTCTGATCTTTATGAGAAGTGTGTCTTCTCAGTTTACCAAAGACTCCCCCACACCTTTTTGTTATATTGATACTAGGGTTCACTGCCATTTTGTTCCTTATCACTGAGACTGCACTGTTGTTTTTGTTTTCAGTATTGCAAAGTTGAGGGAAAAAACAAAAGATGGACCCAGAAGACATATGTATCATAAATTTATGACAGAGCATATTTCTTTGTGCTCCTGAAAAATGTTCCCATGTGTTTCATTTGTAATCAGAGAGTGTCCCTTTGGGAGAATACAATTAAGATACCATTAATATGCAAATTAAATATAACTGGATAAAAAGAATGCAACTAAACATACCCTTCTAACTTCACTTATTTCCCTGACTGGCCCCAGTAGGCATTTGAGTCACAACCTCAGCTCTGGCCAAAATGCCCTGCTTTCAGCTCATAAAACAGGCCCAGAACTGTCCTACTTAGTGCCCTTTCATGCTGTTTTATCTGCCAGGAATGCATTTCCTGTGGATCTTCACACAGCCTGCTTCTTTTCATCCTCCAAATCTCACTCTAAATATCATTATCTCAAAGAGGTCTTCTCCAAACATCCTTTCTAATTAGATCTGTCCCTGTCATTTTCTACCATGGCACATTTTCATGATCTTGTCGGCACTTTTCAACATTTGTACTTTTATATTGATTTGTTTATATAACGTCTGTTTTACCACTAGACTCTAAGCTCCTTAAGGAAAGAGACCCTTCCAGGTTTATATATCTAGTGCAAAGCAAAGCATATGACCTTACCTGATTCAATATTTGATGAATAAATGAACAAATTGTCTTAAAATGTATTCTGATAGGATAGTTTAACATACTGACTCCCTATGGATTGCACTTGGCATTGAAAAATTTTATTGCTAAGGTGCAATTTGTTGGAGTGTTGACCTCTTAAATTTTTTCGTCTTTTGTGAAACTTGTCCTAACAAAAAAAGAACTTCCTAGGGTAAAAAACATAAATCTCTAGCCACTTCCATTAGGTCAACTGTCTATCGTTCTATTTTTTGAAATAAACACTTTACCCTTTTCTTTAGTAGATCTTATCTTTAATTCTTCAACTCGCTATTCTCCAAATAGGGATGTGCTAGAGGAGCCCTGATTTTTGCTTTTTCCAAACTTTATTATTTAAAGTACTGTGGCTGATTTCAGTCTGTCAACATAAAGTCACTAAAACCAGATTTGGAAAGAGATGCACACAGTCTACTCTCATGAGACAGGTAAAGTTGGCTAGATTATACCACTTTTTATAATGTCCTTAAATTGCATGCTTATGCATATCAAATTAGCAATTTGGCTGATTAATTTTATTTGGGTTTGGAAGTCTGTATATACCTCCACTTTTTCATTATGTATTTTATAACTTAATGTTTCATACCAATTTGGAAAGCCACCTAGCTCCGTTTCCTTTTAAAGCCCGCATGTTATGAACTGATCTGCGTACCCCTAAAATTAATACGCTGCAGCCTTCATTCCCACTGGGACTATATTTGGCGATAAAGCCTTAAGGAGATGATTGAGGTTAAAGTAGGTCATAAGGGTAGGGTCCTAATTCCAGAGGACTGGATTCATTACAATAACAAGAAGAGACACCAGAGACCTTTCTCTGAGTGTGCACAGAGAAAGGCCATCTGTGAATACAGTGAGAAGGTGGCTATTTCCCAACCGGGACGAGAAGTCTCTTCAGACATCAACCCTGCTGGCATATTGATATTAGACTTCAAGCCCCTGAAACTATAAGAAAACAAACTTCTGTTGTTTAAGCCACTCAGTCTGTGTTATTATAGCCCTAGCAGAGTAATGTGCTATTAAATACTAGATATGCATATCCTTAGATTTCTTTCTTTCTTAAGCTAGATAAAAAATACTATAAAAACATGAAAAGGCAGATGTATCAAACTATATATTACATACACTTATATCTTTTAATGAATTATGTATTGATATACAATCTACATTTTCTCACTGTATTTACTTTACTTTCACATATTAGAAATGTGATTAAGCTATTTTAAGAAAAAGAATTTGATTATAAGTATGCATATATATTCATATAATATGAATTTTATATGATGCATATATTTAATATAAAAATTTTAAGTAACTTTTATAGACATCATTGAATTTTTAAATTCGTACTACTGCACCTTCATTTAATGTGGTTTCAGAAGTGAATTTCCTCACAGCAATATTCTTAATTAAAATAATAAAACCTTTACTTTCTTCGGTTTCTTTTACTTTGCAGTTAATCTAAGTGATTTTTACAGTTATCTCACTTTTCTTTAATGAGAGCTTATTTTCACCTTCATTTTATGGGAAAGAAAAACAACTAAAGAAAAATGAAGTAACTTGACCACTACAACTATTTTGAAATATACTTTCAATGTGAACATACAGAGTTTGACTTTAGATTCTTTGTGTTTCAAAGATACTGAAAATATCTTCTTTAATTTTGATTCTAACTTATTTTTAATTTGGTTACTGAGATATAATGGATCTATAACATTAGTTTCCTATGTAAAACATAATGATTCAATATTTGTAGATACTGTGAAAGGATACCACAGTAAGTACAATTAATATCTATCACTATTAACATATTTTTCTTAAGAGAATTTTTAGGATTTACTCTCAAGAACTTTAAAATTTGCCATACAGTGTAATTAACTACAGTAAGCATGTTGGACATTACATACATGACTTTTTTTTTTTTTAATTTTTTTTTCAATGTTTATTTATTTTTGGGACAGAGAGAGACAGAGCATGAACGGGGGAGGGGCGGAGAGAGAGGGAGACACAGAATCGGAAGCAGGCTCCAGGCTCTGAGCCATCAGCCCAGAGCCCGACGCGGGGCTCGAACTCCCGGACCACGAGATCGTGACCTGGCTGAAGTCGGATGCTTAACCGGCTGCGCCACCCAGGCGCCCCTAACTTTTTTTTTTTAATGTTTGAGAGAGAGAGAGCGAGCGAGCGTGCAGGTGTGAGCAGGGGAGGTGCAAAGAGAAAGGGAGACACAGAACTTGAGGTGGGCTCCAGGCTCCAAGCTGTCATTACAGAGCCCGAACCAGGGCTTGAACCCATGAACTGTGAGATCATGACCTGAGCTGAAGTTGGACACTTAGCCGACTGAGCCACCTAGGTGCCCCATATGATTTCTCTATGTTGTAGCTGGAAGTTTGTACCTTTTGACCTCCTTCATCCATTTTGCCCAGCCCCACTCCCCACCTGTCGCAATTACTAATGTGTTCTTTGTATTATGACTTTTTCAAAGTTATACACATAAGTGACATAATACTGTATTTACCTTTTTTCTGAGTTATCTTACTTAGCATAATGCCCTCCAAGTCCATCCACGTTATTGCAAAAAAAAGATTTCCTTCTTTTTTATGACTGAATAATATCCATTGTGCATATATACCACGTTTTATCCATCCATGGATACTTAGGTTGTTTCTCCTTATCTTGGCTATTGTAAATAATGATACTATGAACAGGGGTTCATATCTTTTTGAATTAGTGTTTTCATTTTCTTCTGATAAATACCCAGAAGCAGAATCGGTGGATCATGTATTAGTTCTATTTACAGTCCTATTTATATTTTTTTGAGGAAACTTCACACTATTTTCCATAGTGGATGAACCAATTTCCATTCTTACCAACAGTGCACAAAGATTATTTTTTCCACATCCTTGCCAACAGTTTTTCTTATCTTTTTGGTAATAGTCATTCTAATAGGTCTGAGGTGATATCTCATAGAAGTTTTGATTTGCTTTTACCCTTATTATTTAGTGATGTGAAAACCTTTCATGTACCTGCCGGCCATCTGTATGCCCTCTTTGGAAAAATGTCTATTCAGGTCCTCTGCCCAGTTTTTGACTATTTGGATTTTTGTTGTTGTTTTGCTATTATAGTTCTTTTTATATTTTGTATCATAAGCCCTTATCTGATAGTTTTGCAAGTACTATTTTCTCCCATTTATTAGGTGGCCTTTTTTTTTTAAGTTTATTTATTTTTGAGACACAGAGAGAGTGAGCGCGCAAGTGAGGGATGGGGGCAGAGAGAGGCAGACAGAATTCCAAGCAGGCTCCACACTGTCAGCACAGAGCCCAACATGGGACTCGATCCTTGAATAGTGAGATCATGACCTGAGTCTAAATCGAGAGTCAGACGCTTAACCAACTGAGTGAGTCCCCAGGCACTCAACTTAGGTTGTCTTTTTATCTTGGTGATGGTTTCCTTTGCTAGGTAGAAGCTTTCAATTTCATGTAGTGTACTTTTTTGATTTTTGCTTCTGTTGCCTCTTATTTTCATGTCAAATCCAAACAAATACCACTGCTAAAATTAGCGTTAGGGAGCTTACCCTTAAGTTTTCTTCTAGGAATTTTATGACTTCAGGTTGCATGTTCCTGTTTTTAATTTTTGATAATTGTATAAAAGAGTGGTCCAGTTTCATTCATTTGTAAATGGCTGTTCAGTTTTCCCCACACCATTTATTGAAGATACTGTGCTTTCCCCATTGTATATTCTTAGCTAAATTGTCATAAATTAATTTTTCACATATATGTGAGTGAGTGTACTTCTAAGCTTTCTGATCCATTATAGGTCTGTTGTGACACCACCATACTGTTTTGATTACTATAACTTAGTATAGTTCGAAATCGGGGAACAGGATGCCAACAGGTCTGTTCTACTCAATATTTCTTTGACTATCTGGGTTATTCTGTGATTCCATACAGATTTTAGGATTATTCTATTTCTTTGAGAAATGTCATTTGAATTTTGATGGGTATTGCATTGAATCTATAGATTGCTTTAAGTACCATGGATGCTTTAAGTACTGTGGACATTTTTACAGTATTATAATCCATGAGTATAGAATTTTTGTTTGTGTCTCCTTCAATTCATTGGTGCCTGATACTTTTCAGTGTATAGGTATTTGACCTCCTTGGATAAATTTATTTTTAGATATTTTCTTTTGTATGGCATTGTAAATGGGATTGTTTTCTATTTTTCTTTCTGGAATTTTAATACTAGTGTATAGAAATGCAAGAGATTTATGTGTAATGATTCTGTATCTTCAAACTTTACTAAATTTATTGAGTTTTTGTTTTTTGGAGGTGGGGGTGGCACCTGGGTGGCTCAGTCAGTTAAGTGTTTGACTTTGGCTCAGGTCATGATCTCGCAGTTACTGGGTTCAAGCTCTGCATCAAGCTCTGTGCTGACAGCTCAGAGCCTGGAGCCTGCTTCAGATATTTGTCTCCTCTCTCTGCTCCTCTCCCACTTGTGCTCGGTCTCTGTCTCTCGAAAATGAATAAACATTAAAAAGAGAGTCTTTGGTGGGGTCTTTTAGATTGTTTTCCATATATGATATCATATTATCTGTAGTTCTAATTATTTTCCCATTTGGATGCCTTTCATTTCTTTTGATTGCCTGGTTGGTTTGGCAAAGACTTACAACACTATGTTTAAAAAAAGTGGTGAGAATGGGTATCCTTGTGTTGTCCCTGATCTTAGAGGAAAAGCTTTCAACTTTTTACCTTTCAGTATTATGTTAGCTGTGAGATTATCATACATATTATCACTATAAACTTCCCTTTTAGAACTGCCTTCCTTCATTCCATAAGTTTTGGTATGCTGTATTTCCTTTTTCATTTGTCTTAGGGTATTTTTTTTAAATTTTATTTCAATTTCTGCTTTGACCCATTGGTTGTTCAGTAGCTTAGTGTTTAATTTCCACATGAATTTTCCAGTTTTGCTTAATTTCTAGCATGTTATCGTCAGAAAAAAATTCTTGCTATGATTTCAGTCTTCTTAAATTCATTAAGCTCATTTTGTGGCCTAACATGATCTACCCTGGAGTATATTCTACGTGCACTTGAGAAGAGTGTGTATTCTGTTGTTTTGGGATGGAATTCTCTGTATATATAAATCTGTCTGATCTAATGTGTGATCTAAGGTTGATGCTTCTTTGCTGATTCTCTGAATAATCTATGCATTGATGAAAGTGGAGAATTAAAGTCTCCTACTATTATTTTATTGCTATTTCCTCCTTTAGATCTCTTAGTTATTGCTTTATATATTTAGGTGCTCCTATCTTGGGTATGTAAATATATTTACACAAGTTACATTTTTTTATTGACCCCTTTATCATTATGTGATGACATTTTTTTATCTCTTAGGCTTTAAAACAGTACTACTGTGTCTGATAGAATAGCTACCCCAACTTTCTTTTGATTTCCATTTATATGGAATATTTTTCATGTCTTCATGTTCAGCCTGTGTCTTTACAGCTGATATCTTTTGTAGGCAGCATGTGTCTGATTCGTTTTAAATTCATTTAGCCACTTACGTCTTTTGACTAGAAAATTTAGTCATTAACATGTAAAGTAATTATCAGTACATATGTATTTACTGCCATTTTGTTGTTTTCTAGGTGTTTGTGGTTCTCTTTTCCTTTTTTGCTTTCTTCTTTTGAGGATTGATGAATTGCTCAGCGGTGTGATTAGATTTCTCTTTATTATATATCTGCTATAGGTTTTGCCTTGTGGTTACCATGAGGCTTTATGTGTAAGAAAGAGCTCACTCTCCTCCCAACTATTTTGTGTTTGATTTCAGTTTATATCTCATTTTCTCTTGTGTAGCCCTTAACAAATTATTGTAGTTACATTTTTGTTACTTTATTAAATCTTCATGCTAGTTTTATAAGTGATTTTTTCACCACCTTTAAAACACTAGATTATTCTGAATCTTACCATATATTTACCAGTGAGCTTTATACTTTGTTTACATTTTCCAGTTATTAATTATCACCCTTTTTATTAAACTCAAAATGTCCTTTTTTTTTTTTTTTTTTTTTTTTTTAGGCTAGTCTAGTGGTGAGGCACTCCTTCAGTTTTGCTTCTCTGGAAAACTCTTACCTCTTCTAATTTTGAATGGCATCTCCTCTGGGTAGATTATTCCTGATTGGAAGGCTTTTCAGCAGCTCTTGGAATGTATCCTGGTCATGTCACTCCCTTTTGGAGTTCAAAATCTCATAGTCCTATGGGAATTCCTTTGTGTTGAATAAGTTGTTTTTCTCTTGATGCTTTTAAGAATCTGTCTTTGTCGTTGACAGTTATAGTTTTAATTATAATGTGTCTTCTTGTGGGTCTCTTTAGGGACCATTTATTTGGAAGTCTCTGGGCTTCCCTCTAACTGGATGTCTCTTTCTTTGCACTGGTTAGGGAAGTTTTCAGCCATTAAGACTTCAAATATGCCTGTTGCCCATTTCTTTATTCTTCTTCTGGGACTTCTGTAATTTGAATGTTAATCTGCTTAATGTCCCATAAGTTCCCCACACTATCTTCCCTTATTTTTGCAGCTGTGATTGAGTTTCAGTGTCCTGTGTTCAAGTTCATAGGGTTTTGTTTTTTGTTTTTGGCTGCTTCATCTAGTCTGCTGAACTACTTTAATGCATTTTTCAGTTTTTTTTTTCATTTCTATGATTTCTATTTGGCACGTCTATTTTCTTTTTGTTGAAGTTCTCACATGTTCATCTATTCTTCATCTGAGATAAGTGACCATCTTCATAACCACGAAGTTAACCTTTTAATCAGAATTTTATGAAGGACTTTTACTGAGGGTTTATCTTGTCCTTTTCATCTGGAATGTATCCCTTTATTTCTTCATCTTCCTTGATTCTGTATTGTTTCTATGCAGTAGATAAACCAACCACATATTCCTGTGTTGAGGCATGTCTTCTCCTAGATTAACCTTATCATTAATGCTGTCCTACATCTTGATTGTGTCTCCAGGCAGCCTATTTTATCTTTAGTGTCTCCCAGTAGTTAAGGATGTGCCTAGACCTGTGTCCCAAAGGGAAGGATCTCAGCACCTAGACTGAGGCTGATTAGAAGCCAGACCCTCAGGCAACAACTTTTAAAGTATGCTAATATATACAGTTCTGTGGCACCACATGCCTAAGTCCCTCTGGCCACCAGAACTAGATGCTGTAGAGTAGTCCCCTTAACAGTTGTAATAATCAGGATGCCAAATAAGTGTTTCAGACAAAGGGCACAAAGATGGTGTCCACCAACCCCTATCCTTGGAAACCACCACCTTAGGCTCCTAGATGTGTGCCCAACCACATGCCTTCATCATGAAGCTCCAAGATCAACAAATATTAGGGGGACATTTCAGTCTGCTGCCTGTACTGTGGGTGTGGTAGGCAGCCAAGAACTGTCTTTCCATTTGTTAGTCCCATTTGACCAAGGAACACAAGTCCCACTGGCCACCAGGGCCAACCAAATAAAAGGTGTCTTCTAGGCAGCAGCCACATAAGCCAGGGACCTGATATAAAACCTGGGGCATTAGACACATATAAACTCGTCTGTGGGAGATAGCTGGATTGCAGTAGAGGCAGAAGGTGAGCATCAGAGGTCTTTGGAGAGGATCACAGTGGGCCCTTGGATGTGTGTTTAAATAGAAGACTGCCCTTTAGGTTGAAACTCTGAAGATAAGCTAATGGTCCTTTTTCAGAGAAGTACTGGGCACCTGTGTCTTTTGTCCCTTGTTGTGTCATAAGGGTAGTAGCTGGCCAACAACTGTCTCTATTTATCGCAGTCCTCTGGGACCCAGGAATACGGGCCCTCCTGGCCCTTAAAGCTCGGTGATCTAGAGATGATCCTAGATAGCAGTTACACAAATTGAAGCACCAGACAGAGGGTATAAGCTTCTTTCTTGGAGATACCAGTCAGCTGGAGTGAGGCACAGGGAGAACATCAAAATGATGTCTACCAGCCACTGTTTTCTGAGAGCAGCTCCAAAAGTCCTTAGTTCTGTACCAAACTGGAAGCCTGACCTTCAGGCTAAGGCTCTGGGACAAGGAAATAAACCTATTGTACAGCATAACTGGGCTCTATTTCAGTCCATACAGAGCCCTTGGGATGATAGCTGGCCAAGAACTGTCTCCCATTGTCTTATGGGGTATAGAAATCAAAGCCCTGCTCGCCAACAGGGTCAAATGAACTTGGAACATTTCCTGAATGTCAGTTGCAAAACACCATGGTACTTGACACATGTAAAAGCCACCTTCCTGGGTACTGTTGTTCCAGACTGCAGCAGAGAGTATAAAGATGGCACTTGCCAGCCTCTGTCCCTGAAGAGTGTTTCAGTAGGTTTTCCTAGATGTGTGTTAAATTAGATGTCTGCCTCTCCAGTCAACACTTTAAGATAAGCAAGTGAGCCTCTATCACAGTCTCAGAGCATTTCAACCTGATTCCTATGCACTGGGCGTTGGGGTCAGTAGGTCTGTGCTCATGAGCATTTGGAGGCCAATTTCTCAGTTTGCTATAGTCTTGTGGGTCTTGTGGACACAAGTCCTATTGGCTTTCAATGCCATATTTTGGAGGCTCATATCCCAGGTGCAGGTCTTAAGATTGGGGGTGCCTGGTGAAGGATTTCAACCCTTCACTCCCCCTGGGGCAGATCCAGGTTTCGAGTTCCCTTCTGATTGTGGGTCACTGTGCCAGAGGGAGGGGATTATAGTGAGAATGTGTCTGAGCCTGCTTTGACCCAGATTTTTTTTTCTTCATTTCCCCAGAGTAGGAGTTGCTCAGCTGGTTGTTTTTGGTTGTTTTTTGTTTGTTTTTCCAGAGGAAAATTTTCCACATGTATTGGTAGATAAGGTGTATCTATGGAAGAAGGTGAGTTCAGGCTCTTCCTATGTCACCATCTTGAATAGGAACATTAGAGACTTCAGACATTATGTTTTACAGCTTGATTCTCACAGCATTATTCCTGTAGATTATGGTTTTGAGAAACAGCCCATATGAGAAAAGCAGGAAGGGGCAAAGGGAGAAGTTGAACTCCAACATTGTTTCAAATAGCTTGTCTCAGTTGGCATCAGATGGTCTTTCAGAGAGCTCTTCAAATCTAAGTGAAGACACCTTTGTGCCTGTCCACATAGACCAACCATTGGTACAAACTGTCCATTGAAGGGGCCATGACCTTGACCAAAGCAGTGCCTTAGGCTGAGAGCAAGGCCCAGGGAGGGACTCAACTGTGAACCATCAGCAATCCACACTCCCTGCACTGGGGAATCAGTACCTTGATCTTGAAAGGGGAGGACCTTGATGGTGTTGAGCATCCCCTACATCCATCCTTTACACCACATGATCTTTAATGTAATTTCATCCCATTGGAAAGAGCTCCTGTAGGATATTGGTCGGTGGCTTTGCCTCTGCAATCTTTTACAAGAGGAAGGCTAATGGGAAAAACTGTAACCTGGTGTCAAGGGTATTGATCCTTATCTCTATTCTCAACAATACAGGTTTTATTTCCCTCATTTCCACTGGTTTAGGTGGCTTATCTAGCATGGTGACCAAAAGGCCCATCCCTGTGACCTCTAGACTTCTGCTCATCATGGCCTCTCAGGTTGCGGCTTCTGCGTTTGTTTTCATAATTGGGAAGGAAGGTGCCAGGAAATGCCCCAGTGGACATGATTTGAGGGCCAGATACATTCTTCCCTGCTCACATCCTACCACAGCCTCATCTTAATTACTCCTGCCATGATGGTAGCTCATTTCCTTGCCTGTCGCTCTCTGGATATAGGAAGCCAAAAGTAATTGAGTGGCAAGTAGAGTTTGCAGTTGTAGATGAGGCAGAATTTTAGCTTTATCCTCTTCAGGTTTTCAGCAGTACCTGAGAATTAAAGTGAACTAAGACAGACTGACAGGAGAAAAAAACAAATTTATGGAAGTTTTACAAGATGTAGAAGGCCTTATTAGGGAATGAAGACCCCAAAAGTGGTAAAACCTGAAGGCTTGATACTAGGTTGAACAAAAGCAATTGCAGGAAAGTAACTAAACTATGAGTGAGGGGTGCTAAAGGAACAGAGGAATTTTAACAAAAATCATTTGTTGCAAATATTGCACAAACTTTTGTATGGAATTCTCCCAGTGGAAGAATGTTTCTTTTTTCTTCTTTGGTATAGGCAGGGCATCTTTCACATTGGAGTTACCTCCTGTTTTCAGAAAGAAAAGACTAGAACGCCCTCTTCCATCTGCTGTTTTTCAAGTGCCTTTAGCTCAAAATAATGCTTATGTAAAAGTGGCATATTTTGGGGTTTCATATTCTGCCACCCTCCACAGTTGATGGGACACTTCACTTCTGAGATCCAGGGCCTCTAAATCCCTGGACCCTAAAGTTGAGGGTCCAGGCCGGGATCCCAGAGATATAGACTGCGCTATACCTACTCTGCGCCAGGAGTGGGAGGCCACAACCCAAGCCAGGCCTACCAGTTTCTGTCCCCAAAATTTAGAATTGGCCTGGCTCCTTTTGAGGGTTAACTATGAATTTGAGGGCTAGGAGAGACGTTTTTCTACCACATTGAACTAGGAGGCACAGACCAGTTTGCAAAAAATAAGAAAATGCGGATGCACAAAGGGAAGCAGGGAAGAGAGCCAGTGAGAAAAGAATCCCCGAGTTGGGCATAAACTCTGATCCCTTGTCCAGCTCTTTCCTGAGGCCAACCCTGACTGACTATAGGTTTCATTACCCCCATTCCTTATGTTAATTCCTCTTTCTGCTTAAACTACACTGGTCTTTTCTGAGAAATGTAATGACTTTCCCATAGCAGCCTGCCCTTTCGCCTTTAAGTAATTGTGAAATGAGACTTAACATCCAAGATGCTTTGAAAAATTCAAATGAATATTAGACTTGGCAGTTGATAGGACTGGTGAGTTATTTTTAAAGCGCACATTAATAATAAGTCACCTGTTACTAATGCGGTGCACCCTAGTGGCAAAGCCGCATCTCTTGGAGCTGAAAAAAGTTTCACTTCACAACTTACTATAAATATAAATATTAATTCAGGGAAAGCACACTTCTATTTCATTTCCTTTTTTACTCATGGTTCTGTCGTGATGTAGTAGTTTTAGACTTGAAATAATTTTATTAAAAATCTTTTTAAATGTCTTGCCCAGCACTCTTGTTCCCACAGCAAAAAACAGTCTATTCATGGTCTGCATTTTCCTTTTTCTCTTTTGAAAAGCATCACATATGTTAAGCTGTAATTTGAATAAAACCTTACCATTACCTACTATTTTCCAAGGAGTTCTATATTTAGAACAACTTGATCCCCTCAGACTACCAGGTCAGGGTGTAGGTGGTGCCATTACTATAAAACATGAAACCATGATTACACTCTTCGTTGTGTGCTTCCCTTTAAATATATGATTTCATTACTGTATAATTTCTTTGAATAATATTTTAAGTAGAAAAGAGTGAGTAATAAGACCGTAGTTTTACCCAGGAGCCTGCACTGAAACAAAGTGGTGCATGTTTGTTCGTGCGCTCCCCGGCAGTATGATGGATGGCGGCAATTACTGGAAAGAACAATATTAGTTTTACAGTTATTGTTATTAACTTAAAGTGCTAAGAATAAAATCCCATATTTCACTAGATACTCCAGTCATCGCCAAAATAGGTGACAGAGGAACATTTTATAATCCCTGTATTTTACACTGGCTGCACAACTAGAAATTGGCAGAGTCAAATCATTTATATCTCCTTATTACCAGCTTGCAGAAGCCATTGAGAATATGGAACCAGTGATGGATATTTTTGTGGCAGATGTTGTTTTATTCCCTCCCGCTGTATTAAATTTGCCATACGTTGGTTCTAGTGCAGTTTATTAAAGTTTCAGAAAGAGATTAGCAGAATGGCAAGACCTATATCTTCTTACCCTTGTTTCCCGTTAACGAAAAACCCACAAACTTATTTATTAATTATGAATATCATAAATATGGGATATATATGTAGTCCATAAATATTTCAGGAGACAAGCTGAGCAGAGAATTTTCCTAAATCCCAGACATTTATACAGTTACCAAATCTTTCTTCTATAAATAAGATAAATATCGAAATAAGTGTTATCCATACAGTCCAGATAAAAGCAATTAATAAGGCATTAAAATATTTGTTGCCTAGAAAGTATTCTATTTCGTGTGATCGAGAGACTTGTAGAGAAGCTACAAGTATTGTGGGAAATTCCGCAGTTTCAATCCCAGCCTGCCGATTATGTGGCTTTGGGAAATTTACTTAACTCTCCCTGTTCTTTATTTCCCTAACTTATAAAATGGGGAAAAGAATGGTTACTGCTTCACAGGACTGTTAAGAGGGTTAAATGAGTTTATTTAAGTAAGGCATATAGAACAATGCCGGGTATTAACCATATGTACATTTAAAATGTTAGCTATAGTGTTTAGTAATCAAGACTAGAACCAAGTATGTTGGAATCTATAAAACAACACTCATGGAACATTCATTTAAAAATCCTTTAGATATATTAAGGCCTGTTTTGGACCTAAGGTATTTTAAATAAACCAGCCCGGAGTAAATAGATTGCTCCCAAGCCAGGTACACCTGGTTTAAATGGTCTTAAGGTCATTACTGAAGAACATTTTAAACCGTTATCTGATCTCCGTGTGTTTGACATGTTCACTTGGAGGTTTCACTGTTAGTTGGACGAGCTAGATTATAACTGCTCCGAATATTTTGGCTCATTCTCAAGCTCTCCCCATATTAAAACCATTTGCACATCCATTTTCAGTAACCACCACATAAGGCATCAGTCCACTATAAAAACATTTGTAACAGAAACTCTCTCAAACAATTTGAAAGCTATTATGACTTGCACTGAGATTTCTCTCTGAAAATGTACAGGATAAAGCAATCAAAGAACATTGACAAAAGTAATGACGATTATAAAATAGAGCATGTAAGAAGAGGCTGCATATGCTAGCATACCACCTTTTTATAGAATAGCTTTTCAGATATTGAAAAGTTTCACAAATGCTTTTGGGGAAAAAATGAGACCCTAGATTCGTCGTCAACCCACTTTGCATTCATTGTGAAACACACTCTAATTTGGCTCATTCATCATTGAAACCGAACTACCTTCTACCTTGCTTTTGTCTACTGTTGAGTATAGCAAGTTAAATACTTTTCCTCTAACCATTTTCCAGCTAGATGCACCTTATAAAATAGTTTTGGCCATAGAGTTGTAAGCGTTCATTTGCTGAGGATATCTTTTCTTCTAAGACAAAAAGTCCAATTTTTGCAGTGAAAAGGTGTGTGGCTCTTTTTCTGGCTAGAGGTGAGGTGGCTATCCTACAGCCAAGAGGGTGAAAGTTTGAAAGATGAGGACATATTTGTACCCATGGGGATATCCTTGAAAGGTTACACCAGACCAACCACTGCCTATATCCAGACTTCCTGTTAAACTAAAAAGATAAATGCCTTCTTTATTTAGCCTACTGGTTATGAGGGTCCACATTGCCTCCTTAACTTTTAGAATGTAGTTTATCAATGCCCCTCCATACCTTTTCTATCTACTTTCACTTCGTGAAACATCAGAAAAGTTCCAGGAAAAGCATTCAGTTCTCTGTAAAAAAAAAAAAAAAAAAAAAAAAAAAAAAAAAAAAGAATAAGGTGTCTTCTTGTTCTTAATTTTCATCAGCCTTAAATATTTACTGTATATTCACAGAGTGGAAAGAACATTAGAATAGAGTTCAAGATTTTAATGCTTTCTGAATATTTAGCACACAACTTATTTCCATGGAAGTTCTATTTATGCTGCTCCTTGAGAATAGAAAACTATTATGTTTAATTATAGAATCCCTCATGGTTTGTCTTTGCAGCTAAATTTCAGGCCACTTAGAAGCTGATAGTTTTTTCCTGCAGATTCTGGTATAGAATTGTGAACAAAGTACATGTTCAATAAATCAGTAATGAATGAATACACTGGATAGGCTAAATTGATAAATATTTAGCTCTATGAAAAACAAGTAATAAAATGTTCACAATGCATACATGTAGTAAGTATGTTTTAAACCATTAATGTCTGCATGGCACTTTCATTTCCTGTGCAAGAAATTAAGCCACCAAATAAAACCAGTGATGATAGCCAACATTTTCTTGGAAACACGTAACTTCTGTATTTGTCATATTTCGTTATTAAGATGGCAGAAATAACTGTAATGATCTTTTCATATAATTTTATTATTCAGTAATTGACTGGTATCTGGTTATCCCATTAGCTATTTAAGAGAATTAAGACTCTGTCTACAATTTAACTGTATTATCAATTTCTGTCCGATAGAAGTTTATTAGCAGTGCAACTATACTCATTGAGATAGTTTTAAAAGAGATTTAGTCAGGAAGTAGGGCTCACATAAATGATTCTTTAAACTTCTTTGCAATTCAGATATCCATGACTTGATCTGAAAAAGGAAATAAGTCAGTAATTCAACAAGAAATTTGCCTATATTTTACACAAAAGCAGGTTTCAGTTTTGTGAACCATAAAGCTTATATACAATTATATACAAATATATACATTTTTATGTACTTTCAACTAAAGAACGCTAAGTTCTTTTATATGTTTAGTTTATTCAATTTCCTCCCAGTGAGGGGCCGAGAAGTTTGTAAGTCATTAACTTCACCCATAAATAATATGACTACTGATAAATTTTATACTAGCCATTTTTTCTGAGATAACTGAGTCGCCTACATACTTTTATACTGAATGAGAAAAATGTACTTGGCTACTTGAAATAGGAAGTTGAAAAAGCTGTTTTGTTGAGTGGGAATACATTTACTGAGTAGCGTGCTGTGTGTATCATACACATGACCTGTGCAGCCATCATTAGAGAATCATTGCCTTTATGACCAACTAAAGCCAAAGGGTTTGAAAAATTACTAGGAATTAACAAAATACTAGGAATTGTGTGACTTCACCAATTTTGACCTCTGCTCTGATACCAAATTTGCACAAAATGCTCTTTATGTGCTAAAAACATATATTTAAAATATCTATGCAAGCTGCCTTATCTCAAGAAGTCATTTATTTCCTACCCTCGAAAGTAGCTTTGAAAGTGTGAAGAATATATTATTTCTATCTTGGTTCATTTCAACCGACTTTAAAAAACATTGTCTTTTCAAAGTAATAGAAAAAATAGATTGCAAAGATCAAGTAATCCTCATCTTCTACCTGAGTTCACTTGATAAGAAGTTTAAACTCTAACTGCTATGGCACTGAACCTTGTTCACTGTCATCTCTTAATGTAATTTAATTTAAAAGAACACCTACACTTCTTAACTCCTGCATGCTTCAGGAACAACTATATTTCTTGTGTTTTACTTGGTGTAATCAGTTAAACTTGTCAGTTTACCTACTTCTGCTCCTATCTGTATCTCAGGGCAAATTACACTATAAATCCATGTCATGGGACATTTAGAGACCCTAGAGAGTACTAGGTTCTATTTCACTTAGGTGTTTTCCTATGTTAACATACTACCATTAAGAATTTCAAATTGGAAGCCAAAAAAAAATTGAGTTAGATGTTTTCAGTGGGCTCCTTTAACTTACATTTCAGACATAAGTCCCTAAAGAATACTCTTCAGAATCATAGTAGCAAGTATGCATTTATTGCTACTCTAAATCAATTGCTAATTAATTCCACAAGGTACAGATGGTTTTCTCTTTAGCATTAAGTTTACTCTAGAAGTTTTTCAGGTTACAAACTGCCATGGAGTTTGTAGCAATATATTCTTCTCTTTATTCTTCTCTTGTGTTCTCAAGGCCTGATCCTGAATTCTATGTGAAGTCATTGGGTGGCGAAAGTTATTTTAATAAGGACAAAAAGTATGTTACTAACACTTCCTGCCCCAGTATTATTTATAGTATTGTTAGTTTTAAAGGTACTTGGATAATTTCAAAATCTTTCTTTTATAATGTTTATTTTTGAGAGAGGGACAGAGTGCAAGTGGGGGAGGGGCAGAGAGCGAGAGAGACAGAATCTGAAGCAGGTTACAGGCTCTGAGTTGTCAGCACAGAGCCCTAATGCAGGGCTCCAACCCACTAACCAGGAGATCATGACCTGAAAGGAAATAGGACACTTAACCAACTGACCCACCCAAGGGTCACTGGAATTTTTTTTTTTTTTTTACGTTTGCCTATTTTGAGAGAGCACGCATGCAAGTAGGGGAGAGACAGAAGGAGAGAATCTGTGGCTGGCAGTGAAGAGCCCAATGGCAGGGCTCAATCCCAGGAACCATGAGATCATGACCTGAGCCAAAATGAAAACTGAGAGTTGATGGCGGGTGGGAGGGAGGGGAAAATGAGTTGATGGGCTTTTGAGGAGGGCACCTGTTGGGATGAGCACTGGGTGTTGTACGGAAGCCAATCTGACAGTAAATTTCATATTAAAAAAAATGAAAAAAACAAGTGTTGGATGCTTAACTGACTGAGCCACCCATGCGCCCTGGAAATCTTTTTATTTATTGGGTTTACTATTTACTTGCAAGACTAATAATGAAATGTATCACAAGATGAATGTTTTTAACATACAGACTGCATTTAAACTTCTCATAAAATTCTGGTCCCAATAGTTAAAGAATAAGTCCTCTAATTCTTAAATTTCCAATTTTAAATCAGAGCTCAATTCCCACATTAGTCATTTACATTCTAAAAATAAACTTTTAATATTCGTCTTTTTCATATCAAAGACTATCTTGAAGTATTATAATTACAAAAAATTACCAAGAAATTAGAGATTGACATTTTGTTGATTTTCTATTTTTGGCTTGTTTGAACTTTTTAGAACTAGTCCTGTACTTTCAAGGAAAGATTTGTTCTGTTCTATTTGCTCTTACCATTCAATGCATTTCTAAAGAAATGTTTTCATTTCAAAGATTGTTACTTAAATATCTTAAAACTGGTTCTCATAATTACCTTTAAAATTAAGATGTTCAATAAAAAATATTAAAAATATGCAATTAATTATAATTTATTAAATTTAATGACAGAAAGAGAAATAAAGTACAGCATGGTTGGCCATGTGACATTTATTTTGAAATATCGTTATTCCTACATAATGTCCAAATATAAAATGTTTATCCCATTCTCACATTCTAATGGTGGCCACCATCAGTAATTTGGTGTGTATCTTTCAGGAGATAATTGTCTGTGTATGTTTATATATATAAATAATATTGGGGCACCTGGGTGGCTCAGTCGGTTAAGCATCCAACTTCAACTCAGGTCATGATCTCACGGCTCATGAGTCCAAGCCCCACATCAGGTTTTGGGCTGACAGTTCGTGGCCTGGAGCTTGCTTCAGATTCTGTGTCTCCCTCTCACCTTGCCCCTCTCCCACTCTCTCTCTCTCAAAAATAAACATTAGAAAATTTAAATAAATATTGGCACAAATAGGAGTAATTTTAAAAATATCTAAAAATGTTTTATACAAACACAGTCACATCATGCATAAGGTGGTTTTCCAACCAAATTTTGCTCTCTTTTTAGCAGAAGGATTATATATGCTAGTAATTACACATTTTGTTTAGTATGCATCATTTCCAGGTTTTTATTAATAACTTATAAAAGTACTGGCTTTATATAAATTTAAGATTTTATACTCTCTGAGTTTTTTTCATTGTAGGGACACCTGTGTGGCTCAGTTGGTTAAGCTCCGACTTCAGCTCAGGTCATGATCTTGGGGTTCCTGGGTTTGAGCCTGGGGTCGGGCTCTGTGCTGACAACTCAGAGCCTGGAGCCTCCTCTGGATTCTGTGTCTCCCTCTCTTTCTACCCTTCCCCCTGCTCATGCTCTAGCTCTCTCTCTCAAAAATAAGTGTTAAAAAAAATGTAAGTTTTTTCACTGTTGATTATCTTATAGTTGAAAATTCTAAATTCAGTGCTGTCTTTAGGGGCCACATTTTCAGGAAGGATTTAATGCAGTGATAATGAGCACAAAAATGATGACAATAGTATTTGGACATACTATCCATCCAGTATTTACAAAACCTTTTACTAGGATACTAATCTACCTTTTAGGCTATAAAGTAAGATTTTCTTATTATGAATTGAAAACTGGTCACAATATAAAATGCTTTATCCCACTTAAAATTTAAATAGTGATTACAGAGTAATTCATTTCTTGTCATTGAGGAGTTTTCCGATCTGATGTAGTCAGCAGATGGCAGGCTTGTATTACATATCATCTGAATTTAGAGTGGAATGCCTGTTTATTTTAAAATGAATACTCACCTATATGCTTTTTGATGTTTCTATGTAAAAAGAAATGCAAGAAATAGTTTGTAACTTTTCTATAACCAGATAAACCAGTTTTTTTAGAACCAGTTATTTGTTGAAGTAACTTAAGAGTTGTGTAACTTGAAGTCCTGTTTATTACTTTTATAACTTGTTTTATGTTTTAAACATCACTACGATAGGAACACTAACAGCCAAAAAATTAATCAGATTGCACTCCAATTCAAGATGGTCAAAAAGTATTGAAGAGTTTATAAAAAAAATACATTGTAAGAACTAATCCATATGGAGTAAATAAGCCTTTCAAATTGAATATAAAATGCATACCAAACAGCTCATTTGAAAAGCAAACACATATTGCTTAAGATTTGAGAAGTCTGTATGAAACCTGCTTATTGCTACCTTTCATTCATTCATCTTGACGGTCCATGCACACTAGTGTGATGTGAGACAAGGTGTTATTGGAGGTTTGTGTCCTACAATCACATCAGTTGATATGATACAGCAAATCGCGTGGAGCGTCCCTTACCAGCATGTAAAAACTATTTTCTTCTGCCAACTGCAACATGTGTGGAAGACAGCAAATCACGTAGGCCAAGATTAAATGTCTTTATGCAAAAGCTTATTGAAAATAAAATTAATCCTCAAGAAATCTTATTTCATAGGTTATATTACTATAAAAAGATGAATTTGGCAACATCATTATGCACTAGATGTTAACGCAGGAAGTAGCATTATCATGTACTTTTTTCATTTTCAAACAGAATGAGTTCGAAAGAAAGATGTATGCCTGAGGACACAGGGACAGCCAGGGAGGTGTACTGTGGGCATTACCATGCTCTAATACGTTCTTTTTAGTGATTTTTCTGCGTCAAGGTTGTAGCCAAAGAGGAAGTTATAAAGCATATGAAGAAATTCTCCTAAGCACATCTCTAACGAAGTGAGCCAGAGGTCATTACAGCTGGTAAACTTTTCACATTTGGTTACACTCTTAGATTTCCCTGTTTTTCCCAGGGGGTGTCTGATGTGAGCATTGACTTCGAAGAATAACTTGTCTTTGTACTGCAGACTGAGATCATTATTAGCAGAGAAAAACGCAGAAAGTCTCTACAACACTGTTGGGTTTTATTTATTACCTGTTTCTTTTGTATGCTGTTCTGAAATTTAAACTGCTAACTAGAAAAGGCGACATCTGCTCTCGGCACACAGGGGCTCAGGATCCAATAATCCTGATGTCCTAATCAGCTTTGCCCTCTGTTCACATGATGCATATTGTTATCAATGTTGTTGTATCTGTTGATGTAAGCTTTTAATTTCATGAACATGAAACTTAGGTTCACTTTTCTGAAAGCTAATAAAATTAATATCTATCTTTTCCCACTGCAAAATCTCTAGTAAATCCTTTTTTTTTTTTCCACCTAGGGTCTGGAAGAACTGTCAATTTCGCCTCATCTGTTTACTCTTTCAGCAACTATCACTATTTTTCTGTTCTTACCCAGGTGAATGGGAGGAGAAAAGCCAAAAAATGCCCCCAGTGGTTTCCTGCTTCAAAACCCTTGCAATTCAAAATGTGGTCCTCAGATCAGTAGTGCTTTGGCATCCTCTGAGGACCTGACAGAAGTATGAAAGGCCAGACCCCCACCCCAAATCTCTGAACTCTCTGTAGGTATGCAAGATCCACAGGTGACTCACATGCAATGCATGATGAAGTCAGAATAGACCGCCACTCGATACATTTCTGCAAAATAAGAGGAAAAGAAAAGAAAAACACAAAACCTTAGCCCATTTGTATTTCCTAAAGTCCACTAAGCATCAGACTCAAGGAAGGGCAATGGAAAAAACTTTCTTTCGGCCAAGTACTATATATGTAATCATGTATTCCATTTTGGGGTATCACCGCCACATTTTCAAAACAACTGTTTCCTGGGGAAATAAACTATCTGGCAGAATTCAAACTGCATGTGAATAATGAAACTCAATGGGGGATTACAACAGTTCCTGATTTAAATAGGAGGGTGCTTCGGTGTTAAAACCATGTTTTTTTTTTTTTTATTTAAAAAAATGTTTTTAACGTTTATTTATTTTTGAGACAGAGACAGAGCATGAATGGGGGAGGGGCAGAGAGACAGGGAAACACAGAATCAGAAGCAGGCTCCAAGCTGTCAGCACAGAGCCTGACGCGGGGCTCGAACTCACGGACTGTGAGATCGTGACCTGCGCTGAAGTTGGACGCTTAACCAACTGAGCCACCCAGGCGCCCCAAAACCATGGGTTTTTAAAGCAGAAAGCTTACAGACCTTTTTAAAAACTTATAATGCAACATGGAAGACACGACATGCTATCATTTCTCTTCATTTTCAGACCCCAGGGTCTTCCCTTTTTCTAACAAAATCTGAAGAATTCTCCTGTTGGATTTTTTTTCCCTTTAGTGAAAATTCTGTAATCATTTTAGATGTCTCTACAGAAAATGTGTAATTAATGATGTGAAGTGGTTTGTAAGGGAACATTTTATCAGAAAGTACAAGCGAGTAAATGAACTCTTACAATTCAATTCTATGCTTCAGTTTCAAATATAATATGCAAATCTCTACCCTTTGAAACCCTATAAAATGACTTTCTGAACTCTATTATCCTAGGTTTAGTATAGTGATTAGACTGGGTCATCTCCTCTACATTGTCAGAAACTGCTATTTGGTAATTATCTAATTGTTGTTTTATTTCCATTTTGATTATTTTATTCTCTGTTATTATTTTATCTTGGGCCTCAGACACATTTTTTCATATTAAAATTGCATTTGATTAGCTTTCAACTTTCTCAGACACACATGATGAAGGGGTTTAAATCAATGTATCCTTCTATGTTTCGGCCTATTTCTTTGTTGCAATTCAAGTGACAAATTGCTATTTATTTGTCTGATAACTATTATCAAATATTTCAGCATGTGAATTGCTATTATCCAAGGGAATTTAAGTCAACAAACATGTACTTAAAAAGTAGTGAAAAAAACACTATTCATAAAGTCAAATGTCCTGTAGTTTTTTTGGTCTGGCAGACTAGTTACAGATGTTACAGACATATAAAAACATATCGTTAGTGGAACAGGAACCTGATTCCACATGGTTACTTGACATTCTCAAGGTCTCACAACCACTTTGAATAAGCTAAGCCTGAAACCATTGGTCACTTTATTATTTTTTTAAACACTGAAATCAACCAAGCTATTTCTAGCCCCCATTTCTTTAACTTGGATAATCAAAATGAGTTTAATAAAACCCTGTCAACCAAATATCACATTATGCATAATAACATGTATCTCAAAGGTTATATTAAATGGAAAGATGAATCTGGAAAGCTAAGAGAATTACAGGTCATGGCTCAATGTAAAATCACCATGGAAACAGCTTTCATGGCCAATTTGTGGGGAGATGTCAAAAGGCAGTAACCTGTGACTTCTTTTTCCAAAGCCTTGTCTATGAAGGTTACAGGTTCTATATCTGCTTTCATGATGACATTTGTCTATGTTTTTGTAGGTTTCTATTCTGACAAGCACAAAACCCTGCACCAAGTTGAACCTGTCCTTTGTGATGAGGCTGTTGAACAGAAGAGCAGCATAGCAGTCTGTCTATTCTTGCTCCACATTCAGCTAAATGCCAACTCTGATCCCTTTGAGATGGTGCACAGGCTGAACTCAGGGAGAGTGTCATCTCTCAGTATCCAAGCTTCTTCAGAGAACCATGTGGTGAAACTTCTTGATTAAGGTCATGTTTTTAGTCCATGGCATCAATTTTTTTTATAAGCTAAAGGATTATCTATCATCTATCTCTATATAAATATAGATACAAATAGATAAGATAGTGCTTCGAGCTTTTACTTCCAAATGATAAAACTATGCAAAGATAAATTATACAATTCAGATATTAGTTTTGCATTATCTTATATAGTTTTGCATTGCAGTCTTTGTGATAAAATTGCATCTTTTGGGGCTTTATGTAAATCAGGCATGTATCAAAGAATCCTTTTAATGTGAGACTATATTTTACTGTAAAATAACTATTTTCATCTTGGCTTTGCCTACTAGATAGAATAATTATATTAAACCTTGATCTCTAGTCATTGCAAGCCATCAGTTTTAGATGTTTTATGAGCTTATCGGTAGTTTCCAAAAGACATCAGTATTCAGGCTTTATAGACTTGGGTAGAAAACTATGTGTCCTTGGATGGGGACTCATACCAAGTCTAGACAGAATTACCTTTTGCAAACATGTTCTTTCCATACTCTTTACCCGTAGTTTATAGCTTAAAATATTTTGAGTCTTCAGGGTCACTTACCTTTTAACTTAAAGTTGTGGCTATGTACTCTAGTGTCAGTACAAGGATATGTAACTAGAAAAAAGGTCTCTTTCCAGTACGACATACTCATTTCTTTTTTCAATCCCAAAGATCACTAGTTTCAGCTTTGACCGTTGCTGATTTAAAAGGGAATTGAAACCACTAAAACTTGAGACCATTGATCTTTTTTTTTTTTTTAAGAATTGTTAAAAAGGGAATCCAGACCATTAACTGGAATTCCAACTACTCTTCTTAATTAAAATAATATTATGGCTATGAGGACAAACTCATTATTTTCCAGGATACTCATTCCCCAAGAGACTCAAAACAAACATCCCATTTTAAAATGGAAAACGTTTTAATAGAAAAAAAATGTATAATTTGGCTTAAAGTACTCCAGTGTTCATGAAAAAAAAAGTATTAATTGCAATTTCTGTTGCATTTCAAATAAGCAATTAGGGGTGCCTGGGTGGCTCAGTCAGTTAAGCGTCTGACGTCGGCTCAGGTCATGATCTCACAGTTGATGGTTTCAAGCCCAGCGTCAGGCTCTGTGATGACAGCTCAGAGCCTGGTGCCTGCTTCTGTCTCCCTCTCTATCTCTGCCCCTCCCCTGCTTGCACTCTCTCTCTCTCAAAAATAAATAAATGTTAAAAAAATAAAAATAAACATGCAATCCTATTATAACCTAAGATAAGAGAAATTAGCCCGTAGCTAATGAGATTTTTCTGGTACACACAAAGTTGACTGCCTCATTTGGTTATGATAGCTTTTGAAATAATTGTGACAATTTCTGCTTCACATAGTGGAGAAGGTCAGTTGAAGAGCTTTACATGTTCTTTAAAAGTCAGTGAGATGGCTACTTCTTTTTTCCCCTGATATGTAGCTACACAGGCGTCTGAGTAGAAGTTCCTTTGAAAACTATAGTACATGTATACATGTGTATCCACATTAAGCTTTTAATGTGACAACCTGACTTCTTTGAATTTGATGTTTTATAAATTTGCCTCTGATACCATACAGCTCATCTTCCAAAGTTTTAAAAGAAAATTCTATTTTCTGTAAGTAATCTTTACAAAAGAAAAATTATACAAATATATTGTGTTGATAGAATAATTACAATGGAAGGAACTACTTTTTTTAATTTTTTTAAACGTTATTTATTTTTGAGACAGAGAGAGACAGAGCATGATCGGGGAAGGGGCAGAGAGACAGGGAGACACAGAATCAGAAGCAGGCTCCAGGCTCTGAGCCATTAGCTGAGAGTCCGACACGGGGCTCAAACTCACGGACCCGTGTGATCGTGACCTGAGCTGAAGTCGGACGCTTAACTGACTGAGCCACCCAGGTGCCCCTGAAAGGAACTACTTTAAGTGACTTTAAAATACAGTAATTAGAGTTGGGCTCCTGGTCAGGTGACCCAAAAAATGGGAAGAGGGTAAAACTGCTGTTAGTATCACATTGTTAGTAGCCACCTGGAATTGTTTTTCTGAGATACAAGTTTTCTGAATAATTATGTAAGTGTCTAACATGGAAAAAAGAGATCCTGATTTCATTTTAAATTCAGAACTGTATGTGTAATCTTATATTTAAACTCATCATGTATTTTCAAACTTAAAACACATTTCCTAGCTCTGTTAAATCGAGAGGACTGGAATCATTGATCAAGTCAATAAACAGACACTGTTATAGTCTACACTGTGATTTCTAAATATCATTTCTCATTTAAAAAATAAATTTTTGGATTTAAGGCCTAGACAGGAAGTATACAAAATAATCTGGGAACATCCTGTCATACCAAAAGAAAGAAAACTAAAGAAATTTACAAAATTCATGTCAAAAGGAGGTAGAAACCAAATTAAGTAGGTTATCATGGGACAAAGTTGGACACATTTAAGCATTGATAGTAATTTGAAAAAATGGTTTCAAATACCTAAAAGGTTTAAACCCAAGAGGTCTTAATGGCACTCAAAACCCACAAAATTTCACTGAATAGCAGAAAATCAACTCTATTATTCTGGAAAATGGTGAAAAAAAAGTATTCTTTAGACTAACCAACTAGCTGATGAAGGGAAGATTTTCTGTATAGCTGTCTATCCATAATAAATGAGGAATGGTAAGCTGTAAAGAATAAAATACCTACGAATAAACCTAACCAAGGAGGTAAAAGACGTGCACGTTGAAAACTATAATACATTGACAAAGGAAACTGAGGATGATGCAGAGACATGGAAAACTAGTCCATACTCATGGATTGAAAGAATATCATTAAAATGTCCATTCTACTCAAAGAAATCTTACAGATTCAACTCAATCCTTATCAAAACACCAACAGCAGTTTTCACAGCCCTAGAACAAATAATCCTAAAAATGGTATGGAACCACCGAAGACCCTAAATAGCTGAAACAATCTTGAGAAAGAAAACAAAACTGGAGGTATCACAATCCCAGATTTTAAGATCGAATACAAAGCTATAGCAATCAAAATTGTATGGTACTGGCACAAAAATAGACACATAGATTAATGGAACAGGATAGTGAGCCCAGAAATAATCCCCTGCTTACAGGGTCAGTCTGCAACAAAGCAGACAAGAATCTACAATGGAAAAAAAAGTCCCTTCGACCAATGTCCAGTTGGGAAAACTAGACAATTACATGCAAAAGAGTGAAACTGGACCACTTTCTTCCACCATACACAAAAATAAACTTAAAATGGATTAAAGATCTGAATATAAGACTTGAAACCATAAAACCCCTAAAAGGAAACATAGGGAGTAGTCTCTTGGACATCAGCCTTAGCAACACATTTATGGATATGTCTCCTCAGACAAGACAAATAAAAGCAAAAATTAACTTTTGGGATGATACTAAACCAAAAACTTTTGCACAATGAAGAAAACTATCAGCAAAACAAAAAGGCATCCCAGTCAATGGGAGAAGATATTTGTAAGTGATATGTCTGATAAGGGGTTAATATCCAAAATATATAAGGAACGTATACAACTCAACACCACAAATAATCTGATTAAAAATGGGCAGAGCACCTGAATAGACATTTTTCCAAAAAGACCTACAGATGACCAACAGACACATGAAAAGATGTTGAACATCTCCAATTATCAGGGTAATGCATTGAAAACAATGAAAAATCTTATACCTGTCAAAACAGCTAGAATCAGAAAGAAATATCAAGTGTTGACAAGAATGTGGAGAAAAAGAAACACTCCACTGTGGGTGGGAATGCCAATTGGTGTGTCAACTGTGGAAAACAGTATGGAGGCTCTTTAAAAAATTAAAAAGAATATTACCATATGATCCAAGAATTCCACTACTGGGTATTTACTCAAAACAAAACAAAACAAAACAAAAACAAAACAAAAAAACCCACTAATTCCAAAGTGGGTGTGTGTGTGTGTGTGTGTGTGTACAGCTAATGAAATATTATTCAGCCATAAAAAAAGAATGAAATCTTGCTATTGGCAACAACATGGATGGATTTAGCGGTAACCACACTAAATGAAATATGTCAAAAAGATGAAAAGAAATGCCGTATGATTTCACCCATATGTGTAATCCAAAAACCAAAGCAAAAAATACCAATAAATACAGAGAACTGATGGCTGCCCGGGGGGAGGGAGATAAGAGGATAGACGAAATTGTTGAAGGCAAGGGGAAGGCCAGGCTTCCAGTTATGGAATGAACAAGTCACAGGCCACAGCATGAGAATATAGTCAATGTTACGTAACAGCATTATACGGTCAAAGTTGGTAACTACACTTTTGGTGAACATAGTGTAACAAATGGACGTGTCCAATGTTGTACACCTGAAACTAATGTAACATTGTGTGTCAGCTATACTTCAGTCAAAAGAAAAAGAAGGAATGAGAAAATATTAATGTTTTTAAGGCTTTTAAAAATAGCGAAAATAAGGGTCAAATTTTTTTTTGTGTTAACTACACAAAGATTTTTGTTACTCCGTATGGAAATGTACAATAGCACTACTAAAGAACACTAGCCAAAAAAAAAAAAAAAATGCCAAATATTATTCTTATCAAGCCTGGACAAACCAATTTATAGAAAATTTAAAGGATGGAGATACAAGTTACAGGACAACACAGGGATACAAGAAATAAGACCCTGACTAGTTAACTTTACAGATTATACAGCATGGTTTCTTTCTCTCTTTATTTGTCTTTAAAGGGAGAGAGAAAGAAAAGGAGAGAGAGAGAGAATCTCAAGCAGATGTAGGCTCAGTCTCACAACTGTGATCTCATGGCCTGAGCCAAAATCAAGACTTGGCTGCTTAACTTACTGAACCACCCAGGTGCCCCTTGATGTGTTTTGTTGTTGTTGTATTTTTTTAAATTTTTTAATGTTTTATTTTATTTTTGAGACAGAGAGAGACAGAGCATGAACAGGGGAGGGTCAGAGAGAGAGGGAGACACAGAATCTGAAGCAGGCTCTGGGCTCCGAGCTGTCAGCACATGGCTGGAACTCAAGACTGCAAGATCATGACCCGAGCCGAAGTCGGAAGCTCAATGGACTGAGCCACCCAGGCACCCCTGTTGTTGTTGTTTAATTTTTGAGAGAGCACAAGCAGGGGAGGTACAGAGAGAGAAGGACAGAGGATCTGAAGGGCGCTCTGTGCTGACATCAGAGTGCCCGATGCTGGGCTAGATCTCACTAACCGTAAGATCACGACCAGAGGTGAAGTCAGACCTTCAACCAACTGAGCTACCCAGGTGTCCCCAATATGGTTTCATTTTTTTTATCGTTTATTTATTTTTGAGACAGAGAGAGACAGAGCATGAACGGGGGAGGGTCAGAGAGGGAGACACAGAATCTGAAACAGGCTCCAGGCTCTGAGCCATCAGCCTAGAGCCCAACACGGGCTCGAACTCATGGACTGCGAGATCATGACCTGAGCCGAAGTCAGCCGCTTAACCGACTGAGCCACCCAGGGGCCCCCAGTATGATTTCTTAAAAACAAAATTATAAGAAGGAATAAGAGTTTAAGGGACAATGTATAGAGTTCTAAAAACCATAGTAGCTAATTGCAGTGTATAAACTTGTTTCCTAATTCAGGTAATTATAGTGCCATCATGATATTGATCCTGAAACTTAAAGTAAATTTAACATACAGATTTTATTGATACCCTCATTTAATTAAATCAGTTATTTTATTTTATTATTTTTTTTTTATTTTTACTTATTTTATTTATTTTTTTTAAATTTTTTTTTTCAACGTTTATTTATTTTTGGGACAGAGAGAGACAGAGCATGAACGGGGGAGGGGCAGAGAGAGAGGGAGACACAGAATTGGAAACAGGCTCCAGGCTCCGAGCCATCAGCCCAGAGCCCGATGCGGGGCTCGAACTCACGGACCGCGAGATCGTGACCTGGCTGAAGTCGGACGCTTAACCGACTGCATCACCCAGGCGCCCCTATTTTTTTTTTTAAAGACATGTTTAGGGTCGCCTGGGTAGCTCAT
Source organism: Prionailurus bengalensis (assembly GCF_016509475.1). Classification (NCBI taxonomy): domain Eukaryota; kingdom Metazoa; phylum Chordata; class Mammalia; order Carnivora; family Felidae; genus Prionailurus; species Prionailurus bengalensis. The sequence continues at coordinate 38,466,922 of NC_057343.1, forward strand.
TTGGTTAAGTATCCAACTACTGATTTTGGCTCAGGTCATGAACTCAGGATTAGTGGATTCAAGCCCCATGAAGGGCTCTGAGCTGACAGTGTGGAGCCTGCTTGGGATTCTCATTCTCATTTTCTCTCTCTCTCTCTCTCTCTCAAAAATAAATAAACATTTAAAAATTAAAAAAATTAAAAAGGCATGTTTGAGACAATAGGAAACAGCATTTGGAATTACTGTTATTGTATTAGGTTTTATAACAGCATGGCAACTGAGTGTCTGGGACTCTCTCCCTATTGCAGTGGCCTGAAAAACATCATTTTCCACTTTCCCATGAATGGTATATTCCTTCTACAACCTAGATGCATATTTGCCTAATTCATTTGAAAAGATCTCTTCAATCAGGATAACTTCACATAAATGTGTAAGCACACAAAAAGGGGATGAGAGAATAAAGGAAGGGAAAGTAAGGAGAAAAAGTGGGGAAAGAGTGAAGAAGGTGGAATAAAATGGCAGGCAAACAACATTTAATTCTTAAACGTAATGAGTTCTTGTGTCTAAACCAAAGATAGAAAGAATATTTAATTTATAAGCATCGGTGATCAACTCTGTGGGGATTCTGTCCCCCCAAATACAATTTTCTGTCATTTAAAGAATGTACAGGCAATAGTTTCTGCTTTCATTTTCTCTTTGTCACAAAATTCAAGTGGAATATCCACTTCAAGAAGTTGTACATCTGGGTTAAGGAAATAATTCAGAATAGGTAGGCAGTTAATTTGTGGGTCTTTGTATTTATGTATGGCTCATCTCCCAAGTGCGGAGAAAATTGAGGCTATCATTGTCCACATTTTTACTAATGATACCTTAAATTTACCCAATAAAACACTGTTTTTTTTTTTTAATATGGCTTTTTGTTGTTATTTTAGCAACCACTATGTGTCAGGGCACTGTCCTTGGAATTAGAAATTCAAAGATAAATAAGGCTTATTTCAGCTCCCAAGAAGCTCATATTTTAATTCTGGAAACAGATTTAGAAAAAGATAAATAAAAACAGTGTACATTTCCTTGTTTCTCATTTTAGACTATTTTACCCATTTTAATGTTAATTTCATTTTACTCTTGAAAATCTTTTTTTAATACCATTTATATGAAGTTAAATCAGCATATATCTCCACACATAGCACCACTGCACTCACATTTCAAAAGGATCACCAAAAGGGAAACATTTTAGACTAAGAAGAAAACTTACTTTTTATAGAGTTGAAAGAACACAGTTCACAAATAATAAATTCATGTTTCTCATTCACACAATCCATTGCCTTTTCAAAATTGCTTCATTCTTTGAATAATACTGGTACGTAATGCTCAAGTACACTGATATTTCCTATGTTTGAAACACTAACCTCCCCATTAATAGTGTTGACCTTCAGAGGCTTGTTCAGTTTATGTTTGATAAACTTACTATAAAGAAAAGATCCCGCTCTTTTCTGTCTGTGAGTTCCTATTAAAATTTCAATGGTAGTTCTTTCAAGGCTGTAATGTCACCAATAGTTGCTCCTTTCACTGCTAAATGATTATAATCAGTTGCTAACTGAAACTCTTGTTTGCTCTTGAATGATTCATTTCTTAAGAATACATCATTTTGGGCAAGTTTTATAAATGAATAACATGTGCCAGTTATCAATAACAATGAAATTAAGTAGTATGCTTGATAAATAGAGCCTTGATTATGAGAGAGGTAATCTCCTAATTTTTTACGGCCTACTGAGAAAATGATCATTAGATGTGGTGAAAATCTCTACCAAGCACTCACTCAGAGCAATGAAAATCTATACTCCAGCAGTGACTATGTTCCATTTAATATTTCCCTCCCTTTCCTCCCCTCCATTTCCCTTAATCAAAAGGAGAAATCCTTTTAAAAGCCATCCACAATCTGTGTGAAACTTTCCAAGGAAGGTTTATTGAATTGTTTTCTGTTCAACTGCTCTCAGAAAAACATTGGCAGCTACTCTCAGATGCAGTAAAATCATAAAGACATTCCTTACCCTTCTTGATCTTTTGGTTTATGCTTCTCTAACCTTCTAGCAGAAAAAAAAAAAAGACAAGAAAAAGGAAAACTCTCAATCTGGATCCATAGATAATTGGCAAATGGCAAAAGGGAGACTCAATTAGCTCAGATTATTAACAGAGACATGCTACATCTGGTCATGGCTGAGTCTGTTTGTCCAGAAATATCTATCAAATAAATGATTAAAATCAAGTCCCGGCAGATGTGCATCTCTCCACATATGACCCTATTTCTCTAATGTATGAAAATGCACTTAGTTTCATCTGAGAATTTTTTCTTCTTAATTATACAACTTAAAGTCAAGATTTGGAAATTGGAAAATAACCTGGAAAAAGACATCTGTACATGTTTATTTAAGTTTTCCCTCTTGAATCTCGCCTCTGCTGCGCTAGAATGATGTAGAATGAGAAACAATCTGTATTCTTGCCTTTTGCTCACAGCCCTGAAGGAAAACCTGCTGGGATTGGCTGCAGATGGTTTCATTGCAAGAGAAGAATGTGCCTGCTCTTGGCTGCCTGTTCTGTATGCATGATCAAGCCCCAGTCAATGCTTCATGTGCCTCATTAACTGTGGGACAGGAAGAAGTATGATGCTCCCAGAATACATGCCCTTTTCTCTAGCTAAGGCCAGTCTTGTGAAAAGGAAACACTTAAAAATTAAAAGGACGGCTTGTAAAAAAATATTTTTTTTACTACCAAATTCAGTCTTCCTTTATTGACTCAACTGTGAATAGCTGACAAAATGTTATTAAAGAGACCATTCACTCACAACTGGGCTGACTTGTTTACCTTGAAGTAGATAATAGTGGAAAGGAAAATGCACCATCATTTGCTAGGACCCTAAGTATGAGGTACATAAGGGACTAAGATCATACGATGTAAAATCAGAAAGAACAATTATATGAGGGAACCAGAGAGTTAAATTATCTTAAAATCTGTTTGCTCATGGCAATTGTGCATTAGTTTACTAAGTATAATTTTGCCACTTGAATAAGCTTAAAGCAATTTTGCTTTGAGTTTCCAAATGTAATTAAAACATTTTAAAATTATTAAAATGAGGATAATGAACATTTATTGAACTCTTATGATAACCAGGTGCTTTAGATTTATATATAATTTCATCTCCCCGATAATATTGCAAAGTAGTTATTATCATCTCATTTTATAGGTAAAGCTAAAAGATTTTAAGTGCCTTGCTCCAGATAACTTGAAAATAAATTGGGGTTGGGGAAGCCAAGGCTTTCTCCAGACCAATGAAAACCCTGAGCCTTCTCTACTGCATCACAGGCTAGCTGGGGGTAGAGATGGAAGCAAGATAGAGAAGAGTTTGGGGCACCGAGGATTCCTAACCGATGCACTCTTTCCACATGATGGTAAAATTTTCATCAGAATATTTAAAATAACCAGTTTGTAGCATGGTATTGGCAAAAAACAGACACATACACCAATGGAATAGAATAGAAACCCCACGGGGCGCCTGGGTGGCTCGGTTAAGCGGCCGACTTCACCTCAGGTCATGATCTCACGGTCCGTGAGTTCGAGCCCCGTGTCGGGCTCTGTGCTGACAGCTCAGAGCCTGGAGCCTGTTTGAGATTCTGTGTCTCCCTCTCTCTGACCCTCCCCCGTTCATGCTCTGTCTCTCTCTGTCCCAAAAATAAATAAATTAAAAAAAAAAACCCAGAACTAGACCCACAAACGTATGGCCAACTCATCTTTGACAAAGCAGGAAAGAATATCCAATGGAAAAAAGACTGTCTCTTTAACAAATGGTGCTGGGAGAACTGGACAGCAACATGCAGAAGGTTGAAACTAGACCACTTTCTCACACCATTCACAAAAATAAACTCAAAATGGATAAAGGACCTGAATGTGACACACGAAACCATCAGAACCCTAGAGGAGAAAGCAGGAAAAGACCTCTCTGACCTCAGCCGCAGCAATTTCTTACTTGACACATCCCCAAAGGCAAGGGAATTAAAAGCAAAAATGAACTACTAGGACCTTATGAAGATAAAAAGCTTCTGCACAGCAAAGGAAATAATCAACAAAACTAAAAGGCAACCAACGGAATGGGAAAAGATATTTGCAAATGACATATCAGACAAAGGGCTAGTATCCAAAATCTATAAAGAGCTCACCAAACTCCACACCCAAAAAACAAATAACCCAGTGAAGAAATGGGCAGAAAACATGAATAGACACTTCTCTAAAGAAGACATCTGGATGGCCAACAGGCACATGAAAAGATGCTCAACGTCACTCCTCATCAGGGAAATACAAATCAAAACCACACTCAGGTATCACCTCACGCCAGTCAGAGTGGCCAAAATGAACAAATCAGGAGACTATAGATGCTGGAGAGGATGTGGAGAAACGGGAACCCTCTTGCACTGTTGGTGGGAATGCAAAGTGATGCAGCCACTCTGGAAAACAGTGTGGAGGTTCCTCAGAAAATTAAAAATAGACCTACCCTATGACCCAGCAATAGCACTGCTAGGAATTTATCCAAGGGATACAGGAGTGCTGATGCATAGGGGCACTTGTACCCCAATGTTTATAGCAGCACTCTCAACAATAACCAACTTATGAAAAGAGCCTAAATGTCCATCAACTGATGAATGGATACAGAAATTGTGGTTTATATACACAATGGAGTACTACGTGGCAATGAGAAAGAATGAAATATGGCCTTTTGTAGCAACGTGGATGGAACTGGAGAGTGTGATGCTAAGTGAAATAAGCCATACAGAGAAAGACAGATACCATATGGTTTCACTCTTATGTGGATCCTGAGAAACTTAACAGAAACCCATGGGGGAGGGGAAGGAAAAAAAAGAGGTTAGAGTGGAAGAGAGCCAAAGCATAAGAGACTCTTAAAAACTGAGAACAAACTGAGGGTTGATGGGGGGAGGGAGGGAGGAGAGGGTGGGTGATGGGTATTGAGGAGGGCACCTTTTGGGATGAGCACTGGGTGTTGTATGGAAACCAATTTGACAATAAACTTCATATATTGAAAAAAAAAATAACCAGTTTGTTCCAATAGTAAGCCAAGAGCAAAGAGAAATCGTGGTTCTTAGCATTATGGATTAGAAGCTATATTGTTTCATGAAGTAATATCTATGTTTTTTACTATTTTTACTGATTCTTAAGCAAAGTTATAGAACATGATTAAAATACAAAATAAAGCAGCTGAGCTCAATGAAATTCAGCAGTCTACAACCCAGGCCCAATCCCTGGAGGCAACTACCCTCAACTCATCCTCCTGGTTCATTTCCTTGATTTATTTAAATTATATGTTTATTCATTTTTGCTATTGATTTACTACTTTAGATAAACTCTATTGGCTTCCTGCTAAATGCGTGGTAATTTACATAACATAATACCCTACATCTCCTCTCTGTCTCCTCTTCAATTGCCGATAGCTATCTTATAATCTGCTCTGTTGCAACCTGTGTTTCTGCAGTATCAACTGCTCCATGTGGTACTGATAAAAGAGCCATAATGTTAGTATTAACATGAACTTGTTAATACTTAGCTTTTTGTTCTGTAAGAAAGTGAAGGCAGAACAGAACCAGAACTATAACTAAAGAGAAAAAAAATCACTTTGCTCTCCACCATACATGCAAGAAGCCCTTTCAGCTCTATTTTAAGAAAATAAACTTGTGACACCTGTATGCAGACTCTCCCGGCTTCCTCAAATCCTGGCAGGTCGTCGTTTTGACCCAAACTCCACTTCCATCTTACTGTGTCCTCACCATGAAACAAGGATTTCCGAGCTATTATTTTTGTACTTTTTAATATCCCTTGAGGAAGCCGTCAGAACCTGGGTTAAATGACCATACCCCACAGTATGGTAATCATTTTTGTTAGTGTTCAAGTTTAGAAAGTTACGTGATTTTGACTCGCTCTGTATTTTTTCCTCACACCTTATTTTTAAAGAGTGCTATCTTAGAGAACACATGTTGGGTTGTTTTGTTTTTTAAGAACACATGTTTTGTAGTAAGGCAGAAAGCCCTGCAGTTTTGATTATGTTTTCTTTGACTCTGTCAACTTGATATTATACTAAAGTCTTTATTTTTGTTCCAACAAATAGCACCGGAATTCTCTAAACCCTCTTCTCTCTCTTTGGTTATTTATCTCCCTTACACTTTCCTCCTTGAAATTTCCTACTTTTTTTTTCTTCTCTTACTTTGCTTATGTTTTACCTCCCTCTCTATAATTTAATAGTTTTTACTTCTCCATGTTCTGTTTATAGGTAGATCCTCAATTTTGAAAACATTAAGAGATTTGCATTATTTGCACCCTTTGCTGCAAACCCAAAGGAGACATGTTTAAGCTGTGATTAGTTTTCCTTCTTCTGGCTCCAAAGACATCACCACTTTGCCACTAAAACGACAATACTTTCCAGTGTCAAGGTCAAACATATTCTTTCCTATATTCTGCGAATTTTTAAAATCAGCACTGTTTATACTTTGTTTCACATTTTGAACATGACTTTTTTGGAAGTTTTTGTTTTGTTTTCTTCTGGTCTGCTTTTTGTGTATACATTTTCCTCTAATCTCCAAATGCTTTATTTTTGTCCTACTCTTTTCATGGGGGTGGGAGGGGGCAATCCTAATACTTTATTAGCTTTTTCTGGGTATCTATTTCATTAGTTTATTGAAGATATTCTTCTGATAGTCCATTTGCTGTCCCTTCTTATTTGGACTGATTGCTTCGTAGGCCTATGAAGCCAACCAATCACTCTCCGTCTCACTGTCATTCTGTGATCAGTCATGAATTCCTGTCCATTATACACATGGCTTTTTCTGATACAGTGCATTCTCTGGAAAAGTGCTTGAAAAGCAAATCATCTAAGCTTTTGTGTAAGTTTTTTCTCCCTATTGTTCTCATATTTATTTTTAAACTTTACATGGTATCTTGTTCTCTCATTTGATAAGTATTTTCCTTTAAAATTGTGATAGTTTGTTCTGTGGCTTTCTAGCTTTCATTATGGACTAAGGTCAAATGATATTGTATACGATGATAGCACTCGCTTGAAAAAAACCTTCCCCAAATTCAGCACTGATTAGCACCATACCAAACCTAATGAATGTGTTTCAGCCCTCACCTTTTTAGTATCCCTATCAGAATGTGACATCGATTACAAAACTTGCCTTATGAACTATCATCTCCTGTCAGTGTCTGTGAGACTACTCTTCTAGATTTCCTCAGAGCCATCTGCCAATTGTGTTCTATGTCTGTTTTGAGACTGACTTGTCCTTTACTACCTAGTTACCTGTCTCACCTTAGTGTTCAGTCTGCTGATACCTAGCCCATATCCTAAGGTTTCCTGATGGCCAAGGCAATGTCTTTGCACCCGGAGTTATAATTACCATCTATCCATATCATAATTATAGCCATCTTCATAGCTCCAGCACAAGTTGAGCTCCTGACTCCTCTCTCTCTGCCCATTCTGTCTCCCCTTATCATAACATTCATACTCACAGTCAATATGTCTAACACTTGAGGTCATTTTCTACAAACACGTGCACATAAACACAAGCACTCACTATGTCACCTATACTCTGTTTCCACATTCAGGGTATTCTCTCTCAAAGAATGATGCAAATAATCATCTAACTTCTCAAGACAGACACTTAGAAGACATTCTTGACTCCTTTCTCTTCATCACCCCTTGTATATAATCCATGGCAACATCCTGTCGATTTTACCTCATAAATTTCGCTCATCTACACTTCATCTATACCTACACCACTTTGGTCAAAGCTATCATTGGACCGTTACAACAGCCCCTGACTGTCTCCAGTCTATTCTGTATTTGACAGTTAGAATTTGCTTTTTTGAAAATAGGAAATGTCAGGGAACCTGAGTGGCTCAGTCAGTTAAGCATCATGAGTTTGAGCCCACATAGGGTAAGCCCCATTTCTTTCCCTCTCTCTCCGCCCCTCAGTTACTTGCACCTTCTCTCTTTCTCTCACTCTCTCAAAAAAAAAAAAAAAAAGAAAATAGAAAATACCATTATATTACACAATTAGCTTAATATCTATCCATGGCTTCATGCTGTTCTTTGGATAAAACCAAAGCAGCTTAATATGCCTTAGTAAATGCCCCATTGTCTGCCTTGGGTCCTGTGTACTCTTCATCCCCCCTTGCACACCCTAGTTTCCCCCATTCAGTTACCATCACTTTTACTTTCTTTCTGTACCTAATTTAGATTTCATTCCTTCCTAATAAGAGAGTTTTTAAAATTTTTCATCCATTTGCAGGGAATAATCTTTGTTCATATTCTATTTTTTATAGGAGTTCATGGTTTACCTTCTCAGAGTGAAAGTATCCTCTCTGCCCCTACTTCCTAGGCTATGTTAGTTTTCTTTTTAATACAAACTCATAGAATCTTTCTTTTAGGTTACTTAATTTTAATTGTGAATGTGCTAGTGTGATTAATTAATTTCTGTCCTCTCTACTAGAATCTAAGATCTGTGAGAGCAGATACTTATCTGTTTGCTTATTGCCTACATTTACAACACAACCTGGAAAATAGTAGACACCTAACTTAAAGTCTGCAAAAATAATAAAGTCAATGAATGACTACATACAAGAAACCAACTCCAGGAATTCTGAAAGATAGGGGATTTTTAAGCACTTTTTTAATGCATTGATTTAAAAGTTTAAAAACTATAGTTTAGAAATTTTTGACTTGCAGAAAGGAAGCATTATATTCTTTATCTATTACCCAAATCCTGAGGGGGAAAAAATCACCCAATTTCTCCCTTTGTTATTTTTTAAAAAGGCTATTTTCCTATAGTGGACATTTATTATCTTTCACTCTTCTCTTGCAACATTCCTCCTAAGTGTTTTCAGAATTTCAATACATTGTCTAAGTTAGGAGCAACTATCTATAAAACATAGTTCAGATGATTTTTACCTATTTGGACAAACAATTAAAAACGTATCTTTTGTTTGCTTATTTTATTATTTCCCAAGTGAGACTGGCATAGCCAATAGCCCAAAGGGATTAGAATGATGATCCACTGGGTTGAACAAAGAAATTATGAGAGATTTTCTCTATGTCAAGTCTAAATCTAAAGTAAGAAATAAATTAAGCTGCAATGATATTTAATATACAGATTGATATATGTAACAAAGTGATGTGATGTTTTATTAACAAATAAGGAAAATAATTAAACAGCATGAAGTAAGCAAATTTATGAGTGGGGGAGCATATAATACAAATAACAATGATCTCTTCTGCCTGATTGAGATTCATCATAGCATGTTATGGAGATACTTTTAAGTTAAGAGAATAGCAGCAATTTCTATTGGTATATTCCTTCTTGCTTAGAAAATAATGAGAAAAGCATACAGACTTAAAATAGACATAATAATTTTGTATATATAATGTCTCTATATGTGTGTGTATGTAGGGCAAATAGAATGTATAGTTAATATTGTTTAAATTTTGTATGAATCTGATTAGTCAGTCAAGGTTTCTGAAAGAAACTGGTTTTGAGTTTGCTCAAGCTTATTTTGTTCAAAGGGATATTAAGGTTAGGGAAACTCAAGGGACCATCACTACCTCAATTGCGAGCTCTGCATTTTCATTTTTTATCTTTGTAAGCAAAAAAGCATTGCTATATCATAAATAAAATGGAATTTCTAATTTAATTGCTCTATTTATAAAATAATTCTGAATCCAATAAAAGAAGAGAATAAAGAAACAGCAACAATTTAGACTCTAAGGGGGGCCTTATACCGACCGTGTCCAATGTAAATCATTATTTCAGCCAAAATTTAATCAAACTTTACACACAAGATTCATTATGGATATGCCACTGCACATCAACATTAGGAATATTATTTTGAAACATGTGAAGGCCAGACGAACTAGCCAAAAAATTGATTTCAGTATTAATCAATGTACTAAACTAAGTTGTTTGGCAATTTTTAGGATATTCTTACCACCCTTAGCTGAACTGACCAAATTTTATTTAATAGATTAATCAAGATGCATAAGAGTTGGGTAGGAATTTTGTCTTTTATATTTTTTACTGGCTTAATATGTAGGTACTACTTGAAATGTCAGTGCTCTAAATATTATTTCAATTCCTGGCTACATTTTTAAGAAGACCATGTCCTTGAACAATATTCTCCTAATTAGTAAGATGTTACTATACTTTTGGGTTTTTTTTTCTGTAATTTTTTTTTTTTTTTTACAAAATGTGCATTTTTATTCAATTGCTTATGCATGGCTATTTCTTATAGTACAATCATTTGAACTCTACTAATTATAAAATATTAATAGATATGCTTCCTTTTTTAAGTTTGTTTATTTTTGAGAGAGACAGAGACATTGTGTAAGCAGAGGAGGGGCAGAGAGAGAGGGAAAGAGAGAGAATCTCAAACAGGCTCTGTGAGGCAGCACAGAGTCCAATGTGGGGCTCGAACTCACAAAACTGTGAGATCATGACCTGAGCCTAAACCAAGAGCTGGATGCTTAACTGACTGAGCCACCTAGGTGCCCTGATATATTTCTTAAAGTAAGTGCAATTATCCCATTTATGAAATTTTTAGAAGTTTTTTTCATATTTTTCAAATAAAATCCAAAAAAAATAAAGAAAAGAAAATTAAGTGGAATTTTGAGTAATTTCTCTGCAGTATAGTCCTATAATGAGATTTTTCTTCTTTTCATATTTTAAAATTTAGATACTTTTTTTATTTTTATCATCACAATTATTGTTTTTTGAATTTTTTCTTTAAATGGTTTGAATAAGGAATTATATCATAAACACGTACATTTGATCTGAACTATTACTTGAGCCTTTAGGCAAAAATTTGATATGACATCTTCTTATGCAACTTTGCTGATCTGTAAATGGTCCACATAAAATGCTTGCCTGATTTTATTATTCTGTTTACCTCTATTATAACTCAGTGAGTCAACAATAATTACTGAGACTTCACCGTGCACAGAAAATAATTGTAATAAAAAAATTAAAGCATTGAATTTGCTTGAAAGAAGCACGCAGCACATATCAAAACAAGTGAACAGTATACTAAAGCCATGGCACAAAAATATCACATCCTTTGTCAATTTTGAGGAGTTTTATATCCAAAAAAAGTTACATGTTGAGAATTTCAAGTTTTTTTTCTTTTAAAAAAATAAAAATATGATATGTTACTTTATGTCAGATATATGTTTGCCTCATAAATGACCAATTAGATTCACTTTAATCAACAGAGAGAGCTAATGTTTGTAGATAGGGCACGGTGTTGCTTAAATTGTCACTCATATCTTATTTAGGAGATCAGTCCTTGTGCAAGGACAATTGAACTTCACTCTGCCCAGATTTCCGGATTGTCTGCACTTGCACTGTCTTGAAAGCCAGTCATAGAATTCTGAGGTTGGAGAGCCTGAAGGATAATTTAGTCTATTTCTGTTGTTTTAGAGCTGCAGAAAGCCAAATTCCATGAAGGGGTAATGATATTTATTGATGATATCCAGCAAAAACTTCCATGCATTTTTCTCACATAAACTTTAAAATAAGTCTTAAAGGTGGGCATTAGCATTTGGCTTATAAAATTAAATATTAATTTTCTTGACATAGTAGAGACATATGAACATTAAAGAAGATGTATAAAAATCAACTGGAGAAAATAAAATGTATCATCCATTGTCCAACCATAGGAATTAACTTTTAATATTATGGTGTCTATCCATATATGTATTTATTTCAAAAAGAATCATAATAGGAGTAAAATTTTATTACTTGCTTGTATTTCTAAGGAATCAAACATTCTCCCTTGATGTGAAATATTTCCTAACAGCTATAATTCACATTATGTGAATAGTGTGTCTATATTTTTTAAAACATATGAAATTTATTTAACCATACCGTATTATGTGAGTGGCACATTGTTTAAAATATTTATTACTGAGTACTGCTATCTATAAAATATTTCACGAGGGGTGCCTGGGTGGCTGAGTCGGTTAAGCGTCCGACTTCCGCTCAGGTCATGATCTCACGGTCCGTGAGTTCGAGCCCCGCGTCGGGCTCTGTGCTGACAGCTCAGAGCCTGGAGCCTGTTTCAGATTCTGTGTCTCCCTCTCTCTCTGACCCTCCCCTGTTCATGCTCTATCTCTCTCTGTCTCAAAAATAAACATTAAAAAAATATATATTTCATGAGTGTAATTATTGCCATTTTAGAGATAATGGTAACTGAAATTCAACCCTATTTAAGCTATCTTGCTAGGACCCTTATGTTTCCAAATCTTGAGTCCTGGTTTAAATACTTAAATAAAACTATCTTCTTATTACAAACCTTCTGCATGTTGTTGGTAGATACTGCAGCAAATTTATAAGCATATTTTAAAACATATAAAAAACGTGATCCTTATATCTACCACTCTCAATAGAACCATTGTAAGATTTTGGTGTTTTCTTTATAGACCTCTATTTTCTACTGATTATGTATTCATAATACAGTTGTATTACACAGGTAGCATCAGTGGGAGAGATAGTATGAACCTCCTCTAGCTCTTGCTAAAGATGTCACATGCCACCCATTAACATTCTACCAACGAACTTTTACCTACAGTATAGAAAAATAGCACCTTATAAAAAGCTGATATCACACTGCCATTAAAAATTTTCTATTTGTTATTTGACACATTGAATTTAAAAATAATATGTCATGGCGGGGGGTCCCTTGGTGGTTCAGTCGGTTAAGCATCTAACTCGGTTTCGGCTCAGTTCACCATCTCATGGATTTCTGAGTTTCAGCCCTGCATCAGGCTCTGCACTGACAGTGCAGAGACTTTTTGGGATTCTCTCTCTCTCTCTCTCTCTCTCTCTCTCTCTCTCTCTCCCCTCTCCTCTCCTCTCCTCTCCTCTCTCTCTCTTCCTCTTTCTCTACCCCTCCCGTGCTTGTGCTCTTTCAAAATAAATAAATAAAACTTTTTAATGTTATTTTTTAAATTTACTTTTAATAACGAGAGTATGAGTGGGGGGGCAGTGAACAGAGAGAGAGGGAGACACAGAATCCAAAGCAGTCTCCAGTTTCTAAGCTGTCAGCACAGAACCCAATGTGGGGCTCAAACTCACAAACTGCAAGATCATGACCTGAGCCAAACTCAGATGTTTAACCACTGAACCACCCAGGCACCCCAATAAGTAAAGCTTAAAAAATCAATTAAGAAAATAAATAAAAATAATATTTCATTAATTTTTAAATCTTCATTTTCTATATTACTCAAAGTTAGGGCATTTTTCTGAATAATTAGTAATTGTAACCTCTTTTTAAAAAGGCCTAGTCTTGGGGCGCCTGGGTGGCGCAGTCGGTTAAGCGTCCGACTTCAGCCAGGTCACGATCTCGCGGTCCGTGAGTTCGAGCCCCGCGTCAGGCTCTGGGCTGATGGCTCAGAGCCTGGAGCCTGTTTCCAATTCTGTGTCTCCCTCTCTCTCTGCCCCTCCCCTGTTCATGCTCTGTCTCTCTCTGTCCCAAAAATAAATAAAAAACGTTGAAAAAAAATTAAAAAAAAAAAGGCCTAGTCTTTAACCCACTGACGGGCAGGTCACTGTTTTCGCCAACACTGTGAATGAGCTTTTCATACTTCTGTCAAATTAAATACATTTCTCTAGTTCGTAAAAATGTTTGCAAGTTTTGTTTCCAATTATTGACAATTTCAACATTGCCATCTAATACATACAATAAATGTATATTCAGAATTTGTTTCTTCTCAACAATGTCTATGTCCCCCCTTCTGCATTTTTTTAAGTAAATTCTACAGGTTTTAGTTTTGTTTTTATTAATCCTTGGTGGTGACTTATACAATCTATTGCCTTCCTGCAGACGTTGTCCTTGAAGCTGTCTTTTCTTCCACCTGCTAGCTGGTGTCATCTCCCAGCTGTTGCTGTTTGTAGCAACAGCAGGACTAGATTGCCAGCTAGCAGCAAAGGCCCCTCGCTGTTTCCCAAATGCAACAGTCACCACAAACCACTGCATCAACCTCTTAATGAAATTCAAGCTCTCAACTCTTGGCCCACCAGCGTCCATTTTCTACACAGAAGCCAGGAGGAACCTTTCATTTCACCTCTGCTTTTCCTGAGTTCAGAATGTGAGCCACACTTTTACAAGGCTTGCAGGACCTGGCCCTGGACAATTCTCTGACTTCATTTTCTACCTCCACACTCCGCATCTAATTCTCCATGTCCTTGATACACTAGCCTTCTTTCTATTGGCAATCGGGATGATGAACAAACAAATCTCAACGGGACACCAAAGCACTGCTTATTTCTCTGACTTCCACTCAATGGTCAATTTATAGTCCTTTCAGAAGGTTGTTTGAAGGTTTTACTCTCCTACTTCTAGCCTGGTGGGGTCTGAGACCTATTGCCCCAGCATCTTTCCTCCCTAATAAGCTCGTCTCCCCTTTCTGACATTTAGGAAAAATCTTACCATAGATAATGAGATTCAAGATTAGCAAAATAGGTCCTTAGAAATTTTCTCTGAAAAAATAGATAGGACTTATCTTGACTTTCATATTTATAATAGTAGAGGTCAATAAAAATGACAGCATACATAGTCTCATTAAAACAGCCTGTTACCTATTTTAAAATGTACCACATTCATTCCTGTTGGGGCCTCTGTAATGATTTCTTTTGCCTGGAAAACCCTTCTTATTATACATACCTTAAATATCACACTCTATGTAGAAAGGACTTCCTGGATCATCCTACATAAAATAGTCATTTACCTTCTTTTCTAATCACCTTCTAAATTCAATTATTATGTTTTATTCCTTAAAATTATTTAATAATATGTACGGTTCTTATTTTTGTATGTATGTTTATTAATAATTATAGCATCTTACATTGCCACAAAAATATTGCCTAGTTTACTACTCCTTCTCTCAGTCCTTCTATAGTGGTTCTTGCCTCCCCCTAAGGCACCAATTATTATTTGTTAAATAAATTAATTAATGCCCAGTGTCTAGTTTGCTTTCAACAAATTCCTATCTTCTCAATGGAAAAACTCTTAGTAATTGTAATATTGAGAAACATAGCCAACTCCAATTTTTACTTCCACAACTCTTCTTCTCCTTATTCTCCATGCCTTACATTTTGAGAAAATGCTCAGCTAAAATGCAGTATCCCACTTTTAGTGCCTTCCACGCATCCCTACCCAAACTCTATTCTCACCAAACATTTCCCTTTTTAGGCATGAGTAATTTCTGGCCAAATACTGAAATGACAGCATTGAGATGTGGCCATACAACCTTACCTATTTCACGTGCATAGTAAGACTTCTTAGCCAGGTGAGAGAAATAAGTGTATGTGTGTGTGTATTCCATTTTTGAACTCGGGAATATGTAATTTAGGAAGAATAATTAGTTTACTCCCATTATCCAGGAGTAATACTTTTGTTCCAGTTAGAATAGCACATCAGGTCACCCAATAGCTTCATAAGTTTGTTTTACTTATTTTTTCCTAGATTATGGCTATTTATTCGAATCATGTATATTTGAGGGTGGGAGGATTGTTTGAATGCTCACCTGTTTTTATAGATGTGTCAGTGAGAGGTTGGGAGACTGTAAATCAAGGCTGCTGTCAAAGAATCACTTACATAAAACAAGCCAGTTCTCTTCCTATACTTCATATTTCATACACTTCATACTGCCCTCTTTAAGTCATATCATTATTGAAGACCAGTGTTCATTATATACCACATGATATAGTCTCTAAGCCTAATGGATGTTTTAGCCCATTGCAACCAGCTACCAAGAAATTATCAATGGAGAAATGTTAACAATAAAACTGAAAACCATCCAAATAAGTTCAAGTATTTATTGGAACCTCACAGAGAGAAGTAATGGGAGCTAACTGAAACACTATACAATAGTCTAATTTCATTATCCTAAGTTTCTATTATATCAGGAATAAGTTTATCGCTAGTACTATATCACCCCAAATTTGAAATTAATTATCTTGGCCCAGAGACATATTTCTTCAAAATCTGTCAGAATTGAATATGCACAAGATATGCACTTAAATGAGATGACTAATATAAAGGGAGATTTTGTTCAATACATTTCTTTCACCAGGCAAGGCTATTAGAAGACAAAGAATAAAGTCACTTAAATGATTGTATCCTTACTAGTAAAGAATGTGGATATTGCTCCTGAAAGAAGTTCGTTCTCATTTTTTCTTTTCTATAGAGATTGATGAAAGAAAACTCCCAGATGTGAGAATTCTTTAGAAAATGTGTTCTTTATATATTTGAGACATATAATTGCTAACATCCAATAACATAGCCATAATTAACTAAGCAAATACATTTTGGAAGAGGGAAAGACATTGAATACAAAGACAATTAGTTAATGAACTGCCTCTGCTTCTTCATACATACACAATCAGGAGTAAATGTAACAAATTAGAGAAACATTAATGTATGATAGTAATTGCATAAACTATAACCATACATCAGATGCATTTCTCTAATACCTATCTCCTTTCTATAGCTGTTTTTCATGTCCCTCCCCCACTGCTTTTCTCACTTGTATTTGCAGATCTTAAAAATCTCAGAAGTACGAGATATACCAAGGCATTAAAGGGGCTCCTGGGTGGCTCAGTCAGTTAAACATCGAAATCTTGGTTTCGGCTCAGGTCATGATCTCACAGTCTTGAGAGGGGGGAGCCCCGTGTAGGGCTCTGTGCTGGACGCGGAGTCTGCTTGAGATACTGTCTCCCTCTCCTTCTGCCCCTACCCCGCTCACGCTCACTCTCACACTCTCTCAGAAAAATACATATATGTGTATGTATGTATATGTATATATTTTCATATTCTTGGGAGTGACATCCTCAAGAGGGTGGAATAGGAGATGCCAGCCTTCATAGCCCCACAGAAACACTGATTTGACAACTATCCACAGAGAGTAATACCTTTGTAAGAACTTTAGAGTCCATTTTAGAGGCTCCGGTAACCCAGTGGACGTAAAATCTGAGAACAGCCACATTGAAAACAGTGAGAACCATTTCACTTTACCAGAGACATTCCTCCCCATTCTGTACCATTCAGCATGGACAGAAAACCCTTAGGCTGCAATTTCTCCCACAGGGGCAGGCAAGTCATATGAGAACCTGCCACCTCAGCTTTCAGGGCACTGCCAAGAGGTCTGTTTCTGCCTCACTCAACCAGAATATCAATGGAATTGGAAGACCTGGATCTTCTGGGGCATCTAAGGGCAAAGAAAAGAGGTAAGGACTCCTAGCACTGACACTTGAATCTCAATAACAAACCTGCAAACCCTGGTAGCCATTCCCCACAATATATATGTACCTAAATCAGAGCACCTAAATACATAAAGCAAATATTGATAGACCTGAAGAGAAAAGTAGATGGCAATACAGTAATAGTAGGAGACTTCAATATCCCACTTTCAACAGTGGATGGAATATCCAGAGGGAAACTCAATGAGTAAACAGAAGACTTGAATAATACTGTAACAAATGGACCCAACAGACATATACAAAACATTCCATCCAACAGGAGCAAAATGCACATTGTTTGCAAGTGCATGTGGCACATTCTCCAGGATAGATCACATGCTAGGTAACAAAAATGTCAACAAATTTTTAAAAATTGAAAGTATCCCAAGTATCTTTTCTGACCACAATGGAATGAAAGTGAAAAATCAATAACATAAAAACCACAGGATAATTCACAAATACATGGAAATTAAGCAATACACTCTTGGACAAGTAATAGGTCAAAGAAGAAATTAATAAAAAAAATAAATCAGGAAATACATCAATACAAATGAAAATGTAGCACACCAAAACTTATGGGATGCAGCAAAAACAGTAGAAGGAGGGAAATTTATAGTGATAAATACCTACATTAAAAAACAAGATAGGTCACAAACTTACAACTGATAGATAAGTAAGTCCTAGAGATCTAATGCACAGTAGAGTGAATATAGAAACGGTATCATATGGTCATCAAACTTGCTAAGAGAATAGATACTAATTATTTCTGCCACCAAAAAAAGAAATGATAATTATATGACATGATAGAGGTACTAACTAATGCTACATTGGCAATTATATTACAATATGTAAAGGTATTAAATCAACATGGTGTGCACTTGAAACATACACAATGCCATATGTCAAATATATTGTAGCTGACAAAAGAAGGATCTCAATCTAACTTTACACCTCAAGCAAGAAGAGAAAGAAAAAGCCCAAAATTAGCAGAAGGAAGAAAACAATAATCATTAGGACAGAAATAAATCAAACAGAATTGAAAAATAGAAAACATTGATGAAACCAGGAGTTGGCTTTTTGCCAATTTGGCAAACACTTAGCTAGACTATCTAAAAAGAAAAGGGAGAAGACTCAACAAAATAAAAAAGTGAAAGAAGAGACATTATAACCAATGCTATGTAAATTTTAGCAAAAAGACCATAAGTGCCTATTGTGCGCAATTGTACACCAATGAAATGGACAGTACAGAAGAAATGGATAAATTCTTAGGAAAAATACAGCCTACTAAAACGGAATCAAGAATATAGGCTTCTTTTTTTTTTTAATTTTTTTTTTCAACGTTTATTTATTTTTGGGACAGAGAGAGACAGAGCATGAACGGGGGAGGGGCAGAGAGAGAGGGAGACACAGAATCGGAAACAGGCTCCAGGCTCTGAGCCATCAGCCCAGAGCCTGACGCGGGGCTCAGGCCATCAGCCCAGAGCCTGACGCGAGATCGTGACCTGGCTGAAGTTGGACGCTTAACCGACTGCGCCACCCAAGCGCCCCTATATAGGCTTCTTTTGAAACCTCTCCAGGCTTCTTCTTTCTTGTCTGATACCCCTGGCCTTTATCATTATGTGAATCAGGTTGGCAGAAGGATAAAGAGAGTCTGAAGATGATACCCCCACTTTGTGAAAGCCCTACCTAGATGGACAGATTTCATTTTTGCTTATATCCCCTTGGTGGGAACCAACCACCTAGCCACACTTAGAGACAAACAAAGCTGGGTGTGTGGGGGGTGGGGTTGCAGGGGGAAAATATGGTGCAGGGGTAGGGATCAAAAGCCTAAAAAGACTAATAACAAATAAGGAGACCAAATCTGTAATTAAAAAAAAATCCCAATAAAGAAGTCCAGGGGCACCTCAGTCAGTGGAGCATGAGACTCTTGATCTCAGGCATTGTGTGTTTGAACCCCATGTTGGTGTTGAGATCACATAAGAAAAAATGAAAGAGAAGAGAAGAGAAGAGAAGAGAAGAGAAGAGACAAGAAAAGAGACAAGAAAAGAGACAAGGAAAGGAAAGGAAAGGAAAGGAAAGGAAAGGAAAGGAAAGGAAAAAGCAAAGCAAAGCCCAGGACCTAGATGACTTCATTGATGAACTCTGCTAAACATAAGAAAAATTCACGACAATCCTCTTAAAATCTTTAAAAAAAAAAAAAAGGGAAAAGGAGGCAACACTTCTGAACTTATCTCATGAGGTCAGCCTCACCTTGATACCAAAACCAGGCAAAGATACCATTAAAAAGAAAACTACAGGCCAGTATCCTTGATGAACATAGATGCAAAATCCTCAATAAAACATTAAAGCAAATTCAACGGTACACTAAAAGGGTTATATACCATAATCAAATGGTATTTTTCTCGGGATGCAAGGCTGGTTCAACATACAGAAATCAATCAGTGTGATATACCACATCAACGGAATGAAGGATAAAAGTCCCCTCATCATCTCAATAAATGCCATAAAAATAACTTTACAAATTTAATACCCCTTTCATTATAACAACGCTCAACAGATTAGATACAGAAACAATTTATTTTTATTTTTTTTTTCAACGTTTATTTATTTTTGGGACAGAGAGAGACAGAGCATGAACGGGGGAGGGGCAGAGAGAGAGGGAGACACAGAATCGGAAACAAGCTCCAGGCTCCGAGCCATCAGCCCAGAGCCCGACGCGGGGCTCGAACTCACGGACCACGAGATCGTGACCTGGCTGAAGTCGGACACTCAACCGACTGCGCCACCCAGGCGCCCCGATACAGAAACAATTTACTTCAACACAAGGAAGCCCATATATGAAAAACTTAACATTATACTTAACATTATACTTAATAATGAAACGTAACATTATACTTAATAATGAAATTACATTATACTTATAATGAAATTCTGAAAATTTTTCCTTTAGGATCAGAAACAAGGCAAGGATGCCACAATCACCATTTATATTCAACACAGTATTGGAAATTTTTGCCAGAGCAATTAAACAAAAAAGAGATATAAAAGACTTCCAAATCAAAAAGGAAGAATAAAATTATTTATGTTTGCAGATGACATGATCTTATATGTTGAAAACTCTGAAGATCACACACACACACACACACACACACACACACACAGATAAAGAATTCAGTAAAGTTTTAGGATGTAAAATCGAAATACAAAAATTAGTTTAATTTTTATATTCTAACAACAATCTGAAAAAGAAATCAAGAAATAATGTCATTTACAATAGCTTCAAAAAGAATAAGCTACTTAAGGAGTAAATCTAACAAAGGAGGTGAAAGGCTTATACACCACAACTTTAAAACATTGAGGAAGAAAATGTTTAAAAGACACAAGTAAACGGAGAGATAACTTGTGGTTATGGATTGGATGAATTAACATTGTTAAAATGTCCATATTACCTAAAGCAATCTACTGACTGAATGAAATCCCAATCACATTCCCAAAGATACTTTCAACAGAAAGAGAAAAAAAAAATCCTAAAATTCATATAAAATCACACAAAAAAACCCCTTAATAAACAAATTTTAAACATGAATGAAAGCTGGAGTCCCCAGATTTAATGATTTCAAACTATATTACAAAGCTATATTAATCAAAGTATGGTACTGGCACAAGAACAGACATAAGCCACTGGAATAGAGTGTTCAGATTAAAACTTGCATAGATATGGTCAATTATTTTTTTCTTTCCACAATATCAGCTCTTTTCAGTCATAAAGCAAGGTTACATGATCATAAAGCAGGTTCAGTATTCCACTCTCAATGACATTTCACCACGTGATTTAATTGTCTATTTTTGAAGATTTCAAGAATACACAATGGGACAGGTTGGTCTTTTCAATAAATGATTTGAGAAAACTGGATATCCATATGCAAGAGAATGAAATTGGACCTTATACCTAACAACCAAAAAACAAAAACAAAAACAAAAAAACTCAAAATGGATTAAAAACTTAAACGTAAGTCATGAAATTGTAACACTCCTAGAAGAAAACATAGGGAAAATACTTCTTGACATTGGCCTTTCAATGACTTCTTGTATATGATACCAAAAGCAAAGGCAGCAAGCATACGAATAAACAAATCAGATGACAAACTAAAAGCTTCCTATCATAATAAGGAAAGAAATAAGACTAAAGGCAACCTACAGGATGAGAAAAAATATTTGCAAACAATATACCTGACAAAGGATTACTATCCAAAATATATAAAGTACTCATACAACCCTATACGAAAAAATAAATAAAAAAGCAAAAAGCAAAAAGACAAACTAATTTAAAAATGGGCAAAGGACCTGAGTAGCTATTTTGCTAACAAGATATACAAATGCCTGACAGGTATATGAAAAGGTGCTCATTATCAGGGAAATGCAAATCAAACCCCCAATGAGATGTCACTTCATGCTAACTATGATGACTATTATCACAAACAAAAGATAACATGTGTTGGCAAGGATGTGGAGAAAAGGAAACCTTTCTACATTTGTAATGGGAATGCAAGTTGATTCAGCCATTATAAAAAACATTATAGAGAATTCTCAGAAAATTAAAAATACATGATCCATCAATCCTACTTCTGGGTATATGTCAAAAATAATTGAAATCAGAATCTCAAACTGTTATCTGCATTCCAATGTTCATTACAGCAATATTCACAATAACCTAGACATGGAAACAACCTAAGTGTCCACTGATGGATGAGTGGATAAAGAAAATGTGGTGTATACATATAATGGAATATTATTCAACCTTAAAAAAAAAGAAAATCCTGTCATTAGTGACAACATGGTTGATCTTACAGCACATTATACTAAGTGAGATAAGCTAGACTATGAAAAACAAATACTACGTGATCCCACTTATATCAGGAATCTAATAAAGTCAAAGTCGAAGAGGCAGAGAGTGGTTACCAGGAGCTGGGTAGAGGGGAGAGGACAAGAAAATGTTAGACAAAGGGTACAAAATTTCAGTTATTCAAGACAAACAAGTTCTAGAATTTATTGTATACCATAGTACTTTCAATTAACAAAATGTATTATATATTTAAAAGTTTGCTAAGAGTGTAGATACTTATGCTAAGTGTATTTATCACACACACACACACACACACACACACACACACACACACACAAAAGGCAGGAGAAAACTTTTGGAGGAAATGGATATGTTTATGGCACTGGTTACAATGATGATATGACAGCTGCATACTTACTTCTAAACTCAAAGTTGTATAAATTAATATATATATCTTTTTGTATGTCAATCATACATCAATAAAGTGGTTTTAAAAACCATGATGAATGCTCTCCAAATACATTCCCATAATCCAAAGCATCATATTACAAATGCAAACAAATATTCTAGGTAAAATTCACAAAACTATTTGGAAAAATAATATGTATTTTATGAACATTCAATGATTGTTTATATAAACATGAACAACAAAAAATTAAGTACTTAGCCTTGGGAAGGAAAGAACTGAAAATATTTTTTGATATTATTTTAAAAAAATAAAAGGCAGATAGTAAAGATTTATCAGAATAAGAAATAATCCTATTTACAATAGCAGCAAAAACAATAAAAGACTTAGAACAAATGTAACTAATAAGGTGAAATACCTGTATTAAAAAGTATGGATGAAAGAAATTTAACACATAAATGATTATCCCATGTTCATGGATTTGAGGAAATAATATTGTTAAAATGTCCACAGCATCCAAACCATCTATAGATTCAATGCAATTCCTTTTAAAATTCCAGTGACATTTTTTCTAACAGAAGTGGGAAAAAATGTTAAAATTTGTGTGGAACCACAAAAGACCCTGAATAGTCAAAGCAATCCTGAGAAAGAAAGTGGGGGATATCACATTTTCTGATTTCAAATTATATTATAAAGTTATAGTAATCAAATAAGTATGGTACCGGCATAAAAAACAGGCACATAGACAAATGGAACAAGCAATAAATATACCCTAAATATGGTCAGGTAATATTTGAAAAGGCAGCCATCTGAGAACTGAGGGTTGATGGGGGGTGGGAGGGAGGGGAGGGTGGGTGATGGGTATTGAGGAGGGCACCTTTTGGGATGAGCACTGGGTGTTGTATGGAAACCAATTTGACAATAAACTTCATATATTGAAAAAAAATTGAAAAGGCAGCCAAGTATACTCAGTGGAGAAAGAGTCTATTTGACATATGGTGCTGGGAAAATTGGATATCCACATGTTAAATAATTAAACTTGATCCCTATCCTACACCCCTCAAAAAATTAACTGAGAATGGATTAAAGACTTAAATGTAAGACCTGAAACCATGAAACTGAAAAGAACACATAAGGAAAAATCTCCTTGACATGGGTCTTGGCAATGATTTTTTGGATATGACAAGGCACAAATAAGAGTATAAAAAGAAACAAGTAGGACTACATCAAACTAAAAAGCTTCTGGTACAGCAAAAGACACAATAAACTATTGAAAACACAACCTATAGAATTGGAGGAAATTTTTGTAAATTATACATCTGATCAGGAGCTAATATCCAAATCCAAAATATGTAAAGAGCTCATACCACTAAATTGAAAAAAAAAATCCAATTTAAAAATGGGCAAAGGATCTTAATAGACATTTTTTTTCAAAGAAGGCATACAAATGGCCAGCAGATACATAAAAAATGTGCTCAACATCACCAATCACTAACAAAATGCAAATTAACACCTTATCGCTGGTAGAATGGCTATTATCATCAAGAAAACCAGGAGATGGGTGCCTGGGTGGCTCCGCTCGTTAAGCGTCTGACTGGGTTTCTGCTCAGGTCACGATCTTGTGGTTTTCAAGTTTGAGTCCACTTCAGGCTCTGCACTGACAATGTAGAGCCTGCTTGGGATTCTCTCTCTTTCTCCCTCTCTCTGCCCCTCCTCTGCTTGCATGCTCTCTTTCTCAAAATAAATAAGCTTATCTGGGCTGATGGCTCAGAGCCTGGAGCCTGTTTCCGATTCTGTGTCTCCCTCTCTCTCTGCCCCTCCCCCGTTCATGCTCTGTCTCTCTCTGTCCCAAAAATAAATAAACGTTGAAAAAAAATTTTTTTTAAAAATAAATAAGCTTAAAAAAAAAAGGAGACATGAAATAACAAACGCTGGCTAGGATGTGAAAAAAAAGGGAAATTTTGTGCACTATTGATGGGAATGTAAATCGATAAAGCCCTACAGAAACTAATATGGAGGTTCCTCAAAAAAAGATAAAAAATAGACCTACCATATGATCCAGCAATCTACTCCTAAGTATATATCCAAAAGAAACAGAAACACTATGTTGAGGGGATATCAGCACCCCATCTTCATAGCTGCATTACTTACGACAGCCACACATGGAAACTACCTAAGTGTCCATTAACAAATGAATAGATAAAGAAGTATGGTATATCCATACAATGTAATAATTTTCAGCTCTGAAAAAAGAAATTCTGTCATTTGTGACAACCTGGATGGACCTTGAAGTCATTATGCTAAATGAAAGAAGTCAAAGAAAGATAAATACCATATGATCCCACTTATATGTGGACTTTTAAAAAAAAATCATGAAAAAGATTTGTGGTCACCAGAGGTGGGGAGTGTATGGTAAGGTGGAGAAACTGGATCTAGGTTAAGGTAGTCAAACGGTACAAACTTGTGGTGATAAGTACTGGGGAGGTAATGTATTACATAGTGACTGTAGCTAACACTGCTGTATAGTATTTGAAAGTTGCTAAGAATTAATCCTACTCATCACAAGGTGAAAAACATTTTTTCCCTTTTACTCTTTCTATATGAGATGATGGATGTTAACTATTGTGGCAATTACTTCACAATGTATGTCAATCAAGTCATGCTATACGTCTTAAACTTAGCCATACTGTATGTCAATTATATCTCAATAGAACTGGGGGAAAAAAAGGCAGACAAACTGCAATTTCACAACTTTTCTTGAACCCATCAGAGCTGAAGTCATAGGACAATCAACTAGCCCCAAATCTAAGGAAACACAGCATCTGTAGGAAGTGATGGGAATACAAGCACTTAATAGAGCTAGAACAAACAGAGTTGCACATAAGAGTTTAACTAGATTAAGTTAGAGAGAGTGTGGAGGCCCGGGGTGCTCTCATGTAAGATTTCACCACACACTCCTTCTGGAACTCACAAAAATATTGGTAAGAGTCATAAGAAAGCATTTTTTTCTAGTACAATACTGGGAAAGCAGAATAGCAGACACTGAGGGCCAAGCAGAAAACACCCCCCGGACATCTTTCCCTTATATACACTATACAGAAACAAAGTCAGACTTTCTGAGAGAAATGGGTCTTGACATTGACTATGTTTCTTTGAATGCAGTGGTGAAAACTCAGTTGAGATAAGGGGAAATATTTGCAAATTAGAAATCTGATAAAGGGTTAATATCCAAAATGTATAAAGAACCCATACAACTCAATAGGAACAAAAAACAATCCAATTAAAAAGTGATCAGATTGAATAGGTATTTTTTGAAAGAAGACACCCAAATGCCCAACAAGTACATGAAATTTGTTTAACATCACTAATCATCAGTGAAATACAAATTGAAACCACAGTGAGAGATCACTTCCCATCTTTTAGAATGGCTTTCATAAAAATAACAAGAGATAATAAGTGTTGGTGAGAATGTGGAAAAAAGGGAACCCTTGTGCACTGTCAGTGGAAATGTAAATTGGTAGAGCTACAATATGAAGTTTCCTCAAAAAAATTAAAAATAGAATTACCATATGATCCATGAATCCCACTTTTGGGTATATATTTAAAGCAAATGAAAACAGGATCACAGGGGCACCTGGGTGGCTCAGTTAAGCATCTGACTTTGGCTCACGTCCTAATCTCAAGGCTTGTGAGTTTGAGCCCTGCATCAGGCTCTGTGCTGATAGCTCAGAGCCTGGAGCCTGCTTTGAATTCTGAGTCTCCTTCTCTCTCTCTCTCTCTCTCTCTCTCTCTCTCTCTCTCTCTCTCTCTCTCTGCCATTCCCCATCCCCTACTCACATATTCATTCATTCTCTCTCTCTCTCTCAAAAAAAAAAAAACATTAAAAAAACCAGGATCTCAAAGAGATATTTGTACTTCCATGTTATTTGTAGCAGTATTCACAACAGCCAAGATTAGGAAATAAACTATGTGTCCTACAATGGATGAATGGATAGAGAAGTTGTGGTATATATACAAAAATGAGTATTATTCAGCAATGGGAAAGAAGGAAATCCTGCAATGTGAGACAACACAGATGGATCCTGAAGGCTAAGTGAAGGCTAAGTGAAATAAGTCAGAGAAAAACAAGTATTAGATGGTATCACCTATATGTAGAATCTTAAAAAGCTGAACTCACAGATACAGTGAGTTCAGGGGTGTTTTTCAGGGGCCTAAGGGAAATAGGGAGATTTTGGTCAAAGATACAAACTCCCCATTATAAAACGAATAAATTCTGGGATCTAACTTACAGTGTGGTGATTATAGTTAACAATACTGTATTATATAATTGAAAGTCACTGAGAGTAAGTCTTAAATTTTGCCACCATAAAAAAGGTAATTATGTTATTTGACAGAGTCTTTAGGTAATACTATGGTGGTAATCATTTTGCAATATAGTAGCGTATCATATCAATACATTTTACATCTTAAGCTTACGCAATGTTATATGTAAATTATATCTCAGTAAAGCTGGGGGGAGGGAGAACAGCATCAAACCACCCAGAAAATGTTAGAAATATTTGCAAACTGTATCTGATAAGAGGTTAATATCCTGAATACACAGAAAACTCCTAAAACTCAACAGTAGAGAACACAAAATGATTTAAATGGATAAGAGCCTGAATAGACATGCTCTGAATAGACGTAACGTCTTCTGGGAATAGACCAGAAGATATTCAAATGGCCAATAAACACATGAAGAGTTAGTTGTTCAATATCACTAATGTTTAAGGAAATGCAAATCCAAACCACGATGATAAAGTACTTCACATTCATTGGGGTGTCTATTATAAAAACACACAC
The DNA here is from genome assembly GCF_016509475.1 of Prionailurus bengalensis. Classification (NCBI taxonomy): domain Eukaryota; kingdom Metazoa; phylum Chordata; class Mammalia; order Carnivora; family Felidae; genus Prionailurus; species Prionailurus bengalensis. The sequence continues at coordinate 38,494,334 of NC_057343.1, forward strand.
ACACACACACACACACACACACACACACACAGAAAACAAGTGTTGATAAGGATGTGAGGAAATTGGAACATTTGTATCCTGTTAATGAGAGTGAAAAATGGTATATCTGGTGTCAAAACCAGTATGACAATTACTGAAAAAAATGCAAATAGCATTACCATATGATCCAGCAATTCCATTTTCTGCAACTGAAGACAGAAACTAGAATATATATTTGTACACCTATTTTTAGAGCAGCATTATTTGAAATAGCCAACAAGTAGAATCAACCCAAATGTCCACAGACAGATGAATGGATAGTGGCATATACATACAGTGTAATATTCAACCTTAGAATAAAGGAAATTCTGATACATGCTCCAACATTAAGGATCCTTGAAGATCTTATGTGAAGTGAAATAAACCCATCAGAAAAGAACAAGTATATAGGAATCTAATATATGATTCCTCTTATATTAGAGCCAGAAGAATTGTGGTTGCCAGGTATAGGAGGTGAGAGGAACCAGAATTAATGTTTTAATGAGTACAGAATTTTAGTTTTGCAAGATGAGAAGAGTTCTGTGGATGGATGATGATGCTGGTCACCCAACAACGTGAATGTACTGAATGTCACATAACTGTAACCTAAACATGGTTAAGATGGTAACTTTTTTTTTGGTTATGTGTATTTTACCACAATTAAAATTTTGCAGCATGTTTTGAATAGGAAACTTTTGTTTTACTTTGTATTCTGTCATATTCGGTTTTCATCCTTTTTAGAAGGATGAGCAGAAATTTTGTTTTATTGATTTTTTTTTGGCTTATTTATATTGGTGGCACTCCCACCCCAGGCTCTGAATTCAAGCAGTGAGTGTGCTTCTTTCTTGTGCTTTTCATGGTGAACGTTTAACCTTTATTATTTTATTGCAGAGGGGTTGAATTTCCATTGGCCAAAGACCGTTTCTGGGCCAGTACTCAGCAGACCAATACCTCGGCCCCTACCTGCTTTACAATTCTAATTTCTAATTTCATTTCCAATTCAAGGTGATGCTTACGTTTTTGGAACACTGTTAAGTATTCGGGGCTAATTCTTTTTATTATTTATTATTGCAATGAAATTGTACAAGAGATTATAGTTTAAAGAATGAGCCATCTTTCCCATCTGACAGGAATTGGTGAAACTCTAGTAACTCAGAAAATTTAATGAGGCTTATTTTGCATTTTGGCACAGTGGACACAGCAGAAATATGGCATACGTCACACAGTAGTAGAGATTCCATGAATCTGGACCTTGATAAACTAAAAATACATTCATGCAAATATATACCCTCTAAGTCATTTAATAAATTTAAGTATATGAAATCATTTGGAAAATACTCTGAGTCATGAAAATACTTTTTGCAAATTTAAAAATAGAAATATGATTACTGATTTTGCATGTTCTACGGCTTTACATTCATATTTGTTTTTCTTGGCTTGAGTATCTATAAGACCTACTCTAACCTGTGTAGCTGCTTTCAACTCTTCAGAGCAGAATGAAATTTAAGGAACAACTATCTTGTCTGAAATATTTTATGGTGCCCAAAAAGACACAAAAGCATTATATTACAGATTAATTATCCATTATAAATAATCAAAGATGCTACTCATTCTGGTTCATAATACAAACTCATTGTAGATCAACATCTATAATTTGTAGCAAGTTGCTATACAACTTACTACACTGGGTCTTGTATTTGAAATCTCTTGACATGTTCTCTGTTTATGTTGTGTTAATCTATTGTCAAGACTCTCCCCATCAATAACTATATGATTTCATAATACAACACAATTTAAGCTGTTGCAGAGGATGCCTGTCATTTTTGAATGTTCACTTCATTAATCATCAATTTGAATTGTACCACACATAACCATAATTTTAAATCAGGTTATTCCAAATATAATCTCAAAGTTAAGTGAATATTAATCGTCAGCGGGGTATCGATGAGCATTCGGGTTAAAGCAAGTCATCCAATGCTAGTGAAAGATTTATCCAAAATGAGGTGACAGAACAATTCATGAAACTTACACAGAGCCAAAAACACAAAGTCTACTTCTTTCAGAAAATCATTAAGTTGATAAATCTCTAAGAGTAATGAGGAGGAAAAGATAAAAAACACACAAAAAAAGCCAGGACCAGGAATGAGAGCAGTAACAGAACTACAGAATTCAACAGATATGAAAAGAATAATAAGGGGATATTATGGACCATTTTACAGCCCCATATTTAACAGTACAGATGAAATAGACAAACCTCTTGAAAGACAGAATCTATCAAAACCTACTCAAAGGAAATACAGAACTTGATTAGCCCTGTATACATTAAAGAAATTGAATTTGTAATTTAAAACACTCTCAAACAGAAAGTTTTAGGCCCAGTTGACACCACTGGTGAATTATACCAAAGAGGAAAGAAAAAATGCCACCTGTACCTAAACTATCCCAAAAATTGAAGAGAAGGGAATACTTCAAACTTCATCTTAAAAGATGTTGATTCTATAATATCAGAGATAGCAGGCTAAGAAAGAATACTACAGATTATGATCCCATATAAGTATAGATGCAAAACTTCTACCAATTCAAATCCAGCAATTATATAAAAAATGGTAATACGTTATGACCAACTTTATCCCAAGAATGGAATGTTCGTTTAATTGTAGAAAATCAATGTCTTCACTGTATTAAAAGTATAAAAAAGAAAAGCTGTATGGTAACCAAGAGATTCATTAAAAGTATTTCATAAAATCGAACATATATTCCTGATTCTTATCAATAATAATAAGCAAATATCAGTTTATTATGGAGGGAACTTCCTTAGCTTGATTTTAAAAATCTACAAAAGGGGCGCCTGGGTAGCGCAGTCGGTTAAGCGTCCGACTTCAGCCAGGTCACGATCTCGCGGTCCGTGAGTTCGAGCCCCACGTCAGGCTCTAGGCTGATGGCTCAGAGCCTGGAGCCTGTTTCCGATTTGTGTCTCCCTCTCTCTCTGCCCCTCCCCCGTTCATGCTCTGTCTCTCTCTGTCCCAAAAATAAATAAACGTTGAAAAAAAATTAAAAAAAAAAATAAAATAAAAATAAAAATCTACAAAAAAAAAATCTGTACATAACATCTTATTTCATAGTTACTGTCTGACACTTTCTCACTAAGATTATAAACATGATAAGGATGTTTGTCCCACCACTTCTACTAAGCATTATACTGACAATTCTTGTAATTGAAATAATGCAAAAATTAAACAAAATTCATCTACATATGGAAGAAGTGAAACTGTGTATATCCACTGATAACGATTGTCTATGTAGAAAATTCTCTGGCATCTACAAAAAAAATACTGTATCTAATAAATGAAGTTACTAATATTTCAGGTTACAAACTATATTAAAAATAATTGTATTTCTATGTGCTAGCAACACTAGATATTAGGATTTTTTAAAAAATACTATTTTTACAATATCAGAAGTATAAAGTTTTAGATAAATTTGTAAAACTATGTCACAAATTTGTATATCGAAAACTATTAAACACTGATCAGTTTTAAAAGGAAAGATTAAATAAGTGAAGAAATAAATCATCTTCATGAATCAGGATACTCAATGTTCTTAGTTCTCAGTTTTCAAAAATCGACCCATGGATTCAACAAAATTCTAATCATAGTCATAAGATGATTTTTTTAATTAAAATGGTCAAGTATATTCTAGAATTTATATGGATCCATAACATCTAAAACAACTTAGAAAAAAAAACCTTCAAAGATTTATTCTCTTGACTGATGGTTTCATGATTTCCTAGAAACTGAATCTAAGATCTGGACTGGTGTTAAGGTTAAACAGTTACTAAGAAGGGCATTTAGATCTGTGTCCAGATAACCTAATTCCAGAGCTCCCTGACCAAAACAACACTTCGCACTCAGCACTTATTTCTTTAATAACGAATTTTATCTCTTTTCATTTGCTGCAGTCTATAGAGATTTCCAGAAAATGAATCCATTTTGAGACTGCCCTGGAGAAGCAGACAAAAACGTAAGTCATTAACATAAAATGATTATTTGACTAACAGGTGTTAAAGCTAAATCATAAAACATAGTGATTTTATCTGTTAGCCTGGAGGCAGTATATCAGAAATGGTCTTAATCATGTAAGGCAGGACCTCCAGAGTTTACTAAATAGAGTACTAAGTACCAACTAGTGTCACAAGGTCATGTGAGACATCTAGAATTCAATATCTTGTTTTCTAAAGGCACAAGTACCTTTCTGTTATAGGATTCTGTTTTTGAGAATCCTATCACCTGCCAAGTTATCAATTATTTAAGTCAAAGCAACTATATTATTATCTCCAAATTTAATGCTGTCTCCCTTTTGTAAATCTTACCCACAAAAAAATCCATTTATCATTTATATTTCAGGTCCGTGGTACAATATCCTGAACATTCTTTCTAATCATCACAGTTTACTTTGCTCTTTCCTCTAAAATGTATGTCACTTATTATTGGTGATACTCCTACAGCACCTAGCATTTGATGCTTTGTTTAGTAACTTTTATATACTACCATTAGATTATAAACTCATGGAGGACAAAAGCACATCTTTGTTTCGTTCGTAGTACTTTCTGCAGTGCTCCAGACTCAATACTCAATTGTTGAATAAATCATGATAGTTGCCTTTAATCAATTGCTCTTCCAAGATGCCAGAAAAGGAGTCCATTGTGATATTGAATTAGAAACATACACAAAAGAGCTGCTGCTTCTACAGATAGGAGTCACTAGTTCAAAGCTCCGTAGGGAACAGATTCTTTGGAGACAGGAAAAGCCCATTATCAGAAAAACATGACAGGACCCAAAGTGTATGCACAGAGCTATGTGGCCATTTTTATACTGTTGAATTTGTGAATTCATTACCATAATTTCAAATAGATGCTATTTAATGTTTTTCACTTTATCTTGAAGCTATTTGTTCTAGTTCATGTTAATTTCTTAAGGCTAAAACTTCATTAGAAAACAAAATTTGAAAGATTTTTCTTCTCGTTTAATGGTTTAAAAATCTACAAAATGTAGGTGCAGTATAAAGCAACATAAACAGTTCAAAAGTAAACCCTTTTGGTACATATTAGCCAGCAGGACAAAAAAATGACTTTTGGAGTGAAAACCTTATTATAGACAATATATGATGTGCAAAAAATATATTGTTTGAGACACTCATACTTAAGAAATTTCACAGGACAGTAGGTAACTTCTTACTAACAGCCTTCTATTAAAGTTTGCTTTTGAGCAGTACATTAAATAAGTGGAAGAAAGGATGAATGTAACTTTTCAAGTCCAACGCACAGTTTTGCAGTATTTGCAACAGTGATTTGTGAAAGAAAATTACTTCCTGGGAAGAAGTTTAAATTATTTTTATATAGGGATTTTCAGTTTTAAAACATTAACAGCTTTCGGTGCAGGATACAATTATTTGCTTAAGGGCATTTCTCATTGATCATAAACTGTATTATGTTCTCTTTGTGTGGGGGGGGGTTGTTAAACATGCTGCAGGGTCAGTCTGTTGTAAAGGTTTCATGTTTTATTTTCAGCATTTATGTAAGCTTCACTATGCTCATTTTCTAATATGATTAGATGGTTGTAAATAAAATGCACTGAAGCAGATACAATCTAATAATAACAATGCGGAGCAACTGGAAAGATTCTATAATAGCAGTGAGATTCTTCGGAAAGGCAAAGATAGAAGTACGTTTCATTTGAATTATCAATAACAAAGCAGTACCAAAAACATCTGAAATATCATAAAGAGCAGCCTGTGTGCAGAGACCCCTTTTCTAATTTCATGAATCGGCCTCCATTTACTCCTCCTAGCAAGCAAGAATGTACTTTTGGAAAAGCAATGCAATACTTAATCCATTCTGACAGAATCTTTAATAGTGCATTCTGGTGATAAGAGTGCTCAAATGGCTGTGGTGCCCAGTGAAACAGAGCCTAATTATCTTATTAAACCATTGTGGAAGGCTGTATTTATTTATCAGTGGGAGGTGTGAAAGAAGGAAAAAAAGGAAACTTATTTGGATGAAGGTTATGAGAAGTGCAGTTTAACTGTCACTATAAAAATAAAATGTGCGTGGGAGACAGGTTTAGAAAAAAATGTGTTGTCCTTTTTTCCTTAAAAGAAAAAAAAATAGCCGAGGTTAGACTCCATGTTAAACTGCTATTTTTTTTAACACTTTTAATTTTTTGAGCTAGTAGAAAAGTAATCACTTCAATTTCTATTTCAGTATTTTAAATTATATTTTCAGGAAAGATTTTATGAAGACATTTTTTATTGTGATAACTGAGTTCACCAACAAAATGCCTTAAATAAAAATCATAGTAACATTGTCTAGGACTAGAATCTTTTGTAGCTTTATCTTTTCTATGTTTCTAAGAATAGAACCCTGGGAATTGCCACAGTATTGCAAAGGGCTTGCATGCCTGGTCTAAAGATTTCCTAGAAAAAAAGAATCATTTTAGGTATTAAATTGCTAAGCTTTCAGTTTGCAAATAGCGAGTAAGAAGTGAATGTTTTAAGTTCCCCCTGTGTACCAACTATCATATGTACGTTACCCCCCTCACTAGGTTTATAAGTGTCGATTGTACTTTATTTTCCTTATTGTATTAAACCTTTATTATGTCTGTTGTAGCCTTAACATATTTGTTTCAAGCCTATAACTTCGCCCAGCTCATTGATACAAGATTGGAAAGCCATGTTGAGAGGCTTTGATCATCATTACAAAACCTATAATGGGCAGCTCTGTTCTGAGAAAGAGTTCTCTGATACCCTTACTTTTCTTTCCCCCAAATTTACACAAAACCTACTTTCACACACACACCTCATTTGGAGTTAATGATCCCTTCTTTTTTCTCATGTGTTCATTTTTGTCATGTTCCATAGTTTCACGCAGTGGATTCCAAATAACTGTTTGTGTTACTTGCTTTCTGTTTAATTGTGAGTTGAGGCCAAGAAACTTGTTAAACTAATCTTTCACAACTAAGTTAATAATGAGTGATCAGTATGCATTCACTACACATTTGTGAAATAAAGGAATGCATAAAGAGACAAAGGTCTATTACTGCATTTTTAGTATATCACCATAATTTTTAGATTTACCCCTGCATTTTTGGTACCTTTCATTCTGGACTTCTCTTTCCTTCTCACTAGATAACTATGGCAATATTTATTAATTCAGAACTATAAACCTATTGAAATTTATTCCTCTTGTGAAATATGCAGCTACTTTGTATTTTTTTTTTTTTAATTTTTTTTTTAACGTTTATTTATTTTTGAGACAGAGAGAGACAGAGCATGAACGGGCGAGGGGCAGAGAGAGAGGGAGACACAGAATCCGAAACAGGCTCCAGGCTCTGAGCCATCAGCCCAGAGCCCGACGCGGGGCTCGAACTCACGGACCGCGAGATCGTGACCTGGCTGAAGTCGGACGCTTAACCGACTGCGCCACCCAGGCGCCCCGCTACTTTGTATTTTTAAAAATGTAATTAAAGAAGACAGAGTAAGTGTAAAATTCTTACATTATCACAGTGAATATCTTTTAAAAGTCAATTTATTCAGAAAGACAAAACAAGTTAGTTTATTTTAGAGATCTGGCATGTTAACAACTCCAGCACGAAGTGAATATTTATTATAAATCTGTACACATCGTCTTGAAAATAATGGCTTAAGGTGGAAAGGCAGTCTTCAACAGCTCTGTAAAGAACTAAAATCTGATGTGCAGTTGGAAGCTGTAGAATTAACTTATTTTTTCTCAAATCTGTTATCTTCCTCTTTTATCAGTTTTATACTTATTGAATACTTACATAAAATAGGAGTAATTGTAAGCATACTTTCTAAGAGTAAGCATGGATATAAACCTAAACAGTTTAGTTGGATCTTCAAGAAGTGTTTTTGAGTATTTACCTCAAGAAGTTCTCTGTACCTACTCAATTTTTAATTTTATAAGTGATAAACTTAAGGAAAAATATATGTATAATTTCAGATATTATAATGGTGTCTGGAGCCTGGGCCAAAAGAAAGAGCTTTTGCTATATATGGATGATTTCAGTCAAGCTACTAATCTTTTCCATGTCTTATTTCCCTCGTGTGTGGTAAGGTGATTAAAAAAATAGTAACTACTTCATAGATGTCTAAAAGTTAAAAAAAGTGATGATGAATGTAAATACATAATGTCTGACTAAATATTCAAGGAAGAAAGGATTATTTTTTGTAGATTTTTGTTGACAATGTTAATATTACTGATAATGATTCATGGATACAATCAAGCATATATATTTTTACCACTAAACATCACTGAAAAAGAAAACATAATATTGAAATTGAACATAGGAACCTTGTCACTTAAAATTGTAAAATATGGCTGACCACCTTTCAATAGATCGGCATGTTGTTTTATTAATATAAATATGAGCACTTGAGCTGATTTAAGAACATAGGAATATTAAATATGAATGGTTAATGTATTGCTGATTTATAACTTTATAAATTATTTTAAACGATTTATTAATTTTATTACACTTATAAATCACTTTATGTAATGAAAATGTTTTAATCATAATTTCACTTTCAAGCATTCTAGCATGTGGCTCTTTACGAAGTTATAATTTTTATTTGAATGTACAACATTAATATGCAAAAAATAGCAAAACTCAATTCAAGTAGGCACATTCATGCACATAGAGGCTATTAGTGAAGGCTATTTCTTATCACCCATAATGTAAAATAATCTTTCTCAAAATAGCAAAAGCAAAGATTTGCTCAGTTGGGTCTTTTTTTCTCATTCATTTCATAATTTGTTGAATTTACATTTAAATTATAGGAATGTTATTTCCCATGAAAGTGAGAGAATAAATTCATGAAATTATTTACTAATGTCTACAATGCCTAAGTTTGGTTTTATTCCCATGTACATTAACACATTTTGGTTGATTGTAGCATATGGAAGAATAATTCATTATATTAGCCCTTTTCTTTCAGAGAGAATGCAAGAGAAAGAGCATTTCTGAGACATTTTTATACCTCTATGATGTCAATGAAATATTGACCTCAGGCATTTAGCTTAAATAATTAAGTTTTGATATGTTAGCTTGATCATTGCATTATATGAAACATAAATATCTGGGACGGCATTCTTTTCTAACTCTGAACCAGATTTCTATGCATTATAAAATCCAAAATGACTAACATGAGTCTATATAATGACATAGACTTATAGTCAGTATATTCAATTCTTACTGGAATAGAAGATGAACCTGGATAAGAACATTGCCGTTTTTTTTTTAATTGCCTATGCTCCTATTTCTATTTGTTATCAATACTGATGTTTTATTTTTGTTAGGTAGACAAAAAAATTGAGTCTGTATTTTATGTGAGAGATACCAATGTATGAAGCCATAACAAATCTGAGGTAAAGGTAAAAATATCCTATTTTCTTACATAGCATCTCCCTGAATCTAAGGCAGTGAAAGTGATTTTCAACCTGTTAGCCAACTCTAGAGTAAGAATTGGAGTTTTCTTTCCCCAGAGCACATGGGAACTGTGTGGCTACCTTAAAGAAAATTGAAGTTATTCCCAAGAGAAGATGGTTTGGGAGGAAATAGCAATGTATACTTTAGGCCCTCACACCAGTAATAGTCTATATAGGTATTGTGCATATGGCTTATCAAAAGAAGAAAGCAGCATGTGATAATCCAATCTACTGCCATAAATCATTTAATGCCATAAATCATTCATTTATGAATAAAATCATTTCTATGAATATATATATGAATATATATATATGAATATATATTTCTATGAATATATATATATGAGTGATTTAAAAAGAGCTAACAGAGTACTTTATATAAGTTAAATATTGTTTTAAGTACATAAAAGATCTTTTTGAATCACCACAACTATCTAAGGATATAAGTGCATTTTAGAATCACTCAATACTTCAACAATGCAATGATTACATATTTGATATGAAGGTATTAGCAAACAGATTTAATATGTATTTGAAATTGTCTTTTTGGTGTTCATGTGTATACACACACACACACACACACACACACAAACACATATACACAAACACCTGTTGCTCCCAGTTTAGGCAATAGAAATTAACAACAAAGCTTAGTGAAATAATTAGTTTGTACCAGTAAACAATGTCAGTTATGTAACAGTTAATCCGAGGTATTCATGAGGGATAAAGAAAAAACCTTATAAATTCCAGAATTGGTATTCTGTTTTTATTTTTTTCTTTAAATGACCTGTGCCTGAAAAGTAAAATATTATTTAAGTTCAGTGTTCTGCAACAGTTGGATTTTAGTACACAGTTGTGCAAATTTAGTCAAAGAGAATAAAGCTGACAATTTAGTGGGCATTGGTCCATTACTTCACCCTAAAGTAAGATCCAATGAAAGAATGATAAAACTTTAATTCCTCATCTGATCTAGACTAAACTATATGTTAGGGTGTTTTGTTCATTTTTAGATAAAACATGAATACAGCAACCTAAAATGCTAATCTCAGAATATTTTGGATAATTCAAACTCATGTGGAGGTTTCAGTGAAGTATGAAGAGAAAACAAGTCAAATTTGTGTCAAGATTTACTTGGATAGTAGAGTTTTGAAAAATTAATTTAAAATGTTGATCATTAAATGTCTTTTAGCATGGGATTTGGGCTTTGGCAGGATTCCATAATCACATATAGCTTGTAACAAAACATGCATTTGAAGAAATCTGGTGGAAAACTGTTAACAATAACTTCACAGCAGTCTGTATCAAGTAGTTTTAGTTTGGCAACATCATACAGGGAGATACTTCTTGCCAAAAGATCCTTTGCTGAGGTACTTACGGGGAAAGACAGTGTACTCGCAGCGTGCAAATTTCAGTTTTGATAATAAACTCCACACATGTACTGTATGTGGTCTTTGTGGGCATCCGAATACATACTCGCCAGAATTTGCCAAGTATATTTGGAAAGCTCTAAAATATTTATTTTAAAGGGGCAATTCTTGTCTTATCAACATTTATTAATGCTGTGTGAAGTTAAACATTGATTGAGAATAATTGGACAAAAGAAAATACCAACAGGATGGAAGGGTACTGATACATGTAGCTGCCAAGAGAAGATTAAATCAGAAAGAACAATTAGAGAGTGGGAGTGTTGAGATTTATCATGAAGCTACATCTCAAATGATTTAGACACATGAAGTCAATGCATAAAAACAGAATCCCCTGAAGGACTTTTTTATGGTCGTTGTATAAAGAAATAGTCTCAGAGTCCAACTCAGAGTAAGATCCAGAAATTGCTGCAGAGATCCAGTTAAGAAATTGTTGGAAAATGTAGGATAGAAGTAAATATAATAGGGATAGCTAGGCAAGAAAGAAAAAGAGGGAAGTTGACTCTGACCCAGCTGACTCTTTGACCCAGATGAATATGACAATTCTATAATGGAGATAAATTTAAACTCTAACCAGAAAAAATATGTTTTTACAATGAATATCCAGCATTGCTTTATGCTGTAGGATTAGAAGAGGAGACAGCATACATTAGTTACTTGGTTTCTAGGGTTACTTTCCTCATTATTCCAAAATAAATTTAAAAGCTAACGTGTAAGATATGGATAATTGATTTTGTACTATTCTCTGAACACATCCAACAGAAGATTCAGAAAATATACCACGAAGCACTGCATGTCCCTATTAGGCATGTTATGCAGTCTTTTGTAGAGGTATATTTTGACCTCTTTTATGCAAATGGCAATGCAGCAGTAAGGAAAATCAATTTAAACTTTAAAGAAATAAATAATCTTAAGGGAAAGATTTCAGTGAAGAAATCTTTCTCATTCATGAAGAAATGGATGAAAGCAATGTTTATGGGATCATGTCTCCATTCATAACTACTAAATTATTCATATAATGGTGATTAATAATCGAAGACCTTCAGATTATGGTATAAAAGGTTCAATGTTATATATGCAAATTTATAAAGTTTTTTTGCGCTTACCTACATCGTCTTTGGTAGAAATTATATAAGTAGAGAATCTAACAAACTGGAAAATAAAACCTATTAGACTTGAGAGCCAAAGGATATTTTACTAGTAGCCTGTACTGTCACTTGAGTGGAATTTAAAGTGTCCCACTGCATTTAAACATCTCCATACCATCATGTTATTGTGCTCTCGTATAAGGCTATAAAAATCATATAGAACTTCAGTTTGTAATGTCATCACTGAAGTTTAGTTTCTTTATAATCTTTTGAACGCCTTTCCACAAATGCCCCTGCCGTTGTGTACCTTTGAGACAAATCCTTGAAAACTTCACACCAGACTTCTGCTACTAAGTCACTTCTCCAAGAATAGATTTTTTTTAAGCCGTGACACACGCAGAGAAGATTAATAGGTGCGTGACTGCTCTTGTCAGAGTCACCTGACTATCCATACCTTGGTCTAGTCCTACTGAGCTACTCAAGATGCAGTTTCACACTTTCAGTACATATTATCGATCAAAGGCACACCACTAAGATTAGAAATCTGCTATGCTGATATTGTAAAACCCACACAAGACTGTAACTCGACCCAAGATACTTTTATTATCACCTAATATACTCCTGCTCTAGCAGTTTCATATATTTGAGTAAACTTCCCTCTTTCCCCCACTACAAAAATACAATAATAACAGTTATTGTGATATGTTTGATATTTGAAGCATTTTACAATTATAATCTTCACAATCACCCACGTGAGGAAACTCAGGTCCTCCTCACATCAGATCAAATAGCCCCTTTTCACTGTCTCCAGAGCCAAAACACTGTAAAAATCCTACTCTCCCCTTATTGGCTTCGGTGTCCAGGGTAATGTTTCACACACACACACAGTAAAAATAAATAAATTAATTAATTAATTAAAATTAAAAAATTAAAAATTTTAAAAACATTTCTTTAAAAAATAAAATACCATATGAATGTTTTATTCAGTCTATACTGATATGGTAGAGAAAAATATAGTAGATCAGATGGAGGGAATTTAGATTCTCAACAGCTCAGCTGCTTGATCTGCGAGATGCAAATTATTAACATTGATTTGACGGTGCTCTTTTGATTGCTTTTATGAAAACGTGGTCTGGGCTTTAGAATTTTTTTGTGTGTGTAATTTTTGTTAAACTTCTTCACTCATTTATGGTATACTGTTCGTTAAGAACCCAAAGAACCAGCTAGTTATTTTTAAAAGCTAAAGTTAAAAACAAATGGCTGTAGACATAAAAACCCCTAAGTGCAAACTGATCATGAACCATTAGATGCGGATTTAAAAATTTTTTTTTCAACGTTTATTTATTTTTGAAACAGAGAGAGACAGAGCATGAACGGGGGAGGGGCAGAGAGAGAGGGAGACACAGAATCGGAAACAGGCTCCAGGCTCTGAGCCATCAGCCCAGAGCCTGATGCGGGGCTCGAACTCCCGGACCGCGAGATCGTGACCTGGCTGAAGTCGGAGCTTATCCGACTGCGCCACCCAGGCGCCCCAAGATGCGGATTTTTAATCACCACTGTAATTATTAGTCTTCTACAGACTGAGTTCATTAAGACCATCTCTTTTTCTATACTATAATATTTCAAAAGTATCTATTATTGAAGTCATCATTGCCAACTTCAGGTCCCAGGCAATATGAGCGAATTTTCGTCACTATAATTGCTATTGCTTTGATCTCTTTGTCCCAATGAACACAACACAAAAACTTAGCTTTCGATCAAAACTTAACTGGTTGCCTCACAAAGAAAATCAGTAACAGAATGTTCCAGCATTGAATTTCCAGCATTGAACAAATTTAGTACCTAAGAACATCTTAGTAATACTGTACTCATTTTAAAAATCTATAATGGTTACATAACTAGGCACCAGTGCAAACTTTATTTTTTGCCTTTCATTTGGTAACAAATAATTTTCGTATTATTGGCAATTTTCCCATAGTTACCGCTTTTAATACCAACATGGGATTTCATCATGTGGAACAATAACTTATTTAACCATTCCTATCCTTAAAGTTAGATAGTTCAATATAATAATATCATGATCATTAGTGTGATTTTTATTTTTTAGGTATTTATTCTGTTATAGAACAATACACATAAATATTAAGTAAACAGGTGTGGTTGTTGTTACAGCTCTGGCTACTTATAAGGCAGACATTTACAGACTTCATTTTTTTATTTACACATTCATTGTTGAGTGCTAACTATCTGAGGGTGCTATTCTTGATGCTGGTAAAATAAAGGTGAATAATATACGCGCTCCGAATTCACGGAGGTTCTTCTAGCAAGGGTAGGCAAATCCGTAAACAAATATGCAGGAGATGGTCTGAAAATCTTACATTGCAATTCAGCCCTAATATTTCCTCAAGGATAAATGTAGAATGGGGAGGATGCATTCACTGTGGCATGATTACGCCTTTCCAAACACTTTTAAAGCACAACAAACACCCTGATCTAAAATGTTTCATTTTATTGTCACCTCCCCTTAAATTATGTGTATCTTGTGCCTTGGCACATACAATACATTGGCTTAGTGACACAATATAGCAATGTCTATCTTACAACTACATGGCAAATATAATTTCCTATTTGCCCTTCCACATCATATTTTATCAGCACATTCATGTTACTTTTTATTTCTCAGTTTTCCATCAAAATATGAGTCCTCGCTCCCAGTTTAGCAGCACAGCATGGAATTTTTTTAGGCTTTTTTTGTAACATTTAATTACATGTTACTGTATCTTGAAGTTTAGATTTCCAAGTATTAACACTAACCCTCCCACTTACTTAAAAAAATTGGAAGTCAATCTGACACCATATTAAATTAGTTTAAATTATAATTGTAATGCATGTTAAACTATTAGCACCATGTTAAATAACAGCTTGGTTCACACATTGCTGTTGATTTTCTTTACTAGCTAAAATGGGGTTGCCATTTGTCAATAGTTTAAATGCAGTATGAAAGTCGCTTAGTCCATAGCTTTGAACACATTACATGCATTATAGTTTAAAACATTTTCAAGAGACTGGCATAATTTTGAACTTTGTGCATAAAGGGAGATTTTCTTAATATTTTACATCAGGATATTTCAGACATGCACAATTACACATTACATGGAGCATGCCACAAGCTTTTAGCTTACTCGGGGTAATACTGGGGCTATACCAAAATTACAGGAATTTAAACAAACACTCACAATACCTAGCAAAGGAGGTAAATTTTAAGAGGGAGATTTAGAGAAGAATAAACTAATGAAAGAGAATCATGAGCAAATGCAAGGGTCTGTTCTTATTAGAAGTGATCACTTAAGACAGTAAAATGGCATTTTTACGAACTTGAGTTAAAAAAGTTAAACAAAAATCACACCTTTGTCAAAAGCTACGTTATGTCTATTTTAATGAAATTTGGGGACATTTTAAGTCGTAGTACTGCATAGCTTTTCTCCTAAGCTGGCACAATGACAGATACCAGGGGAAATATGGCTGTGTTTTTAAATAGACTCCTAATGTTGAGTGACCTCTGGTATTGAATGTTCTATGTTTCCTTTCAGTGAGAAGGAAGGTTTGTGCATTTTCAAAAACTGACAATTGTCACAAAGGAGCCAAAGAATAGTTATTCTCTGAACCTTGAAAGTGACTTTTGTATGGCATGCAGCAAAATAGGGTGAGCATTTACCTTGTGGAACATTTCAGTTTTTCAGGACAAAGCTATATTATTAAGTAGCTAAAAATTTATAAAAATTCAGGGAAGTTTAAATCCATACGCACTCTTGGGAGAGACATTTTATTATAACAAGAAAAATGTGTTGATCTAGAGTTGAGTGATTAGGTCATTTGTCAAATAGTGTTACTGTTTCTGATAACACTTACAGGTCACATACACTTTTCAAATCTCAATAGAAGTAAGCTTGCTCAAATGGAACTTACCCACCTGAATTCATGTGATTGATTGTTAGGAGTAATTGAAACATTCTGTAAAACATTTTAAACCATTCCCTTTATGAAGGAAAAAGTAAGTGTGAAATTAAAAAGTTAAAAAGAAGTGTTTTCACCGAATAGCTGTAATTATAAGGATAGTAATTTATTGCATTTTCATTGTGAGCCAAAGTACTACTGGTTTATAACATGGCTTATCTCATTGTCAAAATAATCCTGTGGCATAGGAACTAACATTGGCCCTAGTTGCACGTAAGGCACACAGGTCAAATAAGGCTATAAAAGTTGTCCAAACTCTTGCCACTGCTTAAAATATGAGAATAGATTTTCATGATTTTGAAGGAATAATTTGTGCGCTATAAAAATTAACATAAAATAAGCTTAAACCACTCTTTATTAGCTTTCTCAATGTTTTTAAAAAGTCTCTCACTATCCAAAAAGAGCATTCTTTTTAAGTCATTACAACCAGAAATATAAGTTAGATCATTCTTTAGGTGTTATTATTTTCTGTGTCTAAACTGGCAATATTTTAATTTTATGGAATAATTTATTTCCTTTACCATATGTCACTTTAAAAATATAATGTTTAGAAACCCATGGGGTAGGGGAAGAAAAAAAAAAGAGGTTAGAGTGGAAGAGAGCCAAAGCATAAGAGACTCTTAAAAACTGAGAACAAACTGAGGGTTGATGGGGGGTGGTAGGGAGGGGAGGGTGGGTGATGGGTATTGAGGAGGGCACCTTTTGGGATGAGCACTGGGTGTTGTATGGAAACCAATTTGACAATAAACTTCATTTAAAAAATCACAAAAAAATAAATAAAAATAAAAATATAGTGTTTATTTCCTTGAACATAATTTTAAAACTCCCTCCTCTTGGGGGCACCTGGGTGGCTCAGTCGGTTAAGCACCTGACCTCAGCTCAGTTCATGATCTCCTATTCTTGAGTTCCAGCCCTACTGTGCTCACAGCTCAGAATCTGCTTAGGATTCCGTGTCTCCTCTCTCTGACCCTGCCCTGTTTGCACTCTGCCTCTCTCTCTCAAAAATAAATAAACATTAAAAAAAAATCCTTCCTCTTGAAGAAATAGTTTTCTTTGACAACAATGAAAAAAGTGATAGACTGGTAAAATTAATGATAATAATAACAATAAAAAATGTACATCTCATTTACTCATTGGCATGC
Source organism: Prionailurus bengalensis (assembly GCF_016509475.1). Classification (NCBI taxonomy): domain Eukaryota; kingdom Metazoa; phylum Chordata; class Mammalia; order Carnivora; family Felidae; genus Prionailurus; species Prionailurus bengalensis. The sequence goes on from NC_057343.1 coordinate 38,511,519, forward strand.
ACTATGTTAAAAAACATTCAGACATTGTCTAATGACACTTTCTAACAATCCTCAAGTGTTTGCAATGTTGCCTAAAATTCACTGGTAAGGGTATTGAGAGGTTGAGTATCTTAATATTTTACCAAAAACCACACTCAAGTAACCAGATTCTGTAACCCTAGTTTTTGTAATAACCACTATTTTTTCTTACTAAGTCAATGTTAATTTCCCAAGGGGTTTCCAGTGTTCATTGGATGTAAGTTAGTGTGGTAAATATCTGTCTAAATGACAAACTTAAGAACCCATTTTGAGAGTCCAAAATTGATTTGTTACTTATTAGGGAACTGGTTCCTAAAAATTATTTTTAAAATTTTAAGTGCTTTATGACTTTTTTAAAACAATATACTTGCAAAATAAATAGAATAGTTTTCATTTAGTTTTTAATAACTGCTTAAAACTTTGAAAACATTTGAAATAATTTTTATATTTCTTGAGTTATTACTTATAATTTATACTTCATTTACATTCCTAATGGAATCAATATTTTACACAAATATTTACTCTTGACACCTAGAATCTACTGTAGTGATTTTTATCTAACAATTCTAAAATTCTATTTAATTTTGATAGAAAAATTCAACTACTGAAACTGAGTTCCAAAATAGATGTTTGAAGGTGAATTTTAAGGAACCTAATTTATAATATAATAATAAAAAGTAAAGTGTTCAGCTAAGTGTTTCTTTTCAAAAAACAAAGTTTCTGTTTCAAGAAAAAGAGCACAGACTAGGTGATTAGTGATTTTTTCAATTAGTGTGGGGATAGAGTTGGGAAAGCTAAAAAAAAATAACTGATTAACATTCTTTTGAATCTATACATTATTAGTTAAAAATATGATCTTCCAAAGTGTCACACCATTGCTCAGTCGAATTATTTTTTTTGATAGGTGTCTTGGATGCCAGTAATGAAAAATGGAACCATTTCCACACTGATATAATGACAATTTGGGGCCAAAGCAGGAACTTGAAATTGGCTCATTGAACAACCAGAATTTGTAATTAGAACTTTTTAACTTAATTAAGGTAAGTTTAGCTTGACAACTTCAAAGGCCAGATCTAAAATATAGGCAATATTTTAAAAAGTCTAATGATGTTAAGATTGACCTGGCACCTCATGAAATATAAAGAATGCAAGTCACAGATCATAAGAAATTGTCCAAAAGACATTTTTATTATCTTGTGTAGATCAAGGAGAAATAAAAATTGTATTAAATATTCTGTAATTTAGAATGCATTACATTGTTGAAAGGAAGCTTCAGTTAAACTTGAACTTACTATCAAAGAATTAGTTGCACAGTTGAGTTTTAGTGTTAAATCTTGTTTATTAAATACTAAATATTAAGCAACACAGTGTAATAATGTCTAATGTCTTCCTAATATTAAATCTTTTGAAAATAAAATGATTACTATACTATGATCCTACAGCTTAGTAAATAAACTCTACCTGAGACTTAGCATTGTATCTGAAACATGGATTCATCACCTGTAAAACCTCAGTTTATAAACAACATCAGGATTATGCCATCACATAGCAAGCATATAATTGTTACTTAAATGAATGCATTAGACTAAGACAAATGTGTTACAAAGAAATATTTTTACAACTATGGTCTTCTATCCTGGGTTGTACATTTGGAACCTTATGATAATGTTACAAAATTATCAACATCCAAGCTCTATCTCGAGGGTCTCATGTTTAAATTCTCTGCTATGTGGCAGTGACACTGAAATAGCACTGAGTGTCAAACCTCAACACATTTATCACATAATTGGAGACATTCTCAATTCATTTTAAGTATCTTACTCCCCGTATTTTTTTCTGTTACAATTATGAAATCTACCAGTGCTGTTCATCAAATAGTTTTGGCTTTCTATCTTAGAGATTTATGGTGGAATTATACTTCATGCTCCCCCCACCCCATGGAGTTTATTTTTAGTCATGTGATTTGCCTTGGCCAACATGTGAGTAGGAGCAAAATATCTAACTTCTGTGCACAAGTGTTAAGAACCAGAGCACATTTTACCCACTTTCTTGTTCCCTATCTTGGTTATTTAGGGATGGCATTTTAACACAGAGCTCTCTTCAGCCCGTGCCTGGAAGTAGGGACTCCCTGAGGTCACTTAGTCAACTTGGAGTATGAGCAACAAAGAAATTTACCTTGGTAAGACTATGAGATCCTGAAGCACTTTATTACTGCAACCAAACCAAAACTACCCTGATGGATAACACTGTATGAAATCAAACTCATTAAAACAGATAAACAGCAAAGAAACAACTATTTGACAAGAAAGATTTTCTGTTTGGTTGCCATTAAAAAGAACAAAGATCTTGGAGCTGATCCTCAACTGAACCAGAATCACGAACAGTGTGTAATACCTGCTTATTTAATTAGCCTAATGTAATTGGTACATGCAGAGTAATGAATTGTACTGAAGTTGATGAAATCACTAAGGTGAAAAAAATACATTAAAAAACACACTGTCTACAGACCAGAATAGTTTCAACTTGTGTTATTTTCTTAATACTTGAGTGTTCAATAAGGTCTTATAATCATTCCTTTAATCAAAGCATTTACTTTGCTATGCAAACAACAGAGTTGCCAGGTACACATTTATTGCGTATTGTGTGGACTTGAAAAAAATTTTTTTTTTCTGAAAACTCTCCCTTTAACGCAAATATACATTCTTAAAAGCAGGTTCATGAACTCAGAAACAGAGTCGAATGGTGCTTGCCAGGGTCTGGGGGTTGGGGGAAGTGGGGAGATGTTGGCCAATGAGTACAAACTTCCAATGAGAAGATGAATAAGTTCTGGGGATCTAATATACAGCAAGGTGACTATAGTTAACAATACTGTTATATATACTTGGAATGCAAAGAGAGTAGATCTTAAATGATCTTACCATGCACACACACAAATTGCAATTATGTGAGGTTGATGGATCTATTAAATAACCATATTGTGGTAATGATTTTGCAATGTAAGTGTGTTTCAAATAATCATGTTGTATACCTCCAACCTATATCATGTTATATGTCGATTATATCTCAATAAAGCTGGGGGGAGAAGCAGACTTAGTTTTTATTCTATATTTTTATATAAAATTAGTGCTATAATTTACTTGGTAATCTTATAAAACAGTCTTAATTTCTTATTAATGCCCCTGTAGATTACATATTCCCCCCCCATGTTTCTCTAATTTATTCACATTTTATTAAGATCCTTAATAGCTCATAAATTCTACTTATAAAGGAATTAAAATAGATACTGCAGGGGAAAAAAGGACAAATTTAAACTATGCAACTTATAATGTTAAGGAATACATAATAATGAAATCATTAGGGTCACTGTATCCAGGAAACAATTGTTTTTTGTTTTTTGTTTTTTGTTTTTTGGGACAGAGAGAGACAGAGCATGGACGGGGGAGGGGCAGAGAGAGAGGGAGACACAGAATCGGAAACAGGCTCCAGGCTCCGAGCCATCAGCCCAGAGCCTGACGCGGGGCTCGAACTCACAGACCGCGAGATCGTGGCCTGGCTGAAGTTGGACGCTTAACCGACTGCGCCACCCAGGCGCCCCAATTGGTTTTAAATATATACAGTTATAATATAAAACTATTTGTTTGATATAGCCTCCTAAAACTATAGTGCTTTTAAAGTGTTCAAAGATAGGTAACTGTTATAGAGACCCCTTTCCAGTGAGATACAAAGGATGAATGACATTTGTTGGAGTAACAGCCTAACAAGCTTCTACAGATTATAGGCTATGTCCTAGAGACAACAGAAAACTTGTCATTTATCTTATTCTTTTCCCACTAAGCTATGTGACTAGATAGCAAGTGTGTTTAAGTGTCTTATTATCAAAATAACTGGATTATTTTAATTAATTTGAAAGCGAAGCTAATCAAAGATAGAACAATTTTTACCTGTTAGTTTAACTTGTGCCTACCCTCTCAAATTATCACACACTGTCAATAAAGAGAATAAGAACTGCTTGCACATAGAACCTCTTGAATTTAAGTTGCTTTATTACTGTGTAGGCTTTCATAGGCTCAGAAATTCTCTTTCCAGGCCCAAAACACATTTTCTAAATCTCTACTTAATGACTTTCCCTTTGCTTTTTGTTTGTTTGTTTGTTTTTTAAGTTTATTTATTTTGAGAGAGAGAGAAAGAAGCTTAGAGAAAGAGCACGAGCAAGGGAGGGGCAGAGAGAGAGAGAGAGAGAGAGAGAGAGAGAGAGAGAGAGAGAGAGAGAGAGAGAGAATATGAATCCAAGCAGGCTCCGCACGGTCCGTGAAGAGCACAGCCTGATGCAGGGCTCAAACCCATGAAGCCATGAGATCATGATCTGAGCTGAAATCAAGAGCCCGATGCTTAACCTACTGAGCCACCTAGATGCCCCTTTTTTTACTTTTTAAACTGAGATTATTCTGATGGCATAAATAACCTGGAATATATAGACAGTATTCTTTGATTGACGTCTTTCTCCTATATGATCTTTTATTTTTTAATACAAATAAATTTGGGAAAAATTTATTTTTTCCTTCTCTAGGCAGCATACGTGAACTAGCTCTGCTGAAAAGTCACTTTCATCACAATTTTTAAAATATATTCAGCAAAGGAAAAAGAACAAAGATATAAGAATGATTCTGAATAGTGTGCATTTCTGTAGATTTAACTGCTAACTATTACCATAGCTGTGTTCTTATAGGCTCTATGTTTAAAAATATTTAGGCAGGGTGCCTAGGTGGCTCAGTCAGTTAAATGTCCAACTCTTGATTTTGGCTCAGGTCATAATTTCACGGTTATTATACTGAGCCCCCTGTGGGGCTCCACACTGGGTACGGAGGCCACTTAGGATTCCCTCTCTCTCTCTCTCTCTCCCTTTCTTTCTCTCTCTCTCTCTCTCCTTCCCTCCCTCCCTCAAAATAAATAAGCTTAAAAATGAATAAATAAAAACACATTTAGGCATGAGAAATCCTCTTTTTTTTTCCTTCCTTTTTCAAGTTTTTAAATTCCAGTAAGTTTTCAACCCCTGGATGTCTCAGGTGGTTAAGCGTTTCACTCTTAATTTCAGTTCAGGTCATGATCTCACCAACTATGAGATCAAGCGTCAGGTTTAGCTCTGTGCTGACAGTGTGGAGCCTGTCTGAGATTCTCTCTCTCCCTTTCTCTCTGCCCCTCTCCCACTCACGTACATTCTCTCAAAATAAATAAATCAACTTTAAAAATACATACATTCATATGTACATACATACATAAATTCCAGTTATTTAACATACAGTGTAAGATCAGTTTCAGATGGAAATCACTTCCACTTAATATATATATCCAATGATTCTTTTTTCTCATGCTTCTTATTTTTAATAGCGGCAGCTCACGTTGATAACAGACCAAGAATTCATAATTCGTGATTAATACAAAGGCATTCAAATGATTTTCTTATTAATATTAACCCCTCTCTCTTAATGAAAGTGCACATTTTAAAAGAGATCTGAGCTTAATTCAACAATACTGCCATACATGAGATTAGCAAATTGTAGAAACTAATTCTGGGACTACAAAACATTGGTTTCCTGGCATTAATTTTAGAGAAATATATGCTTAAGTACAACATACTAAACAATATTTATTCATTTCCTGAAATGGAAATTTAAGAGGCTGACTAAAGAATAATACACATTTTTGCCAGTTCAGAATTTAGCATTTCTTATTTGCAGAAAAAATACAATGAGATTTTAATGTCATTTTCATAGTCTTATTAACCACTTCATAATTTTCCCCTTGATTTTAAAATTTCTAGATGTTTTAAAATAAACTGATTTTAATGTATTAACATGTAACATACATTTTTCAATAAATATCAATAGAAAAGAATGACTTTTTTTGAGGGAGGCATAATACAAAACGTTTTATATTTGATATTTTTTCATTTAATGAAAAAAATAACTTCAAACCACAAATAAAAAACAAATGTGGAGAGAGAAAGAACTTGTGGTCCTCTCCATGATCTAAATTTTAAGGGGAAAAGATTTTGATTTGAGGGTTAAAGCTGAAATTAGACTTGATTTTATACTTCAAATAATGTTTTATTTTTAAACTCTTTCTCATAATCAATGAAACATTTAAGATTTTGACAGACTAGTACTACCAAACTAAAGTCCTATAAATGCATTAACACATAGTAAATTTAAAATAGCCATTTTTTGTGTGAGATATTTTATATCAGTATACATTAAGTATAAATATAAAGAATATTAAAATGATAATAATGAAATCCACTCCTGCATATCATTTAGAATGGAACCAAAATAAAATTCTTTCCAGGTAACAGTTTTCCCTGAGGATAAATTCATATATCAAAATGTCATGATATTTATATTGCAATTTTGCCTAGACTTTTTGCAATGCAAGGTTTTACATGATACCAATCCATCAAGATTCAATATCATTATGTTATGTCAGCTTAAAGTCCCTGAACATGATTCTAAAACTGTACACTTTCTGTGAATAAGTACAAAACAGAATAATCCCAAATAGCATGAGTACGATTGACTGATATTAGAGGAAGAAACAAGCCTCCCCTTATTGGTGCAGAGAAATAGATCAATGAATAGGATTCTGTAGCTGAATTGTGTCACTATAACAAGTAGCTAGATTTGGTAAGAGTAATACATTTAGGAAAAGCAAAGTAAAAGTTTTACAACTGTCATAAGATCTATCTCATCAAAGCTACAGCAAGCCCATGTGACAAAATAGGTCTTACCCTTTGGCGGGAGAGAGACACCAATTCCAGACCATGGGTCTTTCATGTTACATTTAAAAGTAAAATAAATTTTAAAAGAAAGGAACAGTATTTAAGGATAAGAGCATATGAAAAAGACAAGAAGGAAGTATTCTGCTTTTATATAGTAAATATATTTTACCCAAAGAAGTCATTTATCTAAGTCTCAAGGACTACAGAGTAGGACTAGTGACAAGAGGATTGTAGATTCAGGCAAAATTTGTCCCAATTCCTGCCTATTTTAAGTGATTTTCTGATATCTAGGATTTGGGAATTGATATTCGTCAGCTGGTCAATCTAAGGATTTTAATGTAATCATGAAATTAAGGGATTCTATCCATGTTAAAAATAAACTATAATTACAGAAAAACTTTAAATTCTATCTTTGGCATAAAATAATAATATATTTTTGAAGAAACAACAACAGTAGGGGAGAAGATAAAGTTATGAATAAAGTTATTTTGTATTTTGCCAGTGGAGTGTTAACTTAGAGTTCTTTTATTGTACCATAGCAAATGACCTTTCTAGAACAAACCAGAAAAGAATTCCTCTTTGAAATGAAATATTCTATCACTTAATTATACACAGAATTTCTGGTACATACTCTTATTTTAAAAGAAAAGCACTTCAACTCATATGAGGACTTTAAGAGACAAAACAGATGAACATAAGGGAAGCAAAAATAATATAAAAACAGGGAGGGGACAAAACATAAAAGACTCTTAAACAGAAAGAACAAACAGAGGGTTACTGGAGGGGTTGTGGGAGAGGGATAGGCTAAATGAGTAAGTAAGACACGTTAAGGAATCTACTCCTAGAAATCATTGTTGCACTATATGCTAATTAATTTGGATGTAAATTAAATTTAAAAAAAAAAAGAGAAAAGAAAGAAAAAACAAAGAGAATCACTTCAATTTCATCCTGGAAAAGCAGAGCTACATGATTGCTCTCAAGTGGTAGTCTGCCCAAAAGCAGAATAGGTAGGTGGGTTTGAATTTTTAGTATTATTCCTCAATGCTCTTTTCACAAATAGATGAAGACTAATCTAGGAGACTAATTTACCCAAGGAATTAAAATAAGCCAGTTAGCGACTCCTCCCAACAAAACTACCGCTTTCTATCCACGTCACATGTGGAAATTAATGTTGTGACCTTGAAGACATTACAGATCAAGAGGTGGGTTCGGTGACTTCAAAAATAAAGCTGACTGATCCCAGAATGCCCTGAAAAAGATCCACCGGATACAGAGAATCCTAACATTTACTTACAAGAACGGGTTTCAAATGTTTGATAACAATCCCTACCTAAAATTCAGATCAACTGGTAATTTCTGGAGGTAACGAACATTCAGTTACCTTAGATTTTAAATGCTCATTTGAGTGTCATCTATGAGCTACAGTTGTACTTGATTGTTTCTGACAATGGTGCGCTCAATGTAGGCAAATGCATATGAAAAGAAGAGGAAGCAGCAGCATAGGATTTGTGAGAAGAAATATCTTTAGACAGCCTGAATTCAATTCTGAATTCAGAAACTCTGAATACACTAAAAATACCCCTGTCTACATCCAGATATGGCACTCAGACAGATTGGCAAGCAATAGATTAGAATGGAAAATATAATGAGAATTATGGCAATGCTATTTTGACTATAAATTCTCATTAATTGACACAGTTATCAACATTCCACTACTATGTCCTATAAGATAGGTTTTAAAGAATGTTTTCCAGTAGTTAATTCTGCATCCAGCAAAAGCAAGTAGACAGCAAAATGTTGCTTCTATGCTCCCACTCCCCACCTCCCACATGAGAATATAATTTTGAATGATTTGGAACGGATCTTCATTCGGCAGGTGAGCCTGCTGTAGTGATTATAAATTCCATTTATAATATTCAAACTGCTAGAAGAATTTTATGGATTATGGCTGTGAGTAGAATTTACTGTCCAGAGAATGTTATCCTTAATTTAGTGACCAAACTAGCCTCTAATTTATTTCTTGAAGCTTCTACAAGAATAAAATCTTTTTTTTTTAACAAAAGATCTCATGGGTGCTTTTTTCTTATCATATTTAAAATATTTGGTTCAAAGGTCAGTGTTTTTATAGCTGTGGTGATACAGTAGAGTTATTTAACTGGCACAAAATCCATTTAAAACAAAGGAACAGAGAAATCATCATATACTCATAGATCTTTGCTGATGTACCATTAATTGAATGCTGTGCTTAATTTATGTTTTCTGCTATTTTTCAAGCCTACTATCAATATTAAACCTCAAGTATGTGTTTATCTCTAGGAATAGATTAGAAGTCATTCATTTTATGGACTCTGAAGATGACTGTGAGACATTTTATTATCTTTCCAGTCCCTCCTTAAAGGAGAGGCTTTGATACAGCTAGGGAATCTTTTCTCACAGTGTCCTGGGCACTATGACAGCATAGACCAACCACCAACACCATTGAGTTCACCATCATCAACATAAACTCAGTTCCCAAAAAATTATTTTGGCCTATTTTTGTCCACAAAGTGGAGGTAATAACTTTGAGAATAAGCAAGTAGAATATAAGCTTGATTATTACACTTCAGATTGAAGAACTTTAGAGAAACTAAGGCCTATGCTTTATAGGGAAACTTCCGCTCCAAATGCCCTACTTGGAACCCTACGGGAGTTGAGGTGTTTTCCAGTGAAGAAGAAATGAAAACATGCTGAGACAATATTGGTGAGTTGAGATAATCCCCACTTTCGGGCCCACTGAAATTTTGAGAGATGTAACAATTTTGTTTTCCCAATACTTCAGCATGAAGTGTCAGAGAATCATAGTGAATCTCACTGACTCACTTTGAGTTATTTATTAAAAACTCTCATTAGCATTTGATGAATCATTCTCATCAGTGCTTAGAGAGTCTCAAGACTTTCATACCTATCATATATCACTTAACAGCAAGTTTTAGTCAAGTAAAAAATTAATTCTGCCAAATTGCAATCTAAAATTTGGGAGTAATATTGGCAAAAGGAGAATATTATCCAATGGCATACATGATTGAAGTCTCAAAGTGACAACAGAAGTAAAAGATTTTATCATCTAAAATGAAAATGGTTAAAATTTAATCTTTGGTCAACGTAAAATTGACACTAGGCATTTTCTAGGTTATAACATTTGAGAAATACTTACATGATCAAAGAATTTATTATTAAAATTATAGTTTCCTGATAAATTTATCAATGACTTATATTTTATGTTAAGAAACAAAACAGATGATCATAGGGGAAGGGCGGGGGGAAGAGAGAGGGAAGCAAACCATAAGAGATTCTTAACTATAGAGAACCAATTGAGGCTTGCTGGAAGGGAGGTGGTTGGGTGATGGGCTAAATGGGTGATGGGTATTAAGGAGGGCACTTGTGATGAGCACTGGGTGTTGCATGTAAGTGATGAATCAGTCACTGAATTCTCCTGAACCACTACTGCACTATATGTTAACTAGAATTAAAATAGAGATGAAAAAAAATAGTAATATAATAGCATAAAATGCAGTCACGGAATTCATTGAGACCAGGTATCACCGTCAAAGAGGTGTTCAAAAAAATGTTTTATCTCTCCTATTATGGTTTTAGGAAGTCCTTGAAGCCCTAATATATTAACATTTTTTTGTTATTGTTCACCAAGTCATAGTTTCTATCTCTGGATATCTTTTAAGCATGTATATCTGAGTATGTTGATAAGTTACTTTTTTTCATTTCCTACAATAGAAGAAGAGTGGCCTTTTGTGCAACAGATAGGAAGAAAAAATGACTTTTTGATGTTTCACAGCTTCAAAGTCTTTCTGTACATGCTATTTTCTTTAGCTTTGGTATCAGACTTTAAAAAAATATGCATTTTCTAAATAGGACAACTTTGCGGGTACTAATAAATCAAAGGCGTGAATTTGACCATCGAGGAGGAATAGAAAATGTTCACCTGCAAAAAAACGCTACAGACGCAAGCTACTAACTATATCCAAACATTTAGAAAGCATTTTACATACTGTACAGAGTCCATTCATGGAGGGAGAGGGAAGTTTGACAACTCTAAAATCACTGAAAAATTATGAGGTTCATTTCATTTACTCTGTTTCTGAAAGAGTCAGCTAAATTATGAGGTGGTTAAATAATAAATTGTTAAATTATCATCATCATTTCACCAGGGAGAGATTCTAAGACTTCCTGGTGTGCCTATGACACCAATCCACATACCAGTGTAAAAGTCTGCAATCACAATGTCACTGGGTCATTATGAAAGTTTTACACGCAGATAGATCTCAAACTGAATTCAACATCCATTGGCCCGGCAGATTCCTCGTTCTTTGCTTAAATATCAAAACTGTCATCTCTTTGGTTTCTCAAGCCAAAGACCTAAAGGATGTATCCTAGGTTTTACCTTTTTCCCCATCCAATCTCATGTAATCAGTCACAAAATCATGTTTCTAGTTTCTTATTACCTGTAATAATGGTCATCCCCATGCCCCATCATTTTTTATTCAGGCCCTTGTTACTCTTCACTGATTGTGAAACAGTACCCAACATGTCTTTCTGCATATGGGTTTGCCCATGTCTAACCAATAGCTAAGCGGTTTTGGAGAATAGACATTCCACCGTGTCATTCTGAGTATGGTATTTTGATGGGCATTCAAGAACCAATAACCTTCAGGGAAAGTTCATTCAACTAATATTTGTGTGTGTATACTATATGGCCGACACAGTTCTTGGGCCTCTGTGTCCAACAGTGAGCAATACGACAAGTTAGAAGAGAAAGAGGTATAAGAAATGGGAATGAGAAGATGTAAGAGGAAGAAGAAGAGGAGGAGGAGAGAGGGAAGACAAATGTTCAAACCCCTTTGCAAACAAGAACTTTTACTATTTTCTCTAGGTTTAGATAGGTAAGCTAGAGCACACTCACAGCCAGCACAGGGCTCATATTTAATATACTTCTGAGCTAATTTCCTCATTTTTACTTGAAAAATGAAGTTCCTAAATGCATTCTATTGCAATGCAGTTTATTTCATTTTAAAACCCATTTTTTAATTCTTGGAAATGGATTCATTGAGCATTTCCCATATACAAAGCACGGTACTAGGCACTGTAGAGATGTGAAAAACAGGTTTAGTAAAAGAGAAAATCCATATCCATAAATAGCAGTAATAAAAGGATACAGGTAAGTGTGTCTTACAGTAATAATAAAATATTCTAGAAATTTAAAGAATAGAAAAATTGCCTTTTGAAGAAAACATTGGCATGTAGGAAAATCTATTTTAGTTAATCACTGAACATGTATGAGATACAAATAGCTTTCCAGAACAAAATATCAAGAATGAAATAAAAAACAAATTAGGAAATTTGTATTATTTATAAGTATAGTTGTTCAGCTTAAGTTCATATTCTGAAGTTGTTGGCTGCTAAAGTTGTCTTTATAATTAGTTGCATAACTAATTAGGAGCCTGAGAGATTTTTTTTTCAATATATGAAACTTATTGTCAAATTGGTTTCCATACAACACCCAGTGCTCATCCCAAAAGATGCCCTCCTCAATGCCCATCCCCCACCCCACCCCCTCCCACCCCCCATCAATCCTCAGTTTGTTCTCAGTTTTTAAGAGTCTCTTATGCTTTGGCTCTCTCCCACTCTAACCTCTTTTTTTGTTTTCCTTCCCCTCCCCCATGGGTTTCTGTTAAGTTCTGAGAGATTGTTTAATAGAAAATGGAGATTGTCAAAACTATCCTTCAAGAAAAATAATTTATCATATCAACAGTATTTTAAGAGTGAGAATTTTTAATGAAGGTCATTCAGAGTAGAGAGGACACATGTGTAGAGTGGTGAAAATCTAATGGAGAGGAAAAGATTCCAGAGGGAGAGGGGATACGTACTGTACAAAGTTTTCTGAAGATGTTTGTGTAGATGAGGAAATAGTGGAGAAGTGTACTTAAGGAGTGAGACAGAATATTCATTAATAATAACAGCATATTATAAAGTCAGTATTTTTTCAGTCTTTTTTTTAAGAGAGAGAGAGAGAGAGAGAGAGAGAGCGCACGCAAAAGCACACACAAGTGAGTGGGGGAGGGGGCAAAGGGAGAGAGAGAGGATCCCAAGCAGCCTCCACACACACCATGGAGCCTAACTCAGGGTTTGATCCCATGGCCCCTGCGATCGTGACATGAGCCAAAATCAAGAGTCCGATGCTCAACCACCTAAACCACTCAGGCACCCCTCAGTCATGTTTTTAACAACTACCTTATGCTTTCACTGTGAAAAATATTACCTTTGTCCCCGGAGAGAACAGAAGATTAGAAAAATTAAGTAATTTTCCCTAGGGTCACATAGACAATAAACAGGTAAAATTCAAGTTTCAACTCTTATATTTTCCTTACAATTTCAGTGTTCTAGCAATGTACAAGTGTGCAGAGCTCCACATTAAAAAATGTGGAGGATATGGTGAATAAGTCTTACTGCCTTTCTACAGAGTTAATTACACTATTTAGTATCAATAATGAGACGATGTAATGGAGATTCAAAGTATAGTAAGTAGAAAAAAAGTTGAATTCACTTTAACTCATTTGACTACATAGACAGAAAACTACATAAAGAAAATGGCAATTATGCTAAAATATGAAAGATTACCAGAATCTCTACTAGTAAAGAGAGAGGAGGTATAAGAAACATTATTACAAATTATTACAAATGAAGGAAATAAAAAGGAAACAATTATGTTCTGGAAAAGTGAGTGTGCCTTGTGAAGGCCAGCTCAATGTTATCTAGCCATGGTGAAGCCTTTCAAAATTTCTCTGTCAGTGCTTGACATGATCAGAAATATGCATTGGGATGATAATTGTTTTTGTGTAAGCAAGAGAGATTGACTGTGGGAGAAGTGGGGCTCTGTGGGTATGTTTGAGCGTAAAAGGTTTAGGGCTTCAAGGAATTTATTTCCAAGGAACCATACGAATTAAGAATAGACCTAACAACACACAATACAGAGGTTAGAAACAGAAAATAAAATACATATACACATTTGTCCTCTGAGCTAGTTGGAAATTAGGAGAGAGCAAGTGAAAATACGGACAGATTCTGAGGAAATGACAGAAGATGATTCCCGTCAGATATTCTCAAATTCATAGCTTTCAAATAAAGAATAAAAAATTCCCTGAAAATAGTGATCAACAAGGATTGTAAATAACTGTTAATGTTGAACTGGACGTTACTGACTATAATAGCCATTGGATGCTCCCAGTTCTGCCTTGTGGAATACCATCAGTGTATGCTCATGCATCAAATGTTTCTCATACTGTTTTGGTCTAAGTTGTTAAATTTATTTATTTTAAGCGAGTGAGAGCAAATAGGGGAGGGGCAGAGAGAGAGGGAGACAGAGAATCCCAAGCAGGATCCACACTGTCAGCACACAGCCCAACGCAGGGCTCCATCTCATGAACCGAGAGTCCAAGAGTCGAACGCCCAACCGACTGAGCCACCCAGGCACCCATCTCACATGGGCTTTGGCAGAAAGCATGCTAATTCCATCTCTCCTTCTATAATTCTATTACAGCCATCATGTTTTACTCTTAGCTATTCTTGCCATCCCTTCCTGGGTATCTATGTTCCTCTAGACTTCAGAACATTAGTCTTGATACTGTGTATCATGTGAATGTCTACATACATTTAAACATCATCAGTGAAATTCCAGAGCTTAAAATCCCTTTGAATGTTACCAGGATTACCTTCAAAGTGCCATATGCAATTTTGAGGGAAAAGCTGAAAATCTAAAATCAAAGTACGTATTGCAGATAAACACATGATTCTTTAATATACACTGTGAAATCTTTAATGTCTTTTTTGCACAAGTTGTAAGTATTATCCAAATTTTCTCAAGACTATGATATATCAGGTTATTTCTTTCAAATAAATTGGATTATAACCATAATATGAAACCATGGAATAAAAACCTAAAATGTCTAATGAAAGCCTGTGGTATTTCTTAAAAATTGATTTAATTTGCCTTAAGATGGCAGTATTGGTCTTCTTAAGATTTTTAAAAGTTAAAAAAAAAAAGCCTTCAGGAGGAAAGCATAGGCTTTCTAAACACTGTCTTAGCCTTATATAGACACAGAAACCCATGCTTACCAAAGAATGCAGTAAATGTAATATACATACAGATTAAACTTAAAGTCTATACAAACAGTGATAATAGTTAAAAACACAAGCAGTGCAAATCTGATTGACATGTTAGTTAATTAAAAGCAACAAGGAGAAAAGGTTTTGGATCACAGAGGGGATTACACACAGTGACGAGTCTTCTAAATTATTTTGTTTCAGTGAAGAAGGAAGAATCAATAAATGAAATTAAAAACAAACAAACAAAATCCTCCAGGAAAATATTCCCTTAAATAAAGGTAATAAAAATACCAGTTTATATAAAAAAATATCTAATCAGGCAGAAGCTAAATTATGATATTTAAAAATGAGATGTATAATTGTATGAAAGGGTAAAGATTCCTGATTATCAGGTGCCGGGGAGTACTTTTCACACAAGTTTCATTAACATTCAGTGTGACTGACCCATGTTTGGTCAAAAGCCTTACAAAGCTTTACAGCCTGATTAATTTGAAATAAAATGCAGCAACCCTTACTTCCTCAAAGTTTCTGAGTTATTCAGTAGAGCCTATCAACACTTCCAACATCCAAGTCAAAGTCTTAAACACTCTAGAGGGTAGAAATGACAATGATTTTACAGTCCCATTTTAGATCACTTTTATAAAAAAAAAAAATTAAAGCAGCTAAAGGCACAATGGTAAAGAAGTTCATACTAAAAAGTGTTTTTAGGGACTATAATGCAATACATTACATACAATGTATTATTCCATCAGTATAATTGTTTACTTTATCAATTTTAATCTTATCTATAGCTAAACAAGCAGGATATTCTGTGGTATTAGTCATTTAATATTTTAAGATCTTTTGAATGAAATCTACTTTCCTCAGCTAACTTTGACCATCTTACAAATCGCAGGCCTTCCCACTTCACCCTTACCTAACTTTATACCTCAACAGCCATAAGAACCAGAATATATTGGTTTAAAAAAATTGTAAGCATTGGGGCGCCTGGGTGGCTCAGTCAGTTAAGTGGCCGACTTCGGCTCAGGTCACGATCTCACAGTCTGTGAGTTCGAGCCCCGCGCCGGGCTCTGTGCAGACCGCTCAGAGCCTGGAGCCTGTTTCCGATTCTGTGTCTCCCTCTCTCTCTGACCCTCCCCCGTTCATGCTCTGTCTCTCTCTGTCTCAAAAATAAATAAACGTTAAAAAAAATTTTTTTTAAATTGTAAGCACCAAAATACATATATCTGTTGTATTCTTCCAAGGACATTTTTCTCAAAATACATATATCTATTGTACTTTTCTAAGGACATTTTTCTACATAATATTAACTTCCTATAGGCTTTAAGTAGATTGCATACTATTTCTGAAATATCATTTATAACATAATCCCACATACCTTGCAACAATTATCTAGTCACCAAATTACCATGATTATCACATGTACTCAACATAAATTTGACACAAGGACCAGTGTGCAGAGCAAATGGATGGGATCTTAACAAGGAAATAAAAGAATTATAATCATTAATTCGAATACAGAAGGTGTAATTTGAGGTAGCAGAGTCCATAGTAAAAATATAAGTTAAAATCTACCCCCCTTTGGAATTAGACAAAGAGATGAATAAAATGTAAAATTGTCCCCAGAAATTAGAAAATAATTTGTTCAAACTCCCCAAATGCTTCCATTACTAATGATTTCACGACTTGGACAGGAATAGCTTGTCCCATCAGAAGACAACTCAAAAGTTAAGCATGCTTGCTGAAATTCCAAATTGCAAAATGATTCCCCAAGACTTCTGGACATTAGTAGATGCTCAGCTCCTCAGAGTTAACCCATCATGGTTGAGTTTATGTCTTCTCTCACACTACCCACAATATAGTGTATGGTTTTGTTTTCAAGAATATTTTATACACTTCTTCTCTCAAAAAGATGATTTTTATTTTTCTTATCAGAAAAAAATGACACTTGAAAATAAGACAAAAAGGTAGTGCATCCTTTTATTATCATCGGAGGGCTTTGCCTCCATATCCAATATTTAGTAAATTGTATTTAGTTGATATCTTTGTTTACTCTTGATTAAAGGTCTAAGATAGTAATATCACTTTTTTGGTGTCTAGGAATTTTTAATTTCGGTTTCATTAAGGTATAATTGACATATAAAATTGTAATCTATTTAATATGTACACCATCGTATTTTGATTGTGTATATATTGTGAAAGGTTATCCCTATCAATACATCCATTACCCCCCACACACAAATATTTGTATCTGTTTACACCTGTGTGTATGTATATATATGTATATACATATATATATATATATATATATATATATATATATACACGTAAGAACATTTAAGTTCTACTCTTAGCAAATTCCAATGATACAATATGGTGTTATCAACTATAGTCACCATGTTTTACACTAGATCTTCAGACTTTATTCATCTTAAAGCTGGAGATATGTACCCCTTCACCTCCCTCCTTCATTTCCCTGTCCATTTAATATCACTTAAGTACTGATTTTAGTCTGAAAAAATGCATATAATATCTGCCCAGTGAAAAACAATAATACCTTTTTTTTTTTTTTTGAAAGAGAGAGAGAGCGAGCAAGCATCAGCAGGGGAGAGGGGCCAAGAGAGAATGAATCTTAGGCAGGGTCCAGGCTCACCATGGAGCCCAACATAGAGCTTTATCATACAACCCTACAATCATGACCTGAGCCAAAATCAAGAGTCAGATGCTCAACTGACTGAGCCACCCAGGTGCCCACAGATTATACCTAATTCTTTTTTTAATTAAAAAAAAAATTTAAGCTTTATTCATTTTTCAGAGACAGAGAGAGACAGAACATAAGGTGGGGAGGGCCAGAGAGAGAGGGAGACACAGAATCTGAAGCAGGCTCCAGGCTCTGAGCCATCAGCACAGATCCCGAGATGGGGCTTGAACCCACAGACTGTGAGATCGTGACCTGAGCTGAAGTCAGATGTCCAACTGACTGAGCCACCCAGGCGCCCATGATACCTAATTCTTAATGGCAAGTGGGACATTATCCAGTTGGCAATCTAACTTAGCAATTTAGTCCTTTTATAAATATACCTAGTTTCTGAGTGTCCCTCATTAAATTAGGTGTTAAAAACTCTAGCACAGCGAGTTGCGGCAAGATGGCGGCTTAGGAGGACGCTGGGCTCACCGCACGTCCTGCTGATCACTTAGATTCCATCTACACCTGCCTAAATAACCCAGAAAACCGCCAGAGGATTAGCAGAACAGAGTCGCCGGAGCCAAACGCAGACGAGAGGCCCACGGAAGAGGGTAGGAAGGGCGGCGAGGCGGTGCGCGCTCCACGGACTGGCGGGAGGGAGCCGGGGCGGAGGGGCGGCTCGCCGGCCAAGCAGAGCCCCCGAGTCGGGCTTGCAAAAGCGGAGGGGCCGGGCGGACTGTGTTCCAACAGCAAGCGTGACTTAGCGTCTGGGAGGTCAGAAATTAACAGCTCTGCTCGGAAAGCGGGAAGGCTGGAGGACAAAGGGAGGGAGAGCTGCTGAGCCCCCTGACAACAGAGCTCAGTTTGGTGGGGAACAAAGGCGCTCGCCAGCGCCATTTCCCCCGCCCATCCCCCAGCCGAAATCCCAAAGGGAACCGGTTCCTGCCAGGGAACTTGCTCGCTCCGCGCAAACACCCAACTCTGCGCTTCTGCGGAGCCAAACCTCCGGCAGCGGATCTGACTCCCTCCCGCTGCCACAGGGCCCCTCCTGAAGTGGATCACCTAAGGAGAAGCGATCTAAGCCTGCCCCTCCTGCCCCCGAGCACCTTGCCTACCCACCCCAGCTAATACGCCAGATCCCCAGCATCACAAGCCTGGCAGTGTGCAAGTAGCCCAGACGAGCCACACCACCCCACAGTGAATCCCGCCCCTAGGAGAGGGGAAGAGAAGGCACACACCAGTCTGACTGTGGCCCCAGCGGTGGGCTGGGGGCAGACATCAGGTCTGACTGCGGCCCCGCCCACCAACTCCAGGTATGCACCACAGCACAGGGGAAGTGCCCTGCAGGTCCTCACCATGCCAGGGACTATCCAAAATGACCAAGCGGAAGAACTCCCCTCAGAAGAATCTCCAGGAAATAACAACAGCTAATGAGCTGATCAAAAAGGATTTAAATAATATAACAGAAAGTGAATTTAGAATAATAGTCATAAAATTAATCGCTGGGCTTGAAAACAGTATACAGGACAGCAGAGAATCTCTTGCTACAGAGATCAAGGGACTAAGGAACAGTCACGAGGAGCTGAAAAACGCTTTAAACGAAATGCATAACAAAATGGAAACCACCACAGCTCGGCTTGAAGAGGCAGAGGAGAGAATAGGTGAACTAGAAGATAAAGTTATGGAAAAAGAGGAAGCTGAGAAAAAGAGAGATAAAAAAATCCAGGAGTATGAGGGGAAAATTAGAGAATTAAGTGATACACTAAAAAGAAATAATATACGCATAATTGGTATCCCAGAGGAGGAAGAGAGAGGGAAAGGTGCTGAAGGGGTACTTGAAGAAATCATAGCTGAGAACTTCCCTGAACTGGGGAAGGAAAAAGGCATTGAAATCCAAGAGGCACAGAGAACTCCCTTCAGACGTAACTTGAATCGATCTTCTGCACGACATATCATAGTGAAACTGGCAAAATACAAGGATAAAGAGAAAATTCTGAAAGCAGCAAGGGGTAAACGTGCCCTCACATATAAAGGGAGACCTATAAGACTCGTGACTGATCTCTCTTTTGAAACTTGGCAGGCCAGAAAGAATTGGCACGAGATTTTCAGGGTGCTAGACAGAAAAAATATGCAGCCGAGAATCCTTTATCCAGCAAGTCTGTCATTTAGAATAGAAGGAGAGATAAAGGTCTTCCCAAACAAACAAAAACTGAAGGAATTTGTCACCACTAAACCAGCCCTACAAGAGATCCTAAGGGGGACCCTGTGAGACAAAGTCCCAGAGACATCACTATAAGCATAAAACATACAGACATCACAATGACTCTAAACCCGTATCTTTCTATAATAACACTGAATGTAAATGGATTAAATGCGCCAACCAAAAGACATAGGGTATCAGAATGGATAAAAAAACAAGACCCATCTATTTGCTGTCTACAAGAGACTCATTTTAGACCTGAGGACACCTTTAGATTGAGAGTGAGGGGATGGAGAACTATTTATCATGCGACTGGAAGCCAAAAGAAAGCTGGAGTAGCCATACTTATATCAGACAAACTAGACTTTAAATTAAAGGCTGTAACAAGAGATGAAGAAGGACATTATATAATAGTTACAGGGTCTATCCATCAGGAAGAGCTAACAATTATCAATGTCTATGCACCGAATACCGGAGCCCCCAAATATATAAAACAATTACTCATAAACATAAGCAACCTTATTGATAAGAATGTGGTAATTGCAGGGGACTTTAATACACCACTTACAGAAATGGATAGATCATCTAGACACACGGTCAATAAAGAAACAAGGGCCCTGAATGAGACATTGGATCAGATGGACTTGACAGATATATTTAGAACTCTGCATCCCAAAGCAACAGAATATACTTTCTTCTCGAGTGCACATGGAACATTCTCCAAGATAGATCATATACTGGGTCACAAAACAGCCCTTCATAAGTTTACAAGAATTGAAATTATACCATGCTTACTTTCAGACCACAATGCCATGAAGCTTGAAATCAACCACAGGAAAAAGTCTGGAAAACCTCCAAAAGCATGGAGGTTAAAGAACACCCTACTAACGAATGAGTGGGTCAACCAGGCAATTAGAGAAGAAATTAAAAAATATATGGAAACAAACGAAAATGAAAATACAACAATCCAAACGCTTTGGGACGCAGCGAAGGCAGTCCTGAGAGGAAAATACATTGCAATCCAGGCCTATCTCAAGAAACAAGAAAAATCCCAAATACAAAATCTAACAGCACACCTAAAGGAACTAGAAGCAGAACAGCAAAGGCAGCCTAAGCCCAGCAGAAGAAGAGAAATAATAAAGATCAGAGCAGAAATAAACAATATAGAATCTAAAAAAACTGTAGAGCAGATCAACGAAACCAAGAGTTGGTTTTTTGAAAAAATAAACAAAATTGACAAACCTCTAGCCAGGCTTCTCAAAAAGAAAAGGGAGATGACCCAAATAGATAAAATCATGAATGAAAATGGAATGATTACAACCAATCCCTCAGAGATACAAACAATCATCAGGGAATACTATGAAAACTTATATGCCAACAAATTGGACAACCTGGAAGAAATGGACGAATTCCTGAACACCCACACGCTTCCAAAACTCAATCAGGAGGAAATAGAAAGCTTGAACAGACCCATAACCAGCGAAGAAATTGAATCGGTTATCAAAAATCTCCCAACAAATAAGAGTCCAGGACCAGATGGCTTCCCAGGGGAGTTCTACCAGACGTTTAAAGCAGAGATAATACCTATCCTGCTCAAGCTATTCCAAGAAATAGAAAGGGAAGGAAAACTTCCAGACTCATTCTATGAAGCCAGTATTCCTTTGATTCCTAAACCAGACAGAGACCCAGTAAAAAAAGAGAACTACAGGCCAATATCCCTGATGAATATGGATGCAAAAATTCTCAATAAGATACTAGCAAATCGAATTCAACGGCATATAAAAAGAATTATTCACCATGATCAAGTGGGATTCATTCCTGGGATGCAGGGCTGGTTCAACATTCGCAAATCAATCAACGTGATACATCACATTAACAAAAAAAGAGAGAAGAACCATATGATCCTGTCAATCGATGCAGAAAAGGCCTTCGACAAAATCCAGCACCCTTTCTTAATAAAAACCCTTGAGAAAGTCGGGATAGAAGGAACATACTTAAAGATCATAAAAGCCATTTATGAAAAGCCCACAGCTAACATCATCCTCAACGGGGAAAAACTGAAAGCTTTTTCCCTGAGATCAGGAACACGACAAGGATGCCCACTCTCACCGCTGCTGTTTAACATAGTGCTAGAAGTTCTAGCATCAGCAATCAGACAACAAAAGGAAATCAAAGGCATCAAAATTGGCAAAGATGAAGTCAAGCTTTCGCTTTTTGCAGATGACATGATATTATACATGGAAAATCCGATAGACTCCACCAAAAGTCTGCTAGAACTGATACAGGAATTCAGCAAAGTTGCAGGATACAAAATCAATGTACAGAAATCAGTTGCATTCTTATACACTAACAATGAAGCAACAGAAAGACAAATAAAGAAACTGATCCCATTCACAATTGCACCAAGAAGCATAAAATACCTAGGAATAAATCTAACCAAAGATGTAAAGGATCTGTATGCTGAAAACTATAGAAAGCTTCTGAAGGAAATTGAAGAAGATTTAAAGAAATGGAAAGACATTCCCTGCTCATGGATTGGAAAAATAAATATTGTCAAAATGTCAATACTACCCAAAGCTATCTACACATTCAATGCAATCCCAATCAAAATTGCACCAGCATTCTTCTTGAAACTAGAACAAGCAATCCTAAAATTCATATGGAACCACAAAAGGCCCCGAATAGCCAAAGGAATTTTGAAGAAGAAGACCAAAGCAGGAGGCATCACAATCCCAGACTTTAGCCTCTACTACAAAGCTGTCATCATCAAGACAGCATGGTATTGGCACCAAAACAGACACATAGACCAATGGAATAGAATAGAAACCCCAGAACTAGACCCACAAACGTATGGCCAACTCATCTTTGACAAAGCAGGAAAGAACATCCAATGGAAAAAAGACAGCCTCTTTAACAAATGGTGCTGGGAGAACTGGACAGCAACATGCAGAAGGTTGAAACTAGACCACTTTCTCACACCATTCACAAAAATAAACTCAAAATGGATAAAGGACCTCAATGTGAGACAGGAAACCATCAAAACCTTAGAGGAGAAAGCAGGAAAAGACCTCTCTGACCTCAGCCGTAGCAATCTCTTACTTGACACATCCCCAAAGGCAAGGGAATTAAAAGCAAAAGTGAATTACTGGGACCTTATGAAGATAAAAAGCTTCTGCACAGCCAAGGAAACAACCAACAAAACTAAAAGGCAACCAACGGAATGGGAAAAGATATTCGCAAATGACCTATCGGACAAAGGGCTAGTATCCAAAATCTATAAAGAGCTCACCAAACTCCACACCCGAAAAACAAATAACCCAGTGAAGAAATGGGCAGAAAACATGAATAGACACTTCTCTAAAGAAGACATCCGGATGGCCAACAGGCACATGAAAAGATGTTCAGCGTCGCTCCTTATCAGGGAAATACAAATCAAAACCACACTCAGGTATCACCTCACGCCAGTCAGAGTGGCCAAAATGAACAAATCAGGAGACTATAGATGCTGGAGAGGATGTGGAGAAACGGGAACCGTCTTGCACTGTTGGTGGGAATGCAAATTGGTGCAGCCGCTCTGGAAAGCAGTGTGGAGGTTCCTCAGAAAATTAAAAATAGACCTACCCTATGACCCAGCAATAGCACTGCTAGGAATTTATCCAAGGGATACAGGAGTACTGATGCATAGGGCCACTTGTACCCCAATGTTCATAGCAGCACTCTCAACAATAGCCAAATTATGGAAAGAGCCTAAATGTCCATCAACTGATGAATGGATAAAGAAATTGTGGTTTATATACACAATGGAATATTACATGGCAATGAGAAAAACTGAAATATGGCCTTTTGTAGCAACGTGGATGGAACTGGAGAGTGTGATGCTAAGTGAAATAAGCCATACAGAGAAAGACAGATACCATATGGTCTCACTCTTATGTGGATTCTGAGAAACTTAACAGGAACCCATGGGGGAGGGGAAGGAAAAAAAAAAAAAGAGGTTAGAATGGGAGAGAGCCAAAGCATAAGAGACTGTTAAAAACTGAGAACAAACTGAGGGTTGATGGGGGGTGGGAGGGAGGAGAGGGTGGGTGATGGGTATTGAGGAGGGCACCTTTTGGGATGAGCACTGGGTGTTGTATGGAAACCAATTTGTCAATAAATTTCAGAAAAAAAAAATAAAAAAAAAATAAAATCAGAATCTCAAAGAAAATAAAAATAAAATAAAATAAAATAGCCTCCAAAAAAAAAAAAAAAACTCTAGCACATGTTTGTGTTATATTTTCCTGAGTGATAATGTTACCATTTTGATCATTATATTTTGATATTCTATGTACGTCTATCAACATCCAATGTATACCTATTTCCAGCCTGGCTGTCTTCTATTGGATTGCATCAATCTTTCATAGTTTGGCTGAGTAGGGTATTTTCAACCACTAGAAGGGAGAAATTGGTCCCATGGGAGCTACAGAGGATGATAAATATTCTTAAATTATGACCTGGAGGTGTCATATATTATAGTATGGTGTCATCAATACAAATATTGATGATGTATCCATAAAACATTAATTCTCTATCTGGAAGGCAACATGCATATGTAAATTGATAAAGTAAAATTATTTTAAATCTTCTGCTTTATCAATTCTATTAGATTCAAATTAACCTAATTTTTCAGAGAATTTCAACTCTAATGTAAATCTTCATTTTGCCTTTGTAACAAATCTACACGTTGATCATATGCTAATTGTAGAGTTGAAACCTTATGTTTTTTACATAGAAATGACCATAAACAACAGTTTATACACTTAATATTTTCCTATACGCTAATTCCCTAAAGTGTTTTTTTTTTAATGTTTGTTTACTTTTCAGAGAGAGAGAGAGTGCCAGCAGGGGAGGGCAGAGAGAGAGATGGAGACAAAGAATCCAAAGTAAGCTCTAGATTCTGAGCTGTTTGCACAGAGGCTAATGCGGGACTCAAACTCACGAACCGCGAGATCATGACCTGTGCTGAAGTCAGACCCTAAAGTATTTTTGAAAGACACGTTAAGACTTGAAGTGAGAGTCAAAATTAAGTGAATCCTACTTACAAAAATCAAAATGGAATTTGGTAATTTACATGCAACAGATAAATGCCATTTAAGAACAATTAATCCTGTCAAATGTACAACACATTAAATACAAATAAGAAGTAAAATGTTAGTTTATGTATCTGTGTGTGTACGTGTATGTGTGTGTGTGTGTGTGTGTTTTAACTGCAGTTCTACATTGAATTTCAAATAACACTACAGTCACTGCCTTTGCTGTGACCTTAGTTAGCACACATCTTGAATGTTCCCAAAGTGTAGACTGTCCTTGTGCCTGACACTGCACCGCAACTCCTCATCCAAACTTCTATGTGGCCTTATAGGCCAAATCACAACTCCTCCTTTCCAATCTATACTTCTGTGTTGATTAGTGCTATATTTTTTCTCCTTTATTCTATACTGATATTAGTGTTTATAAATTACATTGCTGTACCCATTATCCTGTAAATATTTAATACCTAAAAAATCTAGTTACTTAAAATTTTACGAAGTCGTGCCTCAATATAAATTATAATTACACACGCTCACACATACGCACGCATACACACACAGGGAGTTTGAAAATAAAAAAAATAAAGGGGGACATTGCGAAATTTTCAGTTTTATTTATTTATTTTGAAACAGAGAGAGGGAGAGCATAAGTGGGGCAGGGGAAGGGAGACAGGGAGAGAGAAAGAATCCCAGGTAGGCTCTGCACTGTCAATGCAAAGCCTGACATGAGGCTCGAACTCACTAACTGTGAGATCATGACCTGAGCCGAAATAAGAATGCTTCTCCGACTGAGCCACCCAGGTACACCACAATTGTCCCTCCTTAAATACAAATGAGATTACTGCTGACAAGTATCAAGCTAAAAGTTATACAGAAGTCTTTACTGAGGACTACTTTGGATTCTTCTCATTTCTCTCTATTGCCATAAATTTATCTTACTTCAGGACCCTAAAGGAAGTTCTATTGCCAAGTGTCTTTTTTCTGGCAATACTTGAAAAAATATGGCTGTTTTCTTTTCTCCCAGTTCAAGTTTCTAAATTTGGCATTTGTCCAACTTGATCAAGAACTTCATTCAAATAAGGAACATGGCATTTAGCCAAGGAGCCACTATTGGAACAATGCAGATCGAATGAGAAAAGAGCCAACAAAGACCCCGCGTTCATGGAGCATGCAATTGAAAAAGTAAAAATCCTTAACTTACTGAAACTGTGATGAATATTATGAAGAGGTCATAGATAAGTATGGATGTTTATAGCAAAAAATAATTTTTCCACTCTTAGAGTCTTATGACATGTGCAAGTTAAAGAATGAGCAGAAATTATCTGTATACCCCGTATAAGGGGTATAATTATGGGATGAAGTGAGAAATGGAAAGGAAGACAGAAGGAATCCCTGAGGATGTTGAGCACTGGTGATCCCACTGTCCAGTGTTATGAGGAAAGGGACAGAACAAGGAGATGTGGCTGGAGACACAGGAAGTACCCAACAGGCAGTGTGTGAGAGGAGAGAATCATGTCTTTCTACCTGTCCTGAAAAGATAGGGAGTTTTAAACTAGAGATTCAAATGATCAGATCTGTATTCTTTAAAGTTCTTTGTTGAGTCCATGAGTAGAATGAATGGGAAAGTGGCAAGTTAGGCAGACCAAGTCCTACTAAGGGGGTGGAGACAGGGAGTACAAAAATACTATAAGAAGAACTCTCAGGGCACCTGGGTGGCTCAGTTGGTTAAGACCCTGACTTCAGCTCAGGTAATGATCTTGCAGTTCGTGGGTTCGAGCCCCGCATCGGGCTCTGTGCTGACAGCTCAGAGCCTAAAGCCTGCTTTGGATTCTGGATCTCCCTCTCTCTCTGTCCCTCCCCCCACTTTGCTCTGTCTCTCAAAAATAAACAAAAATAAATTAAAAAAAATAAGAACTCTTTTCCTATTGAAATATTTGTTAGAATCACCTGCTTTTATATCTGTCCTCCCAAACATGTTTAAAGACATACTAAATATAAACTTATAAGTTATTTTATAAGCAGAAAAACTTGATTTGGGATCCATGAGGTTTATTTGCTTTTAATTTTCATATTTACCTGTTAGTTTTCACTTTTTATGCCTAATATTCTGTAGATCTCTTGTCCTTTGCTCTATTTCTACCCACCTCACCCTCAGCAGATGACCTTCTTTATTCTTCACGGGGAAGATACAATTGATTTTTAAAATTTTCTGAAAAAGTCTCATAACTTCCCCAAAACAGGGGTCAGAATCTCTGTTTCTCTGGGGTACTACTGTAGCATTTACACTTTCTTGTTCCTACCCCTTTCCACTGCATCTTCTCCTCATCTTTCAAATCTATACTTTCAAAGCTATTCTTTTTTTTTCAACGTTTATTTATTTTTTGGGGGACAGAGAGAGACAGAGCATGAACGGGGGAGGGGCAGAGAGAGAGGGAGACACAGATTCCGAAACAGGCTCCAGGCTCTGAGCCATCAGCCCAGAGCCTGACGCAGGGCTCGAACTCATGGACCGCGAGATCGTGACCTGGCTGAAGTCGGACGCTTAACCGACTGCGCCACCCAGGCGCCCCTCAAAACTATTCTAACAGCACCAAATGTGATACAAGTAGTGGGCTTTCAATGAATATGTAAGATAAAGGCTTCACTCTCCAACATCTAAAACCATGGCATTTTTTTTTTTAAAGAACACCGTGGATAAAAGAGGGAAATGCTAGCAATCCTATCATATTCTATAATTTAGGCATGCTCCTCAGCCTTCATAGATCATTTGCAAAAACCTAGGTTCACATCCAAAATCTGTCAGACACTGTATAAAACCATGATAATGTATATTTGATGAAAATAAACCCAAGAGCATTTATGTATTTTTCTTGAAATTCCTAAATACTTCACATAAGTTATAATTAAATCTTTCGTCAATACTATGCTATCCCCAATATGCAGAAACAAAATGGCTGTCTGTGAAATTGTGACATTCACAAGTTCTAAACCTGTTGTTCAACTGACATTTATCTTAAGCTTCTCTTTGTAAAATGATAAATCATGTAAAGATAGAACAGTGTAACAAACCCCTATTGCCTAGATTAAAATATTGTCACTTTTTGATTCCTACTCAAGTCTGACCTTTTCCAAGATTATTTTCAAGGAAATCTCGGACATCACATTATGTCATTTAGAGTTATTTTGGCAGGTATCTCTAAAAGATGAGGACTATTTTTTTAAAAACATAAGCATACTAATCTTCTAATTTGAAACTGTTAATTTTTTAAAAATATCCTTATACATCCATTCAGTATTAATTTTTTATCCAAATCATTACATGAATGAGTCTTTATAGTTAAACTTGGTGAATCAGATTTAAAGTAAGTTTCACATGCTGCAATCACTGATATATCATTAATCTATAGTGTCCTCTGACTTTTTTCCCTTCCTTCCAATTTATGTTGGAAGAACTAACTGCTTTATTTATACTTTCCCCTGAAATGGAGATTGCTGGTCTGCTCTGTGATATTGTTTTACATACTCTGTTGATTCTTATATTTCTGGAAATTGGCTAATAGAGAAAGAAGTCTTCATCAGTTTCAGGTTTAAGTTTTCTGGCAAGGCTTCTTCATGGTTTTGTGTATTTCCATAAAGAGGAACACGATGCTTGATTAACTACGTTATTTTTGGAGCCATTGGTAATCATTGATTAGAACCAGTATTTCATTGGTGTTATAAAATAACAGTATTTCATGGGGATTACAAATTACAAAATTCTATTATCCTTCATTTATTAGCTAGGAAAGTTCTATAAAAAGAAAATCAAACACATTAACATTTAGTTACACTAAGGTAAAATTCACAAAATTTCGTAAAAGATGGATAAGATATATGCTGGAGTCTTTTAAATTCTCCAATTTGATGTTTCCTGATTTATAAGGAAAACTATACAATCCTCAAAATGATAACGTGAAGGTCAAAATCCTGCACTTGTTTGTTGGTAAAAAAAAAAAACAAAAAAACAAAAAAACAAAAAACTTTCTTACCCAGAGACCTAAAAATGTAGCAATTTTGAACTTAGAAAAATATGTCCACAATTGAATTTTTATACAAACTAGGAGATAGCCACAGTATTTTTTTAACACAATGGAGAAATGCAGTGCTATATTGGCTGTGTGTTTGTTTTCTTTTTTGACAAACTACTTCAGATAATAAAGGTGCTGGCGAAGGAGCACGTACTATGTGTATTGTGAAAATGTCATATCAAGGCACCTGTATGTATAAATTGCCCAGCTAAAACAGGAACTGAATAGTTTCTATTGATACTTAGTGATATAGAATTCTAATCCATTTGAGACATATGAGCTATGGTTTCATATGATTTGTATTCACCAATCTTTTGAAAGCTATATTATACTCTTATGTTTGCTCAAGACTATTGTCATTATTTAATATTCTTATGTAAAATTTCAAAACACTAGCATTACACATAAATACAACATTAATGAATGCTCCTTCATTGAATAAACTTGAATTTAAATAGGCATTCTTCTGATGAATACTGCCCTTTTTATGTGTATCTCAGTGCCACAACTGAAATCAAATCATAGTTTCCAAGCAAGTATCTTCCTAAATGCTGTCTCATTTGAACATTTACCAGGTTATATTATAAAACTTATCAACCCAGTTCATTTTATGTTGAGTTGGAAACATTCCATTATCTTTCCAAAAAGGTATAGAGTATTTTTAAATGTTCTTCAATCTCACTGATTGTATTTTCTTGCGTGGACAATTGAAACTGGCCATGTAGCCAATAACATTTTTTTCTTTTAAATGTCTAGATTTAATCCTCGGCTGGGTGTCTCAGTTTTATGCTTATCATTTGAAACATCAAAAATGTTTATAATTTATTATGGCTTAACCCATAAAGGGTTAAGATATTTCATTATCTTTTCCATCATCAGTTGGTCTTAATTCCCTCACCACATGATGTATAGCTTTGTATGCCATTTTTCTACAGGCATGGTAGTATATCAATTGTTTCTGAAATTTTTTAAAGACCTAGATGAAGCTGAAATATGAAATAAAGCTACGTAGAGCCACATATTGGAAAGCTTAAAAAGTAAATGACAGTAACTATTATCTACATAGTGCATAGTGCCTACCAATTTTACTCTAAACTCTTGTCACCAAAAAATACTCATTAAAAACTAATCATTATTACTTGGGTCAAAACTGCTTCTCAGTGCAAAGTTTCATCTTTCAAATGTTGAGTCTCTGCCTTTTTTTTTTCTCCCAGTGATGTGAACGATCTTTCCCAAATAAAACATGATGAGTGCTTTACACGTTTCTGACAGAATACAAAGACTGACTATTTTAAATGATAAGGATCTCTTCTACTGACTTCTCATTTAGAGTCGTTAAAGACGAGGCTTATATACTATGTGTGTAACAGCAGAATGATTTCTTGAATGTACTGTTCAGTACTAAATTATAAAAAAAAAAGTTGGCAAAATTTTATTTAAAGCGTGCCTTTGAAATTCACCATTTCTATAACAGGAAGGTTGGAGAAAGGTTATGAACTGACACCATTATCTTGATATCTGTCAGGGAGTTGGCTATTGACATGAAAAAGGAAGACTACTCTGTCTTTCCAAATAATAAAAAGCTCTTTACATTTTAAAATGAAAGCCATTTACTAGAAAGCCTTTGAAAAGCATGTTTCTCTGAGTTTTAAACACAAATCAGAAAGGCAAGTAATCATTCCAACTGGTGATGGAAGCAAGGACACATTTGTGCACTTGCAGTTGCTATTATAAGGATCTTGCCACTAGGCTGCCATTAAAATTGAGTTGGCTTTGATTAGAAATGACAATTTCCAGAATTAGCTTTGCAATTATTTTAATTGTGCTAATATTTCCAAAAAAATTATAAAATATTTCCCCTTATTCAAATACTTACTCATTTTAAATTTTCTTACCGTAAGGCAAACTTTTAAAGTTAAAGGCATGTGAATGGAAAATATACCTAACTATATTAATTTTAAACAGTTTATTTTGTAGTGTAAAAGTTCAAAATTTATGGGAGAAGGTGTAAGACTTGTAAGTATTGAAACAATTTTAAATGAAAAGGCATAGCAACTGCTTTTTAAAGCGAGGATGCATGCCCTGGTTTAATTAACAAAGTTTTCTTTGCAATGTCTGGGAAGAAAAAAGATAAGGTTCAGAGGAACTATGCTGTGTCTACCGTGTTGAGATAGAATCAGTAAATGGTTTGTACTGAGCTAAATGAAAAGTTAAAGCTTAACACGAGTACTTAATGTCCGTATTTAAAGGTGTTTACTATAGTCTGGGATCTATTTCATGATGGGTTTAATCTGTATGTACTAAAGGCTGATACCCTAAAGAAACTGCTTCTTATGAACAATGATTTTCCTAGGTGTTGTTTAATGTTTACATGATTATAATAGCAATAATTTTGTGTTTTTTGTATTTATTTTTGAGAGACAAAGAAAGACAGAGCACAAGCAGGGGTGGGGAAGAGAAAGAGAGGGAGACAGAGAATCTGAAGCAGGCTCCAGGCTGTGAGTTGTCAGCACAGAGGCTGATGGCGGGGCTTAAGCCCACGAACCATGAGATCATGACCTGAGCCGAAGTCGGATGCTTAACCGGACTGAGCCACCCAGGCGCCCATAACAGCATTTGCAAAATCATTTAAGTTAAATAACATGCTTGTCTCTATTGTATGTAATCGCAATCAAAACATGAGATACATTGGTAAATCAATAAGTAAATATTGAGTTTTTCTTGAACAACTTTCAACTTAATATATTTTATAAATTTTTGCAAATCAGAAAAATTTCCAAAACACTTGAACTCCTTAGAGTCGAAAATCAAGCACATAAGAGGAAACATGTAACACACGGTATTATGATTTAGTACCTGTTTGACTATGTTATGAATTAGCCGCTTCAAGATGACCAATGTAAGTTATGAGCCTCTATCAAAAAACTATGGAAAACAAATTAGTTTGAGGGGAAAACAAGCTGAAAGCTGTCATAAATTTTTTTTTGTAGTTTTGTGTTGTCAAGCCATATGCTAATAGCTGAAAAATTAGAAACCTGCAGCAATCAAATCATTTATCTTTTGACAGATCAGTAAAGAGTGATAACAAGGAAATGTGAGTGCCAGATAGAGTAACTATTCTGAAAATATCAGCTATTTTAAACAGTCAGAATATAAAAATAAGAATTGATAAAATTATTACTTAAAAAATAGAAAGGTGTTTCACAGAGTGCTCTGAATAAAAAGTGAGAAACTAGGTTATTGGAAGTTTCTTCACATGAAAGAGGTGTTGAATAAATGAGATGTATGTGTGGGGAAGAAAAGAGTGAGTTAAGTGGCTCAAAGGTTATATATCCAGCACAATCTCCAAAATTTAAGGCAGACCGGATGTTACTATATTGCATAACTCCAATAGAGTCCAATTTTTATAGGTATGGGAATCACATCGAAGCATAAAGTTTCATTCATTACACATACAATTCTAAGTTTATGAAGTAGAAAACTTTTTTTAAATACTTTTTGATGTTATTTCTGAGAGAGAGAGGCAGATACAGAAAGAGTCAGAGAGACAGAGTCCAAGTGGGGGAGGTGCAGAGAGAGAGGGAGACAAAGAATCCAAAGCAGGCTCCAGGCTCCAAGCTGTCAGCAGAGCCTGATGTGGGGCTCAAACTCATGATATATGAGATCGTGACCTGAGCCAAAGTGGGACGCTTAATGTACTGAGCCACCCAGGCACTCTTAAAACATTTTTATCTGAATAACTGCAGTTATGCCTTCTATCAATATATATAATAAAAATACTAGAACTTAAAGCATTGCATGAATCTATGAGTTGACTGTTCTGTTCTTCTGGTCTTATCTAGACCCACTTTTATAGCTACATTCAGCTAGAAAGGTCACTAGCACAAGGGAGTCTCAGAGGGCCTCACCAGCATGTGAACCTTGTGGAATAGGTAGGCTTATGTCTACATGTGATTTTTCATGGGCTCCACCTCACATGATGACAGTAGTATTCACGGGCACCAAGAGTAGAAGCTGGAAGTCCTCTAGAGGCTAAAACATTGTTATTCAAAAGCAAGACACAAGGATAGAGCAAGAGATTCTATTTTTTAATAGAATAACAAAAGGTGGTGTCCATGTTTCTCATGGGCACATAAATTAGTACAGAACTGTGAAAAATTTCTAGAAACACTAATGAAGCGAAAAGAGAGGTACATAATCACATATTGGAAACAAGCATATATTTCTAAAACAACTGGACTCAAATTCTCTCAATTACCTTCATTGGCTCTGTGAAGTGGGCAATTTATACTTCAAATGGGCATAATATCACCTCCACAGGATTGATTACATTATTAAATGGAATGCTGTATGTAAAGCACTTAGAATATTTAGCATTTGGTATGAACTCTAAATAGTAGTTAGTATCATTTAATCATCCTAGAGTTAGGTTAGATTCTATAGGGTACAGAAAGCAATTATTTTTATAACCAAATCTTTTATCAAATCTCCTTTACTGCTATGACCCATCCCCATCATTACCTTGGGTAGATCACCTGGAAGTTTCTGGATTCTCTCAGATATTGACAGTTTTATTTTACATAGAGAAATACAATTTTGTGTAAAACATAAAGCTTCAGTCTCTCAGCTAAGTTCATTTCCATTTTTTTACATTGAGTCTGCCTGAAGCCATTCAACCTCATTTTGGCAGCTCATGACCGGCCATTTTTCTTTTTTAACCATTTCCCTCTGATGAACTTTTTTCCCCCTCTTCTACTCACTGCTACTCACTTCTATTTACTACTCTTCTGCTTCCATCAGAGCAGGTTTGAAGGAAGCAAGTTCCAGCAAAGACCTTCCTTGATATTCTAAGAAATCTTCTACAACTAATACCATCTCTTATGTGACAAGTGTCCAAACGCTTCCTTTTGGTCTCCTACACAGAGTAACCATTGATTTATTATCTCAAACAGGACAACTTTAGAGTTAAAAGGGCTCTAAAAGTCATTAGAAGGTTTTAGTTGATTGGCAGCAAGGATACACTAGGGTTTATGTCATGGAAACCGAGTGAATTCTTCACCCTATTCATGAAACCATTTCATGGAGTCCTTGGAGAGCCCCTTGCTGGGCATCGCCAACTGGAGCTTCTCTGGCACAACTGCCATCTATAGTTGAACATCTGTAACTTCTGCACCTCTTTCTCCTGAGGTTAAGCTGGAAGCCCACTTGAGTGGAACCTTATTTAAGAGGACTTTTTCCACAGGATGGATACAAACCATCATGTAGAACAGACATGTATTTACCCTGCTGCCAGTGAACATGCCAGAAGAACATCCTTCCTCAGGATGATCCCAAACTATTTTTTTTTCAGCCACTCAAACTGTATCATGTCCCTTTGTTTCATATTTCATAGAAAAACATCCATTTTTTTTTCTTTCTATTAACTGTTGTGTGGTTATTGTATTAATGCTTATTTCCCAAAGGATGCCATGACATGAGGCACAAATTATCTTTTTCTCACTATCTTGGCACGATGCTTAAGCATGGAGATTTTATTCATTTATTTAAAAAATATGAGTAACATCAAGAGTGGGTTCACAAACATGAGGAAAAGGGAAAAATTGAAATATTTAGAAATTCATGACAAGAGTTATTCTGGGCCAGATTTTAGATTCGACTGAAATATTTTCCTTGAGAATTATGTAACATTAAAAATATTTTTAGAACTATGCAAAGGTACTTTAATAGGCGACTATTTGAAATTGTGTGTTAATTTGTTCACTAAAATTTAATTTGCTTTAGAAAATTATTTCTTATGAGGGAAAACTATTTTGATATTCTGTAAGCCCAACCTAAGAATATTTTGAAGGCAGAAGGCGTACTGAATTAAATCAGAGCCCAACCTAAGAATATTTTGAAGGCAGAGGGCATCCTGAATTAAATCAGAGCAGTAATTACCCACAGTGCTACCACTGTATTAAACTTCATAGACTTAACTACTCTCATAAGCATACTTGTGTACTAGCATCAACCTTACAATTCATTCTTATATAGGAGGATTAAAATATCCCATGGGTTATTATAATTAAAGAATAGTCATTTCTCTATAAAATATATTTAAGAAATCATTGAATGTGGTATCAGATAGTTTCACAGACTTTGATGTAAAAAGTGGACATGGGGTGCCTGGGTGACTCCGTCGGTTGCACGTCCAACTTCAGCTCAGGTCATGATCTCACAGATCGTGAGCTCAAGCCCCACATTGGGCTCTGTGCTGACAGCTCAGAGCCTGGAGCCTCCTTTGGATTCTGTTGTCTCCCTCTCTCTCTGCCTCTTCCCCACTCATGCTTTGTATTTCTGACTATCAAAAATAAATAAACATTAAAAATAAAATTTTTAAAAAGTAGAAATAATTTTTTTTCTCCACAAAGAAATGTACTCAGAGTACACTTCAATAGTTAAGTTTGTAGGGAAGGAAAAATTATATCAGAAAAGCATAATTATATGATTTTGGAACAATTCTACAATTTAGGAAGAAACAAAGTACACAGATTTGATGTTGGCCAATTTAGGAATGATAAACATACCAAGAAAAAATGTAGTCTTAGTGATTATGAATATTGGTTATTATTGACCTTGAGAAAGAATTAAAGAAATACAAAAGCACATTATTTAACAATATAAAATGAAAAAAAAAAAAAAGAAGTGATAGGGCACCTGGGTGGCTCAGTTGGTTAAGCAACGGACTTTGGCTCAGGTCATGATCTCACAGTGAGTTCGAGCCCTGCATCAGGCTCTCTGCTGTCAGCAGAGTCTGGAGCCTGCTTCAGATTCTGTGTCTCCCTCTCTGCCACTCCCTCCCTCTCTCTCTCTCCCCCACTTTCTCAAAAATAAAAATTTAAAAATTTAAAAAAGTGAGGGGTGATATAAGTACATGTATGCACATATAATGTACATATAAGTATATTAGCAAATGAGAAATACATTTTTTACATGAGATTAATGGTTATTTTAATACTAAATTTAGAAGTTTTTTGAGAAAATGGAGGCATACTATCTTTAAGTATATTGCAGAAAGATAGTTGTAGCAACAATTGAGTAATTTTAAAAGCTCTGGAATGTTTTTCTCATGAAAATAACGGCAGTCAATAATTACATAATGAAAAATAAACCAGTGATTTTCAACTATGCAAAATGACCAGGAAATGTTCTGAGATTAGATACAGAGAACTACTGTAACAAGCTAGTATTCTAATAGAATAAGCAAAAAAAGGTGGGAGCATTTATACAATTTTTTCCTCATTGATATTGATGAGGCTGTGCAAACTTTCAAGATCCAGATCAGTAAGGTATAAAATTTAGAAACAAAGACAATGACCTGCAGATAAAAATACATCTCCTATATATATATATATATATATATATGAGAGTACATTAATGTAATATGCTGTAACCAAGGTAGGCTGGAATATAAAATTTTATACATTTGGGAAAGAGTCAAATAGCTCAGACAATATTTGTGTGCAATATCAATTTATGGAATAGGAAGTAGGAATGAAGAATATGAATGAAGAGTTGAATGTGAACTGTAAGAGTGGTAACTTGGTATAATGGTTTATGTGTGGGAAACAGCACTATTTGCAAGTATTCAACAAGCGATGCAGGACAGTATTCAAATTGAAATATATTGTGCGATATAGCTTATAATGTGTAAGCAATAGAAAGCACATTCATATTTGAAAAATCAGAGGCAGAGAGTTAACTTAATAAATAGGTTCTAGGGGAAAAGGCACCCTATCTGTTAAATGATATTTGAATCATCAGACGTGAATTATTTACATGTGCCTCGAGTCTAATAGAACCTATATGGCAATTGATCTGTCCATTGAACAGTAACAACTATGGATCCAGTGTACATGTGCAGGCATATAGAAAAGAATTAAAAAGGGGGGGGGGTGGCTGTCTACAGTATTTCAATAGCCAGTTAGTCTAGGAGGCAGATGGTACATAGAAATGGTGAAAGTGACAATTCATTGTTAGTGCCAACATGGGGAATAGCGTTGAATGCAGGCTCAGCAGCGAACGCTGCCATGATTGGAGATCATCTACTGTAGTAGGTTGTCAACACTGGAGTAAGGATGTGGCAACAAGGAAAGCGATCCTTACTTTCTATTCCTTAGCCCAAGTCAGTATAAATCATAGGAAAGAGGCAACAGGCTCAAATGAATTTGTTGAGCATACATCAAAGCTGAAACTAAATGTATTTTAGCTTCCAGTTTCACAGAACATACCCAGCACTAATGTAAATGGTATCAAGTTTTTAAGTAATTCTATTCCTAAGATGGGCTGAAGTCTTTCTGTACGTTTTTCTATCAAACAGATATTTGAGCCAATTGTGGGAAGTTTCAGTGATAACAGGAGCAAATATTTGATATCTGTGGCACTAAATACTTTACAGATTTTTAGGAGTTAAATTCAAATAGTTTTATTTGTAATAATTCAGTAGGAAAATGCTCCTGTTACTTATTTTAGAATCTACCTTAAAATGCATTTTATGTAAGTAAAGGAAACAATTTTATCATGTATACATAAATGGGATTATTTCCCTCATGTTTAAATATTCACCGACAGGGGCGCCTGGGTGGCGCAGTCGGTTAAGCGTCCGACTTCAGCCAGGTCACGATCTCGCGGTCCGTGAGTTCGAGCCCCGCGTCAGGCTCTGGGCTGATGGCTCGGAGCCTGGAGCCTGTTTCCGATTCTGTGTCTCCCTCTCTCTCTGCCTCTCCCCCGTTCATGCTCTGTCTCTCTCTGTCCCAAAAATAAATAAACATTGAAAAAAAAAAATAAAAAATAAATAAATAAATAAATAAATAAATATTCACCGACTGACTATGTGTGTTTAGTTCTCAGTCCCAAAAGACCATTGGAAAAATAGATGAAACAGGATCAATGTAAAATCCAGAATGGGTGGAAGAGGACTCAAGAATTGAGAATTTTCTGGAATACACTAAGATAATTGAAATAAATTGTCACAAACACTCATTAGAGCTAGGAAATTTGACATCTTTATGGTTGAGAGGTGCCTGGATGGCTCAGTGAGTGAAACATCTTGATTTCCTCTCAGGTCACGATCTCACTCTGAGTTTGAGCCCTGCATTGAGCTCCATGTGGACAGTGAAGAGCCTGCTAGGGATTCCCGCTCTTTCTCTCTCTCTACCCCTCCCCTGTGCACACACACGTGTATTCTCTCTCTCTCAAACATTTTTTTAAATGTAAAAGAAAAAGCAATCTGTATGGTTGAAAGTGGCAACTTCAAAGAAAGAAAGAAATTTCCCTGGCAGAGCTTCGTAACACTCACCATGTAAGTAAGAATAATGCTGGGGCTCCTGGGTGGCTCAGTTGGTTAAGTGCCCAACTTTGGCTCGGGTCATGATTTCACAGCTCGTGGGTTGGAGCCCCGCGTCAGGCTCTGTGCTGACAGCTCAGAGCCTGGATCCTGCTTTGGATTCCATGTCTGCTTCTCTCTCCACCCCTCCCCAACTCTCTCAAAAATAAACATTAATATTTTTTTAAAGAAAGGAAAAAAAAAAAGGAGACCGTTACCAGCAAAGTGGATGCCCAGCAGTAATTTGAGCTGACTACACACACACACGCAAACACACATACACATACACACACACACACACACACACGTGATGTAACAATTACTGGTATTTCCACTTGTCAAAGCTAGGGTTTGTTTACCACGATAACCACAAACATACAGCTCTAAGTAATTCAGAAATGCAAATCACAATCAAGAAAAATAAACAGACATTTTGAAGAAAAAAATAAAAGCCAATCTAGCCATATATCCTTTAACAACTTTCATATTACATCAACATAAACACAGCTAACCACTTTTGTACAGATATTCATTCATCTACACAAACATGCATATATAGCTCCATCTGTACCCATACCCATATGTGAGCACATACATGTCCACATACATGCATCCTGACTTTAATGCATACATGCACACATGCACATCCATCCACATATTTATAATGTATACATACAGTACCTGTTCAGTACATATATCCCATAATCAGAACCTGCACACTGAGCCAGATATAACATTCTTGAATGGAAGGACTCCATATTGTAATCATTCCAATTCTTTCCACAGGGAAATAATTTGAAACTATATAGTATTAGCCATGATCCATCATGAAAACCTATGCTATATATTGAATATATTTAGATAAATTCACAATAAAATCATAAAATGTTTTTAGAAAATAGTGAAGACTGAAAAAATGAACTAGATATTAAAACTAGTAATGCTAGAAAAAAAAGTACCTTTAAAATACGAGAATAGTAAGTGCCCAGTGGTTAAATTGAAAATTTACAATAGGATTTATTAGTAAAATAAAATTTCTTGGAGAATCATAAACTAGTCAAACCTTTGCAGAATTTGAGGAAAAATGAGAAATGTAAAAGACAGTATAGGAGAAAGTAGAACGCATATATAAAGAATTCAAGGGATTAAGAAAACTTCTAAAGTTTACATTTAATATCACAACAATCAACCTAGTGAATTACGGAAATTTTAAAATATTACATATATACTTTTATCTAAGTTTTTAAAATATATTTTATCTTAAGACTTCATTTTCTTAATTTCTAAAAATAACCCATTGTTTTCTAGCAGTTCATTTATGGCTACTGCGATAAGTTACATCTTTTTTCCACATAGAATGTAAAAATGATGCTTTTAGGCTTATATAATTTGAAATAAAACTTGTTTAAATTGAAAAACTTGCCTAAATCACATTAAGCAACCCATTCCCCACCCCCCAGACTGCTTGCTGCCTTTAAAGAGTATTCATCCCCATACATACTTTAGTCCTTGTTTTAAATTTCTGTTAATTCACTTAATAAAATTTTCTATCTATAGGCTAATTCCCTATTCCTTCAAATGCTGTAATTTTATATGTTGTTTGAATATAGATTTTGTTTGAATATAGCACAGGACTCCTTGCTTTTAAATTTATTCTTCATATGAAATTTAAAATGAACTTCTCAGTATTTTTTCACCTCTGTGATAATTCTTATTTGACTTGTTTCTAGTTTAATATGTAGTCATCAACTTTATATGGATTTACTCATCTAGGCATAGGTTATGTTTCTCCACATCTCCCACTTCTCTATATGGACTGTAAAATCACATCAACTACTTATTTTTGTCCTTTTTCATGAACTATCACAGATTACAACAGTAAAGATGACATTGCTAGTGTGTTAAATGACTTCAATGAAAATGACTAATATTTCTTAACTAAGCACGATTTTTATCAGATTTCTTTTAGATACCTGTTACCTAATATGGAAAATATACTTGTTTTCATTTTCATTTAAAGTTTTATTAAAAAAATTGAAATATGAAAAACGTCTAGCATCTATCTGAATGATAATATGATTTCCTCCTTACTTTTCTCATTATCGTGGGTTACACTTATTCACCTTGAGTTACCCTGCATGTATTGGTAAATTCCACTTGTGCAAAATGTACTCTTTAATTGATTCAATATTGAATTTATTAAGGCATATTTGGAAAAATGTACATTTATGGGATTCTTTAATTTTCTCCATGTAATCGATTATACTGTTTTTAAGGTTTATTTTATTTATTTTGAGAGACAAAGCAAACAGGGGAGGGGCAGAGAGATAGAGGGAGAGAAAGAATTAGAAGCAGGCTCCACACTGTCAGCACAGAGCCCAGAACAGGCCAGATCCCACAAACCATGAGATCATGACCTAAGAGCTGAAATCAAGAGTCTGTCGCTCAACCCACTGAGCCACCCAGGCACTCCAGTAACTCATTACTTTTGATTAACATCTCTCAAACATAAATAATATAAAAACTATCCTCATTTCTCTCTTTTTTTAATAAGCTAAATCATGAGTTTTACTTTGGTATTTATATAAATGATTGATAGAATTTCCTTAAACACACTGAACACCTATGGAAATTTTTTTTAAATATAAAATATTATAAAGTTTCAGAGAGCTAGATAATACTTGAGGCAAATAACTTGCTTTATGCTTTTTAGATTTTCTACTCCCAGCAAGTAACATAGTATATGACTCAAAAATTTTTTTTAATTTTAATGTTTATTTTTGAGAGAGAGACAGAACATGAGTGGGGGAGGGGCAGAGAAAGAGGGAGACACATAATGTGAAGCAGTTTCCAGGCTCTGAGCTGTCAGCACAGAGCCCAGCCCAGGGTTTGAACTCATGAACTGTGAGATCATGACCTGAGCTGAAGTTGGATGCTTAACCGACTTACCCACTCAGGTGTACCCACTCAAAAATTTTTGTAGAATAAATACTCATTGGGGCACCTGAGTGGCTCAGTCGGTTAAGCATCTGACTTTGGCTCAGGTCATGATCTTGTGGTTCTTGAGTTCGAGCCCATGTTG
Organism: Prionailurus bengalensis; assembly: GCF_016509475.1. Taxonomy (NCBI): domain Eukaryota; kingdom Metazoa; phylum Chordata; class Mammalia; order Carnivora; family Felidae; genus Prionailurus; species Prionailurus bengalensis. Next base: position 38,552,931 of record NC_057343.1, read on the forward strand.
GGCTCTGGGCTGACAGCTCAGAGCCTGGAGCCTGCTTTGGATTCTGTCTCCTCTCTGCCTCTCCCCAACTCACACTCTGTCTCTCTCTTGCTATCTCTGAACAGTAAATAAACACTAAAAAAAATTTTTTAAGAATACTAATTAATTTAGTTTTTGAAGTATATATAATTCTCCCCAATGTATCAGAAAGTAAAATTAAATTGCTATATGTTTTTATTGAACAAGAAACAATTGGAAAGAAAACTTACTTTCACTAAGTTCTGGCATACATAAACTAGAACTTCTAAGTGTAACAATGGGAAACAAATTGCCTGCCAAGGAAACAACAGGCAATGAAAAATCTATGTGGTCCTGCCTGCAGCTCTGAGCCTCATTTCCCGACAGCTGTTACTAGAAGATCTTTTAATGAGTCCCTTTTGTAAAAGTATAAGGTGAAAAGCCAACCAAAAACATGATGAAAATGAATCACAGGCATATTAGTAGGATATAATGGAGGAAGTATTACAAATTAACGATAACATTTCCACAACTGCATGGACAGTAACTATCAAATCAGATCATTTCATTCAATATAAAGTGATAAGATGTTTTTAATACTTGTAAAACTAGGTGTAAGGTATTTATAAGGTTCATAGCTATGGTTAAATAAATGCAGAATCACAGTGAGGACTCCCAGTTTTCTTTTTTCACTAATGGGGAAATGGTTTCAAAGCGATGTTATTTATATATATTCCAACTTTTTTAGGAGATAGGCATTTCATTCCTAAATTTAATCCCAAATTAAAAAAAATGTTGTATTTCTAAACATTGTTAATAATGGAGGTGGTATGCCTTACCCAATTTCAGGAAAACACATACAAATCATTTATGTCATCAACGTGTGTGTTTTGTTGGCTCAGTTGATTGGAATTTAGTGTTAATGACAATCAGATTATAGATCTAGTTATGTTGCAAGCCAGCTTGTCCATTTTCTTGATCATATAGCACACTTACAAAACATGGACCTATTTTCAAAGATCCACTAGTATTCATAAGAGATCATAAAATAGGTCCAAACAATTCCAACTCTACCAGGAAAAAAAAAGTCATAATTTATTGATGGTGCATGAAAAATCTTTTTCTGTAAAGTATTAGCATTTATTGTTATGCAATACCACCTTTTACACTTATCATATACTTTTTGGGACAAATGAATTAAAGAAAAAAAAAAGGCCTCACTTCCTCCAAGAAGGCATTTTTAAGAAAATAGATTGGTCTTTAAATTTGACTATTTGAGGAATTGAGTTAAAAATCACTTAACATAATTAAAACATAGAACCTGATTAAAGGAGGTTGAAAATTTTTCATTCAATTTTCAAAGAATATTTTTGATTGAAGTCATGGAGTTATAGTTGAGACACTTTTGAGAAAGCATGGAAAAACAAAACTATTTCACTTGTCTGGTTGTCAATTTATTCCCAAATTAAAATTTGATCCACACTATTTTCCTATTATTCTACTCAGTATTTAGACCAATGACATTGTTTCTTTTTTTTTTATTATTTTTTTTTCAACGTTTATTTATTTTTGGGACAGGGAGAGACAGAGCATGAACGGGGGAGGGGCAGAGAGAGAGGGAGACACAGAATCGGAAACAGGCTCCAGGCTCTGAGCCATCAGCCCAGAGCTGACGCGGGGCTCGAACTCACGGACCGCGAGATCGTGACCTGGCTGAAGTCGGACGCTTAACCGACTGCGCCACCCAGACGCCCCAATGACATTGTTTCTTAAGGGCTTCTAAAATTCGGTTTCCTGAAGAATGATTCATAAGCTTTTCCAGTCTGTGAACCATAACGTTTGATGCAATTGCCTCTAATATAATTCACCCAACATTACTGAGAATAACGTCACAGTTTCTGATGAGCTTCTGGAGAATCTTCATATGATAATGGGAGAATTAATGATTCTTAAACTATCAAGAAGAGAATCATAGGGAGCAGGCTTCAGAGTAGTAAGAACCGAATAATTCTCTGAGAGAACCAAGAAACAGGGAAGTAGTAGCAATGGAAATAATAGTTTCATAGACTTCTGATCTATCTTGATTATCTCACTTATAGGAAAAGGATTGAGCTGTGTGTGTGTGTGTGTGTGTGTGTGTGTGTGTGTGTGTGTGTGTTGGGGGGAATGATTTCTGTATAAACCACCCTTTCCAAATGCACTAAACCAGCAACAACAAAAACATATTTTGCTTAACATAGTAGGAATTACAGGCATGGCAATTAGATGCTGTTGGATCTATACACTTACACATCTTGTCAAAAAGTGTTTTTTATTTCAAGCATTTTCCTCAATATCATTGCATGCCTCATTTCTTGTAGTTTAGACCACTGACGAAAATCTTAGAAGGGCAAGACTATTAGGCTCTGGAATGTCAAATGTTGACTGTTGCTTCCCAAGCGTGGCCTAGAAAGTGTTAGGAGTTCCCGGCTTTAATGGATTCTCTGGATAGAGTAGTATTAATCTCAGCAGTAATCAGCAATGTTTGTATATTTTAAGAAATTTAAGAATCTACTTTTTAATCAGATTTCCATATGTGCTCTCCCTTGTTCCATTTATCTATTACACTCTGTTGTTTCTATCATCTCTAAAAACTTAGAATTAAATTTTATTTTAGGTTTATGAATTTCTATTTCACCATGTTATATTACTTCTTGCCAACTTCTCAAACTATTGGATTTAGCAACTTTTTGAAGCATACATAAGGTTTTAGTATGCAAATCCTATTAAGATATAATAGTTTAAAAACAGATTAATCTGTATCGTATTATTTACCAATAAATTCCAATGTCTAAAAAGAAATCACAGAACATAGCATGTTATCAGGGGTCTTTTAGGACTACTATGCCAAAATTTATGGAGATTTATAAGGAAGTGTTTCTAAAATACTGTCAAGAAATACGTATTTTTTTGTTGCTAGCATAATTTTACAAAATTCCAATTACGTTTCTTTTATATGTCCATTTTAGTTTTTCTGTTTCATAAGCAGTCATTTTGTAAGTACTTTTAAAAGTGCATATTAATTAAATTATTACACCTATAGCTCATTGAAAATAGGTGCTCATACTATTTAAAATACTGAGCGTCTGTGATACAGCCACTCTGAAAACAGTATGGAGGTTCCTTAAAAAATTAAATATAGGTTTACCCTATGACCCAGCAATTGCACTACTAGGTATTTATCCAAAGGATATAGGAGTGCTGATTCAAAGGGGCACATGCACCCCAATATTTATAGCAGCACTATGAACAATAGCCAAAGTATGGACAGAGTCTAAACGTCCATAGCCTGATGAATGGGTAAAGATGTGGTGTGTGTGTATATATATGTGTATATATATACACATATATATACACATATATATACACATATATATACACACATACATATACACACATACATATACACACATACATATACACATATATATATATATATATACATACACATTCACATACACAGTGAATATTAATTGGTGATGAAAGGGAATGAAATCTTGCAATTTGCAACAACGTGGATGGAATTAGAGTGTACTATGCTAAGCAAAATAAGTCAGGGAAAGACTGATATCATAGGACATTACTCATGTGGAATTTAAGATAGAAAAAAGATGGACTTAAGGGGATCAAAAATAAGATAAAAACAAAGAAGGAGACAAACCGTAAGAGGCTCTTGAATACAGAGAACAAGCAGAGGGTTGCTGGCAGGGTGTGGGTGGGGTGATGGGCTAAATGTACGAGGGGCATTAAGGAGGACACTTGTTGAGATAAGCACTGGGTGGTAATGTAAGTGATGAATCTATTCCTGAAATTATTGTACTAGATGTTAAGTAACTTGGATTTAAATAAATAAATAAATAAATAAATAAATAAATAAATAAATAAATAAATAAATAAAATAATTTAAGAAATACTGAGAGTTTGGAGACTATTTTGTAGCAAATTCAGCAATTGGTTAAATTGACTGTTAAATAGTTTTAGCACAATAGCTTATAATAAATGTAACATCTTTGTTGATATTTAAGGAGATCAGATCTGAACTATGGAAATCAGGCATCTTTACAATATGGCCCAATCAGTTTTTGAAATTAGAGTCAGGATTGAAATATTGTTGCTTCACAGATCAATTGGCCTAAATCTTTGCTATCACAAAGATTTTTTTTCATCAATTGCATTGGTGAATCCTCATTTGACATTATGCATTTTATAAATATTGAATCAAATCTGTCCAGCCGAATTTTATTACACATATTACAAAACCAGCTTAAGCACAGAGTAATAATGACACTCAAGGGAAACAATGGCCAAAACCTAATTATTAATAGTTTTGCGTGACATTTTCTTTGTCTTGTGTGACATTGTTTTTTTTTTCCCCCCTGCCTCCTCTGACTCTTGCCTATCACAAATATAATTGAGATAGTAAAAGATAGAAGATCTATGCTTATGGAAGAATAAGGCTAACCCCTGAGGGAAGGAAGGCCTGAAATACTGAGATCAAAACTTTGAAAAATAGAGGTGAAGTAAGCTTATTGATTATATATTATACATGCATTGCTCCAGATGACAAATATTGCTATGTGGTTTACTTATAATTTTATTTCCGAGTCATACAGAGTTTTATGTCTAGTATATTTTTTAAACCTGTGTTGATCAAGATCTTTAATTTTTCTTTATGATTTGGAATGTCTATGAGTCTGGCTACTTGTCAATAGTTTTACAACTATATTTTAAACTGTATTTATCACTATGCCAAAGCCATTCGTCCCTCATTTCCTCTACCCACACATCTTGACTTTTTTAACAAAAGTTGATTCCAAGCTATTTTTTTCCTTTTTCATAATATTGCTTACAAAATCCTTTTGAATATAAACTTTTTGTTATAAACATTGCAGTGCCTGTATTCCTTTGAATTAGTATTTTTGCATTCCTTGGGTAAATACCTATAAGTGCAATTGCTGGATCATAGGATAGTCCTACTTATAACTTTTTGAGTTGTAATGGTTTTCCAGAGTGGCTGCACCAGTTTTCGTTACCACCAACAGTACAAAAGGGTTCCCCTTTATCTGCATCCTCGCCAGCACCTGTTTCTTGTGCTGTTGATTTTAGCCATTCTGGCAGGTGCAGGGTGATACCTCATTGTAGTTTTGATTTGTATGTCCCTGATGATCAGTGATGTCGAGCATCTTTTCATGTGTGTGCTAGCATCTGTATGTCATCTTTGAAAGAATGTCTTTTTGGGTCTTCTGATAATTTTTTAACTGTATTCTTTGTGTTTTGGCAAGTATTAAATTTCTTAAGTTCTTTCTGTATTTTGGATACTATCCCTTTGTCAGATAGGTTATTTGCAGGTATCTTCCCCCATTCTCAAGGGTGCCTTTTAGTTTTGTTGATTGTTTCCTTCACTATGCAGAAGCTTTTTATTTTGATGTAATCCCAATAGTTTATTTTTGCCTTTGTTTCCCTTGCCTCAGGAGACCAATCTAGAAAGCTGCTGCTGTGGCTAATGTCAAAGAGGTTACTGCCTGTGTTCTCCTCTAGGATTTTTATGGTTTTTTAGGTCTGACATTTAGGTCTTTCATCCATTTTGAATTTATTTTTGTGTATGGTACAAGAATGTGGTCCAGTTTCATTTTTCTGTATGTTGCTGTCCAGTTTTCCCAACACCATTTGTTAAAGAGGTTGTCTTTTTTTCCATTGGATATTCTTCCCTGGTTTGTTGAAGATTAATTGACTATATAGTTGTGAGTTCATATCAAATGTGGTTCACATTCATCTCTTGATTATAGATTTTATATTTTCAGTTCTCATACCCATTTATCACTTCTCACAGAATATTTGCTCAGTTTAATTTCTATTTGAACATACCACGCAATCTATCCTATTTTAAATTACACAGCTAGTTGGGGCACCTAGGTGGCTTAGTCAGTTAAGTGTCCGACTTTGGCTCAGGTCATATCTAACTTTTTTGATTCAAGCCCTGCGTTGAGCTCTGTGCTGACATCTTGGAGTCTGGAGGCTGCTTCGGATTCTGTGTCTCCCTCTCTCTCTGTCATCCCTCCCCCACACACGCCCTGTCTCTGTCTCAAAAATAAACAAGCATTAAGAAATAAAAATAAATTACACAGCTAGATAACTAAAAATTGATAGTCACAAAGTTATTTTCAAGTTGGGGACATTAATTTTTTTTCACTGAACCTCATTGTGATTTAAGGTGAAGTACAGTTTACATACACACACACACACACACACACACACACACACACACACACACATACATATGTGCCACACACATACATACCTAAACTTGTTTCTCTATTCTCAATTACCTGGGATATATATAATTTATTTGAAAATAATAAGTCTACTAAAAGATTTTGGTAAATGCTGGCAGATAAAGAATGCTATTTTCTTCCTAAAATATTAATATAGCCAATGTATCATCAAGCAAGTTTGTTCTCTATGCATTTTTTCATGCAGCAAAATTTATTTTGAAATTATGTATGCTTAAATTGTTTTTTTTCCAATGTAACTTTTATGGCTTTTAATGTAAATGTTTTTCACTATCTGCCTTTTATGACTGTAGATGAAACTTAAAAGGAGTCATGTTGAGTACTTTTTCAGTACATACGTTTGTTTCAACATTTTAAAATTTTATTTGTCAAATACTTTTTCTTCTCAAAATTTGCTATAGTATTTTTGGTATAAGAGAGTTAGTAATCTACAATATTTATATATGAAAATAAATTGAATACCTTCTATTTTATATCCTATAAATAATTTAAGAACTATTTCTCATGTAGCTTGTTATATTTATTCCTCTGAATAGGTCATCAATAAAATCAATATCTAAAGTCTTAGCACATCAACTATCACACCGGCTTCTTTTCTAGTGCCCTTTCCTTCTTGTTATTTCAGAGTTTACAGAGTGTTTTGCAATTAAAATCATGATTGGTTTCTTTCTTACATTTGTTCTACTACACAAGTCATGAACACTTAACCTAACTGTGAGAAGAATGCCTTGTATATAAATAATTACTGATAAATGAAATCTAACTATTTGTATTTCCTTACATAATATATTCCAAGTTCCATTTTTTTGTTATTCTTGAATTCTCTTAATATCTTTTATGTTTTTATAATTATAGTGCATGCTTTCTCTCTCTCTAGGACTTATAAATCATGGGTAAAGTTTTTAAAAATGAAATTCATCAGGTTAATGGTGTACATTACATCACAAGTGGAAAAGCAATATATTAGAACACAGGAGATAGGCGCTCTACCTCCTAATCTTGAATCTAGAGAGATTTAGCTGCCATTTCTTGACCAAGTCTTGCAATGCAGCTTGCAATATTCTTATAAACAAAATGCAAATGTTACACTAGGTAATGTCTAAGCCAGCTCTTTTAATAGTTGTTTTCTATATCCTATTCTAAAACATTTATGACTTCAGTGATTCAATAAGATAACAGAGTTCAACAGGTATCCTAGAAACAAGAGAAATGTAGTTTTTCTATAGTAACAAAAACATGAAGCTTTTAAGTTTTACATTTAGTACACAGCTTACTGTAAGCTAAATTACAGAGTTCTACCATGGGAGCTCATGCGTGAGGAGTACTAACAAAGAACAGTTCTTAGCTATAGAGCATGCTATAGTTAAAGGTGGTGACTTTATTAGATCAGGTAGGTCAGTTCTAAAGCAAGAGGTTACCAGGAAAATTCAGGGAGATTGAGGAATAACACTGAAGATATTCTAGGTGGATCCTTGAATCTGAGGTATTTTTTATATATATCAAGAGGATTTTTTTTTTTTTAAGGTGGTAGGGGCGCCTGGGTGGCTCAGCTGGTTAAGCGTCCAACTTCGGCTCAGGTCATAATCTCACAGTTTCTGAGTTCAAGCCCTGTGTGGGAATTTGCACTGACAGCACAGAGCCCGGAGTCTACTTCTGATTCTGTCTCCCTTTCTTTCTCTTTCCCTCCCTCATTTGTGCGCACTCTCACTCTCTCTCTCAAAAATAAATGAACATTTTTTTAAAAGTCCCAAGGTGAGAAACAGTCAAATATACAAGAGCTATCAATTTTTTAACACTCCATCATCTAATATGTCATTAAGCTTAGTGCAACTGAGCAAATATTTTTAATACCTGTACAAAGCCTTGCATTACAGTAGGTAGGTATTTGGAATATTTGAATTATGCATAAATATTACAATGAGAGGCAAGCTAATATAGAGGTCAGGGACCCAGATTTGGAGGCAAATTGGATTCAGTTCCAGCTCTGCCCCCATTACCTCTGTGACCTTAGGTAACTATTTTCCTCATCTTTAAAGTAGGGATAATACTAATACCTACCTCATAGGGTTGCTCTGACCATCAAGTGAGTTAAAATGGATGTAAAGTATTAACAACACTTCTGTCAATAAGATTTTTAAAGCCTTAGCTAGCATTATCATTATACATGATCCTTACTTCTCTTTTGGACTTATTTACCATTTAATTGAAGATGGATATATATATTATAAAAGTGTTGTTAAATGTGTATACATAAGCAAGCTCTTTTAGGCCTAAGTTGTACCTCAAGTTCTAAGACTCAATGAGTCAAATCGCTAACTTTAAATTATTCCTAATTTTATATTTTCTTACATTTTAAGCACAAACTGCTCTTTATTACTTAGTATTATTTCCTTTGAGTGTTTAAAAAAAGTTTAAAAAAGTATTGTTCAATGTATAACCATTAAATAACTTTGTTTTTTCAACTCTGTCCATTTCATTGCTTTAAGGTCACATCTTGTCACTGTAGCATGCATAGGCAATAATGTTTGGCTCATCAGGTATTCTCCAAGGAGACAAAAGAGCTCAATTTATCTATGAATCACTGTTCTATATAGAGCAAGAATCCAAGCCAAATACTCTACGACCTTAACATCAATTCACAGTAACTGAAAATGTTTTAATCACAACTCGAATTACCTTTTATAAACTAAGTAGCATTAGCAGTATAACGCTGCAATCATTCTCTACATATTAATGTGAAGTTTCTATTGAAAACAAGTAGCAATGCAATTTACTAAGGGGATCCTGAAAACATATTAAACAGAAATTGTATACCAACACACCCCTCTACTATATACACAACATCAAGAGCTTATAGTAACTAACATATGCCTTACGTTTTATATTCCACAATTCTATTTAATCTTATTAGACCCTGAAACCACCTGTGGAATAGGAATTAGTATTGTAATTCTCACTTTACTTAACAAGTCTATGATCTAAATTATTTGGATTTGTCAGAGGCCATACATCTGGCAACTGCAAAACCTTAACCCAATTTTTTGACACCACTTTCAATCTCTCTACTCTATCTCAACCTTGGCAACAATCGGAATCATTTGATGAGCTTTAGGAAGAAAAATATCCTGGTTTGTCCCACTTCCAGATTAGTTGAAATTGAATCTGAGCACAGAGCTGGGGTACTGATAGTAAAAAAAAAAAAATAGCAATTAACCATCTTTCTAATTCTAATGTGACGGTCAGTTTTGAAAAGCAATATGCTTACAGTTAGATTTGTTTTCAATAAACCTGGCTGAAAGAATGCCAACAGGAAGGGGGGAAAGCACATGCTAATGTATGAAACAAACCTCTAACCCACACTCATCTATCCCCAGCATAACGCATAGGTAAGAACTCTGTCACGAGTGGGAAAGAAGAACCAAAGAAACATTTGCACTATGAGGAGAGCAGCAAGATGTGTGTCCCTAGGACCACAGCAGGGTAGTGGTTGTACTTAGTAAAGAAAACGATTGTTCTTTCCCAAACTGAGACATTCTCCTTAAATAATTCATTTCTGTCATGATTCCTTGGGAGTTTTGATTTTCCCATCACTTGCTCTTTCTATTCTACCTGGTTATTTCCATTACTCTTTCATGTTTCTTCGCAGTTTTTCAAATGCATTCCTTGGTTTCATTTTAGGACATCAGCTTGTCCATGTTTAAAATGCTCTGTAAATAGTCTTGGAATCTTAGGGGCAAACACGCAATAGCAGTCTAATCAGTCAGCCACGGAACACAGAGCTGTGTGAGGACACTGTATTTGGAGTGTTAATAAGAGCCATGGGTACTCATTCGCCCAGACTGTGGTTTTCCAGCTGAAATAGAGACAGGTAATCCATTCTGCCAAGGCTACCCTGAGCACTATCCCATTGCTGGCCAATAAAACATGTGCTTTCTCTATCCAGAATGCATTGTTTATACTCATCTACATGTTTGTACAAATACCTTGATCTAGCATAGCGTAAGTGCTTTTGCTTTGAGGCATATTAGAAATGCAAATCTTAAGGGCTATCTCTTCCTATTCTTTACTTGGGTGGTTTCAGTCTTTTCCTGGATGTGCTTGTATCAATTAACTTTTAGCAGCTAAGAAAACCTTTGCTGATTATTGTGGGGAAAAAACAGAATACTTCAACTAGGTACGTCATCTATTCAAAGTTTAGTAGGTCAGTAATATTTGAAGTGCAAGCTTTTTTGCACTTTACTGAAGTTCCAAAGTTGCAACAAAGAAAGTTGTCTGGTTTTAGTTAGTAAATACTATCACTAACCATACCTAAAACAATTCTGTTTCTGTGGAATTGGCTAGAATTTATTGCTTATTGAGGAAAAAAGTCATCTGTATTTTGATTTTTTTCCATACAATCATGTCTTTAAAAAAAAAGTACTTAAACAAAGGATGATCAAAATCTTCTGGGTTTTTAATTTTATTTCAAAATGAAGTTTCCTTTTAAAATGTGTTTTATGGGGGCACCTGCGTGGCTCAGTTAAGCATTTGACTTTGGCTCAGGTCATGATCTCACGGTTCCTGAGTTCAAGCCCCGAGTAGGGCTCTGTGCTGACAGCTTGGAGCCAGGAACCTGCTTCAAGTTCTATTTCTCCCTCTCTCTGCCCCTCCCTCTTTCACACTCTGCCCGTCTCTCTCGCTCTCAAAAATAAATAAACACTAAAAAATAAATCAATAAATCAAAATGTTTTATGCTTGAAGGATTTTGGTTATTTGTTTCATTTTGCTGTGCTTTTTTGATGCTGTTGTTTGCCTGTACTGTTCTCTTGCCCTAAATGAATTTTCATTACATTTACATCCGGGAATATTATTTTGATTGATTTTCTAAGCTTTACCTCATACAGCCCTTATTGAAGACTTGATATAGTGATGTTGAATTAACAGTATAAAATGCTTAGAGAAGACAATTAGGAGGAAAAAAATGACTTTTAAGTACAAGAATGGTGCACTCTCTATGCTTAAGTGAATATTCAATCCTGAATCCTATAGTAAGTATATCATAACAGAGAGCCAAGAGGCATTTTTAAAAAATAAATCACAGGGGCGCCTGGGTGGCTCAGTGGGTTGAGCGTCTGACTTAAGCTCAGGTCGCGGTCTCGCGGTCTGTGAGTTTGAGCCCCGCATCGGGCTCTGGGCTGGTGGCTCAGAGCCTGGAGCTTGCTTCCGATTCTGTGTCTCCCTCTCTCTCTGCCCCTCCCCCGTTCATGCTGTGTCTCTGTCTCAAAAATAAATAAACGTTAAAAAAAAATTTCTTTTTTAAATAAATTGCATTAGTGACCCGCTAAATGCCATATGGGCCTTGAAGGATGTACATGTAGACATGAAGTTGACTAAACAAAGATTCGGGAATTATTTCTGAAGCACCTTATCTTTGTCATTACAGGTTATGATACAGCAACATGAAGAGTCTGGAAAGAACAGTATTGAACTTCCATTTTTGGAAAAATTTGTACTCTTTCCATACAAGTGGATTGAATTTAGAAGCACACAGTTCATGGTCATCACGTTTTGATTATATGATTAACTGCTTATGAAATCTTCTACAATGGAAAATAAGTATACTGTACACAGAATACATTTCCAATATGGAATGTTAGAAATTAATCCTGTTTCTGTTCACAGAAGATTCCCCATTTTCTAAAAAATTTACCCATAGTGTAACTCAAATATTATTTAGCAAATAATTTATGTAGCTCTCACCTCTATCAGTAAATATTGGATTCTGATTTCAGTGGAATTTCTGCCTAGGGAAGGAGTGCAGAAATAGACCCCCATTAACGCAGCCTTTTACTGATGACAAATCTGTACCCTGTGGTTTCCTAAGGCTCAATTTTTTTAACTTGTTTGCTTCACATGGAAGACAAAGATACAGGTTTAAAAATTTCATTTTTCCATAATTTTTAATAGTTTTCTCCTCACATTACAAATATAGAAATTGTAAAAGCATCTGTCATCTGTCAAATAGAATTTGATGTTCTATATTCAAAGACCAGCATGGAGAGTGGTCACCCTACCCTGCCATTGGTTAGGCATGGTAGAGTATGGGGACAGTACTTAAAAATTTTTTCTGTGTTACACGGAGTTAAGATAATACAGCATATGGAATTTTTCCTTGAATATTAGTCATCACATTTTCAAACCTCTGATTTTCAGCCAAGATATACGCTAATGATTAGCACATTTTTATCCGTGGGCGACATTATCTATGATCCACAGAACTATGTGCACATCTTAGAGTCTTAGGTTATAATTTACAAAGTTTACATGTACTAAAATGCGGGTAAGCCAAATTATTAGCTGAATCTGAATTTAAGTCATATTTAAAACAGGGTTTAAGCCAAGTTCCAGCTTTATGAAGTGATAGTTCAAAACTAGTGTTTAATGAATCCCCTATTTCAATTTCCAACATTCAAAGGTTATCTTGTTATGACAGCAATTCTGGCAGTTAGCATTGATTTTTTTTTTTTTCAGGTTGATCTAATTACATGCTGATGTTTCACAGTTCTATATGCCATCTTTTATTAAAATTTAAAGATTTAATGAGAAATGCTGCTTCCTGGGGCTGCTATAACAGACTATGTAACACTATATAAGTTTATCTGTTCATGGTTCTGGAGTCTAGAAGTCTGATGTCAAGACACTGGTAGGGTCATGCTTTTGCTCACAGCTCTAGGGCAGCTGTATTCCTTCCTTACCTCTTCTAGCTTCTCGTATTGACTGGTAATCCCTAGCATTCCTTGGCTTGTAGATGCATCTACCTAGACAGATGGCCATTTTCTTCCTGTATCTTCCCATAGTCTATCTAAATTGCCCCTTTTTTGTAAGGGTGCCAGTTATTTTCGATCAGAGCCTACTCTAATGGCTTCATTTGGATTACCTCCCTAAGGGTTCTTTTTCCAAATATGGTCACATTCTGAGTTACTGGAGATTAAGATTTCAACAGACCTTTTTTGGGGGGTGGGGGGGGGAGGGATACAATTAAACATATAATAGATGCCTAAATGAGTAAGAAAAAATAATGTATTAATTCTCCTTGACAAATTGAGCCACCCAGGTACCCCAAATTTGGCAATAGAGAATTATTTTTTTTATTCAAAGCTCTATTATCTTTTCTTTTGGGTAACTGTCACCCCAAGTATGTAAAATTTAGTGCTTCTGTTAAACTGAATCTTCAGTGATCTTTTTGGTGTTATTCATATCAAAAAACTGGTTTTACCTGGCACTAGGTTTTACCTTTGAGTAGAAGAGAGTCATTTTCCCCCTGAGTAGACTAGGAGAGGGTAAGAACACTATGAAAACACTCCTTAAAAATGACATAGATGCGGGGTACCTGAGGAGCTCAGCTGGTTAAGCATCCAACTCCCGATTTCAGCTCAGATCAAGGTCTTGTGGTTCAGGAGTTCGAGACCCACATGGGGCTCTCAGCTGACAGCATGGAGCCTGCTTGGGATTCTTTCTCTGCCTCTCTGCTTCTTTTCTCTCTCTGTCCATCTTGTTCGCTCTCCTCTCTCGCTCCCTCTCTCCCTCTCTCCCTCTGTCTCGCTCCCTCTCTCCCTCTGTCTCGCTCCCTCTCTCCCTCTGTCTCGCTCCCTCTCTCCCTCTGTCTCGCTCCCTCTCTCCCTCTGTCTCGCTCCCTCGCTCTCTGTCTCGCTCCCTCGCTCTCTGTCTCGCTCCCTCGCTCCCTCGCTCTCTGTCTCACCCTCTCGCTCCCTCGCTCTCTGTCTCACCCTCTCGCTCCCTCGCTCTCTGTCTCACCCTCTCTGTCTCACCCTCTCTGTCTCACCCTCTCTGTCTCACCCTCTCTGTCTCACCCTCTCTGTCTCACCCTCTCTGTCTCACCCTCTCTGTCTCACCCTCTCGCTCCCTCACTGTCTCACCCTCTCGCTCCCTCACTGTCTCACCCTCTCGCTCCCTCCCTCTCTCTGTCGCACCCTCTTGCTCCCTCCCTCTCTCTCTCACCCTCTGGCTCGCTCCCTCTCTGTCTCACCCTCTCAATCCCTCTCCCTCTCACCCTCTCGATCCCTCTCCCTCTGTCTCACCCTCTTGCTCCCTCTCCCTCTGTCTCACCCTCTCGCTCCCTCTCGCTCTGTCTCCCTCCCTCGCTCCCTCTCGCTCGCTCTCTGTCTCGCTCTCTGTCTCGCTCTCGCCCTCTCTCTCTCTCCCTCTCTCTCTCTCTCCCTCTCTCTCTCCCTCCCTCTCTCTCTCCCTCCCTCTCTCTCTCCCTCCCTCTCTCTCTCCCTCCCTCTCTCTCTCCCTCTCTCTCTCTCCCTCTCTCTCTCTCCCTCTCTCTCTCTCCCTCTCTCTCTCTCTCCCTCTCTCTCTCTCTCCCTCTGGCTCCCTCTCCCTCTCCCTCCCTCTCTCTCTCCCTCTGGCTCCCTCTCTCTCTCCCTCCCTCTCTCTCTCTCCCTCTCCCTCCCTCTCTCTCTCTCCCTCTGGCTCCCTCTCTCTCTCTCCCTCTGGCTCCCTCTCTCTCTCTCCCTCTGGCTCCCTCTCTCTCTCTCCCTCTGGCTCCCTCTCTCTCTCTCCCTCTGGCTCCCTCTCTCTCTCTCCCTCTGGCTCCCTCTCTCTCTCTCCCTCTGGCTCCCTCTCTCTCTCTCCCTCTGGCTCCCTCTCTCTCTCTCCCTCTGGCTCCCTCTCTCTCTCTCCCTCTGGCTCCCTCTCTCTCTCTCCCTCTGGCTCCCTCTCTCTCTCTCCCTCTGGCTCCCTCTCTCTCTCTCCCTCTGGCTCCCTCTCTCTCTCCCTCTGGCTCCCTCTCTCTCTCCCTCTGGCTCTCTCTCTCTCTCTCTCTCTCTCTCTCTCTCTCCCCCTCTCACTACCCCCTCCATCTGTCTCTGTCTTGCTCTCTCACTTGCCCCTCCATCTCTCCGTGTCTCCCTCTCCCCCCACCTCAGTGTCTCCCTTGCTGTCACCCATCTCTCCGTGTCTCCCTGTCTCCATCTCTCTCTGTCTCGCTCTGTCTCTCTCAAAATAAATACACTTAAAAAGATGATAGACACATGCCTCTGCCTAATGGGGATGAGAAGGCCATACAGCTGGAGGAGACACACAGGCCATGGCAGAAAGGAGGAATCAGTCTGAATTTATAAAAATGAAAGGCATAAACATGCTTGTTTCAAACTCTAGCTTTTCAGGAGTAGGTATCATTTACACATTTTACTGTCTTCATTCCTTTTGATGCTTAATATTTTTAGTCTTCATTAATCCAGAAAAATAAAGCATTAAACTGAGTAAAATGTATGCAAAATTGATAGTATAAAAAGGAAAAAGTAAAGGCCTAGTAGACCACAGCACAGTTACTGAGAAAAATTGCAAAAATTGGGATTCAACTGAAGTACCCTTCCAATATAGGACTATGTTCATGCTATTGCCAAAAAAAGAACCTAAGCTTGCCAGAAAGGACGTTTATTAGGACCCTACAGTGTACTGCAAGATCTGGGGTGAATATAGATCAGATTTCGCATCCCAAATTTAGAAGTTCACATGCCGGCAATCAGACATGTCTAAAGACAATTAAGCACACTGTAGTTGTGAGAAATTCTCGATAGATGAAAAACCTGTTGTTGCTTTAAATACTGACATAATCGTTATCACAGATCCAGTAATAAATAACCAGTAAAAAGTGTCTCAAACTAAATAATGTATGATCTGCAGATGCTAGGCTTCAACAATACAATTCTTTTATCTTATTGGAGAACTAAAGCTCATTCCAACTACAAAAACAAAAATGGCCTTTGGAGCATAAAAAGGTTTTTCCGATGGTCACAGTCATTTTGGTGTTAGCCTTGTATGTACCACGCAGTCCTCTAAGGATATTGCTTACATTGCCAATTTAGGGCTTCTTTAATGCCTTCTACTGTAACTGTATGAATTTACACTTTAAAGTTGCTTATCAAAGTATTTCCTTTTGACCACTTTACATTATTGTTCTCTAGTTATCACACTGACAGATATCTAGAGATTGTTATAGTTATCGTGAAAATATCTAAGTCCAAAGATTTATCTTTTGCAATATAATAATGGAAATTTGCTCCAGGTCTTGAGGAGGGAAAGAAAGGGGGGAAAAAAAGCACTATATAAAGTTGTTCAACATATTAATGTTATAATATGTGGAAAAAGTCACATTGTGACCCAATCTGTCAGAGTCTCATTGGTTTCCAGATTGCAGCAAGATTGATTTTTTAGTGCTTTATATAGCCTCATCTTTCCTTACTTATTGCCATATGTTTTCTACCTCCTCACTTTTAATCAGTCTCACAACACTGTCTAAACAATCAAAATTTAAATTGTTTCATAACTATTCAAGCATAGAGCTTTTTATGCTCCCTAACTATGAAATTCTCTGTGATTATTTCTAGTAAGGACACGTGCCTTTCCTTTGAAAAAATAACTTCCTGTAAGTTATGCTTTTGATTTTTTTCATCTAAATTAAATTGATGTATTTTGATAGTTGGCACATATTGATTTGCTATCAAATTATATCTCTATGATGTGCAACACTTTATATAAACTGTTTCTTATAAACTGATATACAAGCATCACTCTACTTTGCAGTTTATTTTATGAGACTACTAAATAAATCACTACAAAAGGAGAATATTTTTAAAGCAAAAAAACCTAGTTTAAAAAAGCCCAGCAGAGACATATGGAAGAGAACAGGGAAATAAACAGACAAAATAATCTCAACTGATTCTTTCTATGTTCTGAAGTAGGTATATGGAAATATTGCTAGAATATAAGCAACACAACAGTTGGTCAAACAATTTCAGAATTCTTTTGACTCTATCTATAGTACTCTTTGTCACTGAGTACTCATCTCAACATCCCTTT
Organism: Prionailurus bengalensis; assembly: GCF_016509475.1. NCBI lineage: Eukaryota > Metazoa > Chordata > Mammalia > Carnivora > Felidae > Prionailurus > Prionailurus bengalensis. Next base: position 38,570,123 of record NC_057343.1, read on the forward strand.
ATGTGTATGTAGAATACAATATAATATAGAATATGGGGTACATGGATATATATGCCCTTAATGTACCAGGTCTCACAGGTTCCTAGAACAATTAGTGTGAGCATTTAAGAACATTGCATCTTAGAGACAGGCTTTAGTGATGAAAGGGTAAAGCTGTGTCCCAATATGAGGATATAGTTAAAGGATACAGTTTTGTAACTGATAGAAGTGACCAAAAAGTGAGCAGGGTGTTCATTACAAGGGGCTCTGGATCAGTCCTGGAAAGTTTCTCAAGGCAGAAAGCTTGGGCAATGATCTAGCTCACCTCATTGTTTACTGTTTCTAAGAATCCCTGACTTCCATTGTTTCATGTCTAGGATCTCGAAAACTAATGTTTAAATGGATTGTTCTTATTCCTCCTTCTTGATAGATTCAGTTGGGAATAAATGCTAGCCCTGCTTTCCATCTTGGTTGGATGCAGAAATTATTTGTTCTATATATTAATGGCATTTAAAAAAACAAGGTCCAATGAGCTCAAAGTTATAATCTCACCTACTTTATGCAGAGAATGAATTAGACTAATAATACACTTTAATTTTCAGACTATCTTGAAATGCTTAATGAAGAGTATAGTTACATATTTACTTAATAGCACATTTTTCATCAGTATTGAAATGTTTTCTTAATTCTTATTCCTGCATTTTTAATACATATTTCTTCAAGTGCTTATCTCTTCTTGAAGTTTCACTTTCTTTCCAACCACACTGATGATTTGTTATGCCATTTTATCAGCCTTCTGAAAGTTGAAGAGAAATGGAGATATTACCATCACTTACTCAAATGTCAAAAATTAAGCCAATTAAAGGAAAAAAGAATTCAGTGCTTAAAAAGGGACAAGGACATTCATTATTCTGAGAGTTTCTTTGACTATTTTGATTTGTCACATTAAGCTATGTAGGAATATCTAGATGGCTTATAATTTTCAGAACAGTTCCACATTATCTCAAAAAAGTTATTTTTAATCTACAGCTGTGAATCTCCCTATAAGGAAAAGGCCTATTTTAGGATGTGGCAATATTGGGAAAGACAATCAAAATTTGCTTTATATACTGTTTAAATTTATGCATAGTAAACATTCTTTTTTTAGGACTTCAAAATATTCAAAAATCAACATCCAAATACCTTTACTTGGCAGGTTGTATACTTAGTCATAAAATCATGGCATTTAAGAGCTATTGAACACCACCAAAATGATCTGGCCCAGTAATTTTTACCTATAGATAAGGAATCTATGGCCCAAAGATCATCAGACTCAAGGTCACAGAGGTAATTAGAAACAAAATCATTCATTCAACCAAACATTCACTGAGAAAGGAAGTGGCTTGACAGAGCCGAAAATAATCTCTGCCACTAATAAGGATCTTAAGCTCGTATTCTGGTGAAGGCAACAAAACGTGTATATGGATGAATCATAGGGTGCTCTGAGAGTTTATACACTGGATGGGGAAGGTCAATGTTCTGGCTTTCCCAGAATGGAGATACAGAGGCCAAATGTTGAAGATGACCAAGTTTAACCAGGACAGGAGAGGAGAAAAGAGTGACCCAGGAAAGAAAATGGTGTGGATACAAGCCATAGGTTTAGAAAGAGAATGCCCCTTTAAAAACTGCATACAATTTAATAATATTTGTTAAGAGATGAGTCAGCTGAGTGATAGTGTGAGAGGAGTCTTGATAATTAGGCCATGAAAGGACTTTAGATGTATTTTTTCCTAAAAGGATATAGTCATTGAAGCAATTTTTGCCAATATTAGTAGTACAATAAGCAATAGAACATCTCAAAGTCAATTCTGAATTCATACCCTAAAAATAAATATTTTGCCCAGGTTTATATACATTAAATATACTACCCTTGGTGTAAAGTCTTCAAAATTATCCTCTAACAGAACATTCTTTTATTATGTGAATACCTACCAATTGCACTAAATCAGAGGAAATATTAAAATAGGAGACAAGAGATATGAGTGGCAGACTCTACTAGTCACCCTTGTTCATAATCCCAACATCTAAAACATGGGGGTATACACACACAGGCAATATTTTCCAAGTCATTGGAACTAAACAATTCATGATCAACTTTAATTAAATATACCTATTTATCCACTTTAAAAACCCATAGCATGTATGTGGCCATGTTCTTCAGAACAATTTGATCATATTTTTACATTAGGAAACAGTTTAATTTTTCATATGTAGAAATGGAGATTTAGTGATTTTTCTCAGCAACTGTTACTTAACCATAGTAGAAATGCAATACCAGGCTCTGAAATACTGAACAAAAGATGTACATTCAACTAACTAAACTTTAGTAACTTTTTGTGACTAGTTGACATACAGTACTCTAGTTTCAAGTGTACAACATAGTGATTCCAGAAGTTTCTATGTTATGCGTGCTCACACCAAGTGTAGCTTCCATGTGTCACCATATAATACCATCACAGGATCACTGAATAGATTCCTCATGTTGTGCATGCCTTTATTCCCATGACTTATTCATTCCATCTGGAAGCCTGTATCTCCCACTCTTCTTCCTCCATTTTCCCACATCTGGAAACCTGCATCTCCCACCCCTCTTCTTCCATTTTCCCATCTTCCCCTGTTTCCAAAGAAGTGATACTGATGGCCAACACACACATGAAAAGATGCTCAACGTCACTTATCATTAGGGAAATGGAAGTCCAAACCACCATGAGTTATCACCTCACACCTGTCAGAATGGCTAAAATAAAAAAAAAAAAACACACACACACAAGAAATAGCAAGTGTTGGTGAGATTGTAGAGGAAAATGGAACTCTGGTGCACGGTCATTGGGAATGTAAATTGGTGCAGCCACTGTAGAAAACAGTATAGAGTTTCCTCAAAAGATTCAAATTGAAATACCATGTTTAGTCTAGTAATTCCACCACTGTGTATTTACCCAAAGAAAACAGAAACACTAATTCTAAAAGATCTATGTACCCTATGTTTCTTGCAGCATTAGTTACAATAGCCAAGATATGGAAGTAACCTAAGTGCCCACAGATAGATCAAATAATAAGGAATTTGTGGTACACACACACACACACACACACACACACACACACAGATATTACACAGCCACAAATAAGGATACAATTGTTCCATTTGCAACAACATGTATACACCTAGAGGGTATTATGCTGAGTTAAAGGAGTCAGAAGACAAATACCATAGGATTTCACTCACATGTGGAATCTAAAAAAAAACTGAAGAAACAAACACAAAACAGAATCAGACCTATAAACAGAACAGACTGATGGTTGCCAGAGGGAATTTAACATTGTTTTTTTTATATTTCTATTAGCAGTGCTTATTTGAAGTTTTAATTAATCAGAGTTTTTCAATGCCCATCACTTAAACATTCTCTACACCCAACATGAGGTGCAGATTCACAACTCCAAGATCAAGTGTGGCATCCTCTACCAACTGAACCAGCTGGGCACCCCTAGATGGAACCATTAAATTTTTTTTTAGTATTTATCTTTGAGACACACACACACACACACACACACACACACACACACACAGAGTGTGAGTGGAGGAGGGGCAGAGAGAAAGGGCGGCACAGAATCTGAATCAGGCTCCAGACTCCGAGCTATCAACTCAATAAAAGAGCCATCAGTTATTCTGCCAATGATACTACCCTAAATACACTAATAGTGTAATTCTTACTGATAGAACAATACTATGAGGGAAAGAAGAGATCAAGACTCGTTTTAATAGAAAGCTAATAAAGCAAAAACCCTGAGGCAACAAGTGAGGAAGGCAGGTCTGTATGTGCTGACAGAAACAAGGCTGGATTTATTTTCCCTAGAGAGTTGGTGAAGCTTAGCCCACATAAGGAGCAGTGTGGCTAATAAGGAGAGACTGGCTGAGAGGGAGCAGGGAAGGCAGGAAATGGTGGTCTCACAGATAATCAGTTTCATGGGGAGGAATTCATGGCGTATGCTCTAGTGCCTTTGCAGTCTGCTGGAATCATGACCAAGTACTCCCTCTACCACCACCTGGAAAGAAAATGTACTAGAGACAGAGCTATTATATCAAATAGAGGATGTGCAGTTCAATCTGCATACAGGATCAACAATTTTTTAAATATATGTCCCAAATATCAAATGGGATATATTTTTATTTTTTAAAAAAATCCACGGTGTTTGATTCATCTTTAAATGACATACTACATTCTTATTGCCAAAATCTTGACCATCATACATGTTCTCACAGTACCCAGAGGACAAGTCAAGGCAAGCTCAAAATTCTGTTGTGGAATAAAGACAAAAAATAGTCCACTCATCTCTTCTTGGGGCTCAACTGAGCATTTAGAGCCCCCATAACTGTGACAAGAGGAAGGGGTTGAGTACTCCTGCTACAACTGTATAATTTTCCCTAATACATTGCAAAGGGGTAAAAAGTATTTTCCTCATTTCCATTAAAACTATCTCAAGTTGAGATATAAAACTTCATCTGACTCTCTTGGGGAAGAGGGAGCAGTTAACATTTTCTAAACTCAAGTCAATGTCTCACATTCAGAAATTTGCTTTAGTTGATTTACATTCTCCCTATCATTTTTCTAGAAGTGAAATAAGAACTTCTTCAGATCCTTATCTATATGGAATTTTTTTTTTTTTTTAGTAGGCTCCACACTAGGCTCTGTCCAGTGCTAGGCTTGAACTCACCACCCTCAGATCAAGACCCTGTTCTTGGTCTTAATGCCTTTGGGTGTAGATGCAGCTGTTTATTTTAAATTATTAATACTTCCACTCAAAAGTACTGAATTCCAATCTCACTTAACTGTTAAAAAATTCTGTTTCACTCTAAGTTCTCCTCAAAGCACCCAAATGTATTGATTTGAGGAGTATTTGGAAGGTTTTCCTTATTTAAAAAAAAAACATGTGTATCAGTGTATTTCTGAGATTTGGGGGGCTCCAAATTTATATACTTTTCATAGCATAGCAATAAATGTAATTTCAAGCTATTAAAAATTGGGGGGACATGCATAGTAGTGATTGACAAAATGCCATGTGGTTCTATAGAAAAAGTACATGATTCTTACACATCAAGTCGATTAGAGCTAATTCTCTGTGGAAAAAATTGTTCAGATTATCTCTTGAAAAAAATCTAGTCATTCACCACTGACATAGATCTGCTTCCATTAATGACTATTCTGGCTATGATGAGGAACAACATGCTTTCATCTGAGAAAATTATAAGGGCAACTGCTGTGGGTTTAAATTCATCATAGGCTTCCTGGAGGCATAGCAATTAGAAATGGAAAAGGACTGTTTGGTCATCTCCCCCATCTTTCCATCTAGGCAGGCTTTTATCCTTGAGTAAATTCTCTAGGGCTTTGTCTAATCTACTTTTACATAACTCAAATGGAAAACTTGGAAGACTTTACCATAGTCTAAAAGATCTTGCTGCTGGGAATTATTATAATGATAATAAGCATACTTTTGCTCTGCTTAATTCCCTACTACTTTTCTCTCTGCCTCCTGGGAACAACCTTGAGCAATTCCACACATGTTCCCCTCCCCCTTGGTGGGCCACCGTTCAAATAATCACAAGTGTTGATTAAATGTGTTAGGTTGAGCGTGATCAAGTTTGGAAAAAATGATTTGGATATCTTTTAGCAACTCTAGGTCTGCCAATCCTTCTAGCATCTTTGAAATTAATGAGAAACCTAACGGAGGAAGATGAACCTCTAGTAAAATAAAGAATTAATAATCATCATTACAAGAGCTCTTTTGAACGTTTGAGGTTTTCATCCAGGCAAATGTTAGTGATTTGTTAAAGATATGAAAAAATATGAAATATGTCAAGAATATCTTCAGAAGCATCTCTGTTTCCATTTATGCAATTAGCTGCTCTAGCTTCCCAGGACTCTTGCTATTTATTTACTGCCAGCTGCTTTTCCAAAGTGATTTTTGTCCAAAACCTCTCTCTTCCCAACGAAAACGTCCTCCGTCTATAATAAACAACCCACTTAATAGCTGCTTTGTGGGTTGCAGCAATATGTTCAGACCAAATTGATATTGAATGACAATACCAATCTTCTAAGAAACATTTACATTTGAATATAATCATGACATTTTTAATTCCATTAAACAATAATCTAAGAAATCTAGGCACGACAGAATTCCTAGAATTAGTATTAGTATCACTAAAATGAAAATTCTTTGAGGAGATTTTTGTTTCTCTAATACAGTCCTAGTTCCTAGATTCTTGCATTTAAGTTCAATGGATAAAAAGCTTTTCTTTCAATAATTCAAATCACCATGGGTAGGGCAACTGAAGACAATACCACTTACTGCTTTACATTAGATCATTGATTGAAGAATTTTTCTTGAGTCAACATAATTATCTGCTCATTATTCACACATTAATGTTTCAGTATGGAATCAGGCTTTATTGTGAGAAGGGAGTAGCTATGAAAATCCAACAGAGGTGCAAGGCGAAGAATTTCCTGTTAATATGTGTTATATAGTCTTAATATTACAATTGAGAATTAGAAGAAAATAGAGAATCTCTAGAGAAATATCTTGGTCTGCTTAAAAGGTAATGCACATTTCTAAGTGATCTGACTTGTTAGTATGTAATTGTGTATAGTAACCTGTTATCACACTATGTATTTCTGTGGTTTTTGGTTGTATGGTTTTCTCTTCCATTTCTTATTTTGGTTTTCGAGTCTTCTTTTTTCCATAGTTAATGTTGTTAAAGCATTGCCAATTTTTTTTTAACTGGTCATTACTTTAAATGTTAGGCTATTGTTTATTCTGGTCTAATTTTTTTGTTGTTGTTATTTCCTTCCTCTGCTAAATTTCAGCTAAGTTTCTTTTTTCTAGTTCCTTGTGACGTAGTGTTGTTTTTGAGGTGTTTTTTGTAATACAAGCATAACAGCATAAATTTTGCTATGGGATGTAGCAAAAGCAGAGGTCATAGGTTTGGGGATATTATGTTTTGTTTTCAGATATACTTTGATTTGCTGTTTGATTTCTTATTTGGTCCATTGCTTGTGCAGTAGTGTGTTCTTAAATATTTACATATTAAATATTTAATATTTACATTGTAGATTCAAGCTTTGTTTTATTATTTATCTGTAGTTTTATGCCATTATGGTTGGAAAATATACCTGGTAGCTTTTTAGTCTTCTTAAATTTATAACATTTGTTAGGTCTCTTTTTACGTGATTTAACCAGGGGATTCTTCAGTGTGCTCTTGAAGAAAATGTGTATTCTATTTTTCTTGGACGGAATGTTTTATACGTAACTTTTAGAACCATGTATTTTGGAGGCACCTGGCTGTCTCAGTTGGAAGAACATCGGACTCATGATCTCAGAGACATGAATTTGAGCTCGACATTGAGTACAGAGATTATTAAAAAAAAAATAGATTTAAAATTTCAAAGAAAGACCATGTATTCTGAAGTAGACTTCAAATAAAAAATGTCCTTGTTGGAAATAACAGAGTACTCATTTAAAATAAAGCACATCAGAGGGGAGGTAGGCTGGGAAATTGGGTGAAATAGGTGAAGGGGATTAAGAGTACATTGATCATGATGAGCACTGAGTAATGATGTGCAGAATTGTTGAATCACTATATTGTACACCTGAAACTAATAGAACACTGTATGTTAACCATAATGGAATTAAAATTAAAAAACTTAAGAGCTAATATACAATGTAAAGTGAGAATTTTCTAATTAAATTTATTCAATGGCAAAGTAGATCTTAACAGAGAAGTCATCAACTCATTGACATCATGGTTCAGTGTTTTTTTTTTTTAATATTTATTTTGGGGCGCCTGGGTGGCGCAGTCGGTTAAGCGTCCGACTTCAGCCAGGTCACGATCTCGCAGTCCGTGGATTCGAGCCCCGCATCAGGCTCTGGGCTAATGGCTCGGAGCCTGGAGCCTGTTTCCGATTCTGTGTCTCCCTCTCTCTCTGCCCCTCCCCCGTTCATGCTCTGTCTCTCTCTGTCCCAAAAATAAATAAACGTTGAAAAAAAATTTAATATTTATTTTGAGAGAGACAGACAGAGAGAGCACGTGAGGGGGGGGGGGGAGGAGGAAAAAGAGAGAAGAGAAAGAGATTCCCAAGCAGATCCTGGGTTCGACCCCATGAACCAGGAAGGAGATCATGACCGGAACTGAAATCAAAAGTCTGACACTTAACCACTGAGCCACCCACATGCCCCAACATGGTTCAGCTTTCCATCTTAACCAAAAGAAGCTTATGAAACACAATGTTATTAGCTGACTAAAGAGGGGATTTTCTAGGCCTGTGCTAGGTACTCAAAGTAAGTTAACGATTATGCTCTCTTGAGGCAAGAGCTTTAAAAAGAGAACTGGTGAGTGTCAAAAGTGACAAACAGAAATTGAACTTTATATCACATTACATTTTTTCTTAAGAAAAAAGAACTACATTCAAAGCAATCTTATGTGTTCTGCTGTATTTGAGAAATTAAATGTAAAATAGCACATGGATTTTCACTCATTTTATTTACAAAGAGACACGTTCAAAGAAAGCAGGACATTCAAAATAAACATTCATTTTAGCAGTCATAGAGTTTTATAGCTATTGTCAAAATCATAAGACTTAAAATGGGAAGCTGTTTTATGTTCAAAGTATAGCTACGTTTGATCAATTAGGATTTATAGAGATGGAAATCAGTTTCTTTTATTTCTGCCACTAAGAAAAATGTGCATGAATTTTTATAATAGAATCTGTCAGTTGTCCTAAGTGCTGACCATCTCACTTAGACTGTTGAGAGCAGGATGGGGAAATTTTCCTGTCAAAGCATTCATAGTGATAGGGTAGGATTGGAAGACTATTACTAATGTCATGGGCAATGATTAAAAAAAGCTCCAGGTTTAATCCCTTCTGGCTTTATTGAAAGAACTACCAAAGTGACATAGTGTCTTAACCCACAGGCAGATTTATTAGGGTAGAAATCTCTCTTGCTTTGTATTTAATTAGCTTAGTCTGTGGAGGGAACCTGGTAGCAGGGAAATTTCTCACTCTGACACAAAACATTGAACAATGAACCATACTTCAAGCTAGTAAAAGAGAGGCAAGGACATTCTAATAAATTAAAGACTAAGGAGAAAATATGGCCATCAGATCATATCTTTAGAACAAGAACCTATCCCCATGTCTTTATCACTTAATTCAAAAGCTTCTGTTTGCCTGATTTGGCTTGGCACACTAAGTGGGAAAACAGGATAAATGGTAGCACATGGGATCATGGGATCCAACTTGTTACCAACTCAGTTATGAAAAATTGACCATAGTTTAATTGGGACATGTCATTACTGAATTACAACACCAGCAATAAAACAAAACTGAATTTTATGTATCAAAAAGATATAAAAATTTGATTAATAAAGAAAAATAAATGAGGCGACCATGCAGATTCTTCTTTGGTTCATCAAGAAAATTAATAAGTTTTAGTCAATTAATCAAGATCCTAAGTCAGGAGACTTTGTTCAATACATACCAGGAAAAAATATATAAGGTTAAATGTGATCATCTGTAATATTGAAAAAGATAGATTTAATAGATTTTTTTATCATGTTATCTCAGAAACTTCTTGTCTTCTCAGTGTACTTGTGGAAGAATTCACCTTTTGAATCACTAGCAAATGTAAGTATTTTAAGCATTTGGGAAGCAATAAACTCCAAACACCAAAAAAACAATAAACAAAAAAAAAACAAAGTGAAAGAAAAACCCTGAACAGTAATACTACTCAGAATCCATCTAAGAGATACAAGATTTAAAAAGTCACCACATATTGAGCAAAATTGAAGAAGACATAAAAAAGTGGATAGATTCAAGGCAATTTCAGTTAAAATCTCAGCAGAATTTATGCAATGGACAAGCTCTATTTTTCTAGCTTTAAGCGCCAGAGAAAAAACAGCCAAGAAAATTAGAACTTATTTTTAGGAATTTTTAGTACAATGTATCATCATAAATTCATAATTAAGAGGGTCTGCTATTGCATCAAGAGTAACAAACCAATGAAACAAAACCAGGAGGGAATAAAGGAAAAATCTTTGAACACCTTTATCAAAACCCAAACAATTCATGGAAATCAATGCAGGTGGATTAAAGATCTTAGGATGAAAAAAGTTTCTAAAGGATAACAGAGAAAATCTTCATAGAATGAGATTGGTGAACATTTTTTTTTTCAAATAGGCAAACGAAAAAACAAAAACCAAAACAAACAAACAAACAAAAACAACCCTAAGTTGGGCCATGTTTATATTAAGGATTCCTTTTTCAAAAAGCGATATCATTAGGGTATCCTAAAGGCAAATTAGAGAATGTCTTATACAACAGAGATCGTTAGATATAAGTGTTATGAAAATAAACACTACAATAAGATGGCAATATATGCCAAATCACTAAACTTAAAGACAGAAAATGCTAAGTGCTGGCAAGGTCATGGAGTAACTGAAAACTAATACTCTGCTAGGGAAAAGCTGTTTGTAGTATCTACTATGAGCAGAACATTTGCAAATCTTACAAAGAAGCATTTCTATTCCTGAGTAAATGACATAAATCTCTGTATTTGTATAACAACAACAAAGAAACCTTGATGAGAAAATTCAAAGCAGAACTATTTGTAACAGCCCCAACTACCCAGTAACAGTAGAATAAACACTACCATTTCTCCACCAGTAGAATGGAGACTTCACAAATATTAACAAAACATTCCTGCCTGCCACAATCCGGATGAATCTTACAAACAGAGCATTAAGCAAAATAATCCAGACAGAAAAGATTACCTACTTAGAATCCATTTACATAATGAACAAAATCAGACCCAAAAAACAATTTCGAAGGAATGAGCTAGGACTTACCTTTAGGTAAAGGAGGCAGCTACTGCTTTAAGAGGTCTTCTCAGAACCAGGATGGCTCTGGGTTCTGATAACATCCCCCTTCCCAGCCGTAATATTTACATGGAAGAAAAAAGTTTACCTACCTTTAAGGTGGTATACAGGAGGGAAAACACCATGCCATGAAGAACAAACACCATACCAGTCACTCATCGCTCGGGATACGTATAATGAAAGAAACAAGCCTTAGCAAGGTCAGATGAGCTCAGCTTGGAGAATCTCTCAGATCTGAGGTTCCTTTTTTAGTGGTCATTATCTGGCTCACATGTACTCAATCAATCTGTTATTACTAAGCCATCTCAGCTGCCAGTACAGATGCTTGGTTTGGTAGATCAGCTTGGAGTTGGTCATAAACTCTCAACAATTAGACTTTAATAATTCAAGGAGGATTCGGCCAAAGGTCAAAGTCTTAGACTTCCCTGAGGCTAGAGAAAAGGCCATCTATTTGTCTGTCTTTTCCATTTATACTTTAGTTTTAAAAAATTACTTAGGGGCACCTGGGTGGCTCAGTCGGTTAAGCGTCTGGCTTCGGCTCAAGTCATGGTCTTGTAGTTCGTGGGTTGGAGCCCCACGTCAGGCTTGGTGCTGACAGCTCAGAGCCTGGAGCCTGCTTCAGATTCCGTCTCCCTCTCTCTGCACCCCCCCAACAATAAATAAATGTTAAAAAATAATTAAATGAAAACATTTTATGCTACATGTTACTTAAAAATTACTAATTCTTTTCTTAAAATGGTTTTACTTATTTTGGAAATCAATAGTCCCAACTCTAAACAACTAAACTGATTCTTTTTGTTGCATAATTCAGATTACCATTAAGGATATGCAATTTTTATTGGCTATAAGCTAGTAATAAAATATTTTATTTTGAAATAGAACAGTATTGTAATATTTGGTCTGAAAAATTTTTTTCTATCAACTTTCTTTGATAAGCTGTATGTAACATATTTTTTTAAATTTTTTTAACGTTTATTTTTTTTTGAGACAGAGAGAGACAGAGCATGAACGGGGGAGGGTCAGAGAGAGGGAGACACAGAATCTGAAACAGGCTCCAGGCTCTGAGCTGTCAGCACAGAGTCCGACGCGGGGCTCGAACTCACGGACCGTGAGATCATGACCTGAGCCGAAGTCGGCCGCTTAACCGACCGAGCCACCCAGGCGCCCCTGTATGTAACATATTTAAGAGGCTACAGTTACTGAGATGTGTATATAGTGTAACATTCTTTAATGTATAACCATTTTATAAAGTATCTAATTGGATTGGTTAGAAAATTCTTACTTTAAATATACTTTTTAAAACAACATACTTTGCAATTGTCTACAGAAAATTCACACATTTTTAAACTAAATACCTAGCTGTACACTGCCATAAAATATATATTTTTTTAATAATAGGAAACCCTCAATATTCATTGAGAGTTGTTTATTTTGCATCCCACAGACCTGGAAAGTTCCTTCTTTGTCTCTGGCCTTCTTCCCTAGGCTTAATTGATTTAGCACTTACCACTAAGTTGTCCAGGTGAATGACATTATATTCCAGATGCTTCTTCTCTATACCAGTTAGTTTGTTAACTATTGTTCTGGCTTCCCTTCTGTTTAGTACCTTCTTGCATTTACAGAAGTACCACGTTTTCATAATAAATTATATAATGACTCTATACTTTGTCTCTCTTTCTTTTTCCAAGTGTCTGTCATGTTTTACTTGTCTGATGTTACTATACAGCAAATGCTGTGGGAAGGAGGAGAAAGTAGGTGTGAGAAGGGAAAGCAAGAAATTTGGAGAAGGGAGAGATGTCAAAGCATGTTCATATATTAAAATAAAATTTATTCTCATAAAGAAAATAGCCACAGGAGAATCAGCAATATTTATCTTTGTTTTGTTTTTTTTTTGGTTATGATAGGTCAATATAATTTTGTTCATTTATTTTATATATATTTCTCATTTCTTTCAAATATTATCTTTGAAGATGTATCATATACCTAATGCTTTTTTATTTTTATATTTTTTGGGGTTTTGTTTTTTCTTTTTTTTAAATATAACTCACTGTCAAATTGGCTGACATAGAGTCTGTACAGTGTGCTCTTGGTTTGGGGGGTACATTCCTGTGATGCATCACTTGCATACAACACCCAGTGCTCATACCAACAAGCACCCTCCTCAATGCCCACCACCCATTTTCCCCTCTCCCCCAGCCCCCTCAACCCTCAGTTTGTTCTCTGTATTGAAGAGTCTCTTATGGTTTGCCTCCTTCCCTCTCTGTTTGTAACTATTTTTTCCCCTTCCCTTCCCCCATGGTCTTCTATTAAGTTTCTCAAGTTCCACATATGAGTGAAACATGTATTTTTTTAAGTATATTTATTTATTTTGGTGGGGGGGGGCAGAGAGGGAGAGAGAATCCCATCAGCACAGAGCCCAATATGGGACTCCAACCCACGAACCACGAGATCATGAGCAGAAGTGGGACACATAACTGAGCCACCCAGGTGCCCCCTCTAATGTTTTTCTAAAAATACACTTACTTTGGGGCACCTGGGTGGCTCAGTCAGTTAAGCGTCCTACTCTTGCTATCAGCTCAGGTCCTGATCTCACAGTTCGCGGGATCAAGCCCACATCAGACTCTGTACTGACTGAGGAGCCTGCTTGGGATTCTCTCTCTCCCTCTCTCTCTTTGCTCCTCCCCCACTCATGCTCTCTCTATCCCTCTCTCTATCCCTCTTAAATAAATAAACATTTTTAAAAATCACTAAAAAATAGATAAATTTACTTTTAGTTTAGAACTGTGTTTAAAATTGACATTAATTATTTCATGATAATTTTACAATATTAAAATTTCAAATCTGAGCATTTGGATACTGAATCTCTTTTATCTGATTCCCCTGCTAATACTTCTTTTTTCTTGCAAACTTTTCTTTCTTTCATACCTTAACTACCACAAGGTTAAGCTTACAGGGAAAGTTACAAGGCAGCAGATGGATGACTATGTAAAGTTGAAGGAGAGGCCATGGAATTCATTTAGTCCAGCATAATTTAATAATTTAATGAGCTTAACATAAAGATACAAATGTGAGCTTCAGCTTCACCTGTACTCTTTCTACTCTTGTCTGCCACACTCTTGAAAACACTTATTCAAACACATACCCTCCATTTGACTAAGAACTTATAGAAGTTTATTAAATAAAAGATAAGTGTAACAAGAGGTGAAGGTAATTGAATGAATTCACCATTAAATGGAAAAGCTAGAAGCAGGTCCATATACATACTGACTGAATTGCAGTGAAAAATCTAATTTTTAGTTCTCCATATTAATCCTGACACTGTTGTACCAGCATTAGGATTGGTAGAATTCTTCATATTAAATGATTCTCCCAATATCCCATCAGAAAACATTCTTCTTCAGTCCAGGTAAGGAAAGATAGATTAAGCAAACCACTTTTTCTTCTTTCTTCTTGGTATTACCACTTTAAGATAGGAAATATTTTATATTACTTACCTATTTCTTAAAATAATATTGCAATATTTTTCTTCTACATTTAACTTTTTAATTTTACTTTTATGAAAAATCAAGTCTACCAAATAAAAAAAAAACTGGATATACTTTATCTCTTATTTTTGATCATTTGAAGATCTGACATCGTATTTAGAAGGAATTATTTAGTAGGAATATCAAACCTTTGCCTTGAAAGTTCAAGCTCACTTTGATATGTGCATAGATCGAAAATATCCACAAAAATCAAATACTGCAAATGATTCATCTTGTTATGTTTAAATGAAGATGTGCATATACTTTAAACTGAAGCCTAAATAAAATATTCAGTGACCCCATCAACTTAAATTTTATAGGGCTTAAATAGTTGTTTGTAGAACAGGTAATAAAGTGAAAATGTAGGTAGAGAATGAATATAAAAATTAGCATGGTAAGTGTTGTATCTTCATTATATGTATTAAGATAAATCATATGGGAAAATAGTATTAGGAGGTAACAAAAGTATCAAAATGTATTAAAACTCCGTTTTTGTTCTGTGATTTTTGTATCAGTACTAGAAACAAATAAAATTACTTCAAAATCTTTAGAAACTTGAAATTTTCCCCACTAAATTTGACCTTCATGATAATGTGGATCTCATAGGTAAAATATTTAAACACATCTACATAGAAAACTCTAAAAGCAAATTTTCTTATTTTTTCCCTGTATCAATAATTTGTAAATGAAGCAAATTTATAAAAACAACATGATGATATTTTAAAAATTGACTAAAATAATCAACTTTTACTTATATTTTAATTGGACAAATGTAGACCAAAACTGTTTTTATCCTCTAAATTTATTGTGCTATATAACTTTCATTCTTATGATGCATGTAAGAATAGTCTAGTCAGATTTTTGTTATTTTTTTCATTTGTTAGATTTAGAATCATTAAAAAATCAGTTTAATTTTATATTCAAATATAAAATTATTTTCGATTATCATTTATTTTCAGAATTAATAGGTTCAAAAAATATTTTCAAATTCAAGTACTGAAAAAGAAACATATTTCCCTTAAATCTCAAATAGCTGGAAAATGTATCACTTTTATAAACTTTATCATTAATAACCTTTTTTAAAACTTATTCATCTATTTTTCATTTTCTTTATGATTTCTAAATTTTTCCCACTTAACTGTCATTAAAGAATGCTTCTAAAAATGTAATCTTTTCTGTCTTGTAGTGAATTGGTTAAATGTCTTAATACTTATAGAATTTTATTTAATATTATAAAAGCTGATGAAAGAGTCTCCATTGACAGGTTTAACTCCCCAACATAGTTATACTTAATAAATTAAAAAGATGAGGGGTGTCTGACTGGCTCATTCAGTTAAGTGTCCGACTCGATTTTGGCTCAGGTCATGAGCTCAGGGTTCATGGGATGGAGCCTCACATAGGACTGTGCTGACAGCACAGAGCCTGCATGGGATTCTCTCTCTCCTCTCTCTCTCTGCTCCTCCCCTGCTCCTTCTCTCTCTCTCCCTCTCGCTGTCTCAAAAATAAATAAATGATCTTTAAAAAAAAAAGATGAAATTGATTCTCAACATTAACCTTACACAAAAATAATCCTTAAGAATAACCAAGAGCAAAAAGATCACTTATACAAAAGTATTTGGGAACATGACCTTGCAGTTTTGCATTATTTCCCCAGTATCTATAATGGTGCCTGGCATGTAGTACAAGGTCAATAAATGTGGGGAAATAGGTTCTAATTACATAAATGGGTTAGAAAAAAGCTTAGGGCAGAAGCCGCCACCATGGGTAAAAGCACCTGAGGTTAGCTAGCGGGATATGGTAATGGGATCACAAGTAACTTGTTATATCACCTGCAGGAAATTGCTTGCCATCTGATGCCAATGGACCTTGATCACAAACTCCACCTGCCCCCCAAGACCCTTTGTTTTTTACACACACAAGTTAATGATGCTGTTTTCTCCACTTTCATGTGTGTAAGATCTTGTTTTCTTCACATTCACCAAGTGGGCCATATCTTGTGAGCTCAATACATATGGAGAAGAAACGCCTATTTGGGGCTCTTGTCTCCTCCCAGACAGCCTCTCTCATATTCATTTCCGCATCTGCTCTCTTGCCGGACAAGAGAGAACTCCAGACTCATGGTCTGTGACAAATAAATACGTTTAAATAAATTTTGTTTAACAGTCTCAAACCATTTTATCATTTTTACTTGATGGACTCTGTTAAATAATTTGGTAGACTATTTTAAAAGTTATAGTGCATTATCTTAGAGTGACACAGAGGATGTGGAGGAAATATTACTCAAAAGTCATATATTATTATCTAAAGATACTAGTTTAAAGCCAAATACAATAAGAAATTTCTCATTTGGGTTCAGTTCTTAGATCCATAGATATATTTTTA
Organism: Prionailurus bengalensis; assembly: GCF_016509475.1. Lineage (NCBI taxonomy): Eukaryota > Metazoa > Chordata > Mammalia > Carnivora > Felidae > Prionailurus > Prionailurus bengalensis. The sequence goes on from NC_057343.1 coordinate 38,586,971, forward strand.
CTCTATTGGCTTTTATGTCCAAAAAGAATAAAAGTTTAAAGAAGTCCTAAAAATGCCTGGTAACCTCAGATGTTATGCAAATGTATGAGTCATTTTGCTAAGGTTTGTAAAAATAGCTACCATTTAATAAACATTCTGCACCAAGCAATATATAAGTACTTATTGATGTATTTTCCTACATTACCCTCACAATAATATTTTGAGTAATATAGTGTTAATTCTATTTTATAGATCAACAAATTGAGGAAGAGATTTACTTTCTCAAGGTGTCATAGCTAGTAATATCAGGAATATCATATATACAAAGTATTTAGCTCCAAATTTCATGCTCTTAATCATTTTGGCAAATTCCCTACTTTCATCATCTTTGATGGCTGCTGGACACAAAAATATAACATAATCCTCAGGCCAATGTTACCTTCTTATCATCTTCTATCTTGGTGCTGTCTATTAATAAAATGCATGTTTTTTTATAATGTGACTAAGTGGATTTCTTTTAGTGGAAAAATACTTTCTCTGTTTTCTCCTATTTCTCATATTTATGCTACTTATTTAACTGCTTCTGCTTTTCTTTTCCATTTGAGATATTTGTACTTTCCTTTTCCCTTTCTTTTTTCTTTTCCTTTTTGTTAGAGACTCATCTGATTATATGAAAGTAGATTTATGTTGCTTTAATTGAGAGTTTGCCACACTTCCACATTCATTAGAAGTGACCAGTGATTACCTTTTCCCATTTAAAAGAGAAACCAAACAACAAGAATAGCTTAGTATTAAGAATCTTTTTCTTAGCAAAGGCATTTCACATTGGTGAGGGCACAGTTTCATTCTTGCTAAATTTGCTTAGTAGTGCATAGCAATCTAAATAAATGCTAAGTAGACAAATTGCTTACATTAAAAGAAACGAAATGTTTTAAAATATAATAATTTAAAGGTTTGCAATTATATACAATTTTTATTAGAACAACAAACTCTGGTAATGTAATTAAAATACTCTGATTTCAAATGCTGAAAATGTCTCAAGGAGAAAATTAGTGCTACTTAAAGGCTGCAAATAATCTAGTTTATGATTCAAATGCTGGCCAGTGTTACTTAAAAGAATATATAATTAAAGGTTTGTGCTTTTTTTGTTCATTTGGATTTTCTATTCATACTAGAGTCTAGGTGTGGTTCCAGAGCCAAACCATCTAACAGGTACAGTTTTTATCTAATCATTCATTTTATCTCCATTTTGAGTCTCGAATTCATGTCAAAAAATAATCACCAAACTGAAATAGAATGACCGTTAAAAGAATTTCTCAATTTTTTTTAGAGGAGAAGTCATCAGCTTTTTCTGTAAAAGTCTAGACAGGAAATAATGTAGGCTTTGTAACCCATATGGTCTCTGGTCTGTCTACTTCTGCCATTGTTATGTGAAGGCAGCCATAGAGAATACATAAAGGAATGAGCAAGGCTGTGTTCCCATAAAACCTTATTTTTGGTCTATGAAATTTGAATTTCATAGAAATTCCATGTGTCAAGAAATATTATGATTTTAAAAAAATTTTTTTAACATTTATTTATTTTTGAGACAGAGAGAGATAGAGCACGAATGGGGGAGGGTCAGAGAGAGAGGGAGCCACAGAATCTGAAACAGGCTCCAGGCTCTGAGCTGTCCGCACAGAGCCTGAGGCGGGGCTCGAACCCACGAACTGTGAGATCGTGACCTGAGCTGAAGTCGACGCTTAGCCAACTGAGCCACCCAGGCGCCCCATGAAATATGATTTTTGAAGAAATGTAAAAAAACAATCTGTTCTTAGGACATCCAAAAGCAGGCATTGGGTCTAATTTGACCATGGACCATAGTTTACTGGCTCCTTAGGTAAACAGGAAAAAACAAATAATATTTTTATCCAAATAAGTATAGGATAGTTCCTGAGGGGTCACTACTTTAGAACAATCATGATATATTGGAATCAATAACACTTAAACTAAGAAATAAGTATTCAGATCATTAGACACTTTGTCCCAATTTTGGATTTAGGATACTAATTAGAAAGCATTTTAAATTAAAAATTTCCATTTCACAATAGTACTAAACTTTTTTTCTTTTTTTTTTTTCAAATTTTTTTTTTCAACGTTTATTTATTTTTGGGACAGAGAGAGACAGAGCATGAACGGAGGAGGGGCAGAGAGAGAGGGAGACACAGAATCGGAAACAGGCTCCAGGCTCCGAGCCATCAGCCCAGAGCCTGACGCGGGGCTCGAACTCCCGGACCGCGAGATCGTGACCTGGCTGAAGTCGGACGCTTAACCGACTGTGCCACCCAGGCACCCCTAAACTTTTTTTCTTAAAAGAAGCCAAACTATTCTCAGTAAACTCTTTGATGAAATACCCTTCAATTCAATCTGACCCATTTTTCCCCTTAAGTAAAATGGATTATTCTTCACTTTTCACCATTTATAACTAATTGCCATTTGATGTTCGTATCTTTTATACTGTTATGTCTTATACTCTTTCTCTATTTTAAATGTTATAAGACATCAGAATATCTTATTATATAAGTCTCATGTAACTTAGCTTTTGAAGGATAATGGTAGTTTCGTATTTGGCTCTCACTTTAATATTTCCTTTTAGTATATTACTTATATTTGTTCTCTCCCAGTTAGGCTTAACCTGACACCAGTGCCTTTTTGTTCGGTTATGAATTTCAGCTAATAAAAGGGATATTTTACTTTTTAAAATTTCCCTTAATAGTTTAACTACTTTGAGAATCAGAAGAGAATATATTGGTTTAAGAATTAACATAAAACATATGGAACAGATGTCATTTTGATTTCATAAATTGTCCACTTATTCATAAAGACGCCACTATTGGCCTTATTAGCTCACTGCAAATTAGACAAATTGCAGGGTGTTCTAGTGCCCTTCCAGACATCCTACTTTGAATTATCATGCCTTGGGGAATTTCAAGTTAACAACTTAAACTTCATCTCTTCAGAAATAGTTTATATCTAATTATTATAAAGCATGCTCAATTCCCTATCTGAAGTTGCCATCAATACTGTTAATGGATCTGTTACTTCCTACTTCAGTAAGTGGGGAATTTCTAATATACAAAGGATGAAGTTACTGATTCTTTCCACACAGTGCCCTAAATTTGCCTTTTCTTAAAAAAGAGCTGTATAGAATCAGTCAATAAAATTCTTTTTGCTTTAATGTAGCAGAAAAGAAAAATTGCATGTCAAAAAATTCTAAAATTTTCTTTTAAAAACATGAATGCAGGGTTGCCTGTGTGGCTCAGTTGGTTAAGCATCTAACTTTTGGTTTCGGCTCAGGTCGTGATCTCACAGTTCATTAGTTTGAGCCCTGCATTAGGCTCTGCAGTGACAGCACTGGGACTGCTTTGGATTTCTCTCTCCCTCTCTCTCTGCCCCTCCCCAGATTGCATGCTCGCTCGCTCTCTCTCTCTCTCTCTCTCAAAAAATAGATATATAGACATAATTTTAAAAATTATAAACAATGAATGCAAAAATAAGACCTCCTTTCCTCATCCAGTGGCTGGTATTCCAAAGTTTCAGTAGTTTCTTAGTTCATTCAAAAGTATTTTATATAATCCAGTAATAACAACTACTCTGATTTAGAAAGGAAGAAAAATGTATGATGTGATGTGTCCTAAGTGTGTAAAAGTTGGGGCGCCTGTGTGGCTCAGTCAGTTAAGCATCTGACTTTGACTCAGGTCATGATCTCAAAGTTCATGGGTTCAAGCCCTGCATGGGGCTCTGTGCTGACAGCTCAGAGCCTAGAGCCTGCTTCATATTCTGTTTCTGGCTCTCTCGGCCCCTTCCTCGCTTGCACACGGTCTCTCTCCCTCTCTCTCTCAAATATAAATAAACATTAAAATTTTTTCTTAAAAAATCTCTAGATGTTTAAAAGTCAATACCCTGGGGCGCCTGGGTGGCGCAGTCGGTTAAGCGTCTGACTTCAGCCAGGTCACGATCTCGCGGTCCGTGAGTTCGAGCCCCGCGTCGGGCTCTGGGCTGATGGCTCGGAGCCTGGAGCCTGTTTCCGATTCTGTGTCTCCCTCTCTCTCTGCCCCTCCCCCGTTCATGCTCTGTCTCTCTCTGTCCCAAATAAATAAACGTTGAAAAAAAAAATTAAAAGTCAATACTTATAGAAAACAGAGTAAACTCTATTTTTAGCACTGCTTTCATTATTCCCTCAGTTACAATATCCGGTTTATCACACCTTCAAGCATAATTCTCATTATGCTCTATATGTGCATTTAAGAAAAGTTGATTTTTTTCCAAAGCTAAAACTAGTTCAGAGAAATAATTCACAGACTAAAGCTGTTTCAGTATCCAGTCCCACTTCTTATGTTTAATCATTTAAAAACATATCCATAGAAATATTAGTGATAGGCTCTAATTGGGGGTAAGGCAAACGTAGGCTTTTCCAACAGAACAGTACAAAGGAGTTGGCTTTGTAATTTCTTGCATATTACAAGATGTAGTAAACATAACGATTCTGGAATGATATTAGACAATGTCAAACAGCCGGTTTACTTCAGAGTATTGATGTGTTCTTTTCACTTGGCTGGAATGACTCACAATCTCTAACCACTCTTTAATTTTCCTTTAGCTCGATCCTTATCTTTAGTTTGGAGTGCCCCAAACTCAAGCTGTGGACCTCTTCACTTTCTATTTGTTTCCTCCTGAAATTACCCAATATCTATGTCATCTGTATGCCAGATACTTCTATTGCATCGCCAGACTCAAATGCTCTCCTAAACATAGACTTCAAGTTATATATAACTTGCTTCTCGAAATCTCCACTTGATCAGTAATAGAGTTCTCAAACTCAAGTTGTACAATATGAACTACTCATCTCCCCCTCTGTTTTTTTTTTTTTTTAATCACACTTTATGTTCAGGTCATTAACACATTCAGCTGACATTAAGTGCAAAATATATTCATAATTAGAGCACTCTCTTACCTTCCACCTCTACCATCAACATTCTGGTTTAAGTGGCCATCAACTTTTGATTGATTTACACCAAAATTCTTTTTAAAAAAATTATATTTATTTATTTTTGAAAGACATAGAGACAGAGTGCGAGCAGGGGAGGGGCAAAGAGAGAGGGAGACACAGAATCCAAAGCAGGCTCCAGGTTCTGAGCAAGCTGTCAGCACAGAGCCCGACATGGGGCTTGAACCCACGAACCGTGAGATCATTACCTGAGCCAAAGTCAGATGCTCAACCGACTGAGCAACCCTGGTGCCCTACACCAAAGCTTCTCAATTCATCTCTGATAGCACACTTTCCATTTTATAATATTTTCTGTGTTTGTTTTCCAACATGTGTAATAAAGGAATTCTTTTAAAATGCAGATTTTCTTCTCAAAATCCTTCATTGATTTCCAGTAATGTATATAATTGTTGAATCACTGTATTGTACATCTGAAAGTAATGTAACAGTGCATGTTAATTGTACTGGAATTAAGAAATAAAATAAAAAACCCAGTATGTTGTACAACCTAACTATATTACATTAATGTCGATCATATATTAATAAAGCTGGAAAAAAAAGAATCTCTCTAAGATGTAAGTTATATACTAAATATCCAAAAAGAAGAAAGTATTTAGAGAGAGAGAGCACTCAAGTGAGTGTATACACACAACCATACATTTATATTTTATGTATACATACAACTGTACCATTATATGTAATGATATATATAAAATGTTTAAATTCTTTTAAGTTCATTAATGAGCTATGGTTGATAAATAATTCTTGGACAATCATAAAAATGGCCAAGGCAATGTAAAAAAATTTTCATGCCAGTGTTCTTTAAACTATAGTATCATATTACACGCTTATATAAGCAACAAATCAACAGTAATACTACCACCACAAAGAAAGTTTTGAGATGTATCTTGATAACTACACTTACTCACAAGAAAGAAATAAAGAAAGAAAGAGAAAAAGTATATAAAAAAGAAGAAAAAATATATAAAATAAAATCTATGTAGAAATGAGCCATTCATATCACAAACCTGGACAAACAACTGGATTCTGAAAATGAGTTTATTTATTTATCTTAAATGACCACTAGTTCAAATCATTCTTATTTCTTTAAAATAGCTATTCAAAATATGTATATATGAATTGTCTAGTGGTAAAAATTATGGATTTCAGTTTCTCTTTATTTAAAAGCAATAACTAGAGAGACAGTATGATTGCACGTATATAATTTACTTCCTGGTTCAAAATGCTTTACATCATTTTAGCCCCATTTGGAATTACGCACAACGTTCCTTTTAAGTATGTTTAGGGTCGCCGAGGTGACTCAGTTGATTGGGCGTCGGACACTTGATGTCGACTCAGGTTATGGTCCCAGGGTCTTGGGATCAAGCTTCATGTGATCAAGCTTTGTGTCAGGCTCTGGTGCTAAGCATGGAACTTGCTTAAGATTCTCTCTCTTCCTTTGCCCCTCTCTTTGTTCACTCTCTCTCTCTCTCTCTCTCAAAAAAAAAAAAAAATATATATATATATACATATGTATACATACATATACATGTTTAAAACATTATGACTAGGAAATCTTTATGAATGAGTATTTTTATATTTTATATAAAATGTATATTTTGATGATTTATTAATGTACCTAAGAATTTTTAAATAACCTATGAGGGAAATATTTATGAAAATATTTTCTCTTACATACATAAATAGAAATATTGGGTTATTAGGGAAAAATAAGATTTGAACAGAGTTTTCTCAGTTTAAATATATCAAATTTCTTTCTTTTGGCTGCACATAATACAATGCTTATCCATTTCTTTTCTAATATTCTCTTCTTTTGTGTTATATTTAAATCTCCAGGGGCTTTTTAGTGACTAAAAATGAGGGAAACAAAGGCAAGAGAAATGTAGCTTAAATGAAAGCTCTGTACAGCTCGCAGCCCACTGATAGACACTTGGAACACACAGACCATGACCTTCCTCAAGGGACTCATGGCTGCCTTACTTCCTTAATGTTTTTGTTTTATTAAAGACTCAAAGTGACCTTATCTTAACAGCAGCTAGCCCCTCAAGGTCCTGAAAGCCTTGCTTTCAAATTCCTTGGAGACTTAACGTTATCCCTAACCCCCACTCACTTAAAAGTATATCATCAATCACTCCTCACAACCCCAGTGCAGCTCTTTCTGCCCATGGGTCCTGTCCCCGTGCTTTAATAAAATCACCTTTTGGCACCAAAGATGTCTCAAGAATTCTTCCTTAGCTGTTTGCTCAAGAGCCCCATCGAATAATGCACAACACTGACTAGGTCTGAAAGAAATAGGACCTATAGATTATTATACCATTTTAAGAGATTTTCATTGTCTAATTTCTCAGTCCCAGGTGAAATAAGCACCCCTAGTGTGTAGATTAATATACCCTGATCTGCCAATGAAAGCATTATGGTTATTAAATGATTAAATTAAAATAATAGAGGCTGCTACACTCCTTACATTTTTAAGCCATTTTTCAAAGAGTGAAATTGGAGATACTCTCAAAATCAATCCGTGAAGATAAAAATATAATTATGGTGTAACTATTGCTCTATAGACTATTTTCAGAAGGCTTGAATCATTAAACATGTGAATTTCTGATGCTCAAAGTATGCACCGATGTCTGAACCAATAAATCAGGAATGGCCACTGCTTTAGACAGATGGTATCTCTAATTACACATATAGATAATCAATAGAATAATTGAAAAAAAATGAGCACAAAAAACTTTCATTGCAAGCTAGTGAAATTAGGAATTCAAAATTCTCATATAAAGTCATTCCTTAGGTTACAGTCATAATGTAACAGCGTAAATTTGGATAGTACATTGGTTTCTGTACTTTGGAGATTAAAACAGTGTCACCTAATATCTAAAACCAGGACTCTGGAATCAGATATCCTTGAGTTTAGAGCCTGGCTTCAAAATTTGCTATTGACTTTGTGTAAGTTAGAGCAAAGTCAAAATTTTTAAAACTTGTATAATGGAATAAAGCTACTATCTACCTGATAAGGTAGTTTTAAGAATCACATGAGATACTGTGCTTAAGCAAATAAAAACAAAATTGAGCATAGTTCCCAGAACATATTAAATACTATAAAATGAGTTAGCTTTATTATTTTTTACAACCTGAAAATTAAAGGTAACAATAGATCTATCTACATCCCAGAATTCTTGTCAAAATTAACACATCAAGAGAATGGAAAATTGCCTTTAGAAAGTTAGAACAGTTACCTGTAAACTTTAGAACACTGACCTGTTGTTTCCCTCTCCTGCTTTTTTTCTCTTTTTTCCAGGCACTCCTTTTTAATCCAAGTTTATCATCTCCATGTTAATTCCCAGCTCCATGTTCTTGTTGATTTTTTCTGCCTTACCTCAGATGTCAATTTCACTCTTGTTAGGCTAGTTAAGCCCTGACATTCCTACGAAGCAAAACGCCAGTAATCAGTCCTCTTGAAAAATTTTAAATACAACTTTTATTTCTTCATATATCTGCTTCTCTCCTCCTTTGTATATTTTACAAAGTTCCAAAGACTTAACCATCTATGATGCCATTATTGCTGTAAGATCTTTCAGTATGGTATCTTGTCATTCAAACTTGGTTGTAAACTCACTGTCCCTTCCAGAGCTGGCATCTTCTGGATATCCATTCTTTCACATTTTCACAAGATCTATATAGTGTCACAACCCTTACAGATTGGACAAAGGGGACCATATTTATATAATGCCTATTATTTCCTTAATGTTCATTGGGCCTTAAAAAAATATTCGTTGTGCTTCTTTTCAAAAGATATTTGCAAACATTGGTCCTTCCTTGTTTACATAATCCATAAGCATAACAATCTTATCTGATGAAGAATAAAAAAATAAAACAGAATCAACTTCCATGTACTCCTGAACTGTGTCTTTGCCTATTGCATTCCAGTAGAATAGAAACCACATTCTCCTAGAAGATATCACAAATGAATTTAACTGTAATATATGCATTAAATGTTAGCACTGGTTGTTTTAATCACTTTATTTTTTACTCTCATTTGTTTTTCACCCAAAAACTGCCATTCCTCTATAAGCTCAGGGATAATTCAGGCTAGTAATCCTCCAGAGCGCTAGATCTTGACCTGATGAGTGACTATTGACAATGAGCAGTCCCAAAGAAAAGTAACTTGGAGACAGGCATTAGGAAATCTGTGAAAATATAGAAGGTCTAGTGTTAGTGTGCAGCTCAGGAAGATAGTTTCTGGATGTCAGCTATATGTCGATACTTCTGGTTATTATCTGTATGTAAGGAAAGGGTTTGAGGATTAGAACTGGTATATCAAGAGGAATCTGTGGAGATCAGGTAGCACTCAGTTTTTGTGGACCAGAGTAATATGGATGGATAAAAAAGACAGGTAGTGAGTACTACAACTTAGTGTTCTCATAGGTGTTCAACTCCACTTGTCATTCGCTAGCTACCACAGGGATTCGATCGGCAAAAGTGTATATCTTAGGGGTGACTGTGTGGCTTAGTCAATTTAACTGACTTGATTTTGGCTCAGGTCATGATGTCACAGTTCATGGGATTGAGTCTTGAGTCGGGCTCTGCATTCACGGTGCAGAGCCTGCTTGGGATTCTCTCTCTCCTGCTCTCTGCCCCTCCCCCACTCTCTTTCCTTCTCTCTCTCTTAAAAATAAATAATTTTTTTAAATCTTTTTTTCAACGTTTACTTATTTTTGGGACAGAGAGAGACAGAGCATGAACGGGGGAGGGGCAGAGAGAGAGGGAGACACAGAATCGGAAACAGGCTCCAGGCTCCGAGCCATCAGCCCAGAGCCTGATGCGGGGCTCGAACTCACGGACCGCGAGATCGTGACCTGGCTGAAGTCGGACGCTTAACCGACTGTGCCACCCAGGCGCCCCAATAAATAAATTTTTTAAAAAGTATACATCTTAGGAAGAAAGGTAGCCTGGAAGTTGTGACTAGCATTGGTTAATGACTTATTTTCAGTGTGATTCTGAACAGCCCACACTACCAACCACATACCTTAAATCAACCACATGCAAAAGAAACAAACCAACAACAACAAGACATATGTCTATATGAATTCTATTGTTAATGTTATGCTATCCAGCACACATACTTCGGAATTAAAAGAATTGTGCCCAAATTCTGATTTTGGCTCAATGCTACCTGTTCAACCCTATGCAAGTTACTTATTCTCTAAGTGTTGTTTCCTCATCCATGATCCAGAATTAATAACACAATCATATAGATTTTTTGAGGACTAAATAGAATAATGGATAGAATGTGCCTAGAATAATGCATGGTACATAAAATATAGGATTCACTATGAGGACTCACAGGACTCAGCATATAATTGTATTCATGGCTAAGATTTATTTGGAGAGAACCAAGTGCAAGTTGCCAAGAACCCTCTCCTAGTAGAACCACAAAGGAAATGCTCACTTCCTCCAGCCACAAGTTGTGACAACATTCTAGAATTTTTGTCTAGCCAGAAAGTTCATTAGAGACAGTACTAAGAATTTTACTGAGAACTAGTCACATAAATACCCTCTGCATACAGAAATTCCAGAGTCCAGAAGGAAAACAGGTGTTCAGTTGTTTGTATAAGCAACTTAGGCCCAGCAGGCCAATCTTATCAGGGTCCTAGATGCCAACCAAGCACAACCCTGGAAACCAGGCCTTTTTAAGATTAGCGCTCTCTGTATTTCTGTGTTAACTCTTGTCTGCAAAGTATTTAATACTCTCATTACTGTCAAAAATATCATTACATCCTAAATAATAAAAGTAATATGTAAACAAGTGTTAACTAAAAATATATCCCCCATTACAACATCAGGAAATCTTGAAGAATATTATTGTTAATAAACAACTTCTGGATATTTATGACATTTACCCTTGTTAAAAATTAATAGCATATTGTGCTATCAGTAATAGGCTACAACACATGTAAAGATATTCAAGCAATGAATTGAAGACTACTACATTCTTTGTATTCCCTGATGCAGGTAACAATGGCAGCACCAGAAGGACAAAAATCACCTGATAATCCTTCTATAAGTACAAAAGCAAAATCAAGCATCTTAGGATATAGTGTTTTCATTTGTCCCTATCGACATACTGTATGTAATATACTATGCTATGTTCACCGTATAAACAGAGGTGACATACTATATGAATAGTTAAGAGAATATTTGGCTCTCTTTGGGTATAAATAGTATGTTGCTATTTCATAAAAAAAAAAACATGTACTCTACTATACAAAAACACTATACAATAAAAGTTTCATTTTAGATGCACTAATTTCATTATAATAGTTTGATTTTTTTTTAGAATATTCTAGGTTCTTCCAAGTAACGTGGTTACTCCAGTTCTTAAGAAAGACTTTAATGGAGGCATCATTAATTCTTTTATGATCTTCAGATTATTAAATAGTATCTCTAGATAAGCAGGAAAGTTCCCAAAGATGCTATACTTAGAAACAATAACTTTATCATAATAGGAAGTAATCTTTAATGGTTAAAAAGTTCTATGCAGGCCATTAAGACACAAGTTTTTTCCTGCTCAAAAATAATCATAAGGATAATTTATCATTGTATTTATTTATTTTTTTTGGTTTTTTTTATACTGTCAGTTCTTTCTTTCTTTCTTTATTTATTTATTTATTTTTACATTGAAGGAACTTTAATGAACTTGAAGAAAAGTCCCTATCATTGAATCTGTAGTTCTTTTTTTTATGGTTTTATTATTTTTATTATTTTTTTATATGAATTTATTGACAAATTGGTTTCCATACAACACCCAGTGCTCATCCCAAAAGGTGCCCTCCTCAATACCCATCACCCACCCTCTCCTCCCTCCCACCCCCCATCAACCCTCAGTTTGTTCTCGTTTTTAACAGTCTCTTATGCTTTGGCTCTCTCGCACTCTAATCTCTTTTTTTTTTCCTTCCCCTCCCCCATGGGTTCCTGTTAAGTTTCTCAGGATCCACATAAGAGTGAAACCATATGGTATCTGTCTTTCTCTGTATGGCTTATTTCACTTAGCATCACACTCTCCAGTTCCATCCACGATGCTACAAAAGGCCATATTTCAGTTTTTCTCATTGCCACGTAGAATTCCATTGTGTATATAAACCACAATTTCTTTATCCATTCATCAGTTGATGGACATTTAGGCTCTTTCCATAATTTGGCTATTGTTGAGAGTGCTGCTATGAACATTGGGGTACAAGTGGCCCTATGCATCAGTACTCCTGTATCCCTTGGATAAATTCCTAGCAGTGCTATTGCTGGGTCATAGGGTAGGTCTATTTTCAATTTTCTGAGGAACCTCCACACTGCTTTCCAGAGCGGCTGCACCAATTTGCATTCCCACCAACAGTGCAAGATGGTTCCCGTTTCTCCACATCCTCTCCAGCATCTATAGTCTCCTGATTTGTTCATTTTGGCCACTCTGACTGGCGTGAGGTGATACCTGAGTGTGGTTTTGATTTGTATTTCCCTGATAAGGAGCGACGATGAACATCTTTTCATGCGCCTGTTGGCCATCCGGATGTCTTCTTTAGAGAAGTGTCTATTCATGTTTTCTGCCCATTTCTTCACTGGGTTATTTGTTTTTCGGGTGTGGAGTTTGGTGAGCTCTTTATAGATTTTGGATACTAGCCCTTTATCCGATATGTCATTTGCAAATATCTTTTCCCATTCCGTTGGTTGCCTTTTAGTTTTGTTGGTTGTTTCCTTGGCTGTGCAGAAGCTTTTTATCTTCATAAGGTCCCAGTAATTCACTTTTGCTTTTAATTCCCTTGCCTTTGGGGATGTGTCAAGTAAGAGATTGCTACGGCTGAGGTCAGAGAGGTCTTTTCCTGCTTTCTCCTCTAGGGTTTTGATGGTTTCCTGTCTCACATTCAGGTCCTTTATCCATTTGGAGTTTATTTTTGTGAATGGTGTGAGAAAGTGGTCTAGTTTCAACCTTCTGCATGTTGCTGTCCAGTTCTCCCAGCACCATTTGTTAAAGAGGCTGTCTTTTTTCCATTGGATGTTCTTTCCTGCTTTGTCAAAGATGAGTTGGCCATACATTTGTGGGTCTAGTTCTGGGGTTTCTATTCTATTCCATTGGTCTATGTGTCTGTTTTTGTGCCAATACCATGCTGTCTTGATGATGACAGCTTTGTAGTAGAGGCTAAAGTCTGGGATTGTGATGCCGCCTGCTTTGGTCTTCTTCTTCAAAATTCCTTTGGCTATTCGGGGCCTTTTGTGGTTCCATATGATTTTTAGGATTGCTTGTTCTAGTTTCGAGAAGAATGCTGGTGCAATTTTGATTGGGATTGCATTGAATGTGTAGATAGCTTTGGGTAGTATTGACATTTTGACAATATTTATTTTTCCAATCCATGAGCAGGGAATGTCTTTCCATTTCTTTAAATCTTCTTCAATTACCTTCATAAGCTTTCTATAGTTTTCAGCATACAGATCCTTTACATCTTTGGTTAGATTTATTGCTAGGTATTTTATGTTTCTTGGTGCAATTGTGAATGGGATCAGTTTCTTTATTTGTCTTTCTGTTGCTTCGTTGTTAGTGTATAAGAATGCAACTGATTTCTGTACATTGATTTTGTATCCTGCAACTTTGCTGAATTCCTGTATCAGTTCTAGCAGACTTTTGGTGGAGTCTATCGGATTTTCCATGTATAATATCATGTCATCTGCAAAAAGCGAAAGCTTGACTTCATCTTTGCCAATTTTGATGCCTTTGATTTCCTTTTGTTGTCTGATTGCTGATGCTAGAACTTCCAGCACTATGTTAAACAACAGCGGTGAGAGTGGGCATCCCTGTCCTGTTCCTGATCTCAGGGAAAAAGCTCTCAGTTTTTCCCTGTTGAGGATGATGTTAGCTGTGGGCTTTTCATAAATGGCTTTTATGATCTTTAAGTATGTTCCTTCTATCCCGACTTTCTCAAGGGTTTTTATTAAGAAAGGGTGCTGGATTTTGTCAAAGGCCTTTTCTGCATCGATTGACAGGATCATATGGTTCTTCTCTCTTTTTTTGTTAATGTGATGTATCACGTTGATTGATTTGCGAATGTTGAACCAGCCCTGCATCCCAGGAATGAATCCCACTTGATCGTGGTGAATAATTCTTTTTATATGCCGTTGAATTCGATTTGCTAGTATCTTATTGAGAAGTTTTGCATCCATATTCATCAGGGATATTGGCCTGTAGTTCTCTTTTTTTACTGGGTCTCTGTCCGGTTTAGGAATCAAAGTAATACTGGCTTCATAGAATGAGTCTAGAAGTTTTCCTTCCCTTTCTATTTCTTGGAATAGCTTGAGAAGGATAGGTATTAACTCTGCTTTAAACGTCTGGTAGAACTCCCCTGGGAAGCCATCTGGTCCTGGACTCTTATTTGTTGGGAGATTTTTGATAACCGATTCAATTTCTTCGCTGGTTATGGGTCTGTTCAAGCTTTCTATTTCCTCCTGATTGAGTTTTGGAAGAGTGTGGGTGTTCAGGAATTTGTCCATTTCTTCCAGGTTGTCCAATTTGTTGGCATATAATTTTTCATAGTATTCCCTGATAATTGTTTGTATCTCTGAGGGATTGGTTGTAATCATTCCATTTTCATTCATGATTTTATCTATTTGGGTCATCTCCCTTTTCTTTTTGAGAAGCCTGGCTAGAGGTTTGTCAATTTTGTTTATTTTTTCAAAAAACCAACTCTTGGTTTCGTTGATCTGCTCTACCGTTTTTTTAGATTCTATATTGTTTATTTCTGCTCTGATCTTTATTATTTCTCTTCTTCTGCTGGGTTTAGGCTGCCTTTGCTGTTCTGCTTCTAGTTCCTTTAGGTGTGCTGTTAGATTTTGTATTTGGGATTTTTCTTGTTTCTTGAGATAGGCCTGGATTGCAATGTATTTTCCTCTCAGGACTGCCTTCGCTGCGTCCCAAAGCGTTTGGATTGTTGTATTTTCATTTTCGTTTGTTTCCATATATTTTTTAATTTCTTCTCTAATTGCCTGGTTGACCCACTCATTCGTTAGTAGGGTGTTCTTTAACCTCCATGCTTTTGTTGGTTTTCCAGACTTTTTTCTGTGGTTGATTTCAAGCTTCATAGCATTGTGGTCTGAAAGTATGCATGGTATAATTTCAATTCTTGTAAACTTATGAAGGGCTGCTTTGTGACCCAGTATATGATCTATCTTGGAGAATGTTCCATGTGCACTCGAGTAGAAAGTATATTCTGTTGCTTTGGGATGCAGAGTTCTAAATATATCTGTCAAGTCCATCTGATCCAATGTCTCATTCAGGGCCCTTGTTTCTTTATTGACCGTGTGTCTAGATGATCTATCCATTTCTGTAAGTGGGGTGTTAAAGTTCCCTGCAATTACCACATTCTTATCGATAAGGTTGCTTATGTTTATGAGTAATTGTTTTATATATTTGGGGGCTCTGGTATTCGGCGCATAGACATTTATAATTGTTAGCTCTTCCTGAGGGATAGACCCTGTAACTATTATATAATGTCCTTCTTCATCTCTTGTTACAGCCTTTAATTTAAAGTCTAGTTTGTCTGATATAAGTATGGCTACTCCAGCTTTCTTTTGGCTTCCAGTCGCATGATAAATAGTTCTCCATCCCCTCATTCTCAATCTAAAGGTGTCCTCAGGTCTAAAATGAGTCTCTTGTAGACAGCAAATAGATGGGTCTTGTTTTTTTATCCATTCTGATGCCCTATGACTTTTGGTTGGTGCATTTAATCCATTTATATTCAGTGTTATTATAGAAAGATACGGGTTTAGAGTCATTGTGATGTCTGTATGTTTTATGCTTGTAGTGATGTCTCTGGGACTTTGTCTCACAGGGTCCCCCTTAGGATCTCTTGTAGGGCTGGTTTAGTGGTGACAAATTCCTTCAGTTTTTGTTTGTTTGGGAAGACCTTTATCTCTCCTTCTATTCTAAATGACAGACTTGCTGGATAAAGGATTCTCGGCTGCATATTTTTTCTGTCTAGCACCCTGAAAATCTCGTGCCAATTCTTTCTGGCCTGCCAAGTTTCAAAAGAGAGATCAGTCACGAGTCTTATAGGTCTCCCTTTATATGTGAGGGCACGTTTACCCCTTGCTGCCTTCAGAATTTTCTCTTTATCCTTGTATTTTGCCAGTTTCACTATGATATGTCGTGCAGAAGATCGATTCAAGTTACGTCTGAAGGGAGTTCTCTGTGCCTCTTGGATTTCAATGCCTTTTTCCTTCCCCAGTTCAGGGAAGTTCTCAGCTATGATTTCTTCAAGTACCCCTTCAGCACCTTTCCCTCTCTCTTCCTCCTCTGGGATACCAATTATGCGTATATTATTTCTTTTTAGTGTATCACTTACTTCTCTAATTTTCCCCTCATACTCCTGGATTTTTTTACCTCTCTTTTTCTCAGCTTCCTCTTTTTCCATAACTTTATCTTCTAGTTCACCTATTCTCTCCTCTGCCTCTTCAAGCCGAGCCATGGTGGTTTCCATTTGTTTTGCATTTCATTTAAAGCGTTTTTCAGCTCCTCGTGACTGTTCCTTAGGCCCTTGATCTCTGTAGCAAGAGATTCTCTGCTGTCCTGTATACGGTTTTCAAGCCCAGCGATTAATTTTATGACTATTATTCTAAATTCACTTTCTGTTATATTATTTAAATCCTTTTTGATCAGCTCATTAGCTGTTGTTATTTCCTGGAGATTCTTCTGAGGGGAATTCTTCCGCTTGTTCATTTTGGATAGTCCCTGGCATGGTGAGGACCTGCAGGGCACTTCCCCTGTGCTGTGGTGTATAACTGGAGTTGGTGGGCGGGGCCGCAGTCAGACCTGATGTCTGCCCCCAGCCCACCCCTGGGGCCACAGTCAGACTGGTGTGTGCCTTCTCTTCCCCTCTCCTAGGGGCGGGATTCACTGTGGGGTGGTGTGGCCCATCTGGGCTACTTGCACACTGCCAGGTTTGTGATGCTGGGGATCTGGCATATTAGCTGGGGTGGGTAGGCAAGGTGCACGGGGGCAGGAGGGGCAGGCTTAGATCGCTTCTCCTTAGGTGACCCACTTCAGGAGGGGCCCTGTGGCAGCGGGAGGGAGTCAGATCCGCTGCCGGAGGTTTGCCTCTGCAGAAGCGCAGGCTTGGGTGTTTGCTAGGAGCGAGCAAGTTCCCTGGCAGGAACTGGTTCTCTTTGGGATTTTGGCTGAGGGATGGGCGGGGGAGATGGCGCTGGCGAGCGCCTTTGTTCCCCACCAAACTGAGCTCTGTCGTCCGGGGGCTCAGCAGCTCTCCCTCCCTTTGTCCTCCAGCCTTCCCGCTTTCGGAGCAGAGCTGTTAACTTATGACCGCCCAGAGGCTAAGTCGCGCTTGCTGTGGGAACACAGTCTGTCACGCCCCTCCGCTTTTGCAAGCCAGACTCGGGGGCTCTGCTTGGCCGGCGAGCCGCCCCTCCGCCCCGGCTCCCTCCCGCCAGTCCATGGAGCGCGCACCGCCTTGCCGCCCTTCCTACCCTGTTCCGTGGGCCTCTCGTCTGCGCTTGGGTCTGGCGACTCCGTTCTGCTAGTCTTCTGGCGGTTTTCTGGGTTATTTAGGCAGGTGTAGGTGGAATCTAAGTGATCAGCAGGACACGCGGTGAGCCCAGCGTCCTCCTACGCCGCCATCTTGACTAGAATCCTATCATTGTATTTAAAGATGCAGTGAGCATAGTGTTCTCTTTCTTTTTTTTTCCCTAGCTGGACATGCCTTTTTTTTTTTTTTTTGAGCCACATAATGTATAAACACATTGGCAAGTCACAGCTTGCAGAAAATAAAGGTTACTGACCCCTAGGTACATAGGCCTCATCTTGAATTTTGTAAGGTTTTTGGAAGTTTTCCAAATCTTAAAGCTTTTTTTTTGAAGTTTTTATTTAAATTCTAGTTAACATATAGGGTAGTATTAGTTTCAGGAGTAGAATTTAGTGATTCATCACTTACATACAAAAAACACCCAACAGTCATCATAAGTGCCCTCTGTAATACCCATCACCCGTTTACCCTATCCCCCACCCACCTCCCTCCATCAACCCTGAATTTATTCTCTATAGTTAAGAGTCTTTTATGGTTTGCTTCCCTCTTTTTCTTTCTTTTCCCTTCCTCTATGTCCATCTGTTTTGTTTCTTAAATTCTACGTATGAGGGAATCATATGGTACTTGTCTTATGCTGACAGACTTATCTTGCTTAGCATAATACACTAGCTCCATCCATATCATTTCAAATGGCAATATTTTAATCTTTTTTATGGCTGAGTAATATTCCATTGTGTATATATACCTCATCTTCTTTATATATTTAGCAATCGATGGGCATTTGGAATCCTTCCATAATTTGGCTCTTGTTGATAACACTGCTAAAAACATCAGGGTGCATGTACCCCTTCAAATCAGTATTTTTGTATCCTTTGGGTAAATAACTCACAGTGCAACTGCTGGGTCATAGGGTAGTTCTATTTTTAACTTCTTGAGGGATCTCAAAACTGTTTTCCAGAGTGGCCACGCCAGTTTGCATTCCCACCAACAGTGTAAGAGGGTTCCCCTTCCTCCACATCCTCACCAACATCTGTTATTTTCTGTGTTGCTAATTTTAACCAATCTGACAAGTGAGAGGTGGTAAGAAATTGAATCAGTAATCAAAAATCTCCTAAGAAACTAAAGTTCAGGGCAAGATAGGTTCCTACCAGACATTTAAAGAACTGTTAATACCTATTCTTCTCAAACTATTCCAAAAAATAGAAATGGAAGGAAAACTTCCAAACTCTTCTATGAAGCCAGAATAACTTTAATTCCAAAACCAGACAAAGACCCCACTAAAAAGGAGAATTGCAGGCCAATATCCCTGATTAACATTAATGCAAAAATTTTCAGCAAGATACTAGCAAATCAAATCTAATAGTACATTATAAGCATTAATCACCACTATCGAGTGGGATTTATTCCTGGGCTGCAGGGGTAGCTCAATATTCACAAATAAATCCAGATGATATACCATATTAATAAAAGAAAAGATAAGAATCATATGATCGTCTCAATAGATGCAGAAAAAACATTTGACAAAATACAGAATCCATTCCTGGTAAAACCCTCAACAAAGTAGGGATAGAAGGAACACACCTCAACATCATAAAGGTCATATACGCAAGAGCCACAGCTAGTATCATCCTCAATGGGGAAAAACTGAGAGCCTTTCCTCTAAGGTCAGGTACCAGACCTCACCACTGTTATTTAACATAGTGTTGGAAGCCCTAGCCTCAGCAATCATACAACAAAAGAAACAAAATGCATCCAAATCTGCAAGGAAGAAGTCAAATTTTCACTATTTGCAGACATTATATTCTACGTAGAAAACTGGAGACCCTACCAAAAATTTGCTAGAACTGATTCATGAATTCCGCAAAGTTGCGGGATATAAAATCAACATACAGAAATCTGTTACATTTTTATACACCAATAATGAAGCAGCAGAAACAGAAATCAAGGAATAGATCCCATTTAAAATTCCCCAAAGCCCTAAGATACCTAGGAATAAACCTAACGAAAGAGGTAACACTATAGTTTTCTTGAATATTTGCTATATATAAAACACCATCTTTAATGTAAATAAATGTCTTACTTCAATTATGACACTATTGACTGTCAGACACACTGTGTGACAGATATATGTGTGTGTGTATACATGTGATCTTAATATTATAGGATTTTTATTTATTTATTTTATTGTGTTAAGAACACAACATGAGATCTATCGTCTTAAATTTTTCTGTGTACAATATAGTATTTTTAACTATAGGCACAATGTTGTATAGCAGATCTCTGGAACTTAATTTATGTCATTAAGAAAGAAAACAGAACTCCCAAATAAACCAAGAAACAATGCTTTCTTCTCACATGGCATTTTATTCTGTATTTATGAAACAGCTGTTTTCAGATATATTTAGCCATATATGTTTATCTTATTTTACTAAGATAAACTAATTTTGTGAACTAATCAAATCAATGCCCTCAAACGCATCCAGAAGTACCATAGTGGGTGGTTAGTTCGAGCTCCTGGACTTCTATGAATGAAGAACTTTGATCTGTGCAACAGGAGCTCAGCCATCATCTATCCACTTGTTTTTTTGTTTTGT
The DNA here is from genome assembly GCF_016509475.1 of Prionailurus bengalensis. Classification (NCBI taxonomy): domain Eukaryota; kingdom Metazoa; phylum Chordata; class Mammalia; order Carnivora; family Felidae; genus Prionailurus; species Prionailurus bengalensis. Next base: position 38,607,163 of record NC_057343.1, read on the forward strand.
TTTTTTTTTGTTTTTTTTTGTTTTTTTTTTTTGTTTTTTGTCCTTTCACAATAAGATGGGGCTATGATTTCATTCTGTGGTTTAAAATTAAATCTGGTGGCAATTTATTTTTTGGAAATTATTATTAAGCAGAGCCTCACAGTGATGTGCTTTTTCTAAAATCAATCCTTATAATCTTGATCTCTTAAGTACTTTTAGCATTAATACTACATGTTTGGCATGTTGAAGAATACTGAGTATTCATTAACATTTCCTCGTTGACTAAACTAATGCTATCACTTTTCTCTGATTAAATTACTTGTCACTGTAAGTTAAGAATATTCTACTCAAATCAGCATGAAATATCTGGAAAACTTATTTTTGAGGCTTTAAATACAGTTCTGTGAGATGCATGAATATGGCACAACAGCCTTTCTTCCTTTGAAAATTTCAAGAATTTTCCAAGGCATTTTGAAATATCTTCTGGCCTCTGTCACATTGCTTAGTGTATGATATTATTCCCTGATAATGTTTTATAGGAAAATATGAAATTACAGTCATTACTCCAAAGAAGAATATTTGCTTCACTAATATCTTATTGGTATTTCACTACCATTTCCATACCTACTTCTTTCTTAAGATAATGTTGTTTCATGAATAATCATCCTTTTAAATGGTACCTCACTCATGTGTCATAGCTAAAATGCATGTAGCTCAGTCGCCATTACAACAACCACATGAATAGGTGTGACGCAGTATACCCAAGCATAGTCAATGAGAACGACGTTCCTATTGTCACCTGGTCAACAGCTATTATAAGACACCATTACATATGAAATAAATTCCAACTCCAGACATGTGACATTATGAATACATATGTAGATGACCCAAACCCAAAGATAGAGCCCAAGAAAGCCGATGAGCCTCATGAGGAATAAAACCTGAAACAGTGTTTATATATATTCAGTTTCTAGTCTCTACTTATCTCTCTGCATCAGGTTGATTTTTCTCTTTCATCAGGCCAAGAGCTGCATCTCAGGGCTCATGTTCACCCTGTTGTTCCTGGGTTTTCATGGCCTGCCTATTTTAGTCACCTAGACTATAATTCGACTTTCCAGTTCTAATATATCAGGACTAATGGGCTGGCTCTATGGCGTCAGCTCACCACTCCTCAACCAGTCGCTTGGGTGAAGGGGAATGGGTCACAAATAGGCAGATACACTGATGTGTATTTTGGAAATGGCTTTTTTTTTTTTTGCCATTTGGATCTTCAGCTAGATATTGTATCCTGGAAAATAGTATATATCCTGTTACTCTATCATGCCTTTTGCATGGTTCATGGTAAAAACATTCACTGAATTGTTGAATTCATTCATTCGTTCACTGAGAGAGTAGTGATATAAAATTATTTCAGAAATATTTTCTTACTCTTTGAATATGACTTGCTGCTTTCAAAAAGTGAATTTTTCTAAAGGATATTACTGTCGTTTGTCAATTGGAAATACAACATTTTTAAATGAAAGTAGTTACCAGGTAGTACTAATCAAGCATTAAGGAACCACTTTATAGTTTAGGCATTTGATTGCTAGGTCAGGTAAATGTCTATTGACAATCAGTCACTTCTCCATAAATGTTATGAGAATCAAGGAAAGGCCTATTATTGACAAACTGTGTGTAAGAGAGATACAATTAATGTGTATGAGATAAAGCACAATTCTATATGTTGAGAGCAGAGATATAATTAGTGCAGTATTCTCAGTTCTACAAATGATCTGGTAAAGAACTTAGCCAGAGCCATCTCTCAGCTCCCACACAAATAAGGAAAGGGAAGTACTTATGCCAAATGGAGTAATTAGAGCCATTGTGGCAGGGGGTCTTCTCCTCACCCTAGAAAACATCTGTTAGGAACAGAACTGCATTTTGATGCCTTTCACCTGCAGTGCCTATCTATTTACAAACTCAGAAAAAGTCCAGAATTGTCTTTCTTTTTCAACACTGTGTTGCCCATTAGTAGAACACTTGAAACTGTGCTGTTGAATTTGGAAGAAAGATTCTCTTTATGGAAAAACTAGTAGGGTGGGTGAGGAGTCCATCCCTGGTAGCTCAGCTCTTTCCAGCTCAGCCCCTGACAAACTGGTACAGCAAACAGGGGGTGAGGGTGGGATGGGGTTAATCAAGATCAAGCACACTGCCATTCTGGAGGAGACAGCCTGAAGATCCCACATGGGTAGACTTGCTATCAAAGTCAATGGGGGCACTAAAAAGGATGCTACTGGAAACTTTGCAAGAGTCTGAGGCTCCCTTGAGCACTTTGCCAGTCAGTGAGTCTTTGGAAGTGCTAGCAAGAGCACAATCATGGATTGTTTATATAAGTTTTTCAGTTCTGAGGAGGGACCATTGATCCTTCTCTTTAGTCCCTGACTCCCCTGGCTCAGCACATCTAATGATCCAACAGAGGGGTTCCCAGAAAACGAGGGAAACTTACATCATATGTTTGATCAGGCTGTCTGTCCCCTTCCTTCAATTGTATGATCTTGCTTTATAGCTATTGACACCTTGGGCACCATGGGGAACGCTTAATTGGCCTTCCATCCTTTTTGATCTTCTTCCTAGAGACTCAAATAGATGGGAGGCCAGCATGGCTTTTAAATATCAAAGGTGGAAGATGATGTAAACCCATTTTGAAATCTTTTAAAAATTCAGGATTTTTTGCTAATTCTTTACAATGTGTCATTCAGGTTAAATTATATAAACACATTTTTCTGTAAAATGCTTTTGTCCTTTTTTCATATGACTACTTCAGATGAATAACATAGATGGATGAGAGTGGGAAATGACTGAAAAAATATGAAGTTTTGACTACTAAATGGGACACACTAATAGCAACCACCATTATAAGGAAAACCAAAACCCTAGCACCTGGGCAGTTGTAGGAGCTTGAGGAGAAGGCATTAATATCTTCATTTATCAGAACTGCTCCTGAAAGCTCTCCGTCCTGAAGAAAAACTCCCCATGCTGCTTTTCCAAGCTGTTGTGACTACTTTTGAGGACAAATTAACTTCTGAGCCTGTGGTCACATGTGGCAATATAGTGACACAATGGTAGATGGCCTCACCTCCTGCACTCTCCAACAGAACATCTCTAAATGTCATATACTCTCATGACACTGACAACTGATGCCATGGACAAACCCAAGTTTTGGAAACTGAACTCCTCAGGCAGTCCTTCCAAAACCACGAACTGAACTAAATGATTTGGTCTTGACAGAGACCTTAGGGTAGGAGGCATCTTGATGGCAGGCTATGCTGGAGTTCCAGTTAACCTGACTGCCTAATTAATGTATGTCCTTCTTGGAGTGCCCTAACCCTGTGAACTCTTTGTCTTCAGGAGAGCACACATACCCTGTGGGATTGTATTTATTGTGTGTGTACCCTGACTAGCATGAGATCATCTAAGCCCTGGAAAACATTCATATCAGCTTCAACTTACCAGCTGGAGCTGTGCTGTGCCTCAGTTGATGCCTCAAGGCAGATAAAAAAAATATTTATTCAGAAATTTAAAGAATAAATTTCCTGGTTCTCTAAAATAGACTCTAATGGGCTATGGGACATCTTTTACTGGCTGGATAATAGTGTTCATGACTGTGTACATTCCACCAGCAGGCTTGATCATCTTGATTGGAGTGATCTTGATTATGACCATGGTCTCTGTGGCCTAAGACTATATACAAGGTTCCTGCTATAGTCCCTCAAAGTCTGACTTAGTTGGGACCACACAGGGTAGCCTATGTTTCTCACTTAGGCACCGAAAACCCAAGTAATGGAGTTGAGGAGTCTAGCTCTTGGCAAAAACCATTATGAATGATATTTCAGGCTCAATCAGAGGCAATAACAGAGGTTCTTCCTGTCAGGGCTCCCAGCATAAAGCTTCCCTCCCTACACCCATTTGGTGTATGGACTGTGCATTTCAGCCTCTGAAAGGAGTGGCAGTGAAGGACTTAGACTCCTATTGTTGGACATGCTCTTACATTTATCTGCATTCCTAGCCCAGGCCCCACCAAGTGCAGGCTTCTGCATTGGGCCCTGGGATGAGGTCTTCCCCAGGTGCATTTGCAGAGATGTCTTTAAAGACATTTTCTTCCCTCAGACTCAGAACCCAGACTTTTGCCCTCCTAGCCCTTCTCCTTCTGCTTCCATGTAGCCCCGGGGTCCATAAAATGTCAGAAACCTCTTATTTGGGGGCCTTCTCAGCAGTGAGACTGTTCTCCCATCTGTGCTGATATATCTGAACCTTTTCTGGTGTCATCCACGGGAACCTTACCCCTCTTTCTGGCCTCTTGCTTTTACCACAGCTTCAAGTAAAGGCTTGACTGATGCTTTCATTTCGGCTTGTTGTCTTAACCAGCCTGACTCCTGGAGAGTTTCTCTTTCTCCTGTTCACCTGTTGACAGTGAAAATGGGTAGAAGGTTCTCTATATCGTCTCACCTTCTGACTATAGCACCCTAATACAAAGATGAGTGTTTCAGGGGTTATATATAAAGAACACTCAATTTGATTGCTTTTGCTCAGTTAAGAGGAGAGCTCGAGGTTAGAAAACATATCAGTTTCTTAGAGGAAGGGAGGAAGGAAGGAATGGAAGAAGGAAAAAAAAAGAAAGGGAAAAGGAAGGAAAGTTAGACTATGGGCCTTATGAAAACTAACAGTTTTAAATAAAATCAAGCTATACGCTAATTGATATGATAACAAAAACAATGCTACACATCATGACATCCTGATCAGAATGGATAAATAATGTTGTCCACCCACCCCCAACAATGAATAAAATACCCTATTTAAAATACATAGGGCTCTCCAGGTGCCTGAGTGGTTCAGTTGGTTAAGTGTCCAACCTTGGCTCAGGCCATGATCTTGCAGTTTATGAGTTCAAGCCCTGCATCAGGCTCTATGCTGTCAGCTCAGAGCCTGGAGCCTGCTTTAGATTCTGTGTCTCCCTCTCTCTCTGCACCCCCCTCTTTCTCTCAAAAATAAATAACATTTAAAAATTTTAAGATATATAGGGTTCTGAAAAGGAAGCAAGCATAAAAATTATAAATATTGTAGTTATACTATAACCAACTAACAACCAACTTTGCAAATGATTTTTTAAATCATATTTACCCACAAAACACAAGGGAAGAAAAGTTCTCATATGATACTGTTTTGTCATCCCTGCAACATATTGTATTATACCTAAATCATGCTCACAAAATACTTGATAGGCCCTTGAATGAATAGATAAATCTATAATGTTAATATGGTTGGGGGATGGCATAAAATAAACAAAAATTTCCAGAAAGGAAAACTCAAACTTCTCAATATAATCTGCAATCTACAGTTATGGGTTTATGTCTACCCTACATGCATTGCACATTGATATTAATCTCATATCTCAACTATTTTAGTCCAGATCATTTTTCAGTAGAGTACAAGGCCCAATATCTATCTAAGATTATTAACTTTTTGCTTCACAAGTTAACACTGTCCCTCAGTATATGCCCACCTCCGAATGCTTGGTGCCCATAATTCTGATATAGACAAAATAGAGAAGAAAAAAGAAAAAAGTTTATTTTGTCACTTAATCTATTTGTTGCATCCTAAAGACTTTGAAGATGATTCATCAGAGCACTCCCTAAGAGTAAAATAGATAATTTAGGAAAGAATAAGTACAATGACTCCACTAATTAGACTCTGGTGAACAATCAAGCATCAAAGCAAATCATTAATGAGCAGAAGCAAAGAAGAAAGAAGGTACACAGACCTGACAGTTTCTGCAGTAGAAAATTCTGTCTGAAGTCCTTACCATAGCAACCAGGAGGAGGTGGCTAAAGAAATGAGCCTACTGTCATGCAGTCTTTAGATAACATGGTTGTGGAAACTTCTGCAATTGTTACTGTTGTCAGGAAGTCACTAGTATTGACTAAGGTGGGGTAGGGAAGACAAATATCAGAGCTAGGCATATTTCTAAAAATTATCATATAGCATATTATTATGTTATTATGTGTATCTACTTTTGAAATATTTTTGATTAAACACTCACACATTCATCTTCTGGGAGGGTTCAATGTACAAACCTTCAAAGATGTATTAAGTTATTATTTCCAGTAAGTGTTCTTTTTAATGGTGTCCAGAATCTTCACCATTAGAAACAATACAATATTGCTAAAGATTAGGTATATAGCCTAAATATGTATTAAAATTGAAGTCTATAAATTAGACCACCTTCCCGGTGTACTTTCCTCCCTGAATCTCATTTCAACTAGTTTTAATGTATACTCTATAATCAGATTTTAGCTTATAAATCTGGACAAAAATTAATGTTGTTCTAAATGGGAGCAAATCAATTTAATTCAATACCTGGGAGGATTCAAACTACGCAGCGATCTTCTGCTACAGATATTGATTCGCACAGCCTAAACCATCATAAATAATTGATTTGAATCCATAGTTGTACACTTGGAATTGTATTTCTCTTTTCATGTTTTGTGTCTTGAATGGGTCATCCTTCATTTTTTTTTGCATAAAAGTTGTACATTTTTTTTAAACTTCACATTCTCTGAGTCGTCTTTCTCATCCCTTATACTGGAATATATGTTTTAATTTACTTTGTTCCTGAGGTTCAGGACTGTGCTTACCGTCACTCCTGAAAGTCTGAGCAGTTGCCGTGATCTGTGATTTAAAATAATGAAGAAAATTTCTCCTTTGAAATAGTTACCATATAAATTTTCCCCAGATTTCTTCAATTTCAAGACTATATTCCTCTGACAATGTATTTTTATGTTAATATAATATTCTTCATTACAAAGGATTCTGCTCTTTATGTAGTCTCCTGTTTATTCTTTTTTACTGTTTATTTATTTTTGAGAGGTGGAGAGAGATAGAGTGCAAGCGGGGGAGGGACAGAGAGAGAGGGAGGCATAGAATCCCAAGCAGTCTCCAGGCTCTGGGGTGTCAGCACAGAGCCCGAAGCGGGGCTTGAACCCACGAACCATGAGATCATGACCTGAGCTGAAGTCAGATGCTTATCCGACTGAGCCACCCTGGTGCCCCGTCCTGTGCCACATTTTTTAAAATTGAAAAACACAGAAAAAATGTATTTTACTGAGTGTTAACATATCACTTTAATAGAATTTTAAATGATTTTTATATAGGATAATTATAAGAAACTTTTTTATACATTCTTATCTTCCTGCATCCTTTCAACAAAAAAGAATTCACTCTGTCCTACTTAACATGTTAGATACATGACATACAAACGTGAACAAAACATAGTCCTTGTCCTTCAAATGTTCAAAGTCTAGTAAGGGGAAATAGGAAGGCATGGGGGAAAAAAGGAAAATTATAATACAATCTAGTTAGTACTGCAATTAAATGTGAATAGTAGTTATAATTTTGATATTACAAAATTACTTGTAAATATTTTTTTGAATAGCCATCACTGAAAGAAGATATTTCCTATAAGAAATAACTAAAATATTCTTGAATTCTAAATAATATTTTCTGAAATGGTTTTGATTTAAAGTTTATTCACAACTGGCAATACTCAAAACTAAAAAAAAACAATATTAAAGCTTACCGTGCAGGGCATTAAATCCTTTACATGAGTTTTTCCATTTCATCTCCATTATAAGCTTAAGATATAAGTCATATTAAGTTTAATATTATGATTAACACATAATATTCAAAGTTTTGCAAACCATGGATGTTTGAGAAAAGACCTTGAAAACACTTTACCACAAGTATTCATATCACAAATATGAATATTGATGACTTATGTGCTGCAATTAAAATTATAGTGAACACTTGGATAGAAGTAAAATATATTACTTATACCATGTGAGAAAATAACTGAACTTAACCTAAATTTGAGTAATCGCTTTAATAAAACTTGTATGTAAAGAAAATAAGTACCAAGTGTTTTTATTTTCAGAGGGGAAGAAGTCCCAATATTATACTTTCAACAACCGTGAAGAGTATGAGGTTTAGGCCTACTTGCAAGCTCATATGTAAACCTGATGTTTCACTGGAGACGAGTCTGGTGAGTTCTTGACCACATGTACCACTTAACATTGGATAAGGGAGGCTTTTGGGGTCTTTTCCGACCTTGTCATGGTTGTATTTGGAATTGATCTACCCCCAGACAGGAATATCAGGCTACAGAGTTGTAAGTCCCTCACGGGCAGGTATTTATTTTCAGTAAGAAGACAGCAGCAAGCTGATAGCTGCTTTTCCAAAGGTGCGTACCAGTGATCCTGTCAGGGAGGATACAAGGCAAAACCTCAAAGGGGGTTCTCTGGATGGAGGCTAATTCCCTTTGCCAGAGACGCCAGTCAAAATCACCAGTCATAGACCCTTGTATTGTCTCCATGCCTAGTGTGCAATAGGGTTCTGGGACTCCAATTTAGTAGTGGGAGACTGGAAAAGACAGCAGTTATTCTTTGAGAAGGAATTGCTAATCTCCTCGCATAATTTCAAGAAAGTTTACTTGCCGAGAGGACCCCCAGAACTTTGTCAGGGCTTACCAATCACCCCTTCTGAAGGAGAAGTGTTAACACTACAGTCAGGCCATTGAGACAGACTTGTCACTTGCCAGTGAGGAGGGAGTCACTCATGTTGAGAAAGCTTTTGACATCAGAGGGAGACACGAAATTCCCATCCACTCATTAGCGGAAAACACTAGGGGAATGTGTCACATTAGCATTTCTCTACCTGTAGCTCTTTACAGTTCAGGATAACGTCCTCTGGCACTTATGGGATGGAGAGGACAGGCACAAAACACACCAATTCCTACTGAGTATTCAGATGTACAAGCAATACATTGAATTGGCCCACAGGGTTCCTTCTATAAGGTCACGTTAGTTCTCCTCCTCCATGTCTGATTATTTAATATTCCTTTTTTTTTTTTTAATCCTAGAGACAAAGGTTTGTTACAGCACAACAGGCAAATGAATTTCATGTTTTCATCCCTGGAGTCCCACCACAGAGATGCAGGGGTGAGTTCAAGTGGATGTTGTACAAATAGTGGGTTTGTGCCACAATTGGAAAGCCACGAGTTTAGAAAACCCAATTTTTTAGAGAAGGCTGCTAGGAAACCTGTTCAACCTTAATCTTGGAGAATAGTGTTTTTGTTATTTTGGTCAGGAAACAAATTTGCTCTCCACCCTGGAGGGAGACACTTTTCTATCTTCCAAGATTGTTTGCTATCCCCTAACATCCATGAAAATATTGTATGGCTCTAGAGCTGACACAACACATGCAGGAATATGTCAGACTCACGGAGATCCGTAATGGGAGACATATTGTAATTCTGGATTTCTCATGGACTATAGCTTCACTAAGGCAAGGACCAACTTTCCTGTGTCCATTGTTTTAATCGCAGTTTTCAAATTCATTGGAACATAACAGGAACTTGATATTTGTCAGTAAATGAATGAACTGAAGTGTAATAGAAACAAATCTGTATTTAAAATACAGGATGATATACTCTAGAACTATAGTGGTAATGGTAGTCTGAAACACATGAGCTTCACAGTTAAAAGCTATCAGTATTAGGCATAATCTATTAAGTTTTATCTCTGATTGTTGTATGGCTAAAATTGAACAACAACAACAAAAAAAACTTGAAAACTAAGCAGAAAAAATTCCATGGTAAATACTGAAGAAAATGCACTTTTAAGCCTAGATAGGAAATTGCAAAGAGGAAATAATGTTTCTCTATCTACTATAAACATAATATTTATAAAGTTATAAAGTACATAAATACCTAAGTTAAAAGAAATAAAATTAAAATCAGAGGACTTATTGGTTAAAAACAAAGACATTATTTATAATAATAATGGTGAGATACCGTGAAAATTTGTGTCTGAAGACCAATAACATATATAATCAACATTATTTATGTTGCCCATGCAATCATGACTAAAACCCTCAACTTACCCTTTAAAAATCCTTTCCAAACATATTTCTCAATGCTTGGCTGTATATTGTGTGTCCTACTAAGTATGACCTAGGCTTCCAAATTTGTTCCTAAGCTCTTGCTCTACCTTCCATCTATAATATACTCCTGTTCCGACTCTGTGTGTTAAAATCTTAACATTTCAAGGCCACTTTCAAATGAAAATTGAAATTTTCAATTGAAAATTGAAATTCTTAATGAAACATGTCCTAGTCCCATAGTATTCCTCTCTGGAATCCACAGAGCATAGTCTTACATTTTCTTCCTTTCTTCTTTCCTTCATTCCTTCCTCCTTCCCTCCATCCTTCCTTCTCTCTATTTTTATTTTCTCTTTTATCCTTTTTTAAACATAGAAGTAGTTCTTTCTTTTAGCTTTACACTAGCATCTGTTGCATTACATAAATGGGTTACTTATAAAAACAATGTTAAAAATCTGTAGAGTTTTTAAGGGCACGTTCTATCTTGCTATATTAGATGTAAATTAAAACAATAATTAAAATAGTGTTTTCCTTATCTTTATTTTAGAATTTCAATTCACCATATCTTAAGATGATTAAGATAGCGTTTGGCACTAAACTTCACATATATAAATTTACTTCTAATATTGAAAATCAATAAGTAGAGAATCAAGGCTTTGGTATTATTTAGAGCTAATATTATTCTAGAAAAAGAAGAAACTAATTAAATGATGATTATGAGTAGCACATCTTTTCAGATAATTAGCAAATAGTATAGCAAAAATAGGAAGCATACAAAAAATTATTCTGTGAAATCTAACATTTAACATTAAGTGGCAAATTGTTACATTGTATAACTCACTCTTTTCAGCACGTTTGAAGGGTTTCTAAATGTTGTTAAACTTTGAACTTAGTAAGTCCCATAAATAAACTAAAAATGTATTCCTGAGGCTTTAGGGATATTTTACATTCCTTCATAAAACTAACCTAAGACAAGGACATGGCTTGTATTCTGAGGAATACTTATAATAGTATTTGTATAATTATCTAGAAGATACACATGTAAAATTTTCATTGGTAGATAAGAATTAAGGAGTCCTTAAGGTAAATACAAATGTTTGCATATTTAATCCTTGTTGGAAATTTCATTTGTTCCTCAGTCCCTTATGACATCATTTAGGTAATTTTCATATATTTCACTAGCTTGGACTTATGTGTATACAATAACAAATAAAATAGGGGAGTGTTTCTTAAATTTCTAGGCAAACATGGAAGAGATGACAGCCATAATATAAAGAAATATCCCTCTTATCATTGTCTATTTTTAAGAACTCTCCAGAGAAAGAAGTGAGATGTTTTATAGCCTTCCTTGTCAACAATGATAAATGCAACTGGGAGAAATAATTTAAAAATATAAAGAACACCCCTGGGGTACAGAAACAATGATTAAGTTTTAGAGTAATGGCATAATCTCTAACTTATTGAATATATTAGAGAAATTAAAACTATCTGCAAAAAAAAAGGGTGAAAACTAAGGAAACCTTAAGAATCTAATCCCTCATGAATGTGTGAAAGATTTCTGTACAAATATCTGAAGCCAAAGCATTATCACCACAATCTATTAATTATAATTTATAAAAGATAATTTAATTGATTTTTGAAAAAAAATGCATGCAATAATAAAGTATGCCATACTTAAAAGTTAAAAAAATAAATTAAAAAAATTCTTCCAGACATAAACATTAACCTTATGTCAATAATATTCAAGATATCTATGTTTATATATATAGAAAATTAAAAAAATAGAAATACAAATAGTGAGGAATATCTTATACGGATAGCTTTATTAACATGAGACAAATGTCATCTGATAATGACCATAAGGGAGAGACTGCAGTCCAACAATGGCAAGTTTATTAAATTGCCAAGGCAAAAGGGGATATCTGAGAGGAACCACTGAATTTTTATCACCAAACAGAAGAAGAAGCAGTATTGACATAAGATTTGGGAAAAGGATTTGTGTTGTAGGTCAAATTTAAATAAAGCAGTGGTTTGACAATCTCAGCAAAGATGGCTGTTTGTAAAGTGTTTAATGTCAGGTCTTGGAAGCTGAGTTGGAAGCAGAGTCCTGTTTTTCTTAGGAACTAGAAAGTTAAGATAAATGTGGAATACTGTCTTTGGAAACCCCTTGGCTGAAATCCCTTTCCTGGCTGATTCTGCTTCTGCAAGTGACTAAGATCCTTCAGGCAATAGTGTAGAGTTCCATTACATACTTCTAATAGTCTATGCTTTTAAAGAATGTTCCCCTGGCATCATGTCTTTTGTTAACTGACATAAGCGGAATTTGCATGTTTACAATGGAATCAAGCAGTACACACATTTTAGCAAACATATTTGATTTCTTCGTCCTATATTTAACAAAAGAGCGGAGCTATCACAATGCAACAGGGCTAAGAGTGATAGGATTCAGTAACAAATCTCTCTGGGAATAAGGTAATCATCACTCTGTTGTCTTCTAACATTGAATCTTCTGTGGAGAAATCAAAGATCAGCCTGATATTTTCCTTGAATTGATACTTTTTTACCTCTGCACTGGATAATTTTTTTTATTTTAATTTTTGGTGTCTCTGTTTGCTGAGGAATTTTAGTGTTTAATCCACCTAGCCATGAATATCATAGTCCTGCACAAATATAATTTCTGGCATCATATTGGCCCAATAATTAAGCATAGACCTAGGAAAGTATACTTTTATCTGAACATTAGTTTAGTTATTTTACCTCCCCTACTTTATTTAACTGATTATTCAGAAGCCGTCACCATTTGACTCCAAAGATGGATTGAGGTAACAGGACTTAAATTTTTATATCTTATTTTTAATAGTTTGCAATGCAGAAGAATCTTTTCCTGGGAATCTCATATTGTCTTCCTCCTTTCCAGAGGATCATGTGCTGTTTATTGTATCTGTTTTTAGTTCTGCAAACCCCTGGCTTATTGTTGGTGTTGATTACCTCTGTGAAAACATAATCATTCTTCCTTTCTTTGCTACTTACCTACTATTAAAGCAAGCTAGACGATGAGTTCAGGAACTCATTCTCCTGAGATCTTGGTGGGTGAATGGGCATGTTTACACTCATGGGCCTTCTTGGACATTACTCTTTTTCCTGAGCTACCTGCTTACCTTCTCCTTTTGATGATCTTGAATTTGGGGTATGTTAATAAGCAGTTCCATGATTTGGCCAACTTGACTTCTTTCACAAACTTTATTTCTATGGTGTTTGTGTATAGATATAAGCTAGAGAGTTCTGCCAAAATATCTCTTTGCCCTTTAATTGCATAAGATTTGGGTAGCTTTGCTTTTTTGTTGCAGACAGTAACTTTCACTCTGTTCTTATTGTTGTTTGAAAAAAATGGGCAGTGCAGGTGTGGGAGGATTCTCTCTGATAGGAAAAGTGAAAATTATGTCAAATCTGGAATCATTCTTGCATCTTTATTCAGATCTTAATTTATAGCATTTAAAGTATTAAAGGCTTAATACTGGTTAACAAGAGGGAGTATAAAATAAGGAAAATTTTATTTCTTTTATCAAGGCTGCTAGTATGTTTTATTAGTTTCATTTAACTCTATCTTTTGTATTACATTCTTATTTTTCTTTTAAGTAAAGCATGTACAATTTTAAATTCAGTAAACAAAATATATAATTATAATCAATTTCTCAACATTGTTTGCTGTTAGTAGTCTTTGTAATGAGTGTCAGTCTATTTTCACTGTTTCTTAAAAGCAAGTATTTTTAAACCATTTAAAGTATTTTTATGAGTCATATTTCAGAATGATGATTATGTTATTGAAACATTGTAGATAGCAGATGCGAAGTGAGAGTCTGATGAAATATTAGAGTACCTAAATGCTCAAACAATAATTATTGCCATTTTCCACATAATAAGAAAAATATTCCACATTAATATTAACCATAATTATCAAGAGTATTTACCTTTTCTAAATAGTTCCCATAGTATTGATTATCCAATTATTTCCCACACACCTCTCTCTTTTATTATGTTCAATACAATATTACTGAAAGCTTACGAAGCTTTTTATCATGTTATCATACCCCCTCAACTTTTCCTGAGTAATATGACTTTGATTTATCCTTCACCAAAGTATCCCCAAACACTCCTGTTTTTATTGCGAAGATTCTTGACAATTCTAGAACCAAATCACATGTGTAAAAACATTCATACTGTTTGGCAAAACTACGTGTTCAAATTTCACTCCTCCTTTTGTTTAAGTATTAGAAGTTCATAGTTCTCTACCTCTCTTGTACCTCGTCCCCCTTTCACAGACACTCTCAGTCTCTCTTTCTCCTCTCTCTCTCTCTCTCTCTCTATATATATATACATATATATTTTTTATTTTACTTAAAAATATTTGTAGAAACAATCTTTATATTACATAATATTTTCTTTCAGTTTTGGCTTTTGTTTTCTTAAATATACTGTGAAAAATAAATACTATTTTAGAACTTCAGCATAGGTAGTGTGTCAATTTCACTTAATTTTCTTTTGATAACATGACTTGACCTACCTCTGAAATTCAAATATGAACTCTCCAAAAACCCTTGAAATGAATTGTCTGAAGCTACAAAAGCTTTTAATCACTTTATTTTTATAAGTTCATATAATTTGTTTAAATTTAATGGTTTTCTAAATATATAATTATATGCCTCAAATACTCATTTCGGATTACATATAGCCTCTGCCTTCCCATCTCCACTCCCATTGCTTGCCTGAAATAACTTTTTTACTTTTTTCCTTACATATAATCTTAACTGTGGGGACTCAAATATTCTCAATGGTTTTCTTTCTTTTTTTCTTTTTTAAACTAGAACTTCTCTTTGTTGGTCTCTCTCCATTTTTCTATCTCTTAATTTTTCTAGTTCAAACTTCTCCCAGAAGCTTAGATCCTCTCCCACCAACTATTCTTGCTAAAAGTCTTTCCAGTGAGTTCAGCTGGTTATTGTTTCTTTGACAATAATTTTCCTTATAGATATACATAGATTTGTTAATAGTAAATAACTTGCAAAATACTAATATGCCAAATTACGCTTTCACAATTTTATGTAAAACCTTTATTATATACTTGCTTTCAGTTTATCAGAAATGGATATCTTTAATTTTAGTATATCTATTTTTATATTATGGAGATTTCTACATGACTTAGTTTTATTATTTAACATTACTTCCTACAGTTGAGTTAATAAGTTTAGGTTTAAGTGGGAGAACAACAAAAAACAATGAAAAAAATAACCTAGAAAGCTGAAAATACTTATCCTGGTCTTTTTATAGGATATGGTCTCAAATTACTACATTTGAGCCTGTAGCAATGTGTTTACCAAACAGACCTCTTTCAGAAATTACAAATATTCAATATACATTTTAATAATATTGAAAAACAGGAACTTATAAAAAATGCTATACTCAATGTACTAAAATGGTAAAGCGTTTTCTGTCACAAAGTATTTTTTTTTAATTTTTTTTTTCAACGTTTATTTATTTTGGGGACAGAGAGAGACAGAGCATGAATGGGGGAGGGGCAGAGAGAGAGGGAGACACAGAATCGGAACCAGGCTCCAGGCTCTGAGCCATCAGCCCAGAGCCCCACGCGGGGCTCGAACTCACGGACCGCGAGATCGTGACCTGGCTGAAGTCGGACGCTTAACCGACTGCGCCACCCAGGCGCCCCATGTCACAAAGTATTGTACTAGGAAAAAGCCATTCCTTCATGTTTGCATGTATTATGAATGACCTCTTTATGAGATTAAGAAGGTCAATGTCATGTTTTTATAAATACTAGAATTTATGTGAGAACAGTGGCAGTGTGAGGTATAGCAAAATTAAAAATCACAAAAATCATAAATCTTACATTATCTGTGTGTTATCATAGGTAATTATTATACCACTTATTTGTATTCATTCCTACATCAGTAAAGCTATGTAACAGTTGTAATGAATTCAATTAGGGCACATAATAAAAACTTGAGTGAAAATAAAATATTTAGCATTACCTTGGGTATGAAAAAGCCAACAACCCTATTTTTATTCTTAAATTTGCAAAAGCATGGAGTGCCTGGGTGTCTCGGTTAAGTGTCTGACTTCAGCTCAGGTCATGATCTCATGGTTTGTGAGCTCGAGCACTCATCAGGCTCTCGGCTGTCAGCACAGATCCTGCTTCAGATCATCTGTCCCCTTCTCTCTCTGCCCCTCCACCACTCGTTTTCTTTCTCTCTCTCTCTCTCTGTCTCTCTCTCTCTCCTTCTCTCTCAAAATAAAAACAAGCTTTAAATTTGCAAAAGCTTAAGCTAAATAGATGATTATTTTTAGCATCTAAAGTGCATTAACAATCTAAGCAAAAAAGAAAGAAAGAAAGAAAGAAAGAAAGAAAGAAAGAAAGAGAGTGAAATGATAACTAGGAAAATCTAAAACATTAGTGTGCTTTTCCATTTTATACATTTCAGTATAATTTCCATTTGAACCCACTGTTTTCACAAAAATATGCTCTAGGGGTACCTGGGTGGCTCAGTCAGTTAAGCATCTAACTTGGTTTCAGCTCAGGTCATGCTTTCACGGTTCATCTGTTTGAGCCCCACTTTGGGCTCTGTGCGGACAGCATTGAGCTTGCTTGATATTCTCTGTCTCCCTCTCTCTACCCCTCCCCCCAAAAAATAAATAAATAAACTTAAAAAAATATGCTCTAATATAGAAATGTATGATTTTTCCTTCTGAGTTAAGACTATGACTTTTTTTAATTAAGTTTTTAAATTTTAATTCTAACATAATTAACATACAGTGTTATCCTTTTCTAGGATTTCTTTTAGCTTTGGGTTTCACATGTGGGTCCTTAATTCATTTTGAGTTTATTTTTGTGTATGATGTAAGGAAGTGGTCCAGGTTCATTCTTTAACATGCAGCTATCCAGTTAGACTGTGACTTCCTTAAAAAAATAAATATCATCTGAAGCCTCAATGTTTTATAATATAAAAATACACCAGGGAATTTTTATCTCCGCATTATGTACATATTTACATTTTTAAAAAAGACTTTAAGATTTAGACAATATTATAATCCTTTTCAAAGCAATACTTAGAATATTAATAGATAGCTTCAAAAGATTATGAATGATAACTTTATGTTAATGTATGAGTTATTTTAAAGTACCATGTATAAGAAGAGAAAAAACCTCATTGGCAGTTATAAATAAAACTGGTTTTAACTAAAAGTTAAAATTTTTTCCATTTTGAGCCATGGCATCACTTCTAAAGTTTATTTATTTATTTTGAGAAACAGATAGAGTACAAGCAGGGCAGGGCCAGAAAAAGAGGGAGAGAGAGCATCCCAAGCAGGCTGGAGGGGAGGCAAGTGGTGGATGGGCTAAATGGTGATGGGTATTAAGGTGGGCACTTGTGATGAGCACTGGGTATTGTATGTTAAGCAATGAATCACTAAATTCTACCCTTGAAAATTCTAAAAAGCACAATTTGTTAAAAAAGGAAAAGAAAAAGAAAGAAAAAGTGCATTTGTTAATTCATCAGGTGACTAGTATCATACTTTTAGCATTATAGGAAAGAGCCATAACTGTCAACCATAATTTACTCCAATAATAGTCAATAATTTTAAGTGTTATTTGTCTAGATCTAGAAATCATGATTGCTGAAATTTTAAAAAACTATCAGAAATCTCTCAATATACATTTTTGTAGGCTATCTGTAAATACAGCTGATCCTCATTATTCACATTGGTAAGTACAATTGATCTTCATCATTTACAAATTCCACATTTGAGAATTCTACTCATTCAAATTAGTTTGTAATAAGTCAATAATCACAACAAAAACTTTTTAGTTGCCAGATGCATATATTCCCAGCTGAAGGAGAACAAATTGATGCTCTGCCTTCTTGTTTGAGCCCTCATCCTGTAAACAAGTGTCCTTTTTGCAGTCTATTTACTGCCATGCTTTTCACATTTTTTGAGTTTTCTGTTAGTGTTTTCACTATTTAAAAGAGTCCCAATCAGCTTACTGAAGTGCTGTTTAGTGTTTCAAGGCATAAATGGCCTGTCGTTTGTTTTAGGGACAAAACACGTATGTTCATAAAGTTTGGTCAGGCACAAGCCATAGTACTGTTGGCCACAAGTTCAATATAAACGAATCAACTGTATATTAAGTTAGATATCATTGGACGCAAACACACTAAAACAAGTTTACTTATATCAGTGGACAAAAGTATTGTGACTAGAGGTTTGTAGGAACCTAACTTTCTATTTCCGTTGGGAGCAAAGGATCAGTATTCATTAGTAAATTCAGTGTTCATGGCAACTTTATGGAATATAACTATTGCAAGTTATGAGAAGCAATTGTATATTTGTATTAATTTCATAGAAATTCAAGTGAATTCAATTCTTGATGTAATTTTTAAGAGTAGGAAATGTGGTAAATGCAACATTACTTGCTGGGCTCTCCTCCCCTCTCTTTTACCTTTGTTTCTCTTAACCAAGTGTGTTGATGGTTTCTCTACTTCTATGTCTCTCTTATCAGTTCCTTTTTTTAAAATTTTTTTTTAGAGAGAGAGAGAGAGCATGCAAGTAGGGGAGAGGGGCAGAGGGAGAGAGAGGATCTTAAGCAGGCTCCACGCTCAGTGGAGAGTTCAATGCAGGACTTGATCCCATGACACCGGGATCAGGACCTGAGCTGAAACAAAGAGTCAGACACTCAACCAACTGAGCCATCCCAGCACCCCTCCCTTACCAAGTTTTTATATAAAGGATACTCACAAACGCCTTACTTTTAATAGTCATTTTTAAGGATTAGAAATCTAATTAGTTTCTCATAGAAGTATTAAATCATCATCTATTTATCATTTTTCTACTGTAAATTATGTCTAGTTGATTATGCTCTGAAAGAAAATGGATTTTGCTTTCCTTCATTTATTCATTACTTACTTGCCTACCAACTACTTTGAGTTGAAGTGACTATTCAAATACCTTGCCAATTTTTAATGGTATTGTGTGCTTTTTATTATTTAATTGTAAAAGTTCTTTTTATATCACCTGGATACCAATATTTTGTTAGATATATGTTTCCTTAACATTTTATCCCAGTCTGTGGATTTTATTTTCACTGTCTTAGTGTCTTCTGAATAAGCTAGAGCTTTATATTTTGATGAAGTCTTATTTATCAATTTTCAAAATGATAAATACTTACACTTTTCTGTTCTCTGAGCAATCTCAGCCTAGCCCAAGGTGACAGTGTCATTCATCTACATTTCTCTCTACAAGTTTTAGAAGTATTTATTTACATTCAAGCTTATGTTTAAATCTATTATTCAAGTTAATTTTTAAGTGTATTGTGAGAAATGGGTAGAGGTTTATTAATTTTTAGAAATGAATGTCTAATTGTTCCAGAACCATTTGGTAAAAATCCCATTTTTTTCCACTGAATTGGCTTTTTCAATATTCAAACATCCTTATACATGGGTCTGTTTCCAGAGTTAACTACAGGTCTTGCCTTTTGACCATATGATACCATTTATGTTTATAGTAAGTATTGAAATCCCAATCAATGTCATCTCATAAATTTTTAAGTTAATTTTGCTTTACCTATTCTATCAACTTATCAATCAAATGAGTGCACTTTGAAATGTCTGTTGTGTCATATATATATATATATATATTTTAATCTTATTTTTTTTTATTTTATGAGAGAGAGAGAGAGAGAGAGAGAGAGAGAAACTGAGTGGGGAGGGGAAGAAAGAGGGAGACAGAGGATCCAAAGCCAGCTCTGCACTGACAGCAGACAGCTTAACGTGGGGCTCAAACCCATGAACTGTGAGATTATGACCTGAGCCAAAGTTAGACACTTAAGAGACTAAGCCACCCGGGTGCCCCTGTTGTGTCATATATTTTAATTTCTCTGCCAGTTCTAAATACTTAGGTTTTGTGCAGTTTTCTCACATAGTGAGATAATTTTTTAAATAATAATAGTAATGACAATAATAATAACATTTTTAAAAATTAGTTTTAATTTAAAACAAAAATAAAACACTATATGCAAGATTCATTCCCGAGTGTATGTATGTTTGTGTGTGTGTGTGTATATATACATATATTATGTATGTATGTATATGTGTGAATGTATATATGTATGTATGTCTTGTATATATAGTATGTATAAGCTGTGTATGTATTATATATATACACTATATAGAGAGTGTATATATACATATAAAGAGAAAGAGATTAATTTACTCAGAAATATCTGTATAAATATAATAATGACATATCTTAAATTTACTTCAGTGTCCCTCATTCTAATAATTTCTCAAGTACATTCACACGTTCTTTGAATAAGGATAAATGTCTTTTCTGTAGACACAACCCTATAATGAATGCCCTAGAATATATTGAGAACACATAATTTATTGCATATATGGTTTCATATGAACACTTCTCTATTTAAACAATTATACTACCTTGAGCATCACTTTATTTCTAACTTATCACGTTTCATCAAAAAGGTTATGTTTATCCCTTAATCTATATTTATTATATATCTGTAATTTTATTTAACTATATGTATAGGTTTTTGTGTATGTGTATGAAATGAAAATGGCTTTAACTACCATAAATATCTATATCTTTAGTCTTTCTTAACTTTAGAAACATGGTTAAAAATATAATTATGTCCAAAAATTCACATTGCTATAGCTTCAATGGGAACTAAGGGCATGAGGTAAAAAATAGATTTAAGAATTGTAAAAAATAAAATTAATAGTTTTAGCTTATTATTAATGTCAGTATTTAAAAGTGTTATTAAGCATTGTCCAAACTATCCTGCAGTTGATTATGCCTTACTAGTGAGACAAAACATAAAGCATAAGCACGATTTGAATTTAGTTGTTTGAAATTAACTCCAAAGGGAATGTAGATTTGAGAACAAAACCTTACATTTGGCAAAATCAGAAGAGAGAATCAGGAGGAGTTGTATGTGAGATTGGTCACTTGGGATTTGAGTATACCATTAGCGAAACTGCTGAAAGTTAACCGTGTTGAAAAAATGAATTATTTTCAGGGATATCAGCCTTTGTCAAGAACTACATTTGACACCCACTGAATCTAGGGTAGAGACTTTCCTTTGTAGTTCATAAGATATTTTTTCCATAAAAGGATCATTTTACTGTTAAAACAAAATTCAACTGACCAATTTTGAAGATCGTTTCTTGGCTTTATTCAATGTATCATGAATTGGGCAGCTTCTCATTTAGCAAATAGAAAGGAACTCTGAGGAGTTGTGCAAAATGGAAGACTTTTTTAAGGCAGAAGTGGGTGGGAAAAGGAAGTTTACTTACTTGGGATAGATTGTTTCACATAAAGTCACCTTCTGCTAGGGGAAGGCAGGGGGTCTATCAGGCAGATTATCTCACTAGTGTTGACCAGATAATTCCAGATTAATTGGTTAAGATTACATTTCTAGGGGAAACTAAAGCTGCAATGAGGTTATTAGATATTTAGTCTTGGTTTGATGATATGAGCTTAGCACAAGTGACTCCATTTGGGATCTGCGGTCTCCTTTTAACAATACAAATTTGCTGTGCTTCAATTTGAATGGTTTATTTTTCATGTATCTAAAATAGAATTTAAATTTTTTATACATTTATGTCTTCTTTTTTGTCAAATTTCTCAAAGTTATAAATCCCCAGTGCGTGATTATTGTTATTACCACGTTCTAACTTAATCAAAAGTTACCATTGAGTGGCTTGAGTTTGTCTTGTCTCACCAGCATTAGATATTGCTAGAAAAGTCTCTAAGTCTAGAAGCCATATGTGAGAAGTTAGATGAATAGAACCAGATAATATTAATATTTATGGTGATTATTGGTTATATCATGCTAACAATTGATCTTCTCTATTTTAGAGATGTGCAAGTATCTATTAGAAAAGTATGGGGTTAAGGGCAAAACCTGGTTCAATGATTTGTGAGTTATATGTTCCTGAGTAAGGTTCTATAAATTATATGTCTTGGTTTTCCCATCTGTAAAGCAGATAAAATGTTATGATCTCAGATCTCAGAGTTCTGTTGCAAGGATTAACTGAGTCTCTCTTTGAATGCCTCTCATTCAGTGAGCACTTGATAGAGAATAGCATTCTTTCTTTTTATTATTAATTATTAAGGTTTTAATTCTCATATCAATACAATTGTGGAGTTAGTTGTATTTATGTCACTTTACAGAAACAGATTTGGAGAGGTTAAGTAATTTGTCCAGTACAAATCTTTTAAGAGTTAGACTGAGTTTTAACAGGGTTTGGAATTAATTGAATTATTTTCCGTTTGGGAAACCCATGTATTTTTTGTTTTGTTTTGTTTTTTAATTTTTAATGTTTATTTATTTTTGAGAGACAGAGAGAGAGAGGCAGAGCATGAGCAGCAGAGGGGCAAAGAGAGAGAGGGAGACACAGAATCTGAAGCAAGCTCCAGGCTCTTAGTTGTCAGCACAGAGCCCAACATAGGGCTCAAACCCACAACCTATGAGATAATGATCTGAGCTGAAGTTGGACGCTTAGTCCACTGAGCCACACAGGCACACCCACCATGTTTTTTTTTTAAAATAAGTTTTAAAATATTTGATTGTAGTGAATCCTAATGCTACCCAACCCCTGGCTATCACTTGTATATTTCAGGGAGTGCTACTGGACTTTAAAATGTACTTGAATTGTACTTGAAATATATGTATGTATGCATTAGGTATCATATATATATATATATATATAGAGAGAGAGAGAGAGAGGATTGCATATCACTTGGATATATATATTATATATTGGATGCACTGGATATCACTTTATATATATATATATATATATATATAATACATATATATATACACACACACACTTATATACACATATATATGTATACATATATATTTCATGTATATATAATACATATATTATGAACAATTACATATATTTAAATACATGTATATATACTGAATATATATTTGAGTGAATATTACATATGAATATATACTATGTATGAGTGCATATATATATACACTGAATATATATTTGAATATATGTTATACTACATGATAGCCCCTAAATTAATAGTTATCCTTCCCAGTTGGATACACTATGAGAAGTTAGCAAATAGGCGATGTTACCTCTCATTTATTTAGAAATTATTAGATTAGAAATTATTTCAGACTTAGAAATCCCATCTGGCACAAAACAACTTATTCAAACATTGACCAACTACTTCTTTTATTTCATTCCATACATTCTGGTCAACCATGAACCATCAATAACTCCTTTTGAGTACCACACTTTAACAACTTTTACATCAAGCCAACAACTACATGACCTAACCCATATTTTCCTAGCTTGTTGATGAGTATGCCATGTGGGACAGTGTTAAAAGACTTCCTGAGGTCAAGCTCCATTTCACTTATTGTAGATTGAAAGAATCAAGTCCATTATTCTGTCATAGTAGGAAATATGTTTGGCTTGACAATGATTTGTAACTCAAGTCATGCTATTTATAACCCAGCACTTTGTGATCCTCAAAGGGTTTGCAAATTGCCCCTTGGATGATAGTATACAGTATGTTTCCCCATTTAAGTTAAAGTAGCTAGTCTGTAGTATCCAGCACTATTTTTGTCCTTCGAGAGGTAGTTTCTTTTCGTTCTTAAAGCTTGTGAAAATGGTAATCAGACTCTGAACTTACATGGCACTAACTATAAAAGCATTTGTTTTTACAATAAAGAGTTTTACATATAAACTTGCTATATAATAAGATAGATGGATAATTTAAACAGTTTATGAATATAATTTGTCACCTTTTGAAATGATTCTACTAAGTATTTAAATCGGGTATTTCTGTAAACTCTCAACTGATTGTTTTATAATAGCTAGCAGAATACAAGATCCTAATTTTCAAATCTGTCCTTGCAAGTTTGAAGGTTACCTACCGACTGATTAGAACTGTCAGGCCTCATGACATTTATTATATAGTGTTCCTGTTAAGGTTGCTTATGAAACTATTAGCCTTTTCCTTCGACATTTGCTGTTCTGCATGAATGAGTATATTTATATTCCTGTAAACTTTGTATTGCTTTAAAGGTAGTTTAAGCAAAACTCAGGTTAAATGAGTTGCTAACAAGTTATCTTCATTGAATTGCTTTTGTTTACACTTAAAACCTATTCTATTCCCTAATGTTTTATTTTCTTTTATAACTGTTAATTTAATTTACAGGCAGTTGAAAATTTATCTATGGGAATTAGAACAATAATAATTAAAATTATGTTAAGTGGCCATGAGAGGATATGGGTACAATGGATACATTTTTAAAATTTGCTTTAAAATTATAAAAGTTTTACTCCTTCTCAGAGAGCTAACTTGATAAACCAAAATATTTATTTTTATATTATATGTATGTAACGAGCCATAATTTATGCCCTAAATAAGAACTTATCTCTTTTGCTGTCATATTTCAGAAATGATATATATTTATATATCACATATCATATATTTGCCTTATGGATAAGTAGGCTCGCATTTGTTTGATTAACTTGATTGACTGTGAAGGTAGGGTAATAGTTATATTTTTACTTTCTCTGTTCCGAACACAGTGTTTTTACTTACATTCATTCTTAAATTTAACTAAAGTGAATTAAAATGGAAATGCTTTCTTTTAAAATTATTTGCAAAACTATAATACACTAATATTTTCCTTTGAGTGACTTTGAACATAGAGGTTAGCTAGGGGTGCCTGGGTGGCTCAGTTGGTTAAGCATCTGACTCTTGATTTCGGCTCGGGTCATAATCTCACAGTTCATGAGATCAAGCCCCATGTCGGACTCTGTGCTGAGTGTGGAGCCCTCTGTGGTTTCTCTCTCTCTCTCTCTCTCTCCCCTCCCCTGTTCATGCATGCTTGCACACACTCTCTCTCAAAATAAATAAACATTAAAAAATAGAGGTTAGCTAATAATTAGAAATCATGTTAAGAACGGCAATAGATTATAAATCTGATATGTATTTGTACTTCTATGAGTCAAAAATCTGATTTCAAAAATTAGAAGAGTATTTAGTATGAGGCTAAAGATTTAGTTCAGCAATCTGCTTTAGTGGAATATATAGTAAAATAATAATATGTGCCTAATTTTATCCAGAAGAGATTTGAAAATTAGGAGAATATTTCCATCTAAATACAGACTGATTCTCTAAATCTTATTTAATATTCTCTGAGGGCTAAATACAACATAAATTTTAAAAAATAAAAGTGGATCACAGATTTTCAAAATCATTAAAATAAAAAAGAGAAAGTGTTGAAACAGGACAGTAGGACTTTCTAAGGTATTATTATCTATTTAAATCAGATATATTCAAGTACATTCTACATTAAACTTTTCTCAGCCTAGCAGGGAGAGACTTTGCAAGGGGTCATTTCCTGTCTGGTAAACCCGTATAATTAGAAACAACAGCCAAGAAAGGCACATTTCATTCAATGATTGGACCAATAAATGAGTTCAAGCAAATGAAAAGGAGATATTTAACCAGTTAAGACCAGGAACAAAGGAAAAA
This sequence comes from Prionailurus bengalensis, assembly GCF_016509475.1. NCBI lineage: Eukaryota > Metazoa > Chordata > Mammalia > Carnivora > Felidae > Prionailurus > Prionailurus bengalensis. The sequence continues at coordinate 38,632,717 of NC_057343.1, forward strand.
CAATTTAGAAGTTGAGCTCAGAGCAGTCTTTTGGGTTTATAAATAATCAATTTTGGGTCCTTGGAGAGGTCCAAGGGTCATAGCTTCAGAACAACCAAAACAGATCTTTTTTGTTTGATGTGGAAAGAGAGAAATAGAGAATATCAGAGAAAGGATGAATTTAAGATTAGAATAGTATTAAAATGAAAAACTAAAATTGTCAGTGAACCAAACAGAGAAGGATCTACTCCAGAAAAAATAGGGATTCTGTAACTATCTTTGACTCTTTATTTGGAATTCTTCTACATACTTTGTTCATGGTCTCTCAAATTGTACATATTGTTTATTTTTATAGACTACAGTGTTGGATAAATTTGCTCTTTTCTAAGATTTACTGAACCAACTCACCACTTTATCCTCCAAGCTGTAGTTTTACATGATGACAGTACAAGTGAACAGTTGTTAAATTAAGAATCCCGCGTGATGCAGAGGGAGTTTTATTGATTTGTACAAATTCTGCCCTGGCTGCACCATTTTAGATGTCTTGTATCACTTTTGAAAACAATTTTGTAAGATTTCTTTATTGTTGAATAAAACTACTATGGAATAGATTGCTATTTACAAGGAACAATGCATTTCTTAATCCGTTCTTTGTATTGACTCATATTAGTGACATCCATAAACAGAAGTCTATGGCTTACAATTAAAATTCCTGTACAATGTGGTGTAGTTATTAAGGGAGAAGGGATTATTGCCTATATTGCCCAAAGCTCATTAGCTACCTGATGTTCAGAGATATACAAGCCTCAAAGGGTAGATGAACAAATCTCAAAGCTTGAGATAATTTCAGTATGGCAGATTCTATAAGTTGAATATGCTTTTTCTTAAGATAAAAAATTAGATAAAAGTAATGAATATGAATGTTCAATTTTATTTTCAAGATTCACATCTATATCATTACCTATTGAAATCTGAATAATTTGTAGATTTAGTGGTGTCAACATGGAAAGGCCAACTGGACATTTACTAGGAAGACCATGCAGGATGGCACTGCTCAGATTATAATTATCTCATGTTTTGTTTTCCGGTTTATAAATCCAGAAAAAAAATGCACACACATACAGACGCATACATATATTTATTTATATTCAAGTTGATTAAATTCCAATTGGCTAACTCATAATATCCAAATATCAAAGACATGCAAAAGCTGTTTTGCTGAGATATTCAGACATGAGATGCTCTGATAATACTAATTCATAACAAAATGCAGAATTGTTCCATGGACAAGAATTCTAAGGGAAGAGGGGCACCTGGGTGGCTTAGTCAGTTAAGCGTCTGACTTTGGCTCAGGTCATGATCTCACAGTTCGTGAGTTTGAACCCCGTGTCAAGCTCTGTGCTTGACAGCTCAGAGAATGGAGCATGTTTCAGATTCTCTGTCTCCCTCTCTCTCTCTCTCTGCCCCTCCCCTGCTCATGGTGTCTCTCTCTCTCTCAAAAATAAATAAACATTAAAAAAAAATTAAAGAATTCTAAGGGAAGAATCCATTGATTTCCTAGGCTGTTTAGCTTCCAAAATGATTTTTTTGTAATATCAGAATAAATGTACTGGGTTGTGGTTTAGAACCAAGACTTTTTAAAAATATAATTTATTGTCAAGTTAACTAACATACAGTGTATACAGTGTGCTCTTGGCTTCGGGAGTAGATTCCCATGATTCATTGCTTATATGCAACACCCAGTGCTCATCCCAAGTGAGACTTTTTAATAAAGCTGGTGTGGTTTAATCTGGCTTTGACACATGCTAGTGATACGACTTTGGACAAGTTGCTTAACATCTATTTACCTCAGCTTTGTTACCTGTAGAATGAGACTATTTATACCCAACTTCAGCATGGGTGTTATATGTTTAAATGCTTGTTTGTGGTAACTCACATATGAGCATCTATATGATGTAAGAATATACCTATGTCCTGGATGACTAGTGATGAATGTAAGATGCAAAGTGCCTTCTCCCCAGAAGCAAACAGAATGGTAGAGGAAGAAACAATGGACTAGTAATCATGGTAGTAAACATAATTATAAATTATAATGCATTCTATAAGGAAATAAATGGGTCCAATGAATAGCAGGAATGGAGATCGTCTGATTGAACCACGTGGTTAAAAATTGCTTCTATGAAGCAATGATATTTAAACTGCAAAAGAAGGGACAGGACGGAGCCAGCTTCTTTACCAGAAGTAGTTAGAAAAGTGGGATCTGCATAAAATTCAGTACATGTCAAGCAACTGGGGCAGTCAAGGACTTTGAGTGTTTAAGCATCTGAAAGGTCAGTTTGCCTAGTCTGGGTTGAGGGGGAACAGAAAGAAAAATAAGAGTGGGGAGAGAGAGGGTTTTAAGTAGGAAAGTCTCTCGATCTGACTTAGTTTAAAAATATGACTCTATTCACTATGTAGAAATGGTTGAGAGGCAAGACTAGAAGTAACATACTGATTAGGCTAAATACAAAGGAAATATAAAACCTCCCACATACCTATCCTTAAATGATAGCTATTATCATTGCTGAAACAGTATTTTACATATAATTAGGAATTCAGCATCACTATGACTTAGCTAATAGGCTTACAGGTCTTTGACAAAAAGGTCAAATTATCTGTCCTTTTGTTTCCTGCTACTAGAATGCTCAGCAATTCTAGAAAATGTCATAATTCTGATATTGGCTATATTTAATTTTACTATAAACCACACTCTGATCTTCCTCAATCCTGCTTTCCCATTCATGTATTCACCCTGAGAATATTCCTTTCGTGTTGTTCATAGCCACGCACACAAGCCACATAGCTCTTCTCACTGAGTTGCCACTTTTAGCAGATGACCCCATCCCCTTCTTCATTGAAAAAAAAATGTGTTTTTCAAATTAAAACAGACTCAAAGAAGTATTATGTTTTAAGGTAAACTTTTATCCTTTCATCTTTCATCTAAAAATCCCCCCCCCCCCACCTCCTAAGGCTAAAACCTTTCTAATATTTGTTCTGGGAACTCGTGCCTACATTTATCTGCCATATTTACCATTAGGTTGAAAGCTATCACAGTACTGTTTTTAGAGGATGCAAATCGAGTGTCATCCATTTCCCAGATGCAACTTAATATATTTAACTGTAGTCTTCTGTCTCCCTTTCCCTCTACTCTCACTCTTATAGGATACTTTTAATTTAAACAAAGAGTATGATCTCTCTTTTTTTTTTTTTCAACAGAAAGAGAGAGAGAGAGAGAGAGAGAGAGAGAATCTTAAGCAGACTCCTTGTTCAGTGAGGAGCCTAATGAGGGACTCGATCTTACAACCTTGGGATCATGATCTGAGCTGAAATCAAGAGTCAGACACAACCAACTGAGGCACCAAAGCTCCCCAAACATGATCTCTTTGTATAAATAATCTTTCTATACCAAAATAAGATAACATATTATTTTGGCAGATTTTGTGTACAGGATAGTGTTTTTCCTATTTTCTTCATCACCGAGGTTCTAGAAAATATAGTCTATATACTCTGCTTCTAATTCCTCCATTCGGTAAAATCTGATTCTACTTCACCATTCTGCTCTCAGAAAGGTCATTAGTAATAACCTGTATTGCAAAATACAAATGTGTCCCATTACTTCTACTTTCTTCTGTTTTATTATATCTGACTATGCTGAGATGCTCTTTATTTAAGGGAAAAGGGTTAATAGTGGGCAGATGTATATTCCAAAACAGAATGTCCTGGCTTCACAAATTACTTGTTATTCTTATTACCAGTTTTTGCAATCAAGTAAATTGCCGGTTATTTAAGTTCTAGTATTTTATATGCAAATGTGGGATAATAATGGTATCTATTCATTAACTTCTGAAGATTAAATAATTGAATAAAAGTACATAGCCTAGAACAGTGTTTGCTTCATTGCAGTTCCTCAATGGGTGTTCCTCAATATTGCTATTATTGGTGGCACTCTTATTGATAGTCCTTCCTTTTTATGGCACTGCTCCCTGACAGAGCTCCTTCCTTCAGGTTGGTAAACCTTCGTGGTGACCTTAGTTATCTCTGCCATTTGCAAGTGACTTGCCAGACTAGAAAACATTTCCAAGTTTTTCAAGCATAATGAAACTTGGTGAAAACAGGGGCTTCATCTATATCTGTTTGATGTTGTGTATGTTATATACAATAGAGTGCCTGGCAAATGGTGGGTGAAGTCATACTATCACATGCAGGAAGGAATGAACTCTATTCAGAATGTTTAGCCCAGAAAACTCTGATACAATCTCAAATAAAATCTTAGAAATGATTAACGGTCATTAATTTATATCAGCAGGTACTTGATCCAGAGATGGTAAGAATTGTTGTATCTCATTTCCTTCTTTGGTAATGAAAAGCCCCATTTCTGATGTATAAATTGACACATGGTTTTATTTTCTCTAATTTTATTATTTCCTAAAATCTAGTGTCACAAAAACTATTTAAATATACTTTTCAGTTAATTTGGTACATATGCCTTGCTAATTTTTATGATACATGAGAGTTCACAAATGCATAAATACAGTTTCTCATTTTCAAAATACACTAGCTCTCACTAGTTACTATGAAAGGTACTTTCATGAAAATTAAAACAACTGTGATAACAAAATCATCAAACAAAATATTATTTTACCACTTGCTATTAACTATATACCAGGTAAGGTGGTAACTAACATCTGGTTTATTCACAGACTACCTTCCTCCCTCTGACTTCTACCAACATGGCCCTTCAGGAATTTTTAGATCAAGATAATGACTGAAGTACAGTCATCCATTGGTGGTTAAGTCAAAACTGATGTACTGAAGAAAGCCGAGGTACTATGTGAGAAAAGTATAATAGAAGATCCCATATACAGAAGGGTAAAGGTTGGGGGGGTGGGGAAAGAAAGGAGGATGGTTGGGGTAGAAAAGGGAAAAAATGCAACCTGAATTGTGGAGAATTTTAGGGAGTTTTGAAATAGAGAGCAGAGAGATTTAAGACCAACTCTAGCTTCTATACATATGAGATACACAGACACAGGAGGGACAGAGAGAGGAAAGAGATATTAAGAACAATGGTTTTAAAAGGATTTGCTTGTGTTGTAAACAGAATCTTCCCTTTGAGTTTTTGAGAACCTTTGTTAAAGCTAAATGCTTTTGCAATTACTTTACATTATTGAACTGGGGTGTTCTTGAATGTGATTCCATGCCAAAGCTGCTTTAAAGCAATGGCAAGGCAGATTTTCCTCCTTATTTATGGTGTTGAAATAAATTTCTAGGCCCAAATGGAGTCTCTCTTGCACAGGGTGCCACGTCAGCAAACTGAAATTCATGTTCCTGTAAATGCTGAGCTGGACCAGAAATTCAGTATATCCAATCAGCCAATCCCCAAAAGCCAAGCCAACTCTAGGACTCTGTACTTATATCCTTGTTCCTTGATCTTTCTTTATAAATTCAGATTACCTAACCCCAACCAATCATGCTCTGTCTCTGCATTGTTGCTTCTAACACTATATAAAACTTGCTCTTGCCCAAAATCCCTCCAAAAGGAATGCTCCACTGCTCGTGAGATACTGTACTCCAATAATCCATGGTTTGTTTTCCCTTGAGTAAAGACATTAAACTCATTACTAAATTGTTTTACTTTTGTTGTTGTTGTTGTTTATTTATTTTTGAGAGACAGAGACAGAGACAGAGTGCGAGCAGGGGAGGGGAAGGGAGAGAGGGAGACACAGAATCCGAAGCAGACTCCAGGCTCTGAGCTGTCAGCACAGGGCCCCACGTGGGGCTCGAACCCATGAATTGTGAGATCATGACCTGAGCCAAAGTCAGAAGCTCAACCGACTGAGCTACCCAGTCACCCCAAAATTGTTTTACTTTTTAATTCGATGATGGAAACAATAGTTTAAGAACAAATAGTGACTGGCTCAAGAGTTAAAACACTTGGAGTAGAATATACAAAGAGAGATTTGACAAATAAAAGTAACAATTAAGAGAAAGAAGCTTTGGGGGCACCTGGGTAACTCAGTTGGTTAACTGTCCAACTTTGGCTCAGGTCATGTTCTCATGATCTCATGGTTCCCAAGTTCAAGCCCATATCAGGAGCTCTGCTCTCAGCACAGAGCCTGCTTCATTTAAAAAAAAATTTTTTTAATGTTTATTTTTATTTTTGAGACAGCAAGAGAGAGAGAGAGTCAGAGAAAGAGGGAGACACAGAATCCAAAGCAGACTCTGGGCTCTGAGCTGACAGCTCAGAGCCGGACATGGGGCTCAAACCCAGGAACCCATGAGATCATGACCTGAGCTGAAGCAGACACTTAACCCACTGAGCCACCCAGGCACCCCAGCACAGAGCTGCTTCAGATCCTCTGTCTCCTCTCTCTCTCTGCACCTCCCCAGCTTGCACTCTTTCTCTCTCTCTGTCAAAAATAAATAAACAACAACAAAAAAAGGAACTTTGTGGAAGTATGGTTAATTTCTTATAGTTAAAGATAGACATTTTTCTTTTCTCACATATAAATCAAGTGAAATGTACCCAAATGAATTGACTGCCTTAGCAATGATTATATGGATACCTCCATGTAAAGGTTATGAAACTTTATGGAATATATTTTAAAATAAATTTTTAGGGGCGCCTGGGTGGCTCAGTCGGTTAAGAGTCCGACTTCAGCTCAGGTCCTGATCTCACAGTTCATGGGTTCGAGTCCCACATGGGGCTCTGTGCTGACAGCTTAGAGCCTGGAACCTGCTTTGGATTCTGTGTCTCCCTCTCTCTCTGCCCTTCCCCTGCTTGTTCTCTCTCGCTCTTTCTCTTTCTCTTTCTCAAAAATAAATAAAGATCATTAAAAAAATTAATAAATTTTTAAATAAATAAATGAGTAACTAAGCAAATGTATACTATTAATATAATAAAGGGGATCAGATTTAAGCAGATGATTTTTAAATTAAATGATTTTTAGATTCATTATAATGTTTTCTATATCCATTCTATTAGGAATGGGTTTGAATTTATAAAAGAAATGTTTTTCTTAATTTTACTATGAGTCATTTAATGTATTGGAATAGTAAAATCTTTCAAATATCTTAGAATAGGTATCAAGAAGATGATACCTATTTTTCTCTCAGATTAGTTTTTTCCCTAGTTACCAACACCATTAATTTCCACCTCAGAATGGTTAATTAGGTGATGCCTTTCTCTCATTTTCTGATTCTTTAGTGAGATCACACACTGTCATCTTCCTTCTCATTATGAAACTGCTATGGCAGTCTTGAATTTCCACTAATTGCTGGTATCTGGATAGATACCATTGTAAGTTTGCATGGAACTATTCTTCTCTAGGTTTATCACAAAGAATGACTCAATTCCTTACCCTAGGATTGACAGTGGGTCTTGTTTCTTTCACAGTTTTAGTAGGAGGAGAAGCAGAAACGGGAGGGGTGGAGATCTTTGGGAGTTCTTCAGAGACAGGCTCTCTCTCTCTGAACTTGGTAGTGAGCAAGAAGGCAAAGCTTATCTTCTGGGGTATTTTTTTAACGGTCCCGTAATGTTATTGGAAAAATCAGTAAAGCATCGGTGGGGGGATATACCTTTAGCACCCAGCAGAGTCTGACTTTACCAGAGTAACTGTCTTTTATGTCATTCAGTTATATTTGGCACTTGAAAATTATTTTACTTTCTTTGTTGTGTTTGCTTTTATAAGTTATTAGTGTATGTGAGTAGATAAGAAAACATAGGGTCTACATATAAACACTGAAACTTTCACTGAAAGCCAACAATTAAGGAAAAGTTTACTATTACTTTCCCTCACAATCTCCTTCTACTGTTGGACGTTTTCCTGAACTGAAGTTAAATTGGGCTAAGCTGACCTTAATTCTTCACTTTCTATGATGTTGCCTACTTCCTACTTTCTTAATTCCTGTCCTGAATCAAGATTTTATCTGCTGGAAGGCACAGATCAATTCTATCACCTTTTTTATAAAATCATGCACAGATAAAATCCTATGGTTTTTAACTTTACAATTGATAAACTATAATGATTACATGGCACCCTAAAGAAATTATATATATATATATATATATATGAATAAGATAAAAGAATAACACATATCTAATACTCAAATATTATTTAATTAAGTAATATAGTACTAATGGAGGGTTCTAATGATGTAGAAACCACCACCATTAAGTAAAACAGGTGTTTGTTTGTTTGTTTGTTTGTTTTTTGTTTGTTTGTTTTGTTTTTGTTTTTTTTTTAATGAAATTTATTGACAAATTGGTTTCCATACAACACCCAGTGCTCATCCCAAAAGGTGCCCTCCTAAATACCCATCACCCACCCTCTCCTCCCTCCCACCCCCCATCAACCCTCAGTTTGTTCTCAGTTTTTAAGTCTCTTATGCTTTGGCTCTCTCCCATTCTAACCTCTTTTTTTTTTTTTCCTTCCCCTCCCCCATGGGTTCCTGTTAAGTTTCTCAGGATCCACATAAGAGTGAAACCATATGGTATCTGTCTTTCTCTGTATGGCTTATTTCACTTAGCATCACACTCTCCAGTTCCATCCACGTTGCTACAAAAGGCCATATTTCATTTTTTCTCATTGCCACGTAATATTCCATTGTGTATATAAACCACAATTTCTTTATCCATTCATCAGTTGATGGACATTTAGGCTCTTTCCATAATTTGGCTATTGTTGAGAGTGCTGCTATGAACATTGGGGTACAAGTGGCCCTATGCATCAGTGCTCCTGTATCCCTTGGATAAATTCCTAGCAGTGCTATTGCGGGGTCATAGGGTAGGTCTATTTTTAATTTTCTGAGGAACCTCCACACTGCTTTCCAGAGCGGCTGCACCAATTTGCATTCCCACCAACAGTGCAAGAGGGTTCCCGTTTCTCCACATCCTCTCCAGCATCTATAGTCTCCTGATTTGTTCATTTTGGCCACTCTGACTGGCGTGAGGTGATACCTGAGTGTGGTTTTGATTTGTATTTCCCTGATAAGGAGCGACGCTGAACATCTTTTCGTGTGCCTGTTGGCCATCCGGATGTCTTCTTTAGAGAAGTGTCTATTCATGTTTTCTGCCCATTTCTTCACTGGGTTATTTGTTTTTTGGGTGTGGAGTTTGGTGAGCTCTTTATAGATTTTGGATACTAGCCCTTTGTCCGATAGGTCATTTGCGAATATCTTTTCCCATTCCGTTGGTTGCCTTTTAGTTTTGTTGGTTGTTTCCTTGGCTGTGCAGAAGCTTTTTATCTTCATAAGGTCCCAGTAATTCACTTTTGCTTTTAATTCCCTTGCCTTTGGGGATGTGTCGAGTAAGAGATTGCTACGGCTGAGGTCAGAGAGGTCTTTTCCTGCTTTCTCCTCTAAGGTTTTGATGGTTTCCTGTCTCACATTGAGGTCCTTTATCCATTTTGAGTTTATTTTTGTGAATGGTGTGAGAAAGTGGTCTAGTTTCAACCTTCTGCATGTTGCTGTCCAGTTCTCCCAGCACCATTTGTTAAAGAGGCTGTCTTTTTTCCATTGGATGTTCTTTCCCGCTTTGTCAAAGATGAGTTGGCCATACATTTGTGGGTCTAGTTCTGGGGTTTCTATTCTATTCCATTGGTCTATGTGTCTGTTTTGGTGCCAATACCATGCTGTCTTGATGATGACAGCTTTGTAGTAGAGGCTAAAGTCTGGGATTGTGATGCCGCCTGCTTTGGTCTTCTTCTTCAAAATTCCTTTGGCTATTCGGGGCCTTTTGTGGTTCCATATGATTTTTAGGATTGCTTGTTCTAGTTTCGAGAAGAATGCTGGTGCAATTTTGATTGGGATTGCATTGAATGTGTAGATAGCTTTGGGTAGTATTGACATTTTGACAATATTTATTTTTCCAATCCATGAGCAGGGAATGTCTTTCCATTTCTTTAAATCTTCTTCAATTTCCTTCAGAAGCTTTCTATAGTTTTCAGCATACAGATCCTTTACATCTTTGGTTAGATTTATTCCTAGGTATTTTATGCTTCTTGGTGCAATTGTGAATGGGATCAGTTTCTTTATTCGTCTTTCTGTTGCTTCATTGTTAGTGTATAAGAATGCAACTGATTTCTGTACATTGATTTTGTATCCTGCAACTTTGCTGAATTCATGTATCAGTTCTAGCAGACTTTTGCTAGAGCCTATCGGATTTTCCATGTATAATATCATGTCATCTGCAAAAAGCAAAAGCTTGACTTCATCTTTGCCAATTTTGATGCCTTTGATTTCCTTTTGTTGTCTGATTGCTGATGCTAGAACTTCCAGCACTATGTTAAACAGCAGCGGTGAGAGTGGGCATCCTTGTCGTGTTCCTGATCTCAGGGAAAAAGCTCTCAGTTTTTCCCCGTTGAGGATGATGTTAGCTGTGGGCTTTTCATAAATGGCTTTTATGATCTTTAAGTATGTTCCTTCTATCCCGACTTTCTCAAGGGTTTTTATTAAGAAAGGGTGCTGGATTTTGTCGAAGGCCTTTTCTGCATCGATTGACAGGATCATATGGTTCTTCTCTTTTTTTTTTGTTAATGTGATGTATCACATTGATTGATTTGCGAATGTTGAACCAGCCCTGCATCCCAGGAATGAATCCCACTTGATCATGGTGAATAATTCTTTTTATATGCCGTTGAATTCGATTTGCTAGTACCTTATTGAGAATTTTTGCATCCATATTCATCAGGGATATTGGCCTGTAGTTCTCTTTTTTTACTGGGTCTCTGTCTGGTTTAGGAATCAAAGTAATACTGGCTTCATAGAATGAGTCTGGAAGTTTTCCTTCCCTTTCTATTTCTTGGAATAGCTTGAGAAGGATAGGTATTATCTCTGCTTTAAACGTCTGGTAGAACTCCCCTGGGAAGCCATCTGGTCCTGGACTCTTATTTGTTGGGAGATTTTTGATAACCGATTCAATTTCTTCGCTGGTTATGGGTCTGTTCAAGCTTTCTATTTCCTCCTGATTGAGTTTTGGAAGAGTGTGGTTGTTCAGGAATTTGTCCATTTCTTCCAGGTTGTCCAGTTTGTTGGCATATAATTTTTCATAGTATTCCCTGATAATTGTTTGTATCTCTGAGGGATTGGTTGTAATCATTCCATTTTCATTCATGATTTTATCTATTTGGGTCATCTCCCTTTTCTTTTTGAGAAGCCTGGCTAGAGGTTTGTCAATTTTGTTTATTTTTTCAAAAAACCAACTCTTGGTTTCGTTGATCTGCTCTACAGTTTTTTTTAGTTTCTATATTGTTTATTTCTGCCCTGATCTTTATTATTTCTCTTCTTCTGCTGGGCTTAGGCTGCCTTTGCTGCTCTGCTTCTAGTTCCTTTAGGTGTGCTGTTAGATTTTGTATTTGGGATTTTTCTTGTTTCTTGAGATAGGCCTGGATTGCAATGTATTTTCCTCTCAGGACTGCCTTCGCTGCGTCCCAAAGCGTTTGGATTGTTGTATTTTCATTTTCATTTGTTTCCATATATTTTTTAATTTCTTCTCTAATTGCCTGGTTGACCCACTCATTCGTTAGTAGGGTGTTCTTTAACCTCCATGCTTTTGGAGGTTTTCCAGACTTTTTTCTGTGGTTGATTTCAAGCTTCATGGCATTGTGGTCTGAAAGTAAGCATGGTATAATTTCAATTCTTGTAAACTTATGAAGGGCTGTTTTGTGACCCAGTATATGATCTATCTTGGAGAATGTTCCATGTGCACTCGAGAAGAAAGTATATTCTGTTGCTTTGGGATGCAGAGTTCTAAATATATCTGTCAAGTCCATCTGATCCAATGTTTCATTCAGGGCCCTTGTTTCTTTATTGACCATGTGTCTAGATGATCTATCCATTTCTGTAAGTGGTGTATTAAAGTCCCCTGCAATTACCACATTCTTATCAATAAGGTTGCTTATGTTTATGAGTAATTGTTTTATATATTTGGGGGCTCCGGTATTCGGCGCATAGACATTTATAATTGTTAGCTCTTCCTGATGGATAGACCCTGTAACTATTATATAATGTCCTTCTTCATCTCTTGTTACAGCCTTTAATTTAAAGTCTAGTTTGTCTGATATAAGTATGGCTACTCCAGCTCTCTTTTGGCTTCCAGTCGCATGATAAATAGTTCTCCATCCCCTCACTCTCAATCTAAAGGTGTCCTCAGGTCTAAAATGAGTCTCTTGTAGACAGCAAATAGATGGGTCTTGTTTTTTTATCCATTCTGATACCCTATGTCTTTTGGTTGGCGCATTTAATCCATTTACATTCAGTGTTATTATAGAAAGATACGGGTTTAGAGTCATTGTGATGTCTGTATGTTTTATGCTTATAGTGATGTCTCTGGGACTTTGTCTCACAGGGTCCCCCTTAGGATCTCTTGTAGGGCTGGTTTAGTGGTGACAAATTCCTTCAGTTTTTGTTTGTTTGGGAAGACCTTTATCTCTCCTTCTATTCTAAATGACAGACTTGCTGGATAAAGGATTCTCGGCTGCATATTTTTTCTGTCTAGCACCCTGAAAATCTCGTGCCAATTCTTTCTGGCCTGCCAAGTTTCAAAAGAGAGATCAGTCACGAGTCTTATAGGTCTCCCTTTATATGTGAGGGCACGTTTACCCCTTGCTGCTTTCAGAATTTTCTCTTTGTCCTTGTATTTTGCCAGTTTCACTATGATATGTCGTGCAGAAGATAGATTCAAGTTACGTCTGAAGGGAGTTCTCTGTGCCTCTTGGATTTCAATGCCTTTTTCCTTCCCCAGTTCAGGGAAGTTCTCAGCTATGATTTCTTCAAGTACCCCTTCAGCACCTTTCCCTCTCTCTTCCTCCTCTGGGATACCAATTATGCGTATATTATTTCTTTTTAGTGTATCACTTAATTCTCTAATTTTCCCCTTATACTCCTGGATTTTTTTATCTCTCTTTTTCTCAGCTTCCTCTTTTTCCATAACTTTATCTTCTAGTTCACCTATTCTCTCCTCTGCCTCTTCAAGCCGAGCTGTGGTGGTTTCCATTTTGTTATGCATTTCGTTTAAAGCGTTTTTCAGCTCCTTGTGACTGTTCCTTAGTCCCTTGATCTCTGTAGCAAGAGATTCTCTGCTGTCCTGTATACTGTTTTCAAGCCCAGCGATTAATTTTATGACTATTATTCTAAATTCACTTTCTGTTATGTTATTTAAGTCCTTTTTGATCAGCTCATTAGCTGTTGTTATTTCCTGGAGATTCTTCTGAGGGGAATTCTTCCGCTTGGTCATTTTGGATAGTCCCTGGCGTGGTGAGGACCTGCAGGGCACTTCCCCTGTGCTGTGGTGTATAACTGGAGTTGGTGGGCAGGGCCGCAGTCAGACCTGATGTCTGCCCCCAGCCCACCGCTGGGGCCACAGACAGACTGGTGTGTGCCTTCTCTTCCCCTCTCCTAGGGGCGGGATTCACTGTGGGGTGGTGTGGCTCGTCTGGGCTACTTGCACCCTGCCAGGCTTGTGATGCTGGGGATCTGGCGTATTAGCTGGGGTGGGTAGGCAAGGTGCTCGGGGGCAGGAGGGGCAGGCTTAGATCGCTTCTCCTTAGGTGATCCACTTCAGGAGGGGCCCTGTGGCAGCAGGAGGGAGTCAGATCCTGTGCTGGAGGTTTGGCTCCGCGGAAGCGCAGAGTTGGGTGTTTGCGCGGAGCGAGCAAGTTCCCTGGCAGGAACCAGTTCCCTTTGGGATTTCGGCTGGGGGATGGGCGGGGGAGATGGCGCTGGCGAGCGCCTTTGTTCCCCACCAAACTGAGCTCTGTTGTCAGGGGGCTCAGCAGCTCTCCCTCCCTTTGTCCTCCAGCCTTCCCACTTTCCGAGCAGAGCTGTTAACTTATGACCTCCCAGACGCTAAGTCGCGCTTGTTGTGGGAACACAGTCCGTCAGGCCCCTCCGCTTTTGCAAGCCAGACTTGGGGGCTCTGCTTGGCCGGCGAGCCGCCCCTCCGCCCCGGCTCCCTCCAGCCAGTCCGTGGAGCGCGCACCGCCTCGCCACCCTTCCTACCCTCTTCCGTGGGCCTCTCGTCTGCATTTGGCTCCGGCGACTCCGTTCTGCTAATCCTCTGGCGGTTTTCTGGGTTATTTAGGCAGATGTAGATGGAATCTAAGTGATCAGCAGGACGTGCGGTGAGCCCAGCGTCCTCCTAAGCCGCCATCTTGCCGCAACTCCCTGTTTGTTTTAATTCAAGTATGTGGTATGGTGTTAGAGATCATGAAAAGAGGGTCCTAATTGAACTGTCATAAAGGAAAAATTGGATCACTTTAAGAATTCTTTAGTCAACCTACCAAAATTTAAGCTTTCCCTCATCTTTTCTAATTTTTATTTTTATCTCTCATTTTTTTACATTATGTCAGCCGGTCAGTCAACAAATATTTGTTGTGTCTGCTCTCTTCACTCATTGTGTGAGGACAGGGCTAGGGAAGTAAATAAGATGGAAAAGAGAAAATGAGTACATACCAAAATGAATTCCATTATGGATGTCAAAAAATATGAAGGCTCTGAGATATTACCCTACATGCAAGCCAACAAGTTACCCTGCCACAGTTTCCTGAATCCTGACAGAAGGCATGAGACTCCTGGGTCAGAGGAAAATTACCATTGTTCAGAGGAAAGCAGACAGCACAATCTCTGTTTATATCCGTTCCTCCTGCCCCTCAAGTCTTATAGGGTCAATGTGAATGGGACCCACGTAGATGCAACACACACAGCTTGTACTACAGCGGAGGAACCCTGAGTTTAAAAAAAAAAAAACCTGGACATTTTTACTTCTTGGACTTTATTTAGATCATAAATATATTTTTTTAAAAAAACTAGTTTTGAGATATAATTTATATACCAAATAACTCATCTATCAAAAGGGAACCTTTAGGGTTTTGTTTTGCTTTGTTTTGCTTTTGGTATATTCAGTTCTGTGAAATCAACACCACAATCAATTTTAGAATACTTTCATCATCAAAAAAATTAATTCATTACAGTATTAGGTACTCCCATTTACCCAACCCCTTCCCACCGACCTAGGCAACCGCTAATCTACTTTCTGTCTCTCTAGATTTTCCTATTCCTGACATTCCATGAGTGAAATTATCCTATATATGGGTCCTTGTGACTGGCTTCTTTCCCTTAACATAAAGCTTTCAATATTTATCAATGTTGAGGAGCCTCAATTTTAGATCAGGGGCAGTAGTAAACCTGCCCAATCTTACCTGTAAGATGAAGAGAGGCTTTATCTTAATTATATTGGTAAGGAAACCTGTCTGTTCTCTGGTCTAGTGAGAGACAGTTTATCTTTGAAGGCTGTTTGATATTGATATGCAAACTTCCTTGAAAAGATAGTCCAGGACAAAACCAGATACAAGATGTGAAAAAAGAAAAAAAAAGAAAAAGAAAAAAAGAAAAGAAAGAAAGAAAGAAAAAAAGAAAAACAAGAAAAAAAACAAAAAAACAACCTCCCGAAGAATTGTTCCCCAACAATCACAAGTAGACAAAATGCCGAGAAAGGAAAGGCAAGTTGCTATGAGAACACGTAAGAAGGGCACAGAACCCATCTGAGGGCCCCCTGAGGCTTCCTCAAGAAGTTGCTGTTGAAACTGGAATCTGAGAAAAAGATGATTAAGTGAAGAAAAGCAGGGGGAAAATAACTTCAGGCAGCAGCCCAGGACATTTTTATTTCTTTATCTTTACCCAGGTTATAAACACATTTGTAAAAATAACAGCTTATTTATATAAAGATCATGTACGAAGGTGGAGAGGCAGAAAATAAAAGGCACAAGGGTCAGGTATGGGTGGAAAGAAAAGCAAGAATGGAAGAATGTCATGAGGTGACTATCATCGCAAGTAGATGACAAGTCTTGCAGGACCCTATGGGTCATGATTGGACTTTCAAATTCATTCCAAAATAATGGTGACACAATTGAAAGAATTTAAGCAGGAGAGAGGCATTATCAGTTTTATTTTCTGAGGAAAGACTCAGAAAGTGGTACAGTGTATAAAAATCTTGAAGAAGAAAAAAAAGGATTTCTTTTTTACAGAGATGAAAAAGAAAGATGAATTCAGCTTGTGTTGAAGTTTTGTTTAGTTCCTTGAATTGTGTTATTTTAAAAATGACAACTGATCCCGGACTGAAAAATTTGGTTACGGTGTTCTTAAGTGTCACCTATAGACCATAATACAATTATTGATACATCATACAGGAAAAGACTGTGGAGTGAAAACACAGGACTTGGACTAAAGTTTGAGAAATGAAAAAAAAAAGGAAGTAAATAAGTATGTGGCAGAGGAGGAAAAGAGAGGAGTCTACAGAAAGACATTGAGAGAGGAAAGAAAGAAAACCAGGGGATTGTGTTAAAATGAAAGGAAATTCAAAAAAGTGTTTCCAATTTCCATCTTCAAGCCTCAATCAACTAACCAAATCTTCTCTTATGTTTTCTTATGCTATCTTCCTTGTCTTTTGATCCACCCAATATCTTTCTCGATTTATGAGAAATTAACTTTAGTCTCAATTTTCCAAACATACCAGTTCAGTATCCTTTGCTAGCTTGCTCTCCAATATCATATTTTCACAGTCACATTTTACATAGTCATAATTTAACCTTTTTAGAAAGTTGACTGTTTCTTGTAAAAATATACCGATGTTCCCCTGTGTCTGCCAGAAATTCTAAGAACTCCTGTCAGGTTTGGGATGCAATCACGCCCTGGAAGATTCATGAGACTATGAGGCAGAGGTGCAGGCTGTTAAATTCCAAGTCTGCCACTTAACCTATAATACATCCTCAGGCATAAACTATGCACCTCGATTTCCCTGTATGAAAAATAGGATAATTATACCTTTACAAAGATTGTTAATAAGTCTTAGAGGGCCAATATTTAACATGGAATGGTGCATATTTTAGAAGAGCAAATCAGAGAGAGTGGGGTTTGGCATTTATTGGATGCCTTTTAAATGCCAGGTATCCTGGAAAATAAGGAAAATTGGTTCAGAGTCTGAATGAATTAGGTTGCTTAAAGTCCATGTGAGAATTTTCACTTCATACATTTTGAAATCAATAATTATACATACCTAAAGTATTATACATACAAAATCTATGTGTTATATATTTGTACCTACATCTACCTATATCTACCTAGTATGGACATGTGCTAGATAGATAAGCAATCATATATAAAATATGGTTTCTATGCCTAACTCTACAAACACACCGATAGCATTCTTAGTGTATGTTGAATGAAAGCTACTCTGTATTATTTCTGCTGTAGTTCATTGAAAACCATTAAAGAGAAAGGATAGTTGGAGAATAGAAACAACCATTGCTTAACAGTATGTTTTCAATTCTGCTCAGAACAAAAATAGTCTCAACATATTGCAGGTTGTAATTATGACTGGATAGACCATAATGGTTTACTTTGTCCATAAAGCCTTCAAAATGAGTAGTTCTAGTACTTTTTGAGTCAATTTGTCCCACTCCACTGGAGAACAGAAATACCAAAATGCTAAATAAGCTAAGAGAACAGGACATACGCCAAATTAGATAGCGCCTAAGTGCTTTCTTCTGTGTAGAAGAAAATCACAACTACTTGTCTGTCCAGAAATGTTTCCATTGCCAGTTGCAAATAGTACTCAGCAAACTTTCCCAAAGGGAAAATAAGTCACTCAATTTGATTGACTAAATCTTCCTTAATGTTTAAAATAAAGTAGCCAGGCTACGTACCAATCTGTTTGGCTTATTTCCACCCATACCCGGTCCAGAAAGCAATGCACCCATTTATTTCAATATGCCAGCAATTACCAACCAGAGAATGTCTGTAATGAGACCATTAGTAACAAAAAAGGCCGTGGCCTGTTTTCTCTTCCTCTGCTGCTTCTAATGCAAGAGAACATTTCAAATATCAGGTCCAAGAACTGTTCGAAGCCAACAAACATTCAAAGACGTGCAGCAGGTGGGAGTACCACCTGTTCATGTCTTATTCCAGAAAAAACAATTGCCTCTCAGAGTCCCCAGCTGTGGTAAATTCAAGAGCGACTTTGCGAGCAAATACTGAGAACAGCTTTCTTTGAAAGACTGAGCCTGTTAGGGAAAGTGATAATTCACATATTATAGGTAAAATGAAGGGTTAAAAAAACCACAACTCAGAACAGTAGGCAAAAGCGAAAGCCACTACAGGTGTGAATCTTAATGGTTGTTAATTAGGTAGAGGTTCAACACAAAAAGAAAACGAAAAGCAGCAGGTGTGGAGTATGTGTTTTTGCTGATATAAGGAGCAGTGTAAATATTCAACTCTGTGACAGAAAAAAACCAAGTTCATTTTTATTTTCACTGTAGTGTAGACTTTGTTTCAATTAGTGCCAGATGATTACTTCCTTTTATGATGCAACAAAGGTACAAAATTCTTCCTCGTCTAAATAATACCAACTAGGAAATACCAAGTGGCACATCTGTGTGTATTTAATTTTGATTCACTTTGAGGAGAGGGCAATTTTGCACGGATGGGTTAAAGAAAAGAGAAGGAAATTGTAACCTCGAGCACTAATAAGGGTTTAGTAGAGTCTTATAATTTTTCTCTGGATGATGAATTAACCTTCTTTATTGAGCTAACCTAACTTGTGGCACTCTGCATCTCTAACCAACTCACAGTTGATCCAAGATAATGTCTTCAAAAAAAACAACCATACCAGTGTCTTCAAAGTTTCCTATTTAATATAGTTGCAGGCTGTTTTAGTATATCTAGTATATTTTTATCGCTTTCTTAGCTAGGAATAAGCTCTTAATACAATTTCTTCATCAAACATTCTTGTCCATTCCTAAGTAATTAGGCAGTTATGTGTATTCACATTTACTTCTGGTGATGTGAAATTGTCTTTGCATTTATGAAATACTTTGTCATTAAAGTAATCAATATGAACTGTTATTAAAGACCCAGAATGAATTAACACTGATTACTGAGAAAATATTGTAAAAGCATTGAATCTCTACAAATATAGTCTGCACTACATCTATACTACAAACTAAAAAAAATATGTAGATACATATGGACTTGATATTTGAAATACGTTTTTAGTTTGTTTTTTATTTTATCCCGTGTCAGCATTTACAAGGCAGAGGATCTGTGTTCACATAAGGTATACTGAGGAATTAGGATGTACGGTCACATATGTATCATCTATTTCAGCTCAAAACAACTCTGTAAGTTAGGCACTACTATCACTATTGTCCAAACAATAAAATGACATGAGATATGAGACATTCAAAACATACTTGCACAACAAATAACTGGATGGATTAATGAATGATTTATTCCAAATCCCCATAATGCTTATGTCAAGACATGCAATCAGACTTCTGCCACTTTTATCGACATTCTTTCCACATGTTAATCACATTTTTTTTTTTATTGCACCTATGCAAGAGTATCCTTTTGCCAATATGGAAGACAAATTTCAAAAAAATGTTTTGAGGAGTTGCTTCACACTCTACTCTGTAAAGTAGCTAAATGGGGCCCCTGGGTAGCTCAGTCGGTTAAGCGTCCGACTTCTGCTTAGGTCATGATCTCGTAGTTCATGAGTTCAAGCCCCGTGCCGGGCTCTGTGCTGACAGCTCAGAGCCTGCTTCATATTCTGTATCTCCTTCTCTCTCTGCCCCTCTCCGGCCCATGCTCTGTCTCTCTCTGTCTCTCTGTGTCTCAAAAATAAATAAGCATTAAAAAAAATAAAGTAGCTAAATAATCATAACCACCTTCACTTCCATGTATAATTGGGCTAAATGACTGGGATATATGATACTTGCTTGGGATTTTATGAAACATTTAACTAGACTAAAACTTTCACCAGCTGTGGATTGTCTGTAAGATTGTCTATAAGGGAGAAAATGACACCACTTTTGCAGAAGTAGTTCAGTTGTCACATCTACCTGATCTGTTAATATTAGATGCAGCTAAATATTTTTTCAAATGTTACTTCTGTATGTATATGCTGCGTTAGCCCTTCCTATTGGCATTTGGAAACAACTTCATATACAATTAACAATTTAAGAATTTAAATTTAAGCCCAGAGAGATCTCCAAAACTCTTTGTGGAGTATCTTATGATGATGTGTCTCTTTTACCTGGAAGAAGCTTACTGAGTATCATCTGTCCCCAAACATGGATTTTATGTCTCTGTATTTTCACATTTGTATGCCATAATGGAAACATTCTACCAATGACAAACTGTTCTGTTTAATTAACAGCCTGCTAAAGTTCAGAATTTGTAATCTTTGAAGAGCGTTATTAACCTTTAAGAATTCTGTGCTCATTGTGTAGGGCCAGTTTTGATGTAATATTGGAGAACTCAGTATAGTTATGTTCATTTCACTGACTTTACTATTGGCCTATAAATTAATAGATGAAAAATAAAATCGTATGGTTAAATAACATGAACATAATTAAACCACATAACCTTTTCTATTTTAGGAATGACATTTTGATAAATTGAAACTCTAATTTCTTTAACTTTTAGCAGGAAATGATATTGGACAGAAACCTTTATTCCTTTTCCATGGAAAGAATGTATTCAAACTTTTTAAATTTAACTTAAAAAAAGATTTGGAAGGGAAGATTGTTCAATCTGGTAGGACTGTAAACTTTATGATAAAAGGTAACAGCAGAATTTTAGTCATTTGATTCATTAAGAAACAAGAAGTGTTTCTCATCATGGCTATCAACACATCAGTGTCATTTTAGAAATTTCATTGTAGATCTTTTAAAAATTTGACTTAGATAGCAATTGGTTAGACAGAATAGAGCCAATGAAATTGCTCTCCTTTAATCGCATGCCATTTTTTCATGGCTTATTTGTGCATTATGGAAAATATTAAATAGTGATATTTTGGATAAAAAATATTTTTTATTTGGATAAAAAATATTTTGGATAAAAAATAATTTTAACACAATTAAATGAATAACTTAAATAAAGCATATTTTTAAAATATTTAAAATCTTTATCCAAAGTAATGGGCAGATCACAATCATAAAATACAGTGAGTCATTTTGGTTTTGTTACTTTGAGCTGGCCGCAGTTTCTTCCTTAAAATTGTAAAGTTAGAGTAAATCACCTAAAGACATCTTCCAAGAGTAAAAGTGAACAATTAATGAACAAATAATAATGTATTGAACTCCAAATATTATTAATTTTACTACTTTCATAATCCTCATAAGATCTCTCAGATTTAAGTATTATTATAAATCACATTCTAGAGATAAATGAACTTAGATAGCTTAGGATGTTCTTATTTTAACCCAGGCTTTTCTGTACTACATCTCCGTAAATGCTACTTTGCTTTATCATTTAATGTTCCTGGACTTTGAGAATGATATTCAAACCCTAATTTAAATTCTGAATTGCCAACAAGAATTGTGAGATTATGTTCTGCTCTTGCAGCCCTGGCCATTTATTTCTTTTGAAATGAATATTCAATAGGACATTCTCTTCCCAAAAAGGGCTGTTTTATTAATATTGAAATGTCTTCATTTTTTCTTTTATCCTTCATTCATCTGACACTAGAATAGTACTTATCTATTCTATGCTTTCAATCTTTTCCTCACATTGATGCATCCATCACAGAGAAGGGTCTCTATAGAAATTGTCCACACGATACATCCAGGCTTCTGTCACATAGCCTGATAAGTTCTGGAAAGGATGGAAAATGATATCTGCATAGTTCTTTCTGTTTAGATCTCTAGTAAATTGATATTTATATCACCAAGCCGTATTTTTCCAGCACTGGTACTTACTCTCTGATCATCTTCCCTTACTAAAAATGATTTAAAAATCATTGTTATTAATTGCATGTGCTTTTCTCTTTTTTTAATGTTTATTTATTTTTGAGAGAAAAAGAGAGAGTGCAGGGGAGGGACAGAGACAGAGGGGTGCACAGGATCTGACGCAGGCTCTACCCTGAGAGCAGAGAGCCTGATGTGGGGGCATAAACCCTGGAACCAGGAGACCATGACCTGAGCCAAAGTCAGATGCTTAACCAACTGAGCCACCCAGGTGCCCCAATTGTATGTGCCTTTCTGATTTTAATATACTTAGTGCAGGCAATACTAGAAATAAAAGATACTAGAAAGATTATACACCGACACTAAATGGAAAAGCTTTTCTACATATCTCAAGTTACAAGGTGAGATCCAAATGTTTTGAATGTGCTAATATAATCACACTATAAAATAGTATACATGATAATAATTATAGTCAAGTATTATTTTAGGACAATTTTTTTTGTTCTCATTAAATCCTCATTAGTCTGACATTCAAAATTAGTTCTGTTGATTGGAAATAGTACACTACTTGGGCTTAATAAAAATTTTAGTCATAATGTGAAACTACTTTTTTTTTAACGTGACACTACTTTTAATTAGACACATATTGTTCTTACTCTTGTAGTAAAAACAAAGCTACAAAAAATAAAGGTACATTCACCTAAAATGGATGTGTGAAATATTTTGTTACTATTACTGCCCGTTAGTTTTGACTTGGTTTTTGACAAATTTAGAAATACCAGTGTATCACACAAGCAGGGTTTTCAATCAGTGATTACTATAGGATGTATTACTTCCTCCTTTTAACAAGAATAGGCTCACAGCTATTCAAGGAGACCAGCAGTAAAAACTGAGCAGCCATGTAATGCCCTTACTATTATACATATAGTTACTCACAAAGTGAAATTTAAAATACTAGCATGCATACACATTTTAGTTTGCATATATATTTAACAGCTCTGTATAGGGTGTTACTTCTTTCCTCTATTATAAAGTCTAACCAAGTGAGGAATCAGCACATTAGACAAAAGTGCTATTTAGAGTCAATTGATCCAATATGTTTTCTAAGAAATAATGAGATTTTTTTTGCTTTAACATGGGAATTCCAGAACATAATTAAAATATCAATTATAAATGGCAGAGCTCATCTTAGGAAATTAACTGTTCATCATTTTTAGTTAACATAGATAAATATATATTGCACAGAAATCTTCTAGACTTTACCAGCTCGTTTGATCGTGTTTCTTTCATTTCTTGCCTCTGACAGAATCTCTTCTTATAATATACTTGCATTATTTTGGGGGACATATCTTTTGATTTTCTTAACAATAGGATAACCTTCTGCAGAGGCAAATTCAAACCTTTCCTTCTGAAGTGGTAAAACTGCCTGCAACTTTACAATGACAATTTTTCCAGGTTGTATTTAAGATTATTATTTTAAAAGCTCTAACGTTTTATATCAGGTAGAGTCACTTTCTTGTATAAACATGCGCATTCTCCTGCACTAAAATGGCAATCTCTTATTTTATCTGTTTAAAACGTTTACCATTTCTTAGTAAGTAAGGTACGGATAAAACCCTAAACCAGACTGGCTGTGTACATTTCTAGGTTCCTATTTTATCTTGTTCTCGTCTGAATCCTCTTTAATTTCTTTGTAAACTGCCTCAAATTCTCTTCTCTGTCCAGTACAATTAAACAGACATTAACTAATCTAACAATTTCTTTAAATTAAAGATTGGGTTTTTGTTGATCAAAATTATGCCTCACCCATGCCACATTCTCAGTTTTGGCTGTTTCAATATTTTTTAATATTCTTTTAACTTTGAGATAAATAGATTGTTTTAAAACCTTTTAATGCTCTCTTATTACTGGTTTTCTCAATATGTATTTACTCTCCTTATATCTTTATGGCTTTCATATCACACACTCATACCTAAAACTGATGCCAATCCAGATGAAATAAAATGCAAACTTCTATTTCTTACTCCCCATTAACTAGAATTCTTTCATTTCTGACTCCTTTGTCCCATGGCAAAAGGCTCAAATTTCTTCATAATTCTTTTTATTAGCAAGCATCCCTAATGGTATAATACAAAGAACATTAGGTTTTTAGCAAAATTAACAATGAAGAAGAACAATAGTAATACCTAATCTATAAACTCTGTAGCCTTAAGTAAGAAGACTACTGTCTTATCTTTTTAATGCTTTGTTCCTCCCTTGACACTGAAAGTCATAATAATTCTCCTTTGCGGACTGTTATAATTCAAGGAATGAATCAATGACAGTATTTAGCAGAATCATTAAAAATCCATAGATACTTCCTAAATGACAGTTCTTTTCCCTTCCCCATTTACAACACTCACAGGATGCTGAGTTTCTGATACCTCCTGTGTGTCCAACCAAAATTACTTTGAATACTAAAGACCCTAAACGAGGCAATCTCTGGGTCAAGACTGCCATATTGAAGGCAGTCATTCAACAGAGGAAATTATCAGAAATAGTTCAAGGACAGTGCCACAAAAGAGGTGATAAAGCAAAATGACATTGGAGTATCATTTCTTTTCATCTCAACATCTAGGTACAGAGAAATCAGCAGAGGGATGAAAGGATTGCGAAGGAGGATATGATTCACTTATGCTCTCTTCTTCCTTCTTTATCCTATTTTCCTTTTCAGTCATGAAAACTACCAGTATTGGCGAGGGGGCATTTGGAACAAGCATTGTTGTAAACTACCTAAGACAGTTATTGTGGTCTAGCCCTTAGGGAAATAGAGTCTTAGGTACTTCATGAATAACTGTTGAGAATGAGAAAATGTAGGTTGCATTCTCTACCCTAACACTGCCTAAATGTGTGATCTTGAGCATTTCATCTCTACTCTCTGGGTGTTTGGTTGCTCATGTAACATCCACATAAAATGAAGGCATTTCCGTTAGAGGTCATCTCTGAATTCTAATTCTTATATTTTATTAGTTTTGAACCATTTTTATTCCTATCATAATGTCAGAGACAAATGAAGCCAAAGCATAAAATACAAGTTTAAACCATCAATTCATCAACAATCTTTCAATTTAGATTTTAAAATATATAGTTCATAATAAAAAAAAAACATATGATATAGTAAGTGTGGTGATTTTCATTATTTCACTTGACTTATACAAAAGATTATCTCACTTGACTTTCTGTTTATTTTGAAATAGTGGAGAAAAGAGATGAGGAAACAGGAAAGTGGTAGAGTTTATCTGTAGAGAAGAGTTCAGTAGGTACCGGGGATACAACGATTAGCTTTACAGACACTGAAATGCTAACTCTTCATGAAGCTAGCCATATAGCTTTTTCCAGAATGTGAGCAATGCAAACATCCAGAAGAAGAAAATGACAGCTTGAGTGAGTGGATAACAGTTGGACAAAATTGAAATTAATGATGATATATGTTTTCACTGAGTCCTATAATTGCCTGCTTTATCTGTTTGAATCTCATTAGTTTTGAGCACTTTCCTACTTCCTGTCTCCTTTTATCATTAGTTTTCTTTTCTCCCCCCTTATGATTTGCCACTATTTTTATTACTTCAATCTCCTCAGTTAACTCAAATAATATAACTTTTAACACACTTGTTAATTTGAAAGATCCTTTTCAAAATTGGGAGCCATTTTAGCGCTTCTTTGGAAAATAGTGATTGCAAATTAGTGGCTGTAATGGATAAAAACCTAAAGGAAAAGATGCAAAATACAAAAAATAGGCACATATCAAAAGTTTTATATTCAAATTGCAGTATCAGAAGGAAATATCTTAGTAACCGTATTTTAAAACTCACCTTAGAGTTATTTAAAAGATTTTTCGAATGTATTATTGGGTTTTACTTGCTTAAATGATTTTCAGCATCATAAAGAAACACTGCAACAACTGCAAAAATGTCTTCATAGTATAGGTTTTAAATGTATCCTTTTATTCCTTCATGTTCTCTGGAACACCTAATTTAAGTAATGTAATGGCTGATTTCATGCACTTTTTCTGACACAGCTGAAAGATCCAGATAAAAATAGACCAAAGATACACGAACAGTAAACTTGCCGTCTCCATTGGTTTAACCTAAAAGTTCGGGATTTGACAGATACTTTTATTTAATTATACAAAAATATATATGTCACCTTTGTGTCTGTTTGAGAAAAACACATTTCTTGTCTATTTGATAATGTTTGGACTAAAGTTTGAGAAAGAATGCTTTTTATACAAATATGGATATTTTATTTTCATGTCTATAACTGATTTTCTGCTTCTATATCAAGGATTATCATTTCTCTTTTATTGGTAACAAGACTGATTTTTGAGGTTAATAGTATAAGACAGTGCATAAACTCAAGTGCAAAGGAGAAAACATCTTTTTGTTATATTATTTTCCATAAAATTCAATTTCATAGTTGAAAATAAATGTGATGAATTGATGCTGTTGCCATCTCTTTTATGTGTTAAGAAAATAGCTTTAAAATTATGTAATTATAATATAGGCATATTACAGTTTTGCATTTGTATAATAAAACCTTATATATTAGACTAAGTGAGTAGAGCTATTCTAATGAACAATTACCTAAATTAGCAGATATTATTAGGACAATGAAAGTTATTATTCATATGTTTACTATACATAAATGTTGTAAACTAGAGATTCAATTCATGTTGATAATTAAATTAGTCATTAGGCAGTGATTTTACATTATGGTGTTTTGAATATTTACGTTGCTTTATAGGTTATAAGCATTAAAAATGGTAAAACAGTTTCGAAACACATACACGTAAGTTTTTTTTTTTTCAATGTTTATTTTTGAGAGAGAGACAGACAGAGCGCGACTGGGAGAAGGGCAGAGAGAGAGGGAGACACAGAATCCGAGGCAGGCTCCAGGCTCTGAGCTGTCAGCACAGATCCCGGCGCAGGGCTCGAACTCACTACCGCGAGATCATGACCTGAGCCCAAGTTGGACACTAACCCGGCTGAGCCACCCAGGTGTCCCTAAGTGTTCATTTGATAGCCATCCTCTGATAGACCCTAAAAGATCATGATAGGATTAGTTTTCCATGCATCTGAATTAACTCATCCTATAGTATATGGATCTTTCTTAAAAGTTTTTGAGCAGAAAGATGGTCATAATTAATTAAACTTTGTACTAGATAGAGCACTCAAGTGTCAAGGATGATAATGAAGTAATGTACTGAAGACAAGGAGTAGTAGTAAGACATTGACATAGTCAGGTCAAGAGCTGAATCGAGACAGAAATAAGAAGGTTATATTGGAATAAACAAGAAAGTAAAAAGGGGTTACAGTTCTTCTAAGATCATTCACACAGACTGGTTGAGTCTCACTTCCAAGATCAGCCCAGGAGAAATTAAAGAACATGGAAACATGGTTTTCAGGGACCGACAAAAACAACGAGTAACAGCAAGACTAAACCCACCAACTTTTGAGAAGACAAGTAGAGAGATTAAAAGCTATCTTGGGCACCTGGGTGGCTCAGTCAGTTAAGCATCTGACTTTGGCTCAGGTCATGATCTCCTGGTTTGTGTGTTTGAGCCCCACGTCGGGCTCTGTGCTGACAGCTCAGGGCCTGGAGACTGCTTCAGATTCTGCGTGTCCCTCTCTCTCTGCCCCTTCCCTGCTTGTGTTCTCTCTCTCTCTCAAAAAATAAATAAACATTTAAAAAAAGAAGCTGTCTATTAAAAGTTTGTGTTGGGAGGTTATGGGGGAAAGTAAGGCATGGTTGGTAATCGGGGAGACAGCAGAAACAGAAGTGAAAGGAATGGTTGAAGAAATATTGTTGAAATCTAGTCTCTGCCTGAATCTACCCTCTCTCCTTCATAGTCTGGAAATTCAGTCTGGGCATTAAATTGCCACAGCACAGGGCTCATTTCTGAGGGATCATTTTCTTTTCTTGCCTAATGTTCAGTGCCTTCAAAACTTTTGTTTCCCCTCTATTTTTGTCTGACTTTTTTAGTTGTTTTAAGCAAGTGACTATATCTGACCCCTGTAACTGTCTTGCATGGAAAAGCAGTCACATTAGAAATTGATATTTTATTTTCTATGGGAGGGCTAGACAAACTTTTTCTATAAAGGGACAGATTGTAAATATTTCCATCTTTATGGGCCACACAGTTCCTTTGACAACTATTCAGCTCTGCCATATTAGTGCAAAAACAGCCAAAGACAATATGTAAATGACTGGCATGGCAGGATATGGTTTATAGTGGGCCAGAACAGCTTGCTGAACCCTGTTTTATGACAACCACTAAAATGTTGGAAACAGTACATAACTTATAAACTAATGGAAGTAAAATAATAAAATGAGAGAGTAAATTTTGAAATGCAATTCCAGAGGAAGCCAAACTTTGTTCTTTAACAAATGAAAATTAGAGGGGCGCCTGGGTGGATCAGTCAGTTAGGTGTCCGACTTCAGCCCAGATCATGATCTCATGGTTCATGAGTTCGAGCCCCGCGTCGGGCTCTGTGCTGACAGCTTGGAGCCTGGAGCCTGACTCAGATTCTGTGCCTCCCTCTCTCTCTCTGTCCTCTCCTGCTCACACTCTGTCTTTCTCTCTCTCTCTCTCAAAAATAAATAAACATTAAAAACAATTTTAAATGAAAATTAGAACATAAACAAAAGGACAATTAGAAGGCACATAAAAAGACAGATTTAAATAAAACATATCTGAAATGACATTAAGCATGTATGCACTGAGTGATCTATTTAAAAGACAACATCTGACTCTTGATTTCAGCTCAGGTCGTGGTCTTGGTTCGTGAGATCAAGCACCAGCTTGGACTCTGAGTGTGGAGCCTGCTTGGGATTCTCTCTCCCTCTGCCCCTTTCTCCTGCTTTCTTTCTCTTTCAAAATAAATAAACTTAAGAAAAAAAGCTATATACTGGTTGTGACATATAAAAGATATACAGAAATTTTACCTTTGAATAATGGGAAAAAGATAGACTTTGCAAAAGTGAGTAAAGGGAAGGTTCTGTAACTATATTGGTAACAGACAACATAGCCTAAAGGGGAGAATAATTAGAGTGACTTCGTACTGATAAAAAGTTTAAGATTTCTCGATACACGTAAACACTTTAAATTTGCATACCTCTAGCAATATGATCTCAAAATGTATGAAGCATATTTCAACAAAGCTACAAGGAGAAATAAGCAGATTCACAAAGTAGGAGATGTTAACACTAACACTACTCTCAGCACTTGGTGAAATAAACAAGCAAAACAAAAATTCATCAAACAATCATAATAATGAAAATAAATGACTAGTGTAAGAAACCATTTTCAGGAGTATTATAAACCCACAAAACTTGAATGAAGGAAGAGAGAAAAGAAAACTATTATATAATTCCAATAAAAATTCCATTTCCTAGAAGGAAGACAAAATTAAATCAAAAATTTTAAAAAGCACAAGATTAGGGTAAAATCCTAGATATTTGTGATGTGGCGCTTGGGGTAGGAAGACCGTGCATTTCTGCAGTCTGAACATATGTCCTCCTGGTACCCTAAAGAAGTATCGTATATCGACAGCCCACAAGCCTTCAGTGCACAGAAAAAGAATGTGGAGAAGCATTTGGACCCCTGATCATGTTAATCACAAAACAGAATACTTAGGTTCACAGGTTGCCCTGTACCAGGACCTGTACTAGCAATCTCCCCGTTGGCTGAGGTGCCCAAGTGGTATTTCATAAATTTTTTATATGTGTTTTTTTCTGAAAGGTAGCGC
Source organism: Prionailurus bengalensis (assembly GCF_016509475.1). NCBI lineage: Eukaryota > Metazoa > Chordata > Mammalia > Carnivora > Felidae > Prionailurus > Prionailurus bengalensis. The sequence continues at coordinate 38,662,262 of NC_057343.1, forward strand.
CTTTTAAAACATGGGATCGGGGCAGTCGCCACCCTTGCCCAGGGCAGAGGACAATATTGTCCTAAGAATATAGAAGCAAAAGCAGATGGGAAAAGGAAGGTAATTAAAGAGGCTTGTGAGTGTTCTGTAACAGTTGTGTAGAGAATGTTGGATATCTTAGATTGGAGAAGATGCAGATTTATAAACCATCCTGCTGTGAGGTTACTGAAGCTTAAGCAGGCAGGTGTGATGAAAACAATGTAGGCTGAGTAGACAGCAGAGCTGAAGACAGCTGTAGGGGGCACCAACATGGAAGAGGCAAAAGGCGGAAGAAAACTCCTTAACCGTGAGTTACGTAAGCAAGATATGAAAGCAAGAGTTGTAAGAAGAGAACAGAGTTCCTGGAAAACTGAAATAAAGATAATAAAACTTCCTGTTCTGAAACTCGCAATGATCAGCAATCTCAAATGCTGTAGAGAGACTGCCATGAGGACTGACAATTGCCCACCAGAGATAGCACATAGTCACTAGTGAACTAAATGAGATCACTTACATTAAAACACTGAATTTATACGACAGGTTTTGGTGTTTTGATGAGTAAATGAGATAAGAGGAGCAGAGGTGTTAGGTACAAAAAAGTAGAAACACGTATATGTTTGAGTGTGTCAAACATATGTATGATGTGTGTCCGTGTGTGAGTGTGCATGTGTGTGTGTATGTGTGTGTGTGTGTGTGTTTATGTTTCAAATGTAATAATATTGAGAACATTTTTATTTAAGATTAATGAGAACCAGATGAAAACCCTCAGTGACATGTAAATCTCCGGAGGGCAAAAGTTCTGTCTCCTTGATCAGAAGAAGCTGATGAAATAATTCTGACATGTGTCATTTGATCAACCCTTTATTTAGACAGATGAAATGTCCTAGATTACACAATTATCTAAAATTCATTAAATCTGAGACTCTGCTGGTTATGAGATAAATCATCATTTTATATGTCACTAGGGAAAACATAATACTGTCAAACTATTTCACAATACTGTTGTAACACTTACAATTTTCATTAAATATTCACTGAAAAATGGAGTCCTTTAGAATAGATTTTTATGATGTATCACTTGTAACTCTATGAAGAAGAAAATACATGCAAATTAAACTGTTTAGAGTAGACCTAAAATACTCTTTACATTCAGTAACTATATCTTCCGAAATGCTTTTCAATTCAGGATTTCTAAAATCTGTGTTTTATCATACGGCATCATTTGCTGTGCCTTCTGGGTATAGCCACCACTCTTTCTCAAAGAGTTCTCTATTATTCTGCACCGGACCTGCCTAGAAGCCATTTATATAAAGTATAATGTACACTGAAGGAGTTGACCATTTCCTTGGTGATAGCAATTGACCACTACAACTTAAAATCAGAGCAACAGAAAAACAAAAAGTGATTCTTAAAATTGATGAAATGCACTAGGAAAAACAAAGCTGAGATATAAATGAAATTGTCCTTAGTTTCCACGCAGGGCTCTTCTAAAATATACCATACCTGATATTTTTGGAATCATGCTTGCTTTTCACATTTAGAAATAATATTAGATATTAAGAATAAAAATGTTGCATTCATAAATTATATACTATTCATCCATTAAATGACACATTGAGACTTGGAAATATATTTATATTGAAAACATATACAAACATATACAAGTAAATATGCAAGTATATATGTATTCATATACATATCTGTACACATCTGTATTCATATATATGAAAACGATAAAGGCACAGACTAAAATATTAAGTGTTCTCTCTGACCTAGGACCATGGATAACTGCTTTTCCTGTTTTCTTCATATATTTGTATTTTCAATTTTTTACAGGTCATCTGTATTACTCTTACAACATTAAAATAAACAGGATAGATTCTACTTCTAAAATTCTCACCATAGAATTTTCATAATTTTTTGTTATAATTTCTAATAATTTTAAACTTCAGGTTTACATTAGAATTAAATATTATGGCATAATATACTATAGATATTGAAGCTTGCACTTTCTGAACCAGAAATTTATTGCGTATTTCCATATTGTTTTCTATAATTTTATAGTAGTCAAGTGAGTGATCATAAAAAATTTATTGGATTATCTTTTTCTTTGAAACAAATATATATTCAAAATCATTCAGGGAAAGTTGCACAAGACATAGTTCCTGTGGTTGTAACTTTCTGATCGCTAATTTACATTTATAATTATGCACTAAATAACTCAAAGTACAGAATAATAGTCACATAATGCAAATAACTGCAGGGACATATTAACCATTGTTATGCATTTGCACTTCATGCTATAATATTAAAGATGTGTGGGACTGAAAGTATATACTGTATAAACATTTTTGAGTCTTTGTTAGTAGACACTTTGTTGTTCACTGAACATGGAATTTTCATTTGTGTGAGTGTTTGCATACATATTTTAAAATTATCTGTTTTTTACAAACTTAAAAGAAAGCTACATAATTATTTACTTTTGTCTTTTCTATCACATCCTCTTCCCTCCTCTTCATGGCAGCAGATTTAAGTAGTCAAATCTATGTAAAATTTACTTACTCATTTTAAGCTGTCTATCCTCTGAAGATAGATTTTCCAAAAGCCATCAAATTCAATGGCAAATATATATACTATTTTCACTAGAGTAAATATTTCAAAATCTTAAAAATGAAATAACCTTTTTTAGAACACAAAAAGAATATGTGAACATCCTTTCTCTGTCAGATAAAAACCATTTTTTTTACTCAAAATGATTTATAAACTCACAATGCATATACAATTATAAGAGATGAAGATGATCAACTCTGTATCCTTCTTGATGTTTTAAATTTAAAGTGTCTTAACAGGAGAAATATCACTGCTCTGCAAGTATTACTTTCTTACTCTTCTAATTAGTCTAACATGCTGATGAATGGGTAAATATTTTACTAAAGATATTTTTTAAAATATCACCTTGGAATCACAGAAATATATTTAAGTGATTTGTTATATAATAATACTAGTTACTAATCATATTTTACCACTGTGGGGGGGGTGGCTCGGGGTGGAGGAAGTTACATGCTTATTTATGCGTTGTCAATAACAGTATCAAGAACTCTATCAATCTTTAATTCTATTATCCGGGATGCTTGCATGATTTTCAGCATCCCCCAAATCAGTAAACGAATCTTAAAACTTTGTGTATTTCCACAGCACCTAATACTCTGTGAGTAGATAACAAGTATTTAATTAATATCTGTCCATCTGTAACTATTACTATATTTTATCATGAAAAGATGATTTTAAATGCAACTCAGTCTCATGAGTAGGAAAAAAGGCATACTGTAACTGTTCTATTAAAAGTTGTAATTACTGAAGGGGAAATTACTTTCACCTAAAAGATAAAGGAGGCTTAATATTTGCTTTCACATTGGCAGACTAGGCTATTGGGTCCAATATTCTCACAAAGGACAAATAAAAAATCCAAATGGAACATTTTTAAAAAATTTAAAATATTAGGAATAAAAAAGGATTCCCACAACCACTAATAATATTCAACATTGCACTTGAGTCCTGTCAGTACAGTAAGCCAAAAAAATTTTTTGAAAGACTTAAGGAAAGCAGTGGGAAAAAAAAATTATAAACAGATGATAAGAGTGGATATGGAAAAAACCAAAGGAATTTATAGAAATTTGTTAGGAACTAAACAGTATTTAGATGTAAGGTAGTTAGGTTGATTTACCAAATTTTAAAGTGCAAAACGATAGAGGTTTTAGACTATAAGCTGTGAGATAGTCATGATTTTGCATTTTGAGGGGATGGTTTATTTAATAAGACACAAAAAATCACAAACAAAATGATTGATAAACAACTACATTAAAAGTAATGACTTCTACAATCAAGAGATGAATGTGAATCACATTTTATATGAACTCACAACTATATGGTCAACTAATCTTCAACAAAGCAGGAAAGAGTATCTACTGGAAAAAACACAGTCTCTTCAGCAAATGGTGCTGGGAAAACTGGACAGTGACATGAAAAGAATGAAAGTGGACAGTTTTCTTATACCATATACACAAATAAATTCAAAATGGATGAAACCTACATGTGAGATAGGAAACCATCAAAATCTTAGAGGAGAACACAGGCCACAACTTCTTTGATGGTGGCCACAGCAACTTCTTACTAGATATATCCCATAAGACAAGGAAAACAAAAGCAAAATTGAACTACTGTGACCTCATCAAGATAAAAAGCTTCTGCACAGCAAAGGACACAATCATCAAAACTAAAAGCAACCAATGGGATGGGAGAAAATATTTGCAAATTACATATCAGATAAAGGTTTGTTAGTATACAAAGTCTGTAAAGTTCTTATCAAATTCAAAACCTCACAAATAATCCAATTAAAAAATGGGCAGAAGACATGAACAGACACTTTTCCAAAGAAGACATCCAAATGGCCAACCGACACGTGAAAAGATGCTCAAATTCACTCATCATCAGGGAAATACAAATCTAAACTACATTGAGATACCACCTCACACCTGTCAGAATGGCTAAAATTAACAACTCAAGAAATAACAAATGTTGGCAAGGATTTGGAGAAAGGGGAACACTTTTGTACTATTGGTGGGAATGCAAACTGGTGCAGCCACTCTAGAAAACAGTTTGGAGGGTCCTCAAATAATAAAAACTAGAGCCAAGCTACAATACAGCAATTGCACTACAAGGCATTTATTCAAAGGATGAGAAAATGCTGATTTGAAGGGCACATGCACCCCAATGTTTCTAGCAGCGCTATCAACAATAGCCAAATTATCAAAAGAGCCCAAATGTCCATCAACTGACGAGTGGATGAAGAAGAGGTAGTATATATATAGAATGGAATGCTACTCGGTGATGAAAAAGAATGAAATCTTGCCATTTGCAACAACGTGAATAGAACTAGAGTATATTATGCTAAATGAAATAAGTTGGACAGAGAAAGACAAATATTATGTGATTTCATTCACATGTGGAATTTAAGAAACACAACAGATGAACATAGGGGAAGGGAAGGAAAAATAAGATAAAAACATTGAGGGACGCAACACATAAGACACTCTTAAATGTGGAGAACACACTGTGGGCTGCTGGAGGGAAGGTGGGTGTTATATGTAAGTGGTGTAAGCACTGGGTGTTATATGTAAGTGAGGAATCACTGGGTTCTACTTCTGAAACCAATACTATACTGTATGTTAACTAACTTGAATTTAAATAAATAAAATTAAAGAAAGAAATCCATACTAAGTAAAAGAAAAGTAAGAATTAAAAGAGAAAATCTGAGAAGGTGTAAGAGAAAATAAAATATTCTAGCTCTTTGATGGTCACATCCTTTTTATAATGGCCAATTGCTGATACCTTGATTTCATGAATGAGACTCAAGAGCAAGTGTATAAAGTGGGCAGTCTTGAAATTTGGATTTTATATGGAAGTTATGTTACATTATCTGAAATGCCAGTTGATTAAGAAAAATACATTTTTTAGCTTTGACTACCATGTAATGGACAGGTAACTATTATACCGTTGTTAAACCTAATAGATACCGCTTATTGGAAATACATTTCTTACAACTCAGCAATATATGATTGAGTATGTATTTATTACAGAAATGTTGAAACTCTATCAATTTGTGCCAAAAACACATCTCTGTTCATTTGAATTTCATAAGGCTGAAGATACTGTCTCAGATGGACTATGATTAAATCCACAATAAGTATCTCTGTGATAAATGATGACCCAAAAAGACAAAAAACAAACAAAAAACCCCCAAAACAACAACAACAACAAAGGAGAATACTGATGGTGGACTTAATAACTCAAGAGAGTGCAGGAAAGAGCAAGTACCTGAATCACATTCCAAGTCATTAACAAGGGCCAGCTATGCAGTCTCTTCTCTGGATTCAAGGAGAAAAACAGACACAGAAAGACTTTCTACACTGAACCTCAAAAAAACGAATGAAAATCCTTGTCAAAAAACCCAGCAGTATTACTGACTAAATTACAATGTATTTTGCACTTCGATCACACAGACTGAAGTGTGTGATTAAACACTTGAACCACACTTTTACACTCAGTCCCCATATCATGCTTGCTCATTGATCAAATCATGTCAAATTATTATATATTACAACTTAAGTTAAAGAATCATAGTTTTCTCTCGTGTAGGATTAGGTCACATTTACATGAAATCTCATGCCACTCTATGTTTTTTCAATTATCAAACAATACAAAGCTGTTTGACATACTCTAAAAAAAAAAGGCACCACAAAATATGACAGGATACAGATGGACAGAAGATACTGCAAAACATAAATTATTAAGTAATATAATCATGAATACATAAAGAAATTATCTTAGTTAATACAGAAAATTCAAGGAGAGATACCTATGGGGAAAATAAATCAAATGACTTAAAAAATATTTTCCTGGGGTGCCTGGGTGGCTCAGTCGGTTAAGCGTCAGACTTTGGCTCAGGTCATGATCTCGCGGTTCGTGGGTTCGAGCCCGGCGTCAGGCTCTGTGCTGACACCTCGGAGCCTGGAGCCTGTTTCGGATTCTGTGACTTCCTCTCTCTCTGGCCTTTCCTCTCTCTCTCTCTCTCTCTCTCTCTCTCTCTCTCTCTCTCTCTCTCTCTCCTTCTCTCTCAAAAGTAAATAAACATTAAAAAAAATTAAAAAAAATTTTTCCTAAAGAAAGTGTCCAACTGACCAATAAACCTGAAAAGGTAGCCAACTTTTATCATAATGTATTTCAATCAGTTATGTTGGGTAGTTACTAAGGCTCTCAAAATACTGCATTTTTGTGTCATGGTAGATTTTCTTTACTGTTTTCTTTAAGATCTTAAGGGAAAAAAGAGAATAAAGGAGGAAAACAAAGTGAATGGGAGGAAAAGAACAATGGCAATGATAAGAATGAAAGAAATGGACGATGATCACATGCAAGCTAGGTACTATAAGTCCAACAAAACATCCACATGACATATGTGCTTATTTCTCATTGGACATAATTGAGTGGCGTGACAAATGCAAGCATCAAGGGAAGGTGACACATCTATTCCTTATGCTAAAACCTATAAAAATTTAGATTTCTTTTACTATGGAGAAAGGGAAAACAGATACAGAGGGTAAGTAAATAGTTGATGTTATAAATTATGTAATTTCCCAAAAGTTTACAGGTATTTATATTTTTAAACTGTGCTTCTAGCCCTTATTAGAAATATGTGGATCTTGACTGGTTAATTTTTGCCTTGGATCAATCTGTGATCCGCTCATTGTTCTATCACACATAGCTTTTTTAATGAAGAGAATAAAATACATATTTTGAATTTGCATCTGTGTAATGTAGCCATTTATGCTGCATGTTTTCTCCCTTGTTTATAAAAAGAAGTTATCCTATTTTGCAAACTTCACAAATGAGTAAGAATGCCAAATATTTTATTTAATTAATGTTTTTTCATCTCAATGTTTGATTTACTGATTTTATGCATTATTTATAGAATGAAAATAGATATACTATTTTTTAATGTTTCTTTAATAATGTATAAACAGACATTATCCCATTTCTGTTAGGATCCTATGTTATTTCTTGATAATATCAAGAAAGCAAGGCTAATGCAAACAAAATAAATTCTCTAGTGATGTGAATATCTAAACAACTTTTATCTTCAAAAACTTGCCCTGAAAATACTCTTTTCATAAGTTTTCAGCATAGGCTTAAGGAGATCAGGTGAGGGAATTGTCAGAAGGTGGAATAAATCACTGTACCATCTAACCAAGTCCAGGTATGAAGGCATTAGTTCGCTCCTTAAATTCAAATTCACAAAACCAAATACCATGAGGAAAAAAGCAAAGCATTATAAATAATTTTCAGTATGATATGTAAAGATACCTTCAGTACGAATTGAAAGATTCTATTGTGTCTTGCAGATTGGTTTATATGTCTGCTTGAATTAATGACGAAGAATATTTATTCTTTTTTTTTCTGATGGCTATGATGTCAGATGCTTTGCTGCCTATCCATTCATTCTTGACATCAGTTGTCACTTAGTGTCTCCAAATCATGTAATCAATCCTTACAATGCTGTGAAAGAATACTTCAAAGTAAAACTGATCAATTTTTAAGAATCAAACCAACATTGCACTATTGAACTCAGATTTTTGTAACACATACATTCACAATATGGATCCCAGCCATCAAATATTTACAAGCTTCCTGGAGCTCTTTATTAAAAGGTGCATGACTGTTGTCCAGAGTATGAAGAAATTTGGGGGCAGGGATTCTCAGGACAACCTGGAACAAATCCCTGGGTATAGAAAAGAATGTTTTATGAATACTATAAGTTGTTTAGTGTTATGTGGATCTGATTTCTATGGTTGACACCGGACGGGATTCAGATTATGAAGGGTTTTGAAAGTGAGATTCAAGAGATTAGATACTTCATGTAAAAGCAAAGTGTATGGCAACGGGAAGAGAGAGAATAGAGAATATAGAAGGTGCAAAGATGTTAATATGGTTCATTTGTTAAATATACCAGGAATGTCACAAAGGGGATGGAGAGATGAGTGCATGTTTTGTGTTGTAAAAGGATAACTTCCCCTATACATGTAAAAAAATACTGGAGATACGGGATAAGAAGAACGAGAAGTACAACACGAAAGCCACAATTCTGGTTTGGATACACATAGGACATACAAGTAGACAAGCATAGTGGAGTCTCATGGGAGTGACTGAAAGAGTTGGATGCAGGGAGAAACAGGACCAAATCCTCACTAAAGATATTTAAATTTTCTGTTACAGGAGGTTGATTGTTTTTCCACTGTGCAGAATCATCTCTATAAGATAGGAATTGGCAAACTGTGGTCTGTGGACCAAATCCAGACTAACACTAGTTTTTATTAATAAAGTTTTATTGGAACACAGCCAGTGTCATTCATTTACATGTTGTCTTTCACTGTCTCTGCACTACAACATCAGATGAGAGCGACCATTTGGCCTGCAATATCAAAAAATATTTACCATCTGGCCTTTTACAGACAAAAAGTTTGCTAATTGCTGGCCTAGGAAATGATTCCTGTTATGAAAAACTAAGCTAAAGTGGCTGGACAATTATGGTCTCACTGTCCAAAGTGAATTTGATATGTAGATCTGAAATTCAGTAGAGACCTATCCAATATCATTTGGGGAATAATCAGTTTTCTGATTCTGTAGTAACTATAATATAGACAGTTCTATTTATAATAATTATGTATATGATATACAAATATCATCCTAATATGATACTTTATAAATAAATATATTCATATATTTATATTCTGGAAATTTATATTTATAGTGTATGATGAATAAATAAAAATGTGCTTTAAATCAAAATCTCTTGCTTTGGTTATTTTTATTTTTTTCCTTTGCCCAATTGATCCATATGGAATAATTTTCTGCAATCAGTTATCCTAGAACATTTGTATGGTCTCTATAACTTTGTCAAGTTCAGTTTTCAAAGTACAAAGTCTTGGCCAAATTTATTTGGCTCTGGCTATGTTATCTTTCTGTTATTTCCTAGACAGTTTTGTGCAAATTCTGGAACTAAGGACTTGTAATTCTTTTCCAATTATGTAAAATGTCTGCTGCAACTTCCTATTCCAAATTGCCTTCCCTGTTCTGTGATAATGGTGATGATGGACAAGACTTCATAGACTAGCACTGGCTTTTTGGCAGTAATAGAGTAACTTTTTTGTTAAGTTTTTATTTTAATTCCAGTTAACATACAGTGTTACATTAGTTTCAGGTGTAAGTAATAAAGTAACTTCTAAGCTGAGAACTGCCAGAAAACGTCTAATCCCAAGTGATGTGTTTTGTTATTACTTCATATATAGCAGTTAAAAATATTTTCCTTAACAGTATTTCAAGTGTGGTTTGCTTTTCTTTCCCATGTCAATTTTGTTAGTTTTTATACAGAAAAATAAAGCAAAACAAAACAATGGCTTATTACCTAAACCTATTACCTATTACCTAAAGTAAGATGTGATAATGTGTTTTTTTAATATGATAATGTTTTGGTTTTCCTATTTTAGTTGAATATGTGTTAAAAGTTTGCCATAATAGGAAAATGCATTTTTCTCATTGGCATGCTGCTCATTTCATATCTTAGTATCACTATATCCATAAATAAATTAATTTATAAAAGACTTTTGGCTATAAAGTAATTAAAGTAATTCTAGCCATATAAATATATTGGTTAACTGGTCAAATACTTGGATAACAACAGGAGTGTGAAACATATATTCTGTTTACCTATCCTCAAATAAGCAGTGTTGTACTAATTTATAGGGTAGGGAAATTACTTTTAATCTACTCCATTATTCCATTTTGTAAGTTTCTATGTGCTATTTAATTGAGATAATGTTCATTTTTATTGTTTTAGTCACAATTTATACTAGGATATATCCAAATTTGTGCAGGCAAAAGGAGTTTATAGATTTAGTGAGAATAAATGTAGACACTAGTACTAACTTCAGATATTACTGTTCAAATTTCACTTATTGATAATTTTCAAGTATGGACTGACAAACCCACAAGAGGATAAATATATAGTATTTTGCCTTACAATATAAAACTACAGAACCAATGAGATAATATAAACATACATTAATTTTACAAAAATGGATGAATTTTTAGCAATATATAAGTATCAACAAGACATTGACAATTACTTTTTTTAAGTACCATTTTGAACAAACACTAACCATTCTGTTTTGCATCAGACACTGTAACAACTTTGCATATCTTCATAAATTTATTTCTTTTTTTTATATGTATGAAATTTATTGACAAATTGGTTTCCATACAACACCCAGTGCTCATCCCGAAAGGTGCCCTCCTCAATACCCATCACCCACCCTCCACTCCCTTCCACCCCCCATCAACCCTCAGTTTGTTCTCAGTTTTTAACAGTCTCTTATGCTCATAAATTTATTTCAATATGTGTAACATTTACATAATCTTATTAAAAGGCGATTTGGTTAAAAAATGGTTATTTGAATCATGGAAGCACTATTTTTAAGTGGCTGAATTTAACGTAAAGGGGGAATCTCCATAGTTTGAAAAATAAAGTAAAAATCTATATTTGAAGAGTGGACTATAAAAATATTAACTTTCTATAAGCTAGCCATGATCCTGACTTTATTTTTCAGTGGGCACATTAGTTTATACTTTCCATAAACAATCCATGTGTTAGCAGCTTCTAGGTCCATCTATTCAGAACACAATTTCAAAACAGTTTGTAAATTTTAAAGTAAGGTTTTTAAATATATAAAAGTGAAAAATGAATACCTTTTACTGGCCATGATGTGATTAATACCACTAATCTTAAACAACACAAGCAAATGAGGAGTAGCGTTATTTTGCTAGGGTAGGCAGTTTTGCTACTGGTGTTACCTCTTAGATTCCTAAAGAGAATCCTTCAGGAGAAACTTGATAATAGATAAAAAATTACATCCTCTTTAAAATATAAGCAGCTGAGAACAAACTGAGGGTTGATGGGGGGGGCAGGGAGGGGAGGGTTGGTGATGGGTATTGAGGAGGGCACCTTTCGGGATGAGCACTGGGTGTTGTATGGAAACCAATTTGACAATAAATTTCATATTAAAAAATAAAATAAAACATAAGCAGCATAAAATTGGAACTATAATAAATTGAAAGACACAAACATTAAATTATACTGGTTTATTCTGGATATTGTATATACGGATAGTTGTAATATTACTCTTTACATAATTCTATATGCCAAAAATGTTTTATAATAAAAATGGGGTACTTGATATATACAGCATAATCCTTCAGTGTGATATAAAGCAAAAGAAGAAATAATTCTACAAAATTATATAGGCTGCCTGTAAAGATAGCCTTAAAATTAGCAGAAATTATGAATTATTAATATCATAAAGAAATTTAGTTCATGTTATACATATATACATATACATATTGTGTTTTTAATAGATGCCATACTTTTTTCCTAGTGCTAAGAATTGAGCAGTGAACAAAATAGATAAAAATCCCTGTTCTCACGAAGTTTGTGTTATAGTGTAGGAGGATAGAACATAATAAGAAAAAAAAAATTTAATGCACTGCATTCATTCATTCCATTAGGGAAATAGAAAAAATTTAAATTGGGAAGGGAAGGCTGGATGATAATTTTAAAAACTGAAGAGTCAAGGAAGTCCTCAGAGAAGAGGAAATATTTATATAAAGACCTTAGACAGGGTGAAGGAAGAAACAATGCTGACATCTGCATATCTATGGAAATAGGGACCCAGTTAGAAGAAAAAGAAAACAGAAAATTCCTAAGGAAGGTGATCCTGAAGACTTTAAGGAGGTCATTGTAGCTGGAGCTGTGTGAGCAAAAAGGAGGATTCCAGGAACATATTTCATAGCCATGAGAGGACAGACCTGCTACAGTCTTATAGTCCATTAGAATAGATTATTTGTTTATTGTTTATTTTGAGTGAATTGAAAAGCTATTATATGGTAACTAGCAAAGAATATCATGATTTAAAATATACTAACAAAATTATTCTGACTAATGAAATAGACTCTAGAATACTATGGATAAGAGAGTAGAGTGGTTTGGTCCACATTTAAGTGGGAAGGAATAAGTGATAGTCAGGCGCTAGGTATATACTAAGGGTAGAGACAACTCAATTTGTAGTTGTCTTGAACTACAGAAATTGAAAGAAATTAGTCAGGAAATATATCACTATTTTTGCTGCAAGCTATGTAAAAATGGATTTGCATTAACCAAAGTGAAAAGGAATGCTAGAGAGAAAGTTTTGGGACAAAATATTATGGGTAATTCTTGAACATATTTTTTGCATACAGGACATCTCCTTCTGGACATGATGGTATATGAGAAAGTGATTTTACCTTCCCTCCTGAAGTAAGCAAAAAAAAAAGAAAGAAAGAAAATGAAATGAAATATATAAAACAAAGGTTATCAAGACATGGACTATACCCAGAAAACTAGGAAATAGATTCCACTCTTTGTCCCAGTGTAATGCCTTGAGAGTATCCAGAACATGGTGCAGAGAGAGGGAATCCAGGCAAAGCCTCACACATTCACTAATTTGAGTAAAGGAAGCAGTTCAGGGAGACCAAAATAGCTAAGAATGATGGGACAAAGTACTACAGAAGATAGACTTGTACAAAGACAGCACTCTAAAGATTATCTAAATGTCCCTTCGCATTCAGCAAAATACTTCTTTTTTTCATTTATTTATTTAAATTCAAGTTAGTTAACATACAGTGTAGTATTGGTTTCAGAAGTAGAAGCCAGTGAGTCATCACTTACACATAGCACCCATGATCATCTCAACAAATGCTCTCCTTAATGCCCATCACCCATTTAACCCATCCTCCCATGGACCTCTCCTCTAGTAACCCCCAGTCTACTCTCTGTATTTAAGAGTCTTATGGTTTGCCTCCCTCTCTGTTTTTATCTTATTTTTCCTTCCCCTCCCCTATGTTCATCTGTTGTGTTTCTTAAATTCCACATGTGAATGAAATCATATAATATTTGTCTTTCTCTGCCCAATTTATTTCGCTTAGCATAATACACTCTAGTTCTATTCATGTTGTTGCAAACGGCAAGATTTCATTCTTTTTCATCACCGAGTAGCATTCCATTCTATATATATACTACCTCTTCTTCATCCATTCGTCAGTTGATGGACATTTGGGCTCTTTTGATAATTTGGCTATTGTTCAAAGCACTGCTAGAAACACTGGGGTGCATGTACCCTTCAAATCAGCATTTTTGCATCCTTCAGACAAATACCTAGTAGTTCAATTGTTGTGCTGTAGGGTAACTCTTTTTTTTTTTTATTTGAGGAACCTCCATACTGTTTTCCAGAGTGGCTACACCAGTTTGCATTCCCACCAATGATGCAAAAGTGTTCCCCTTTCTCCAAATTCTCGCCAATGTTTGCTATTTCCTGAGTTGTTAATTTTAGCCATTCTGACAGGTGTGAGGTGGTATCTCATTGTAGTTTTGATTTGTATTTCCCTGATGATGTGTGAATTTGAGCATCTTTTCATATGTTGGTTGGCCATTTGGATGTCTTCTTTGGAAAAGTGTCTTTTCATGTCTTCTGCACAGTTTTTATTGGATTATTTGTTTTCTGGGAGTTGAGTTTGATAAATTCTTTATAGATTTTGGATACTAATCCTTTATCTGATATGTAATTTGTAAATATCTTCTCCCATTCCATTGGTTGCCTTTTAGTTTTGTTGATTGTTTCCTTTGTAGTCAGCAAAATACTTATTAATGCATGTATAGGCAGAAAGTAATGAAGGCCTGGGAAAGAACTATCTGGAAGGATTAGAGAGAATTGAAGCTAGTGCTCACTCATTGCCTGGAAAGGAAACTCTTTCCACCAACCAGATTATAAAATCTCATTGTATACTGTTTAGAATACTCAGAATGGTCCTGCTATAGTAGCAGGAATTAATTAAAGTAGACATTGCTCAGATTTCATCTGACAGGTTTTAAAATACCTAAGGGAATTAAACAGTTTCCAAATTTCTATCCACAGAAAATTTTAGAATATTTGTAGTAATACTAAAATATCCAGCACTTGAGGTGAAATTAATAACACTTATATTTTTAAAAATGTACAAGGCATGCAAAGAAGCAGGAAATAAAATTCACTTGACAAAATTTGCCATTTTTTCTGATTAAAACAACATCAAATGTAGCAATAAAGGAAAAATCTCTCACTTGATAAAGAGTATCTATGAAAATCCTGCAGCTAATATTTATGCTTAGTGATAAAATACTATATACCATACGAGAAAGAACAGCTATAAGATAATGAGGTCTACTCCCACAATGTTTATCCAACACTGTTTTGGAAGTTACAGTCATTGTAATAAGGCAAGAAAAAAAAATGAAATGAGTAAAGATAAAAAGGAACAAGGAGAAATTTATAATCTATAAAATAAAGATTTTAGAGGATATGAAGCTATCTTTATTGTTGGATGACATGATCACCCATTAGAAAATTTAATGGAATCTTAAAACCCACCCAAACAAATAACAAAATCAAAAAACAAAAGCCTTTGTAGACTAAAGGAGTAAGCACAAAGTTGAAAAGAAAAAGTCAATATACAAAAGTCAATTGCAGTTCTGAGTAACAAAAAATAATTTAATGAACAAAAAAATTTTAAATAAAAATGATACTGTTTAAATATTAAATATTATTAATAAATATTAAATAAATGTTTAAAAGACTATTTTTGTAATAAATCTGACAAAAGATGTGCAATATTTGTTTGCTGAAAGCCTCAGAATTGACTTGATAGAAGTTAAAGAAAACCTAAAAAATGAAGAGTTGTACCATGTTCCCGGATGATAACATTCACTATTAGGATGTCAATTCATTCCAAATTTATTTACAGTTCAACATAATCCAAATCAAAATCCCAGCAAAGAAATTGAGAGTATGATTTTAAAATTAATATGGAAATACAAAAGAGTCTTATGGCCAAAATAAGTTTGAAAATAAAGTTGGGTAACTAACATTACCTGACAGGAGACTTATTCTTAGGCAACAACAATAAAGAGAATGTATTGTTGCATAAAGACAAACATGTAAATCAATGGAACAGTTTAGAGTGTCCAGAATAGACCCTGAAATATGTGTACAACTGAATTTCACAAAGGTACAATGGCAACACTGAACAGAGTTTTTTTTTCCCCTGAAGAAAGTAGCTGAAACAATTGCATAATAATATGCATAAACACAACTTTGATGCATACATTACAGCTTATATAATAATAAAATAAAAATGCATTAGAGATCTAAATTAAAGCAAAATGATCTCAAACTTCTAGAAGAAAGAGTTGTTATGACATTAGGTTGGATAAAGATTCAAAAGTATGATATTGGTAGTGTTATCAATAGAAAAAAATGGCAAGTTGGGCTTAAAAATTTCTGCATTTCAAAACATAGGATTAAAAGGAGGAAAAGACAAGCCACATATTGGAAGAAAATATTTTCAAATCACATATCAGAAAAAGTTCAATTCGAAATATATAAAATCACTTTCAAAAACCAATAAGGACACCAACATCTCAAAAGAAAAATGGGCAAAAGGTTTGAACAAACACTTCAGCAGAAAAGGTATAGCATGGCAAATATGCACATGAATAGATTCTCAACATTATTAGACATTAGCAAAATGAAAATTAAATCCATAATTACATACCACTACTACCTGAATCGCTATAATTTAAAAACAATGATGATTCAGTTATTGGTGAAGATATGAGAGAACTGGAATCCGTATACACTACTGATATAAGTATAAATATTTACACACCTTTGGGGAACAGATTGCCAGTTTTTAGGGTTAGACATATATCAATTATATGATTCAGCTATCCTACTTCTTGGCATTTACCCCAAAGAAATGTAAGCCTCTGTCCATAAAAATAATTGTACTCAGCTATTATAGGGACATAATCTGTAATAACCCAAAAATGGATGAGAGGGTTGTATATTATATAAACAAGTAAATGAATAAGTGATGTTTCCATATAATGAAATGTTACTCAGCAATAAAAATGCATGAACTATTGATACATGCAACAATACACATGAATCTCAAAATAATTATACTGAGTGAAGGAAACCAGTCCAAATAGAGTATATATTATGTAATTACATTTATCTCAAATTATAGAAAATAAACATTGATCTACAGTAGCAGAAAGCAGAAAAAGCTGTAACCTGGAGACCAGGGCTGGGAAGTGAAGCATGAGAAAGAGAAGGGATGGAATTCAAGTATTATGAATGTTTTGATGAAAAGGGTAAAAGATGTATTCATTATCGTGATTATAGAGATGGTTTATGGATATATACATATGACAAAACTTATCAAGTTGTACACATTAATGACTGAATTTTATGGTAAGTAAAATTTACCTCAATCAATGTGATAATTTCTTGATATATCTATTGGACTTCCACATTGCAATGTCAAAAGTGTAGTTGGTGTTCACAGGAGTATAAAATGCAGAAAATATGAATGTTGAAAATATCAAGTATAGATGATGTTTAAAATTATTTCAAAAATGTATAAGATATGAGAATAGAAAGAAAGAGAAATGATCTAAAGACCAAGTCTTGGAACTCTAATATTTTCAGTTTTAGACTATGAAGAACTAACAAAAGTGACTGAAAAGGCATATTCAGTTAGGAAGAAGGGATTTCAAGAGAGTATGGTGTCCTGAAAGCCAATTAAAGCAGCTATTCAGTGAGTAAAAGAATGATCAACTACGTCAATTGCAGCTAACAATAATTCCTCAAAATGAAGTCAGAGTCATTGGACATACCAATGTAGACACCAGGAGAAAAGAGTGATGAGGAGCCTGACTAAGTAACATTCAAGAGAGAAACTGGAGCTATAAGGGAGAAAAATTGCGGAGCAGAAGCAGGAGAGGGGCAGGTTAAAGAGAGTATGACTTTTTATCATTTTATTCTTTTAAGTTTGGGGAAATCACAAATTTATTGCTGCTAATGAGAATGATATAGTAGAGAGGGGAAAAAAATGTTGATCCCAGAGAGAGAAGACAAATGATAAAATGATGTTCCTGAGGGGAAGGAATCTATTCACAAAGAAAGGGATATAGATATTAATTAGGAACATAGATATAGTTCATCCACAGCGGCAGGTGGAAAGGCAGAATATATCATCCAAATGTGGGTGGGTGGATAAATGTCTTGGCAGGAGCCTGTAGGAGTTCTTTTATGATCTGTGTTCTCAGAGGAACAAGAGGAAAGCTCAACAGGTAAAGGAGAATAAGGAAGAATAGTTTCTGCTTTGATAAAAAAGAATGTAAGAAATAGTAGCTCAGAAAAAGGGAAAGTTAGTGGACTATGAAATGCAAAGGAAACTAAATAAATGCCCTCTCGTGTTTGGAAGTATAGATTTAAAGTGACATTTGTTTTCAATTTTTTTAAAAAAATATATTTCCATTAAGAAATGTTAAAATGTTTTTCTGAGTTTAGTTTCCAACCAATATTAATAAATAATAAAAACAAATACTATGAAAGGTTTGCATTTTGTGAAATAAAATCAATTCCCCTGTGATTTATTTGTGCTTTGCCTACCTTTAATTTGATTTATATTGCTAACATATTTTATTGGGAAATATACTTGTTTTGAAATATTTTAAGAATACTATCGTCCTTCATGTTGACAGAAAAAGACAGCCAAATGGCATGCTGTTCTTAAACAGTATTTAACTAAAACCATCTACTAAGCGAGATACAATTCTTCAAAAATTGAAAAAACTCTAGACGCTACTAATATCTAATGTACAAAGTTTAAGTTAAATTTATCTCCCTTATTATTCATAGAAAGAGTAGGCAATCAATGCAAATGTGATAACAAAAATGCTGGTGCAGTATTTTTTCAGAATTATATCAGTTTCCATCTATAGAAATACTAGACTGTTAATTGTGGGTTATAATGAATAATATTAGGATTAATTATGTGATAAATTTTAGCAACAGAATTAATAGAATTGAATGACAAAATTGATTTGAATAGCTAATTATACCTTAATCTTAATAATTCTGAATCTGGGTTATCAAGGTTTAAATACCTAATAGGATAGGTGTGACTAATTAAAATGGAAAGCTAAACTAATTTCTTTTTGTTTTATGTGATCCTTTACTACTTTAACTGATGAAGCAATGATTAGAAATGTGAATCAGCTACGTTTTCAATGTAGCCAGGGTTCAAATAATAAAATTCCATTTACAAAAAGCCATACAAAAGGTTTTTCATGTTTACGTTGGAAGTATTAAAAGTTTATAAAACCACTAAAAGAAAACTTTGTGGGGCGCCTGGGTGGCGCAGTCGGTTAAGCGTCCGACTTCAGCCAGGTCACGATCTCGCGGTCTGTGAGTTCGAGCCCGCGGTCTGTGAGTTGGAGCCCCGCGTCCGGCTCTGGGCTGATGGCTCAGAGCCTGGAGCCTGTTTCCGATTCTGTGTCTCCCTCTCTCTCTGCCCCTCGCCTGTTCATGCTCTGTCTCTCTCTCTGTCCCAAAAATAAATAAACATTGAAAAAAAATAAAAAAAAAAAAAAAGGAAACTTTGTGTATCTATCACATTTTTGCTCATATATGTAGCATATTGTAAAGACAGATGGAAAATTAAAATATATATTTTAGAATATGAAGGATCAAAGTGAAAGAAATGTGTTAGGTATTTCCATTTTAAAAGGAGCATAAAAAGAACTGCAACATGTATAAATATCTTATAAAATTATTTTTAATGTTTTATATGCATACAGGTTGACTATTACAGAACAATTTTTAATATTCAGATAAAGGCTCCTATGTCATTCTTGTAAAATACTCTCTGATTTAGATACTTTCTCTTTTAGCCTAGTGAAATGAAATAAATTTTAATATACATATATTTTGCATCATATAATTTTACCTTATACTCTATAGGTTTCTTGAAATATCATAATACATAATATATTCTACATATTTCTCTTAGACTTGAATAACTGATAGTTTCATTTTAACTGATAGTTAAAGGAGTAACTGATAGTTACTGAGGGAAAGGGTAGCCTGAGGGAACAAGTGAGATCATCTCAGTGCTTAAATGTTGTTTGTTTATTCTGGCTAGGATATTAATAATTATTTAAATAGCTATTAGGAATATAACAAACTAAAAGACACAACCCTTTAGACATAATAGGTATTCTACATCGGTTTACTATGCATTTTTATTAATTATTAGGGGATTTGAAGAGTGGATATTTCCTATGAAACCAAATGTTACAATCTTTTCATGTAATCCTAGAATTTTATCTAGCAAATTTTAACGGAATACAAAATAGTTGTGGCGTCTACTTGTAAAATGAGTTCTCTAATATGAACTGTTCATACTATTTTTTTCATTAGAGAGCACAAATGCCATTGATTGGTTACTCTATGCCATTTTTTCAAAGTACTATGTTTTATACAATGAGATTTTTATTCTATTAAGGCCACATTCTAAGTGAGGATTTTGCTTGCAGTTTTGATTTGAGCTTTTTTTTTGCACAAAATTGAAAACCAAAAGCCAAACAAACCAAACTTAAAACAACAACAACAACAACAACAACAACAACAACAATCAGGGAAAGATAAAAAAAAAAATAACAAAACCACACAGAAACCAAAATAAATATTTTGGTCATAACATAACATCGTAGCTCAAGTTTGTCTTCATCTCTATTTCCATTTACAAGATGCTTATCGTTCCTTTACTTTCTTCAGTAAAAGAAATACGCATACAGGAATTAACAAAAATCAAGCACATATTAATTTCGTATCATGTTCCCAAACCTTCGATTGCTCGCCTAATCCCCAAATCACCTTCATTCCATCACTTTTATGTACACAGTTTAATACAATTAGTACGGAAGAAGTTGAATTCAATCTCATTATAAGCACAGTAGTGAGTAAAAACATATCCATTCTCTAAGAATCTGTTTATTTTACAACTAGCAACGAAATCTCTATGGTCGCTCTGTGGTACTATGCCTTCTTGTAGTTTGAAAAGTCACTTCCCCAAAGAAGCATTTTATATTAGCTGGGGAATTTTTTTAATTACTTGCTGAAATTAAATGCTTTTGTTGGCATGGATTTGATTTACCATCCTTTTGTCCTATGAGATAAAAATAAAAGTGACAAAAATGACTGTGGTTTAACGAACTCACTGCATATACGAATTTCTGTTGTTTCTATCTCATTACTGATTTTATTTCCTTAAAGAAATAAACTAATGAAACCTTATTTTGAAGTATTTTCAGATTAGAATGTGAGTGTTTGATAGTAGAGCAAAGCAAAAACCATGACTTGAGTATAGGATACAGAAATGGGGCATTCGTGTCAATGAACCAATATCATTGGGAATGGGAATGTTCAAAGTGATTTGCAATGATTAATTAGCTCTTATTACCTGAGATATTAGGTCTTCTCTGTTTTCTTGTTTTAAAATTTCCTTATATATAAGATAAACTTCAAAGTTGAAAGCTAAGCAGTAGGAAAAATAAAAGTAAAAACACATACTGTTTTATGTTTTAAATATTTGCCAACCAGCAAACTGAGTTTCTCCACTTACAATGTTTCTCTTATTTTTCATTACTTTCACTTGATACTTTGATTTAATGATGAGGCTCTATATCCTGTTTGTCTTTAAAATTTGATGACTTTTTTTCCCCAAATTTTGTTCACATTCTCCATCCTCCATAAATACTTATCTGGATTTTACGTCTATAATATTTATTTCATTTTTGTGTTCCAGTGCTCAAATTGCACAGTCTTGCTCAATGGTACTTACATGCTCTCTACTTATTTTATGTTTTTACTTTCTCCTTCAAGCTAATTTGCAAACTTCAAAAGAAACTAAGTCATATTCCTTATATAGAATCACCCTACATCCAAAAAAACAAAAAAAATAAAACTTTATTCATTTTTTATTAATGAATATACAATGGTGTCAATAATATTACTGGATTTCTTTATTTTTAAGAAATGATTCAATGTCTCATAAAAATTAGAATGAGTATATCATTCTGAGATTCTCAACCACTAACAACATAAAAATATAAGAGATCACTTGAATTCTAAACTTGAATTGAACATACATATCTTTGTTAAAGACTAAGATAAGAAATCACTGTATTTGTGCTCTCTGTCCCCAGTGGACACATTGTAAATCCCACCATCGTATATTGATCCTTTCACAATAAAATGTGCTAGATACACAAAATTAATGATTGTTCTACTTGGAGTACTCTTTAAAGAGAATGGTGTTTGCCATCATAGCCTCAGTTGGGGGGGGGGGGAAACCCACAGGGCATGGGTTTAACCCTTATGTGACCTGATGTGTTTTACACCCCACAGCAGGATGAATGTGACCCTAAAATCAATATCATGTGAATGCTTCCAAAGCCTGTATTTTCTGGGAAGGTTTGCAATACTATTTTTAGATTTTTTATGCAGGTTTTGTTTTTGTTTTTTAATCTCATGATTTGCTATATATATTTAAAGGAATCTCATTGGTAAAACTGGAAGAAGATATACTCATCTCTATGTATTTTTCTGCTAACAATACTGAAAAATCACAAATTGGTTGGCATGGTACTGAGGGCAACAGGGGTCTAGGTGACTTCTCAGTTATTAGCTCGCCTTCTTAAAAACATCTTTCTCTGTGTCAATTCCTTAATGGTTTCTAGTTTTTAAAGATGCAACCAATAGTTGCATCTCCTCAAAAATATCTTAATTTAAATAATTCTTCCCCCACCGCCACCTCATAGTGTACCAAATCATTCCCAATGGAACTGAAAGTTTAACTGTTTTGATCCTCATCTGGACCTTCAAATTTCTGACTTTGCATCATTTTACTGAATATGCTGTTCTTCCACATTTTTGAGGCAAATTCATTTTACTCCTTCTTGGATTGCTTTTTCACACACTCTCCACTCTTTAAACTTCCAAATCTCTCTCCCTAAGCCCTCACTGCCAATGGACACAATAACAACTTCAGAAGAGAATTAGCTTGACTTATCCCCACCAAATCTACCAACATGGCTAACTCTTCATCTACATTCTGCCTGTCCCCTTGTTCCAATGGAGGAATTACTCTGCTTTTAAAGGCCATAACAATTCCCGTGCAGTTTTTCCTACTCAAGGACTTTGCTTGAGAAGTTACCCCCCCCTTTTTTATTCTGTGTTATCATTTTTTCCTTCTGCACTGGAGCATCATCCCCATCCAGTACATAAAAATGTTGCATATTTCACATATTAAAAACAACAAAATACTCCCTTGGGTACCATGTTCATTCCTCCAACTGCCTCATTCCTCTGTAGTTGTTTATAGCAATACTACTTCTTAGAATTGTCTATACTCACTGACTTTTATGACCTGACCTACCATTCTCTCATAAACCAACAAGAACTAAGATAAACTCTACCCTAAAACCTCCAAATCCCCCTCTTTTTGAAGAGGAAAAATAAACTTTCAACTTGCAAAATTCAATGGCAAAATCTTCTTTGTGACCTTAGCTAGCTTCTCAGTACTTGACCTTCTCTAATTCCCTTATTCTTGAAAAACTCTTGCCCTGGCTTCAGGTACCATATGCATATGCCTGGCTTCCCTTCTACCTCTAGGTCAGCTCCTTTTAGCCTTCTTTTCTGGTTCATTCTCCTCTTTCTGAAATGACTTCCTATCCTTTTTATTTCCTTTCATACTAATAACACTAATTTGCTATTGTTTTACATACTATTTATGCACTGGTATTGGCTTTATATGTCTAGGTTTTGCCTCTTAGAATCATGTTAGATTTGTAATGTTTACTGAGAACTTCTCATCACATGTTGATAGAGGTAAAATGAATTTCATGTTGAAAACAAAATGTTGATTTCCCTTATCTTCATCTCAACTGTTCTACAAGTTTTCAGTGGTCCTAATAAAGGATATTTCCATATGCTCATAGTGCAGATGAAAAACTATGCATGGTCTTGGAGTTTTTAAAAATTTCCCTCTTACTGCACAATTAATAGGTTGATACCAATGGACTAATCAATAAATGAATCAATATTGATTAGACCAATACTGGTCAATGGACCAATATTGGATCAATGGATCAATGAGTAATTCAAAAATACACTGTATTTAACCCTTATTTACTTTCCCCTTCGCTATCAGTATAAGCAAAGTTAGTAGTATCCTTCCTTGGGTAACTCTAATAGCTGTCTAACAGGGTTAAATTAATTCACCTTTGCTCTCTTGGAGTAATATAGTGATGTTTAAAATACCACAATGGTATCTTATGTTCAAAATTAATAAAATATTACTCTTCCTATAATAAAACTCCAAGTTCTTAACTTGGGTGATAAGGCAATATCTGGTCTTGCCCCGTTCACCTATCAGACTCATAGCACTTGCCATTTTAACCCTTTGCACCAGCCAATCTGTTTCACTATCTTTTCCTCAAGGTTGTTTAACTGTATTCCATTCAGGGGCTGATTATCTGCTCAGAATATTCTTAAAATGGATGTTTATGTGTTCTTGCTTCACTATTTATGTGTCCACTCAAATATGTTTTTCTTAGAGAAACCATTATTGTCTACCTTAACTAAATATACCCCTACCTACAACTACTTCCTGTCATTCTCCATTGTGTCTCCTTTTGTATTATGAATGCAATGCTACCTGCTTTGACATACAGTCTCCCTACCAGTATCAGAGACTAAACACAATAGATATATATTTCTCATTATATGATATCCAGTCAGTACCAAGGCAAAGGGGCAGGATGGTCTTTTCTTCAGAAGGTAATTCTGGGGTTCATGTGATGGATCTCTCTCTAACATGTGACTTCTAGGACAACTAGGCTCAGATATCTAGCCATTGTTACAGCTGTGCTGACAGCTCAGAGCCTGGATCCTGTTTCAGATTCTGTGTCTCCCTCTCTCTCTCTGTCCCTCTCACGCTCATGCTCTGTCTGTCTCTCTCTCTCTCTCTCTCTCTCTCTCTCAAAAATAAATAAAAATATTTTTTTAAACTTAATGTTTATTGCTGAGACAGAGAGAGACAGAGCATGAGTGGGGGAGGGGCAGAGAGAGAGGGAGACACAGAATCCGAAGCGGGCTCCAGGCTCCGAGCTGTCAGCAGAGAGCCCCACGCGGGGCTCGAACTCACGAACTGTGTGATCATGACCTGAGCGAAGTCAGACGCTCAACCGACTGAGCCACCCAGGCGCCCCAATAAAAATATTTTTAAAAATTAAAAGAAAAGAGTATTAGTTGAATGAGACACAACTGAATCCTTCGCCATTATTTTCCCCTCTGTATAAGAAAGCTTCAAATCCAAGTTTAGCCCCTTCTTGGTGGCAGCCTGCATGCACATGATTAGTTGAAATGGATGTACAAGAGTCTTCTTTGCTTTTTCTCTCAAACGAGAACACTCTGAAAGGCCGTGCAGGCTTCAAACCTTGCTAAGGGTTTTACTGAGCCTCTGTTGCAGCTTCACTGCAGTTCAGCTTCTATGTTAAATACTGCCTCCTTTATTTCTTCTAGGTATTATTCTTTCTCACTGATATATAACTTGTACTCAAATCTAGAGTCTCAGAGACAGATTTCTAGCCAATCCAAGCTATAATTGATACCAGAAGCTGTTCTAGGAGGTAGACTCTAAAGTGGGAATTCTAGCTGTAGTACTCACCAGCCATCTGGCAAGGAGGACCATAGCATTGCTGCAAATGCAATATTGATAGCTCCTTGTATAACACTGCCAAGCAACCGATCTATACTTTATGGGTGGTAAGGTGGGAAGGGAACCCAATAAAGAGAAATACACTAGCCATTGAAACATCTTAGGCATTTGACTAATTATAGTCAGTAAAGGACCATGGTATTAGTCTGCTGCTCAGTTCTCAAAGCACTGGGGATAAACAATGAAAAGTTGAGCATCATTCCCCAAGTAGAAGTGTGCAAGTGAATGTGTAAGGGGTAGCACAAAAGCCAGAGAACCTTCTAGGTAGTCTTTGAAGGGACAGAAGTTTCCTGCAGCTGGAAGGCAGAAAAGCTGAGGACCAGGACCAGGACTTAATTAGAAGAATAACAGATCACTAGAAGAGGTTGAATTCACAACCCTGATGAGTCTTCTAACCAAAGTTAGGCTTTGATTAAGAAAAATCAGGATCTTAAGAGCTGGGAAGAGAAAAATCTTGGTTAGTGTTTTGCAATTTCTGAAAACTCAAATTTTTTATAACCTCTGAGCCAACAGAAGGAGCACAAAACAGGTGAATAAAAGATAAAATAGTAGCATCCCAAAACAGATTGACAAAAGATGGTACTACTTCTTTGTTCATTGATGAAAATGCCTGCCCTTCAGGAAAGACTGGTGACCCCCTCAAGATCTATCCCCAACCCCCCTCTTGGTTTTGAGATTAATAACTGGGTAAAGACATAACACAATCCAGTTTGAGAAGTGCTAGTTTTTTTGGTAAAGAGAGAAAAGGAACTACACACTCAAGGAGATGCAGTCCTAAAAAAAAACATGCACCAGCAGGAGCTTTGACGTGCAGGTAACTGATTCAAGTGACATGTAATCTGAAGATGGATAAGAGAGATGATTGATCAGGAAGTATGTTTCTGAGTTCAAGAAAACCATTTGGGAAGCAACACTAGTACAGTCTTGGCTCTTGGAAGCTTGGCAAAAGTGGTTGCCATTTAAAATGAATTAGAAAGGTGCCTGTGATATGCGTCTGGGTAGTTCAGTCGGTTAACCATCTGACTTCGGCTCAGGTCATGATCTCATGGTTCCTGGGTTCAAGCCCCAGGTCGGGCTCTGTGCTGACAGCTCAGAGGCTGGAGCCTGCTTCAGATTCGGCATCTCTCTCACTCTCTCTCTCTCTCTCTCTCTGCCCCTCCCCCACTCTCTCTCTCTCTCTCCCTCTCTCTTTCTCTCTCTCAAAACTGAATAAACATTAAAAAAAATTAAAAAAAAGAAAAGAAAAAAGAAGAAGGGTGCCTGAGTGGCTCAGTTAGTTAAGCATCCAACTGTAGTTCAGGTCATGATCTCATAGTTCGTGAGTTGGAGCCCCGCATCAGGCTCTGTGCTGACAGCTTGCTTCGAATCCTCTGTCTCCCTCTCTCTCTCTGCCTCTCCCCACTCCTCTGGAAAACAAATACATGTTTAAATGAATTAACAATTCTTCATCTGCCATTGCAAATGGTAGAGAGAGGAATACATGATAGAGAATAGAAGTTTTAAAAAATGGATTTTCCATAAAGTCACATTCAAACAAGGGTCCCACTTTACAGCAAAGGGGGTACAGCAGTAGGTATATGTTATGAATCTCATCATCTAGTGTGTTGCATGACTTAAGACAATCTATATTTTTAGAGTAGTTAACACTTCTAATATATCATATTTTTTAATTGCCTAAGATATACAAATATATAAGTAATTTGTACTTTCTTCTCCATGCTTCTTCTCCCTCTTTCTAAACTCTACTTTTACTCATAAGCATTATCTGTGTCTATGTTTAACATTAATCATTAAATTGTGTATTTGACTTCTAATTGGTTTTTCTCTTACATACAACCATTAGATATAAAATATAAAATATAAATATAAAAGGAGCTTATCTCCTTTTCACCTTCTTCTCTTGTCACCCTTACATTTTTCTTAGGTGTATTAAGCTGTCCAGTCACTGTCAACCAGCTCTGGTTTAAGCATCCCAGAGTACTTCTCTATCATCCAGCAGGCTACAACCATACCTTCTTCTCTGGTTGGGGAGGGGACTCCTTCTTCAGGAAGTCCTCCTTAGGTGTAAGAAATTCTTTAGAATTTTGTTTCATCTTTAAAGTGAGAGCTCTGCCATAGCTAGTAATTCTTTATATTAAACTTTCTGTGTTCAGATTTCTATGTCTCCTGGATAAGTCTTGATTGAAAAGGGTCATATCAGACATTGTTTTGTCTCAGATATACTTAGACAAACAGTATACTGAATATCCTCACCCTCAACCCGGAGACGTGTGTTTGATTCAAATTTTTGACATCTTCAACAGCCAGCACACTCTTTACATAAACTGACTTCACCATTGTAAATTCCCATGAGTCTTTTCATCGATTTTTATTTCAGATATTGTCAGCAGCACTTAAATAAATATGGTATTTGCAGGTTGTCTTATAGTTTTGTTGCAAATGTGTTTGAGTGTTTTCTTTGTTTGTATCCATTATTCTCTTTGTGGTTTTATAGGTCTCCAGGAAGATAAGTGCTGCAGGTCCCTAAGTGGAAGACTCATTCTGTGGACTTATTCATTTAGTTAGAGACCTATCTCATGTAACCCTGTGCCAAAATTCACCTGGTTGGACAAGAATGTCCAGAGAAAAGGTGAGAGTCTAAGGTTTGTTGCTAGATTTTGCCTGAAATGTTGGTAGGAAATGGAAGCAGTATGGAAATGACTATCTCATTATATAAATTTGATATGAACAATTCAATTCTAGAATAGGAACCAATTAGTTAAATATAAATTCAAGCTGTGATTCCTGAGGAGCTTAATTTTAGGGCAAAGCCCTGAAGCTGAGACAAGCAATGGAAATAGTAGAAAGATTCTGTCTGGAGATGGGGTTCTCTGGAAACCTGAAGTACAGAAGATATATATTATTCAAGAATATTTTTAGTGGGCATGGAAGCACTTATTTAGACAGTACAGAAAAAAACCTCCTGGTAAAAATTATTTTTTTATTCTTTATAAAGCAATCATATTCTTTTGAGTGGCTAATTCCCCGCTAATTGTAAATATATAATAGTTGTTTATATAAGGAACAAAAACATCTAAAATTCATATGGAACATTTAGATTTATGTAAGTTACGACACAGATTTTTTTTTCCTGCAACTGGCAATAATCCACCATTTAACTATAGGTAATGTGACTAGATGCTTGGCTTTCTGATACTCTGGAAAAAAATCTCACTCTCCTTCCAATATATACTCTTACTTGAAAATCATTTTATTTATTTGAGCAGGTGGTCTGTGTTTAAAATTTCTCTCTAACATAATTTCTCTCTAACTTATAACTTTTGTCTTCTCTGCATATATAAAATATATGGAAAATGACATTAGATACTAACAAAAGATATCTGGCTTCCACAGAAGTTATGTAATGAGGTTTAATTTGTATGACAACAAATATATTATAAATTGGAAATATGAGCAATACAAAACATTGTACTAATAGTGGGAGGCTATCATCTACCCAGCAAATCACTCTGTAACTATGGTGTATCATTATTATGAAATATACTAGAGTTCTGGTTTTAAGTAACAGATAATTAAAATTTATAGAAAAGTGAACCATAAAGAAAAACATGGAGACTATCAAGCAAATTAAATCCTTAAAGAGATATTCCAAATTTGCACCTTCTTCAGAGAAAGAAATTCAAAAGATGCAGGAGAAGAGGGGTGAATTGGAAGACTGGTTTTCCTTTTTTGATTCATTGAATTTAAATTTCATTCACATGGTAATAGTCTCTTGCAGTCTGTTAGGACTGAATAAAGATATCTCTGGGTAAGGTAAAACCCAAGGCAGATGAGAGGAGCATTGTTTGAAAAACCTTATGGGGCGCCTGGGTGGCGCAGTCGGTTAAGCATCCGACTTCAGCCAGGTCACGATCTCACGGTCCGTGAGTTTGAGCCCCGCGTCAGGCTCTGGGCTGATGGCTCGGAGCCTGGAGCCTGTTTCCGATTCTGTGTCTCCCTCTCTCTCTGCCCCTCCCCCCTTCATGCTCTGTCTCTCTGTGTCCCAAAAATAAATAAACGTTGAAAAAAAATTTTTTTAAAAAAAAGAAAGAAAACCTTATTAATATAAAGCAGAGCCCAAGGGTATAATAACGATCAGGACAAGCATTGAATGTGAGGAGTCAGGAAATTCAAAATAAATAATAAAAATACGCTGAAAAAATAAAAACTATTTTGGATGGAAGAAAATGTCACAGGAACCTCTTCCTGGCTAAGATGCAATGCTCAACACAATGAAGATGCTTCTATCTTTCATGGTACCATTATTGCACTATGTCTATGGATTGACAACCAAAAATAATACTGTAGGACTGAATAACACACATTAATTATGTCATTTCAAGCATAAAATAACAAAGAATGCAACATGACTAGTAAAAAACCATTATAGACACTGAAACACAAGACATATATAGAAAGTTCAGAATACCAGTAGAATATAGCTGAATAGCACTCAACCTACTTTGTCTCTATTTGCTAATTATAAAATGACTGGGCTCAATTAGATATCTCACACTCATTCCAGTTCTAAAGGCCTTCGATTCCATTTCAAAAATTAATGATTTTCTTCCGAGTATTCCATATTCAAAAGCAGGTATCAGAAGATATCATAAGAAAAGAGACTGTGGGACACCTGAGTGGCTCAGTAAATTGAGTGCCCCACCCTTGATCTCTGCTCAAGTAGTAATCCCAGGATCCTGGGATTGAGCCCTACATTGGGCACCATGCTGAGCATAAAGCCTGTTGAAACTCACTCTCTCTCTCTCTCTCTCTCTCTCTCCCCCTGCCCTCTCCCCTGCTCGCATTCTATCTCTCTAAAATTAAAAAAAAGAAGAAAAGAAAAGAGACTGTGTAAGAATATAGATGATCTTTCATAAGTCTACTTGCTTAATTACATTTTGTTGCTTAATTGGCGTCTAAAGCAGATTATAATCTTCTAGTATTTGAAATATAAATATAAATATCAGTATATAGAATACATATGTATATATTTAAAAATCTGCTGCAATATGTTAGGTATACATTAAACTGGCTTTATCCAAAATATGTTTATACTCTCAAAAATATGAAAGACACGTATAGGAAAATTCAAGATGAGATGATATAAACCCAAGAGACTAGGGATATAGAAGAAATAGTAAAATACAGATTACCAGCAGAAAATAAGAAATGAATAATATGTGGACAGGGCATTAAGGTAAATTCCTTTTGGAATCACATTTTAAACAAATGTGGGATAAAATTTAAAAAACAAGACTTTAAATGCATGGATGACTTGATGGAAAATTAAAGGAATTCCCTGAAGGCTGAAAATTTCAAGAAAAATGCAAATCTGGAAGAACCAGCATACTAGAAGAAGAGCTAGAATACTCTCTGAGAGCACCTTCCACTCCCTGATATCTGGACTTTAATGAGCTATTTGCACAAAGCACAACATACAAGAGAAGGGTTTTATTAAGATCAGAGACTCCAGATTTAAGTCTAGATCCATGAAGGGGATCTAAAAAAGACCCCTGATTGTTTGAACCAGGGTAAATTCTTGCCACACTGAAACAATCATGCTGTAGCTCTTGACAATCCTCTCCAGAAGACTCCCAAATACAATCAGACTCTCATGTGGGTGAATTGAAACTATGTATGGTCCCAAATCCCAACCTTACAATTTAGTTTAAAAAGGTCCCGGGTTGCAGTGCACTTAAGTAACAGGCAGAAAGAAAATAAAAATATTTTTGGAATAGTGTATTTTAAAATTAGGTCAAAAAGAATCCCCAAAGAAAAGTTTTCAAGAATATTTACATTACCTCAAAATATCTATGAAAATATATGAAATATGAAATGTCTATTGGCAGGCTAGATAAAATTATAGCTCTTAAAATATATAGGTATTGAAAGTTCTAAATTTAAATTATTTTAAAATGTTATAGTAGGCAAGTATGAATTGAAAGAAATATGTGTCATGGACTGAATTGTATGCATCTTCCCTTCCATTCATATGTTAAAGCCCAACTTTCCATGTAATTGTAATAAAGATAGAGTTTCTAAGGAGATAATTAAAATTAAATAAAGTGATACGGGTAGTGCCCTGATGTTTAAAAAACAAAACAAAACAAAACCTGGAGTCCTTATAAAAAGAGGAAGAAACACCAGATCTCTCTCTCTTCCATGTGAGGGCATAATGAGAAAGCTGTCTTCTGACAACCAGGAATCTGATCCTGTAGGCACGCTGATCTCAGATTTCCAGCCTCCAAAATTGTGAGAAAGTAAATTTCCTTTTTCTTGAGCCACCCAGTCTAGGGCATTTCGTTATCCTAGTCCTAGCTGACTAATACAGATGGCATATCAATTTGTGTCCAATCAAGAAAAGAAAAAATCACATACAGGGGCGCCTGGGTGGCTCAGTCGGTCAGGCGTCCGACTTCGGCTCAGGTCATGATCTCACGGTTTGTGAGTTCGAGCCCCGTGTGGGGCTCTGTGCTGACAGCTCAGAGCCTGGAGCCTGCTTTGGATTCTGTGTCTCCCTCTCTCTCTCTGCCCCTCCCCCATTCATGCTCTGTCTCTCTGTCTCAAAAATAAATAAAACATTAAAAATTTTTTTAAAAATAAAACAAAGAAAAAATCAAATAGTAATTTGAAAGAGAGAAGTTTAGTATCATGAATTATTAACTATAACAAGGTATTGGAGAAAGAAGGGATTAGAAAATAAGAACTAAAGAGAACTCTAAAAAATATAGAAATACCAGACAGATATAAGGAATATCCACTGCCCGTAGACAGAGATCGTGCATTGAACGAAGGTCTCCCTGTAATCCAAGACTGAGATACAGACTGTTGTAGAGGGCACAGACACTGCTCTTTGAAATGCAGAGACATCACTGTGGTACAGTAAGGGAATCTGCTGGCACTCTACCCTCTAGGTACCAAGGGAAGGCCAGAGGAACTCTGCTACCTAACAACCCAAGGTAGATGCAGGGGAGAAAGGGCTGGCCACTGTGCCCTGCAGATGGTGGACACCGCAGAAGCCACTCACACCACAGGGGCCAGGGGCCGGGGACAAGCTGCATGTGCTATAGGAGCTTGACAAGTGAGCAGCCCTTTACTCCTAGGTGTCTCTCCAGGGCCCCCTCCTGACCAGGCTTAATGTAGTGCCAAGTGGCAAAGAAAAAGTAAGCGTTCAAAGGGCATATTTTCATTTTCACAAAGTGGGCTAAAGGATGAATTTGCGCAGAGAAACAATACTTTGA
Source organism: Prionailurus bengalensis (assembly GCF_016509475.1). Lineage (NCBI taxonomy): Eukaryota > Metazoa > Chordata > Mammalia > Carnivora > Felidae > Prionailurus > Prionailurus bengalensis. The sequence goes on from NC_057343.1 coordinate 38,694,928, forward strand.
AAGCTGGAATACTTGGTTAAATACTTCTATTAATGCATCGCTAGTCTTTAATATGCAAATGTTTCTCAGAGATAGTGGTACATATTGATAGAAATTTCAATTCAGTTGAACAATGTTAACAATTGCAAGTAAATTAGATTTCAATGTATCCAGTAAACTAGCCTCAACGTGTTTGAAGGAACAGTTAAGAAAACTCCAAAGAGAAATGAATAGTTCCATAATTGTTATGGAATATTTTTAACATAACTCTTTCTTTAGTAAAGAGTAAAGAGTGATAATAGTAGTTTGATTATAAAGGATTTGGATAATGAGATGAACAAACTTGATCTAAGGGACATCTGTAAAACACTGGATTCTATACCTGTCAAATATACCGTTTCTATCATTCACAAGTAGTACATACACAAAATAACTGACCATATGGTAGATAATAGAACACATCTCACAAAATTTTAAAAGTTGTATGTTACCAATCTCATCCAATGAAAGTAAGTCGTTTTAGACAGCAGTTACAAGGGCGGGGAGGGGGAGGCCAACCTCAGTTGGTTAAGTGTCTGACTCTTGATTTCAGCTCAGGTCATGATCTCATAGTGGTAGTGAGATTGAGCCGGGCATCGTGCTGGGCATGGAGCCTGTTTGGAATTCTCTTCCTCCTTCTCCCTCTGCCCTTCCCATGCTTGCACACTCACAGCCTTTCTCTCTCTCTCTCTCTCTCTCTCTCTCTCTCACTCCCTCTCTCTTGCTCTCTCTGTCTCTCAAAAAAATTTTTTTAAATAAGTAAATAAGTAAATAAATAAAAAGAACTTACAAAACAATAATAGTAATGATAGTTATGGAAATCCCATCTGTTTAAAAACTAGAACACATACTCCTAAAGAATTTATGGGCCCAGAGAATAATTTTTTAATTTAAATTTTGAATTCTAAAAAAAAAATAACAATTCTAATAACTCTAATACTTCTAATAAAACTTCTAATAAAAACTGGAATATATTTATAATTGAATAATAATTAAAACAGATGATATCACATTGCATACGACACTGTTAAAGCACTGTAAAGTACATAGAGGGGAGATGCCAAGCACCCAAGTTCCCACGTTCCTTGAAACCAGAAAAGGGACATTCTCTCTGCTAATATGATATAGAGAATATTGGTATAGGAAGGTAAGAAACGTGCGGAATCATCCCGAAGGTGGATGATAACAGCAGCAGCATGGCATCTGATCCCTTGCATGGCAGGTGCATTGGTGTTGTGGCAGAGCAATGGGGCCAGTGTCACTGCTGATGCTACAGCAGCTGGTGCTTAGAGGCAGTCATCTATCCTGCATAAACTCATTTAGGGCTTGATTTGACTGTGATCTCTAAGGCCTGTTCTCCAGCCTTGCAAGAGACTCTGTAAGCACTAGGTTTCCTTTCTGTAAAGCCCATTTGTGTTCTGATTTCCCACAGTCAGATTTTGTTTTCCTGAAATTTAGCTTTAATTTCTTTGACTGTATCTTCCTCAAAAAGGTTTTCCATTAACCCTCATATCAATGAAACCTCTTGCAAGCTTCATTTCCTTAGAACAGTGATTAGGTTTGTACTTACTAGCAATACCAGAGATGGACATTTTTTAATTAATGAATCCATTTTTTGATATGAATGGAGAAATCTACCAGGTTTATGATTCTGTCACTTTACGTTTATTGAGGGCAGATTCTTTTTTTTTTTTTTTTTTTTTTAATTTTTTTTTTCAACGTTTATTTATTTTTGGGACAGAGAGAGACAGAGCATGAACAGGGGAAGGGCAGAGAGAGAGGGAGACACAGAATCGGAAACAGGCTCCAGGCTCTGAGCCATCAGCCCAGAGCCCGACGCAGGGCTCGAACTCGCGGACCACGAGATCGTGACCTGGCTGAAGTCGGACGCTCAACCGACTGCGCCACCCAGGCGCCCCGAGGGCAGATTCTTTGAAATCATTGTTTATCAGAAGAAACATGGGAGCTGAACTCAAGCAGTCATAAGTTAGAATTTAAACTATGCCACTTAGTAAATGACTGATCTTCAGAAATCTACTTGTCTCCTGCTTTTAACCTGTTTCCTTGTTTAGGAAATGGAGATAATTACCTCTGAGATATTTTTCTTGCAAGGATACTCAGTGCTCTGCCCACTACCTAATTAGTTATCAACAGCAACTTGTTTCTTCCCCCATAACATCCTTCATGATGCTCATTGATCATCTCAACAAAATTCAGTACATTAATAATGTGTGAGTCCAACTACATATACTTTCGCTAACATATTTTCTTTTTTATGTGCTTTAGCCCCATAGATTTTATTGACCATGTAACTTTTAAGGGAAGATCAAAGTTATCTAAAAGGTCTCTTGAAAGATCGGGTTTATATTCATACCTAGAAGTACACTAGTAAAACAACTATTTTTAATGTTATTTAAAGCAGAAGTGTTAAAATTTCTTTTAAAAATTCAATTTATTAGGTTTTTGTAATTTAAGTATGCTTTGCCAATCTGACATAACTTGTTTTATCTGCTAATACCAAAAATAATTTATATATGATTTTGAATTCTACGGTCTTCTCTTCCTTATGGGATTTTTTTTTGTCCTTTGCTCATAAATCATGTAAGTATTTAATATTATGGATTTTAATAACCCTTGATTTCAATTGATTTTAATTTTTAAATCAATACTTGAATTAATTTATAAATTAATTATAAACAATAAATTGTTGATAAATAATTGTTATCTTAATAATTTTAATAACTATTAAGGATTTCAATAATTGTTATTAATTTTCATGGTCTAAGAACAAATTCTGTAACATAATTGGTAGAAAAGTATTTGTTATTGTATCTCTCTCCCTTTGTATAACTTAGGAGCCAAGATTTCCCATCCCAAATGTCTTTCAGAGACCCCAGGGAATAAAGTCATACAACATATTCCATCTTTTTGATATCTATAATTCCTTCATTGATAATCCATGCCAAAGGAACTACGAGGTGTACTATCTCATGATTGTACTATGTTTAGGGCTAAGATGAGCTCTCCTAGCATCGTCTAAACCCACACTATCTGAAGTAGTGTGGTGAATTCCCTCCTTTACCAGTTCTTTTCACAATCTATTTTTTCAAAATGTATTCCCAATGGGGCCACCAGATGAGTGGATAAGTGCGGTATACATATGATTTCACTCATATGTGGATTCTACAAAACAAAACAAGTGAATACACAAAGAAAAAGCAGAATTAGACCTATAACTACAGAGAACAAACTGGTGATTGCCACAGGGAGGAGGGATGGGGGATGAGCACAATGGATGAAGGGGAGTTGGAGGTACAGGCTTCCAGTTATGGAATGAGTAAGGCATGGGGAATGAAGGGTACAGCATAGAGAATATAGTCAGTGATATTATAATAATGTTGTATGTTGACAGATGGTAGCTACACCTGTGGTGAGCACAGCATCATGTATAGAGATGTTGAATAACTATGTTGTACACCTGAAACTAATGTAACGTGTGTCAACTATACTCAAATTAAAAAAATGAAAATAAAAAAGAAAGTTGTGGTATACATATATGCAATGGAATATTATTCAGCCTTTAAAAAGCAGGAGATCCTGCCATTTGCAACAAGCTGGATGAATATTGAGGACATTATGCTAAGTGAAATAAGCCAGACACAGAAAGACAAACACTGCATGATCACACTTATATGTGAAATCTAAAAAAAAGAAGTGAAATTCGTAGTAACAGAAAGTAGAACTGTCGTCACCAAGGGCTAAAGGGTGGGGGAAAAGAAGTGATACTGATGCTTAGTATCATCAGTCACTATGAAGAAGCAGAGAATTAGCCACAGTACTTCAGGTAAGTAGTTAGCTCCTGTTAAATATTCCACAATTCTATGTCATATATAATAACGTTCTTTTTACTAACATCAATAATATGGAAATAAAGTAGAAATTTCTCTTTATTGGCTTCTGAAAATAATTGCTGCCATCTCTCAAAGATTTTGTTATAAAGACCTATTCTTCTACTATTTAAAGGCTCTCAGGGCATTCATAACATGATGGTAAAACTGGATATATTCACTTTGCTGGACTCTTTCTCAACGCTCCAGGAACATACCACAGAAGTGCCTATTTTACTGTTGTTATTGTTTACCCTACCATACATATATCCTACGTCTTACTTGATAACACATAGTATGACTGGAAAAAAAAATGAATCATTTCCAGAGAGACTGGAAATCTCTAAAAATTTGTTCCCTGAGTGCAGTAAGTCAATGAGACATCCCTATGAATCTTGTTTGCTTTTCTGGAAGGATAAATCCGTATGGAGGGAAAAGAAGCAATGATTCGGGGTGCATAAAGTAGTGAATGACTCCACAGCCAGAATTTCATCAACCCTGAAAAGTGATTATATATCTGAACTAAATATGTCCTTGTAGAAGGATTTGTGCTTCCAATCCAAGCCTAGATATCAGTGCCACCTGAACAAACAAGATGCTGAGGGATTTGCTTTTTGCCAAGAGAGTCCTGCTTCAGCATTTCCAAATCTACCAGAGCAGCAGGAAAACATTTTATCAAATCCTCAGGGACAATTTAATAGCTTAGAGAAACTATTTTTTAGTAGTCAAATATTCTACTACTATAACCTTACTCTTCCTACCATTCTGAATATTGCATGACTCATAAGTGGTGTCATTACTGTAAAGGATCACAGGTTTGCTAATTCTCAAACGCATACTGGGTTAGGTTTGAGAAGCAATAGGCAACTGAAGGAGAATTAAACTGAAGGGCCCTGGAGTTCTTCCACTGAGTCTAACCCTGGGAAAGCAGATCACCAGAGTTATTTCACTCACATGACACACTAAGATAAACTGTTCCTATGTAGCAGCAACTATCTTTCATAGATAATGCATCAAGATAGGACCAAGGTAGATTTTATCTCCTCTCCAGTCATTGCCACAGCAATAATTTCTTAGAACATCAGGATTCCTGTAATGCAGTGGGATTGAAAGCCTTGGATGAGGTAGATTGGACTTCAATAGACTCTTCCCAGTAGTTTCAAAACCACAGCATTTATACTCTTGGGATGAATTAGGGGACATTAATTATGCACTAAGTATTGTTGATAGACACTCCAGTTACAAATATAAAAATAAATGGTAGGCCAAATTTGTCTACATTCTTAAGAAAGCATTTTAAAAATCACTGTAGATCATTATGATATTTCTTTGATTTATATCGTATTGTCTCCTAATTATTTAAAAGACAAAATATATATATATGTATATATATATATATATATATATATATATATATATATATATAATATTTTTACTTGAGTTTGGTTCCAGTGACTTTCATTGTTAAGTTCATTTCTTCCTCTATGTTTATCAATGAAGCAAGTTAGACTTCAGTTAGCCAAGATTTCTTCAGGGATCTCTCCTTTCCTTCTTCTATCCCATATATAATTTTTGCTTAGTTCTTCACACTTAAAGCATTATTTTAAAATGAGCTATACGTATTTCAATTTATCCTTTAAGATGGTGTGTTTTCATCATAGTAGCTAACTATTTGCTGAGATGGCTTTTATTTCCATCTGAATAATACAGAGAACTGTGAATTAACTGAATTCTGACTGTGCCCTAAGACTGGAGTCAGAAAATGAGAAGCAATTTCTTGTCATTGATCTGTATAAAAGAATTTATTTTTTTCTAACTCTTAAATATTCTCAGAATTCTTCAAATCTTATTCATTTTTTTTCTTTAGTATGAGGGACCATATTTTTAATATACTCACAACAGGTCTCTAAGGTTCAAATAGCTTTAGGTATTCTAAAATCCTTGGCAGAAGCAAATTTCAAGCTTTTTTAGTTCATAGGTCTTTTAATCTTTTGGACCTTCTATCTTTTAAGTCTTTGGATTTCCTACTATTTACATCTTGGCTTGTTTCTGTCAAGAAAGTTTCCATATTCTTCTTGTTCTTTCAATGATTACAATCCATATTTTGCATTCATATAATGGTGTATACTGCAACCTTTATCACATATTGACTTATGTGAACATCCTTGTGATACTATATTGAGGAAACAAGCCTAGAGAAAGGACTTGCTCAATATCACATAGTTAATAACAGAGCCTAGACTAAAATCTTGGCCCTTTGTTCCTAAACTCTGTTATGACTCCAAGAGTAAATCTTTATCCTCTAATCTAAAGGTAGTTCAGAAAAAATCTTTGCATGGTTTTGATATCAAAATGTTAATAGCCTAATAAAATGAGTTGGGAATACTTTCTCCTCCACTTTCCAAAGGAATCGGCTAAAATTACATTTACCTCTTTATTGACTATTTGTTAGAACTCCCTTAAAATTCTCTAAGCTGATTGTTTCTTTAGGAAAATTTTGACCATTTAGTCCATTCACTTCATTATTAAAGATTCATTTAGTTTTTCTCTTCTTAAGTCAGTTATGCAATTTATATTTTTATAACACTGCTCTTTACATTTAGTTTCTAGATGTTTTGGCACAAACTTTTGCATAATATTTTCTTTTTCCCTTCTAATATTTGCTGACTCTTTAATTATGTCTCTGTTTTATTAAAATAATTATTTTCTTCTTTAGTGTCAGTAGAGAAATTTATTTTATTAAATGTAAATTTAAATAGCATGGTCAGATTTGGTGAGAGATAGTCCTTATATTTGAATAGACTCCTTCAATACTATCATGGACCTTCTCTTAATAAGTTCATTGACTAAATCCAAAGATTGGATCATTTTATTTATCTACAGTATTGAAAATTTTCTGCACAGAAGGGGCCTTTAGAATTATAGTCATATGGACTAAAATTTTTCTACTATTCTGGGCTATCCTGAAAGGTCTAATTAATATGCTTTTTCTGTAAATTTTCTTGTCATGAGTCACTACTCATACAGATTCAGGGCTGGCTTGTATCTCTGATCACCAAAGATAAATGTCTACTTTCAGATGTTCTAACAACTAATTTACAAACTTTTGGGGTTTTAAATATATATGTTAGCCAAAATTTAAGGTGTCAGAGGCACATTTATATAACTATCTGCTCCACAATTTTTTATAAGTGAATAAGTACTCTGACTTTTGGAACATAAAACACCCCCAGGCATTTCTTAATTCATAGCTTATTGTTTATGGATACCCAATCTGTAATAATCACTTGCTCTTCTGACATTCTATAATTAGGCTTTAAATATTATTCAAAGTCCTGTAGTAGTCAAATAGCTTTTCTTTAAGGGAAAATGATTATTAGCCTAAGAAGTTGTAGCTTTATTTAAAAGTTCAAACTCGGGGTGCCTGGGTGGCTCAGTCGGTTGAGCATCCAACTTCGGCTCAGGTCATGATCTCACAGTTTGTGGGTTTGAGCCCCACATCAGGCTCTGTGCTGACTACTTGCTCAGAGCCTGGAGCCTGCTTCAGATTCTGTGTCTCCTTACCTCTCTGCTCCTCCCCCGCTCACTCTTTGTCTCACTCTGTTTCTCAAAAATAAATAAATGTAAAAAAAAAATTTTTTTAAATAAAAGTTCAAACTCACCCACTGTAATTTTCCCATGGAAATTTGCCAGAGGATCAAGAGAACTTCAACATTTACATATTCTTTTCCATAAACACCAAGTGGCAATGCTACTTGTATTGTAGCCTGATGTGCTAAAGAAACTACTTTTACTTCTTGTCCTATTCAAAGTTTGTAGTCATTTCAGTGAACAGATCACAGGACATATAATAAATCATATGTTAATTCCAGATCAGAAAAGACCCATTTTCTAAGTGCAGAAGTTGTAAGCTGTAGTAATTTGTCCTTTAATTATAATAGAATATCCCATGCCCAGAAATGTAAGTGAAATGGCTCCAGTTTATGCATTGGATTTGAATGCTACTGTTTGGAATGTGTGTGTCTTACGACGCTACCTACTTTTACTCATCATCCATTTTATAAGTATTCTGCATCAATGAAGAGGAACAGGTAATAGCCTTCATGTAGAAAGAAATTCATTTCTGTGGGTAAGTTATTGTTTTTTGGAACAACTAACATAATTATTTTTTAAGAATTTTTTAATGTTTATTTTTGAAAGAGAGAGTGTGTGTGTGTGTGTTGGGGGGCAGATAGAGGGAGACAGTCTGAAGCAAGCACCAGGTTCTGAGCTCTCAGCACAGAACCTGACATGGGTCTTGAACCCACAAACAGCGAGATCATGACCTGAGCTGAAATTGGAAGCTTAACAGACTGAGCTACTCAGGTACCCCCACAATTAATATAATTCTTAGGTAAGGTGGGAAAAAAGTTTAATGATATTTCACCTTATAAAAGTACAATCATATCACGCCAACTTTATTCAAACTGAGGAAATATTATTTTGCCACTTCAATAGCTATATTATTGTTTCTGTGTGTATTTTCTCCAGGAAAGGAATAAAAAATTTAGAAAAGTATGGATGTTGCTTCCAGAGAAGCAGGGCAATAAATAAAGTGTAATATTCTTAAAGCTAACTGAAATAAGAGTTTCAAACAAAATAGAGATGTCAATTTGAGTAAATGCTACTTTTTAAATGTTTATTTATTTTGAGAAAGAGATTGGATAAGGGGCAGAGAGAGGGAGAGAGAGAGAGAGAGAGAGACTTATAGCTAACATCATACTCAATAGTGAAAGGTTGAACATTTTCTCACTCAGCTCCCTACTTCCTTTTTCCTCACATAAGTAAGTAAGTGCCTTAGTTCAGATATAACAGATGATGTCTCTGAGCAAGGCACACAATACATCATGTATACAAAAAGACTAGTTTAGTCATAAAACATATCCATACTATACTCTGATAATTACTTAGCTGACACTAATATTTTCTATAAGCCCATGCTCCATAAATCCATAAATTATAAGTATGTATTCATAAATACCATCAAGAAGTTTGATGAATATGTTTACAAGGAGTTTTGACCAGGTCATTCTTTCTCTATCTTCTTTGCCATTATCAAGTAAGGAAGTGCAGATTGCATACTATGTGCTAACACTCTAGCTATATCTATCAGTTACTACTACAAGAGTATAAAAAGAGTACAGATTCCATTTCTCTGACTTCCTTAACAATGCCTGTGTTGTGTCCTTTTGACATAAAAAAAAAGGAGGAGTCTTATTACAATTTTAAAATGATTATTAAAAGCTGCTAAGATGAAGGTGCCTGGGTAGCTCAGTCTGTTAAGTGTCTGACTTTGGCTCAGGTCATGATCTCATGGTGTCTGAGTTCAAGCTGCACTTCAGACTCTGTGCTCACAGTTTGGAGCCTGTAGCCTGCTCCAGATTCAATCTCCCTCTCTCTCTGCCCCTCCCCTGCTAGCTCTCTGTCTCTGTCTCTGTCTCTCTCTCAAATACAAATAAACATTAATTTTTTAAAAATAAATAAATTAATTAATTAATTAATTAATTAATGTCTGCTAAGAGATGGCTTTAAATCAATTGCTCCACAAATAAACAGAGAGAAAATAACCGCTAGCCATTTTCTGTCATCAATAGCCCATTTCTGTTTCCTGGTGGGTCATTACAATTACAGAGAAATTAAATCGCAGGTATTTGTCAAGAACAGTGAAGAGTCTGAGATTGTGTCCTACTTACAAGCTCACAACTTAGCCTGCCTCATTTTTCCGAGTCCTGGCGGAAGACATGAGATATCTGGGTCAGAAACAATGTACAACTTCCCACTCCTAATAGTGACGAGGATATGAGCATTTGATGAGGTTTCTAAAGTGCCAGTTCCCACATCATGACACAAAGTGGGCCAGGGGATGCCAACACATGCAAAGGCTTGTATCACAGTTGAAAAATCCCAAGTTTAGGGAAACCAAATCTTTTCTATTTGGAAGTAAGCCTGCCTGCCCCTTATTCTAGAAGAAAATGCAGTATTTTTCTTTCAAAGATATCCTTTCTACTAACTTCCTTATAATGACATCCAGAAGGAAGACAGTTTGTGCCTCTGCTTGTAAGACAAGTAAAAAGGTGAAAGGCTCATTGGTGAATTGTCTCCCAAGAATATTATGGTGTTCTCTGACTCATATATGTTGTTACTCTTGAAAACACAATACTATAAGCAAATTTGAAAGATATGCATATTCCTAAATGTTACCATAAAGATTTAAGGGGCTTAAGCTATAATGAATTATGTTATCTTATTTATAGTTCTTTTCATCAGGCTGGTAATAAATGCTTGTAAAAATAGAGAAAAATGACAGAGTTCTTTTTAGTATTGTTGTTCACCAAAATTTTGCTATAAGGACCTGTGGTTATTGATGAGGAAAATCTTATTTTCATTAAAACATTTTAATATTAACCTATAAGAAGAAGTCAATATAAGCAAGAAAATGGTGTGTTTGACTCATACTCTGGTGGTAAAACCAGATATTAAGGTTTTTCTCTGAGAAGTTATATTAGCAACAGAAAGTTTTCCACATCCTGAAAAACTCAAATTTTGATAAAGCCTAAAGGAACTGAAATCTTCGCCAGATTAGCATAACATCTGAGGGTTTCTCCTGGCTGAGGCAAAATAACTGAGAGCCAAGAATCTGGTTGGTTAGGTAGGCAAAAGCCTTGAAAATATGCACATATGAAACTTAAAGGAAGCATACAGCAAAACCTACAGAGAAGAATGTTTTCTACATATCTGTCCTTGGTTGACCCTGTACACATGCATATTTTTTTCATTTGAAAAGTACTGTAAAGTTACAGTATTCCCTAGACAAAGGGAATATTTAAGAAAATATAAGAGAAACATTTCTTTTCAGGAATTTGCAAAAATTACATGCATGGTGAAGAGGATATGACCCACTATGGTTTGGGCTTTGACTAAATCCTAATCAAAGCTTACAGCTAAATGAAACCAAGCAACTCTTTCCCTGTGCTTCTAAATTATTAATATAATCATGCCAAGGTTTCCATTAGGAATAGTAGCAATGCTAGGGATGCCTCCCACTCAAAGAATAATGTGATGTGGAAAAACGTGCTTCAGCATATCATTTAAAAGTAGATGTTATATCTAAAGAGCCTTGATTTATTTTATTGGTTTTAGTGTATTTAGATGAATTCCAAAATGAATTTCCTAAAGGAGATATTAAAGAAGGGAATCAATGAAATGTGACTTTTCAGTTTATAATAATGAACAAAAGTATATATTTTATTTAAAGAAAGCTGGGGACACCTGAGTGGCTGTCGGTTAAGAGCCCCACTCTTGACTTTGGTTCAGATCATGATCTCACGGTTGTGGGTTCGAGCCCTGCATCAGGGTCTGTGCTAACAGTGTGGAGCCTGCTTGGGATTCTCTCTCTCCCTCTCTCTCTGCCCCTCTCCTACTGCCTCTTTCTCTCTCAAAATAAATAAAATTCAAAAAACAAAAAGAAAGAAAGCTGATTTTTTTTTCATGCTTAGGAAAGAATGTTACTGAATTGTATGGCCCAGTGAAAAGGATGATATAGTCTGACTCTGGATACAATACTGCTCATAGCATAATGAAGATAAGGTAGAGGACTAGTAATGCATCCCATACTGGAAGATACCAGGTCCCTCAAAATCAAGGTTTCTTTGAGAGCTTGTAGATGGAGTCACTTAGTGAGCAAATTTGACCTGTAGTTTGGAGATATAAGGAAACGTCACAAAATATAATGACTCAAACACAGAAAAGGCAGGTGGATTATGAAGTATGTAGCAGGTACTGCATCTGGTAAAAGTTGCTTTAAGAACCAAAAAGATACCAAAAAGTGAGATAAGATGTGTCAGTGGAAGTGTGTCAGCAGAACAGTAAAGTGACCTGACAAGAAGTAAGTGAGAAATAGTCATAATAAACCAGAGGAACTGGTTGAAAGCTTGGACAGTTGAGAATTCTATAACATAAACAACAGAAAGATGGAAGTTTATCACCCCGAGAAGAAAGGATGCAAATAGCAGGAGGTATCAGGCTTGGAGATACTGATTTCCGTAATATCCTTAATTTCTTTTAATTTCCTTAATTTCTTCTCCAGTAGGAGAAGAGAGTCATCTTCCCAACTATTTCTAACTGTATCACCTTGCCATTTACATTAGACGTTCGTAGGAACTGTCTTTAGTGCAATGAAGAAAATTATTCAAATTAAAAAAAAAAAAAAGCAAAGGGGAAAAAAGAGAAAGAGAGGCAAACCAAGAATTCTTAACTACAGAGAACAAACTGATGGTTACTAGAGGGGAGGTGGGTAGGGGGATGGGGGAAATAAGTGATGGGGATTAAGGAGGGCACTTGTGACGAGCACCAAGTGAAGTATGGAAGTGTTGAATCACTTTATTGTATACCTGAAACTAATATTATGCTATATGTTAACTGGAATTAAAAAAAAAAACTTTTATAAATATTTCTTAACATTCTATCAACATTTTCCAAATAAAATTTTGGAGTTGGTAAAAACAAGTCATTATCTTTAAATTCTCATCACTACCACATCATTATCACCATGACCACATCACCATCAACATTAGCACCATAATAACAAATAGCTTTCTTCACTTCAAGCATTATTATTCTAATGATAGTACAAGGAAAGATTTTATTTTTGGAATTGATTAAATTAACCAGGGGAGAACTCACAACCTGAAAAATAAAAGTCATGTTCTTACAATTGACACTGTATACGTGGATATCATAGAACAAATGTCATTCAACAAAGTAACATTCTTCTCTTCTTCAAATATAGTAATCATAATACTAGCAGTAATTATACTCAGTCTCTATAAGAGTAACAGTGTCAACAGTAATGAAAAAAAAAAAGAAGGAAAAAGCCCTATTATCTCAGTTTGTATGTAGTAGAATATGGAGCTAGTATATGGGCTGGAGGGATGACTTACTAGAGACTCGATTTGCACTCTAGTTTATATATATATATATATATATATATATATACTTGGCTTTGCTATTACAGGAACTTACTTTATTCATGTTTAGCACTGATAGCTAATGATATAATATACTCTGCTTTCTAAATCAGATGTAGTTAGTTTATCAATAATACTCATTTTTAAATGAATAGGTATTAAAATAAAAAATACTTTTTCCTCTTTCTGGGAGGTAGGCAGAGGATTGTGTTCCTAAAGTTTTGATTCCTCTAACTTCTGAGGAATATCAATAGGTGCTTTGTAGATTCCAAAGCATCAGCACATCTTGATGAACCAAAAAAATGCTTGTATTAGAAAGAGAAACAATGCTTATATATTCTCTGGACAAAGACAAGGAGGAAATGGGATATCGTTTCAAAGATATTAAAAGCGAATGTCTGAATACTTGCTGATACCAGTATGGACTGGTTACACTGAACAAAGTTCGAGGACCTGTGCCGAAGAGAAAACCAGGATTAACCTTACCTTAGACAGAATGGAGTCTTCATGTGGAAGTTCTGATGTAAAAGCCTTGTCCTACTGAGATAGAAGTGGGAAGGTGAAACTTTACAATAACAGGGAACAGCATCAGGTAGGCAATGAAGCAAACTGCGGAGGTTTCTATGGAAAGAAGAACAAACAACAAATGTGATACCTATAGTTTGAGGCACTAGATATCTTTGTGACTTGAGAGATGGATGTCTAATGGGGGTCATCTTCTGAATCAACAATAAACTAATACGGAAATCCATGCCCTTTTTGGTAGATGGATACTTTTTTAGGGTCCCTGGACCTAATGCCAACATGAAGTGCGGGATCCCCCACATACAACAGGAAGCAATTCTCAGATACCTTGCTGGTATCAGCTGATTCTGATACTGTCTACCAGCCAATAGTTCAGATTCCACAAGTCCTGAAACACTGCCTCCTGCCCCGCCCCAACTCAAATGCCAGCCACAAGCCATAAGCTGTTACCTGTGCTTCTGACCAAGCAGTTATAGTTTGGAGATTCAAAAGATTTGCTAGAGCAACTCATGGAATTCAGCAAAACACATTTACCAGTTTATTAAAGAACGTAAATCAACACCCAGATGAAGAAGTACATAGGTCAAGGTCCTCAACAAAGGATCATCTGTATTCCTGGAGCTTGGGGTCTGGCTCCATGGCACCTGGTGCATTCTGGAAGCTCTCTGAAAAGGGACCAACAACTGTCCTCTTCAGTTTTTATGGAGGCTTCCTTAGGCAGTTGTAATTTACTGAGTCATTGGATACGGGCTGATTCAACTTCTAGCCTCTCATCCCTCTTCAGAAGTGGGGGTGAGGGGGGATGGGACTAAAAATCCTAACCCTCTAATAACCTTGTCCTCATGACAACCAGCCCTGCACTTGGGTGGGGTCCAAAAATCACCTTCATTAATAACAAGACACTCATTTTACCTTTAAAGCTAGGAAATATTTTTAGGAACTGTGTGTGAAAACCAAATATACCTAAATATCATCTGAATGACCAAATACATGTTTCTTATAAGTCATTATATCACAGTACTACAACAGGTTTCACATTTATTTACAGTATTGAGACCTGTCGTTATATTTCACCATAAATGTTGCTAGCACCTTTCTCCTTTTTTTTTAAAGTTTATTTTGAGAGAGAATGAGAGAACATGCACACAAGCAGGGGAGGGGCACAGAGAGAGAGGGAGAGAGAGAATCCTAAGCAGGCTCCACACTGTCAGCATGAAGCCCAATAGGGGGCTTGAACTCACCAACCGTGAGATCATGACCTGAGCTACAATCAAGAGTCGGAATCTTAACTGACTGAGCCACCCAGGCTCAGTCAGCCACCCAGCCACCCCTCTCCTCTTTTATATAATCCTTTACATCTTGTTTTGGAGGGCTGATGGAATGCTTTCAACATAGGCACTGTAGCTCCTTCTTCTAGAGTTTCATTATATCTTGAGCCAATCCAAGCTCTGCCAACTAGTAGTTACTTGATTACGGGCAAGTGATTAGATTCAATCTTTCTGTTTCCTTATATGGAGAATGGGGGGAAATAAGTGACCTCATGGTCTCATTGTGAAGATTAAATTAGTGGCTGGTGTATAGTAAGTGTCAGTTACCATTGCTTTTATTAAATAAACTTACACAGGGAGGAAGACATTCACATGGTAGTTAACATAAATAGAAAGAGGTGTGAGAAATTACAAGGAAAAAACCAAAAGTTTACAGTCTCACTTAAGGAGGTATAGTTAAAGCAATGATTTTAAACTGGTGGTTTCTGAGCCAGAATCAGCTAGAGGCCTTTTTGGGTGTTTTGTTTTGTTTTTGTTTTTGTTTTTTGTTTTGGCTAGCAAAATGTTAAAAATAAAATAAATATGGGGGAACCTGGGTGGCTCAGTTGGTTTTGGCTCAGGTCAAGATCTCACAGTTTGTGAGACTGAGTCCTGTGTTGGGCTCCGTGCTAACAGCACAGAGCGTGCTTGAGATTCCCTCTCCCCTTCTCTCTCTGCCCCTTCCCTGCTTGTGCACATGCTGTCTCACTCTCTCGCAAAATAATTAAATAAACTTAAATTAAAATAAAAATAAAACATAAAAAATAAAATAAAATAAAATAAAATAAAATAAAATAAAATAAAATAAAATAAAATGAGTACACCTACCTGGGCAGAATTTATTAGGCTTCTCAGTCCAATCTACCACCATTAATACGGCCTAATTCACACTTTTGGGTTACTTATCTTGCCACTGTCTTAGTTGAATCTGTGAACCCAGATTTAAATACGTGCCCATCAACATGTGTTTTTCTTGGGTTAATGCCTAACATCTGATTATCGCTGTTTGTTTGGCTTCCTTAGGCTTTACACCTGCGTTACTATAGAAACATCATCATAAATTCCACATTGTTTTATTTTCATCTTTCCATTTTAATTTAGATGTCTGGAGTCAGAACTTGTGTTTGTCCTAAATTCTGTAGACTGTATGCTCACTATCGCTGTGTAGTTAAACAGTCTTGCTCCAGTCTCAGGGTAGTGGGTGAATTATTGGCAAGCATTAAGAGAAACAGCCTTTAACATTTTGTGTGCACTTTTAAGATCAGAGAGGATTTAGAGGGGTGGTGTGTGATTTTCTGGACTGGAAGTTAGCCAAGAAACTATTATGTTTATAGTTATATTGAGAAATATCCCAGAGCGGCTTTAAGTACTAAAAATAGAGAGAAGAACCCATTTAATAGCAGCGCCAGTAGCCTGGTTTCTACCTACACCAAGTTGGGACTTTGGAAAAGTATTTATGAGTGAACTCTCTTGAATCACTGATCCTACTTACTGCAGTAACTGATGTTTCCTTGGAGGTTTCCCATCTTCTCAGTTCACTCAGTCAGGTTTATGAGATGTGACAGGATTGTAGTGCAAGGAGATGGCTGCTATTTATATAGCAGAGAGTAAAATTTGACAGTAAACTTAGGGAAAGTTTTGCAAAGATTGCATCCTTTCTCTAATTTCCTACGGTTTATTTTCTGTGATGTGTACTCAACTCCACTCACTCTGACATTAAACTTTATTTTCTCTAATCAAAACTATAAAAGTGTGTTTGGAATAGGTGTGTGTTTAAAGAATAAGAAATGGCTTCTTCTGTTTTATTTTTGTTGTTTTTTAAAAGCTTTATCAGGGTATTTTTGATACATGAGTAATTGTATATATTTAATGTGTCCAATTTAATGAGTTGGGACACAGGCAAACACTTGTGACACCCCACTGCAAACAAAGTAATAGAACATACAATGGAGAAAAGATACTCTTTACAATAAGTAGTGTGGGTAAATACGGTATCCATATGCAAAAAATAAAACCGTACCCTTATCTTACACTATACATAAAAATCAACTCAAAATGGATTATACACATTTGTTTGTAAGACACAACTGTAAAACTTCTAGAAGAAGATGTAAGAGAAAAGTTTCTTGATGTTGGTCTTGGGAATGACACGAAAAGCACAATCAACCAGATCAAAAAGAAGTGAGACTACCTCAAACTAAGAAACTTCTGCATGGAGGGACCCCTGGGTGACTCAGTCGCTTAAGAGTCCATCTTTGGCTCAGGTCATGGTCTCACAGTAAGTGGGCTTGAGCCCCACATCAGGCCATCTTCTGTCAGTGTGGAGCCTGCTTTGGATCATCTGCCCCCCTCTTTCTATGCCCCTCCCCCACCCATGTGTGCTCTTTCTCTCTCAAAAATAAACATTAAAAAAATGTAAAAAAAAAAAAAGAAATTTCTGCATAGAAAAAAAGAAACAATCAACACAATGAAAAGACAACCTGGGTGGGGTGAGGGAGAATATTTTTAAATCATATATCTGATAAGTGATTAATTTCAGAAATATATAAGGAATGCTCACAAGTCAATAGCAAAAAATAGATAAAATTAAATAAAATAACCTGATTAAAAATGGGCAAAGGATTTGAATAGAGATTTCTCTAAAGAAGCTATACAAATGGATAACAGGTATATGAAAAGATGCTTAACACTATTAATTATCAGGGAACTGCAAACAAAAGTATAATAAGACTTCACCCCACATCTGTTGGGATAGCTATTGCTAAAGAAAAAAAAGATAAGCATTGGAAAGGTTGTGGAGAAATTGGAATCCTTGTTGACTCTTCATGGGAATGTAGAATGCTGCAGCCACTATTAAAAACAGTATGGAGATTGCTTTAAAAATTACAAATAGAACTACCACATCCAGCAATCACAGTTCTAGGTATATATCCAAAAATTTTGAAATCAGCATCTCAAAGAGATATCTGCATTCCCATTTTCATTAAGGCACTATTCACAATCACCAAGATATGGAAACAACCCAAGGGTCCATCAACAGAGAAAAGGGTAAAGGAAACGTGGTATGTACATACAATGGAATTTGTTCAGCCTTAAAAAAGGAAGGAAATCCTGGCACTTGCAACAACGTGGATGAGCCTGAAAGTTATTATGCTAAATGAAATAAGCCAGTCACAGAAGGACAACAATTCCATTTATATGTGGTATATAAAATAGTCAGCCACATAGAAGCAAGAGTAAAATAATGGTTGCCCAGGACTAAGACGTGGGGGAAAAGGGGAGCTGTTATTCAATGGACATAGTTTCAGTTATGATAGGCAAATAACTTCTAGAGATATGACAACTTAGAGCCTATAGCCACTAATATGGTATCATGTACTTCAATATTTAAGAGGGGAGGTCTCATGTTAGTTATTGTTACCATAAAAAAGAAATGGCCTCTCTTTTTTTTTTTTTTTAAATTTTTTTTTCAACATTTATTTATTTTTGGGACAGAGAGAGACAGAGCATGAACGGGGGAGGGGCAGAGAGAGAGGGAGACACAGAATCGGAAACTGGCTCCAGGCTCCAAGCCATCAGCCCAGAGCCTGACGTGGGGCTCGAACTCCCGGACCGCGAGATCGTGACCTGGCTGAAGTCGGACGCTTAACCGACTGCGCCACCCAGGCGCCCCAGAAATGGCCTCTCTTAATAAAGTATGCTCCAGCACCACGTAAGTAATTTTTGCATCACCCCATCTGAACATATAAACAATGGTTATCAAATTAAATGGTGTCTTAAAAACTTAACTTTATTTCTTGCCCAGTAGTCTATTTGTTGATCTAGTTAATTTCAATTCAAATGTAGTTGCATGTTTTAATTTAATCATCTCACAGAAAGAGAAAAGGACCAAGGCATTTTTTTAATGACATGTATTTTCCAGTCTTTTACTCTCTGAACATTACTATTAGTAAACTCAAATTTGAGGACCACGTATTGGTATCAATCTTGATATCAGTTAACTTTCTGTGACCTATAATGAAAATGTAATTTATTTTTGGTTCGCTGGTTTACCTTGATAGTCATAATGCTCTAGAAAACAATAAGAAAATATCTAATTATTATCATGATGCCCTCTATTCAAATATTTGAAGACTTGCTTTAATAAGCTGTACACATTTTTGTTTGATTTTGGGGGCCAATGCACAAGCCCATGAAAGAGGGACCCGTTGAAGTATGTCAAGTTGCAACCACCACCACTGAAAGATAATTCCAAACCTATCTGTTTTATGTCACTCAGATTGCTTAATAACGATGGCTGGTTTAAGATGAAATACCAGATACACTTTAAATTTTATATGAGGAAGGGGAATTATTTGAGAGGCATAGAGTTTAGGATGTGTAAGATACCTGAGAGAGCTAGGGACTGATAATAATTTAAGACATGAAACCCTAAGTCGGCACCATGTTTTTCCCACCCAGCACTTTAAAGCATTGGTGCAACAATGTCTTCTTGTTTGTACTGTTTTTGATGGGAAGTTGGCCATCTGAAATGTTTTGACCTGCATGAAATGCACTTTTATCTCCAATTTAAAATTGTAGCTCTTTGCTCTGATCCTAGGTTATTTTGTTGATCCTGCCCAGGGGTCACTGAGATTCCTGAATCTATACACTTATGTCTTTTACCAAATGTGGGAAATTTTCAGTTATTATTGATGTCTTAAAATATTTTCCTTTCTGCCACATTCTCCCTCTTGCTTTTCCCAACTCCAATGATATGCATGTGAGCACATGATATTGTTCCACATGGCCATGAGATTCCACTCATATTTTAAATCTTTTTTCCATTTGATCTTTTGTTCTCCATTTTTTTCTTTTCTGTTTCCTCACTCTATATGCCATTTCTTTTTTTCCTCTTTATTTTCTAGTCTTCATTGAAATTCCTATATATTTTCACTTATAACAAGTATATGTTATGTTCTCAAATATTGTGACAATAACTTAAAAATCTTTGCTGATTTCAAAATTTGGAATACATCAAGGTCAGTTTCCATTAGTTGCCATTTCTTCTTATTATGAATAATATTTTTCTTTTCTTATGTAGAATAATTTTGGTTTGTATCCTGGAGTTATGAACTACATGTGGAAGAGATCTGAATTGTGTTGTTTCTCCAAATAATCATTAATTTTTGTTATTGTTTTATCAAGCAGTTTACCTGCCCCAATGAAAAACTCATTGCTGCTGTGAGAAGCCACTGAATTTTCAGTTCAGAGTTATAGACTTAGTTGGAGATGTTTGTTATTCATCCCAAATATTCCTATTGCAAATATTAGGGAGATATTATATATAGCATTTGGTGCCATGTCTCTCTAAAGTCTCCTTTCCAAGATTCCTCTCCACACGTAATGTGTTGTAAATATTTGGAAATGCACCCGCCAGTCCATCAAGTCAGTAGGATGAGAATCTCTATATCAGTTTTATGGCTCTACATGGTGTGGACTAGGGACCCTCTTCATTCTAAAAGTCATAAAAATGGGAAACTCACCCATAACTGTTCTCTTCTTCCAAGTGTTGAACACTTCCAGAATCTGTTTGCTTTTGGTCACTCTCCAGAGGCTTTCGGTAAGTTGTTTTATATTTGTGTATTTGTGGGAGAGTTAGTTTAAATGAAACCATTTAATTTACTTTAAAAAGTAAATTTGTTATCAAATGCCCACTCCCCTTAAAGTCCCTACAAAATACCTATTGATTTCATTAGGCTTTCACATTGAGGAAGAATGCCACATTGACAGAACCTTTCTACAAAAGGTAGAAATCTGGAAAAAATACTTATAAAATCTTGGGATATAGACAGAGTGACTTTAAAAGAATCTTTCAAGGTGGAAAGTTGGCTGAGAATGTGCACAGTTTACAAGATTAAAGTTTGGTTTTGTGGGCAGAGTTAAAACAAGGGTTTCTACATGAGCTTCATGTGGAAGGTGTTAGTTTTTGTAGTTTTGCTATTTTAATTTGTTCAAAGGCTTATCTTTCAGTAGCAAATATTTCCAGAAGCAAGTTGCTATGTTATTTTTATGCGATTCCAGTATTGATTAGCCCAGAAACAGAAAAGTATGTTTTTTCAATTCCCAATACTTAATCTTTCATAATGTATTGAAAGTGGTGAGTGGAATGTTTGTGAAAAGATACAGATTAATAAAAATAATATATTTGTTAATTAGTAACAGTTTGAACTGTTAAAATAACATTTTGTAACTTCATCTAAAATAAATATCTGGAAAATAACTCAAATGTTTGGCTTACAAATATGAAAAAATATTATTTTGATGCAAATTGATTAATTTACATTATAGTTTGCTCTTCAATTTGATATATGTTAAAAAATTTTTAATGTTTATTTTTGAGAGAGAGAGAGAGAGAGAGAACCTGAGTGGGGGGAGCAGGGGAGGGGGCACAGAATCTGAAGCAGGCTCCAGGCTCTGAGCCATCAGCACAGAGCCCCATGCTGGGCTTGAACTCACAACTCATGAGATCATGACCTGAGCCAAAGACTGACTCTTAACTGACTGAGCCACCCAGGTACCCCAATTTGATTTATGTTAAATTTAAAATTGAATCAGTATATAGTTTGATAAAGTTAATTGGTAAACCTGGACCCACAAAACAGAGGTCTCTACAGTGGCCTGATCTTTAAAAATTTATTTATTTTTAATGCTTATTCATTTTTGAGGGAGAGAGAGAGAAACACAGAGCATGAGCAGGGAAGGGGCAGAGAAAGAAGTAGACCCAGAATCGGAAGTAGGCTCCAGGCTCCAAGCTGTCATCACTGAACCCGATGTGGCCTTGGAACCCAAGAGCCGTGAGATCATGACCTGAGCCGAGATCAAGATTGGACGGCTCCTCGGACTGAACCACCCACGCGCCCCTGGCCTGGCTTTTTAAATCTAGCAGCCCGCAATTAGGGGAAGCACCTGTGAAGGAAGCCTAATTGACACCACCTATTCCCGGATCTCAGCTTTAGCTCCTTCCCCCTCACCTTAGAAAATAGGATCCACCTGCCCTGGGAGGAAATCCTCGGCCTCCCAGCCAATCAGGCCCTGCTTCCTCCTTCCACGTCTACCGTGGCCGGCCCAGTATAAATAGCTGCTCCGGGCCAAACTTCCTGCACTAGTCTGTGCTGTGCGGCAGGTGCAGGCCTCCTGTCTTAGGTGGATCGTTTCACCTCGAATAAAGGGCACCAAAGCCCTTCCTAAGTAGTTTGACAGTGAGGCAGACTTGGAGACAGCAGCCGAAGACGCCAGGTCGGCACTTAGACGCAGGTGAAGCTACTGGACCCTCTGCTGAGATCTCGGTAAGCTTGTCTTCTATGCAGCTCGCTTTATTTCCAGTTCTGAGCTCTTTTCTGGTCTTCGGCCTTCCGGGGGGAAACTGGGATCTGAGCCTCCACGTTTTTCAGTGAGACCCACTGGGGCACACACAGCATATGGGTTTGTGGCCCGCCTCGTGTGCGTGGTAGGCACCTTGGGGAGCAACTAGCAAGTCTCGGGAACTGTGCATAGGCCGCCGGAAACCTTTCGACTGGTTGAAATAGGATTATTTCCGCAGAGAATCACGGGTACCCCTGGTCTCAAAACTGCACTGTGGTGGTGTTGAGGCTTCACAAAGACCTCACGATAGATCCACAGTTTAAGTACACTTTTTTTTCCCCCATTTTGTAATGGTTAACAATGGTGACGTCCGTCAGAAAAAAATATAGTTAAGAAAATCTGCTTTTAGGTAAGTGCTAACAGCAGCCTACAATATGCGTTTTAAAGCCAGCATTAATTTAAGTACTATAAATCCACATTATCTTTTACTTCTTTCTGTTGTAGGCAATCTTCAAAGGAAGGTAAGAGGAGAGTATGCTATCTTATCATGATATTTGTTTAAATAAATGACTTATGGAGGAATATTCAGAGAGTGAGAACCTTTCCAGCAACAACAAAATAATTTGAGTTTAGCCCAGAAAAATCCCTTAGGGTCTTGATTAAAGGGCAAAAATAGCAACAACCAAACAGGCCATATAAAAATACCACCACCAACATAAATGTCACCTTTTGGAAATTTTGGGTTGAGAAAAATACTGTGAGAAAAATATATATTGGCAGTGTTTATAATAAAGGAGAAACAGAAGTAGCCCATGTGAAAAGCCAAAATAAAGGAATTTTTTTTTTCCATTTTACTTATGAGAATGCCAGATTAACACTCTGCAGATATAAGATAGGAATGATTTGGGAAAATACTTTATTCTTTTTATATATCTCAACACTTTATACAGTCTCTGGAATCTCTGAAGTCTCTTCCTTTCTACTTGATCACCACTAATTTCTTGTCATGTTCCATATTTTAAATCAAAATTACCAGTTAGAATAATTCTTATTTTTCTTCTCTTACCTAAGCAAGCCCACAGCCAAAGATACTGTGATAGTGTGGTGATTTTTGCAAGTGTTAGTTGTTTCTATGTGGAAATGTTTTGGAAAAACCATAGCATATTCAGGTGTAAAGTGAGCCAGATTCTGCTGGATGTGTATAGATCCCAAACAAAACTGAAGATAGCAAATATGCCTTTATTCTTTTTCAAAGACTGAGAAACCAACCTGATATCTTCTTTTTTTCCTGTTTTTTTTTTTAAGGGAATTAGACTTTTCTGTATTTCTCCTGGTTGTTCAAAATATGTAAATAGAAGCTCTCTAGCTAGAGTATTTGGAGCTGGATTTCTGACTCTATTAGATTTACAGATGATGTTGCTGAGAATTCAGTTTTATTTTCCTGTTTCTAGGAGACATTATTTTTGTTTCCATTGCTTAACTGAGAAATAGGTAATCTATGGGGTGCCTGGGTGGCTCAGTTGGTTAAGTCTGATTTTGGCTCAGGTCATGAACTCAAGGTTCGTGAGTTGAAGACCCGTGTGGGGCTCTGTGCTGACAGCCTGGAGCTTGCTTCAGGTTCTATGTATCCCTCTCTCTCTGTGCCTCCCCCACTTGCTTCTGCACTTTCTCTCTCCAAAAATGAATAAACATTAAAATTAAAAAAAATAGGTAATATATAGTGTTTAGGTATATGAAATTTACTTTATTGACTATTAACTTGAGCTCTTAAATTATTTTGCTTTCACAAATAAGATATAATGTTCTAAGATTAAGTTCAAATATGAAAAATACATTGATTCACTGTGTAGATAGAAACGAATACAATTTACTAATTATAAAAATATGGTAAACTTCCACTCTCCTGAAGAATTGTTGGGTGGCTTAATAGAACTGACCATTATTTTTCATCAACCAGTATTTTTATCATCTAAAATTTAATTGGATGTGTTGTTTTGAAGAAATTTGACCTTGTATAACATTTTACTGTTACCAGTGGACACTTGTGTTGTGTCAATGGAGCTCTCAGTTCTTGGATTTCCCACCGAAGATTTACATGAGAAGTCACACTCCAATAAAGATAGCCAGAAGGAAAGTAGTAAGCACTAAACAGTTTATTAAGATTTAATGTTTTTATTTATTTTTGAGACAGAGAGAGACAGAGCATGAGCAGGGGAGGGGCAAAGAGAGAGGGAGACACAGAATCTGAAGCAGGCTCCAGGCTCTGAGCTGTCAGTACGGAGCCTGACCCGGGGGGGTGGGGGTGGGGGGGTCAAACTCATGGACTGTGAGATCATGACCTGAGCCAAAGTCGGACGTTTAACCGACTGAGCCATCCAGGTGCCCCTAAACAGTTTTTTAAGGACCATACACTCTCAAGATGGGAGAAGGGGCAGGCCCAGCAGTGGCAACTGCCCTGGGATTAGGGGTGTCTTTTGTTTTTATGTTTGCATAGATTATGGGCCCTAGCTAGGGCATCTAGCTAAGGTTGTTTCCAATTGTCTAAGTAACTTCTGGTTGGAAGGGGAGTTTGTGGCCTTATAAGGTTGTTTCTAGAACTGTCATGGCCATCTTCCCCCATGGGTTAGGGGGGTTGAGAGGTTGAAACTGCAGGTAAATACATTGTAACGAGCTATAGGTTATTGTACTGACCCAAGCTGGAAGCACATGCTCTGCACCTGTTTTTGTTTTTTTTTTTTTTTCTTGCTCTAATGGCCCCAGGAGCTGGGTGACCACAAATGACCGATTACCACCACCCTTGCTTTCAGCCCATATTTAGCTAATGGCCTAGGCCATCATTACTACTCGTCTATCCTCAATCCAACTTGATGTCTTCATTACTTTGAACATGAACATATATTGCTTTAGTGTTAGAATAGATATTTGAATCATTCCAATTTCCCCACTTTTGCTTTACTTTGCATCTCAGAATGGAGATACCAAGGCATATTTTGATTGCAAGAGGAAGACTTAAGCATAAAATATGTTCCTAGCACTGTGTTAGATACCAGATTTCTTCACCAGTAAGGTTTTACTGTTGAGCTAAACTAAATGTCTTCACCTAATCTGTTTTCAGTTTTTCTCAGGACTTTTTCTAAATACATGTTCTTTTAATAGGATTTGTTGTCTGAAATACCCTTATACAAAAGCAAGCAGTCTTTGAATCACCACAACAGGCTATAAAATCTGTTTCACACATCATGAGGTAAGATTCAGAAAACACCATTAAAGCAGTATTTCAGTGAAAACAGTTATTACTCTTTCTTTCTAATTAGTATTTTTTTTTTCAGACTATATCCCAGTCTCTTGCTTTTTTATACCTGAAACCCTCATTGTCACAATATTTCAATCTTGTTGTCTTTGCTACCACTTGCAACATAATTCAATGTATCTAGATCAACCACAGCCATTCCATTTGGATGTATCTTTCTACTAGCCCTAAGACCCTGTTGCTTTTGGGGGAAATTCAATTAAAAACAAAATCTGCCTATTCAGAAAACCCTTCCACAAAGGTAGAATATAAATTGTTTTATTATTTAAGGGGCACTAGACCAGAATGTGATGCATATCTCAAGAAATCCACTAAAAGATTACAAAAACAGAAAGAACTCTTACCCTTTAATATACCCAGGTGTATACACCCCATTACTTGTTCCTGAGATGAACAGTAACTAGGTCTCAAGTAACAGGACTTGATGGCACTGTTTGTCAAGTGTACTTTATCATAGGTTCATTTGGTAATTGCAGTGGCCATCTGTGTTTGATTGGCTTTATCCTAAGGAAAAGTAAACTACTCCTACCTTTGACAGGAGATGATTTAGCAACTTGGAGGGATGTCCCCATGGAAGTTAGGTTCTTAACATTCCACAAACTGGAGGTGAGAGCACTATCTTCCTTGCTGATTACTTTTCAAAGAGATGCCCTGCAAGTCCTTGAGAAGACCATTCCTGGGGCATTAAGCCTGCAGGAGTTTTATTTACCTTTTAAGAAAAATTTACATACATTTTGAAGAGACAGAATTTACAAGGTATCTGAAGTAAATGGCCTAAGGAAAAGGTAGGGGAGAAGTCTTTTTCCTTACTTTCAACAGGTAGATTTCAGACTCTTTTAATTAGTATCTGCTGTTACACTACTGTATTAGGTTTATCCAGAGAAGAAGAATTGATAGGATATTGATTCATGTAGTTATGCAGGCTGAGAAATTCCAAGATCTGCAGTTAGCAAGCTGGAGCCCCAGGAAAGTTGATGGTGCAGTTCCAATCAGAATTCAAAGGCCTGCAGGGCACATGGATGGCTCAGTTGGTTGAGAGTCTGACTTCAGCTCTCACCATGATCTCAGGTTTCATGAGTTCCAGCCCTACTTCAGGCTTCCTGCTGTCAGCCTGTCAGAGCAGAGCCTGCTTTGGATCCTCTGGTCCCCTTCTCTCTGCCCCTCCCCTACTTGTGCTCTCCTCAAAATAAATACATATTATAAAAAAAAAAAAAAAAAAATCCAAAGTCCTGAGAACAAGAAGGACCTGATGATGTAGTTCTAGTCTGAAAGCCAGCAGCCTCTTGATTCAGGAAGAGATGATGTTTTAGTTGGAGTTGAAGGCAGGATAGATGTATGTCCATGTTCCAGCCCAAAACCATAATACAGAAGGCATTCTCTCTTCTGGGAGGGTCAACCTTTTTGCTGTTCAAGCCTTCAGTAGGTTGGGTGAGGGAGAGCAATGTGCTTTACTCAGTCTTGATTCAAATGTTAATCTCTTTCAAAATGCTCTCACAGAAACACACGGAATAATACTTGACCAGATATTCAGACACCTGCTGGTCGAGGCAAATTGACACATTAAATTAACCATTACGGTGATGAAGTTGAGTATCAAAGTACCTAACTTCTTTCTCATTACCTTAAAAGATTATTTTTCTCTCAGGACTTCCATTTTCATGTTAGCATAGCACATTAGATAGCATTTCAAAAGAATGGATAATATTTTGAATAACAGTATAAGGAGCTCTTTACCTAGTAATATAGTAATATCCTATTGATATCCAAAAGAGACTTTTTCTCCAGGAGTATATGATATGAACTTTACCCTTTCCCCACCACTCTTAACACTTATTTTTACCAGAGAAATTATATAACTCTACTGACTTTTTTTCTTATAAAATTCCAACTAGTTAATTTTGACTTTGCTATCAGTATGACTTCACTCTCTGTTGGTATATATCTTCTTTACTACCATTTCAAGCTTCTTTCTGAACAACTCCAGGAATGTTTCCTTGGTAATTCAGGGAGTCAAAAATCAAATTCCATCCTAATTTTGTTGATGTATTTCCTTCCAGTTTCATCCCATAATGCTCCAATTAACTTGTGCCTTTTATTGCCCGTAAGAGCTGCACTTTCCTGTCTGTTTCTTCTTGAGCCATTACCACAATTGGAAATGGTCTCGCCGTTGTAATTTTGTTTTTAGTATTACCCGTCAGTGTTCATGTCTGCAGTTGAAATCTCAAATCTTGACATTGTCTTCTACCTGGAAGTGCATCTTTAATCTTTTGAATATTATAAATACTTACAGTATTTGTCCTATTTTTTTTCTCTCCTGCTGGTGTTCATATTTTTATTCGCCAAAATACTGTAAGTTCATAGAGAGCTGGATTTATTTTTTCTATCCCTCACATTCTCTAGCAGTGTATCTTCAGTTACGTGTTAAATGAATTGATGTGTGTTGATAGGTACACATTTTTCAGCCTCTGTATATATCTTGCATGTAGGTATTCCTCTGAGCAAATTTACAGTATAGAGAAAAATATTGTAAAGTTCAGAGATCGTAATATCAACAGGCCTTTTAAAAGCTGTTGTGGAGGAAAAAGTGAGTAAACATTTTATTGTCTTTACTAAGCTTAACTGTTGAAAAGCAAGTGACTTTTATTAAGAGATAAAATTTAATTTTCATGGTAAAATGTTAGGATTTTTTTTAAGCATGAACTGATCATTATATGCCATGAGACTGGAAAATAATTTAAGATTTCAACGTGAGTCTTAATATTGTCATCACATAATAAAGAGCCAGCTGAAGGAAGTTGGGGAAAACAATTCTAAAAAACTATCTTAAAACAACAAAAAAAACCCTGATTTGATAGTATCATAACTTTATTTTTTCTATTTTTTTTAAGTTTATTTATTTTGAGAGCGCGAGCATGATCAGGGGAAGGGCAGAAGGCAAGGGAGACAGAGGATCCCAAGCAGGCACCCTATTGTCAGCGTAGAGCCTGACAAAGGTCTCAAATTCCTGAAAGTGTGAGATCATGACCTGAGCTGAAATCAAGATTTGGATGCTTAACTGCTGACTGAGGTGCCCAGGTGCCCCTCTATCATAATATTCAAGGAATTCCCTGGTATCAGTATTCTAGAAGTTGTGTTTAAAAAAGCAGGGGGGGGGGGAGGTGCATTATTTTGGGGAGAGTTAAATGTGTAAGTTTGAGAAAGAAAACAGTATTATAATTATTCATTTTGTTTTGAAGTCGCAGTTTTGAATGCAGTTTAGCATACACGTTACATTATCATAGTTTAAATAACAAATGAAAAATTCTGTAGCAAAAATTTCCCCCTGAAATATCAAAGAACAATAGAACAAAATGTAAATGCTATTACAGGCCACTGGTCACCACTTTGCCATTATTGGGTGGCTCCTTAAAATATGCCCTCCAGTGATTTTTACAGTGTGGTTTTAGCAATTTTAAATGGTTCAGTTGATGGATTTCACGTTTTTCTCCTGGGAAACCATTACGTAATGTAACTCAATTCTGTTGCCAAGAAGATTTTCTAGTGTTGTTGCTTCCGTTTTCTGGTTTTAAAATCACAATTCAATTTTCAACTTGTATAATTTTGTTAAATATAAAATTTAATGATGTGTTCAATTTATATAATGTCATTTTATACATCACCTCTCCTAGGTGTTAATAATAGAACTAAGAATCATTGATTGAACATACTCTAGGTCAGACACTATTTTAAGCACTCTCTATGTATTAGCAGATATCAAAAGCTTTTGAGGTAAATACGGTTAGCTCCATTTTACAGATGAAAAAGTAATATAAAGATGAGATATCTCTTGCTCAAGATGACATCACTAGGAAGTGGAGAGAGAAAGATAGGGAATCCAAGCCTTATA
Organism: Prionailurus bengalensis; assembly: GCF_016509475.1. Taxonomy (NCBI): domain Eukaryota; kingdom Metazoa; phylum Chordata; class Mammalia; order Carnivora; family Felidae; genus Prionailurus; species Prionailurus bengalensis. The sequence goes on from NC_057343.1 coordinate 38,724,210, forward strand.
AAACCTTTGTCAAACCTGCAGTCTTACCTGGTGTACTTTACTGCTTCTTGGCATTTAATTTTGAACACGATTAAGATGTAAAAATGATCATGGGGCACCTGAGTGGCTCAGTTACTTAAGCTTCTGATCCACAGAGGCTCTCACAGTTTGTGAGTTGGGCTCCCTGACGCTGCAGAGCCTGCTTGGGATTCTCTCTCTCCCTCTCTTTCTGTCCCTCCCACATCCTTGCATGTATGCACATGCACATTCTCTCAAAAGATATAACTTGAATTTTAATTATTATTAGGAAAATGTCTTTTTGTTTCTCCCCACTTCAAATTTTCCCCACTTGAAATACTTCCTTCCTTTTTGGTCCAGACTTTGTACATCTCTTGAATACTTGAATGCAGTGTCAAAAACAACATCTTAGGGAACTATATTATATATATTTTTTAAATGTTTGTTTATTTTGAGAGTGTGAGCTGTGGAGGGGCAGAGAAAGAGAAGTGGAGAGAAAATACCAGGCCAGCTCCATGCTGTCTGTGCAGAACCTGACATGGGGCTTGAACTCATGAATCGTGAGAACATGACCTGAGCCAAAATCAAGAGTCAGAAGCTTAACCAACTGAGCCACCCAGGTGCCCAAAGAAACTGTTAATTTAAAAAAAAATTTTTTTCAACATTTATTTATTTTTGGGACAGAGAGAGACAGAGCATGAACGGGGGAGGGGCAGAGAGAGAGGGAGACACAGAATCGGAAACAGGCTCCAGGCTCCGAGCCATCAGCCCAGAGCCCGACTTGGGGCTTGAACTCGCGGACCGCAAGATCGTGACCTGGCTGAAGTCGGACGCTTAACCGACTGCGCCACCCAGGCGCCCCAGAAACTGTTAATTTTAAATCGGCATACCTCATTTTCTTATTTGCCTTCATCAACATCTCTGCATAACCTTCTCCATAAAATGGTGGTGATTATTCCAGAGATTATTTTTAAAGGGTAGAAGACTATATTATTGACCCATAAACCCAGAAAATATGAGAAAAGGCCACTTGAAATGTCCAAATTTCAAATTCATAAAATACTTAGATTTTTTTCTAAAATGAATATAATAAAGGAACCTAAATGGAATGCAAATATCCTGCCACAAGAATATTATGCACTGTAGTTGAGACTTCAAAAATAATTTTGTATAATTAGTCAATGAAATGTTGAGCTATTTATTCATTATTATAAAGCAAGAAATCTAATATAAAATATTTGAAAACATGCTTTTCTCTGCCAGATCCCTCAGCAGAAATTAGAAAACATAATTTGTTTCTTCCGCTCACAAATTTCTTGAATTCTGTTATACCCTCAAAGATCAACTTCATAAAATTGAGAGGAGACCCATACTTTGAGTGAAAAATTTACTTTACAGTACCATTGATATTCAGAAATTATGTGGATTGGGGCGCCTGGGTGGCGCAGTCGGTTAAGCGTCCGACTTCAGCCAGGTCACGATCTCGCGGTCCGTGAGTTCGAGCCCCACGTTGGGCTCTGGGCTGATGGCTCAGAGCCTGGAGCCTGTTTTCGATTCTGTGTCTCCCTCTCTCTCTGCCCCTCCCCTGTTCATGCTCTGTCTCTCTCTGTCCCAAAAATAAATAAACGTTGAAAAAAAGAAATTATGTGGATATTATAATAGAATTTTATAACTTTCCCACCTTATACCCAAAGATATGAAAACAAAACGGGCTTTAATGCAGCAGACTTATGGCCAATTAAACCCAATTTTCTATCTTGGGTAGTGTTACTCTAGCAATTTAAGTCATGATTGTCATATGTAAGTATCAAATTATTAGTGATGTCCCTCAACCATTATTAATTCCCTGAGATAGCCTATTATTTATCTGCTGTCTCTACTCTCTTCTGTCTGCAATCTCTTTACCACTTTTCTCAAAGCACCTTTGACTGATTCCTGCTCATTCTGCCCGTGTCAAATTAAACATCCCTTGGAGATCTTCCTTGACTTCTGAAGTTAGGCTAAATCCTAATAAAATGTCCTTTATGAAGTCATTCTTAATATGTTATTGAGATCACTAGTAAACTATTTCTTTTAGCATAGTAGTTGCTTGTCATGTACCTGTTCAATGAAAGAATTAATGCGAAGCGTTAATTTATTTTAAATCCTGCATTTTGAGTGTTTTCATCCTTTATTGCTGAGCAGTACTGTCATCAGCCCGAACTAGCTATATAAAATATTTTAAGTATCTTTATTACTAACAATAGGTATATTGTGATCTTCATGTTCTTTGATATGGTTTAGAGTTCAATGTTCTTTTTGCACGTTATTCATTATTTTTAAGCTCTGACAATATCTGCCATTAGCTTTACTTACTTGAAACATCTAACAGTTCTTTCATCCTTTAACATGTCAGTTTCACCTCAAATCACATGGTCTGCTCTCAGAATATTTTGAAGTGGGGTGATCGTAATTATATATGGTATTTTGTGGTCAGTAAAACAGTTTCACTAAGGGAAGTTTTGTTCTTTTTTCTACCAACATTTCTTCTGATTATTTGGTAATGATAGCACATTGGTTGATTATCTTCAAGCAATTATCAAATTCCCTCTTTACTTATGCTATAACTCCAAGGAAGATGCCCTATGAATGTTAGGCATTGTGTTTTTGTAAATACAACTATGTGGTAATCTCTTGTGAAATGAATAATTGATACCAACTCAGTGAATGGTTTCCTTTAGAAATACTTCTGGAAATAAACTTTTGTTTATGATGTCTCCTGATGTTTTGTAAGAATACACTGTTGAATTGGAAAAACCAAAAAATCATGCTCCGTGTACATGAAACATCTGTAATATTCTTGGGTATAAATCATAACTATGTCCAACTCTGGTTTAGTCTGTGAGCCCATATCCAAACTCCTTGGTGAATTTCAAACTGTGACTCTCCCATTCTTAATTGTTGTAATAGTTTTCCAGCTTGAAAGAAGGAAAAAATAGCAAAACAGTATTTGTGGGGAAGAGTTAACAGCCTTTCTCAATTTATAAATAGAGTGAAAACTTATTGAATGCACAAATTAAAACTATACAGAAATTTATCTGGTGGTACTTAACATGGGATGAAAATGAGTTAGTCTTTGAAATTATTCACTTTCTGCCCTAAAAAAAAATGAAAAAAAAAAACCCTTCATTAATATCTTAATTCATTAGACCATCTACATTCTCAGCTATCTTAAAATTTAATCTGAAGCAACAACTGAAATTAATAGTGATGTTCTGAGCATTTAAATGCTGTTTCTCATTTTTTCTTTATTAATGTTTCTTACATGTTACTAATTTTAGACATTTCAGAAGAATGAATTTACCTCTGTTCTAGGATAAGAAGCTAAACTGAAGATTGATTAAGACTCTGTTCCCACTTGGGAAAAAAAAAGTAATTTATAGGAAGTAAGCTGCTAATTGAATACTATTGTGTTGTAGTCATTATTTCCTAACTTCAAGGACAGGACTCCTCTAGGATTCTATCCAGTATTGAGCTTGCATTCCTATTGGTAAGTAATGACCTCATAATTACTTCAAGCTCTAGATCAATCACTACTCTGGTGACTCTTGATAGAGTAAAAACGTTTTACACATTGATTTTCTTTACTTAATTCATCTTCTTTCCTGTCTTGTTTTGGATTCCTTGATCTATTCAGTCTTTACCAAAATTCATTTAAAGATACTCAGAAGATCTTTTTTCATATGTTCTAAACAGTTCAAAAGATTGCTCTCATTCTACAAATAGTGTCAGAATGTACACAAATAGGATAGTGTGTGAATTGTGTGATTAGGGATTCACCTACATTATAGAATTGAAAGTGGAGTCTCTCTAAAGGACCCTTTCAGGGAGAAAGTGGTTAGACTTGGGACAGGGGTAAGCATTTGAGTAAGGGTGGTAAGAAACATTGAGACAGCTAGTAACTGTTTATTCAGGGTTGCTGTACTAAGAAAAATTGCCATCAATTTAACAAGTTCACTGAAATATTTTACTTGTCTAAATTTATTTAGAGACCGATTTAGTTGCAAAGACCGCAATTCCAGCCAAAAAACAAGTGAATTATTAACGCTGTTCTTTGTTGAGGATTCCACAATCTTTATACTGAGTCTATTTAAGCATACTATAATACTATAGGCCACAAGGAGTAAACTCCACAAGGAGTTTTACTTTCTTGAAATATTTTAACAGATTATATCATTTGCATGTGGACCACTTAGAATAATTATTAATCTTGAACTCTGGAGACCTTTCCACATGTTTAGATACTCCTACAAATGATCAGTTGGCAGAACTTGGTGCCATTATGCAACCCCTCTGTGCTTCAATACTAATGTTTGTAAATGGAAATGATAATGTGTCCTAAGATTACTGGTAAAGTGTGGTAGTTGCCCTGGTATACTCAGAATAATGCATAATGCTTAATAAGTATTCCATATAAATTACCTATCCTTCTGAAATTTTTAGATGTAAGACTGAAAAGGTAATCAGGCATATTTTTACTAAATACAAAGAGTTAGTAGCTTGTTGCTTTTTGTTTCTTAGCAATCTATAGTCGGTCAATCTGATAAACACCTCAAAAAGTAGCTGAGCCGTTTGATCAATTTTTAGGGATTTTGTGGAAGGGATCAAGAAATTGAACTAAATGTTCAAAGTACTTTCTAACAGTAAGTTTATTAGTCAGAGTCTTTGTATTTGCAAATGACAGGATCCCAGAGAGAAACATGTTAGGCAAAAAAAATAGGGCACTTAGAAAGATAACCTGTGTCTGACTTATTTTACTTAGCATAAGTCAGAGAAAGATGTCCTATGTTTTCACTTATATGTGGAAGTTGAGAAACTTAACAGACCATGGGGGAAGGGAAGAGAAAAAAAAAATACAGAAAGGGAGGCAAACCAGTAGAGACTCTTAAATACTGAGAACTGAGGGTTGGTGGGGGTGGGGGTGGGGCAAATGGGTGATGGGCATTGAGGAGGGCACTTGTTGGGATGAACACTGGATGTTATATGTAAGTGATGAATTACAGGAATCTACTCCCAAAGCCAAGAGCACGCTGTATATACTGTATGTTCGCTAACTTGATAATAAATTATATATACATATATATAGGTGTGTGTGTGTGTGTGTGTGTATATATATATATATATATATACACACACACGTGTGTGTGTATTTATGATTGAAAGAAGCAATGAACAACCTCAGGGCACGGCATTTAGAGACATTGGCAAGTTTCAGACATAATAAACTCAAACACTATCATAATCCCATCACTCAGCATCTTATCTGTGTTTTCTAAATGTGAATTTTGTTCCTATCTGAAAATTGTTCAGGACCCCTCTATGAAGAATTTCCGAGTTGTATGTACTATACTATATACAGGAAGAGGTTGATTCTTTTCTCTACCAGTTCCATTGTTTCTAGAACAAGTGGTCAGCAATTAGTATTCCCTCATCATCTATTTTGCCTTCTACCCACTCTTCTCTGATAACCACTTTCTCCACTTGGAAGGACTTGATGTCGCTAAAATAATCTGAATGCCAAATTCAATGATCCATATCCAACCTGTATCAAATTTGACCCAATTTACTTCCTTAATTAACTGTAGCTTCATTAAATGTTTTGGTTTACTCAGAGCTCTTTCAGACTCTTATCATAGTTCATTTTTAGTCTTCTTTCGTGTTTGTTTTCTCTAGCAATCATATAGGACCCTTTTGACCTTTCTCACACACTGCGGGCAGTTTTGTTCACACGCTTCTCAACGAGTGGCACCATTTGCTTTAAAAGGAAACGTCTGATTTGCCTCTCTTATCTTTCATATTCAGGACCATATGATTTTGATAAACTTTTAAATACCTGTTTGAGGTGGCAATTCCTACTGCCATTCTTTCATCTAAGTTTCTATGTGTTGTGCTTTTACAAATAGGCATTGTACATAGATACTGGCAGAGAAACATGCATTTATGACAAAGCAGTATATACCTTAAACATGTAATCACAAAAATATCTCTTTACTAAGCATGATAGAGCTATGAGGGAGTGAGTATATAGTCTTACGCTTGAACAACATAATAAGGTGATAATTGCCTTATTAGATGCCACATGAAAGCATATGCTCCCTTAATAGAGGATTAGGGTACATGAATTGGCCCTAGTGTCTGTATTTTCAGGTTCTATCTGTTCAGGGTATCTTATGTTTGAGACTCGTTGCAAACAAAATTTGATTATTGGACACAATTTAAAAATTCTTTAGAATTTTAATTCCTAGAATTTTTTATAAAAAACATTTCATTACTAGCACTATCTTCTTTTATTTATTCAAGTTGGTTAACATACAGTGTAGTATTGGTTTCAGGAGTAGAACCCAGTGATTCATCACTTACCTATAACACCCAGTGCTTATCACAAGTGCCCTCCTTAATGTCCATCACCCTTTCAGCCCATCCCCCTATCCACCTCCCCTCTAACAACCCTCAGTTTGTTCTCTGTATTTAAGAGTCTCTTATGGTTTGCCTCCCTCTGTTTTTATCTTATTTTTTCTTCATCCCCTATGTTCATCTGTTTTGTTTCTTAAACTCCACATATGAACACTGTCTTCTTGCCCACCCTTATCTCTCATCTCTCTTCTATAGCGTCAACCTTTTTGTATCTCTTTGAAAATACTGTACTAGGTTAGGCTTTTGTAATTTTCACATGTCCTGCCACATGATTGCTGCTTGAAAATGTAGACTCTTCTCTGATATTAATTAAAAAGAAACCTCAACCTCAATTTTTCATATTTCATAATCTTGGAACTCTTAAGGCTATTATTTTCCCTTGTGTTTTTCATAGTTTTGTCTATGGTTTTTTTATTGAAATTATTTTTAAAGAATTAAAGGACGATTTGTCTGCTGTTATGAGCTTCTTGAGGAACTTGGTGTTGTTTTCTTTTAAATCTTTATATCTTAGTACAACATATGGTATCTTGGTAATTCAAATATCTTCTTAATTTAAATTCTCATCAAATATAATTTTAATTAAATGTTTAAATATTTAACTATCTTATATAAATATATTGAAATCTCAGCATTAGGAAAGCTATTAATTAATGTTGATATACCAAGAATATTATTTTCCAGAGTTGAGTTATCAAACAATTTAACTTTCACTGAGCTTACATTTTTTGAGAGATTAATTTCTGTTGAGTTAAACCATCCCATTCAAAATCTAACCTGATAAAAGATACATGTATGAGTTAGGCATAACATGCAAGCCAATTTAAACTAAGTAATTTGTTTATATATTAATGTGATTTGTAGAGTTCTTTTTTTTTTCTTCAGTTGAAAAATGTACCCCCTCCTGTCTAAAAGGTGATAGTACATCCCATTTCTCTAATGAGGTGCCTTACATTTTGCAATTTCTGGCCAAATAACAAGGTGATATAATTGTGTCATAGTAAAAATAATGAAGCTGGATTAAATATCTCTCCTAGTTGGATTCTTTTATTCTTTTTCTTTGCTTTCAATTCCCAACAGGTAACCTTATTTTAAGGAGTTTTGCTCTTTAATGATATCTGTTCATGAAACTTAACTGTTGGGGCTTACTTCCACTATAAGTTTCTGAGCTCTATTGCAGCTTAGGGAATAGTGAGATATAGAAAATAATGAGACAAATTAATTTTCTTTTCCCAGAGGTACTATATTCCCCATAGCTATCACTCAGAGGACAACCTCTTTTCTGAAAGATTGATATAAAAATAATTTATGTCAGGCTAAGAGGAAGAGCAAATCTGACTGAAAAAGCACATAAATGCCTTTAAGAAAAGAGTAGTAGCTTGTGGAGACAGTGCTTCTTGGTAATTAGGGGTGTTTATTATCCTTGTCAGGCTTTAACAATCAATTGTGGATATATATAATGAAAAGGATTTCAACATTTAATATATATCCCATCCAGGTCCCACTATAATTTAGCTTCAGGTAATTCAAGAGTTGTAGATTAGTAAACTAGAAGATTTTTTGGGGGGGAGGGATGCTTAAAATGCTGCAATGATAATGAGAATATACTGAAAAAGAGCATCTTACTAAGTTGCAGTTATTAATAGAATCCTAGACCTTGAAGAGCCCAGATGAGTTCATTTGTTTCCTTGCTTTTAATAAGAGGAATAATGTCATGAAACCAAACCATCAGAAATGATAACTTTGTTGCCAAAACTATAACATACTTTATAATATTTTTTGTAGTAGAACACCAGATCCCTAGATATAGAAATGAATCATTCTAATGTAGTTTGTGGCCTGTGGTTTTAAGGAATATAACCAGGAGAAATACCCCTGGAGGGAAAGTATCCATGTTAGATGATTCCAAGGCAAATGAAGAGAAATTAACTCACAAGAGCTTTTTGTGAAATAAATAAACTCATTTATTTTTTTTCCAATTTGAAATAACTCCAAATAAGACACCTGGCATTCATGGCTATAAAATAATTGTACCAAGATGTTTGGGTTTTTCTGTAGCCCTATATTGCAAGTAATAGTATTGACTCTTATGCACTGAGCCAGAGGGGTGTTCACTCATTATCTCTTGTTGTATGTATTTTCTGTAATTGCCCAAACTGCAGAAGTTAAAATACAGGTATCTATAGAGTAACTCCTTACTGAGACTATATTGAAAAATTTCTTTCTTACATTGGTAAATTTATTTTCATTTTATGTTTAGGCACAGAGGACTGTGTTGGGTTCTGAACTTGATACTATTATTTCAGCTTTTTAAAAGATACTGTAGTATACTTGTTCCAGTTGTCTGGTTCTTAATTTATCACCACTATTAACAGCATGTTCTTAACTGGCATCATTCACCCTTGTGTAGCAAAATAAATCTGTGTGTATGAAATTCATATGTATGTAGTTTTTCTGTTTTGGGGGTAAAAAGCAGTCATCATTTGAGAAAATTTTATGGTACTTTGCAAGGAGTGCAACCTGGGAGTTAAATATTGAATTTTGAAGTCTGCTGTCTACCACTGTAGTCTTCCAGAGTATTTGCTTAATTTAACATCTGAGACCTTTACTTGTTGAGAATACAAGCAGTTTTTGCTGAATCTTAAAATCCTTTTAAGGTTTTTAAGCTCCAACAAAATAACGAATCTCTTGCATGTTTACATGTATATGGCTGAATATTATTAACGTCAGTTAAAATTCAACCAAAGTTACTTGTAAAGATGGAAGCCCATGAATCTATCTCCAGCTTTTAGGTCACTTCCTTGTACAGTAAACCCTTCCATCAATATTCTCTCCATATTCCCTAAGAGTTACATTTTACACATATTGGAAAAACTGGACATCTGTTTTGCTTTTTATTTTTAGTAACTAGCACATTATTAGCCTTTCATATTATTGAATAAAAACAACAAAATCTAAAAATACAATAGGATTCTCCCACATTGCCATGTTTAAGACAACAGAGAAGAAAATAATTGACATCAGTTGCGTATACATAGATGTATATAAATCCAAACAGGCAAAACCCCATATTTAAGACACGTTGATCTGGAAATTTGATACTAGAATATTAACAAAGTGACCACAAAATAAGACAGAGTAATTATAATAGGGAATAATTGCCCTTTAATTATGACTGAAAGGGTTAAACATTTAAAAAAAGTAGTCTTAGTGTTTTGCAAATACATTAAGGAGATAAGAACCCCCCCCCAATATCCCAAAAAGGATTTAAAATATTAACTTTTTTTTTCAACGTTTATTTATTTTTGGGACAGAGAGAGACAGAGCATGAACGGGGGAGGGGCAGAGAGAGAGGGAGACACAGAATCTGAAACAGGCTCCAGGCTCTGAGCCATCAGCCCAGAGCCTGACGCGGGGCTCGAACTCACGGACCGCGAGATCATGACCTGGCTGAAGTCGGACGCTTAACCGACTGCGCCACCCAGGCGCCCCTAAAATATTTAAATCAAGTTGGAAAAGGTGATACAGACTTGTGACCTTAATTATAATTTAAAGCCCTGTCTCCAGAGTGTCTCAGAGTATCTGACTATTCTGGCCAATGTTTTCTCAATTTGTGCAGGCATGAAATCTAGTACCCATATTTTCCTAATGCATTTTTAAAATTAAAACCAGAGATAATTAGAAGGTAGATAGATAAAAGCCACAAAAATCTTTCTATCAGAAAACAATAGTGATTCCAAATGTCTAGGACTAGGGCTGAAAACACAGTGCAGTCAACTTGTAGGAAGTCCTATTTACTAAATTGATGACCTGAGAAAAGAATAATAATTGTATTTAATTGGAACATGGTTGATCACAAGAAATACCCAGACTATTAAGAAGGAAAATGACACATATAAACAAAGGATATTGTGTTGTATTCATTATTTTAGACTAAAGGTATTTTTATTAATATGTCTAATTTGATGTAAGTGTGCCTTTAAAGTCTGTAAATACCTACTTTGTATCTTTCTACCTAAGTAAAAAAGGAAAGAGTGATTCAGGGAATTTTGTATAAGTCAACCAAGACAAGAACCAAAATCAGGAGAAGCTGACTGTTACTACTTTGAATTTAGAAATAATATTCTGCAAATAATGTCTTATAGTATCAACATCAGATAATTTAGTGTTCTCAAAAGGGGCACTAGTAGCATTGGGGATGAAGTAGTTGCTCTGCTACAACAGCTCTTTGGGGGGGGGGGGGGGGAAAGATGTGCCAAATAGTCATGTGCCTCCTGGGGAAAGTAGTACTCACTTCAAGTGAGAATCGGGAGGACCTCCAATTCTGCAGACTTCGATTTTCTGTCCTGAATTTGGACTGATCCATTAAGCTGATTCATTTCTGGCAAGGTATTTGGTTGGAAAGCATTAAATCCTATATGAAAGACATGGGATTAAAAAGTCTTGCTTAAATGCAATTGTTAAAATCTTGTTAAAACAGTAAATGAGTAAGTTCAAGGGAACATCTAGGTTTGACAACCCAGTCAGTATTTAAATGTTTTCCTATTTTCCTATATTCTACTCTAAAGAACAATTCTAGTTAGCTTATAGATCTAATTTTAAAGAGAAAATATTAAAGTTTATGGATGACATTAAAATCCGTTAATCAAAATGGATTATGAAAAATATTAAGGATCTAGAAATAAAGTGCAAAGAAAGATTAATATATTAGACTGCATTTAAATTAAGAACATAGGCTTATTAAAGAGTAGAAAAACAAGCTACAGAATGCAAAAAAAAATGCACTTTAACTGTCATAGGACTTTTAATTATAGTATTCTTATAATTCAGTAACAAAAAGATAATCCACTAAAAATCAGCAAAAGACACGAGTCACTTCACAGCTCCATATCCCAAAAGCACAAAGGAAAATTAAATCTACGCACTTAAAAGGGGACCAGACTTGTTAGTCATCAAGAAAATGTCAAGGAAAATCATTAGCAAACTTTTTACTAGGACAGCTTAAATTAAAAGGACAGACAATACCAAGTGTTTACAAGAATCTTGAATAATAGCTCTCCTACACTACCAGCAGGAATATGGATTGTTGGATCCCTTTGCAAAACTGTTTGGTCTTATTTATTAACTATAGGTTTACCCTATGACACAGCAATTTCATTTCCTTAGTACATATTTACCAGATATCTACATGATTAAAATGTACAAGAATATTGATTATAACATTTTAGTAGTCCCAAACTAGAAACTTAAATGTTAATCAACAGTACGGAGAATTGTGTACATTTATATGTGTTATGTTTCAATATAAAAAAAATTAGGAATCCTGGAAGAAGATTCTTAGAGGTAGTGATATGGCAAATGTGATTACAGAATTTAGAATCCTCTATCTCTATATGTATATCTATATCTATCTATCTATCTCATATATATCTAGATCTACATCATATATATATAACACATATATATATATTTTAAAGAATCCGTTTTTTGATGTCTACCTCATGTTTCCTGAGTTGCCAAGAGATGCTGTTCTTTTCCTTTTGGGTCTGGTAAGAAAAAACAAAGGCATTATCTAATCCAAATAGAAGGCAAGGCTGTATATAATAGGACTTCCTGTTGGTACCTGTTTAAAGCACTGTGGAAAGGAAGTGTGACCATGACTATGGGTTATTTGGTTATTTGTAGGTGTATCTGTCACATTGTAGCACATGTTAAGAAATGACATTTTTCAGATATAAATACAATAGTTAGAAAAAATATGGGCCATTTATATTTTTCTTAATTTTGGCCAACAAAGGACAACACTGATTTTTAAGATCTCTTTTTTGAAAGAAAATGGTACAGAGAATTTCAGACATACTGATTTAAATAAGTGGCTACCTATTTTAAAACCAATGTAAACATAAACCTCACAGTATGGTTTGGAGCCAGAAGACAAAACTTATGAAAACTTTCAGTGCAGATGAAGTAATTGTTAGAGATGAGATGAACTTCTATTGTCTCTGAGAATGGGACAAGGAGCTGATCCCACACTGATGTGTCTGAAAAGGATCTAGGAAGTCTAGTGGGGACATTTTAGAGCTGGGCAAGTGCTGAAATTACTGGAAAGGAAATTAAGGAGCTTCTTGTAGGTATTAAGATTCTTCTTAGGCTAGCAGTTGTCCTGAAGTCATTACTCGGTGAAGATTTCCAGATGATGTTTTGAGAAATTCTCTATGTGAGCATTACTTTAGATTTATTTTTGGAAAAAAAAACCCCCAAAACTATAAATTATTTACATTTCATCTCTTAGAATTTTGACATCTATTTTTCAAACCAATAATTAATATGCCTTTTTCTAAGTTTTTATTTAAATTCCAGTTGGTTAACATACAGTGTACTGTTGGTTTTGGATGTAGAATTTAGTGATTTATCACTTACATACAATGACCCAGTAGTCATTACTTGTGATTGCCCTCCTTACCCCATCACCCATTTAACCTATCTCCCTGCTAATATGCCTTTTAATAAAGTAAATATTTGTGAAGGTAGTATTGGAATTTAATTATAAACTTAAGCATGCATCCATTTTTGAAGTTATGAGAGAGAAAAGTTAATGCAAGTTCTTTGAATATGTGTAGCAATCGCAGACTACCAATCAGAGTGGACTTCCTCATCTGCCAGTGATAGTATGCAAATCACAAGCAAGATGCTTCTAAATTAGTCCAGATTGACTTAAAGCTTTAGAGTAGAAGAGACGAATTAGCATTGAGTATACAGATTTTATGGCATTGACTGCATGCTGAAATCTAATGAGAATTGTTGAATGGGAAAATACGAGAAACTAGAATCATTTAAAATTCAGTTTTGATATCTAATAAGATTCTGTAAAGTTATTTCCTTTGTCATTATGCTGAAAAAAAAATCATATGGGCATACAGGGATGTATGCATGTTCTTAACAATTGAGCTTTAACTTGTATTTTTATATTTTCCTTGGCTTTAACATTCAATAGAATGAACAAGATAAATTCAACACAGAAAACTTTGTTGCTTTTCTGGACATCTACTTTATTGCAACATTGGACATCTACTTTGTCCCATTGTACCCCATTCTCCGGTTCGGTTTCCCCGTCTTTCAGAATAGGTTTTCTGACTTTCCTGGCTTTCATATGACTTTAGACAATGGTTAGCCCCAAGGATTAGAGAGGTAGAAATTAAGTTGATATTCCTGAGTATTCCTTCTGAGAAGTCATTGTGGTATTGTACTCCTCCTTAGACCAGTGTTTAATTTGGTACAGCCCATGTCAGTTGACCTTTGACCTTTTCATATACAGCTTCACATAACTGTTCCTTCTACTTCTTTAATCATAAGAGTGGGACTATATTCTACAGGTAGTAACCATAGGATACTACATTATCTCTTGTGGTTTCCCAATACTGTATACTTCTATGAAAATCTTTTTATGAGTTTTGCTCCATTGTACCATTTGATCCCCTGTTTCCTGATAAGATCCCGATTTATGCAGCCAGTTACTATTATTTGAAACAACATAAATTTTCTTTACAAGGAGGAAACCCCTTGCTGATGGTGTAGAAAGACAGTTACTAATCAGTGCTTATGATTTGAATCAATTGTGCAGATTTTGTTACGATAATTTGTATCAGAATTTTAAGGCTTTCTCTGGTCTTATGCCAAACATACATGCTTTTATCTTTCATTTTAATATATTCAGATATTTCCCTATATTGAGAATAGGGCAGCTTGGATACTTCATGAGGTCAGTGAACTTACTCTGCTGCTTGGCATACATGCATTTTCAGACCCCACGACTTTTCCTGGGACATAAATTTACACAAGCAAAGAAAATATCCATTCTAAGAAAAAAAAAATGTAAGGGTTTTGCTTACAATGCTGAAAGCCTTGATTCAGCTACTCACATAGAAATATGGAAATAATGGAGGAGAAATTAGAACTTTAAATTTGCATAAAAGGAAAGAAACATGTTTTGGAGAGCATGCACTTTTTGAAGAAATAATCTTGAGTCTAAAGCATTGGGTTTGTGAAATTGTTTTAAGCCCTTACATTATTTTGGCTTTAAAGTGTTAACTTTCCTTGAATGCAAGACTTCCAGTATACTTAGGAATGTACTATATATTAAATCTCTGGGCTATTGCGAAATGCAGAATACTATTAAATCTTTGTTTAGACATTTGTATCTGCTTACTTTGTTGTCCTGCCATTTACCTTGTCAGTCCAATCATATCATTTTCTTTTTCCTTCCCTTTGTATTCAACCAGTGTACTAGGTAAGATATAGTTAGATGCCATAACAGATGCGTCTTGAAATTGGGTGGTTTTACACAATAGAAACTTATGTCTCACTCAAATTAAGTCCAGCTCTAGGGATAATGTGACAATGGGGCCTTTCTTTATGTAGTTATTCAGTGGCCCAGGTTGATGAGGTCCTACAAGTGATTACATATTAGCTGTTTTATGAGGCTCGGCCAATCAGTGGTGGACATTATTTTATTCAAACTTCATTGGCCTGAACTCATTAACACACTAACTTCAAGGGAATCTTTAAAAAAAAAAAAAAAAAAAAAAGGACTTTAATTCTGTGCCTAAAAAACCAAAGAAATAGGTTTAGGAAGAGCTTGCCAATTTGTTAAAATCAGTCCTCGTTCAATTTGACCCTTAGTATCTTTGGTTGATAACATCTAAATCTCTTAAACTGTTCTACAGCCTTTGGTCTCCAGACTATGCTCTCTGCACTGTTTTTGCAAACACCCATATTTTTTTAGACAAAATTATTCACCCTCTTTAGTAAATAATTTTAAGGCTTACCTGTCTCTACTGAACAAATTCAAAACTTAACTAATATGTAAACAAGGTTTTACGCTGAGTGGAAATGCCTTGTGTGCCAGCAATGTGTCAGAAATGTTTTCAGCAATAGAGCAGAGTAGGGAGGGAGCCAAAACATAAGAGACTCCTAAAAACTGAGAACAAACTGAGGGTTAATGGGGGGTGGGAGGGAGGGGTGGGTGGGTGATGGGTATTGAGGGCACCTGTTGGGATGAGCCCTGGGTGTTGTATGGAAACCAATTTGACAATAAATTTCATAAAAAAAAAAAAAAAAGACCAACCTAGCTAAAACCTGAATCAGATAGCAGTTGCACATTGAGTTAGAAGATATATAAAATTGTATACATAATGTGACATTTTCTGTTAAACTGCTAAGGATAAAATCCTTTGGAATCTTACATATGCAGAAGTTGGGAACCATCACCCTAAGGATGATTAGGGTTTGCCTGGTAGAAAAAAAAATAAAGGACATTTCCTGGTAGAGGGGAAAAAACACACTGTAAATCACTGATTTCCTTAAATGATTCCTCTCAAAGACATGGGGATAGATTACTACCAATAAGGGAGAAAGATTATATGTTTTACAGTTATATAATAGAAAGGTCCTACTGTATGTAAATGCTGACTGACATGTGTCAATAGTTCTGTTTTATGTGGTATAAAGAAAAGTTTAACATGCTGTATCTTACTCAACCCACTGTCCCTATTTTCAAATTACTAGCATTTAGAGAAGTTATCTATCTTTGCAGAAAACAAAGGTATCTGAGAATTTGTGTTTTTGGAAATGTCTTTTTAAAAAAATTTTTTTAATGTTTTTATTTATTTTTGAGACAGAGAGCATGAGCAGGGGAGGGGCAGAGAGAGAGGGAGACACAGAAATCCAAAGCAGGCTCCAGGCTCTGAGGTGTCAGCACAGAGCCCAACATGGTGCTCGAACGCAGGACTGTGAGATCATGACCTGAGCTGAAATCGGACTCTTAACAGACTGAGCCACCCAGGTGCCCCATGGAAGTGTCTTAATGAAAAATTTCCAATGGTCAAAAGGTATTTAATGAACAATGGGCATTTTAAAAGAACGTTTGAAAAGGTAGGATGAGTGGTGGGAGGACTTGCCCTCCAGGGAAGATTTGTCCTGCAGTCTAAAGAAACTTGAGCCTAAAACAGCCCAATAGAGGGTGGGTGGTGTGTGGGAAAGAGGGAGAGGGAGGACAGTGAGGGAGAAGGGAATGGGGTATGGAGATCTGGAATATCTGTGTAGGTTAAAACTGAAAAGAATTTAGGAGGTTTAGCTTGAAAATACCTAGATAGTTGGAAAAACTACTGTCTAAGGGACACTTGAGGAATGAAGGACCATGGGCTTTAAAAGGTGGTGTGGAAATCAAGTAAATTGTATCAACTTATGTCCCTATTGCCTGAGGCATGTATAAACTCAAGGAGGAAAAGAAATACATCTAAAACCCTGAGTTCAGTTAATATATTTTAGTTATTTAAGAGCAGTTTTAGGTCCTAGGCGTGACCAAGAGGCACTTTTTATTTTATTTTTTTATTTTAAAAATTTTTTTTTAACGTTTATTTTTGAGACAGAGAGAGACAGCATGAACAGGGGAGGGGCAGAGAGAGAGGGAGACACAGAATCGGAAACAGGCTCCAGGCTCTGAGCCATCAGCCCAGAGCCTGACGCGGGGCTCGAACCCACGGACCGCGAGATCGTGACCTGGCTGAAGTCGGACGCTTAACCGACTGCGCCACCCAGGCGCCCCAAGAGGCACTTTTAAAGTGGAGGTACACCAGTATTTTTTAGCGCTGTCTCTCTTCTCCTTCCCACCATGCATATACGTGTCCTTCATTCATTTCTAGGCCAACTTCATGACACATGAATCTTAATGTGTAACTGAGTCTTAAGTTTACTTCCTACCCACTTGAATCTTAATGTGTAACTGAGTCTTAAAGTTTACTTCCTACCCAGATAACTTAGGATGAAGCTTAGATACCTACTAAGATATATGGATTTTTGATAGGAGACTCCACTTAAGTGAGATCGATATTTCTTGCTGAGATAGCTTCGTTGGTTCAACATAATCATTGGGAAGCTCCAATTTTGTTTTCAATAACAGATTTGTCTTTTAATTTCTTATATAAACAATATTTGTCGCTTTTAGAAAAGACTTATACATAGAAACAAGTTGAAAATAAAAAAAAAATCACTCACATCTTAGTACCCAGAAAAATATCTCAATTTTTTTATTGAATTGTTTTTATTCTTTTTTAACTTGTTTTAATTTTTATTTAAATATCTCTCAATTTTAAGACATTTTCCATGTCTGTTTGAGTGCCTTCCTCATTATATGCATTTAAAAACTACAATCAACTGTCTTTACATAATGTTTTAATTAAATTATGTTATATCCACCCTATATTCTACTGTGTAAATACATTTAACTTCATAATGTATTTTAGTATTACTATGAGATCCAATAATTTGGATTCCCCAGAATTTACTAATCCACATTATTGATCATTATTTTGTAAATATTTTTATCGTTATGAATATTTATGCATATCTTCATTTCCTGAGAAAAAATTCTAGATGAGTTTCTGAGGCTAAGTGTATGCATAACTTCTTGCATTTGATTCATAGTCTCAGATTTCCCTTTAGGAAAGTTACACACATTTACAAATCTCACAGGCAGTGTTTGAGGGTAACTATCTTTGCATTTAGTTGTAATCTTTGAATAAATGCATTTTAAATTCTCGATCTACAACATCTCCATTGCAAGATGTGGATAATTGTTTAAGTATCCTGCCACACACTCATTGGTTTGAATAATTATGTCAACACTCCTGCTTTGTTTATACTAGGGAAATAATGCTGTGTTTTTCCATTGGTTAATATTTTATAAGGCTGAATGAGATTATCCAAAAACCTGCAAGGGCATTTAGAAAATACAGGAGCTTCACAGGAAAACGTGGCTATCTCATTAGGCTGTACTGATTTACACTAAACCAGAGACTAGGGTGCTAGTCTGAAGAACAAAATGTGGCATATTAGGAAAGAACAAACATTCTCCAAAGTGTTTTTCACATAATAATGAATTTTATTCATTAATTCAAATTTATTTCGATATCTTACTGTTTTCATAAGTAATTATTTTTAATTTCTAAGGAAATAATAAATCCATGAAGCCAAAGCTCATCTCTCTAGTTTGCTTTTGAATACTTTTTTCTTTTTAAAAATCATAATAAAATTATTTGATGTACAATTTCAAGAGATGGATGAAAAGTTTTCTGAATACTTAAGTATATTTCACATAATGGGAACTATTCATAGAGAGGTTCTTTTGCCCATATTACAAGAGACCTTTCATAAAAATTGATAATGTATAGATCATTGAACTACTTTTTTGTGATAAATGGTTTGTTTAATAAGATATTATGAAACATGTAGTTAAAACCATGGGAGATTAAACATTAATCGAATAGAATATAGCCCATCCCTGCTCATGTACACATTCACTCAACTGTTAAGTTCTTGTCTGTCATATAGGATCAGAATGTTCTTCATGGCACTGTTTTCCATGAAAAGGAGTATGATGGGATGGAAGGAAGGTGAACTAATTACAGGCATGGTTTGTCCTTTGAGTAATAACTCTATCCCCAGCCTGCAGGGCCTGTCACTATTTGTAGCACTGCCTCCTAGTCTTGACAGTCCAAATGCAACTTGTGCTAAAAAAGAGCTGCACTACCTCTCATTTTTAGAATGCTGGTGCTTAAAATTTATCAATTTCTGTCATCTCCAAAGTATTGACAGGGATATTGTCATTTTCTCTATTATTCTATTTAATGATTTTAATATTTAATATGAAACAACAACAATTAAAACAAAAGTGGAAACCTATACAGCTATTCCCTCATTAGAGTTAGGCTATTCAAGAACTTTATTAATTTAACTTACATAACAATTTGCTTAACATTTGTTCATTTCAGGGACATACACAGGAAATAACCTGACAGTAAAGACACCCACATTTTTTATTTATTCATCAGTTCATACTGTCACACATGCCCCTCCAGAGCTCTCAATCATAACTGATCAACACTTGCCAATGTAATACTATCTGTCATTTGAAATGAAGGTTCCTAAAGTTGCCTTTTTCTTTATAACTAGACTCAAATGCAACTTTCACTTGAGGAATAGAACTTTATTTCTGTATCAGAGTCTATTGGAAATGAGACTCGAGGAGTCATATGGATCAGGACTCAGAAATGTGAAGACAGATAATGTTGGGTGTAATCCTCTATTAAAGTGGACACTAATATGTAAAATACCAGCCTTTTTTAAGTGGTTACATTGTGTTCTCCAGAGTTAATGGAAAAAAAAAATATATATATATAAAACACATGTGAAACTGCATCAAACAACTGATTTTTTCAAAGAATTCACTAATTTAACTGAGGATTCCTTTAGGGTAACAATCTTCAGACCTTTTTAATTCTCACATTACTGAAATGAAACATGAACATTCCCTCATCACTACTATTCTACTTTATATCTCTTTACCTCCACAAGGCTGTATGAGCCAATTATTTGAGTCAATTGACAGGGACGATGAAAGATGCCTGAACTCTAGATTGAATTACTTTTCTGTCAGGATTGTATGCATTCCTGTCTAGAGATTAATTTACAAATTAAAAACTAAATTTGGAGAGAAAATTATTGGCTATTAATGTGTAGTGATTTGCTGAGAAAATAACATTTTTTTGCAATTTAAAAATTTATGTCATAGTTGGATAACAAGCCCGTAGCCCTAATTTGTGCTCCTTACTCCTATCATCTGACAAGCCTGCATTTGATGTCTTTAACGTAAACCAGACATACACAAATTTTATTGGTAGCCCAGCCAAATCTGTTCTACATAATGGAATTCATTACCATTTCAACATTTTTTTTTTTCTTGTAGTCTCCAGTAATGCTGTAGACCTATGTCCAACAAAATAGTTAAAGAGTAAAATTTAATGGATTTCATTAAATATCTGGTAAATAATTCAGGATATATCTAGGTTGCAATACTAAATCGAACAAATTCAGTATTTTGTGTGACTGATACAGTCATACATGTATAGATTTGCCATTCTTTGCTGTGTGTTTTATAAATATGTTAGTATAGACTTTGAGTAACCGAAAGACTTGAAAAATGACAGAAGTTGCTGTAGTAAAATTAGTCAGAAAATGATTGAAACTTCCACAATACACTGTCCTAAAACTATGATCAGGAATTAAAAGAAACTTTCTGGTTGAAATTGTAAAAGAGGGTTTGTGGACCCCACAAATCTAAGCACTTCTCTGAAACTTGCATGAATTGTGCATTAAAAAATTAGAGAATGGTGATTTTTAAGACCTTACTTTGTTGTTAGGGTTACTTGTAACCTTAAAACATAAAACAATTTGAATCTGGAGCAATGAAATCTCAGAACATCTGTTCTGGGAGAGAGAAGAATCTGTTATTTTGGTGATATTTTTCAAATTTGTAGTTAAACTACAAATTAAAAAAATATTTCTTTAAATACACTGATGCTTATCACTTTTTTCTTTGATTTTCAATTCTATGATATTTTCATTTTTACATCCTCTAGTTTTGATAAGAATCTTGATTTTTTTTATTAAGAATCACTTATTGCCTATTTTACAGAAATTATTTGGCCTCTTGAAATAATTGTAAAATTTGCTATATTTGGATAACAATATACACTATGGCAAAAATGATCTAGTAAGGGGTTTAACTGAAACAAGTTGGTTGATTTGTAATAATGGACGTTTAATGTTGCCAGAGAGAAGTACATCAGCCTAATATTTACTATTAGATAATTTTATAGAGATGTTAACCTAATACCAACATGAAAGAAAAACGTTTAAGGAATTCAACAACAAACAATATACAGGTACCACAGTAAGGTTTCTACTGTTGAAAATAAATGTGAGTATTCTAAATTCAAGATTATGCATGTACACTGAGTATAACTTTGAGAGCAAAAATACACTAGGAGTACAAGATGTTAAAATCCAAATATTTGAATGGAACTGAGCAGTCTCTTTGTTGTCTATTACCCTTGAGAAAACTTTCCTTCATTATATAACAAACATTCTATGCTGGCTGTATTGAATAGTAATAGAAAGTTTCAGAAATGCAAGTTGAAAGGTTTTGTAGTAGCCAAATAAATCAAACAGAAGCAATTGGCCTATATATATTTTGTCATGTAGTTCCTGGCCATTTTCAAATAAGTTCCCATGCTTTATTAAATGTTGAGGAAGAATAAAACACAGATATATATGTGTGTGTGTGTGTGTGTGTGTGTGTATATATATTTCTATATAACCTATGTATAAACTATAATAAATATAAACATATGAAATATACTTTTATATAAATATATAAAAATTTATAAATATGTAAAAATGTTAAATATATAAAACTTTATAAATATATAAAAATTAAATATATATCATTTACATATAAATCCCATGCTTATATATTATAGAATTCAAAATTTATAAATATACTTAGTATATTTTATCAAATTAGAAATAATACCATATTAATAATAATTATAATAAATCTTAGGAAATTATCTTTAACCTAAAACCAGCTAAGTAGTATGCTTATGCATAAATTCCAATTTTTGGTCAATTATGTACCTTAACAGACTTGTGAAATAGAATCACTCTAGGATAGACTTTGGTTTTCTGAAAGAAGAAAAAACTATGAATAGATGGACAAAACTGTGTATTACATTTAAAGTAGGAAGGGGGCGCCTGGGTGGCGCAGTCGGTTGAGCGTCCGACTTCAGCCAGGTCACGATCTTGCGGTCCGTGAGTTCGAGCCCCGCGTCAGGCTCTGGGCTGATGGCTCGGAGCCTGGAGCCTGTTTCCGATTCTGTGTCTCCCTCTCTCTCTGCCCCTCCCCCGTTCATGCTCTCTCTCTCTCTGTCCCAAAAATAAATAAAAAAACGTTGAAAAAAAAATAAAAATAAACTAGGAAGAATGTCTGGAAATGGTATAGAGGTCTAAAGTAGAACTCTGTGGAGATCTTATGTCTATGTTTTGGGAAGGTGTATGTAAATAAAGATGATTTTGGTAAAGATTGGCCAGTTATATAAATAAAATCCAGCCAAGGTTAATCTTAGAAAAACTAAGAAAACAGAAGTATCATGAATGAGGACTGTAAACAATGTCAAATGTGATTGATATTCTTTGTGAGTTATTTACGATATTGGGGAAATGTGGCTTACTGGAAAGTTGTGAGTGGGGGACAGATTGCAGTTAGATTAAAGGATAAGAGGTGAGATTTAGTCAGGGGATGAGTTAGTATGGCGAGGGTAACCTACTTTTCCTAAGACTTTTGCAGGAAAATATTTTGAGGTAAATGGTAGATGCAGGGGGAATATTGAAGTTTCTGGGAATATTTTATTTTCTTGTGGCTGATGTTTTTTCAAATGGGTAGAATTGAGAAGAATGTTGGGATATTGAATTGAAATTGTCAGAGGAGAGAACCAGAAGGTTTAGACCATGGAAATAAGTTTTTGATAGAATGAAATCAAATGGTATTGAAAATCCAAGGAGATGAATTTATACAGAAGGAGTACTAATAATTTCAATGAGTACTACTAATTTCAGTGCATGTTATAGCATGGTGAAAAAAGTAATTTCAATATGATTGAAATAAAGGAGAAAGTATTTATGGAAGCAGCTGAATGTATATACTATGTGTAAGAAGAGTATAGAATCTAATTGTATTTTTCAATGAAGTAGGAAAATAGCACCTGCAAAGAGAAGGGTGAATTGTCAAGTGAAGAATTGAAGCAATATGGATGCCTTGAAATTGCTAACGTGGTAAATATGAGTGAAATTTTACTACAAAACATTGGGCCAATAGGGAGAAATCAGTGAACAAAGAAATAATACTGAAATATAATTGTTTCCTATTTTATCTCTCTTCCAACAATTAAATCATAGAATGATCTTGCTTTTTGAATTGTTTTTATTAAATATCAAGCTCTATGAAATCAAAGAACGGAACACGATTATCATTAAAATTGGTACAATATTGCCACTTTAGTCATTAGTAAATTCTTTATAGATTGAAAATAAATTGACATATAAACAATAGCTCTCAATTTGGCAAGCAATTGCCAATGATTGTGACATCCGTAATGGTAGGAAACAGTAGTGAGAGACTGAGCAGTTTAAATTTGAAATTTCAGATGTACTTTTCTGGATCAAAAGAAAATCTAGTGGTCTTGTCAGCGAATAGCTTAAGCAAAAGGGACTGTCATTCTAGGTGATGACGGAAAGGAACTTGCAAGTTTTAATAGCATACTTCTTCCACAAATACATGACTATTACACCAAAGAGTGGTTGGACACGTAAGTAAAACCTATGTAATACCAGAGAGTCCATGATTTAGTAGATAATAAGGAAACCAAGCATCATTTTTGAGTTGTGAAATACTCAGAAAAGTTGAAAATCATGCTGATTTGGAAAGTAAGAAAAAACACAATGCATGTTATGGATCACTTAGGTACTTCTAGTGATGCAGAACATTAAATAAGGGGAGAAGATAAGAGAAACAAAACAAAAATGATAGATTGAAAGGCAGTAAGTTATGCGTATGAGAGAAGGTATAGCCTAGTAAGACAAAATAAAATGAAATATGAGAAAATATTTTTTAGACTAAAACATAAAGAAAGGGACTTTAGAGAATTTCTGATGTAATACCAACTGTTAATCATTAGATAGCTGAAAACATGCCAGATACCATGGTAAGAAATTTGCATTTATTAAATAATCCACTTCTTGCACAAGTCCTCTAAGTATTTTTATACTTTACAGATGAGGAAACTAATGTTTGGAGTAATTAGATGATTCCCTCAAAGTTTTTTTTTTTTTTTTTTAATTTTTTTTCAACGT
Source organism: Prionailurus bengalensis (assembly GCF_016509475.1). Taxonomy (NCBI): domain Eukaryota; kingdom Metazoa; phylum Chordata; class Mammalia; order Carnivora; family Felidae; genus Prionailurus; species Prionailurus bengalensis. Next base: position 38,748,462 of record NC_057343.1, read on the forward strand.
TTTTTATTTATTTTTGGGACAGAGAGAGACAGAGCATGAACGGGGGAGGGGCAGAGAGAGAGGGAGACACAGAATCAGAAACAGGCTCCAGGCTCTGAGCCATCAGCCCAGAGCCCGACGCGGGGCTCGAACTCACGGACCGCGAGATCATGACCTGACTGAAGTCGGATGCTTAACCGACTGCGCCACCCAGGCGCCCCCAAAGTTTTAAAAATATAATGTAAAATTGGGGATTCAACCTTGCCTGCCTGACTCCGAAGCAAAAGTGCTTAGCATTCCCCACTATAATTTGTCTATAATTAAAATGCTGTGCTCTTAATAGGCTAGAATATGGACTAAAGAGATAAATATTTGGCATGATAAGTTATATAAATATAACAAATTCACATAAATTATAACCTCTGTAGTAGAATAAAGGAAAGGCAAATTTGCATGTGAGAAAGGAGTATTGAAGACTAACAAAATTGACAAGAACAAAAATGACATTTTACATGAAATGGAACTGCTAAATACCATGTTCAAATTAAAAAGGCAAATTAAAGATCTAACTAATGTGATTATCTTAGTTTGAATTCTTATGGGAGCAGATTTTAAGAGAAAAATTTGAATGCAAATATTTATTTTGGACACCGGTCTACCTCTTTTTTTCCCATGGGAAAGTTGGAAGCGGGGATTTTCATCTTTAACTGCTCTGTGCTGAGCCATGGAGAGGGCTATGGTGACTGGCTAGTTCAAAATGGCTTTTATGTCCCTCCACCCCCTGCCACCCCCAACATTGGCTTCCAGGAAGTTTAGAGTTTGCTAGCTTCCATTAGCACTCTGAGATAGGCTAGGTCAGTCCTCTGGGCAGCTTCCATAAAAGCTGGGGCATTGGATGCATGGTCTGCCCTTTGCCCTTTCCAGGGAAAAGTTGGAAGTTGGAGTTTTTCCTCAGTATTCTTTACTGGGCCTGCAGGAGGAGCTCTGGCAATTGTATCCAATCTGCCCTCTTTTCACTCTGCCCCAGGTGGCTAGAGTGTACCCTTCTGTTAGTATTCTGAAGCAGACAGGGCAGAAGGCAGAAGAGCTGGAACTGTTGACTCATGGTCTAACTCTTGCCCTCCCCAGGAAAAAGTTAAGAGCTACGGGTTTCCTCTCCATTAAATGGTGCTGTGCCATGGATAAAGATTATGGCAAGAAGATTGCTCAGATTTCCCTGCTGGCCTTTTATGTAGCTGTTTTATGCTTGACTAGGCTGCAGGAGTCTCTTAGCTAGTTTTTGGATTTCTCACAAAGGGAACTTATCTGTTGTTGAATTGTTGGATTATAGGGGTTATGTGGGTCTAGGGCTTCCTATTCTGTCATCTTGCTGATATTGCTTCCTAAGCACTATTATTTAAAGCCAACTGAAATCTTTAGTCCCTTGACCAGATCTTATCCTGAAGTTTTTCAGCATTTCTCTTCAATTTATTTTACTTTTCTTCAAAATGGGGTCACCTGGCTAGTTCAGTTGGTAGAACATCTGACTCTTTTTTTTTTTTTTTTTCATCTGACTCTTGATCTCAGGGCCATGAGTTCAAGCCCCACATTGGGCATGGAGCCTATTTATAATTTTTTTTTAAGGTTTATTTTTTGAGACAGAATGTGAGTGGGTTAGGGGCAGAGAGAGAGAGGGAGACACAGAAGCAGAAGCAGGCTCCAGGCTCCCAGCTGTCAGCACAGAGCCCGATGCGGGGATCGAACTCACGAGCTGTGAGATCATGACCTGAGCCGAAGTCAGATGCTCAACTGACTGAGCCATCCAGGTGCCCCTTGGAGCCTATTTATAAATATCTAGTATTCATTTTATACTTTTATCATTTCCAACAATACCCAAATTATGGAAAGAGCCCAAATGTCCATTGACTGACAAATGGATAAAGAAGGTGTGATGTGTATATATGATGGAATATTACTCAGCCATAAAAAATGGAATGTTGCCATTTGTAATGACATGGGTGGAACTAGAGAGTATAAAGCTAGGCAAAATAAGCCAGAGAAAGATACCATATGATTTCACCCATGAGGAATTTAAGAAACAACATGAGTGAACATAAGGGAGAAAGAGGCAAACCAAGGAATAGACTCTTCACTATAAAGAACAAATTGATGGCTTCTGGAGGATGGGGGGGGGCGGGTAAAATAGGTGATGGGGATTAAAGAAGGCACTTGTGTGAGCACTGAGTGTTATATGTGATGAGTCACCAAATTCTGCACCTGAAACTAATACTGCACTCAATGTTAACCACCTGGAATTTAAAAATTTGGAAAAAATATTAGTGTTTGAGACAACAACAAAAATAAGGTTTTTCCCACTGCAGCTCTCCTTCATGGATTAAAATCTCAAAGTACTGAAGTAACTACTTACCAAGTGATTAGAATAGCATGTATTATTAGACTCTATTATAAATGACTATTTCAGCAAGATAAATCATACCCTAAGGTAAAAAATTAATGCAACTTTCAAAATGTCACTCTTAACTTCCTTCTTGTTTGCCCTTAGATAATATTTGATTCAGTGTGTGTTATTTGAACAAAATTCTATTCTAATACTTGAAGCGACAAATGGAATACTGAACTGGTTAGCAAATGAGAGATTTCTCCAAAGGAAAATTATATAACAGTGGAATTATAACTAATTATATGTACACATTTGAGACATCCTAGTGTAGCTGACCAAGGAAATGTAGCAGAGCTGCTGTATTAACTGGTGTCTATTTTCTGGGTTAATCAATTAAATTATAATGTCAAGTAATATCTATTGATTAACTCATGCAACTTTGTAGAAGACTTCTGTAGGGTTTATTTTATAACTCTTAAAGTCTGAACTATTTTCCTCAGTCTTTGATGAATTATTGTATCCACTTATAAAAAAATAACAAAAAACTGTCTGCCAATGAAAGGAAGTCAGGTGTTCTAACCTTCAGTGGCTGAAACCATCTTAAGTGACCCAGAACTTTAGAAAGAACATTGGCTTTTTCCAAAAGCACTCAAAAAAACCTTCTTCAGTAAGACTGACGTTTACCCACTGCTGTACTTAATAGCTTTTGCTCTTAAGAATCTCATGCAAAATTCATTGGATATTATGGCAGAAGGGATCATATCTGCCTAGTGTGCTGAAGGAGGAAGGGGAGTGAGAATGGGCCTTATGCTCAATGCTTTTGACACATTGCGAGTGGCACCTAGACACACAGAGCTGAGGGGGGAAAGTAAAGTCGCTGGGCTTTGCAAATGAGCAATATTTCTAGAGTTGTCATATTTCATATCTATAAGCGCTGATATCATGTAGTTCACTTTGTTGTGTAGACCTGAAGCAGAGCCAATTCACAGGGAAACTCGCAGGCTCAGATTGTTACAGGGAGAATATAAGGGACACATATACTTTCCCGTGAAAGGGATGGAATTAAATTCAGAGGCTGAAGGGCTATTTTTTCCTAATGCCAGCAGACATCAAGTTAAATTTAAATTTTCTCTTCTGCAGACCACCAAATATGTGCTGTTTGAAGTCAAACGAATCATAAAACAAAATGCCCACAAAGAGATAATAAAATAGTTTGGTATATATTGTTTTATTCTCAGAATCCATTTTAAGTTTTCATAAAATGACCATCATGATGAAAAAAATGCAGTCAAGCTGAAGCTGTGGTAGAATATGGAAGATAGTGCAATGCAGATGACAGCAAAATTCTGCTTTTTTGAAATTCCACTCTATAAGAGAGTATTGAAATAATACATTAAATGGTTTATTGCAAATGTACTTATTTAAAAAATTGAGATCTACCTTTGGAGATCATGATATAAAATGTAGGAACAGCTACTCTAAATTTCTCTGTTGAAAGCAGTTCCATTAACATAAGAAGGAAAGTATGAAATTTGCATGCTGAAAATCACAATTTCTGTTTTTCTACGCTCTGAGTGCTAATATACAAAAAAGTTACATGGATGAATGACTTTGAATCTAGAAATGTATCTGGAGAGGAAAACATGGTGCTGTATTGCTCAAATAAGCTGAACTTTCCTACTTCTAAAATATTTTAGGGGTGTCTACGTGGCTCAGTCATTTAAGCTTCTGATTTTGGCTCAGGTCATGATCTCATGGTTCGTGACTTTGAGTCCTGTGTTGGGCTCTTTGCTGATAGCCCAGAGCCTTCTTGGAATTCTCTCTCTCTCTCTGTCTCTCTGTCTCTCTCTCTCTGCACCTCTCCCACTTGTGCTCTTTCTCTGTCTCTCAATAAATAAACATTAACTTTTTAAAAATATTTTAAGGGAAGTCAGTATTTCTTTTAGGTTCAGATTTTTTTTTTCTTAAATGTGGCCAAGGTGATATATGATCATTTAATAGCTTTTTTTTCATACAGAGCTAGAGTATATTTATATAAAGCATTGCAATAGAAGTTGAATATATTTAAAGAAATTACAAAAGACTACTCTTCATGTGATATCTTGCCATCAGATTCCAGTATCTTCCATGTTAAGAAAGAAGTTATGTTTTGAGTCAGACCTGGGTGTAAATCCTAGTTATCTTCTTGGTATGCAGTCCCTCTTGATTTCTCTTAAACTTCTGTATTTCCTTTCCTTTCTCTCCATTTTTATTTATTTATTTTTTTTTTTGGAATTACTTAGGCTTCACTTTACATAGTGTTGTATAATGAAGAGAGATGGATGTGGTATATTCATTAGGAGAAAAGCAATGGCAATGAAAACTGAAAAAAATCATATTCAAGAGACATTTATGAGGAAGTGTTCATAAATAGTTCTAAGTGTTCTAAATAGCTTTCATTTTTCTCTCCAGCAGCCCCTTCTCCTGTCACTCTTATTTTTATCAGTTACCTGGATTATGCTTCTTTGGAGTAAACACATATTTATCTTCTGTTCTTTCCTTCTTATTCACCCAAACATCATGCAATCTGTTACTAGTTGATATAGTCTGTAACATGTTTCTTTGATGTTGGCAAATTTGCACTTTTTTTCAATCTTAGTTTCTTGAATTTGATATTACTTATAAGCTAATAAGTTTGTTACTATTTCATGTGAAGGACACTTGATTGTGTGAGTATTGTGTTTCCATCTATTCAGAGTATCATGAGGACAGTGCAGAGCAACTCAAGTGGAAGCTGTGTATGCAGTGGTCCCGGGTCATAGCTGAGGAACCCTGAGCTTACAGAAGTGACTGTATTAATAGGAAGCAGTAAGCAAGCTTCTTCTTTGTCCCTAATGGAGACTGCCTCAGTCTGTTTGGGCTGCTATAATAAAGTACCACAGACTGAGTAACTTATAAAGAGCAGGAATTTATTTCTCATAGCTCTAAGAGTAGAAGTTTGAGATCAGAGTGCCAGCAAGGTCTGATTCTAATGAAAGCCTGCTTCTAGGTTGCAAACTGCCATTCTGTCTGTATCTCACATGGTGGAGATGCAGATGCTCTTTTTCTCTTCTTATAAGGACACATCCCTTCACTGGGGCCCCAACCTCATGACCAAGTGATCTTCCAAAGGCCCCATATCCCAATACTGTCATGTTGGGAGTTAGGATTTCAAAATATAAATATTGGACAGTCCATAACAGAAACATTGTCTCAGTGTTCAAGGTCTGCCACTGGAAAAAACCCTGAGAAATGGCCCAGGTAGAGCATGTTCGGGGCTTATAGTTCTTGGCATACTCAGCACCTAGAGCGGACTTCATTGGCATGCAACCTATGCAGTCACATAGAGCCCTGTTGCGTGAAGTGCCTTGTGTTTGTTTTTGTTTTTGCATTCAGTCCTATAAGTTATTTATCTGGTCTTGCTTGTTAAGATCTTAATGGAATACGCAGCACCTATGCCAGATTGCCTTTCCCAACAGCCATCACCCTGGATCAAGTTTTCAATCACTTCTACCTTAATTAATATTACAAAGATTTTTAGTAGTTTTTTTTTTCCTTGTAGTTTTGTCCTCCTGTACAGTGCTGTTAAACTAAATTCCAAATTCAGTTGTGAATATTGCTTGCGAATCCATTATCCTTGGATTGCAAATGTTACCTAATATCACCCAATCTGTTTCTTTACTGTAAACACACAGGAGAAATCTATTTCAGTAATACACAACTACTCTGTTTTCCTTGAACATAATTCTTTCTGCATTACTTCACATATTCCTAAGAGCAGAGACTGAGATAGGATTAGACATATATGAGAGTCAGTGGGAGAACTGCCTCCGAGAGACAAGTGAGAAGGAACTGGAAAAGGCGGGAAAAATCATTAGACTTTTTGTGCGTCTGAACACTTAACATATCCCTATTAAGTTCCATCTATTTTTTTAGGGTCTATTACTTTGCGAAGCTTCCAAAATTAATTGGCTGTACATAATTTTCCTTTGAAAGATCATAATTCTTCTAACTGTACACACACAAATGCACACAATAGGACAAATTTAGTCTCTCAAAGTCGCAAATTTGCACTTTGTTTCAATTTTGGCATCTTGAATTTTATATTTCTTATCAGCTAATAAGTTTGTTAGTGTTATGTGTGCTGGTAGAAACATAAACTCTTGGTTGTGTGAGCATTGTGTTTGCATGTATTCATGTAGTTTCATGAGGACAGTGCAGAGCAACTCAAGTGGAGTTGTTTGTGTAACTGTACACAAATGCACACGATATAGGACAAATTTGATTTCAGTATTTACGATATGGATATAGCTTTTTTGTGTTTATTTTTTGAGAGAGCCAGAGAGAATAAGCCAGGGAGGTGCAGAGGGAGAGAGGGAGAGAGAAATCTGCTGTGCTGTCTGCACAGAGCCTGATGCAGGCTTGAACTCATGAATCTGGAGATCATGACCTGAGCTGAAACCAAGAGTCAGTCGCTTAACTGACTGAGTCACCCAGGTGCCCCTTAACAAGTATTTTATAATGACATCTTTACTATTGTGAAATGAGTTTAAAAGATAGTAGAGCTTCATGGGTTGGAGGCCTGCATCGGACTCTGTGCTGACAGCTCAGAGCCTGGAGCCTGCTTCAGATTCTCTGTCTCCTCTCTCTGCCCTTCCCCTGCTCATTTTCTGTCTCTCTCTCAAAAATAAACATGAAAACATTTTTTTTTCAAAGAGCATATAGCTTATGTACACATGGAACTTAGAAACATTTTACAGTTATAAGGAAAAAAATGAAAAACCTAATTCTACTTATTTCAATTAAATAATATTGAAAACACAAAATGATTGCAACTGATACATAAAATAATGTATAAATGGTCAAATCTAACATTACGAGAAGATTTATATCCTTAGATACACCTCTGCCTAGATGTAATAGCTACAGATGCAGACTACATATTGTGTTGAAATATAAAATAACATTGATATTTGATCAAGTAACTTTCAAAATATTGAACAGTGTTTGGAAAATTTCTTTAAAACAGAATACAACTATTAGAACTGATAAATGAATTCAGGAAGGTCCTAGGATACAAAATCAATATACAGAAATCCAATGCATTTCTAGACACTAATAATGAAGCAGCAGAAAGGGAAATTATGAAAACTATCACATTTACAATTGAACCCCAAATAATAAAATACCTAGGAATAAACTTAACTGAGGCGATGAAATACCTGTACTCTGAAAACTATAAGATGAGGGGCTGCTTGGGTGGCTCAGTTGATTGAGCATCTGACTTTGGCTTATGTCGTGATCTCATGGTTTGTGAGTTCGAGCCCTGCATCAGGCTTGCTGTCAGCTCACAGTCCACTTTGGATCCTCTGTCCTCCTCTCTCTCTCTCTGCCCCTCCCCACTTAGCACTTTCTCTCTTTCTCAAAAATATAAACATTAAAAAAATAAGATGACACAAATGGAAAGCTACTCCATGCTCATGAATTGGAAGAACAAATATTGTTAAAACGTCTCTCCTACCCAAAGCAGTCTACTGATTTAATGCAATCTCCATCAAATACCAGCAGCATTTTTCACAGAACTAGAACACATAATCCTAAAACTTGTACAGAACCACAAAAGACCCTGAAAAGCCAAAGCGATCTTGAAAAAGAAAACCAAAACAGGAGGTATCACGAACCCAGATTTCAAAATATACTGCAAAGGTGTAGTAATGAAAACAGTAAAAGTATGGGCAGAAAAATTGACCCAAAGATCAATGGAAGAGAATAGAGAGCCTAGAAATAAACACACAATTATGTGGTCAATTAATCTTTGACACAGGAGTCAAGAATATGCAATGGGAAAAAGTCTTCAACAAATTGTGTCTGGAAAACTGGACAGCTACTTGCCAAAGAATGAAACTGTGCACTCAACACCACACAAAACATAAAATGGATTAATGATTTAAATGTGAGACCTAAAAATCATAAAAATCCTAAAAGAGCACAAGCAATAATTCCTCTGACATGGGCTGTAGCAACATTTTTCTAGATATGTCTTATGGAATAAGGGAAATAATAAAAACTATTGGGGCTACATCAAAATAAAAAGCTTCTGCACAGCAAAGATAACAATCAAGAAAACTAAAAGCTTACTACATGGGAGAAGATATTTGCTAATGACACATCTGATAAAGAGTATCAAAAAATTGTAAAGAACTTCCTCAATACTACCCCTGACACAAAATAATCCAATTAAAAAAATGGGCAGAAGACATGAACAGACATTTCTCCAAAGAGGACATACAGATGGAAAACAGACCTGTGAAAAGATGCTCAATATCACTCATCATTAGGGAAATGCAAATCAGAATCTTAATGAGATATCATTCACATCTGTCAGAGTGGCTAAAATCAAAAACGTAAGAAACAGGATTGGTGAGGATGTGGAGAAAAAGGAACACTCTTGCACTGTTGGTGGGAATGTAAGCTCGTGTGGCCACCATGGAAAACAGTATGGAGGTTCCTCAAAAAATTAGAATTAACATGATGCAGTAATTCCACTACTGGGTATTTACCCAAAGAATACGAAAGCACTAATTTGAAAAAAATATATGCACACCTGTGTTTATGGTTGCATTATGTACAATAGCTAAATGATGGAAGCAGCCCAAATGTCCATTGATAGAGGAATGATTAAATAAAGAAGTGGTTTGTATATACAATAGAATACTACTCACCCATAAAAAAGAATGAAATCTGGCCATTTGCAACAATCTGGATGGATCTAGAGAGTATCATGCTAAGTGAAATAGTTAATCAGAGAAAGACAAATAGATTATTTTACTCATACGTGGAATTTAAGAAACCAAAGGAACAGGATAAAAAGACAAACCGAAAAACAGACTGGTAAATATAAAGAACAAACAGTATCAGAGGAGAGATTGGTGGGGGAATGGGTGAAATGGGTGATGAAGATTAAGAGTACACTTATCATGATGAACAAGGAGCAATGTATAGAATTGTTGAATCACTATATTCTACTCATGAAGCTAATTTGACACTCTGTGTTATATTGGGATTAAAGAAATAAAAAAAAAACTCTTCATTTGGCATAAATGGTAGTTACATTTCTAGGAAATAGGGAGTATTTAAAACTGAAAAATTATTTTTGTGTTAAATATTGGGTCCTAGGCTCAGATGACTTAGCCTGTTTATCGCATCCACTAATATATGGTGAGATATTTGGAAGTAGTGTGGAATGTGAAGAAATTCTTCACTAATGACAGGCATCTAAGCATTGAAGGATGCCTAATATCTCTGACCACGCTCATTAAATGTTAGTAGGTTCCCATCATTATTCTCAAATGTCCCATGTGTGGGAACTGTCCCATGCAAACAATTATTTAGAGCATTGACCGTAGAGATGCTGCTTTCCTAATATAGTAGAGGAGCTGTTCCAGATATGCCTGGAACAAAGGGCCAGCATTATTTTATGGTTGTGAGAGCTGAAGTAGCTAAATATAACAGTAAATCTGTGTGATGGAACAACAACAAAAAAGACAGGGGTGATAAATGGGTGTTATATCTCTACTTTTTTGATGGTGAGAAATTTCTAACTAAAATGTGTCTCATGAAAGAAGATAAAATGTCATCATACTTCTAAGTAATTTCCCATTCATGGTTAATTTATCTAGTTTCCTTATTACTCTATATCTTGAGTCTCCTTTTCTGGTCACCCAGGCTTGTATGTGTTCTTAGTAAACAAAAGTTAATTTCCAGATGTTTTCTTCCTAGGTATCCATTACCGATCAGCTTATTTACATTTTTGCCTAGGAGTAGAGCCAAGTGTATTTTTCTTTCTTTTTTTTCCCCCCTCAAGTTTACTAGCACGCGCACTCAAGCATGCACATGTGCGCAAGAGGGGGAGGGGCAGAGACAGGGAGAGAGCATCTCAGGCAGGCTCAGTGTCAGGAACCATGAGATCATGACCTGAGCTGAAGTCAAGAGACGCTTAACCAGCTAAGCCACCTAGGTGCCCCTCATTCTTATTTTTTAACCTTACCATTTTTAAAGATCAGAACATTCCCCACTCTCCACTTAAAACATTTTTTAAACAACACCTTCTCTATGATTTCTTTTACATGTCTATTATCAGTCAGGAATGAAAAAAAAATTAACAGATTTAAATGGGATAGGATGGTTTTATAATTGTTTTTCCCATAGAAAGCTTTAGGGCTCTATAATCAGTATCTGTTGTTTCCAATTCAGAAATTGTTCCCCTTGGTGTAGAGGGAAATTAGGTGATTAATTACATATATTTATTTATTTTTTCATATGAAAACTATAGGGGACAGGCTTTGTGAATCCTATATATAAATTTTTATATAAAACACAAAACTATGTGAAAGTTTCACTGAAGTAGTAAAAACTGAAATGAGTCACTTGTTGAGGGTAATTACTGAAAAATTTCAATTAAAAATTGACATTTATGAGTTATTGTATGTCATCAATAGTTGAAATTGTAACACATCAAGTTACTTCTAAGAGAAAAAAAGCTTTATAAAAATAGCTTTTTAGATCTAAAGTAAATACATTTTAGAAAAGGGAAAAATGATATACTTCATACATTTTAGAAATTTCCTATTCATATTATTCATGATGATGATAGACTTGGAAAACAGGCATACATTATTTTATTAATATAAAGATACATCAGTTAATAATGCCTTTGGCTTCAAGTAATGCATGCATGACCAATACTAGCCTAAACCAAAAAGCAATTGTCTTTCTCGTACATGAACAAATCCAGAAGTTGGTTGGTGGTGGTGGTTGGCTGCTCCAAGGCGCCATCAGGGATCATCTCCTTTTGTCTTTCTGCCATGTTATCAGTAGTTGCTGGCTTTCTGGTCTCAGTGGTTGTTACTTTACAATGAAGTGACAATAAGAGTGCCACTGTTGCATGATTTATGCAGATAACTGATAACTTCTGCATTGCCCAAATGTCCATGGCATGAATTTCTGTATTTATTGTTAAGAAACACAGCAGGATAAAAACCACCAGTTTAATTGCTATGATTTATTTGTTCATAAATAGTGACCTGAGTTTAAGAAATTGCCTTAATTATTGTGATTTATGCTACTGTTTTATAGAACTACTCATCTGATTACAATTTATTGGGGGTTTTCATGAAGGTAAAAATTGTGTGGATTTATAAAGTAGAAGTTAATACTATATTAATACTTTTAAGACTATTACTATATGTTTTCCAAAGTATAAAGAAAAGGGAAAATTCATGTTTGATTCTAAGAAGTTTATCTTAGGTCACATTTATTCAATGTGCACCAACATTGTGTTTCACTTTGGCTTTAAAATTTAGGCACTCTTGTTACAGTACTCCCAAGACTGTTTGCTAAAGAGTTTTCAACAAAATGTATTTAAGTTTTAACTAAAATGTGTTACTACATTTTTATGCTTCGTCGAGGGAACAAAGTTAACATTGTTTTGCAGTTAACCTGTAGAGTCTTGTCTTCAGAGATGGTTCCTTGAAATGATAAACTAGGTTTATTCCACAAATTATTTTCATTTGGTGTAATGAACTGACATGTATTTAAAGCTTCTTTGAAGATGAAACTGTGATGTGCTTTAAATGTCTCATAGACATAGATTATTAACACGTTTGAAGACAATTTAAATATCCAAATTTAGGAAGTGGTTTTACATAAACTAGTATAGTATAGTGTAAGAAATTATTACACACTCAGTGTTAAGAATAAAAGTACAAATCACCTATTAACTCAAGGATATTAGCCAAATTGTGGATTAACTATAATACAAATTTAATCCAGTGTTGCTTTTTAGCTTCTAAAAGAGGTTTTAATTTACTGTGATCTCAGAAAATAAATAATAGTAATTTAAACGTTAACATAACTCATACATATTTAGGAAAATAACTCTGCAGCTAAAATATTTATATGAACTAGTGTTATTAACAAACCTTAATAGAAAGTTTCCCAAGGGTGATTCAGACAATAATTGGGGCACAGTTTTCAGATGGGATCCAAGTGGGAGTTGTAAAATCTAATAGAAATCTGAATATGGAAAACTGTTGAGAGAGTCTAGTCAGTTTTATAATACCATGCCCTGCCACTCTGGGAGAGTATATTAAGCAATGCCATAATTTACTGAAATCATTGTAATATATTTAGAACTGGTCCCACGACTATACAATAGTTTATAGTATCTGAATATATGATTTCACTTATTGTTACATGGATATTTGTTTTCCCAAATAATGAAGATTCTGAGTAGGACTATGAAGATAAATTATTCCCCTGAAGCATTATGCAAGAAAATAATTGCTAGTAGCTTTTTGTTTTGTTCTTAAAGTGAAGATGTTGTTATAATATTTCCTTTACAGAATTCTAGAAGAATTGATAGAGGTTTTCTATGAGAGATAAAACTATTAGGAACTAGCCATTCTCCTTGAGATTCTGGAAATTTAGAGCCTGTGAATTCAGCCCATTGGACCAGGTGCCATATACAAAAGACAGTGATTTCTGGCCCAAATATCATTCACTTTCTTGTATATTTCTGTAAGAGAGGATGAATAGTGGTAGAATTTCTGAGTGGTAATGTAGATATTTATTTACAGCCTTGCTGGGACTTAAGAAAAAGGAATATCTAGATGAATGGAATGGCTCATATTCTAGTAACTTTTGGGAACTCACATAAATTAAAATTATGCATTATAATTCAACCTTCAAATTCCAAGAAGTGTCTGAGAATATGTAAACTGAAAAAGGCACTCTCTTTTCCTCTCATCCTTCCCTTTCTTCATACAAGTGTTTTTTTTTTTAATGTTGGAATTCCAAAAATCCCTGTCCTTTGTCTTCTTCTACTCTACACACCTGACTTGTACAGTCAAGTGTATTACATGAGTCACAAAGTAAATCCCCCATTCTAGGATCTTTTGTGAACTGTGACGCCATACATGGGTGATTTTCGATTAAACACATTTCTTACAATAAAATATATATATTTTTAGAAATCACATTGAAAAGTTTTTAATGTGTTAGTATCATTGATTGGTTAAATGTGTAAACTTCAGAAGCATACTGCCATTGAATTATAGAAAAAAAATGGCTTTTTTCATGGTCAAGTCTTTCTGAGCAAAAAAAATTGCAGACTGAGAATGTCTCTTTTTCCTTAGAAACATTTGCTTATGACATTCTAAGGTGATAGACATACCAGAGCCATGCCACATGTACTACATGACAGACATAATTCTATCTTAGTAAATACAAAATTCTCATAAAACCCTGTAAGATTGATATTCTTATCCACATTTTAAAAATGAGACAGGAAAAGCACAGAGTATTATGCAACTTTCCTAAGGTTACACAGCAGTAGGAGAAAGACCTGGAATCTGAACACAGCAGCCTTGGTTTGAAGGTCAAACATTAGTGTACTAGGTATACTGTTTGTTAATAGTAGCTTGATAAATGAGTTGTTACTTAGTTTTATATTAGTACTACCATTTAAAAAAAATTCACTTTCCCCAAAGCCTACAGATCTGTAATACAGGTGGTCAGAGTATTTTCTGTGCCATCCTTAAATACGTACGCATCCTGTTATGTGTGGACTGCTTTAATGAAATGACCTCAAATGCTGATGGAGTAAGACTACCACTGAAACCCAGAATCATTAAACCACTGAAGAATCCCACTTTTTCAACAGAAGTCTGAACCTTGTCCAAACCAAAGAGGTCATTTAGATTCTGCTCCATGTCCTGCTTCGTGTTTTTCCTGAGGAACTGAGACAAACTAAGTATTTGAAAGAGGATATGAAGGGAGAAAAAAATGGAAAAAATTATCCATTAATGTCTAATACTACCCAAACACTTGTGTCTCCTTTCATTCTTGATGTTTTCAATGAATTTATTCTCCATTTGCCCTTACTGTTGGTAATTAGTTTTGTTCTTGGGGAGTTTGGAGTTGAGTACATATATATCCTTCCGTAAACCATTATACTTGTATCCTTAGTAAATCTCTTTGCTGAAACACAAAAATACTGTGGTCCTAGTATCTGAATTATTGACAGAGGTCCCAATGCCTTGCAGATGATTTTTCATTACACTTGTTCCTACAGTTTCTGCCATCTTTTCTTGGTCCATGGGGGAGGACTGTTAGAATCCATATGGAATTCTCAACAGTCCTTTGCCTCTGTCTTATTGACCATCTCTGGGGGCTTGGTACTAGAAACAGGAACTCAACCATTCTTCACGTTACTGATTGCAGCACTAAACTTTCTAGAGAGATCGATCTACTTGCAGTTTGCAGTTATGGCTGGCATTTTGTATAAGTCCTCTTGGTGACAGAGAATGGAGTAACACTAGTTCAATTCTGAAATGTATTGTTCTTCTGTACTGCTCTCTCCTTGTTAACAAAAAGCACAGTCATTTTTCCATTTCTGAAGGGTGTTAGCAAGTTTATAACAATGACTTATTATAGGTATAACCACTGTAGCTCTAAAAGTATCAATTAATGTCAACATTTGTATTTGTAATTTTATAAAATAGTAACGAGATTCAATTTACTTCTTGTCACTTCCAGCCAAGTCACTAATGATCGTCATTGTTTTAAAGGATGTGGAAACAACTATTTAGATGACATGGGTCAGTGCCAATAAAGATTTTGATTTCTGGGCACAATACAGATAGAAAAAATAGTATTCCTTGAGTAAAGCAAAAAGCCAGAGTATAAGCAAAACAGGGTCACCTGCTTCTGTCATTTAAATTGACACCCTGTTAGTCAGACTTAAGTGACTGCTAGTCACTTATCCACAGCATCACCAGCACAACCAATTCCTCATCAGTATGACCTTAGGAGGGTAGTTAAAACTTTGTCTTTTTATCTCAAATGTTCAAATGCAATATCTTTATAAAACAATGAAGCATACTATTAAACTATAGAGGATTCTCAGTAATTAATTCCCCATAAAGACTTCCAAAGGTAAAAATGAATAATTAGCAACGATCATAGTTTTAAAATAATAAGTACACAAATACTCCTTATAGTAGGTATAATCATAAATTCTGTGTAACTTTTAGACATAATTTATGTCCAGATCTCATATCTACCATATAGTCGGTTTCTTGTGCCTTGTGTATTTTTATTAGTTTTGTTACTGTTGTTTAAACAAAACATGGCAGTTTCTAACTTAATATCCTTGATCTCTCTTGTCTAAATGTCATTGAAGACCAGATGTTAATTCGGTGAGGAAACAGTAAATGTTGGTTTGGTAATTCAGATGACAAATACCTTCTCCGAGTTTTGTCCTTCCTGCTCACCTGGCATTGCCTGTGTTAATAGTGTACCCTGTATATGCCATTCATTTTGAACAGTATGCTAGCATTTGTTTGCATTACTTTGAGATCCTATAGCAAATGGCATTTGAAAAATGATCTCCCATTTCTCTAAAAAGTATATATTTTTTCTTTTTTTCTTTTTTCCCTCTCATTTCCCATATTTTTGCATTAACTTACCTGTCATTCTTGCCAATTCTTACCTATATACCAGGAGTCAGCAAATATTCATCATAAAAGGGGAGATAGTAAATGTTACAGGTTTTGTAATCTCTTTCATTATTCTTCCTCTACTGATTATTCTTACAACCATTTAGATATGTAAAAAACGTTCTTAGTTTATGGGACACAGACTGTGGTTCACAGGCCATGATTTGCCACACTAAGCCACACGTTCATTTTATACTTGGATTTGTTTTACACACAAACCTAATTATTAGTGCAGTTTGGAAATGAAGACAAAACATAAGGAATAATACAAATATATGTAAAGTTTTACTAATGTACAGTGGAAAGAAATCCTTGCTCTGGATGCCTATTAATAATGATGGTTATTATGACAAGTTGACAAAAAAATGAAAATATTTTTTTAAATATGTGTTTATTTTTGAGAGAGAGAGCAAACAGGAGAGGGACGGCAGGGTGGGGGGGTTGGACAGAGGATCTGAAGCAGGCTCTATATTGACAGGACAGCCTGTTGCAGGGCTCAAACTCACAAACCATGAAATCATGACCTAAGCTGAAGTTGGATGGTTAACCAACTGAGCCCCCCAAGTGCCCCAAAAAATGAACCAGTGTTTTTATGCTACATGTTTTCTCCTTGTCATTTTTGCCCTATATACCGTATGGTCTTCTTTTTGTCTTGCAGATGTATTTTCCTAAACTTTGTACATTAGTATATATCCTCCTTTGCATATTCTTTCTGCTGCTTCCTTTGGTCACTTTTGTGAGTGTGAATGATCCAACAGCCAAAGTATTAAGCATTTACTATGTGCTAACCATTCTTCAAAGATCTTTATTTGTATTAACTCATACTTCTACTAACCTTGGGAAGAAGTTGTATTCTCGCCATTTCACATGAGACAGAAGTAAGGAATAGTGAGGCTTTGTGAACATCCAAATAGCATTTCAAGAAAGTGGCAGATCCAGTTTTTTGTAGGTTCAAGTTTTTATTTAAATTCCAATTAGTTAGCATATAGTGTAATATTAGTTTCAGGTGTAGAATTGAGTGATTCATCACTTAACATACAACACCCCGTGCTCATCACAATAAGTGCCCTCCTTAATTCATATCACCTCCCCTCCAGAAACTCTCAGTTTGTTCTCTATAGTTAAGAGTCTGACTTATGGTTTGTCCCTTTCTCTTTTTCTTCCTTTGTGTTCATTTGTTTCTTAAATTCCATCTGTGAGTGAAATCCTGTGATATTTGTCTTTTTCTAAGTTATTTTGCTTAGCGTAATACACTCTAGTTCCATCTATATCATTGAAAATGGCAAGATTTCATTCTTTTCTATGGCTAATATTCTATTGTATGTATATAACACCTCTTTTTTATCCATTAGTTGATGGATTTTGGGCTTTTTTCATAATTTTGCTATTGTTGATAATGCCACTGGTTGATAAACATCAGGTTGCATGTACTCCTTTGAATCAATATTTTTGCATCCTTTGGGTAAATGCCTAGTAGTACAATTGGTGGGTCATAGAGTTGTTATATTTTTAATTCTTTATGGAATTTCCATACTGTTTTCCAGAGTGGCTGCACCAGTTTACATTTCCATTGATAGTGTAAGAGGGCACACTATCTCACCAATATTTGTCGTTTCCCGTGTTGTTAACGTGACAGGTGTGAGGTGATACCTCATTGTAGTTTTGACTTGCATTTTCCTCATGATGCATCTTTTCGTGTGTGTTAGCCATCTGGATGTCTTCTTTGAAAAAAATGTCTTTTCATATCTTATTTTTTAACTGAATTATTTGTTTTTTTTGCGTGTCGAGTTTGATAAGTTTTTTTCCCCTATATTTTGGATACTGTCTCTTTATCAGATATGTCATTTTCAGGTATCTTTTTTTATTCCAAGGGTGCCTATTAGTTTTGTTGGTTGTTTTCTTCACTATGCAGAAGGTTTTTATCTTAATGAAGTCCCAGTAGGTGATTTTTGCTTTTGTGTCCCTTGTCTCAGGAGACATATCTAGTAAGAAGTTGCTAAGGCCAATGTCAAAGAGGTTGCTGTCTGTGTTCTCTAGGATTTTGATGGTTTCCTTTCTCACATTTAGGTCTTTCATCCATTTTGGATTTATTTTTGTGTATGGTGTAAGAAAGTGGTCCAGATCCAGGTTTTAAAACTGGGGCTCTGGCATCACTGTCTGTATACTAAATCACTGTTGTTAACACTATGTGAATTATGACATAGAAGCTAATTGACTGAAGAATTTCTTCAGCTGAAAATTGGCTACATGTAAGCTGTGGGAGAAAACCAAGCAACAAAATATCCCTTATTTTTTAGGCCCACATTAGGTTTGTTTCAGTTTTCTTAATTATAAGCAAGTGCTTACCAATGTCACTAATGATAATATAATCTTCTAGACAAAAAACAATTTTCTTAAGGATTTTTGTGGTTCATTACTTCAAATAGCTACCTTTACTGATGTTGTCATCCTTTATGAGTGAATTTTCTATTTGGCATAAGATTCTTTTTTTTTAATTGAATATGTGATTTCAACAATTGGTTTTCCTTTCATATAGGTCCGAAAATAGATAAATGCTTATTTTCAGAGGTCCTTCATTACAGGCTCAGTGGAGCAATAAATAACTTGTCATCAATCAGCACATTTTAAAACTATTTTTAATTAAAAAAACAGACTTGTAAGAAGAGGTCTCTTCAGTTCTCCACTGGAATTTGCTGACTGGACAAAGCATGTATTTGTGCTTGAGTCTGAATAAGATGAACACGTGTATCTGTTTTCCTCCTGTTGCACTTCACTAATTTCCACTGACATGAAGTTATGCTTGTGTATCACATAATGCTCTCGTATTGGCAGTGGAGTAAGCCCCGTATTGCAAATGTTCAGTGATGCACCAAGGTGTATATTGTCCTCTGTGTAACGTAATCTAGTTTCTGTAGGTTTAACAGTCCTTTGTTCATATATTGTAGGTGGTGTCCAAGGTTGCATTGCTCAGCTATTTTTAAAGTTCACTTGAGGTTGATAATTAGGTTTTTTTCCCCTATTGATTTAAGTTAATAGCTTCTGAATATTTTTATAAGACACCTACTTCAGTTAAGCAAGAGTAGTACCCACCTCATTGAACTTATATCCAAATCGAAAATTTTCCGTATGTTGAGTATGAGATTTATACCCAAAAAGAACACATGATCCACAAATATGTGTCTTTTTCATGGTGATATGATAATTATATGGTAACATTAATTGATATGGTAACATTAATCATTATACAGAGAAAACACATGCAAACTTCAATATGCAAAAAATTATTTCAGAGTTTCCATTAGGAATGCCAGTAGTATAATGCTTAGCATAATATAATCCATTTACTTCCTTTTAAAATAAACTCTAACAGAAAAACAATTTCCTATGTTTTCATTTTAACTTTTTCTGAAATTTATTAGTATGACTTATGAATTTAAGATCACCAAACATGTTTGGACTATTCAGCTTTTTAATGTATTAAAATTTTTTTCCTGTGTTATTAGATTACCTTAACTGTCTTTGAAATTCTATTTTATAATTAGAAAGCTGCTATGTACAAATTAGAAATATACATAACTGCATGTACCTGAACGTACCTGCCTGTAATATTCCAAATACTTAAATATATGTTAATATATTTTAATTTTTAAATGCCTATTGGATATTCAAATGGAGATGTTGAGTATGAGATTAAATATCCACATCTGTAATTAAGAGGTGGGACCCTGGGAGGAGATATAAATTTGGGCATCCTCTGAGAATGATCACATCAACAAGTGAGTGTCACACATGAGAATGCCAAATGAGTGAGTACAGCTAGAAGATAGATGTGACCCAAAGAACAAGCCCTGGAGTACCCCAGACTTTAGAAGGGTAATTAGGAGGAGCCAGCAGAGAAAGATGAGTTTCAGTGAGATAGAAAAAAGAAAAGCTAATAGTGTAGTATTCTGAAATTTAAAGGATATTTGAAGAAGAATTATCTGCAGTGTTAAATGATAATAACAGTCAACCAAGATTTGGCAATTGTTTTAACATGAATGGAGATGATTGGCAAACTTGGTAATAGCAATTTCAATGGAGTGCTAAAGGGGATGCCTATTTGAAGTGAGTTTAAGTAATAATAGAGAAATTTGAAATAATATGGACAACTTCTCAGGGGTTTATATGATTGAAATACAATGATAAATCTAAATTTGGTATAAATTATATATAATTTTTGTATTGTCCAAAAATGTTAATATAGTAATTTCATTTGAGAAGTAAAAAAATACTACTCCTTTTTATGTAAAAATATAACAACATTCCCATAATACTCCAATATAGAATAAAATTGACTTAATAAAAATTCGAATGTGTTCGTATATTACATGGATTATCTAATTAAATTCTTAACACTCTACTGGATAGATACTACTTCTTTTTAATATTGAACAATGTTATAATTGTGGTATTTAAAATGTACTGATATGGGGTGCCTGGGTGGCTCAGTCGGTTAAGTGTCTGATTTGGGCTCAGGTTATGATCTTATGGTTTGTGAATTCGAGCTCTGTGTTGGGCTCTCTGCTGACAGCTCCGAGCCTGGAGCCTGCCTCAGATTCTGTGTCTGTCTGTCTGTCTCTTTCTCTTTCCCCACTTGCTCACGCTCTCTTTCTCAAAAATAAACATTAAAAAATTTTAAAATGTACTGACACATTTTCAAATGTACTTCTGATTTTTTTTAGAGGGTATCTCCCTCAGGGTATAGGGCTGGTCATGATATTTTCTCAAATGTACAAGCAATCTAAGACATTAATGAGAACACCCTTAGAAATTTTTTTAAGATAATACTACTACATTTTGAAAATGGCTTATTTTTCATCTGTCATCAGATTTCAGTGGTTTACTGTCTCTTAAAAAATATGATGAACAATTCCAGGGGCACAAAGCACATATAAGATTTTCAGACATTCTAGTCTATCCTATTCAGCCTCTTGGTTTTTGGAAACTGTAAAAAATTAGAAGCAAACCTAGTGTAAGAAATGTAGTGCTCACCCAAAATGCCTATATTGGTATTAAATGAGAAAGCATGACATAATCTATATTAAGGAAAATATTGTAATATCTCAAGTAGTTATTTTCAAAGAAGGTTTTTTTGTTTTAAATGCATTCTCTTCTACTCTGTCAGTGAAAAGAAAAAAGAGTACTTCTCTGTGTTCTCAAAAAAGCTAAGAAAGTACAGGCTCCTTAAAGGAGGGTTGTAGAAGAAAAGAGTCATAGAATCTTTTCTAAAATATTGAACTCACACTTGATAGATTTTGCTAATCTTCTTACAAGCAGATTCAAGAATCTAAGAGAAAAAAGTAAGTTCTTCTTCAATGAAATTATTTTTTATTTAAATTCCAGTTAGTTAACATACAGTGTAGTCTCAGGAATAGAACCCAGTGATTCATCTCTTATATATGACATCCAAGACTCATCCCCAAATGTTCCCTCCTTAATGCCCATCACCCATTTAATCCATCCCCCCACCTACCTCCCCTCTGGAAACCCTCAGTTCATCAGTCAGTGGACATTTGGGCACTTTGCATAATTTGGCTATTGTTGATAGCACTTCTGTAAGCATTGGTCACATAGCATGTGACCCTTGAATCAGCATTTTTGTATCCTTTGAATAAATACATAGTAGTGTTATTGCTGGGTCTTGGGGTAGTTCTATTTTTAATTTGTCTAAGAACCTCCATACTTGTTCCACAGTGGCTGTACCAGTTTGCATTCCCACCAACGGTATAAAGGGGTCCCCCTTTCTCCACATCCTCGCCAACATCTGTTGTTTCCTGAGTTGTTAATTTTAGCCATTCTGACTGGTGTGAGGTGGTATCTCATTGTGGTTTTGATTTGTATTTCCCTGATGATAAGTGATGTTGAGCATCTTCTCATGTGTCTGTTAGCCATCTGGATGTCTTCAATGAAATTATTTAACTTTGGGTTCTGCTTTTCTTGTCAAAGGCATAGCTAGAGAGATTTTGATTGGAGCTAATTAGGCCAGAAGGCTTAAAGGATATCACTGGTTGAAACTCTAGATTTTTAAGTTTAGATTCTGTTTTACTCAGGGATTTGAAGTGTCTAATTCTCTCAGGACTAAAGTGACGAAGATAATGCCATCTTTGTCAATATGAACAGATTTATTCACATTTATAGAAAATCATGTAACAAAAATTAAATATCAGAAAACAATAAATGTTTCATGGGAGATAAGCCCTAATATGTAAACAATGATCAAGAAATTATTCATTGCTCCATAATGTATAAATAGAAAAAAAAATTGAGAAAAATTTCACAAAAATTTTGAGCTTGAGGGTTTTGATTCATTATACAGATAAGACCATAGTGAGCTCAATTTTCAAATAAAGAAAAAAATCAGGGTTCAGAAATCAAGGGTACATAATCGGGTAGGGGAGGAGAGTACAAAGAAGAAAGATTCTTTAAACAGAAAATTAAATTAGGGAAGGTATACTAACATTTCAGATTATATACCAAGAATGGTGGTATTTTAATGAATGATATTCATGGAATAAACTGGAAATCCATGAGCAAGGAGTAATAGCTACAGATTCCATCTTAGCTTTATGGTGAGTGTGTCATGATGTGACTTCTCAATGATAAGGGAAAACTTGTAAAGTTTAGAAATGTCATTTCTCTTTCCCTTGCACCCTGGCATAAATTATGCTTTAAATGATTATAAGGGTGTTATTAAATTCAATTCCAATGTGGGATATTCTGCCATCAAGTAAAAATAAAATTCTCTTCATAATGACCTGATGCTAAAAAATCAGTTAAACTCCAGATCTATGTTAATATTAACATTCTATTTTCAGTAGAAAATGCCGTCTTCCCAGTTGTCACTTTTCATTCCCTTTTTTTCACCTATTTGTCCTACTTTTGTGTAATTACATATGTACAGAGCTGTTTTATCTACTTAGTTATAATCTCATATAAATAAACTAACCAGGTCCTATATATCTTTGTATTCTAAACCTTATCCTGTAAAACACCTATGACATTTTACTAAAAGTTTAAATATATAAAAGTGGCATCAGCAAAATGGTGGAACTTCAAAATCCTGTTCTTCCAGAGAAACATTGAAGAACAAGCAGAAGATTTCAGAAATAATTTTTCAGACCTCCAGATAACAGTCAAAGGTTTGTGTCAGGAAAGTGAATATTGAAACATAAAAGGGCAACTTTAACGTGTTAAAGAAATTTCTGCCAAAACACTAGCTTTTGAAAAGGAACAGCTTTTTTGTGACCACATACGATAAAGAATACAACCTTTACGAAAAGGGTTAGAAAAGTCACTGAACAAAAGAATGACAGCAGTCTTCCACAATCTAAGAGAGTAAACTCTGGGGACAGAGGAGGATCTGATTTCCAGAGTTACTATATTACAATATCAGTTTTCAACAGAAAATTGGAGGGCATACATAGAAAAGTATGATTCATTCAGAGGAATGAAATTAGTTGACAGAAATTGTCCCTATAGAAGCTCAGAAAATTGACTTACTCTGCTAAAAGATGTAATCAACTATCTTAAATCTGCTCAAGGAGCTAAAAGAGACCAGAAAATGATGTTGGAACAAAATGAGAATATTAATAAAGAGAAGTTATAAAGAGAAATACAAATTATGGAGCTCATAAGTAGAAAAAACTGAAATTTACTAGACAGATTTGACTATAGATTTTATTAGGCAGAATAAAAGGCAAATTTTTTGATAGGACAATTGAAATTTTTCTGAGGAGACAAAAAAATAAAAACAAACCAAAAAACGAAAAAACAAAAAAAACCTGAAAAGTGAACAGACCCTCTGGGACCTGTATGGCATCATCAAGAAGACCAGCATATGTATCATAGAATCACTGAAGGAGAAGAAATAAAGAAGGAGAAAGACTGTTTAAAGAAATCAAGGCCAAAAATGTTCCAAATTTTTAAAATACATGAATCTATACATGTAAGAATTACAATGAAATCCATGCTAAAATAAAACTGTGCTGAAGCACATTATGATCATATTGCTGAAAAACAAAACGAGAGAGTCTTGAAAGTGGCAAGGGAGAGGTTATTTATCGAAAGATAGAGATTGGCATAATGGATTTCAAAATTTATCTGACTATGTGCTGTCTACAAGAGCTCACCTTTAGATCCAAATACCAATAGGTTGAAATGAAAGGATAGAAAAAAATAATTTATACAGATAGTAACCAAATAGAGTGACTATACTAATATAATACAACAACTTTTTACCATAAGTAAAACTATTACAAGAGACCAAAAGATATTTTTTGGTAAGAAGGTCAATTCATTAAGAAGACATAACAATTAAAAACATATATGCACCAAACAACACAGTCCTAAAACATACAAAGAAAACAATGACTGGAGAAATAGACAGTTTTATGATGATACTTGTATGCTCCACTTTCCATGATGGATGGAACATCTAAAACAGAAAGACAATTAAGAGAGAATTTGAGGGGTGCCTGAGTGGCCCAGTCAGTTAAGCATCAGACTCTTGATTTTGGCTTAGGTCATGATCTTGCAGTTCATGAGATTGAGCCCCTTGTCGGGCTCTGCACCAACAGTGTGAAGCCTGCTTGGGAATCTCTGCCCCTTCCCCATGTGCATGCATGTGCCTGCCCTCCCTCCTTCTCTCCCTGTCTCTCAAAATGAAAAACCTTAAATAAAGAGAATTTGAATAACACTAGACATAATAGACATATAGAACACTAAAGCTAACAACTCTAGAATACACATCCTTCTTATATCCATACCAGTGTTCAAGGTAAACCATATTTCATGTCAAAAAATAAGTATTAATTTAAAAAGATTGAAATCAGATAAAGTGTCTTCTCCAAATAAAAGGGATGAAGCTAGAAATGAATAACCAAAGAAAAATTGGAAAATTCACAATTGTAGGGTAATTAAACAACATGTCCTTAATTAGTGGATGAAGAAATAAGGATATTAGATAATACCTACATGGGTAAAATGGGTGAAGAGGACTAAGAGGTACAGTCTTCCAATTATAAAAAACATCATGGGGATTAAAAGTACAGCATAGAGAATACAGTCAATAATACTGTAATACATTTATTGTGAGCAATTCTTAATGTATATAATTATTGAATCAATATGTTGTATATCTGAAATTAATACATTTCAACAAAACAATTCAAAATAGTAAATAGCAGAAAATGGGTTAACTGGTGCACACACACACACGAGCCTATTTAAAAATCTAAAGGAATAAGTGAGTGACATTAAAAAAATTAATAAACCAAAGAAATCAACTTTCTGGTGACAAAATAACAAAACACTACAGATGAATAAAAACAAAACATTAAAACTTATAAGATGCAGTGAAAACAGTTCTCAGGGGGAAATGTATACCGATATACACATACTTTTAAAAATCTTAACTTAAATTTATACCTTAACAAACTAGAAAAAGAGCAAAATTGCAGTGGATAAAAATGAAGTAAATAGAAAAATAACAAAGAATTGATGATACCAAAAATTGGTTCTTTGAAAATATAAACAAAGTTGGCGAATCTTTAGCTAAACTGTAAAGTAAATAAATAAGTAAAATAAACAGGAAAAATACAAATTTTTAAAATCAGAGCTAGGGGCGCCTGGGTGGCTCAGTCGGTTGGGCGTCTGACTTCAGCTCAGGTCACGATCTCACGGTCCGTGATTTCGAGCCCCGCATCGGGCTCTGGGCTGATGGCTCAGAGCCTGGCGCCTGCTTCCGATTCTGTGTCTCCCTCTCTCTCTACCCCTCCCCCGTTCATGCTCTGTCTCTGTCTCAAAAATAAATAAACGTTAAAAAAAATTTAAATCAGAGCTGATCTTTAAAAGTTTATAGGAGGATTGGGTTAGAGAATAAATGAGTTGGTTGTAAAAATAAATAATTAGAACCTGAGGTTACAACTTGAATGGGAATCAGCAACACAATATTTTAAATTGCATATCATATCTTTATTAAAGTTTTCCAATTCATGATCTTCAACAAATCTTAGAGTTTTCTTGGGTTCTCAAAGAGTAATGTTCTTCACTATGCTTTTGTGGTACATAACCTTGGGTAAACTTAGAAATCTCTTCATCTTGTAAGTAACAGGAATATCTTCTTCATCCATGATGATAAAATTTTTAAATTTGGGGGAACTGTTGGTAATCTCAAGAAAATCCCATTTTTCTTCTCCTCTTGGCTAATCTCTAGATTTTTTTTTCCTGTTTCATACATACTCTTGGCATTTCCAACCAAGCCATTCTAAGGCATATCTAAAGTTTTACCTCTTTGAAAAGCTGCATTAGAGTGTTCTCTGTAAAAAAAAAAAAAAAAAAAAAAAAAGAAAAAAGAAAAAAGTCCTAGTAGGCTTTATAGTAATGAGTCTCTGCTGGTCATATTACCTAAAAATTTTAAGGGCCATGTACAAATAACTAATTTTGTGTGTTCTTTCACAGATGAGCACAGTTTTGAAAGTCAGCATGTACTCACTGCAAATTCCTGTTATAATTCAAGGATACATCATATGGACATTGTTTTTATTTTAAGCAGGAATATATTAGGAAATCAGTATGCAGTTGTTATAAATTGAACTAAATATCATGTTCCTCAATAGCCATCATATTACCTAATGTCTAAAAGTTCACAGTACTTATCATAATGGCTAATAACATTTGTGAGGAACATCTATCTTAATATCTCATATTTAATTATGAAATCGTAATCATTTTAACTCTTGCCTGTTGAGATCTTGTCCAACTTATTTTATAAAAGAGACTTTTATGACTCAATTTTTTTCATTCTGATGGCTAAGTTAATAAAGTATGAAGAAGTACTATTAGAGGGATTTTTAGTGTAAAGAGAAATGACTGAACTACTTTTAGACCAGATTAACCATAAAACCCAAGAAGCAAGTATTCTTACTTAAATCGTTAAATTTATTTTTACTTCTAGATTTGTGTTAAAAAAATTAGAGTAAGCATTAATGAAAACGTAATCTGGTTCTGAGTCCAGCAAACGTTCTCTGTAAAGGGCTGGATGGTAAACAGGCCATGAAACTTCTGATAGAGCTATTCAACTCTGCCATTGTAGCATGAAAGCAATCACAGGCATATAAAAAGGAATGAGTGTGGCTCTGTTCCAATAAAAATTTATTTATAAAACTGGAGATAGGCTGAATTTGGCCAATGGGCCACAGTTTGCCGACACCTGATTTAGTGCTCTGTAGGATAATTATGATTTAAGTATAAAGAAAACTCCTTAACATATTGAGTCCATAGGGATTAACATATTATAAGTTATTGATCTGAGTTTAGATGACTCAAAGTAAATTTTTCTTTTTGCATATATTAACTAAAGACTTTTAAATACATTATCTCAATTGAGTCCAAGACTAAGTCTATGGCCTAAAATATTAAGCAATTCTTTTTAAAAAAATTTTTTTTAATGTTTTTTATTTATTTTTGAGACAGAGACAGAGCATGAACGGGGGGAGGGGCAGAGAGAGAGGGAGACACAGAATCGGAAGCAGGCTCCAGGCTCTGAGCCATCAGCCCAGAGCCTGACGCGGGGCTCGAACTCACAGACCGCGAGATCGTGACCTGAGCCGAAGTCAGCCGCTTAACCCACTGAGCCACCCAGGCGCCCCAAGCAATTCTTATTAAATACAGTTAAGGATTTCTTTTGCTTTGTTCTGTGTTTAGATATCCTCCAGTTTATCTTTCATGTTAACTGATTAAAATATTTTAGTGTTAAGGTGAGCCTGGATAGTTGGCCTATTTTTTTTAACTTTTTTTTTTTTTTTGTAATTCAGACTTACCTGTATGTGAAACTGATGGCTGGGACTGATGTACTCATATGGTTAATAAGCAGTTTACTGCTATGGATAATAAGCAAAGGCAAATTGCTCCAATCTACCACATCTTAAAGGGTCATCTTTGCATTAGTAGATTCATAAAGTCAGCATACGGTTTCTGTAAAATTATTGTTTTAAAAATATTTTTGAACAACTCTTTTCTGTTCAGTGCTGAGACAGATGTAAGGATTAGTGACCTATGCTTCTCCTTGTGGATGTTGGTAGTCATTGTATGCCAGTCACTGTGAGTACTTTGGGAGGCTTCTGTGGAAGTAACCAAGTAACCTATGGCTCTGTGCACATATTAGAAGCTCATTCTTCACTAATATATTAAAATCGAGCACTAGATTTTCCATCTGTCCTGGAGATTTTCCAAGGTAGACAGCATGCCACTAGTAATTTTCTCCATTCCTCACATTAATGGAATAATGATGACTTTTCAAAGAGTTGCCTTTACTACCTAATGTCTTCTCCTGAAAGCTCCTTTAACTTCCTCTTCTTCCTGCTTCTAATACTCCTCCTGCCCATGTTTCTCTTCTTGTCTGTCTGTCTTTCTTTCTTTCTCTTTCTTTCTTTCTTTTTCTTTCTTTCTTTCTTTCTTTCTTTCTTTCTTTCTTTCTTTCTTTCTTTCTTTCTTTCTTTCTTTTTCTGTTTCTTTTCTTTTCTTTTCTTTTCTTTTCTTTTCTTTTCTTTTCTTTTCTTTTCTTTTCTTTTCTTTTCTTTCCTCTTCTAAAAATGTTCATTTTCTTACAGCTATTAAATGGATATGTCCCTTTTCTACTAGAGATATCATTAAAAGAGAACAGAGTATGGTTAAAATGAGAACAGAGTATGGTTAAAATATCAATACACATGCTATGAAATGATAAATCTTTAGAAATTACTGTCACATGGAATGAAACAATTACGTTTTTTTTTTAACCAACGTGTCTATTTGAGCATTGGCAATATGTTAGCATTTACTTAAAAAACCTGAATAACCTAAACTAATAATTAAATATCTTTTATATTGCCAGTTTCAAGCTAAAGAAAATCTTGATCTTTAGTATTAATTTTGAATTACATTTTTAAAATGCTTATATTTATCATCTATCACAGAATGTAAAAATTGAATAAGTTTCTTGATTAAAAAAAAACAGATGAATGAAAAATAATAAAAGCCATATATGAAAAACTCACAGTTAACATCATACTCAGTGGTGAAAAACTGAGAGCTTTACCCCTAAGATCAGGAACAGGACAATGATGTCCACTCTCACCACTTTTATGTAGCATTGTTCTGGAAATCATAGCTGCAGCAATCAGACAACAAAAGAAATGAAAGGCATTTAAATTAGTAAGGAAGAAGTGAAACTTTCACTGTTTGCAGATGATATGACACTCTATATAGAAAACCTAAAAGATTCCACCAAAAGTCTACTAGAACTGATAAACGAATTCAGTAAAGTTGCAGGATACAAAATGTGTGTATAAATCTGTTGCATTTCTATACACTAATAAGCAGCAGAAAGAGAAATTAAGAGAAGGACCCCATTTACAATTGCATCAAAAATAATGAGACCCCTAGGAATAAACCTAACCAAACAGGTGAAAAACTATGCTCTGAAAACTATAAAACATTGATAAAAGAAATTTAAGATGACACAAATGGAAAGACATTCTATGTTCATGATTGGAAGAACAAATATTGTTAAAATGTCCATCTTATCCAAAGCAATCTACAGGTTTAAAGCAATCCCTATCAAAATACCAACAGCATTTTTCACAGAGCTTGAGCAAACAGTTCTAAAATGTGCATGGAACCACAAGAGACCCTGAGTAGCCAAAACAATCTTGAAAAAGAAAACCAAAGCTGGAGGTACATAATCTCAGATTTCAAAATACACTACAAACCTGTAGTAATCAAAGCAATATGGTGCAGGCACAAAAATAGGCATATAGATCAATACAACAGAATAGAGAGCCCAGAAATAAACCCACAGTTACATGGCCAATGAATCTTTGACAAAGGAGTCAAGAATATGCAGTGGGAAAAAGACAGTCTCTTCAACAAGTGATATTGGGTAAACTGGACCACTATCTTACACCATACACAAAAACTCAAAATGGGATGAAAACCTAAATGTGAGACCTGAAACTGTAACAATCTTAGAAGAGAGCAAGGCATTAATTTATTCTAACATGGGCTGTAACAACATATTTCTAGATATGTCTCTGTAGGCAAGGGAAACAGAAACAAAAATAAATTATTGGGACTAGGTCAAAATAAAAAGGTTCTGCATAGTGAAGGAAATAATCACCAAAACTAAAAGGCAACCTACAGAATGGAAAAATATATCTGAGAATGACATATCTGATAAAGAGATGGTATCCAAAAAATATAAAGAACTTATCAAATGCAACACCCTGAAACCAAATAATCCCAACTAAAAATGGGCAGAAGACATGAAAAGACATTTTCCAAAGAAGACATCCAGATGCCCAACAGATACATGAAAAGATGTTCAACATCAGGGCAAATCAGTGCTACAGTGAGCTATCACCTCACACCTATCAGAATGGCTAAAATAAGAAATACAAGACATGAGTTGGAGAGGATTAGAGAAAAAGGAACCCTCATACACTGTTGGTGGGAATGCAAATGCTGCAACCACTGAGGAAAACAGTATGGAGATTCAAGAATTTAAAAATAGACTACCCTATGATCCAGTAATTCCACTACTGGGTAATTACCCAAAGAGTGGGAAAACACTAATTCCAAAGCATACCTGGACCCCTATGTATATTGCATCACTATTTACAATAGCCAAATTATGGAAGCAGCCCAAGTGTCCATTGATAGATGAAGAGACAAAGAAGAGGCGGTGTGTGTGTATGTGTGCATGTATAATGGAATATTATTCAGCCATAAAAAATGAATTCTTGCTATTTGCTACAACATGGATAGAGCTAGAGGGTATAATGTTAAGTGAAATAAGTCAATCAGAGTAAGACAAATACCATATGTTTTCACTCATATTGAAATTTAAGACAAATACATACAAAGGAAAAAAGACAAAACACAGACTCTTTACTGTATAGAACAAACTTATGGTTATCAGAGGGGATGTGGGGGTGGGTGGGTGAAACAGTGATGGGGATTGAAGATACACTTATGATGAACACTGAGTAATGTATAAAATTGCTGAATCGCTATATTATACACCCGAAAATAATATGTTAACTATACTGGAATTAAAAAACTTAAACAGATGCATGAGACATGATATTTTAACTAATTTACTCTTTTTGCATATGATAATTTGGTAAAGTGAAGGTAACATTTTAAAAAAGCATTATCTGAATGTATTTACTGTTTTCAGTAACATGGATGGAAAAAAAAATTCTACCAGCAAAATCAGTACTATATTATTTCTATGAAGTGAATACATATAAAAACAATTTCTAGGAATGACTGATTTTCCAAAATTCATACATTCTTTAAATGCTTTTATATACTTACAGGTATCTTAGATAAGTAAACATACCTCTTTACATGTCGTCTTCTGCTTATAAGGGCAGCAGTTATGTTAGATTAGGGTCTGCCCTACTGACCACATCTTAATTGATTACATCTGCACAGACCCCTTTTCCAAGTAAGGTCACATTCATAGGTTCCAGGAGTTAACACTTACATGCATCTTTTTTGGAGGATGCAACTCAACACCTAACACAGCCTATGAGAAAGCATTGCATTTAAAACTTATTATTTACTTTTTTGTAGACAAGGAAACAGAGGCTTTGAACACTTCAATAATTTACCAAGGTCATATATTAAATAAGTAGCAAGGCTGCGTTTTGAAGCCAGACAGCTGGGCTCCAGAATGTTGTCTGGAGTGCATTGCCCACTCGCAGGAAGTATAAAAATATTTTATGCAATATTATTAAATTATCCTTTGTCTCCCATTTTTATCTAGGGAAAATATTTATATAAATTACAATTAAAATTAACTGGGGTAAACTTTCTTAAATACAAATATCCACTGAGTTGTATATTTAAAAACCATACTTTCCCTCTCTTCTGAAAACTACCTTTGCAAATATAAAAGAGTCACCTTGAAACCCAAATACCAAGGAGCAAACAGAGCCTGGAGGCTTTGAACAATACTGTTGTGTGTGTGTGTGTGTGTGTGTGTGTGTGTGTGTGTGTGTCTCTCTCTCTCTCTCTCTTTTTCTTTTTTTAAATTTTTGTTTAAAGCTTTGAAAATGGCCTCACTGAACACTGCCAATCATTATCACAGGGTCACTGAGATATATCCCAGCAGTTTGAAATTCTCTTTATGAGCTTTAGGAAAGCAAATAGCAATCTTGTATGTTCCATCCCATGGGATAAAGTTACAGGTATAGCATTTTATAATATTCATGCTGAAGCAAGATATTTGTCAGTATTAAAAAAACAACATTTGTAAACAATAAAAAATATTTCTACAAAAACAGTGTGCTGTATCCCAGTTCAGTGAATACAGATTGAACAGTAAGAAGTGACATTTATATACAATGAACACACTTCACAAAGGTAGGATCATGTTCAGTTACATATATATCTGCAGTCCCAATGCCTAGCCTGGTACCCAAGAGAGGAAAATATTTGCCTGATTGAAAGATACAGAAGGTAACATTTCTGTTCTCAAGGAGTACAAATTTTTTAAATGGGAGTGGATGGGGAAGACAAAGAACACATAAAATACAACTCAGAATATGGTTGTAAAATAATGGAAAGAGTGGCAACATTTAGGAAACACAGAGAAAGAGTAGGGCAAATGTATAAATGACAAAATTAAAGTTTAGCTAGAATTTTATAAAGTTAGAGACAATAAAGAAATAATATTTACGTTGAAAAAGTTATTTTAATCCCTTGAGCTAAAAACTTTTGTATGATCTTTAAATCCTCTCTTGTCTTTCCTCTAGGTCCACACTCCACATATTCCCACATCTCAACCATCAGCAAAGCCTCGGGTTTACTTTCAATATATATTCCCAGAATCTGACCACTTCCCACTCTTTCTCTTCAACGACCTGAGTCCAAGTCACCATTCTGTCACCTATATTTTTGAAATAGCTCTTTGACTGGTCTCCCTAGTTTTGTACTTGCCCTCGTTCAATCTATTCTCATATAGCAGACAAAATGATTCTATTAAAATTCCAGTATATTGTGTCAATGTTCTATCCCAGAACTCTACAGTGGCTATTCATTACATTCATATTAAAAACCAACTCTCTTAAAATAGATTACAAAGCCCTCTCACCTTTTCTTCCTGCTTGTCTGTTTCATTCCAGTCATACTGACCCTTAGGATTCCTCAAAAAATGCAGAGATGCACTTGCTTCAGAACTTTGCACTTGTTCTCTCTACCTCTTTTGCTTCTTCTCAAAACATCTCCATTTGCTTGCTCATTTTCTTCCAAAAGTCTAATCAAAACTTTCCTTTTCTGTGTGCCTTCTCTGGCTACCTTATAGAACAAGCTTATTTTTATTTTTTTTAATGTCCATAATTGTTGTTTTGTATTTTTTTCTCCTTAACCCTTATTTTGATCTAATGTATTACACCTTACCAACTTTTTATTTTCTTTTTTCTATATTCTCCACTGGATAGTAAGCTCTGTTAATGCCTGAAATTTTACCTCTTTTGTCAACTGCTCTATGTCCCATTTTCTAGAACTATAGTTAGGACACATTCTATGCTCAGTTAATTGTTGAATGAATGACTGATGACTGAGGTTTTGAGGTTTTGAGCCTAAAAACCATGAGGGAGTATTAAGGGAATGTGGCAGAGACCACTGTTTTGTTTTCCAACTCAATGATCACTATTCCTGTTTTTCTTGAATCCAGAACCTTGATTTTTTTAATGTTTTATTTCTTAGTTTATTTTGAGGGAGAGAGTGCATATGCACATGGGGGAGGGGCAGAGAGAGAGGGGGAGAGAGAATCCCAAAGTAGGCTCTGCACTGTCAGTGCCTTTCCCAGTAATAAGGGATTGATATTGGTTGATACCAATCAGTAAGTTACAGTCTCTTCGCTAATAATATGTGTAGACCTAAGAATCTGACTCCCCTAAATAAAAAAAGTAAAGAGAAATACTCTGGCTCATGAGAAAGTATTATTTTCTCTGCTATTAGAGGAAAATACTCCCTTCCTATCTTTTGATATTATCGAGTATACATGGGTGGTAGATGTGTAGGCATTGTGAACCAAGGAAAAGAAAGCCCAATGAATTGGAGAAAGGCTAAACTGAAGCCTTGACAACATAGAAACACCAAGAAACACAACTTGGGCACTTCGGTGACTCTTGGCTACTTGTAATGTGAAACAATAAATTCTTTATTCATTCAGGTCATTGTATTTGAATTTTTTACTACTTACGGAAGTCATCTTCTATAAATTATGCCTGTGGTTTATGAAAATGTGTAAGCCAGGAAGAAAAAGAGGCTCTTATTCTCTTTGCCTTTGATTTTAGTATCTTGTATATATTAATGTATTTTCTGCTTCATACCGAAAAAACAAAAACAGAAACAAAAACAAAACAAAATAAAAAACACACACAAAAAAACAACTACCAAAATTTATATTCAATAGCACAGAGGGGAACTTTGTGTATGTAATATATAAATATTATGAGAACATATATGCTAGCAAAGAGAAAAATAATAGGAAAGCAAAAAGAAAGCTAATTGTAAATCCAAGGAGCACAATTGAATAACTAAAGATAGGCTGTTATTTCTGAATTCCTGAATACCCAAATCAGAAACAAATACAATAAATTAAGAGAAATACAGTATTTGTAACATCCAATATTTCTTTATGGTTGTTTGGAAGAACAGATGTTCCTGGTACAGAGACCCTCAGAAAATGATTTTTATGATTCCTAGTGGGCAACATTCTTAGCAACACACCTGGAGAGTTAAAAAGTTTCTAATTATCACTTCTGTCCACTCCCAGGATACTACTTCAGACAAAGCCACTATTGTATCTTGGCATTATGTTAGATCAACGTTCTATTTTCTTTCTTTATGTCTACCTTTGCCCTCTCTGACACATATAATTAAATTCTATTACAGAGTGCAAAGATACTTCACATTAAAAATAAGTGTAGACATTGTGTCTATTCTCATGGAATTTAGATAGAAAATGTATATAATTAAAAGGCAGGGAGATTTCTGGTTTTACATATGGTGGAGTAGCTTATGGGAGATGACCATTCCAATTTAGAAAAACAACACCATGACCAAATCTGGTCAAAAAATTTTTTTTTGAACATTTGAAAAAATTAAAGGTCTTTTGTTGCAGGATGTTTTACTTCAATATCTGGGTCATTGTCCCGCCCCTTTGAAGAATGAAGAGGTGGACATAAAATGAGCAGTAGGTGAAAATTTATTAGAGCATAATATTAGAAAGAAAGAATAGTATTAAAGCTATTTTCACAGAGGAGACATTTAAAACTGAATGCCTAAAAACTGTAGGCAAGGGTCTTTGTTTTATAGGATTCTGGTCAGCCCCTCCTTCCCTTTCCCCTATTCCTTCTCATGTTCTACTAGATTCCTTCTCATGTTCTGTGGGCTAGATAAGTCTAGTTGCTAGGTTGTCCATTCCTGATTGGCTCGTTTTCATTGTGTGAGGGGTGGCCTATCGCCATACCTTTCCTTGTGGGTCATAGGTTTATGGTCTATTTTAGTTGGGTCTTTTGTCAAATTCCTGAGGGGAACCTGAGGGGGATTAGGTGTTGTCTGATTCATTCTTAAGAGGAACCTTACACCTGAGGGGCTTTGCTGTGTTCAGACATTCCCAGCATTGTTCCAAAATATGTGTTTTTTTTCCATACCTCAGGTCCTAACTTTTGCCTTTCTGCGTGTTTTATACCGTTTTCCTATTATATTTCTAACATAACTGGAAGGTAGGATTCCAGAACAAAATGAAATACAGAGAGTTGAACCCACAGTCAAGAAGGCATTTTTGCCTTGGGCACTTGCCGATTAATGATAATTGAACAAAGTCCAATAATCCAACAATTTGCCAAGAATGTGAAAGATAGCAGATTTTATTTTTACCAGCATACAGTGCTGGGGGAAAAAAAAAAGTTGAGATTAGCATGACAAAAAAGTTAAAGGAGCAAAGATACCAGTGAGAAGAGAGATTCAGAGAGGTTAGCCTTTCATTCAGTGGTTTATTTCTGAGATTTGCAGGGTAAGAGGTGGCCTCATCCTATCATTCTGAGGAGATAAAAATTGGAGTCTATGACACACAAAATTAGAGTAACCCGTACTTTTAGTTGTGATTTTGGAGAATTACATCCTGAGACTGAAGATGAATCCCAGGTAGATAAATCTTAAAAAAAAAAAAAAAAAAGGCA
Source organism: Prionailurus bengalensis (assembly GCF_016509475.1). NCBI lineage: Eukaryota > Metazoa > Chordata > Mammalia > Carnivora > Felidae > Prionailurus > Prionailurus bengalensis. The sequence goes on from NC_057343.1 coordinate 38,784,674, forward strand.
AAAAACAAGCAAACTACAACACAGCTTTGAATAAGTTACTGTAATATGACCTTACATATCTGTCTGTAAGAAAATAGGGTGAAGCTTTTTTGGAAAAAGACATCATCTAAAGCCTCTTAAATTTTTCAAAGTCAGTGTCTAGTCTTAAAATATCCGTGGCTAAGAGGGAAAAGAAAAATAATAAAAATAGATTTGAAGATAAACTTGTTGAAATCATTAGCAATTGATTTAAATACAAATATGTCAAGAGTTATATATATATGATAGTTATACTAGAAAATTATAATCTAGATAAACAATATCAAAAGGAAATTTAGAATTCTGAAATACTAACAAATTGAGACTCTAACAGATATAATAACAAATTGGACAAGAAAGAACAGATCATAGTGAACTGGAGAAACTAGTAAATATTCTAACTGGAACACAAGCAAATGGTTAAGAAAAAAATAGAAATAAATAGAGGAGGAAAAATTTCTAGCATTGTAACCAGAGACTCCAGGGAACAAAAGAAAACAATTCAGAAGTAATGTTTAAAAAAATAACAGGTGTGTTATTCAATCTAAAATTTCTAGAAAGTGAACCCATATCAATTAATCTAGCTTTATCTACTGTTTTAGTATTTCCTCTGTGGTCTAACACCCTTAGTATTCATCGCTACATACGTCCAGTATTTGCCAAAATATATTAGGAAATGCTTGCAGTCATTTTATTTGTAAGTTATTTCCTCCTGGGTTATAGGCATATCTAATCCCCTGGAGCATGCTGTTGTGTGACCATTAGTTATGTATCTAGTGGCATCAGTGGGTGATTGTAGCAGGCCCTGAGTAAAAGGAGCAACACCTTCCAAGGCATCTTCCACAAATGAGGCTATCATTGTAATTTTAAACACAAAAGGCTCATCTTTTCAGAAAACAGAGGGCAAGCTACTTCTACTCAAAAGAATCTACACTACATTATGGTCCTTGTGTCATCATTACTACCAAAATAGCCCTGCACAGCAGCCACATGATCTCCCCATGTTTCACTTGGTATTTTATCATAGTCAATCACAGGTTATGGCCTGTGATTCCACTGTAGGCCATGGGCCACTAGCATTCCATTTCTCTTTGAGAAGGAACTTGCTTGGTAATCAAGCTCAAGGACAAAACTAACTCCCAAATCCCATCTTTAAGGACCACTCCTGATACCAATTTTCTAGCAGTCTGAGTCAAATCAAGAGACTAAACTACAAAGTGATATAATCAGGGGAAGTTTAATATAGAGAATGATGAAGATACAAGTGATTATGAGATACAAGAAATGTGACATCTTTAAATTGAGGGAAGGCTAGTTAGTGAAGGTCATACTTAAAAGGATGGCCCACTCCTGGGCTAGGGTTCAGATATCATAGTTAAGGTGTACTTACAGGTTACTGGATGGGAGAGAAGTTCACTGGCTTGCCTGGCCTCATCCACAGTTTCTGGGCAAACAGGAGGCAACCCTCTGGAGTATCAAAGGGGCACAGGTGAGCCACACCCGGTGCGGCCAGGTGTACGGGCATACCCATGAGAGAATGAGGGTACCAATGTGAACAGAAAGCCTGGAAAGCATGGTGTCTGTGTTGGGAGGTCCATGACATTAACAGGGCTGCAGCATCAGGAGAACCTTTGGAGACAAACATCTGGGACCTTGGGATAGGTGAGCAGAGGAATGAGGGGCTCTGGTGTGGGTAGGAATCCTATAGCACATAGTGTTCATGTTAAGATGACTCCAGTTTGGTGATCACTAGCCTAAGTCAAGGCTGCAAGGGTGCCATGTGTAGCTGGAGACAGCAAGGAGGTCACATGTGTAGCTGGGCACAGTTCTGACACTCATGCTACCAACCAAGAGTGCACCTTCTGGAAATGCAGGAGAACTCTTTTCTCTTGTAGTGTCCTTCTGGCAACCTCTACTGAGAAACCTTAATGTTATGCTTACTATAATGGAGAAACTTTTCAAGAAATTATGTTCAGTATCACAGAGCATATATTGAAGGGTGAATTTGGTATTGAGAGGTAGTCAATTGATAATTGCAATAGATATCAAGGAATGATATGTGTTTTTAATATTTAAAATTTATGCCACTAATATCCCTTGATATCAGTTGATTCCCTTCTATAATTACCTTTGAAACTTGGATATTATTTAACTTTTATTAAGTAATTCAGTGATCGTTCTGCTAAATGCTTCTACATACCATTTTTGTTCAGGCTGCCATCACATATTTTTACACTTTTTTGGTAAATTTCTGGCCATTAGTTAGAAATCTATATAATCCAGTATGTTCTTAATGAAACATAGCTTACCATTTAAAGGCAGTTTACAAAATGTTAATTTTAAATATGTTCAAATCAGAGCTTCCTTTGCTTGTGTAATCCATATAAACATCTTTTTATTTTCATTTAACATTCTAAAAAGTTTGTAATTTTAGATGTTTTTGCAATTTGGTTTTAATTCATTTTGTACAGCTGCTCAGTCAGCATGTGGCCACTAACACATCATATGCCTTGTCACATAATCTGGTGTGATTTAGTGAGAAGGAGAGATCATTCCTCTCAGGGACTGAGGTGACTCAGGACACCAGGACAGTTGTCAGTTATTAAAAGTTTTGATCATAAAACTTCTTTAATAAATGGATGTATTTGACTTGTTCTAAGCTATGATTAATCTTGAAGGAAACATATTGTCAACTTATTCCAAGTGATCTTTCTGTTTATTTTTGTATGTTCTCATTTTGAACATCATAAAACCTTGAAAAAGTGCCGGTTACTGACTCTGAATGTTATTACTTAATCTTGAACATCATTCCTCTTAAAATACTTGACTACTTGATATTTTACCCTATTTTTTCTTTTTAGAGATTAAAATATTTTAGTTGGTATTTATACAGTTTCAACATATTAAGAAATCTTGAAAACTTATGTTAAAAATCCATACATCCAAGTTTCCAGAATTTTGGTCTCAAGTAAATTGAACTTTTTTTATTTTTCAGATTTGTATTTTTTATTATAAAGGCTTGAGAATATACCAGATAAAATGTGCAGTTTAGAGAGAAATGGAGCCACACACGTGTGTAAAAACTTAAAAATCACATTTGTGTATTTATAATCTACATTATATAACCCATTTATTTCAACTTTGACACATTGTACATTGTGAACATGTTATGTTACACAAGATGCTATCAAATTTTTAACAATAGAATGAATCTCAGCACGATCTGGCTCAAACCTCTCATTTTATAGATGCAAAACAAGCTGAAGTCTCAATAAATCTTAAAATATAACTCATTTTAAGTTTGTTTCATCAAACATTTATTTATCAGCTATACATAAGATTATTCTTGATGGGCCTGATGACACAGAAGGGAAATATATGGTATGTTCTCAGAAAAAAAAGAGGCTGAGATTTCATTATGTATTGCTTTTACTTGATTTTTCCTTATTGCCTTTCTGATTTTTGCTTCTTTCTCCATGGCCCCAGGGCTCAAAAATCTCATTGTGATCTCACTAGTTATGGGCTTGTTTAAAATGGGGGTTTTGGTAAAAATTGGTGGGAAAACAAAAATGCATCTTCCCTTAATCTAAATCAGGATTCAAAACCTGTGAAAGTCATTAGTAATCTATGATATTAGTAACTTCGATTTCAGATAATGTTAGAAGGGATGGTTTACTTCACGTGGCCAGAATCAGCCCCATTTAAGCCTTTGATCAAAATAGGATTTATTACAATCCCAACACCTTCTATTGAATCACTTTCCCTCAAGTACTCCCCCACTTTCCAGAATAAGCAGGTTTTATAACTGTTAAACCAGATGGCTCTTACTTGTTTGCACATAATGCTGAGTTTCATGTAAACATAAACACCCCAAATGGTTCTTCTGAAGAAAGCTGGTGGTGGTTTTTAGAGCAGTCGTTGGAGATTTGGACAGAAGAGCATATAACCCACAACCCTACATAATGTCTTTTAATTTATAATGGAACAGAGTAATAACTATGCCTTCCATATTTATTCCTGAATGCCTGAAAAGGTTAGGGTTTTCTGCTGTGAATGTTGCTTTGCAACAATGATTTTAGTTGTGCTGGACTTTCAAATAATTAATTCTTAAAAGATATCTAAAAAACACACGTACAATTTAGGTTTTGCTCTAGCAAGATTGTACATTTTGTTATAGTTTTCTAATTTCTTTTGGTTTTGAACTCATTATGTAGTAAAACCCCTAAGACTATTTCTTATATCAGCTACAAGAATTTAGGGGATCTGAGATTTCGTGTGCAGAGACTAATTGTAAATGAATTTTGATTGTCAGTACTCAATAACCAGGGCTTTGAATGTACCTGCCTTAAGTGAGGGACCTGGAGGTTTAAGATTCATTTGTTCCATAGTAAATCCTACTCTAAGAGAAAAGAAAGCAATTTCAATAAGCAGTTAAAGTGAAACAAATATTTTGCTAGAAGGAATACAAGATGCTCTGGATATGTTTAGCAAGAGGTTTCTAATTTAGTGTGGGGGCATTTTGGATAGAAAGAAGAAAGTCAAAAAATGATGTTTTACCTAAATGGAGTGTCATAACCAAATATCAGGGAGAAAAATGGAATAGACCTGAAGCTCCTGTAAGAACAAAAACTGAACTTGGACCTTTTTCAAGGTGGGCTTGTGTGGGCTTGGGATTCCATGCAAGGGATTTTAGATGAGGTTAAAAAAAATAGGGTTACATTTTTAATGCAAAGGTAGTTGTATTTGTTCACTGATTTTACAAACATCTGCAAATGTGTGTCAGGAAATAAATTAGACTTTTAGGTCTAAAAAGCCTTGTGAATTCAGGAGAACATTTTTCTTTTGGAGAATCTTAAATTTTTTCATTAAGGTAAAAGCCATGGGTTTTATTCCTCACATAAATGACTTCCTGGCAGACAGAAGCATAATATTAAAATAAATATATGAGGGGCGCCTGGGTGGCGCAGTCGGTTAAGCGTCCGACTTCAGCCAGGTCACGATCTCACGGTCCGTGAGTTCGAGCCCCGCGTCGGGCTCTGGGCTGATGGCTCAGAGTCTGGAGCCTGTTTCCGATTCTGTGTCTCCCTCTCTCTCTGCCCCTCCCCCGTTCATGCTCTGTCTCTCTCTGTCCCAAAAATAAATAAACGTTGAAAAAAAAAATTTTAAATAAATATATGAAAAAGTATTTAAAACAGTAACATTGATATCATTATATAAAACACACTGACACTTGCTGCATGTAAGCAGTGGAGATCATTGCGGAAATGAGCTATTGTCAACTTGCATCATTTCCTCTCTGTTTGTAGTCAACTAAGCACAGCTTTGGGAACATTTAGGACTATAATGCCCTGCATCCTCTATCTGCACTTGTTTCCAGGTTACAATATTCTGTGGACATTTGCTTGAGATTTTAAAAAGGAGACGTTGTCATTCTCTAGAGGGCATTGGTACATTACATGCCTTTTATGCCTTTTACTTCGGGCTGATTTGGAATGTTTTTCTTTATTGCTTTTTTTTTTCTTTTTTTTTTTTTAGGAATTCAGTTTTGATAGCTTGATGAAATTATCTTTGTGTTCATTCTGCTTGTGATTTCTTGAGATTCTCATATGTGTGGGTTGGTATTGTTATCATATATGAACAATTTTGGAGTCATTATCACTAGAAATACTTTATCTTCTCACGTACTCCTTCTAAGAGTCCAATATTTCTGTGCTTCATTACAGGTAGAATTCTTCAAGTTCACCAACCCTGTTCAATCTCTAAACTGCTGTTACTTATATCTAGTGTGTCTTTAAATTTAAGATTCTGTATTTTTGTTTTCATTCTAGAAGTTCCATTTTGTTCTCATGTTTTTTATTTTCCTTCTCATTTGTCCTTATTTGTATCTATGTAAATATTTTAACACATCCATAATCGCTATTTTAAAATGTTATCGGCTATCCATCATCTCAGTTACTTCTGGCTACCTCTCTGTTGGAGATTTTATGTACTGCCTACAGATCATATTTTGTTTCTTGATGTCCAGTCATTTTTTATTGGCTTTGGACATTTGGAATGTTATGTTTTGAATGTCTGTTTAAAAAATGGTTGTTTAAGCAGGCACTACTTTGTGGATATTTTTGTTCTTATAGGCTTATTTCTGATGCTTTGTTAGGATATATCTCCATAACCTATAATCTATGACCAGTTTAGTGCTTCACCTTACACCTTACGTTATGGTCTTTCCAGGGTCTCAGTTGATTTCCTTGATGTTCAAAGACATCTCTCCACACTTGCTGGTTGGTACTCAAATATTACTCAACTCTGTGTAAGCTACAGTAGTTTTCAGTTCATGGTTTCTCAACTGTTGTTTGCTCTTTCCCTGGTGTTTTTTCTTTTCATATGCTCCTGAAGTATGCCCATATTCTTCTTCAGCAAGGAATTTAAGAAGACCGATCTGTAGATTTCTGGAGCTCCTTGTCTGCCTATTTTCCTTCTCTCTGTTATTCAGCCTTGCAAATCCAGTTACTTCAACTTCTGTGAAATCTTATCTGTGTTATCTCTGCACCATGGTTCCAAAAGCACCTTGAGTTAAGTTAGAAAACCAGACTAATGGCAGAGTGTATCTCATTTGTTTTACTTCTTTCACAGCTTTGAACTGCCTGTTGTTCAGTGAAGGAAAATAATTGTTTCACATTCTTTGTTCACATTTCTAATTCTGGTATTGCATGATTGAATGATTAAAGTTGTGTATAAAACTTTCAGTGGGGCAGCTGAATGGAATTAAGGATGACTTACCTGTCTTGCTTTGGAAACTGGGTTCATGTTAAAAGCTGTCACTGAGGTAGAGGGGGAAAAGCAGGAGTAAAGGCAAAACAGGAGGATTCAGGATGGCAACAGGAAACATAGTATGTTCCTTTTTCATTTGTTGACTTTGAGAAAGTAATAAATCAAGTGGGTATAAACTATAGGAAGTGAAAGGTTAGTAAAGAAGTCTAAGTTAGAGGTCAGCTATTAAGTAAATAGTCAACTCATATTAACACAGTAGAAAAGAAATTGAGTATCAAGAATCTTACAACTATTATTTGTTCTGCCTTCCTTATACTAGTACCTTAGAATGATACTAAAAAAGGAAATGTCATAGATCTTGGGGATCATTTCTTCAAATTGAAGCTATGTTATCTATTGTTTCTTTAATCAAATATCATGACAAACTGAATTGCCCAGGGGAGGAGCCAAGTCAAATTTATCTTCAACATTAAAGAAAATAACACATAATATTTCAAAAGTGACATTATTCCAAGGAAAGTGATGTGTTCCTGACAGTCATGTATGGCATTTAAAGAAAATTGCCTATAAATATACATAGAATTTATTTATTCAGCATATTTACTGAGACCTATTACATGGCAGGCATTATTCCTAAGAGGCAAAGATACAGTGATAACCCAGAGAGCCAAAGCTTTTACTCTTATTTTATTGGCAAGTGCAGAAATCAGCAAATAAAATAGGTACATAAACATATAAAGTAGTTATAAATGCCATGAAAAATAAAGGCAATAGATTCAATGAAGTGGTATTTTAATACTGTGATTAAGGAAGGTCTCAATAGAGAACTAGTGACCCCATGCAGGAAACAACGAATGTGATGACTCTAAAACAGGAACTAGCTTTGTGTTTTTAAAACATGATGGGGCGCCTGGGTGGCGCAGTGGGTTAAGCGTCCGACTTCAGCCAGGTCACGATCTCGCGGTCTGGGAGTTCGAGCCCCGCGTCGGGCTCTGGGCTGATGGCTCAGAGCCTGGAGCCTGTTTCCGATTCTGTGTCTCCCTCTCTCTCTGCACCTCCCCCGTTCATGCTCTGTCTCTCTCTGTCCCCAAAATAAATAAACGTTGAAAAAAAAACATGCAAGAATATCAGGATAGCTGGAAAGGAACAAGCGGGTAGATAGAATGGTGTGTGCTGAGTAGTTCACAGTTACGGGAAGGGCTCTTGTTATGTATGACCTCTTCTTCCAGAGAAAACATTGTGTTAGTGAAATGAGAAGCAGTCACTGTGGGGAGTGGGGATGGGCAGAGTGTGACTAGGAAGCAATAAAATCTGATTATTGTTTTCATACTATTATTTGCGGAGGAAATTTTGCTGTAAAAACAATAAAGGAGGATTATATGTTAGAAGGTAGTTTGGAGAGAGAAATGATCTGTTTCAAGGAGAGATTCTAGAAGACTCTAAAATGGAGATATTTGATCAGAATCCTGAATGAAGCAAGGGAGCATATCATGTGGAGATCTCTGGGAGGGATATTCTAGGTAGCTGCTTCTGAGGAATAGCAAAATTCCGGTTTGGCCTGAATAGAGGGTCTAATGGGAAAAATAAAAGGCAATAATTTTGGAGAAAGAGATGTAAGGCAGGTCATATAGTGCCTTTTAGCCCACAGTCAAGTTGTTGAGATTTTTTGGGACAGATTTGGAGGTTGTTAAACAGGAGAGTGACATGCTTTGTCTTTTGCTGAGTGTATGATACCATTTCACCTAGGTGATTTTCACTGCCAGGTAGCAAATAGTTTTTAGAAGGAAACAGGGGAAGCGGGAATATCACTTCTGAAAATTTTGCAGGACTCTGGTTGAGAGATGGTGGGAGCAAAGTCATAATAGCTCTGCATAGTGGGCAATTTGGGATAAGTTTTATGTTAGGTACAGAGAACATGAAAACAGATTGCATGTTGAGTTAGAGGAGTTGAGGCAACTCTTTTTAATAGGATCTTAATATTCTCTTTCAACCACTAATTTACAGATTTGTGGTCATCATGTTTTTTTGTTTCCATTTAATCTTTTTCCTCTGTTGAGCCTCAGGATGAAAGGAAAAACAACACATGACCCCTCTCTCATGCTTGCCCTCGTCTCCCACTGTGTTATTTTTTTCTACTCAGATGTACATATACACTACTGTACATAATTATACATTTTTGTGTGAGGAAAAATAGAACATTCGATGCCTGATGAGCATCACAATAAACTTTTCTCATAAGCAAACTTCCTTACAGTGCCAGACACAAAATGTCAAGGAGTTCTTTAGCACTTTTCCACAGACATCAATGTTTCTATTCCCTGCTCAGCAGAGTTCTATATTCAGTGACATTACAAAGTCATTTGAAGGGAAGTTGCCTGGTGAGAGAGAAGATGATAGTCTTCTTCGTCTTTTAAGTAACTGAAAAATGTTTCAGCGAGACAAATTTCACAGTGTTCTAATTCATTTTTTTTTCCTTTCTAAGTGTAAGTCCCCTTCTAAGTGAATATGTGAAGATTGGAAACCCAAGAAATGTCCTGATAACTGCTAGGAAAGAAAGGACATTTTCTCCAATCTTCCAATCTCTCATTAAAGATACTGAGTATTGAGAGAGGATGTGTAAATCATGTAGGGCAAAGTGGTTGATTTTGTTTTACATAGTAAAACAAAATAAACTGTCTCTCCCCCGTTCCTATGTACTTTCAGTTCAGCTAACTCCACTCTCATTTAATCTAGGTCTTGCAGAATAATTAGGGTCTCAAGAAAGGGAGACTGGGGAGGACACACAAAGAGGCATAAGAAACAGCTCAGAGGAAGTGCTGTCAAAGAGAAATCCCACCCAATGGAGTTAAACAGGCAAGGAAGACTTTACTTAAGATTATTGCGTTAGAGGTTGAGACTCTTGCAATAGAGGAGAGGGACCAAACTCAATTCAACTCAACTTGAAACAGAAGGTAGTGTTTGTACTGGTTTTTAAACATTGGGTTGAGCTAATAGAAAAGAACTGGAGAGCCCTAGAAAGGAGATTGGTCAGTGTGATTAGGACATCTGTGTTTGCTAATTGGTGCTTAGCAAAGTTAGACTTCTACCTTCCCACAAAGTCTGGAAAATAGGGGATCTATCTCCTTGAGGATTTCAAAGGGATGGCTTTGTGGTCCTAACTAAAGACATTCATGGGTTGTAATCCTGCAACAGGTTGGGAGAAGATTTACATTTCAGTGGAGCAGAGAAAGAATTTAAAATCACAAGTTTTTTTAAGGTAAATGATCTAACAAAAGGGAGGTCAGAGGCCTATAGTCAAGAAATAGCTTTTCAGAAGCTTAGTGGAGCTGAGGGGAACATTAAGGATGTCTTGGTCAGTGCAGGAGAAACATGGCAGTCGAGGTTGATCTGCAGATTATGAAGTATGAAGACCTTTCTTTTGAAATGGCACACTCATAGTACGATTGTTGGAAAACTTCTCTGGTTTTGATACGGAGGGTAGGTTGAAGGGCTGAGGAGGAGGACTAAGGCATACATGTGAGGTGGCTACTACATCAGTCATAGCCACCAGTGAATAAAGTCCTGTCATGATGTGAGAAGCCATGCAATGAGAGGGTAGATGAGCATAGAATAACTAAATGAAATAAAAGAAAGTATTTCTCTATTATCAGTGTCTCTCATCACTGTTTAACTGTTATCTATTTTTATTTCTGATAGCAACCAAACTTTTGTGTCATTTAAACTGAGTTTTGTTCATGTTGGTTATCCTGCATCTGTTGGTATTTTAAATAGCCACATGGGGCCCATAGATTTAACAGACAGATGTCCATCAGTTAAAACAACAGATGAGTAAAACTCTTGAGCCACTGAGTTACTGAAGATTATAATTACCATGGCATTAGAGTTCCTAGAGGTTTGTATAATTCCTGTCCGTTCTTTGGATGATGATCTAATGGTTTTACTTCTGACATGAAGGATGCTATTTCTAGTGTTCATGGCAAATTAATTCACTAGAGAAAGGTGAGTGAGAGTGTACTGCCAGAGGTCATGACTTCCTCTTCTTGGCTGCCATTTAGTCTGTTGTTTCATGTTTTCAGCATAAAGGAAACTTCTGCTGGGTTGTGCCAACAGTGCTCTCCTGGGGAACTTAATTGTCTGTGTCTGTCTGCATAACAAACAATACAACTGCAGAGGGTACAAACATTAGATATGTAGAGTGTCACATGACTGCTTAGCTTGGAAGCACATTCAAGAAAGTTCATTTAGGATTCCTAAATGAATAATGTTGTCAATCTTAGTTCACTCTAGGATAATTTACTGAGTAGTTTTCATGACACTGAAGAAAAATAGCTGCCATATTTACTCTGATTTACAAACAAACAAACAAAAAAACTCTGATTCAAAACCGTTATTATTCGAAATTTATTTCACTACCTTTTTATAGTCCATCTGTCTTCTGGAAATATTTTTTTGTCCTTCGATTTCTTTTGAATAAGCAAAGCGACTCAATGGCAGCATAAATGTTTCAGGTTAATTTGGGGAAACAAATGAGAGTTATTGGATTAAAGACACATACAAGGGTAGACTATATTTACCTCTAAGTTGGTCATAGTTAGAACTGGTTTTGCAAAAACTTAATATCAATCTTTTGCCATTCTTAGTTTGATTTTTCTATCGAAATGCATCATCTACATCCTGACCACATTCAGACACATCAATACATTGGATGTAATACATTGAAAAACATCTTCTGCTTTATATGTAAGAGTTAAGAAATAAGTTCCAAACATACTGGGGCTAAGAACTGAAAATAAATGTGAGACCTCAAGATGTAGAATTCTTGACCTTCAGCTCCTGTGACCCGTTATTGATTGCTGAGCTGTCTGTCACAGGAAGACTGAGTGGGACTCAGGCTAGTCAGAGCAGGTCAGACTTTGATGACACAAACAGCAGTTTTTGTTTACAGAATCTCGTTTTACAAAGACATGTTTCTTCCTAAATTGTGTATAAAACTATTTTTACTATTTAGGTGTATAACTGAATTGTGTATTTGGATTCATTTGGCTCATGTGAGCATGTCGTTTATTGTTTTAGGAAGTAACAGTAAAATGATTCTGGAGTACCAGATTTATCTAAAAGTTTATGCAGTGATGTAAAGGGCATGCACAGGGTCCACATTGTGCTGGTGGTGTTATTAAGAGATTTCTGAGGGAAAGAACACATGGAGATTCATTCTTCGTGAATGACTAACATATTCATTCATATAACAAAATGCATATAGTACTATCATGTACCACATAGGAGTTATAAAGTCAAAGTTAAGGTAGGCTTAATCCTTGTTCTCATATAACTTCTGTTTAGTATTATATCTGGTAAGCTAGGGGAAAAGAAAAAAAAAAACAGTTGACCATCATTTTATGGTGATATGTGTTAGGACTCTTCTTATATATCATAAGCACTTACTCTGTTTCAGTAAACTACGGAAAAGTATTCCTTCAAATGCTAAGCCTTTGCTTGATTTTCTGCCCCATATTAAAGCAATCAAAATTATGATATTGAAAAAGGACTAAAGTGAATGTCTAGTTATTAAAAGGGATTAAAAAAAGAACTACACTTTCTCTTTCAAAAATAAATAAACATTAAAAAAAAGGGGGGGGGCACCTAGGTGGCTCAGTCAGTTAATTGATTTTGGCTAAGGCCATGATCTCACAGTTTGTGGTTCGAGCCCCACATCAGGCTCTGTGGTGACAGCTCAGAGCCTGCTTCAGATTCTCTGACTCCCTCTCTCTCTCTCTCTTTCAATAATAAATAAATAAACATTTAAAGAAGAAGAAAAAACAAGAGCTACAGGGGCACCTGGGTGGCAGAGTCAGTTAAGTGTCTGACTCTTGATTTCGACTCAGGTCATGATATTGAGGGTAGTGAGATGGAGCCCCACGTCAGGCTCTGCACCAGAGCATGCTTGGGGTTCTCTCTCTCCCTCTCTGCCTCTCCCCCACTCATACTCTCTATCTCAAAATAAACATTAAAAAATAACTACATATATTCCATGCTCAAATTGTGTTCCAAAGAACAATATTTTCATTAATGAATATTAATGTGTAAAGGTTAAATGTTCAGTTCAGAAGCATGTTTATTTTTAGAGTAATTTTTTATGAGTTAGGAGATAATTATATATTCATTAAACCATCATAGGGCATTTTTTTTTCAGTCTAAAGTACAAGTAAACAGATTTTTTTCCCCATTGAATTGTTTTAGTACCTTTGTAGTAAATCAAGTTGACTGTATATGTATGGGCCTATTTCTGCCCTCTATTATTGTCCATTGGCTGTTTGTCTACACTTTTGCTGGAACTACACTTTCCAGATTACTATAGCTTTGTAGAGGGTCTGGAAATTAGGTAGTGTACGTCATCAAATATTATTCTTTTCAAAGTTGTATTTGTCATTCTGAGTCCTTTGCTCTTTCTTATAATTCCTTAGAAGTACCTTGTCAGTTGCTATCACTGTGCTTGCTACAATTTTGATTGAGATTGCGTGGATTTTTTAATTTCATTTTATTTATTATTTTTTTTTTACTTCAGAGAGAGAGAGGGCAAGTGGGGAGGGACAGAGGGAGAGAGAGAGAATCTTAAGCAGGTTCCATTCCTGGTGTGGACATAGGGCTCAATCCCACAACTCTGGGATCGTGACCTGAGCTGAAATCAAGAGCTGGACACCCAACCAAGTCACCCAAGCACCCTGAGGTTGCATGGGTTTATAGGACAGTTGGGGATAATGACATCTTAATACTATTGAATTTTTCAGTCAATTATTATGATATATGTCCTATTTAGAGCCTCTTTTTTTTTTGCTCATGATTATCTTGTAGTTTACAGTTTATATATCTTGTATACCCATCTTTACATTTATTCATAAGTATTTTATGTTTTCATATTTTTGCACATGGTATTATTTAAAATTTTCCTTACCAATTATTCATGAGTAATTAATAGAAATACAGTCGATTTTTGCATACAGTGACATTGCTACATTTACTTGTTATTTCTTGTGGTTCATTTGTAGAGTGCTTGGGACTTTCTACATAGAAACTGAGAATAAAGGTGATTTTATTTTATTTTGTTTTTAATCTGTATACCTTTGAGGTCATTTTCTTGCCTTTTACTAGCTGGGACTTGAAGTACAAAGTTGAATAGAATTGGTGAGACAGTTGGGTTCTGCGTTGAGCATGGAGCCTGTTTAAGATTCTGTCTTTCTCTTCCCCCTCTGCCCCTCTCTTCTGCTCGCTAGACCTCTTTTAAAAAAAGAAAAAAAAATGCCTAGGGGCACCTGGATGGCTTAGTCAGTTAAGAGTCCAATTCTTGATTTCAGCCCAGGTCATGATCTCACTGTTTGTGAGATCCAACCACAGGGCAGATGACAGCATGGAGCCTGCTTGTGATTCTCTTTTCCTCTCTCTGTGCACCTCTCCCACATGCGTGTTCATGCACGTGCTCTCTCTCAAAATAAATAGACATAAAACAAAAGAACTGGTGAGAAGAGATGTCTTTTTCTTCTTCTGGAATATAGGAGGAAAGACTTTGAGCTTTTGCCAATAAGTATCATATTAGCTGAGATGTTTTTGAAGACACCCTTTATCAGATTGAGGAAATTCTCCCTATTCTTACTTTACTAACACTTTGCTTTCACAAATGTGTTGAACTTTTTCAGAAGTAACCCTGAATTTATTAAGATGAGCACACATTTACTCCTTTTTTCTGTACATGTGGTAAATTACATTGATTAATGTTTAGATGTTGATATATTCTTACTTTCTTGAAATAAATGCCTCTTGGTCTTTCTGTATTATGACTTTTACATATTGCTGAATTCATTTGCTAATATTCTGTCCATCTATATTCATGAGGGATACTGGTATCTCATGAACATAGACATTCTTATAAGGTCTAGTGAGATTGGTACTGCCTTATTAGTTTCCAAAAGTCTTTGTGAAAGAGTGATATTATTTCCTTCTTACCTATTTGATTAAATTCACCAACATAGTTATTTGGATGTGGTGTTCTTTTTCCAGAAAGGCTTTTACTTCTGAATTCAAGTTTTTTAAAACAAATTTAGGGCTATTCAAATTTTCAGGTTTTTTCCTACTTACATCTGTTTAATAAATATTCTCAAGGAAAGTCTGTTCACTAAATGGTGCTTGAACAAGTGGTTACCAAACAGAAGAAAATGAATGTTGACTTCTAATTCATATCTTACATGAAAATGAATTCAATTTGGATCATACATAAACATAAAAACTATAACCATCAAGCTTCTAGGAAAAAACCAGGAGCAAACATTTTTTTACTGTGGAGTAGGCAAATAATTTTTAGACAGGAAAAAAAAATAATAAGTTTATATAAAGAGAAAATAATAAACTGAACTTCATGGAAAGCAAAAAAAAATCTTCCTGCTTATTAAAATACACCATTAAAATGAATATTCAAGCCACTGACTGAGAGAAAATATTAGCAATGCACATACATGACAGTAGATTTGTATCCGGAATATAAAAGACTCTTATAAAAAATCCAATTGAAAAATACTCAAAATACTTGAAAAGACAATTCACAAAGGAAGATCTACAAATAGCCAATAAGCACATGAAAATGTCCGCATTGTATTAATCAAGGAAATGCAAATTAAAACCACAATGACATACCACAGTACTTCTTCTAGAATAGCTAAACTTAAAACCACTGAGTGCCAAATGTTGGCAATGGTATGGAGCAAGTGGAAGGCTCAGATATTGTTGGTGCAACTGTAAGATGGTTATAACCATCTCGGAAAACAGTTTGGAAGTTTCTTCTAAGCTTAAACATTCACTTCCCCTGTATTCCAGCAATTTCACTCCTAGGTATTTAGTTGGGAGGAATGAAAACTTAGGCCAATAACAAAAGCAAAAACAAACAAACAAAAGGTGGTACAGAAATGTGTATAGCATCTTTATTCATAGTAGTCAAGAAATGGAGCAATCTGATGTCCATTAACAGGAGAATAGATCAGCAAATTGTAGTATAATCATAGAAATCTACAGTAAAATGTAATAATATACTGATGCACACAGTAATAGATACATGATTCTCAAAATGTTATGCTAATTGATAGGAGCTAGACAAAATGTATACTTACTGCATAGTTCTATTTATGAGAAGTTTTAGAAGGCAAAACTGATTCATTGGAGTAGAGCAAGTGGGATTTCCTCTGCAGGGGAAGAATTCTTACAGAGGATCATGGAACTTGCTGAGACATTGGAAATATTCTATATTGGAAATATATATACACTATAAGTATATAGAATGTAAATATTCTAATTGGAAATACTCTCTACTGGCAGTATTCTAACTGGAAATATTCCATATCTGGATAGGGATGTGGGTTACTTGGTGTTTGTCAAAGCTCATCAAACCATTCAGCCAAGATTTGTGCATTTTTTTGGGTGAAGATTATGTCTCAATTTTTAAAAAAAATAATAAAATAAACATAATTATTTAATTATAAAAATAAAGTGTATAATGTGAAAGAGAATATATCTGTTGTACTATGCCAGGAGAGGATCCAACATTAAGAGACTTCTGTGTATGTTTGACAATGTCAAATTATTGTACATAGGAGAGAACAAAGAAATGGCTATAAAGTAGATAGTTCATCTCTTGGGCAAAATTGAATCAGTGAAAATGTGTTATGATTTCTGTGTGCAGTCAACCAAATGTTGCTATTAAAATGCACATTAATAGCACTAAGAAACCATAGCCCCAGATGCATACATGTAAATTTGTCTCAAGATAGTAAGAGTTTCATTATTATTTTCATTTCAAACTATTTTTATATTTCTGAGAAAGCCTTAAATTATTAAATAATTTCAAAAATGCTAAAATATGTATCTAAAAACACTTTTAAAGTTTCATTTGATTTCATGTTTGAGCTGAAATAGGATTGTCTTTGGCATTTTAAATATTTTAAATTTTACTTCTTTTTAATTTAAATATTATTTTATATCATTTTAAGAGAGGGAGGAAAACCGTAGAGACCCTTAACTATAGAGAACAGAAGGTTGCTGTAGGGGAGGTGGGTGGAGGAGTGGGCTAAATGGGTGATGGGGATTAAGGAGTATACTTGTGTTGAGCACTGGGTGTTATATGTAAGTGATGAATCACTGAATTCTACTCCTGAAACCACTCTTATGTTATATGTTAACTGACTAGAATTTAAATAAAAACTTAAAAAATAAATGGTAAAACACAGAAATAAATATTTTTATATCAATCTAACTTTAAATATTAATTTTGAAATTCAGATATATCTTAACCTTGATGACTCAACTTATGTATAGAATATGTTTTCAAGTAATAAAAAATTTTAAGACAGTTTTTTTTTCACTTTAGAGAAAAGTAAAAAAAATAATCATGGAAAGACCCTAATTAAAGAAGTTCCCAACTTCATATATCTTAAATTTTTAGTTTTTATAACTTGGGAGGAGCATGTTTTTCCTTTTTGTTTCTTTTTCCCCCCAGTTTTTCTTACTGTACTAATCAATGGATAAATGAAATAGTTCAAAAAGTTTAATCTTTGATTCAAAATTTCCCCCAAATTTATATTATCAGCAATGTTGCTGTAACTACAAATGATTTTCATTGTTATATAAGCATTTGCTGGCTTAATTCTCCCTCTCCATCTGTGAGATAGTTACCACTTAACCATTTTCACATTATTTTGACATTACTAGAAGTAAACTGACTAAAAATCTCCAAATGCACTAGCTGGTATAGCTTCTTTTACCATTCCCAGTATAAGAAGTCTTAATAACTGAATGGGCCACATACATATAACATCTGATGATTGGTAGAACTTAACTGTTTCAATCTGGGCTTTAGGAAGAAAAGTGTTCATGGTAATATAATTTCCTTTCTTTAAATTTTATTATAAAATAATGTTTGAATGGTTTGGAAAATTACACAACTTTACTTTCTTGACTAGAACATGATTGATGTCCCTTATCTAATTCCTTCTCTAAAATATATAAAGAATATTCAGCTGAGTATGTTGGCATTTAGTAGTTAAAATACACTTTATCCCGGGATATATTCAGTTCTGCTTATACCTTAATGTGGCAGCAGTTTGTTTCTTTGGTATAAGGCAGAGATGTTCACTGTCACAAAGTAGCCAAAGAAGATATGTTTGCTTACATATTTAATAGTTGATTTCTATGACTTTGTTTATAAATATAAAATTAAGTTCAGTATCTTAATCTTCAAAGCTAATTAGAAAAATTATTTAAATAAGGAATTAATTATATGTTTATTAAATGATATTCCTTTCATCACAATCCTTATTTCAGTGGAGTCTTCCATTGTATAAATTGCAGAAGGCCCAATATTCCCTCTCTTCTGTCTCTGTAGCTAAGATGCAGATTATGATCAGGACTCCGCCTTTCTGATTCCCTTTCAGTGTTTTCATGTGGGATTGACTCATGTGAGTGTAGAATTAGAGATTGGAACTCATTTATAAAGGGTGTGGCTGCAGAACAGTAGGATTGTGTCTAATGTCAGATGTCCAGTCGTGCTGGTGACCCCCAGTGGAAAGGGGTAGCAGCATACCTTAAGTAGACAATTTCTCAGATGTCACTTTAGAGTGGCTTCTTCTGCATGGCTTGCTTTCTTCCTTTTTTCATTCTAAAACATGTTTCAACTACCCTTATGGCAATAATGTGAGCTTTCTGACATCCTTTCACTCAAGCCATTTGCTACTTAGGTTTTGTTGCTTTCAACAACAAGAACCCTGGGGAGGGTAATTTCCTCTGTAACGTCTTATACAAATACCTGTCATAAAAAAAACTTAAATATATTATTCTTACATTAAAAATGTATTAATTATTATTAATTAATATGAGATAAAGTCTTCCATGTATAGATGTTATGTAGTTTAAAAGTCAGTGGTTATTTTTTTTAATTTCTTAAGATTTTTTTAAACTCATTTCAGTTCGTCATGTATTTTAAACATAGCTCACTGGGAATGTGTGAGTTATGTTGTATATAACATAGTCAATAATCTGACCTAAGTTATATATTAATAAATGTAGGATAGACTGGCTGCAGGCCTACTTTTCTTCCTTCTCTCTTTGTTCAAATATACAGCCCCAGAGCTGTGGTTAGTATTGTGATGGATGTAAATTAACCCTACTCTTGAGAATTTGAAGTCTAAAATGTTAAATAACATGGGTGGACCGGTCTGTTGAGCATCCAACTCTTGATTTCAGTTCAGGTCATGATCTCACAGTTGTGAGATGGAGCCCTGTGTTGGGCTCTGTGCTGACAGCTTGGAGCCTGCTTGAAATTCTCTCTTTTCTTCTCTCTGCCCCTCCCTGACTCTTGCACTCAAAAGGGAGGGGAGGGGAGGGGAGGAGAGAGAAGGGAAGGGAAAGGAAGGGGAGGGAAGGGGAGTTAAATAACATGAGTTCACATTCTACAAAAAAATGAGAGAGAATGAAATGAGGATGGGGCGCCTGGGTGGCTCAGTCGGTTGAGCATCTGACTTTGGCTCAGGTCATGATCTCACCGTTGGTGGGTTCCAGCCCTGCTTAGGGCTCTGTGATGACAGCTCAGAGCCTGGAGCCTGCTTCAGATTCTGTGTCTCCCTCTCGATCTGCCCCTACCCCAACTCATGCTCTGTTTCTCTCTGTCTCAAAAATAAATAAACATTAAAATTTTTTTTTAAATATAGAAAAAGAAATGAGGCTGTGGCCATGCCATCCTTTCTGTGGCCTGCAAGCATGAGAGGTGAGATAGTTTGCTTAGAATTTCACTGTGGAGGGATGTATTTATGAAGGGGAGGAATAGTATATAAATAGACTTTTTTTCCCTAACCTATGAAATGACAGTGTAGGATCTCCTAGATCTTTGACGAAAGACCACTTTCTCTATTTTCCAAGGAAAGTCAAATTTACTGTTACATAGTTCACATATGCAAGGATTTACATAAAAAGGAAGATTTCAAAACTAGCAAATTTCTACTTCTGTACTGTGATTGGATTGTAATTGTAGTTTCCTTTAAAGAATACAATTCTTGTGAAGCATTTCCTTCCTTCCTTCCTTCCTTCCTTCCTTCCTTCCTTCCTTCCTTCCTTCCTTCCTTATGGATGGGGAAGGGAGAGAAGGAAAAGAGAGAGACACACACATACAGACTCTTTCTAAATAGGGCTATTTCAACGAGAAGAATCATAATTTTTGCCTCTAAAAGTATGCAGTTTGATAATGATAGAGACTTTTAAAGTGGCTATGCTCTTTGAAGGAATATAATGAGAACATAATAGGTTATATTTACTTCCTAATTCTCTTTTTTGCCCTCTTTCATATTTTCTGTATACAAATGAAATCTACTCACACGTGGTAAGATGTTTCAGGGATAGCAGCAAACTCAGCCTCCGTCCATTTCTCTCAAGATTAGAAAGCTTTTGGTTTCTTATAAAATTATGGAAATGCTACTTGGATATTTTATTTTTGCCAACAAAATAACATACATGTTTGGTAACTATTGACTCTTGAAGAAACATGCTGAAACATATTAAAGTATTTTTATTGTTTACATTTAAAATCTACATAAATATCATTTAAATTTTATAATACTTATTTCCAGTGTGGTTGCAATACTAAAGAGGCTTAAGTTTTGGTGCCTAAAATTTCTTCACTATAAAACAGATGCATCCACGTTCTTCTGATGATCTCATAAAGAATATGTTGTACCATTGTTGATTTTTAAGGCCAATTATACTACTGAAGAAAGTTTAATAAAATCTCTTTCATATTGTCTTTCATTAATATATTTTAAGAGAATTTGTTACTAATTTCTTGAATCATGAGAATTTTGGCCACTAAGATTAGTCTTTGAATATTTTCATTAGTGCTAAGATATATAAAAGAGAAATGAAATGAGGGGTTAACTTATCAACTTTTATAGTTTTTAGTGATCTCTAATAATGCTTCAAGTATATGGAACATTTCTCCAAGTCTGGAATGGAAATGTATTAGGATATGTGCCCAGATTGCAGTGTCCTTGTATAATTTGGTAAATATGTCCACAGAAGAAGCACAAATTAAAAGGCCTGTTTGTACCAGTATGAAACTTGTCTTCTGACCATTAATGATAGGACAACATGATATGACAATGTACTATCTAGCCCATATTAATGAAAGAATATTTTCCATGTTTTTGTAATCGTGGCAGAGAAAGTCATACAGCCTTTCCCAGTGAGATAAACTGGGAGATGTGGCAGTTATTTGGTGACCTTATGGTCTGAGATTTATGGGGTGAGGAGGAATGAAGTATATATGCAGTGATAAGCAAGAGAAGGAGTATTTGTGTGGGGGTGGGAGGGACTGGGTGTATGTGAGAGTCAGACCATCAGAATTCCCAGTTTTCTATATCTGTATCAGTTATTGATTCTTTCCCTTGTGAATTCTTGGCCATGCCACCTTCCTGCTCATGGTTTTATAAGTGAACTCAAAACACAGGTGTCTTTTCCCATGTACTAGTTAAAATATGGTAGTCAAAAAGAGGAAAGGAAAAAGAGGTAGGAAAAAGAGGGAAAATGTTAGCTTAGTATTTGTGTAACCCTTAAATTGTATGTTTCTAAGAAAATTAACTTTATGTCTAATGACCATATGTGATTGTTAAAAATTATTTTCTCCACTTTAAAGATGATAAAGCAAACTGTTTACAATGGTGAATGGAGCTCAGTGATCCCAGTCACCAACATTTAAAATAATCTCTCAGTTTGAAAATAGAATGAATATTAGTGTTAGGGTCAGAGAAATTAGTGGGGAGAAGGGGATAAAAAATCATGAATACAACTAGGAATCTTTAACTTCTTAAAATAACTAAGTAGCATAGATCAAAGTGAAAATAATACCTATGGAATACTTTCATTTGAGACAGTCATGTATAAGTGGGCATTTTTAGTAAGCATTTAGGATAAGCAGGTTAAAAGACTGAAGGACTGGGAAAAGCACAAAGTGTCAAGAAACTAAATTTATCATAACTGAATTACTTTAATTTAGAACCTCAAGTACTTGGGCATTCCCATGTCTTTCAGATACTCTGTTATAATAAACACTAAAAGTAATCAGCAGTTGCTATTTTTCATTGTGTTTACTCTTTGCTGATTGTCCACCACTAATAATAGTTTTATATAATATGATTACAGTTGTAGTTCATATAATATTGTACATGCCTTTACTATTTATGATTTTCTGATAAGCCAAATATGAGAAATATAAAAATTTGAATTTAAATATCACCCAAATATAAATATTATTAGCAACTTATATTTTTGTATTTTGTTTTTGGTGATTTTTTTTTCTGCCTAAAATATTGTGAAATCACATTGTATGCATTTGAGTTAGTTATCCCAAAACCTTCACAGTTCCTTCTAGGTTGCTGACAAGGAACTATTTTTTAAAAAGATTTTAATTAAAAAATGATTCAGGTTATCCAATGTGAAATCAAAAGATGGAAAATATCATGACTCTTCTATAATAAAGAAGACCCTTTTGGAATAAAATAAAACCTGTTCCTAATGAACCAGTGAATATAAATGTGTTTAATAATCTCACCCAGGAGTGCCTGGTTGGCTCAGTCTGTTAAGCATCTGACTCTTGATCTTGGCTCGGGTCATGATCTCAGGATTCCTGAGACTGAGCCCCACATAGGGTTCTATGCTGACAGTGTCGAAACCTGCTTGGGATTCTCTTTCTCTCTCTTTCTCCCCCTTACCTCTGCTCTGTCCCTCCCCTGCTTGCACACACACTCTCAAAATAAGTAAATAAACTTAAAAAAATAATCTATCCAGTGTACAAATAGCTGTATAAATAATCCAGAATGTTTATTAAAGGTGTATTTAAACAGTACTTGCTAAGGCTTAAGCAATTAAATCATACAGTTCAAATCTGATATCTAGACAAGGATAAAGAAACAACACTTCATGACAGTGAGGGGAGGCAACAAATGCAAATGTGGAAGTAAAGCAAGGCCAAGGTTGGTCTCCATTTCATTAATTCACTTTCGTATTGTACATTTAGATTCCTGATTTTAGCCTTTAACTGAATGGAGGAAGACATGCCAAAGAATCTATTACACAAGTATCCCTTCTCAAGATATAAACATTTATTAATATCTTGTTGGGGTTCTGCTGCATTCAGTTTCTAAAGATTTATCTGTTGGTGACATATTTGTGAATCCCTGTGTATCATGTTCATCACATAAAAATGAAAGCTTGGCTGAATACAGAGCTCTCAAGTCAAAAAACTTTGTTCTAAATTCTGTAGCAATTGCTTCATTTTCTTCTGAAATTTGTGATGCTGAGAGGTAATTATCCAGTTTGAAAAAAAAAAGTCTCTTTTCTGTCCAAATTTTTGGCATCCCAGTAATATGAAAAAATCATAGGATTTTTCTAGATGATTGTTTCTTAAAAAAAAAACAGGATCAGAATTTTAATGTACATATTCAGTTTATTTTTCAATGCTATAATGTTTCAGCCATTATAGATTTTATGACAGTCTCTCAAAGATTTTTTTGTTCTTTTTTGAAACTTTTGTTCCCTGCCCTTCAGATGTATTATCTCATTCCTCACTGTTTTCATCCTGTTGTCATTTCCCTTTGGCTATCAGGAAGAGTTCTCAGGATGCTTTACATTTAATTAACTTTCTTAATAATATGAAGGATGCACTTGCTTATCCCAATATGTAGTTTAATTCTATTACATTTCAGTACACTCTGTTATTGTTCCTTATTGTACCAACTTTGTTAGATACTTTTACTCTATTTATTATCATCTGTCCCTAGTTTCCTTTCATCTTAAGACTTTATCTTGCAGATGAAAGAGATTGTGTATTTTCTCAAAATATTAAGTATATAAACTTAGAAAATTTTCTTCTATTGCCACTATCAAAACATTTTCCAATATGTGCTTTCTTTCATTTTGAAGGGGAAATAAAAAAGATGTTTCTTAGATCTAGTTTCCAAAGGAAGTAATTTTATCAACATCATTCAATGGCCAGAATCAGTAGTATTAGTGATGTAAACTGCAGTGTGCTAAGCCCAGTGTCCATGGTCTCAATCATCCAACTAGTGGGTATGGTGCCCAGAGGTGCCAGTAGTGCCTAACTGAGCCAGTTCTGTCACGTGAACTTGTGAGTCCAGATGGTATGGCTCCAAATCTAATTCTCTACCAAAGATCCTGTAGGTTACATGCAGTTTTACTAACAAGTATATTTTGTCTTGAAATTTTCCACAGTCAGTTTGTGTGATTTACATGTGAAGCCTTATACAGGTAATCAGAAATATTTGCTCATTCTCTTCTTTTTGTTTTCCTACCTATTTTTATTGTATACTTTGATTTATATGTTCATATATAATTTTTATGATAAATAAGTGTGAACATTCTAAGGATTTGTTGGAGTTACCTTCCTTTCTTCCCTTTTATCCATACGTTCACATACATTCATTGTTCGTTATTCTTTTATGTTTTCAGGGAAATTTTTAATCATGAATGATTACATATAATCCCCCCTTCAAAAATTCTCAAGTTTATTCTGGTCAGAAGATAGTATTTGATACACACACACACACACACACACAAAAAAAAAAAAAAAAAAAAAAAAACCCTCCCATAATATCACAAAGCCCTTTTACAAAAGTTTAAGACTAGGCTAGTTCTCTATGTTGACTGCCCCAACAGTCAACAATATAAATATATATTTATATTTATATCAATATAAATAGAATTTCTATTTATAGAGACCCTGTACGTTCAAAATAATCCACAAAGTTGAGCTCTACTGTAATTTCTATAAACCACAAGATCTGACTTGACCTTTTTCTCCATTAAACTGTCTTTGACTTTTTGAGACCTATTTTTTTTCTTGTGGGTTCATGTCCTTTTTTATTCCAGGCCCAAGTATCCTTCCCTACGGTCCTCATGTTTGTTAAAATTTTTTAGATGAATGTAAAATGTTTTAAATTTTTATTTACATTCCAGTTAGCACACAGTGTAATATTAGTTTCAGGTATAGAATTTAGTGATACATCCCTTTCATACAACACTCAGTACTCCTCACAATAAATGCCCTCCTTAATCCCCTTCACCTATTTAAACCTTCCCTCCACCCACCTCCCCTCCAGTAACCTTCAATTTGTTTTTTATAGTTAAGAGCCTGTTTTCTGGTTTGTCCCTCTTTTTTCCCCTATGTTCATCTGTTTCGTTTCTTAAATTCCACATATGAGTGAAATCATATAAAATTTGTCTTTCTCTGACTTAATTTGCTGACCATAATACTCTCTAGCTCTATCCATGTCGTGGAATATGGCAAGATTCAATTCTTTTTTATGTCTAAGTAATATTCCAGTGTGTGTATTGTGTATGTGTGTGTGTGTGTGTGTGTGTGTGTGTGTACATACATACATACATCTATATGAGCTCTTTATCCATTCATCTATCAGTGTACACTTAAGATGCTTCCATAATGTGGCCATTATAGATAATGCTGCCATAAATATCAGGGTGCATATATCCCTTCAAATTGATATTTTTATATTCTTTGGGTAAATACCTAGTAGGGCAATTGCTGGATTGTAGGGTAGTTCTATTTATAACTTTTGAGGAACCTCCATTTTGTTCCCCACAGTGGTCGCACCAGTTTCCATTTCCCTTCATGATGCAAGAAGATTCTCCTTTCTCCACATTCTCACCAGCACCTCATTTCTTGTGTTGTTAATTTTAGCCATTCTGACAGATGTGAGGTGCTATCTTATTGTAGTTTTGATTTATATTTCTCCGATGATCAGTGGTGTTGAGTATCTTTTCATGTGTCTGTTGGCTGTCTGTATGTCCTCTTTGGAGGAATAATCTGTTCGTGTCTTCTGCTCATTTTTTAATTGGATTATTTGTTTTTTAGTGTTGTGTTGTATAAGTTCTTTATATTTTTTGGATAATTAACCTTTATAGGATATGTCATTTACAGATACCTTCTCTCTTTTGGTACGTTGCTTTTAGTTTTGCTGATTATTTCCCTAGTGCAAAGCTTTGTATTTAATGTAGTCCCAATGGACTACATTTGCTTCTGTTTCCCTTGCCTCAGGAGACATATCTAGAAAGAAATTGCTACGGCTGATGTCAAAGAGGTTACTACCTGTTTTCTCCTCTAGGATTTTGATGGCTTCAGGTCCCATGTTTAGGTCGTTAATTACGTTTGAATTTATTTTTGTGTATGGTGTAAGAAAGTGGTCCAATTTCATTCTTTTGCATATAGCTATCCAGTTTTCCCAAGACTCTTTTTCCCATTGCATATTCTTTCCTCCATTGTCAAAGAATAATTGACCATATAACTATAATTTTATTTCTGGGCTCTCTATTCTGTTCCATTGATCTAAGTGTCTGTTTTGTGCCAGTACCATAGTGTTTTGATTACTACCCTTGGAGCCCAGGAATAAATCACATTTAATCATGGTGAATGATTTTTTTAATGTATTATTGGATTCAGTTTGCTAATATTTTGTTAGAATTTTGCATCCATGTTCATTAGGGATATTGGCCAATAATTATCTTTTGTAGTGGAATCTTTATCTGTTTTTGGTATCAGGGTAATGCTGGGAGTTTTCCTTTCATTTCTAATGTTTGCAATAGTTTGAGAAGAATGGATATTAACTCTTCTTTAAATGTTTGGTAGAATTTGTCTGTGAAGTGTCTGGCCCTGGACTTTTGTTTGTTGGGAGTTTTTTGATTACTGATTCAATTTCATTGCTGGTTATTGGAATGTTAATGTTTTCTATTTCTTTCTGTTTCAGTTTTGCTAGTTTATATGTATCTAGGAATTTATCCATTTCTTCCAGGTTGTTCAATTTGTCGGCATATAGTTATTCATAATATATTCTTATAGTTTGTATTTCTGTGGTGTTGATTGTGATTTCTCCTCTCTCATTTGTGAGTTTTTTTTAAATTTGGGCATTTTTCTCTTTTATTTTTGATAAGTCTGGCTAGGGGTTTATTTATTTTATTAAGTTTTTCAAAGAACCAGCTCCTCGTTTCATTGATATGTTGTATTGTTTTTTTAGTTTATATATCATTCATTTCTGCTCTAATATTTATTATTTATTTCCTTCTTCTGGCTTTAAGCTTTTTTTCTAGCTCTTTTAGGTGTACTGCTAGGGTATTTGAGATTTTTCTTTCTTATTAAAGTAAACCTGTATTGCTATATACTTTCCTCTTAGTACTGCTTTTGCTGCCTCCCAAAAGTTTTGGACGGTTGCGTTTTCATTTTCACTTGTTTTGATGTATTTTTTACTTTTTTTCTTTGATTTTCTGGTTGACCCATTCATTGTTTAGTAGCATGTTGTTTAATCTTCATGTATTTGTGGCCTTTCTAAATTTTTTCTTGTGCTTGACTTCTAGTTTCATAGCTTGTGTTCAGAAAATGTGCATGGTATGATTTCAACCTTTTGTATTTGTCGAGGCCTGAATTTTGACCTCATATGTGTTCTATTCTGGAGAATGTCCCCTGTGCACTTCAAAAGAATGTGTATTCTGTTTTAGGATGGAATGTTTTGAATATATCTGTTAGGTCCAACTGGTAGAGCTTGTTATTCAATGCCATTGTTTTCTTGTTTATTTTCTGTTTAGATGATCTGTCCATTGATGTAGATGGGGTATTAAAATCCCCTACTATTATTGTATTATCATCAATTAGTTTCTTTATGTTTGTTATTAATTATTTTATATTTTGGGGTGTCCCAAGTTGGGTGCATAAATATTTATAATTGTTAGATCTTCTTGGATTGTCCCCTTTTATGATATATTACCCTTCTTTGTCTTTTGTTACAGTTTTTAAAGTTTAGTTTGTCCAATATGAGTATTGCTACCCTAGCTTTCTTTTGACATCCATTTGCATGATACATGTTTCTCCATCCCCTTACATTCAATCTGCAGGTGTCTTTAGGTCTAAAATGAGTCTCTTGTAGGCAGCATATAGATGGATCTTGTTTGTTTTTTATCCATTCTGCCACCTATGTATTTCGGTGGAGCATTTAATCCATTTACATTCACAGTAATTATTGATATATATGTATTTATTGTCATTTTATTCTTTTTTCATTGTTTCTGGGCATTTTCTGATCCTTTCTTGTCTTTGTCACTTTTGGTTTCTCCTTTGCCCTCATAGAGCTCCCTTCAATATTTCTTGCAGGGTTAGTTTAGTCATCCAGAACCCTTTTAGTTTTTGTTTATATGGGAAACTCATTATCTCCTTCTATTCTGAATGATAGCTTTGCTGGATAGAGTATTCTTGCCTGCAGATTTTTCCCTTCGGCACTTTGAATATATCATGCTACTCCCTTCTGGCTTGCCATGTTTCTGTTGAGAAATCTGCAGCTACCGTTATGGATTTTTCTCTTCTCAGTTAAGGACTTCCTTTGTCTTGCTTTTAAGATTTTTTTGTTTATCATTGTGTTTTGCAAATTTAATTATAATATATCTTGGTGTTGGTCTTCTTTTATAGATTTTGATAGGAGCTCTCTGTGCCTCCTGGATCTGGATATCTGTTTCCTTCCCCACATTAGTAAAGTTTTCAGCTATTTTTACACATAAATTTTCTGCCTTTTTTTCTCTCATTTCTCTGGGACTCCTATAATCTTAATGTAACATTTGATGGAGTCACTGAGTTCCTTAAGTCTGCTCTCGTATTCCAAAATTCTTCTCTTTTTGTTCAGTATCATTATTTTCCATTATTTTGTCCTCTGTATCATTAATTCATTCTTCTGTTTCTCCTAGCCTGATTTTCATTACATCAAGCCTGTTTCCATTCTCAGTTTTTGCATTCTTTATCTCTGATAGATTCCTTTTAAACTCTTTTATCACTGTGGTAAGGGTCTCACTGATGTCATGTAGTCTTTTCTCAATCTCAGTGAGTATCCTTGTGATTATTGCTTTAAATTCTCCATCAAGCATGTCTTACATGTTTAGCTTAGATTCTGGCCATAGCCTCTTGTTCTTTCATTTTGCTTAAATTCCTTTGTCTTGGCCTTTTGTCTAAGTCTCTGCTTTCTCTGTGTTAGAAAAGCCAGTTATGTCTCCTGCTCATCAAGGTAATGGCCTTATGAAAAACAGGTCATGCAGTGCCCAGGGCCTGGTGCTTCAGCAAGTGTCCCAGTGTGCGCTGCATGCCCTCTGCTGTTGTGGTTTGGCTGCTCTGTTGTTCAGGCCAGTCATCTGCAGAGGTTCTCCTTGCTTGCTATGGACACTGCTACTGGCCTGAATGTGGTGAGTTTTACTGGTCTGCTTGTGAAATTAGATGTGTCGCCACCTCTACTCACCCACTTGCAGAACTCTCTGGATGGGCCATCCATGTGGTGTGGCGGGGGTTTGTGCTGGTCTTCTGTAGAAGGGGCCCACCCTTCTGGGACTGAGGCAAGGGTGGCTGAGGTGGGCAGTCCTGCCAGAACGCATGAGGGTGTGGCTTGGTGTGAGCAAGTTAGGCAGTCATTGCCTGTGCTGAGCTGCTTCCTGCATGTGGCTCTATGTTTCTGCTGAGGGGTAGGGGATGGAAATGGTGAGGGCCAGCTCCTTTTTTCCTGGAAAAAAGCTGCTGAAAGCTGCCTCTCAGGGACATGCTTCTAAAAGAGCAAATAATCTCCCCCACTGTGTGCCCCAGATAGTCTCAAAAACATTTTTTTTAAATCTTTATTTATTTTTGAGAGAGAGGGGAGACAGAGCGTGAGCCGGGGAGGAGCAGAGAGAGAGGGAGACACAGAATCAGAAGCAGGCCCCAGGCTCTGAGCTGTCAGCACAGAGCCTGACGCGGGGTTCAAACTCAGGATCGTGAAATCATGACCTGAGTGGAAGTCGGACGCCCAACCGACTGAACTACCTAGGCGCCCCAACCCCAGATATTCTTTAGATCGCTCTTTCTAATCTGTCTGCTTCCTTGCCTCCTGCACACATACCCCCCTTGCATTGTTTGGATGCCTTCTCTCCAGGAGCAGCTCAGTGCCTTCCTGGCTCCATCCCAATCAAGCTAGCTGACCTTTAAAACTCCAGGCTCTAAGCCGGGCTGGTTAAAAGAACTCACTAAGCCCCTCCCTCTCATTTTCAAGCCAATGACTGAGGAGATGTTCTCTCGCATTCTTGTTTGTCCTTCTCTTTCTTGGCCTGCTCCTTGACCACAGTGCCCTCCCCCACATCATCTGCTATTTATTTCTTCCCTAAACCATGTCTCCATACTTTCTGCCTCCAGTGTGGCCTCTTTCCTCCCCTTTGTTCTGGAGTTTTTTCTGTCAGTCTTCAAGTTGACTTCTGGGGTATTTAGGATGATTTGATAGTTATCTAGTTGTGTTTCTGGGCCAAGAATAGCCTAGGGTCCTCCTACTCTGCCACCATCTTCTTCTCTCCAGATGAATGTAAAACTTGAACAAGACGTAAGGCTGTAGTTTCTGAGAAAGAGAAACCTTGTGTCTTTGATCCAGAAAATAAACATCCTGTGCTTGCTATTTTCAGAAATTTCCTGGAGACCCTGTATAGCAACCCCCCCCCCTCCTTCATGCTTTATATCATGCTTTTGCTCTCAACTTATTTCAGTGGTTATTCTTCCCAAATATAATTCTTAACTAAAATTTCAGCCATTCTAAGCATGCCCTAATAATCATCTACATTTGATTATTCTAAGTCAGCCATCTTACTCTCTACTTTTTGCAGTTATTTATAATAGTAACTTTATTATTTTGTTCAGACTCATCTATAATATATTCCCATTCCTCTAATTAAGGATGGGTTTTACTTTTATTCAAAATTAATGTAATTTTACATAGTTGGACAGATACCTATACTATTAATAGGCACTAAGTATATAGTTCCTTTAATAGCCATATGGGAAATTTATACAGGCCTTTTGTTTATAACTATAAATAAATAAAATGATGTGTAATAGCCCTGGCTCCAAAGAGGTGGAATTTAATCAAACTCCATTATCTTATTAGCATTGGTAATGTTTGAGGAAGCTGTGTGAACCTCATTAAATTCTCAAAGCTCTTGTGGTTTCCTGGATCAGAGATGATAATCAAATTGATGGAAATAGTCCAATCATGATAGCAAATTCCTTTATATTATATAAATTTTTAACAACAAAAACATAATGCATTTTATAATTAAGTTAAATAAATGCAAGGGATGTATCTTTTTTAAATGTACAGAACTATCTAATTGTCCTTTTTTTGTCCTTGCCTTGTTAAACTCTATTCCCAACACATCAAGCAGACTGATCCTTTCTAAATGCGAGTAAATCTCATTATTCATTTGCTCAAGTCTCTTTAGTACACTTCCATCTCTCTTAGATTAACAATCTAAATCTCAGTAGACTATGAAATCTTACATGATCTTTCTCACACTCTTAGGTGTGCTCTCTTTATTACTATTCCTTTAACATGACAGACACAGTCCTACCTCAAGGTAGGTCTTCAAGTTCACTATTCTTGAATGATATTTTCCTTTTCTGAATGTTCTTTCTCCAGATAGTTCCATCACTTCTATCTTGAATCCCTTATCTTTGTCCCAGTTTTTAGTGCTTTACATATGTATGTGGCCCTGGATTAAGAGATGCAATCATTGGGATTTGCTCTAAAAGAGATTTTTATTTATTTTGCTTTTCCATGGACAGAGCTATTACAACATTCTTCTCTCCTAGGCTGTGAAACAGCAAACACCCCTCTAATGAGTATCTTCAAGGAATTTCCTGGAATCAGTGCCTCTAAAATAAAGAGTAGGTATGGGGGGAAATCTGGGAAATATATTTCTGGAAAAATATAAGTGTATGTATATATATATGTATACATACACACACACACAATTATTGGAAACTCTAGAAAAATAAGTTAAAATATCTGCCAGAAAACAGAAGAAAAGATACACAATTAAGAAACATGATAGCAAAAACAGAGATTTTTCAGCAGTTCCAACATCTAATTTATACATTGTTTCTTAACTTATAAAATAGAGAAAATAGAGTGAAGAAAATATCTGCAAAACAGTAGTGGAAATATTTGAGAAAAAATTATAGAACTCTTCAGACTAAGGACCAATACACAAACATATACCTAAGTGCATATTTCATCAAGTTTTAGTAAATCTGGGGAATACTAAAAAATAAAAGCTGCTAGAGAGATAAATAGAATGAAGAAAGACAAAGCAGGTTATCTACTGATAAAATGGCAGCCAACATCTCAAGAACTACACATTAAATACCAGAAGGCAGGGTAGCAATGCTTTTATGTTTCTATGAGATAGTTGTTGTTGTTGTTGTTGTTGTTGTTGTTGTTGTTGTTGTTGTTTTAACTCAGAATTGTATAATTCACCAAGCTACCAATTGAGTAAGATGGCATAAAAACATTTTTCAGAAATTCAAGGTCCTTGCACATATTTACTCCTTAGAAATTTTGGTGTATGTATTCTAACGAATGAATCAGTACTGAGTGCCTGTGATCCATGGCTGAAGTCAAAGGCAGTCCCAGTATGAGATATTTACAGCAGTGATGGAGAGCAAACAGTTTTGATTGAAGTCAGAAAGCAGGAGCCTATTTAAGGAAGGTGGTTGCAAGAATCAGACTTAATAAAGTACTAAATGTGAGTTTAAACATTTCTAAGTGTTCAAATGAGGGAAGAAAATGGGTAAATAATGCAAAGAAAACAAAAGGCAACAAGTAAGGCTATTAAGATTAAATTAATTTTGAAAAGGAAGAAGAGCATAATGCAATTATAACACAGTAATTTTCTCAAGGGTGTAATCATATAAAGGTAATTTTAACTAAAATATGACCAGAACAATATTGAAAAAATGCAGAAGAGGCCTGGTAGGTGAGGAAGGGGGTAAGGGAAACTACATATTCATCCCTCACAGTAGAAAGTCAATAATAGGGTCTAAAATGAATATTAAATAATACTATGCATATATTTAAAAAACATACATAATAGCTGGAAAATATTTAATAGTGAGAAAGCATCTAGGAGCTCCTGAGTGGCTCAAGTGGTTTAGTATCAAATTTCGGCTCACTGGGGCGCCTGGGTGGCGCAGTCGGTTAAGCGTCCGGCTTCAGCCAGGTCATGATCTCGCGGTCCGTGAGTTCGAGCCCCGCGTCGGGCTCTGGGCTGATGGCTCAGAGCCTGGAGCCTGTTTCTGATTCTGTGTCTCCCTCTCTCTCTGCCTCTCCCCCGTTCATGCTCTGTCTCTCTCTGTCCCAAAAATAAATAAACGTTGAAAAAAAAATAATAAAAAAAAATTTCGGCTCAGGTCATGGTCTCACATTTCATGAGTTCGAGCCCCGTGTCAGGCTCTGTGCTGACCGCTCAGAGGTTATTTTACTGTAACATCCATCATCTCCCACTGGAACATGAATCTTTTTTACGTTGTTCAATAGTGTATTGATGATTCCTAAAACATTGACTGGTATACAGTCTGAGCAAAATAAGCTTTTTGCATTTCATTCAATTATTATCCTGAAGGGAGTCTTATCTAAAAATAGAAATCAAAGGATCAAGAAACGGCAGCTGATTTCAGGGCAAGTCTGAGGTAGAGAAGAAAGCTGTTGATGTTTATTTCTTGGGCGGTTAGAGATTAGACTCTAGACATAAATGAATTATGCTAAGATATGGAGTAAGTAGTATTTGTTGGAAACCTGTGAGGCCTAGGTTATGGATGCAAAAAATGGTCATATTTTATATTTTGTATCCACTTTTAATTTTTTACATATATATATGGATTTTGTTTCTTGTAAAATCTGCTGCGTGGAGGATTGTTATATATTATATTCCCTTCTTAACCCTCTGTGGTAAGAGATGTGTCTGCCTGTGACACATGGCCATAGCAAGTTAGCCCAGAGTGAGCTATGCCACTGCTTGAAATGAAGCAGGATTCAAGATGGAAAATGGTGAACTTCAAAAGAGGAGAGAAGTGATCTCAGAACATGGTGAGATAAGGTGACAAGCAGGATAGGGTTCTGGAATGTGTTAACCTTCTTTGTATACATAAGGTTAAATTTGGCAGTAATATCTTTCTCAGTCTTCAGTCTTGGCCCCACAGTGTGATCCTTATTGGAGTGTCAGTACCACCTCGCCTTGAAACATTGGTCTCCAGGATCACATCTGTTGCCTCTGAAAGTACTCTTCTTAAGCTTTACACATTTTTGTGGTCAAACATATACCTCATGTTTACAGAGTCCCATATACTGTTTGCTCATCTGTCTTCTATTCTTATTTGTTTCATGTAAGATATGAATCCATTACTACGTTTCGTCATTCTACTTACTGTCGTAAAATCCTATATGTGAAACTTGATTGAAAATGCTTTGCCAAGTCCTGTGGACAGAAAATTCACCAAAACGCTATTACTGTCTTCAAAAAATTTGGAAGTAAAATAAATGCAGAAGTAACTAGCATTGTGATTTTTCTAGCTTTGTGACATGGTAGATCAATAAACACCTCTGACTCTATTAATTCTGTTTAAAGTTGAATATTTTGTGACTATAATGCATTCCTTAATCTAGTTCAGCTTAACATGGAATTTGCTTATTCAAAGAAATAAAACGGGGTGCCTGGGTGGCTCAGTTGGCTAAGTGTCCGACTCTTGATTTAGGCTCACGTTATGATCTCTTGGTGTGATCGAGCCCCTACATCGGTCTCTACATGGCATGGAACCTGCCTAAGGTACTCTTTCTCTCTCCCTCTGCCCCTCTCCTGCTTGTGGCATGTGCGTGTGCACACACACACACACTCTCTCTCTCTCTCTCTCAAAAATTAAAAATAAATTAAAAAAATAAAAAAATAGAAATGAAAGATACTTATAAACTTAATAGAGATTTGTATGTTTACTTAAGGAAAAGAGACAAATGGAAAAATTCTAGAAATGACATTTTTTTCTGCTACAGCTACAAAGCACAAATAATAACAATCATAGGACATCCAGAAAAAAAAATTCTTAAGTTTTGAAATTGAATAGACTAAGGCATATGTTTTGGAATCTCTGTAGTCCCATGAGAGAAACCATACTAGCAATTCCTTCATTTTAATTCTTGACTACACAGTTGCCAAAATTAGTCATATAACTAGACTAATTAGTCCTAAAAATGGAAGAGAGGTATCTTTCCAGACTGTGGAAAAGGGAAGTGGGGTAAACAATGGAGCAGACACAAAGTGAATCTTAAGGAGTGTCAATCTAGGGAAAAATTAACAAGCATACACAGGAACGAAAAGTGAAAGACTTGTATGTATTTATTTATTTTCAACTGTGGAACCCTTGGGAGAAGAGAGACAAAATATTTCTTAATTAATTGCCAACTAAGAATGTTGGAATGCCACATTTTAAGTACTATGTAAATATGGCATGAACAAAATCTGAATGTACCAAACACTACATGATTAGGTAGCTTTCCTCATAATTCAGAATTGTTCACACATTTAGGTTTTTACATAGCGTTGTCTTTGATTTTCTTGTATTATTTATCTTTTAATTCTGTAAAATGTTATTTTTATTAAACCTACCAGTGTCTTCTGTATCTTTCATTATATATTTAATTATGTATGTATATAAATTTATGTATTTGTATATTTGTACATGTATATATGGAAATAAATAATTATAATCACTAGATGCAGCCATGGCTAAATATACAGTTGAAATCATAAGCCCTACATTTAAATAGCTGTCAGTGAGAAACTCTTAGAAAATAAGTTATTGATACTGCAAAATAAATTCACATAAATTAAATATTTGGGTCAGCGGGCATTTATTTATTTTACAGATTTCCTCCAAAATCTGAGATATATTTGACATACTACATTGTGTATTTTTAAAGTATACAGCATAATTTGATAGGCATTTGATATCCAAAACAATTACTGTAAGGTTAGTTAACATTCATCACTGCACTAGAGTTACTATTCTTTGTGTGTGTAGTGAGAACATTGAAGATGTATTCCCTTCACAACTTTCAAGTATACAGTGCAGTATGGTTAATTATAGTCGACTGAGTGAACTAATTATAGTCAAAATGTA
Source organism: Prionailurus bengalensis (assembly GCF_016509475.1). Taxonomy (NCBI): domain Eukaryota; kingdom Metazoa; phylum Chordata; class Mammalia; order Carnivora; family Felidae; genus Prionailurus; species Prionailurus bengalensis. The sequence goes on from NC_057343.1 coordinate 38,820,555, forward strand.
CAGTAAGTCTCTAGAACTTACCTTATATGGAAGTTGGTTTTCTTTGACCATCATCGCCCATTTTTCCCATCCTCCATCCTCCAACACCTGGCAACCACCAATCTACTTTCATTGTATAGGAGTTTGGCTTTTTTAGATTCCACAAGTAGTTGTTAGATCATATAGTATTAGTCTTTCTCGATCTGATTTATTTCAGTTAGCATGATGCCCTGCAGATTCATCCATGTTTTTGCAAATGGCAGGATTTTCTTCTTTCTCATGGCTGAATAATATTCAGTTGTATGTATCTATGTCTATATCTATCTATATATAATATTCTCTTTATATGTTCATCCACCTTTTTGAATTTGTGTTTTAATTGCTGCTTTTTTTTTTTTTAATGTCCTGGCTGTTAAGAATAATATTGTGGTGAACATGAGGGTTTAGCTGTCTCTTTCAGATCCTGATTTCATTTACTTTGGATATATACCCAGAGTGGAATTACTGGATGATATGGTAGTTCTATTTGTAATCTTTTGAGGAACCTTTATAGTATTTTCCATACTGGCTGCAACAACTTACATTCCCACCAACAGTGCATGAGGGTTTTGTTTTCTCTTCATCCTCAACCAGCACCTGTTATCTCTTTTTAAAATAATAGTCATTCTAATAGTTGTACACAATTTTATGATTAATGTCTTACTCATAAATTGTGTTTTTATTAGGAGACCTTTTTGTTCTGAATGATAATTAGCTGATGTAATATGTCATATTAGCTGACATAATATAATATCTTGGGTATTTTTAAACATTACCTGCTCATCTCTTTGTTTCCAAGTTCTTCTTTCCCTTTAAAGTACTTCTTTAGGGGTGGCTCAGTTGGTTAAGTGTCCCACTTTGGCTCAGGTCATGATCTTGCAGTTCATGAGTTCGAGCCCCACGTCAGGCTCTGCGCTGACAGTATAGAGTCTGAAGCCTGTCAGATTCTGTGTGTTCCTCTCTCTCTCCCACATCCCCTCGTGCTCTCTCTCTCTCTCAAAAATAAGTAAACATTAAAAAAAAAACTTAAAAAATACTTCCTTAAACAAAATAATGGGGTTGTTAATTATAAGTAATCTCTTATATAAAGAACTCTATGCCATTTACATTGAGGGTGATAACTGATACACTACATTATATTCCATGTGTTTTGGTTCATGTTAGCTACCGTAAATATTGTACACTGATGCTTCTTTTTAAGGGAGCTACAGATAGCTCTAAGAGGCATTTTAGATTTCTCATAGCCATTCAAAAATTTAATTGTTTCTAAAGTCAGTCTAAAAAAAACCAAACTCATGCTTCATCATTCCCTTAGTGGCTATCAGTGGCTTTCTAATCCATTCTATCTCTTTATATTTTATAATTTCTGCAGGTGTTTCTAAAATTAGTCATCAATATGAAATCTTTTATTTTTCTCTGTGTCTTCTCTCTTGCTTATTACCTCATTTGTCTTTTGTTTTTTTACCCAGAAGTCATCTCTTTATTATCCTTTTTAATTTTTAATTTTTAATTTTTAATTTACATCCAAGTTAGTTAGCATATAGTACAACAGTGATTTCAGGGGTAGATTCCTTAATGCCCCTACCCATCTAGCCTGTCACCCCTCCCACACCCCTCCAGTAACCCTCTGTTTGTTCTCCATATTTAAGAGTCTCTAATGTTTTGTCCCCCTCCCTGTTTTCATACTATTTTTGCTTCTCTTCCCTTGTGTTCATCTGTTCTATGTCTTAAAGTCCTCATATGAGTGAGGTCATAGGATATTTGTCTTTCTCTGACTAATTCATACCATTTTACTCTTTTACTATGGTTACTGGTCATAGTTTTGAAAAAGCACATGGACTTGAATACTTTTGAATTTCACAACAACTTCTTATTCTGGGTCCTCAGAATTAAGATTTTTTCCCCCTTGATTTGCATTAGATTTTGGAAGTCAAAAAAATTTTTTTGCCTGTTTACCCACAAACAAGAATTTAAAAATTAAATAAGACAAGTATTTTCCCTCACATGAAATGCTAGCTATCATTGATCCTGTACTTTTTTATTTGAATTATTTTTTAATCTCCCTCTTAGCTTCACTTCAGAAGGACAAAAATGTTATATATAACTTCTAGAACAATCATCAGTGTTTAGCAAATTTGTATTTAATCTGGTACTGCTAAACTAAGCACTCAATATTCATCAGCTCCTTGCCAAATAATGTTCAGATGTGTGCGAATAATTTTTAGGCCATGCTGCCTAGTTTTCTGATGGTAAAAGACATAAGTCTCTAAACTGAGGAGAGAATATCATGAGAGGATATATGCTCATTCTGCCAAGATTCAGATAGCACAGTTGGGATATTGTGTTTCCCAGTCAGTCAGAAATCCCTTATAACTTTTAGAAATAAGCTAATCTTCAGTCCAAGTTTTTTGACTTTTGAAACTCTTATCAGACCATTTACCTCCCTGGCAATTAGATCTCTTATAGAAGTTCAGAAAAAAATATGGATCCATAAACACAGTTGATTTGAAAGACTATTTTGTTATGAAGACTGAATGCAGATTAATGTTAAATCTGGATGTCCTTAACAGTCAGAGTTTATCAATCTAGCACATGTTTGTCAAATAGTTTTTCAAAATAATATTTATCAAAATTGTTTTAAGTCATAATAATTTTTTGTTTACTAATAACTGTCAAGAATGAGACTTCTTAAAATTAATTCGAGCTTTGCAGAGTCACTAGCTCTAATCTGAAAGATTGAAAAGGGAATATGGAAGTGACATTGCTTTTCAACAGATAAGCTTTGCTGTTTCCATAATCTTACAAAACCAAAAACAAAACAATGACAAAAAAGCAAGAAAGAAGCATATAATTAATGGTCTTTATTTAATTAAAGCTCTTTGGATTATAAATTAAATATAAATATGACTTAAAAGAGGTGTTTTATAGATTCCAAGAGTAATAAGATAGCTAGGATTCTTTTGTTTTTCCCTTGTTCTGATTTTGTTCTTCTTTCTGTGTTTCTTTATATCTCTTTGTGAGAAGTGAGATGATTCATTTTTAAAAATACCAAATAAAAGCTGTGCTGTCTAGTTAGCAATAGTTTTACAACCTATTAGAAATATGTGTGAACTGCCCTTCCCCCCACCCCAATGGAGTCCCTAACCCTTAGACACTTCACTTCCTGGTTCTTCTTCCCCTCTTCATTTCGCGGGCTTATTTTTCACTGGCTTTGCAATGAGCATGTGCCAAAGAGCTGAGGTCTCTGCATCACCTCAAGGAATGACCTTTGTTCCTATCAGGCTACTTTTTGCCTTACCTGGGCAAAGGCGACTCCAGGTAAGGCTGTAACCTCTGTAGTACCTAGCCAATGAGGAATTAGGGGAGGGACTTGCACAATAGGAGATAAATTGTCTGCTGTAACTGCCCCAAGTGTGCCTGTGCATTAGACACCCACTCTTGCAAGAACGTTGATTAAAGCTCTGCTTCATTGTGCTCCAAGTCTCTGTGTCCTCCTTTGATTGGGTCAGTAGGTTTATTTGTCACACTGTTTATCTCTTTTATTCTCCCAAGATAGAATATTGCTACTCCATGACTCTTAAGATTACACAGGTGACAGAATAAGATATTAACCTGTGGCTTTTCTGTAGCCCTGTTTTGGACAAGGCCCAGTGCTGAGAACAGGAGTGAATTCCATTTACCTGTGGCTTCAAATGTGAGAAACTCATCTGTCACTGCAGATATGCTAATTCTGTAAACTCCTTTTGCTAACAAGAGCCACCACTTACTTCTGGACTATTTAGGATTCATCAAGAGAAAGACTTTATTGGGAGGGAGGATTCATTTTTAGGTACAAGAGATAAAAGAATGAAAATTTTTGGAAGATGTTTACCACTACAGGAGAGAGGAAGGAGTCTTCAAATACCTTTCAGAGAGCTTGATATATATGTCTCCCAAGAGTTAAGTCAACATGAAAACTGATAACTAACTCATCCCTGAAAAGTCTAAATAAAGATAATGTAGCCAGAGGGATCATATTTCAGAGCAGAAGTTGGGGCGGGGGAGTATAAGACTGGAAATGGCTTATATTTTTAGAATGTGGACAGACCAGGTTGCTTTTATTTCTGTTGTCCTGGTGTGCCCAGATAGAAAATGGTGGATAACGAGGATGTGATATCCCATTCTAAAAAGACTGCCATGAAGGGTAAGGGGACCCCAGACAGGTGAATAGAATGTCAAAGGAGTAAACGGCTCATCAAAAAATCCAAGAAAACTTTCCATAAGAGATTCCATTAATTAGGCTCTCCAAATAATGAGGGTTATCCAAGTAACCCATAAAAGTTATCCCACTAGAGACAGAGCCAATCAGAGGGTATGAATGTTTGATAACCACTGCACTAATCAATAAGACCGTTCCTTATCCTCATTTCATGTGCCTCATCCTGTTCTAATTGAGAAGATTCCCCTATTCCCTTGTATATATATCAAATTTTTCAGTTGAGGAAGAGTTAGAAAAAGAGAAGAAACCTACCACAAATCGCTGTGCTGAAAGTGGGACCAATCCAGGAGAGGGAGAGAGTTTTAATTAGTTGATATTTAGGTGTGAAAAAACATAGCCACTGGACCCATATGTTTTAGTTAGGTACCAGAAAAGGGATGATGGCTTAAATATATTAACATATATAACAATAATATAATTCTTTAAGTTAATAGCTTTATCTTACTGTGCCAAATTTACAAGAATAGAAGCTCAAAAACAACATAGTTCTAATGGCATTTATAATAAAAAATAATGTTGGTTTTGAATACTGCAATTTTACTGAATTGATTATTTTTAACAGAGATTTTCTACATATCAGTTCATGTCATCTGCAAACAAAGACAGTTATACCTCATTTCTGATTTGGATGTCTTTTATTTTTCTTGCCTAAGTGCTCTGGGTAGGATTCCCAGTACTATGTTCAGTAGAAGTGGTGAGAGTTGGCATCATTGTCTTGTAGCTGATATTAGAGAAAAAGCTTTCAGTTTTTCAGCATTGAGTATGATGCTCTCTGTGGGCTTATAATATATGGCCATTATTATATATAGAGAAAATTCTTTCTATACTAAATTTGTTGAGTTTTTATCATGTAGAGTGTTGAATTTCATCAAATGTTTTTTGTATATATTGAGATGATCATATGATTTGTAATCCTTCATTCTGTTAATGTAATATAGTAATTGATTTATACATGTTGAATCACTTTCATCCAAAAAATAAATTTCATTTGATCATGGTGTATGTTCATTTTAATATACTGCACCATTGCATTTAGGATGTTAATATGTGCAAGGATATCCTTGATGCAAGTTCATCAAGGATATCGGCCTATAATTTTCTTGTTGTGCCTTTATTTGACTTTGGTATCGAAGTAATGCTGGCCTCATAAAATGAGTCTGGAAGTGTTCTTTCCTCTTCAATTATTTGGAAGAGTTTGAGGAACTCCTACACCTCAGCCAAAAAACAAAACAAAACAAAACAAAAAAACCCAAACAAACAAGAAAAACAAATAGCTAGAGTAAAAAGTAGGAAAAGGACCTGAATAAACATTTTAGTTTCAAAGAAGATACACAGATGGCCAAAAAGCACATGAAAAAGTGTTCAAGGCCATTGATCATCATCTGGGAAATGCAAATCCAAACCACAATGAAATACCACCTCAGACCTGTTAGAATGGCTGTTATCAGAAATGCAAGAGAAAAATGCAAGTGATTTGTGGAGAAAAGGGAACTCCTATGCACTATTTGTGGGAATATAAATTGGTATAGCCACTTTAGAAAATAGTATGGAAGTTCCTCAAGAAATTAGAACTACCATAAGATCCAGCATCTGGATTGCACTCTTGGGTATACTCAAAGGAAAAGAAATCACTATTTCATAGAGGTATCTGCAGCCCTGTGTTCATTGCAGCATTATTTACAATGGACAAGACTTAGAAACAACATAGATGTCTGTCATTGGATAAAAAAAAAATGAACACCCACACACATACATAAACAATGGGATATTATTCATCATAAGAAAGAAGGAAAGTGTGACATTTACAACATAGGCCAATCTGAAGGGGAATTTGCTAAGTGTAATAAGATGGAAAAAGGCAGATACTGTGTGGCATTACTTCTATGTAGACTGTAAAAGAGCCAAACTTAAAGAAACAGACAGTAGAATGGTGGTTGCCAGGGGTTAAGGAGTAGAGGCAATGGGGAGATGTTGGTCAGAGGGTATAAACTTCCAGTTTATAGTTATAAATAATGAACTCTGTTGATCTTATGTACAGCAGGGTAACTGTAGTTAACAGTACTTGCAAGTTGCTAAGAGAGTAGATATTAAATGTTTTCACTGTGACAACAACAAAAAAATAGTAAATATATGAGGTGAAGGGTGTGTTAATTACCCTCATTTAGTAATCATTTTGCAATATATATGTGTATCAAATGATCACAAGTACACCTAACACTTACACATTGTTTGTTATATGTAAATTGTATCTTAATGCTGAAGAAAAAAAATGTACAAACAGCATACATATAGTGGGATTTTAATCTGTCTTTACAGAGAAGGAAATCCTGACCTATACAACATGAACAAAACTAGAGGGCATTCTGCTAAGTGAAACCAGACTAGCCGTAGGAGGACAGATAGTGCATGATTCCTTCTATAGGAGTTATCTAAATAAACCCATAGAAACAGTACAATGGCTTGGGAGGGGGAAAATGAGGAATTGTTCTACAGGTATAAAGTTTCTGTTCTGCAAAATGAGTAAGTTTTAGAGAGATCTGTTGTACACAGAGTGACAGTTAGCAATTCAGTGATGAATACTTAAAAATTCAGAGGATAGATCTCCTATTAAGTATTTTTATCACTTAATATAAACATTTTAAATATACTTTAAAAAAACAAAGCTGAAAAAATTTTAATCACACCATTTTCCTACCTAGTAAGAGGAGTGGAGGAGGGGGTGTGGGAGGAGAGGGAGTGGGGAAGTAAGTTGAGGGGTGAGGGAGGGGCTTCTTTTTTCAAAAGATAAAACAGTCCACCTCCCTCTCTTTAGTCCTTTACAAGTACATTATCTATTTTTTATTTTCTACCTTTTGTTCAGAACATAGACATCTTCTGAAACAATCTGGGTATCTTCTCTTTGTTTTATAGTCATAGACTTCCTCTTCTGAACCCTTCTTTCGCCACCTTCGCCCAGTGTAGTCCTTCCTCTTCTGTTAAACTTCTCCTTAGTACTCTGAGCCACTTTCCTTTCCTTGTCAAAGACACTGAAGTTCAGAGTAGACTCTAGTCCCAAGTCTACTCACCTCTGAACTGAAACCGTTCAGGCTGTACTGAAATTGAAATTATCTGTAGTGCCTTCTGGCCTTCTGGTCTCACCTTCTTACTGGCTACCCTGTAAGAAATAGAAGTGGAATGAAATGAATGAGGTGAGAGACCTCTCCCTTACCTTCGGAAAGATCTAAACCCACATTGCTGTCTGTACTTTCTCTTTTCAAATTCTTTTTTAAAAATTCAGTGGAAGTTATATACAAATTACTGTAGGATAAATGGTGGTAGCACATAGACTACATATAAATGCTTGATTGCTCATTAGTTGTTTCTTGTTTTTACCAAACTTAACGAAAAGGTTCTTGAAGACAGGAATAATGTTTTTTCCACTAAGGTATACAGAAACTTAACAAAATGTCTTTTAATTGAAGCATATTTTTTTTAACTTAAAATTTAGATACCCTGCTACCTACTGTTTTCTCTATGGAATATTTATCTGCATTTTTCCCATTATCAGTGGTATAACATTTCAAGGTTTAAACTTTATAATACCATTTTATATGCTTTTTAAAAATATTTATTGTGAAACATTTATTTGTACTTTCTTTTTACACTGCTCAATAAAACTGATAAACCATTAATGGGAAAATTAGAACCATTAACCTGTAATATTCATGCCATCACTGGCTATAATTGAACTAAAATGTGTATCACAAAACCTTCCATTTACTCAACCAGACTTTTGTATTTTTTTTTTAATGTAAAGGAGCAGGGTTTTTCATGCACTTAAGATTCACATAGCATCTTCGGGTAATAACTCTCATAACTAACAACAGTGTATGTAATACTAAGTCTACAAAATAGAAGCATATTTTTAAAAAATTGATAACTAATAAAATGGAATATATGATTCCAACAATTTAGAGCTTGCTTTCATTTTAGGAAACTTTATGGAGAAAATGGTGTTAGGCATCCAGCTGTGTTTTCTAAAAAGACATTTATTTTAATTTAAATTCAATCTATTTTTACTTTAATGACAATGCCAGTGGCTATTTTATGAACAGTTGCTTAGATTCAAATTACAATGTAACTTTCTAATTAAAAAGTTTAATTTCTTCTTAAGTATAGTAAAAAATAATTACATTGTGTGAGCTGTTAAAAAAATTCTTAGCTGTTCTCCATACATTCACTGTTTTGTTGAATTCTCATTTGGAGAAAAACTTTGACTAAATTAGTACCAGGAGTGTGTACATAGATTCCTACACTGAATGAATATTATTATTTTTCTGTAAGCTCAAGGAGTATTGTTCTTGGAAGTTTTCATTCTTTTCCAAAATAAAATAACTTGGGGGAAAGATGTATCAACTTACTCACATTTGGTGATAATTTGAAAGCACTAAAGTATTTTGAAAAGTTTTTGTGAAGTCATGCTATTGATGAGCCTAAGTAAGTTCCCAGTAGAAAATTGGTCCCTCTGGGAGGATTACATTTAGTCCGGCTAATAGAATATCATGTGTCATACTTCTGATGACACAAAATAAAATGTCAATCGGGACTAACAGTTACAAGCCTCTACTTCCTCTTCAGTAGTATATTTTGTACTTTTGATGAGAGTAACTTTATTGTTTGCCCTTTGTTAATAAGATATCCTCTCATATTTAGCAATTAAAATATACTTTAATTATATAGAGATCAGAGTTTTCAATTTTTATATGGCAATTACAGTTGATCATGCTCCATGTTCCAGATTAAAAGTGTTGGAGCAGGCAAGGCCAAAATCAGGAACTGGAATTGGCTGAGGTGATCCCTGTGTGAGTGAGAGACCTGGGCATAGATAATGGGGAAGAGTTGAGGTTGAGAGGCAGGGCCTGGGATTCATGATATGAAAACAGAGGTAACTGGTAGTCTGGATGTAAAGTAAAATGCAAACCAAAGAAAAGAGGTTACCTTAGACTGCCCTACCATAGCACGGCAGCAAGTGAGCTGGGCATTGGTGATCAGAGAATTAAACAGGCTGCTGTTTTTCTAGCATGAGTTCATTAGCCATTAGCAGCAAACATAGCAGTATTAATCTGGAACTGGCTGCACAGCACACAGCCCCAGGGTCCTTCAAGGGAGAAGGGAATTGCTGATACATCTGAAGCAGGGATTCAAGCATTAAAAACAGAGAAACCAGTTAATAAGGACACAGAGTCCTAAACAACTAACATGTATGGTATATAATTAGTCTCATTATATTGAACAAAACTTTCTTGTTAGAAATCAGTTGCAATGGGAGTTTGTTGGTATTTAGAGAAGAGTGCTTCAGGGAATGGAATACAGACACAGCCTGATCATTCTTATTTTGTAGGAATGATGCCCTGAAATAGCTTCTTAGATGCATTTGGGAAAACTTAAAAAGTACATATTCTTATGCCCCGTATCAGATTCATCAAACCAAAGTTCCTGAGAATTTTTTTTTAAACAATCTTTTCAGTGGAATACCATGAAATTTAAATTTGTAGTCCATGACTGACATTGAGGACTCAGGGAATAGTTTTTATTTAATTAGTATTAAAAAAAAGGTAAAACTGGTATAAACTTTATTGACATATTTCTTTTCTTTTGTAATTTTCTTTGGAAAATAGCATGAGTTATTTTATTGTTTCAAAATTAAATATTGTTTAAAGAAAATGTGGGAGAAAAATGAGCCAAGAAAGTTACTTAAGCAGCGTGGAAATGTGTTTCTTTTCCGTGTGTTGTGTTTTTAATTACTATTTTAGGTGTTAAAATACATAGATAATGTATGTTTTGATGTAAACGTATGCAATTTATTTGCAATTTGGTCTAAAAGTAAAATGATGAAACTTTGAGAGGCATTTCAATGGGTTATTTAGTGAGCTTAGAAGAATGCTTACCACACAAAATAGAATAGAATCAACCTAATTTTTCTCTGGCCATTGTCACTTGGAATCAATTTTTCTGTTATTTATATAGGGCAGCACAGGGTTTTAAATTTGCCACTAAAAGGTAAAATCTATATCTTTCCCGAAACTATTATGGATTACCCTATATACCTGCTTTTAGCAGATATCTACTCTTCAAAAAATGAATATTTGCACATTTGAAGCAATGTGTCACATTTCTGCTCCACTGACTAGCATTGCTTTAAATCTCTTGGATCTCATCTTCTTGTGTTATGTCAAATCACATTGGCTTTTCTATGTGACAAAATATACAGTGATGGAAGGTGACAGAAGAAATGTAATGCAATATGACACATCAGAAATTTAAAGGGTAAAGAGATTAGCTATTTGGTGTCAAATTAGATAGAGAATGTCAAATCAAAAATGAATCTGGCAGTCACTAATGGAGTGAAAGGTGCAGTATTCACCCTGTCTATGAAACAATGAATCCTGAACTTCATCAGCAAATATTTAGCTAACTCAGAGGTACAATTTGCAACATCAAAAAGTATCTTGGTATCACGGGCCTGCAATGCACTTCAAGGTCATTTCATGATGACACTGTTTACAAAGATGATTTGATCCACATGATTCTTCTACAGAAAGCCAGTGTTACTGGTTGTTGCTGATTTGGTACATATTTTTTTGCTGTATTTGAGAAATTATAATTTATAGAAGAGTAATGCGGTGGCATTCTGCCATGTTATACTTGGTGCCAATATGTCGCACAAACAAACAAAAAGCATTTTAAACTAGTAGCAATGGGAGAAAAAGAATCCTTGTGATCGTAATACAGATTTCTGAAGATTTAGTTTGTACCTGTTTATACCTAGATTAAGCTATTGAACTCCTTGCCTTAAAAGGAATTTGACCCAGAAAAAGGGCTGGAAAAAAATGATGAATTTATTTCTTGCCCTCTCAAGGAGATAACAGTAAGTGAGGATCAAAAAAGTGCTAGACAGAAATTACCATTTCTCTAGTCTCCTGGTTGGTAAAGTTCAGTGACAGTTAAAGTTTGCTGTTTACCTGGTTTTGCCTAGAGTGGATACAATAATTTCCCTTACCTAAGTCAAAAGTATATTTTGCTGAGAAAACCATATATCTGGGTATTTCCCATGTTACCATTTTCCATTTACAATTGTTAATTCTATATGGCATTTTGGATGAAAGATTGGGGGAAAACTTCTTTCTATGTATTTGGCATCCACTTTCAAAGAAAAATATTCAGAAAATAACCAAAATATTCATCAAATTTAGGAGAAGTGCAATCTGTCATTCATTTTTTTTAATTATTATTATTTTACCTTTTCCCTGATCTCTTTTTCCTTAATCCTTTCAGGATTGGTGATCCAAAACAAATGATCTCTATTGGTGACCCTTAACCCTTTTAAAAAGACTTGCAGACACTGAAGGTCTAATATTGAGCTGCAGCAAACTCTAAACCATTTTAATTTTAGCTTCCTCATAAATTAAGGGGTGTTTAGTTCTCTAATGTGAAAGGTTAAAGAACAATCTAAATGTAAACACCCAGATTGATTACTTGCAAATCCACTACTTACGCTTTCTATCTTTTGCTACCCTGAGTGAGGTTTCTATTTTTCTTTTTGTCTTAGTAACCAGGGAATTTCTGAAAGGAAGGGAAAGCAAAGATATAAAGAAATCTACAGAATAATTAACTGAAATATCTATCACTCTGGATGAATAATCGTTTTTAAGGCTATTAGGATACATTTATCAAAGATTAATGAAGGGTATTGAGAAAATTGGTTTAGATAATTAGACTATTATGATTTTTCCTCCACTCTTTATCTCAGAATAAAAATATTTTAGTGAAAAGAGTCATTATATTACTAAATCCCTTTCCATATTCTTTTCTGTTTGTATGTTTTATAAAGCATTTACCAAACAATATTTACGAAAAAGAGATTAAAAACTATCACCGAAACTTTCAGATTTTAAAACTTCTGAAAAGGAGTATCAAAAGCTGTAAGCTAATATTTCATTTTTTGCATTACCAAGTATAATTCTGCAACTCTAGAAACTACAATCCAAGCAGTTCATGTAAAAACTGGGAAATTATTAATGTATTTTTTAATATTAAAAACACTAAAAATACACTCAGTGTTCTAACATGGCTACTTCTTTCTTAACTTCAAGTCATATTGAAATAATATTTTTGTTCATACTTAACATTTACAAAATTTTGCTTTGAAATTCACTGAATTCTTTAGCTATTGTTACATAGTTGGAATATATGTCAGTAACCTACTCTTTAAAGATATACATGAAAGCTACATATCCATTATTTAATAATTTGTTAACTGATATAGTATTTAAATTTTTTTAATGTTAATTTATTTTTGAGAGAGAGAGAGACAGAGTATGACAAGGGGAGGGGCAGAGGGAGAGGGAGACACAGAATCCCAAACAGGCTCCAGGCTCCGAGCTGTCAGCAGAGGTCCCAATGCAGGACTCGGACTCAACAAACTGCGAGATCATGACCTGAGCCGAAGTTGGCCACTTAACCCACTGAGCCATCCAGGCTCTCCATACCTGGTATAATATTTAAATGAAATCCAGCCTTTGGACCCAATTCTTCTGTATGTTTAAAGATTTATGTGTGTGCAGTATAAATTTTCTTTTTCTTGGTAAAGTCCCATTCTGCAAGGCTAGGCACCTCGAGCAGTCTGGGAAAACACGTTCTTCCAAGATGCAAAATATTTTGATCTCTACAGAAGACCCCTGGGAGAATACAGATGCAATAGGATATTAATTCTTACATGATGTTCTGAAGGTATTTGAATGCTGGGCTGGCATGATTCATATGCCTTGTTCATGCAATGAAAGTGGCTCATGCAATCTCTGTAGTGAGGTGCCTCCTGGCTTGTTAAATTTTGTGGTTTGTCATCTTGTAAGATCATCTTACTGTCTGTGCTTGCAAGTTAAAGGAGAAAAGAGTTAGAGAATGCACATCTACTTTTTATATCCAGAAATTAAAGGAAAAAGAAAAGAGAATGTGAAGGTACTTTTGAAATGTACCTCAGGCACAGAAAATGTACATAATAATTCCTCTCACACTGCACTGGTGAAATAAGTCAAGAGCTCATAACTAAATGAAAGGGAATATAGTACAAAGTACCTGGCTGGACATCTGTATTTCTACACACAGTGTATGCTGTGAAAGTGGCAGCATGACTTTGGTAAGCAGTTGGCATCTATGGCCTGACTGGTCAAACACATCCATGAAATAATACTAGTTTCACCTATGTTATTTAACAAATGTCTTGGGATAGGTTTTGACAATTGTATTTGAAGTGCTTAAACAACTACCTCTGGTCTGTTCATCCACGGTATGTCAAACCTAACTAACCACAAGCAGAGTATAGATTTACAATTAGAATAATTCATAACAAACTGAGTATACTAACATACTTTTAATGCAAATTTCATCATAGCAACCTGATAAATACAATATTTACATACAGTGTGCTTTCGATTTAAATATTTTTATATAGGCTGAGTTATGCAGTAAGTAAATATCATTGGGATTTCTTTAAATTCCATAATGAATATGGAAAAATCACTCAATATACCAGGAAAAAATCAAAGGAAACTTTTACTTTTGTAGAAAAAGTGAGTTTGGGATTTTCAATACCACAAAGTAGTATCTATTTTCAGGGGCAGTACAAAAGGAAAAATTCTTTCAGCTGGGAGTCCTGTTTATAATACAATTGACAAAAACTCATGGGACTCATACCTCCATCTACTACACAGTGAACTAACAATTTAAACTCATACAATGCCTGAAATTTAATTTTGACTTAAGCAGAAAGATCTCAACTAAGGTAGAGGGTTCTTTCAAGTTTATCATTACAAATTACACTTGGTCCAAATTATAGTCCACTTTCTAATAAGTGCCTTTCAAATATTCTTAAAAACATTATTACTGTTTTGCTTGTCCAACATATAGTATGTGTTTATGTAATTCTTAGAATAATTTCAGCCAAACTTAAGTTTTTAATTTTTACTTATTTTTTTATTGAATTGTAATTAGCATGCAATGTGACATTAGTTTCAGGTGTACAACATATTGATTAAGCAGTTCTTTGTATCACTCGGTACTCTCCACAGTAAGTGTAGTCACCATCTGTCAACATACAACATTATTACAATATTATTGATTATATTCCCTATGCTGCACGTTTCATCTCTGTGATTTATTATATAACTGGGAGTTTGTACCTCTTAATCCCCTTTACCTATTTCACACATCCCACCCATCTCCTCTTTGGCAACCACCAGTTCACTGTATTTAAGTGTCTGGCTTTTTGTTTGTTTGTTTGTTTGTTTTTTAGATTCCACATATAAGTGAAGTAATAGGGTATTTGACTTTCTCCATCTGACTTATTTTACATTAAGGTTTTTATGAAGTTTTTCAACTGTCATGTTATATACCAGGCAATAGTCTACCTATCCCAAAATTCCCAACATTTGTCACCGAAATCTGAACTGTGCTAAAAATTTCAGAGCCTTGAGGTAAACTAAAAGTAAAGGAAGTCCATTGGTAGGCTTTATTTTAAATGTTTATTTAGAGAGAGTGAGAGGGGAAGGTGCAGAGGGAGAGGGAGAGAGATCAAGCTGGCTCCAAGCTCAGCACAAACAATCAAGAATTGGACACTTAACTGACTGAGCCACCCCAGTGCCTCTTTAGAGGATTAGAAGGCCTGAAAAGTCATAAAATAGGTAGTCAACCCAAACCAAAAATAAACAGATAAAGCCAAAGGCCCAAAATTCACATTATCCCAGTAAGTAATCAGTGTATTTCTGAAGAAAAGTATGGAGATAAATTATTTCTGGAATTCATGCATATTAATTGTCCATTCATTGAAAAAGACATTGCTGAGAGTAAATGCATAAACCTGCTATCTAAAACTGTGAACATTTATTTTCAGATAATGGAAGGGTTAAATTGAAGGCAGAATTGCAGGTATATTTTAGTATACAACATATTTTCTACTAAATACACACACACACACACATACACACTTAGAACAATTACTGCATATTCTTGTCTGATTATAGAATACATAAATATAGTTAGTAGATCATTTAAGGGAATCCCCTATAATAACTGTGACAATGGTTGATAGTTCTGACCCATTTGAAGTAACGAGAAAGTTAAATTAAAAATAATTATATTGGTACAAATTTGACTCAAGTTTGCTTTCAGAAGAATCTGCCTGAGTGAGTATTTTGTGTGTTCTGGAATTTACAATGACAACATCTGCTATTTATTCATTATTAGACTATTTCAACTTGCTCTGAAAGGGTTCTTGAACAGCCTTTTAAGCCATCTGCCAGAGAGATGGGAATGTTTGCCTACAAAATTACCATTTTATGCACTCATTACAAAGTGGATAGTATGTCACCCTTATCACTTGCATGAGGACATAAGAGGCTGTTAAACTAGACTATGTTGCAAATATATGTAATTTACATAATGTGATAAAGTATAATATTTAAGATACACAGGGCTAAAATGGATTTTAAATCATTTTAATTTTCCATTATTTTGGCCAGTGTGGTAGTCCTAAAGGGCTTGGAGCCCTTGAAATTGATTTTGATTATAATCATTATGGTTTTACAATGAAAAGTGACTTTGTATGAGAGCACACCATCCATCGTAACTTTAAATGTAATTTCAATGGACTGGGACATAGCAATACTAATTCAATCAAATAGATATTTAAAAATATATTACACAGCATTCAGAGCTGCCAACTAAATATACAGTAATGGATTTTCTGTTTCATTGTCTAAATGACATTTATAAGGCTATGGTAGAGATGCAAAAATGATCATTTCTGAGCAATTATTTATTTTAGGAAACCGGTAAATCAATTAGGCTACCTGACACTTCATCCTCTGATGAAAAATTTATAAGCTTGTTTGATTGTCATAAAAATAAAAAGATATCTTTGAAGATGCTAAAACTCCTCTCAAAGAGCTAATATTACTGATAGTCCATTGTTCAGACAATGAATGGATACCTTGAAGTTCACACCAACAAGGGCAATCAAGGAAAAGTCAGAAAATTCTTTTTATATTTACTGTCTATATTTTATTTGCCCTTTTTCAGTAGACAGAAATGCAAATGTTAATGCTATGACTCTCTACAAGAGGGAATTATGTTTTGCTAGTTGCTCCAAAGTTTCAGTAATCATATTAATAGTTGTTTATTTGAAAATATATTTAGTTAAAAGACAAGGTGCATAAACATGTTGGGATTTTGTTTTTTTTGTTTTTGTTTTTTGGGGATTTTTTTTTTTTTTTTTACTAAACCACTTTTAAAAGATCCATTAACAAAATTGCTTCTGGCAGTTTCATCTTCAGATCAGCAATTTTAAAGCCTTCATTTTCACCAAACAGAAGAATCTGGGGGAAACTTAATAAAATAAAGTTAGAAAGAAATGAGAAAATAGTTAGGGTTCAACGTTGGGATTCAATTTATAAAGACCTAGGAAAACCAAGGTTTTTGTTCATGATATTTGCACTCAGTTCTTCCTCAACTTAATCTTTTTGCAATAACTTTTTCTAAAATAACTTAAATCCATACTTTCTGTTAGAATTCAGATATTAGTGGGTTTAGATAGTTCTGTTATTATATTCAATGGTGTATGTTCATTTATAGAAAGGGCTAGCAAGAGTCACATTTTAATATGTCTAATAATCTATTTTAGAGTACCTTTTTTTGTGAGAACTTAAGACATTAAAAAATACATGTTGTCCTGAGTTTTTATTGCCAAAGTAAGTTTTAAAATGTTTTTATAGTTGACTGATTATATTATTTTTGTAACTGTTTTTATGGTTGGTGATATTAATGATTACAATTTATTCAGTAATAGTCCACGTCAAAGGATATTTTCTGGTTATCTAAAAATATCTATATTACTAATAGATGCAAGAAAATGCATTGCTACATTATAAGGTGTGTTTCATAGATAGGTAACTTTTTAAAAATATCATAAATAGCTAAAGCTTTATATGTAATTTTTCTATTTAAAAATTTATTTAAAAAGAAAATGTGACTCATATTTGAAATACAATCACATTTATCCAATCTTTATAATAGGTCTTTTCTCAGAGGGGTCGGCTCCCTACAGTGATGTATGGAAAAGTGGCAACAAGGGACTTCCAGGATCAAAATCCTCTCAGGACACTAATGAAAAAATATGTAGCTAAGTGTTTTCCTAATACTGCATCTATGCTCTTACATTGTGTTCTGAGTAAAAATATTCCTGCCTTCACATTTTTTCTCAGTTTAATATTGTTATCATGTATGTTCACCAAAAAGTAAAACCTTCAAGAAGCTATATACACTTTTACTTACTTTTTATGTATGGAAATGTTTTCTCACTTCTAGTAACAAATACATTTACAAGAAGGATCAAGTGTAAACTATTGTATTTTTGTAATCTGATTTGCTTCACTACATTCTTAAATTACACTGTTTTCATAGTTCATCTATCTGTTTATTACCTATTTTATTGATTCAGGCTTAAAAATACATGCTAGCGTAGGTGCAGTGACAGTATATATCCTAGTTTCTCGAGAGGAAGCTGTTCTACACATTTTTCTTCTTAACATCAGTGTCCTGAGTTGTATTTTCATAATATCGACAATTCTTGTTGCTGTTGCACTGCACCACACCAAGTGTGCTGACCCTGCTGAGAAAGACCTTCTGTTGTCAAACTGATGCTAAATCCAAGCGGTTAGCAGCAGCTTTTTACGTGAGTGCGGTAGATTGAACCAACAGTGTCAGTGTCCTGGAGTCATGGGAAGGTCACAAACAGCTCTGACCATTAAATGATATCTATTAATTTTGCTCTGGAGAACAAGCTGCCCAGTTAGGCAGTGATAGAGATAATTGCTTTGACTGTGAAGCCATTAGGCAAGTTTAAGGAATTTCAGCTGTGGGAAGTGTGATAATGCCTACTTAATGCTCTAAGATAAACATTAGAATTCGAGAGGCAAGAAAAGCCTCTGTGTGTGTACAAATATATATGCATATACACATGCATATATATATGTATCTATTTTATATATCTATTTTATATCTATATATATTTATATATCTATTTTATATATATTTATATTTATTTATATTTATATTTATTTATATATATTTATATATATATATATATAATTTTTCTATGAGACAGACTCTCATAGAAATTTAAAGTCCCACTGTTAAAAATATTTGGATTTATCTGCTTAAGAAGCTATGTTGTTCAGTTTCTTATTTTACTTCTTATTTAAGCGTAACTGTTAGTTTCAGGTATATATCATAATGAGTCAGTATTTTTATACATCATGAAATGATCCTCCTGATAAATCTAGTTACCATCTGCCACTGTACAAAGTGTTTATTAAATTATTGACTATATTTCCTATGCTGTATATTACATTCCTGTAACTTATTTTATAACTGGAAGTTTACCTCTTGATTCCCTTCAGCTTTTTCACTTGTCCCCAGCCACTATGCCCTATGGTAACCAACAGTTTGTTTCTTGTATCTATGAGTATGTTTCTGTTTTGTTTATTCATTTATTTTTTAAAATTCTGCATATAAGTGAAATCAAATAGGATTTGTCTTCTCTGACTTTCATATTATCTCCTAGATCTATCCATGTTGTTGCAAATGGCAATTTCATTCTTTTTTATGGTTGAGTAATATTCCCCCGTGTGTGTGTGTTTACACTATATCTTCTTCGTCCATTCATTTATCCATGGACACTAAGGTTGCTTCCTTATCTTGGTTATTGTAAAGGATACTGCTATGAACATAGAGGTGCATATATCTCTTAGTATTGGTTTTACGTTATTGACATGATATTTTACATCTTTTTGTTTTGTGTATCCCTTAATTACTTATTGTAGTTATAGTTGACTTTACTATTTTTGCTTTTTAACCCTCATACTAGATGTTATGTGGACGATCTACTGCCTCTAATATGGATTAACCTTTGCAGTGTGTTTTTTTCTTTCATATTTTTTTAATTTCTAGTTAAAGCCTTTTTCTCCCACTTAAAGAGGATGCTTTAACATTTCTCATATGGCTGATTTACTGATGATGAGTATCTCTTAAAGATAACCTTGCTGGGTAGAGTATTCTTAGTTGTAAGTTTTTACTTTTCTGCACTTTAAATATATCCTTCAACTTCTTCTGGCCTGCACAGTTTGTGCTGAAAATCAGCCAATAGTATTGTGGGGCTTCCCTTGTATGTGTTTTTGTCTTGCTGCCTTTAAGATTCTCTCTTTATATTTAACTTGTCACTTTAATTATAATGTGTCTTGGTGTGGATTCTTTGAGTTCATCTTTTTTGGTGCTCTCTGAGTTTCTAGACCTGGATGTCTGTTTTTATTTTTTATTTTTTATTTTTTATTTTTTATTTTTTATGAAATTTATTGACAAATTGGTTTCCATACAACACCCAGTGCTCATCCCAAAAGGTGCACTCCTCAATACCCATCACCCACCCTCTCCTCCCTCCCACCCCCCATCAACCCTCAGTTTGTTCTCAGTTTTTAACAGTCTCTTATGCTTTGGCTCTCTCCCATTCTAACCTCTTTTTTTTTTTTTCCTTCCCCTCCCCCATGGGTTCCTGTTAAGTTTCTCAGGATCCACATAAGAGTGAAACCATATGGTATCTGTCTTTCTCTGTATGGCTTATTTCACTTAGCATCACACTCTCCAGTTCCATCCACGTTGCTACAAAAGGCCATATTTCATTTTTTCTCATTGCCACGTAATATTCCATTGTGTATATAAACCACAATTTCTGTATCCATTCATCAGTTGATGGACATTTAGGCTCTTTCCATAATTTGGCTATTGTTGACAGTGCTGCTATGAACATTGGGGTGCAAATGGCCCTATGCATCAGTACTCCTGTATCCCTTGGATAAATTCCTAGCAGTGCTATTGCTGGGTCATAGGGTAGGTCTATTTTTAATTTTATGAGGAACCTCCACACTGCTTTCCAGAGCGGCTGCACCAATTTGCATTCCCACCAACAGTGCAAGAGGGTTCCCGTTTCTCCACATCCTCTCCAGCATCTATAGTCTCCTGATTTGTTCATTTTGGCCACTCTGACTGGCGTGAGGTGATACCTGAGTGTGGTTTTGATTTGTATTTCCCTGATAAGGAGCGACGCTGAACATCTTTTCATGTGCCTGTTGGCCATCCGGATGTCTTCTTTAGAGAAGTGTCTATTCATGTTTTCTGCCCATTTCTTCACTGGGTTATTTGTTTTTCGGGTGTGGAGTTTGGTGAGCTCTTTATAGATTTTGGATACTAGCCCTTTGTCCGATATGTCATTTGCGAATATCTTTTCCCATTCCGTTGGTTGCCTTTTAGTTTTGTTGGTTGTTTCCTTTGCTGTGCAGAAGCTTTTTATCTTCATAAGGTCCCAGTAATTCACTTTTGCTTTTAATTCCCTTGCCTTTGGGGATGTGTCGAGTAAGAGATTGCTACGGCTGAGGTCAGAGAGGTCTTTTCCTGCTTTCTCCTCTAAGGTTTTGATGGTTTCCTGTCTCACATTCAGGTCCTTTATCCATTTTGAGTTTATTTTTGTGAATGGTGTGAGAAAGTGGTCTAGTTTCAACCTTCTGCATGTTGCTGTCCAGTTCTCCCAGCACCATTTGTTAAAGAGGCTGTCTTTTTTCCATTGGATGTTCTTTCCTGCTTTGTCAAAGATGAGTTGGCCATACGTTTGTGGGTCTAGTTCTGGGGTTTCTATTCTATTCCATTGGTCTATGTGTCTGTTTTGGTGCCAATACCATGCTGTCTTGATGATGACAGCTTTGTAGTAGAGGCTAAAGTCTGGGATTGTGATGCCTCCTGCTTTGGTCTTCTTCTTCAAAATTCCTTTGGCTATTCGGGGCCTTTTGTGGTTCCATATGAATTTTAGGATTGCTTGTTCTAGTTTCGAGAAGAATGCTGGTGCAATTTTGATTGGGATTGCATTGAATGTGTAGATAGCTTTGGGTAGTATTGACATTTTGACAATATTTATTTTTCCAATCCATGAGCAGGGAATGTCTTTCCATTTCTTTAAATCTTCTTCAATTTCCTTCAGAAGCTTTCTATAGTTTTCAGCATACAGATCCTTTACATCTTTGGTTAGATTTATTCCTAGGTATTTTATGCTTCTTGGTGCAATTGTGAATGGGATCAGTTTCTTTATTTGTCTTTCTGTTGCTTCATTGTTAGTGTATAAGAATGCAACTGATTTCTGTACATTGATTTTGTATCCTGCAACTTTGCTGAATTCCTGTATCAGTTCTAGCAGACTTTTGGTGGAGTCTATCGGATTTTCCATGTATAATATCATGTCATCTGCAAAAAGCGAAAGCTTGACTTCATCTTTGCCAATTTTGATGCCTTTGATTTCCTTTTGTTGTCTGATTGCTGATGCTAGAACTTCCAGCACTATGTTAAACAGCAGCGGTGAGAGTGGGCATCCTTGTCGTGTTCCTGATCTCAGGGAAAAAGCTCTCAGTTTTTCCCCATTGAGGATGATGTTAGCTGTGGGCTTTTCATAAATGGCTTTTATGATCTTTAAGTATGTTCCTTCTATCCCGACTTTCTCAAGGGTTTTTATTAAGAAAGGGTGCTGGATTTTGTCGAAGGCCTTTTCTGCATCGATTGACAGGATCATATGGTTCTTCTCTCTTTTTTTGTTAATGTGATGTATCACGTTGATTGATTTGCGAATGTTGAACCAGCCCTGCATCCCAGGAATGAATCCCACTTGATCATGGTGAATAATTCTTTTTATATGCCGTTGAATTCGATTTGCTAGTATCTTATTGAGAATTTTTGCATCCATATTCATCAGGGATATTGGCCTGTAGTTCTCTTTTTTTACTGGGTCTCTGTCTGGTTTAGGAATCAAAGTCATACTGGCTTCATAGAATGAGTCTGGAAGTTTTCCTTCCCTTTCTATTTCTTGGAATAGCTTGAGAAGGATAGGTATTATCTCTGCTTTAAACGTCTGGTAGAACTCCCCTGGGAAGCCATCTGGTCCTGGACTCTTATTTGTTGGGAGATTTTTGATAACCGATTCAATTTCTTCGCTGGTTATGGGTCTGTTCAAGCTTTCTATTTCCTCCTGATGGAGTTTTGGAAGAGTGTGGGTGTTCAGGAATTTGTCCATTTCTTCCAGGTTGTCCAATTTGTTGGCATATAATTTTTCATAGTATTCCCTGATGATTGTTTGTATCTCTGAGGGATTGGTTGTAATAATTCCATTTTCATTCATGATTTTATCTATTTGGGTCATCTCCCTTTTCTTTTTGAGAAGCCTGGCTAGAGGTTTGTCAATTTTGTTTATTTTTTCAAAAAACCAACTCTTGGTTTCGTTGATCTGCTCTACAGTTTTTTTAGATTCTATATTGTTTATTTCTGCTCTGATCTTTATTATTTCTCTTCTTCTGCTGGGTTTAGGCTGCCTTTGCTGTTCTGCTTCTAGTTCCTTCAGGTGTGCTGTTAGATTTTGTATTTGGGATTTTTCTTGTTTCTTGAGATAGGCCTGGATTGCAATGTATTTTCCTCTCAGGACTGCCTTTGCTGTGTCCCAAAGCGTTTGGATTGTTGTATTTTCATTTTCGTTTGTTTCCATATATTTTTTAATTTCTTCTCTAATTGCCTGGTTGACCCACTCATTCGTTAGTAGGGTGTTCTTTAACCTTCATGCTTTTGTTGGTTTTCCAGACTTTTTTCTGTGGTTGATTTCAAGCTTCATGGCATTGTGGTCTGAAAGTTAGCATGGTATAATTTCAATTCTTGTAAACGTATGAAGGGCTGTTTTGTGACCCAGTATATGATCTATCTTGGAGAATGTTCCATGTGCACTCGAGAAGAAAGTATATTCTGTTGCTTTGGGATGCAGAGTTCTAAATATATCTGTCAAGTCCATCTGATCCAATGTCTCATTCAGGGCCCTTGTTTCTTTATTGACCGTGTGTCTAGATGATCTATCCATTTCTGGTAGTGGGGTGTTAAAGTCCCCTGCAATTACCACATTCTTCTCAATAAGGTTGCTTATGTTTATGAGTAATTGTTTTATATATTTGGGGGCTCCGGTATTCGGCACATAGACATTTATAATTGTTAGCTCTTCCTGATGGATAGACCCTGTAACTATTATATAATGTCCTTCTTCATCTCTTGTTACAGCCTTTAATTTAAAGTCTAGTTTGTCTGATATAAGTATGGCTACTCCAGCTTTCTTTTGGCTTCCAGTCGCATGATAAATAGTTCTCCATCCCCTCACTCTCAATCTAAAGGTGTCCTCAGGTCTAAAATGAGTCTCTTGTAGACAGCAAATAGATGGGTCTTGTTTTTTTATCCATTCTGATACCCTATGTCTTTTGGTTGGCGCATTTAATCCATTTACATTCAGTGTTATTATAGAAAGATACGGGTTTAGAGTCATTGTGATGTCTGTATGTTTTATGCTTGTAGTGATGTCTCTGGGACTTTGTCTCACAGGGTCCCCCTTAGGATCTCTTGTAGGGCTGGTTTAGTGGTGACAAATTCCTTCAGTTTTTGTTTGTTTGGGAGGACCTTTATCTCTCCTTCTATTCTAAATGACAGACTTGCTGGATAAAGGATTCTTGGCTGCATATTTTTTCTGTCTAGCACCCTGTAAATCTCGTGCCAATTCTTTCTGGCCTGCCAAGTTTCAAAAGAGAGATCAGTCACGAGTCTTATAGGTCTCCCTTTGTATGTGAGGGCACGTTTACCCCTTGCTGCTTTCAGAATTTTCTCTTTATCCTTGTATTTTGCCAGTTTCACTATGATATGTCGTGCAGAAGATCGATTCAAGTTACGTCTGAAGGGAGTTCTCTATGCCTCTTGGATTTCAATGCCTTTTTCCTTCCCCAGTTCAGGGAAGTTCTCAGCTATTATTTCTTCAAGTACCCCTTCAGCACCTTTCCCTCTCTCTTCCTCTCTGGGATACCAATTATGCGTATATTATTTATTTTTAGTGTATCGCTTAGTTCTCTAATTTTCCCCTCATACTCCTGGATTTTTTTATCTCTCTTTTTCTCAGCTTCCTCTTTTTCTATAACTTTATCTTCTAGTTCACCTAGTCTCTCCTCTGCCTCTTCAAGCCGAGCTGTGGTGGTTTCCATTTTGTTATGCATTTCGTTTAAAGCGTTTTTCAGCTCCTCGTGACTGTTCCTTAGTCCCTTGATCTCTGTAGCAAGAGATTCTCTGCTGTCCTGTATACTGTTTTCAAGCCCAGCGATTAATTTTATGACTATTATTCTAAACTCACTTTCTGTTATATTATTTAAATCCTTTTTTATCAGCTCATTAGCTGTTGTTATTTCCTGGAGATTCTTCTGGGGGGAATTCTTCCGCTTGATCATTTTGGATATTCCCTGGTGTGGTGAGGACCTGCAGGGCACTTCCCCTGTGCTGTGGTGTATAACTGGAGTTGGTGGGCGGGGCCACAGTCAGACCTGATGTCTGCCCCCAGCCCACCACTGGGGCCACAGTCAGACTGGTGTGTGCCTTCTCTTCCCCTCTCCTAGGGGCGGGATTCACTGTGGGGTGGTGTGGCTCGTCTGGGCTACTTGCACCCTGCCAGGCTTGTGATGCTGGGGATCTGGCATATTAGCTGGGGTGGGTAGGCAAGGTGCACGGGGGCAGGAGGGGCAGGCTTAGATCGCTTCTCCTTAGGTGATCCACTTCAGGAGGGGCCCTGTGGCAGCGGGAGGGAGTCAGATCGGCTGCAGGAGGTTTGGCTCCGCAGAAGCGCAGACTTGGGTGTTTGCGCGGAGCAAGCAAGTTCCCTGGCAGGAACTGGTTCCCTTTGGGATTTTGGCTGGGGGATGGGCGGGGGAGATGGCGCTGGTGAGCACCTTTGTTCCCCACCAAACTGAGCTCTGTTGTCAGGGGGCTCAGCAGCTCTCCCTCCCTTTGTCCTCCAGCCTTCCTGCTTTCCGAGCAGAGCTGTTAACTTATGACCTCCCAGACGCTAAGTCGCGCTTGTTGTGGGAACACAGTCCTTCAGGCCCCTCTGCTTTTGCAAGCCAGACTCGGGGGCTCTGCTTGGCCGGCAAGCCGCCCCTCCGCCCCGGCCCCCTCCGGCCAGTCCGTGGAGCGCGCACCGCCTCGCCGCCCTTCCTACCCTCTTCCGTGGGCCTCTCGTCTGCGTTTGGCTCCGGCGACTCCATTCTGCTAATCCTCTGGCGGTTTTCTGGGTTATTTAGGCAGGTGTAGATGGAATCTAAGTGATCAGCAGGACGTGCGGTGATCCCAGCGTCCTCCTAAGCCGCCATCTTACCAATAATAAGAATTTATTATTGTATTTCTCGTCTTGGCTCAGCTCACTCATGCATCTTTAGTTAGCCTGGGGTTGGGCAGCCTGGATGTCTGTTTTTATACCCACATTAGGGAAGTTTTCAACTATTATTTCTTCAAATAAGTTTTCTGCCTCTTTCTTTCTTTCTTTCTTCTGGGACCTCTATCATGCAAAAGTTAAATATGCTTGATTATTGTCTCAGAGGCCCCTTAAATTGTCCTCATGTAAAAAAATATTTTCTTTTTACAGTTCTGTTGTGGATTTCCACTCTTCTGTCTTCCAGATCATCGATCTGCTCTTCTGTATCATTTAATCTACTTTTGATTCTCTCTAATGTATTTTCATTTCAGTTTTTGTATTCATCAGCTTTCATTCTTTTTTATATTTTCTCTTTTTGAAGTGTTTAGTGTGTTCCTCCATTTTTTTTCCCAAGTTCAGTGAGCATCTTTATGACTATTATTTTGAAATCTTCATCAGGTATATTACTTACTTCCATTTTATTAGGGTCTTTTCTTGGGGTTTTATCTTGTCCTTTTATTTGGAATATATTCTTCTCCATAATTTGTTTGGCTTTTTGTGTTTATTTCTATGAATGAGGTGGAACAGTTGCCTTTCCTGGTCTTGAAGGAGTGGCCTCTTATAGGAACATATCCTGATCAGATTGCATGTGCCTGACAGCTATGGCAGGCCATCTGGGTCTGGAGCAGGTGCAGTTGGGATCCTAGGTTGCACCTTACTAGGGCCATCTTGGTGGGTTGAATGAAGTTGGTGGGGGTTGGTCCCAGGTCTGCTGTGTGGGGCCATCTTGGTTGGATCAAACAGCAGGAGCAGGTATGGGTGGGGGGAGGGGGGTGGGGTCTGGGGCACTCTGCACCATGGCCTCCTTGATGGCAGTGAGTTGGGTGTGGGCTCAGTGGGTTCTGAGGTGTTCTGTGCCAGGGCCACTTTGTCAGGATGGCTGGAGCTACAGTGGGTACAAGTCAGGGCTGCCTTGGTAGGAAGCTAGGTTTGGAGTGGGTTTGGGCCAGGGATGTCCTGTGAGTCTTTTTCTCAATGTTTCAATGACAAATGAATATTCTTTTCTAAAATTAGCTAACATTTAATGACTATCCCATACTACATATATGCTGTGAATCACAGTTATTCCGGTTTCTTTTCTTTTCACATGTGTGTATGTAGATATCATGTTTTTGTTAGGAAGTCTTGGACAGTTTTTAAATATGTTAAATATTGTGGTACAGAATGGGTTTTGGAAACTGATCTGTTTTCTCTGCTATCTTGATCATGTATGAAGTTTGTAAGGCTGGTTTTAGAAGGAGGCAATGGAGACAAAACATAGGAATGTAAGAAAAGTGTAGGGACTCAAAAGGATAATTAAAGACTATGAATTATGAACTAGTTCCACTGCTTGGGAGAATCTAAAAATTGTAAGTAAAATGAAGAAGAGGAAAATAATTTTCCTTGTACTTTTCTAGGTTCTTGGCTAAGGCACCCTCACTCCCCAATATAAAGATGAAAGGATAAGATCAAATTTATACACACACACACACACACACACACGTATAGTAGCCCCACAAAGATATGAGAGTCAAGGAGTGACCAGAGCAGGAAACATTTATATGTTTTAGACAAAGAACCAATACATTTATGAAGAATTGATAAGACGGAGAGGTTTGGGCTAGGTTTAGTAAAATGAGAAAGAAGTAACAAGGTTTTTTTATAACCTTTTTGGTGCTCAGTTCTCTGTCTCTGATGATAAGTATACCTTCTACCTTCTTGATACAGGGAGGATATCTTTCATGTGTGGGAGATTTATCTCCTTTCAGGGGAACAAAGGAGACTCAGAATGTCTTTATCTTACTATCTGTTTTGAGAGTATCTTCAATTCAAAATAATCAGTGTGCCAAAGTGGCATGTTTGGGAGTAATATATTCTGAACCCCTACCAAAGTCCATTAAACTAAAAAACTTTCATTGAGAAACATATATATATATATATATTTTTAAACTGTGGAAATCTGAATATTACAACAGAACTGTTAAGTTAAAGGACAAAGGAAGCAAATAATCCATGGTGGTCCAAAATAATGGGGAAATATAAGGAGATGTGCATGTTGGAGTTAATATCTTTAGGAGGGATTTGGAAGCCCATTTGAAAAGGAGGGACTCAATGTAATATCACCCAAATCTATACACTGACAGAGGCTGCCAGCTGAACATATGGGTTACAGCCACATGTGGTTTATTTTCTTTTGGTGAACTATCACTTTTCTAAAACTGAAAGTTTCAGAAAAGAGTATTTATGTCCCAGTTTTTAGGATGAACTCTCAATATATTAAATGTTAAAGAAGATAGTCAAACCCAGGAAACCACATTCTATAATATTCTGTAAGAAGATAGTGTATAACAGAGGAACAAAATACAATGATAGCATGATCATCAGATCATGGGTGATCTGATCTATCACTCTGAGATGAAGAAGTGTCAGGTTAAAGGAAGATAGGAGATTATACGGCAAACAGAATGGTACATTAGAAACTTTATCCTCTGACAAATTATCCATCTTTCCTACTTCTCTAATAGTGTGTCATACAAGTCCCTGGAAGAATCATTTTTCTGTGTGTGGCTAAAGTAAACTGAAATGAACCTGTGTCTGTAAATTGCTCAACAGTCAACAAGTATCTATGCGTTTGGCACAAAGATATGTGGACTAGTTCCTTCCTCTTCAGCACAGAGACTACGCACATCAATGGGTCTTTCTTTAATAATGCTTACCATAATGTAGTACTGTCCCTCCCTTTTTAAATTGAAAAAGATGAAGCTTGAGGAAGTTAAATACCTTCTCACCGTGTTTTGGTCATAAAGTTGTGGAACTCAGATGTGAATCCAACTAGTCTGGTTTTAAAGTCTGAAAACTTACATGCTTTATTTCACTGCGTGTGGTGTTGGGGGTAGGTCTTTTCTCCATCCCCAGAAACTCCCTCACCTTTTTTCTTCATCTGTCTCCTGCCCTCTGCATTTACTCTCTCCTTCTCACTCCATCTCCACTTTCCTTCTCTTTCTGTCTTCTTAACTTTCTTCCTTTCCCCCCTTTGTTCCCTCCTTCATTTCTTTTTCATTTTTGGATTACATGCTCCTCAGAAACTGTTTTAAATTTTTGATGGTTAGCAAAGGCTACAAAGTAATCTTCACACCTCAGAAACTTCGACATGTCAGACAAGAACCCTTTGGAATGTGGTTACATGAAGCCCTTTATCTTCTTTGGGGAGATGGAAAAGGGAACCTTTAAAATTTTGGAATAAGCTTCAGAATACAGGGATGAAGACCGCAAAGGGAGAAATCTGCCATATCCAAGAGTACCTTAACCAGGATCTGAACCTGCCTCTTGGATGTGAAAAATGCAATGCATATCATTCTTCACAGACATGAAGACAGTTTTTTGAAGATAAGGAGGAATGATTTTCAGGGTCTCTCCTGGTAACAGTACAGCGATTCCTGCATATGAAAGTGTAAGGGATGTCAAATAATGAGAAGAGGCTTACATTGAGAGAACTGGCATTGTTTATTATGTTTTTGTTTGCTTAAGGATCTATAAACACTAAAGAGGAAATGATTCTGAGTGACATGTCAAAATATGTCACCACATATGTCAGCCATGAAACAACTGGGTGGGAAGTCAGTCGGTTGGTAGTTATAGTCACTAAAATGAAATGGTTGCTAATAACATTCACTGAGACCTCAGGGACACTGTGAGAAAAGAAGAGCCTTTTATGGCTTGGATCATTAACTTTAATTAACATTAATGTTAATTAATTAATGTTAAAGGTGTTCTACTGCATTACTTGAATGCCCTCAACAAGGAAAATATAGAATGGGAAGAAAGTTATATTTCATAAAAAATTCTCCTAATCAGAGACTTAGAGCCAATACACATGTCAGATAAATTTAAAATGCAGCATCCCATATTTGTCAAAGGGTAATCTCCAGAGAAATCAAAATGTGTAAAATGCTGTCTGATGATGTTAAATTCATTTCTGTAAAATATGATTGCCTTTATTTTACAGTATAAATGCAATTATCAAATAAAGCTTTGTTTTGCTACCTTGCAGAATATATTTATCCCAATATTTACTTGATACTTTTCCATATACTTAGTAAATGTATGTGTTGTGATTGTTAATTGTATTTCCTGTTGACATATTTCACTATTGGTTGGGAGATATCTTTCTAGGAGTTAATTATTCTGTAAAAAGATGCGAACTTCTTGGACTGTACTGAGGAAACCGTTGAATGTTAATACAGAAAATCAGTTTTTATTCCCCTAAGTGAATTCTAGTAGCTTCTCAGGGGTATAGATTTCAATGTCTTATCTCAGGCTATGGCACAATTATCTTCATGGTGTCACACAAAATTCCCATGAAAACAAATGAGGTTGTTAAGTTCAGCAGGGAAGAAAAAGAAACAGGTCAATGCTCAGAGTACCAGGCTCCGTCTTCTCTCACAATTTCAGACTGCAGTGCAATAAACGAGTTGTCAAGGATCTCCTAATTCAGCTTCTTGAAAAAAAAAATTGAAATGCTGAAAGAAACATTTATTAACCCATTTTATTAAAATATTTACATCTCCTTAGATAGCTTTATATGGTTGCCTTATTCAATAGTTTAGATATAAATAATGTTTTTTCGTAGCCATAATTACTAACAATCCTAACATAATGAACTCAATTTCATGAAGCTTCAGCATGATTAAATGCATTTTGTCAGCACTAGGTTACTTTGCAGAAATGTGTTTAGACTTCTCACCCTGACAGCTGTTCTCTTTGCACTCTGTTTTTTAAGTAATACACTTGAGGCAGGGTGACATCAGTCAAGCCATATTTGAACAGAAGAGAGAGTTCCCTGTGTTAGAATTTCCAGATGCATCATTTAACTTGAGATGATGCAGAAAGCACAGTTATTTTTTTTAAGTCTTAAATTATAAAATGTGTGGAATGGTTTCCTTGTTGTATCAAAGTAATCACAACCATGCCAGGTATAACTCAGTTTGCTAAATGGTAGCTCAGGCACACAATAATTAAAGTAATAAACAATGAAAGTTGTAATTTTTTGAAAAGTTTCTACACCAATCAGCTTGTTAAAATATTGGGTAGAAATTCTCTCTCTCTCTCTCTCTCCCTCTCCCTCTCCCTCCCCCTCTCCCTCCCCCTCTCCCTCCCCCTCTCCCTCCCCCTCTCCCTCCCCCTCCCCCTCCCCCTCCCCCTTTCCCTCTCCCCCTCCCCCTTTCCCTCTCCCTCTCCCTCTCCCTCTCCCTCCCCCCCTCCCTCAACTTTCTCACTCTCCCTCTTTCTCCTCTCTGTCTCCATTCTGCGAACCAAATCATTGCCTGAACAAGTCTTGTTTATCTGAGTCACAATAAGAACTAACGGTCAAATAGTATACAGGAGGATAAAACTTCATTTCAGAACTATCTTATGTGTTAGAAAATCAATATTATTACATAGGAGCATGACACCTTGTTAAATTATTATTTAATAATGCCGACAAAGTTATGGGTTTTGTTTTGTTCATTATGAACCAGCAAGTTTTATACTGATAGAAAAAAAAAAACTGGTCAAAAATATAGATAAGGCAAAAAAATATATAGATGAGGCCAGAAACAACTGGATGTTCATCAATATTAGAATGTTTAATTAATGAAACTCTCATATTATTCAGCGATAAATCATAATGAGGCTGATATTTATATACTGACATGGAATTAAATTTTTAAAAAGATAGATTGAGAAAAGACAATTATCAGAACATTTTGTAAACAAAATACAACCAACCCTTGGTATTTCTGCTTATGAGGATTTATGCTAAATTGTTAAGCATACGGTTTTGTCATTGGAAACAGAAGTTCCGACATTTATCTTAGCTGCTTTGCTTTCCCCTTATTCATGAATGTAAATGAAAATATCAGGAACATTCATGTCAGAACTGTATCCTCTTATCAAGTGCAACCATATAATAGCTACAGATACCAAAGTTCAGCAAAAATCAACAAAAGTTTTCTAGGAAAATGAAATGGTTGTTTGGAATTCACCAAAAAGTTTTATACACATTTCATACTTATCAGTGAAACCAGATGCATCCCACAAGTTTATGTGTGTTCATTTTGTAAGTTTTAATTAATCTTCTCCCACTTCAAAAATCAGTGACTTCAGAGATGTTCTTTTTGTTTTCCAAGATTGGCCAATATAACTATATTGTCCAATTAACCTAGTGTATGGGAAAATCCAGGGCCAGGAACTTGTAGCAGAAATTTTCTGTAAAGGGCATAAGTACTTATTCTAATCTAATGTGGCTCTTTTGTTTTGTTTTCCAGTCAGTAGACACATAGTTAATTGCTTGCTACAAACTTTTAGTAAATCTTATCACATCTAAAGAGATGCTTATTTCTTGTTAGTACTTAGTAAACACTGAGTGCTGAATCCTGGCTCATGAAATTGTATTTCATGTTCTGTCAGATAGTTGAATTCCGAGACTTTGGGCATGTCTGAGCCAAGTATGACTCCTAGGGAACTGTTATAAATGTCCTAGTAATATAATTGATGTAGCAGCTATAATTCACTAATGCCAGTTAATACACATATCCATGTTTGATTCTGCCTTAGCACACTTCTAGACCACAAGCAGAACATTTGTGTTTAATTGGAGCCATATGATTCCCGCCAAAGAAATGTGAGTGAAAGGGTTATGTCATTGGCACATGAAGTGAAAAGAGGTGAGGTCCTAAAACTCCTGTTCCTTGTGAACAGGAAAGAGGTAATCCTACAAAGATGACTGAAATTTAGTGAACAGCGAAGGAAAAGCAGGAGACGAGTACACTTAGACTCTGAGCAGGGAGTGCCGCAAGAGAAGTTGGCAACAGTGTTCAGCACTGCCTAGAAATCTAATAAGATGATGTCAAGGATTCAGGTTTGACTGGGAAGATCCTGGTTTATGTCATTGCCTCGCCTGATTATTAATCATTTCCTTTCTACTTTCAGGAGTGCCTGATTTGGTAGTTGTATCATACAGTCCTCGTTATTCCTGACGTCAAGGAGAGCCACTTTGCATGTGCTATAGGACTGAAAGCCTAAGCCTAATGAGGTTAGGAAAATGAGGAAAATGAGGAAAAGGAGATCAGTCTGAAATTAACATTAAGCTTGGTTGTGAAAGAGAGAAATTTCCTCATTTTCCTCATTTATCTTACTAGGATAGAGAGTTCCCAGGTTTCTAAGATTTTACCATCTTGCTATAACTTTTTTATTTGCTCTGGTTTTTGGCCTTTTCTCTTTTGTACCTCCTGTCTCTCAAAAGTAGAAACACGCAATATTTAACTTCTGTCATATCTTTTGGCACTTGCCTAATAACCTTCTTAGATTTCCCCGTTCTTTTAGAATTTTATTAAGACTTTCTAAAAACAAAGCTAATTTGGGGCGCCTGAGTGGCTCAGTCGGTTAAGCGACCAACTTCGGCTCGGGTCCTGATCTCTCAGTCTGTGAGTTCGAGCCCCGTGTCGGGCTCTGTGCTGACAGCTCAGAGCCTGGAGCCTGCTTCGGATTCTGTGTCTCCCTCTCTCTCTGCCCCTCCCCTGCTCATGTTCTGTCTCTCACTGTCTGTCAATAACAAATAAATGTTAAAAAAAAAATTAAGATAAATAAAAATAAAAACAAAGCTAATTTTTTCAGCTGTTAAATAATATACTTTTCCTTTATATTTTTTCCACACTGTATTCCACACTCCATCCCATACCCCTCAGCATTGGAAACTTTGGGGTATAAAATGCATGGTAGTTTTCCTACCTAGGCATTTATTCATGATAAATCAACAATATAAATGTAAGCATGTTACTAGAATTGTTAGTTTTTCTTAAACAGAATCAAAAGGTTCAGATAATAGTAAGTGGTGGACCCAATGTTTGTGTTACAAATGAGACTATTCTTTCCATACAGGTGAACGGTGTTTGGTGGGTTCTTATGTCAAAGAACTAACTTATGCCCTAGCTCTCTACCGTCCTTTATTCTCTTTCAAGGTGCATCTGGCAAGTTTAGCTCCCTAGAGACTGTACTAAATGTCATTATAATAAAGAGCAGAAAGTAGTTCCATATGATTGTTTATGCAGAGGCAAGTAATATCACTTGAACATCCTCCTTTGAAAGAACCATGATTACTGTGTGTTCTCATATCAAACTATAAATGTATTCTTTTATATTTTCACAATGCAAAGCTAATAGCTACTGTCAAAAAATAGAACAGAATAAACTTCCATTAGTCACTATGCGAGAGGAGTTATTCACATGTGTATATATGTATATATGTATCAGAAGTGTGTTCCTGACACCCATATGATTGATTAATATATACATTTTTTTTATGTTTAGCAATATTCAGAAACATTTTTTATTAACTTTAGGCCCAATTTTGTGGAATATTTTTTTTTCTGTTTAGTTTTTACTCTCAATACAGAGTTCATAAAATGTAATAATTTAAGTTAAGCAATTTATGTTTGCCGTTCTTTTCAGGTCTCAGTGGTGAAGCTTGTTAATAAAAATATTCTATTTCATTACATGTGTAGGAAAATAAAATATGTTCAATTCATTTCAACTGAATATGTTCGACTTGAAAGTCTGTGTTTAAAATAAAACCCTTCTCAGTTTTGATTTCTGTTTAACTGAAAAATTACCCCTCTTCATACATTTTGTATTAAAATTTCACTGTAAGAATCTAGTTTTAAAATAAAGGAGCATCCATCACCATGAATTTTATGTGTAGCAAAATAATTAAAACAATAATAATAAAAATATGGCAGTTTCCATTTACATATTTCAAGTAGAATAAGAAGTATAGAGTTTGAATTTGGAAACCAAAGTTGGTCTCAATTTTGTCACTTACTTGTGTGACATAGAAGCAAGTCTGTAATCAGTACTTACCCTCAGCATCTTGATCTGCAGAGTGTTTGATTTGCTACAATTTAGGCATAAGGATTTACTGTAATCTGTTTGAGGAGCATATACTAAAATTGCTATTATTGATCTGTATATTTCCTACTGTATTAGGTATTGCTATACTGTGATATCACTGAAGTGTAAAATGACATTATAAATTTTTATTTTAGGATTTAGAACATGTATCTACACATATGAAACATTCTAAGCAAAACACAATATAGTATTTAAAATGCTTACACAGTTTGTCATGAAGCATATTCTACATGTTTCATATGTAATTATTCATTGAACATTTACAGCAATTATATAAGTACAGGTGTTTTTATCATCTCTGTTTTACAAACAAACGAAGGCAAGGAATGTTTAAATAATGTGCTCAGGCTTACATGACTAGTAACCACCAAAACCAGGTTTGAACACCACCCGTCTGTACTCAATTTCTGTGTTCTTGGAAGCATTTCACTCATAATGATGAATATTTGTTTAATTTGTATAAATAGGTCTGGGGGGGTGGACTGTATTCAGAGCAATTTCTTTGCCTGAATGAGTATTTTATCTCACATAGCCAGTGCCATTTTTAATAGCTTCATAAAAATGTAATTGTTAAAAAATAAAACGCTCTAAGTGTTGGTTTATTTGATCTAGTAACTGCAAACATCATCTTTTAGTTGTACACCACATTACCCTTTCAATACATATATACCCTATTTGAAATTGAATTTGCTATGGTAATTAAACATCAATTCTGAATTTTAAAATAAGTCATATAATAAAATTTGCCGACAGATTCTTTAAGATGATTCTGCAAAACTGCTTTGCTTTTAATAAAATAAACAATTCATGAGAAAATATAACACATTATGGAACAATTTCACTCCACTTTTTCTGCCATACTTATATTTACAACTATGTTATGATACAAAGAGAAGGGATTCACAAGAGGAGAATACTGGCAATATATTCTCTTCTATAGAAGGGATGTGCTAATGTGCTGTTTAAATGCAGCATTAACATTCTATGAATTGGGACTCAGCCAATTACTTTCTGCCAGCCACAACAAAGAAAAAAGGCCAATACTGTTTTTCCCTTTGGAGCTTTGTTTTTATTTGCTCATTGCATGCAGGAGGTGAGAAAACATGCTTTTAAGTGCTTTGTTAGCTCATTAAGCATAGACTGTTATTGTAAATCAGTCAGAAACCCTTAAATATAAAATCCTTTGAGCCATAAATACATTATGCCCTTAGGAAATTTCTTTGTAGTATGGATACTTCTTTCTGTTTCCATTGATATTACAAAATGCTATTTTAATTTGAAAAAATATGGCGTTATTCAGATTCCGACACGTTAGCAAGATTGAGCAAAAGTTTTTATAAAGAGCAAATAAGTCTGAATGAAGAAATGCCTTCAATTGTAGCTAGTCTACTAAAATTTTATGCTAAGAAATTTACACCTCAGTATCTTCTGTTACAGAAATCCTTTATCATCCTACATAAGCTAACATGCAGTGTTTTCCCTCCAAAGATCATTCTTGATATTTTACACATTTTACATATAAATTTATTTTCTATGATTGAAATCTTACTATAAACCAGGCGTATCATTAGGCACTGGAAGACATTTAAAAACATGTCACTATACTAAGAAACTAAGAACTCTTGGGAAATAAGTGATCGAAAGCTGGCCTTTGGACTCTCTAAACAATAGAAGTTGATAAGAGTTTTGTTGATTGTTTCCTTTGCTGTGCAGAAGCTTTTTATCTTGATGATGTCCCAATAGTTCATTTTTGCTTTATTTCCCTTGCCTTTGGAGACATGTCTAGTAAGAAGTTACTGCGGTTGAGGTCACTCATATGTGGAGTTTAAGAAACATAGCAGATGAACATAGGGGAGGGGAAGGGAAGGAAAAATAAAATAAAAACAGGGAGGCAAACCATAAGAGACCCTTAAAGAGGAGAAACTGAGGGTTGCTGGAGGGGAGGTGGGTAGGGGAGGAGCTAAATGAGTCATGGGCATTAAGGAAGGCACTTGTTAGGATGAGCCCTGGGTTCTTCCCCTGAAACCAGTACTAACTGTATGTTAACTAACTTGAATTTAAATAAATAAGTAAGTAAGTAAGAGGCCAGATGAGAGTTTCAGGCCAAGCTGTATTGGAGTTTATGTAGAAGCAAAGCAGCACCAAGGAAAGTCCTCACACTGACACTTCCAGTAGAGGTCAGGGAGAGTTTGTTAAAGAAACTTAGGTGAGAAAAGGGTGATGTCTAAGCATGTAGAGGTGGGGATTTATTAGCACTTGCACACTTAATGATCATGTTTCTTCATGTGTCACATGTCTAATATGTTAATCTCCACCTCGTGTGATTTTTGTATTCTAATGAGGGAAAAAGTCAGTGTAAGTTCAGCACTGGGACCAGCTTGACATATACTGGTTTGACTGGGTGTGCACCAGTCTTTGTAGTCCAGTCCCTCTTTTCAGTAAGCATCCTGCTTCTGCATTCCTGCAAGATATGCTAACTGAAGGGCATAGAGTTTTAGCTATCCTGGGAGATCTACTACTCAAGGGGCATAGGGTTTGAGGTATCAAGGTATGCAGATTTGGTGAATAGGATTAAGGGGACCTGAGTCCCCGTTCTTTCTCACATTTATAGTGTTGTGACAGGAATATGTACTGAGTGCTTTGGGAAAACCCATTGTCCATTCCTTGCCAATCTGTTCAATGATATAATATATGCAACTGCAGCAGTGGGTCTGTCAACATTGTGAACGCATTATACACATAACAGCGTTTTTTTTTTTTAGTTCCTAAAGTTGGCACAATTCTAAGAATACCCCTAATGCCCCACACTCTTGCACAAGCCTATACTGAAGGCAGGACTTGCAACATTTTTCTGTTCATAGGGTGTAGCAAAGTGGGTAGGGAGGGTGTCACTCCTGTGATGATATTCCATTATATGGTAAAAGGTTAAGAAATTTCTCAGATGTAATTAAGATCTCTAATCCGTTGACTCTAAGCAAATCAAAAGGTAGTTTTTCTAGTCGAATCTGCCCTATAAAAGAGGATCTAGAGACTAGAGAAAGAGAAATTAGAGACTTTCTCTCACTTGCTGGCCTTGAAGAAGCAAATCATGATAAGTTCTATAGATACAAGGAATTAAATTCTGGTAACATTCATGTGAGCTTTGAAGAGGATCTCAGAGAAGATCACATTCCTAGTAGACAACTTAATTGCTGCATTGTTAAACCCTGACTGCTCAGGGTCCCATTTAAGCTGTTCCTGAACTTCTGATCATGAAATAATAAATGCTTTATTTTGTTATATCTGTGGTAAAACTAACAGACCCACTAAATATTTTTTTACCATATAAAGTAGATAAGGTTTAACAGTGAGAATTATGAAGGAAGAAAAATAAGGCACAGTTCCTGAGCAAATAAAATTATATATATATATATATATATATATATATATGTATATATATATATATATAATGTAATTGAATAAGTGGTTGAAATAACAAAAATGAATCAAAACATAAAATGACAAAAGTTATAAAATAATACAAATTAAGTGGTTTAATCACTAGGAAGAGGAATAACTTGAGCATCTTGGGAAATCAGATGAGATATTGGTTTAAGCTGTTACAGATTATTGATATAAGGAAAGTCTGTTCAGGAGAGAAGAAACTATTCTAGAATGTTTCAGTAAGTTGAGGAGAGGTCTACAGATGAGAAATCTTTACAAAAGTTCAGTTGGAGTCTAATTTGATCAATAGATGAAGTGATTCATACGTGCAAGTCATAGAGGCTAATGTTGGAGAGGAGAAGGGGCTCAGATCTCTCAGGTTTTTAACTGGAAGGCTAACCTGTATAGGTTTTATTGAATAGATATGAAGAATATTAATATTGCCATTTTCCCACATAAATAGTTTACTCCAGCAGAGTATCCATTCTTTTTTCTCAGTGTTTACCTTAAGAATTATTTCTCAATATTTTCCCTTTGATTTTCCGTATTCTTCTCATTTGTCGAGGTCATGCTTCAAATGTGAGATGACTAAATGATCCCATGTTGATTCTTCTTCCTCTAAGTCCTTTACCCACTAATTTGACCCTGAAATATATGCTCAACACATAAATTATTTCTTCTACCATGAAATGTCTTTACAATAGACATCCATACACCTACAACCTAAATTCTAACCTTCCATAGTACTTGTTTTATCAAATCTATTCATCTTTTTTCCCCATTGTTCTTACACCCTTTCACCAGATTTCTCTGATACATTGCAAGTAAATTGCAGAAATTAAAATCTCATCCAGTACTCATCCAATCTCATCCAGTACTTTGACATTCATGTCTTAGCTAAAGTTCAATAATCATTTGTAATGTTTTAAATGTAAAACTTACAAAGAAATGCACTGTGAGGGTTAATTTTACGTATCAACCTGCCTAGGTCACAGTGCCCAGATATTTGGTCAAACACTAGTCTGGATGTTGTTATCCTGGTAATTTTTAGAAGAGATCAACATGTAAATCAGTAGACTTTGGGTAAATAAGATTATCCTTCATACTGTGGCTGGGTCCCATCCAATCAGTTAGAAGCCTTAAGAGAAAGAGGATTGACCTCTTCTCCAGAAGAAGGAATTCTGCCAGTAGACTGCCTTTTGATGATACATGTTAATTTCTGATCTTATTTTATTATTTCCTTCCTTCCACATATTTTGGGTTTTCTTCACTTTCCTTTATTTAAGCTTTTAAGGTGGAAGTGTACATCATTGAATTTATATTTTTAAAGTAATAACCATATAACCAAAAATATTCCTTCATGCCTTCAATTACCCGTGCACCATACATTTTCATGTTTATTTTCATTATCATTTAATTCAATTTTTTCCTAATTTTTCTCCTATACTCTTCTTATGTATAGGGATTATATAGAAAATTATTTTCTGAATTTATCAAATATTTGGTATTTTACTAGCTATCTTCTTGGTATTGGTTTCTAATTTAATTCTGTTGTGGCTAGAGAAATATTGTATAATCATTCTACATTTGTTATTTTTGGACCAAGAAGATGATTAATCCATAATAAATATATCATGTACATTTGGAAATATTGTGAATTATACAATTGTTGGGTACAGTATTCCATATACTAATTTCATCATGGTGGGTTGATAATGTCCATCAGACAGTCTACATATTTGCTGTTTGTTTTTTTTAAAAATTGTTTAATGCTTATTTTTGAGAGAGAGCACGAGCAAGGAGGGACAGAGAGGGGGAGAGAGAGAGAGAGAGAGAGAGAGAGAGAATATGAATGAATGAATGAATCCAAAGCAGGATCCAGGCTCGGAGCTGTCAGCACAGAGCCCAACATGGGGCTTGAACTCACAGACCCGAGATCATGACCTGAGCTGAAGTCGGATACTTAACCAACTGAGCCACCCAGGCGCCCCCATATTTGCTGTTTTTTTGTGTATAGTCCATTGGTTCTCAAAGGTGTGGTCCAGGTAGACCATCAAGAACTCTCAAAAGGTCCATTTAATAAGCAAGATGAAGCACTGGGTTTTAATTTAAAATGTCACTAATATGGCTTCAGTTTTCATATTACAATGAACTTTAAAAGGTACTAGTACTTGCTGTGGCTTGACGTAGTGTCAAAAAAGAATATCTAGCATTACCTAAGATGGTTATTAAAAGAATTCTTCTGTATAAACACCATATATGTGTAAGGCCAGATGTCTTTCATATACAACCAACTAAACAACATAATTGCCACAGATGAATATAGATGCTGATGTAAGAATCTAGATTGTCTTTATTAAATTATATGATAAAGAAATTTCAAAAAATAAAGCAAACTTCTAAATTTTTGTTTTTGAAAATACAGTTATATTAATAATGCAGCATCACTTTAATATGTAAGAATTTATTTTAAAATAAAATAAATTATTTTGTATTCTCATTTGATAAAATGAGAATATGAGTAGCTATAACCTGATGAATAAATTTTTAAGAATGTTACCAGTTCCGTGGAAGGTGCGTACATATTTATGACTGATGAATTGACCCCTTTTGTAATTACAAAATACTCCTCTATTCCCGTAATAGTTTTTGCCTGGATGTCTATTTTATCTGATATCAATGTAGCCATTTTAGCTCTATTGCTTACTATTTGAATGATACACCTTTCTTCATTTATTTGTTGTCTTTAATCTGTATCTTTATATTAAAATATATCTCATTTAAACTGCAAATAATTCTGTATGTGTGTGTGTATATATAAGCACACAGATAAATATTTATATCATATGCTATAATTTTTGTTTAGGGCATATTACATTTTACCATTTACTGTTTTGTGCCTATCCCTTGTTAATTTTTCTTCACTGCTCCTCATGTTCTGCTTGTCTTTTGGATTATTTGAATATTATTTAGGATTAATTTTTTAAGTTATTGTTTCCCTTTTTCAAACTATCTTAGAATTTCTCAAAGTCTTTAAGAATTAAAAATACTCTGATAATTCTATTTTTATTGTATTGAATTTTTTGGATCCTTTGGGAAATTGTATATCGTTATGATAATAAGTAATTCTGTCTGTGAACGTGCCTCATCTGGGCCTTAATTCAGTTTTTCTTTTATGGCTTTCATAAAGTGTTTACATTTTAAACAATATTTTCCAAGTATATTACTGGATTTTATCATAAATAATATATACTTTTTTTTAACCCTTTGGAATAGAATCATTTTGTTCCAGCTCATTTTTTAATGTTCTCTTCTCATGTAGAAGGATGGTTTTTGTTGTTTATGATGCAAATTTTTGGAACTCCCTTTAGTTTGAATAGTTGGTGGAGTCTCTTGAATTTCAAATAGAGATGACTATGTTGTGTGAAGAATCGGACAGTGTATTAATTTGCTATGACTGGGACTGCCAAAACCACATACCACAGCCTGGATGGCTTGAATAACAGAGATACGTTTTCTCCAAGTTCTAGGATTCAGAAATCAAGGTGTCGGCCGGGTTTTTAACTGAGACATTTTTTTTCTTGATTTTATGGGCTGCTTCTTCCTGTTGTCTTCACATGGTTTTTACTCTGTACATGTCTTTGTCCACATTTCCTCCTCTTACTTGTGCACCAGTCATAGTGACTAGGGCCCACCCTAATGTCTGGCTTACTTCTAAGAGTCTTTTTAAGAGGGAACTATCCCCAAATAGTCATCTTCCGAGATAGTAGCGGTTCAGACTTAAGCATATGACTTTTGGTGGAACACAATTCAGCCCATAACAGAGAATATTCATATTCAAGTCCTTTCCAGCCTTCTTTTGCTATGGTATGCTAGTCTATTATTGGGAGATTAGTTGCATATGACAGATTACACTATACTTATTTCAAGCAAAGAAGTATTTGTTAAAGGATATAGATATAGATATATTTGGAAGGGATCAGAAGAGGGGAAGTATCCGCTTCCCTTCTTCATTCTTGTGGCTGGTCTAATAATTGACACAAGACAGATTGACAGGAGAGAAAAATAATTTCATATGTATGCTCTCATAGATACGGGACCCAAGAAGTGACTGAGGTTAGATGTCCATATACCTTTTAGACAATAAATTTGTGAAGAACTGAGAAGGAAA
This sequence comes from Prionailurus bengalensis, assembly GCF_016509475.1. NCBI lineage: Eukaryota > Metazoa > Chordata > Mammalia > Carnivora > Felidae > Prionailurus > Prionailurus bengalensis. The sequence goes on from NC_057343.1 coordinate 38,862,789, forward strand.
ACTTAGGCTTAGGTACTGATTAGTGAAGAAACTAAACAGAGTTTGTTTACATAGATTCTTAGCACTGTATCCTGTATCCCTGGGGAGAAGGATACAAAGATGTGACCCCACCTCCTGCTGCAGGGAGGGTACCTGTCACTTGAGATTTATTTCCTGCTTTCAGGGGGACAGAGAGGACGGTCAGAGTGTCCCACTTGAACCAGCTGCTTCTCAAGTAACTTTAATTCAAAATAATCAATATGCCACTTTAGCATATTTCAGGGCAGCCTGCCCTAAGCCCCATCAGAGGAAAGAGAAAAAATTAGGCTGACCTTTCAAAACCATTTTCACAATGATTCCTTAAGGACATGGCTGTCTTGGAATAATTAAAAATGATGGATTCAGGAAAATGCCTCCTCAACTGCTAGATTCCTCAGAAATTCCTTTCTACCATGATTTTGGGTATCATTACTAATGTTTGGCACCCTGCAAGGATTTCCATGAAACTCATTTTAAAATTAAGTTTCATGTATCTGTCCTGATTTGGCAAAACCTATATCACATGTGGGGCCGTAGCTGCAAAGAAGACAGAAATCATAATTTTTGCTTTCCAGCTTAGCATGATAGTAAACAAATGGTATTAAAATACTGTTATATTATAATATTAACAATATTATATATAGTTAAACAATATTCTAATAGTTCTGCATGATAATGTACACACAATTTCATGAAAGAAAATTACATATATTTTATTAATTTTATATGTGTGTTTTGTAAACACCCTATAGCTGATAACAGTTGTCTTCTCATGAATGAGGTTGTCTCTTTTTTGTGTGTTTGATATATTTCTAAAATCTTATTTTCTTCTAGTTACATTCTTAAAAAAATTCTATTATTTTTTCCTTCTTTCCTAAATCTTTGGCTTAAAGTTTCTACATTGCCCCCTCCTTTTCCACATACTGATATCTTTATTTAAATTTTAATATTGGTTACTAAAATGTTTTTTAAGTACTTTCATGTACACTTATATAAAATTGCCTTTTAAAATCTAAATTGATTTGGCATTTTTACCCTCTGACATGACATAGAGGTTAGCCTATTATGATTCACAGTTGAACTTGCCATTGTGCACATTCACACACCCCCAGCACACACAGTGTTATTTTTTGTCAAGGATTTTATACTCTCTTTTTTAGGCAGAAAGAGATGGTCATTTGTGTTAACACTTTACTGACATGGAATATGCAGACAGAATATTTTGCATGTTTGATTTACCATGGATTGATGAAACTAATACCCAAAACAAAATACGTTGCTCCTAGCTCTCCAATGATCCTGCCTTTTCCCCCTTTCCGTGAGTACCCGTCCCAAGGAAAACTATTTATAATTATATTTAATAGTTAATATGTTAAATATTTTGTTCTTCAGCTCAGGTCCTGATCTCGCAGTTCATGGGTTCGAGCCCCACGTTGGGCTCTGTGCTGACAGCTCAGAGCCTGGAGCCTGCTTCAGATTCTGTGTCTCCCTCTCTCTCTGCCCCTCCCCTACTCACACTCTGTCTCTCAAAAATAAACATTAAAAAAAAAAATAAAAACATACATTTGGGGCACCTGGGTAGCTCAGTCACTTAAGTGTCCAACTTCAGCTCATGTCATAACCTCACAGTTCGTGAGTTCAAGCCCCATGTCAGACTCTGTGCTGACAGCTTGGAGCCTGGAGCCTGCTTCAGGTTCTGTGTCTCCCTCTCTCTCTGCCCCTCCACCCCCCCTCTCAAAAAATAAACTTAAAAAAAAATTAAAAAGATTTTGTTAATATGTTTGCACAGTATTTTTGTTTTGTTTTTTGTATCTTGTTTTTTGTGTTTTGGTTTTTTTTTTCCATATGGGGTCATTTTTCTTCATGCAGAATTTCTCATAAAATTTTCTCTGGTTATATTTTGTAGGTAGTAACAATCCAGATTTTTATAAACATGAAAATGTCTATTCTTTCCACCTCGAATAAAAACAATTCTACAGATCTTAGTTGGCCCTAACACTCTGATGAAATAATGCATTTTTGTCTTTAATTGCCTTTTTTCTTCAAAAAATTATTTTTTTGGTGGCTTTAATTTTATGTGAAATGATTTTATATTAACATTAGTTCCATTTTGGCACTTACTTTGTTTTTTACAAGCTTGTCTTGTTTTTTTTTTTTTTTTTTTTTTAATTTTTTTTTTTCCAACGTTTTTATTTATTTTTGGGACAGAGAGAGACAGAGCATGAACGGGGGAGGGGCAGAGAGAGAGGGAGACACAGAATCAGAAACAGGCTCCAGGCTCCGAGCCATCAGCCCAGAGCCTGACGCGGGGCTCGAACTCACGGACCGCGAGATCGTGACCTGGCTGAAGTCGGACGCTTAACCGACTGCGCCACCCAGGCGCCCCAGGCTTGTCTTGTTTTGAGTGGGAATTTCTTTCTTCCATTTTGTAGTTTTCTTAGTCTAGGCCCCTGCTCACTCAGGTGCTATTAGATTACAAAATGGCAAATTGGATCCGTTGTGATAACGGGAAATCACAGATTTTTCTTTGAGCCAGTGGATATACTTTTCAGTTCCATTTAAGGGGATTTATTTTGTTCCCTCTACTTCCTCAATCCACACAGCTTTGTGCAGGCTTTCATACAACAATGGAAATGTCAGCAATCTGTATTTTTCATATTACTCATTCACAAATGAAAGGACCTAATGAACCTGGGACACATTTTCTTTTCTTATGGACACTTTTAGTCAAACTTTAATCCACTACTCTTCTCTTGTACCCCAAACCCTGCAGGTACATCGTTTCAGCCCTACTGTGTATTGATTATACTCCTCTCCCACAGAGATACTTCTATAGGTTTTAAGAAATTATGGGGCACCTGTGTGGCCCAGTCAGTTAAGTGTCTGACTCTTGATTTTGGCTCAGGTCATGTTCTCATGGTTTGTGCGTTCAAGCCCCGCATTTGGCTCTGCACTGACAGTGTGGAGCCTGCTTGGGATTCTCTTTCTGTCCCTCTGTCCCTCCCCCACTTGGGCTCTCTTGTGCTCTCTTTCTCAAAACAAATTAAAAAAAAATGTTTTAGCTCAGTTCTAGTTTTGTAAGGTTTAAAAATATATTTTATGTGTATTGTAGAGGTGAACGTAAATAAGAATATCATTGGCAGTGTTCTCTGAAAATCTTGATGAAATATTTGTACAACCACACAATATATAGTAGCTTTGTGATAAAAAGTCTTATAACTTGTATATAAATGCGTTCTTTTATAATAGTTTTAACCTTAAAAATATATAACCGTTACTTTACCAGCAAAAATGGGTTTATTTGGGAATAATAGAGAATTGCAGTTTGGGACATGAAAGCTATGGCAAAACCATAGGCAAATTCAAGAAAGAAGGAGAGAAATGTTATTTTACAGAGGAGGAGGAGAAAGTTGAGGTGTTGTTTTGAAGAAAAATCCACTAGAGAAAGTAAGAGTTCACAATGATGACAGTTTCTCATTAGCTGAGTTGCTTGTTGATTTCTTTTCTTTTCATTAAATTTTTGTAATGTTTTTTAATTACTCTTGAGAGAGTGAGAGACAGAGTGTGAGTGGGGAAGGGGCAGAGAGAGAGGGAGACACAGAATCCAAAGCAGGCTCCAGGCTCTGAGCTGTTAGCACAGAGCCCTACGCGGGGCTCGACCGCACAGGCCATGAGATCATGACCTGAGTTGGACACGTAACCAGCTGAGCCACCCAGGTGCCCCAATTTTCCTGTTGGGACCTCAAATTGAGAGTTCTTACCTGTTTAGGATTCTTCTGTTGGGATTCCTAATTGATAATTCTTCCAGTAATCCACCTAAGTCTCCCTCTTCCAGCCTCCCCTCCTAGCCCTCCAAGTCCATTTTGTTGAAGCTTTCCTCTATTAATTTTCACAATAGATATCTATCTGCCATTAGCTTTCAAAGAAATGGTAAGGCATTCTATCAGGCTAAAGTTTTCTGTGCTTTGTATTACATAATACTTATGCATTTATTCTGTAGCCTATTATTTTGTTTTTCCTTATTTAAAAACCCTATTATTCTGGTATTGTTATTTAATTTTTTCTTTTTTTTAATTAAAAAAAAGTTATCTCTAAATCTAACGCTCTTGCTGCCTGTCTCTTTCTCCTCAAACTGCCATAACAAAATACTATAGTCTGGGTGGCTTAAACAACAGAAATTTATTTCCTCACCATTCTGGAGGCAAAGATTAAGTTTCCAGCTAATTTAATTTCTGCTGATAATTCTATTCTTGGCTTGCAGACCGCCACTTTGTCCTCACATGACTTTTCCTCTAAGAATGCAAAGAAAGAGAGATCTCTACCTATTCTTATAAGGCCGTAGTCTTATGGGCTTCAACCTTATGACCTCATTCAATCTTAATTACTTCCTGAAGACCCTTTCTGCACCCTCTAATATGTAGTCATATTAAGAAATAGCACTTCAACATATGAATTTAGGAGAGGGGGTACAATTCAGTCCTTAACAGTATATTACATACAATATATAATAGATTATACACAAGATGCTTTGCATTTAGGTCTGTATAGGAAAAGTAATCTCTTGAGGGATATAAGGACATGGTACTTATTCATTCATAGATCCTGTTAATGAGACCATATAGGAAATTATATGAACTTGACCATCATGTTCCTTATTATGGTTTAATTTCCCATTTTTAAAATTTAGCCACATATTATATTGGCTAAATGTTTCTGAAATCAATATGGGGTCTGCTTAACTTCTCCCAGACAACATCATATTTTTGGGCTTTCATTTTAATAGTGCTTGTGCTGCCATTATTAATTTTATCCATTTAATGATACTCTTGAGTTGATGATTTGACTCCAACAGTATTGTCAGAGTTGAAAAAATAGATATTAAAATATAAATGTGCCACCTTGGTCAGAGTGAGTGTCACTCAGTCATGAACTGCTTAGCTCTTTAAAAAATTGTTTGTTTTTTAGCATAGTTGGATTTATTCAAATGTTATCTAAGTGTAATCTTGTCTTCTAGTGAGAAGTATTTGATGTTTGTTAATTCTTTAAATAAGTGCTGTGGAATACACTTTGGAAATCTAAATGAATAACCATTACTAAACTTTACTTACCGTTTGATTTGTTTTTGAAATACACTACCTATCATTTTTTAAAATTGCGTTTGATATAATTAAAGAAAATAACATAAATACATTTAAAATATTTTCTTATTTATTTTGGCTTAACAATTTAAAAATAATTTTGAGGGGCGCCTGTGAGTTCAAGCCCTGCGTTGGGCTCTGGGCTGATGGCTCAGAGCCTGGAGCCTGCTTCCGATTCTGTGTCTCCCTCTCTCTTTCCCCTCCCCCGTTCATGCTCTGTCTCCTCTGTCTCCAAAATAAATAAACATTAAAGAAAAAATACAAATAAAAACAATTTTGAGTATAGTTGACACACAATGTTACATTAGTTTCAGGTAGCATAGTGATTCAACACCTTGTATGTTGTACTATGCTCACCATAAGTGTTGTTACCATCTGTCTCTTTTTACCTAACAGTTGTTAATTATAGACATAATGTTGCTAGTTTTGTTATCTTTTCTTTATCTCAAAAATTGCATTGGTCTTGGGAGGAAGATTGTGGCATAGGAGGATGCTGGGCTCATCCTGTCCTGCTGATCACTTAGATTCCACCCATATCGGCCAGAAGACTAGCAGAACGGATTCTCCAGAGCCAAGCATAGACAAGAGTCCCACAGAAGAGGGGCCCCTCCTGAAGCAGACCACCAAAGGCAAAGCAAGCTGAGTCTGCCCCTCCCACCCCTGTGCACCTTGCAGATCCACCCTGGCTAATAAGCCAGATCTCACAGAAGCAGCACCACAAGCCTGGCAGTGTGCAAGTAGCCCAGACAGGGGCCACACCACTCAACAGTGAGACCTGCCCCTGGGAGAGGGGAAGATAAGGGACCTACCAGTCTGTGGCCCCAGCAGTGGGCTGGGGGCAGACATCAGGTCTGATAGAGGACCCGCCCACCAATCCAAATTACTCCAGACAGCACAGAGGAAGAACCCTGCAGTTCCCCTCCACTCCACGGACTATCCAAAATGACAAAACAGAAGAATTCCTCTCAAAAGAAACTCCAGGAAGTAGCGACAGCTAACAAACTGATCAAAAACAATTTAAGCAATGTAACAGAAAATGAATTTAAATATTAGTCATAAAATTAATTGCTGGGCTTGAAAAAAGTATAGAGGACAGCAGAGAATCTATTACTACAGAGATCAAAGGGACTAAGAAACAGGAGGAGCTAAAAAAGGCTATAAATGAGCTGCAAAATAAAACGGAGGTGACCACAGCTTGGATTGAAGAGGCAGAGGAAAGAATAGGTGAATTAGAAGATAAAATTTTGGAAAAAGAGGAAGCTGAGAAAAATAGAGATAAAAAAAATCCAGGACTATGAGGGGAGAATTAGAGAACTAAGTGATGCGATAAAACACGATAATATATGCGTAACTGGGATTCCAGAGGAGGAAGAGAGAGGGAAAGGTGCTGAAGGTGTACTTGAAAAAATAGCTGAGAACTTCCCTGATCTGGGGAAGGAAAAAAGCATTGAAATCCAAGAGGCATAGAGAACTCCCTTCAGACATAACTTGAATCGATCTTCTGCACAACATATCATAGTGAAACTGGCAAAATACAAGGATAAAGAGAAAATTCTGAAAGCACCTAGGGATAAATGTGCTCTAACATATAAAGGGAGACCTATAAGACTAGTGACGGATCTCTCTACTGAAACTTCGCAAGCCAGAAACGAATGGCAGGAAATCTTCAATGTGATGAACAGAAAAAAATATGCAGCTGAGAATCCTCTATCCAGCAAGTCTGTCATTTAGAATAGAAAAAGAGATAAAGGTCTTCCCAAACAAACAAAAACTGTAGGAATTCAGCACCACTAAACCAGCCCTACAAGAGATTCCAAGGAGGATCCTGTGAGACAAGGTACCAGAGATATCACTACAAGCATGAAACCTATGGACATAACAATGACTCTAAACCCATATATTTCTATAATAAAACTGAATGTAAATGGAATAAATGTGCCAACCAAAAGACATAGGGTATCAAAATGGATAAAAAAACAAGACCCATCTATTTGCTGTCTACAAGAGACTCATTTTACCCTGAGGACAACTTCAGATTGAAAGTGAGGGGATGGAGAACTATCTATCATGCTACTGGAAGTCAAAAGAAAGCTGGAGTAGCCATACTTATATCAGACAAACTAGACTTTAAATTAAAAGCTGTAACAAGAGATGAAGAAGGGCATTATATAATAATTACAGGATCTATCCATTAGAAAGAGCTAACAATTATAAATGCCTATGCACCAAATATGGAGCCACCAAATATATAAAATAATCACAAACATAAGCAACCTTGTTGAAAAGAATGTGGTAATTTCAGGGGGCTTTAATACTCACTTAGAACAATGGGTAGATCATCTAGACACAGGATCAATAAGAAACAAGGGCGCTGAATGATACATTGGATCAGATGGACTTGACAGATATATTTAGAACTCTGCATCCCAGAGCAACAGAATGTACTTTCTTCTTGAGTGCACATGGAACATTCTCCAAGATATGTCACATACTGGGGCACAAAACAGCCCTTCATAAGTATACAAGAATTGAGATCATACCATACATACTTTCAGACCACAATGCTATGAAGCTTGAAATCAACCACAGGAAAAAGTCCAGAAAACCAGCACAAGCATGGAGGTTAAAGAACACCCTACTAAAGAATGAGTGGGTCAACCAGGCAATTAGAGAAGAAATTAAAAAATATATGGAAACAAATGAAAATGAAAATACAACAATCCAAATGTTTTGAGATAGAGCGAAGGCAATCCTGAGAGGAAAATACATTGCAATCCAGGGCTATCTCCAGAAACAAGAAAAATCCCAAATACAAAATCTAAGAGCACACCTAAAGGAAATAGAAGCAGAACAGCAAAGATACCCCAAAGCCAGCAGAAGAAGAGAAATAATAAAGATCAGAGCGGAAATAAACAATATAGAATCTAAAAAAACTGTAGAGCAGATCAATGAAACCAAGAGTTGGTTTTTTGAAAAAATAAACAAAATTGATAAACCTCTAGCCAGGCTTCTCAAAAAGAAAAGGGAAATGACCCAAATAGATAAAATCATGACTGAAAATGGAATTATTACAACCAGTCCCTCAGAAATACAAGCAATTATCAGGGAATACTGTGAAAAATTATATGCCAACAAACTGGACAACCTGGAGGAAATGGACAAATTCCTAAACACCCACACACTTCCAAAACTCAAACAGGAGGAAATAGAAAGCTTGAACAGACCCATAACCAGCAAAGAAATTGAATCAGTTATCAAAAATCTCCCAACAAGTAAGAGTTCAGGACCAGATGGCTTCCCTGGGGAATTCTACCAGACCTTTAAAACAGGGATAATACCTATCCTTCTCAAGCTACTCCAAAAAATAGAAAGGGAAGGAAAACTTCCAGCCTCCTTCTATGAAGCCAGGATTACTTTGATTCCTAAACCAGACTGAGACCCAGTAAAAAAAAGAGAACTACAGGCCAATATACCTGATGAATATGGATGCAAAAATTTTCGGTAAGATACTAGCAAATCGAATTCAACAGCGTATAAAAAGAATTATTCACTATGATCAAGTGGGATTCATTCCTGGGATGCAGTGCTGGTTCAACATTTGCATATCAATCAGTGTGATGCATCATATTAATAAAAGAAAAGATAAGAACCATATGATCCTGTCAATCAATGCAGAAAAAGCATTTGACAGAATTCAGCCTCCTTTTTTTTTTAATGTTTATTTATTTTTGAGACAGAGACAGAGCATGAACAGGGGAGGGTCAGAGAGAGAGGGAGACACAGAATCTGAAACAAGCTCCAGGCTCTGAGCTGTCAGCACAGAGCCCGATGCGAGGCTCGAACTCACGGACTGCGAGATCATGACCTGAGCCGAAGTTGGTCGCTTAACCGACTGAGCCACCCAGGCACCCCTCAGCCTCCTTTCTTAATAAAAACCCTCGAGAAAGTCGGGATAGAAGGAACATACTTAAACATCATAAAAGCCATTTATGAAAAGCCCACAGCTAACATCATCCTCAACAGGGAAAAACTGAGAGCTTTCTCCCTGAGATCAGGAACAGAACAGGGATGTCCATTCTCACTGCTGTTGTTTAACATAGTGTTGGAAATTCTAGCATCAGCAATCAGACAACAAAAGGAAATCAAAGGCATCAAAATTGGCAAAGATGAACTCACGCTTTCACTTTTTGCAGATGACATATTATATGGAAAACCCGATAGAGTCCACCAAAAGTCTGCTAGAACCGATACATGAGGTCAGCAAAGTCTCAGGATACAAAATTAATGTACAGAAATCAGTTGCATTCTTATATACTAATAATGAAGCAACAGAAAGACAAATAAAGAAACTGATCCCATTCACAATTGCACCAAGAAGCATAAAATACCTAGGAATAAACCTAACCAAAGATGTAAAAGATTGTATGCTGAAAACTATATAAAGCTTATGCAGGAAATTGAATAAGATATAAAGAAATGGAAAAACATTCCGTGCTCATGAGATGGAAGAATAAATATTGTCAAAATGTCAATACTACCCAAAGCTATCAACACTTTCAATGCAATCCCAATCAAAAGTGTGCCAGCATTCTTCTCGAAACTAGAACAAGCAATCCTAAAATCTGGGACCACAAAAGCCCTGAATAGCCAAAGTAATTTTGAAGAAGACCAAAGCAGGAGGCATCACAATCCCAGACTTTAGCCTCTACTACAAAGCTGTAATCATGAAGACAGCATGGTATTGGTACAAAAACAGATACATAGACCAATGGAATAGAATAGAAACCCCAGAACTAGACCCACAAACGTATGGCCAACTCATCTTTGACAAAGCAGGAAAGAATATCCAATGGATAAAAGACAGTCTCTTTAACAAATGGTGCTGGGAGAACTGGACAGCAACATGCAGAAGGTTGAAACCAGACCACTTTCTCACACCATTCAGAAAAATAAACTCAAAATGGGTGAAAGACCTGAATGTGAGACAGGAAACCATCAAAACCCTAGAGTAGAAAGCAGGAAAAAAATAAAAAACCTCTCTGACCTCAGCCGCAGCAATTTCTTACTTGACACATCCCCAAAGGCAAGGGAATTAAAAGCAAAAATGAACTATTGGCACCTCATGAAGATAAAAATCTTCTGCACAGCCAAGGAAACAACCAACAAAACTAAAAGGCAACCAACGGAATGGGAAAAGATATTTGCAAATGACATATCAGACAAAGGGCTAGTATCCAAAATCTATAAAGAGCTCACCAAACTCCACACTCGAAAAACAAATAACCCAGTGAAGAAATGGGCAGAAAACATGAATAGACACTTCTCTAAAGAAGACATCCAGATGGCCAACAGGCACATGAAAAGATGCTCAACGTCGCTCCTCATCAGGGAAATACAAATCAAAACCACACTCAGATATTACCTCATGCCAGTCAGAGTGGCTTAAATGAACAAATCAAGAGACTATAGATGCTGGAGAGGATGTGGAGAAACAGGAACCCTCTTGCACTGTTGGTGGGAATGCAAACTGGTGCAGCCGCTCTGGAAAACAGTGTGGAGGTTCCTCAAAAAATTAAAAATAGATCTACCCTATGACCCAGCAATAGCACTGCTAGGAATTCACCCAAGGGATACAGGAGTGCTGATGCATAGGGGCACTTGTACCCCATTGTTTATAGGAGCACTTTTAACAATAGCCAAATTATGGAAAGAGCCTAAATGTCCATCAACTGATGAATGGATACAGAAATTGTGGTTTATATACACAATGGAATATTACATGGCAATGAGAAAGAATGAAATATGGCCCTTTGTAGCAACGTGGTTGGAACTGGAGAGTGTTATGCTAAGTGAAATGTCATACAGAGAAAGACAGATACCATATGTTTTCACTCTTATGTGGATCCTGAGAAACTTAACAGAAGACCATGGGGGAGGGGAAGAAAAAAAAGAGGGTAGAGAGGGAGGGAGCCAAAGCATAAGAGACTCTTAAAAACTGAGAACAAACTGAGGGTTGATGGGGGGTGGGAGGGAGGGGAGGGTGGGTGATGGGTATTGAGGAGGGCACCTGTTGGGATGAGCACTGGGTGTTGTATGGAAACCAATTTGACAATAAATTTCATATTAAAAAGAAAAAAAAAGAAAAAAATTGCTTTGGTCTTAGAAACAAGGGACTTTTCTCTGTCTAATACTCTGTGAGGCTATATTAACAAAATCGTGTTTTACTTTATTTACTTTTGAAGAGGTATTATGATGTTTTATTCCTTTTCCGTAAAAAATGTCACTTTAACACTTTCTTCATATATTTCACATATTTCCTCTTAAAATTTTAATTATATTGTTTCTACTAATAGCAGTTTTCTTTTATGCTTTAAAATCCTTTTTTCTTAAGTACTTATGTGTCATGTTTTCTCATACTCCATAGTAGTTAACAGTTATGATTGTATTAGAAAAAGTCAAGCCTCATTTTGAATACTCTATGACTTCATCTTCTCATGAATCCTAGATTTCACATAGAGATACAGTATAACTGTGACAGACATGCCAATTTTGTCTCTATTTTCCATTCCCTCTTATTGTTAGAAGACCCAATATCTTTTAAGTGTGGCACTGTTCCTATGCAATTGTCGCATCATTATCGACCTAATCCAACCATGACATTCTTTTTCTTCTTGCTGGGAACTCATTTTCTCCTACTCCCTGTATTCAGAGGTGTCCCTAAGACCCATTTCTAGCTAATTAGTCCCAAAAGAAAGTACATTGGTGGTTTTTAGTTAACTTTTTGCTTTCCTAATGAAAGGAAAAGCATGACTCAGGAATCACAGGTGATTCCAATTCCCCCTTTTGCAAATTTCTTGTATTGCCTAGAAGTACAGCAGCCAACTTGTGACAGTAGATTAACAGGCTTAAAAACAGAAGTACCTCCTAAGTTTGGGTATCTGATGGCATGATAAAGAAGTCAGTGCATCAGTCTTGAAATGCCTGTGACCACACTTTTTATTTTTGAGAATTGTCTGTACTACTCAGGTCACTGTAGAGATGTCTGTTAAACATGATACAACAGTGTTTTTAACAACTTCAAACAGTTGGGTGTGGGTATGTGTTCATATATTAGATAATAAGGTAGAATTTGTATGGAATAGATAATAAGAATGTAAAGTCTAATTCAGTTTAGAAAAAATGACATAAAAAGAAATGACGTGAGTCAGGTGAAAGTGGTAATATAATTCCTATGGAAAAACATTATTATATTAGCTGTATATAATGTTTTTAGAATTAATGTTTACTGGGTTTATTTGGCAGATATCTTCATTCTCTTCATTGCAGTGATGATTTCAGAAATCAAATGACCAAATTGTCAACATTAAGTGTGCAGTTTATTGTACATAAATTATACATCAGTAATGCTGTTAAAATATAGTGAATGAAAGAATTATGTTGCATATTATTTTTTGGTATGTCCAAAGTGAGAAAATGGGAATTCGTTTTGTCTTTACCTTTTATTTCTTAATTAAGGAACATTTCATATAAAATGAAGGTTCTGAGTTACTAACAATATTCAGAATATGATTAATAATAAAGGCAATGAGCATTTAATAAATGACTCTAATGTGCCAAGTCTATACTTGCCTTACCTCTTATGTTCCTAGCAAACAAATAAGGAAAGGTATTACCTCTAATCCAGAGGTGAGAGTTAAAAAGTAAACTCTGAGAAGACAAGTTGATGAAGCCACATGGCTAATTAGGTTTATCAGCTGTGCTTTCAACATAGAACTATCAAATTCAAAACTTGTGCCTTTTCCAATCTGCTGTTTTGTTCCCTGTATTACTGCACTCTAAAAGCACTCATTATAAATCTGAGTACTAGTTTCATCATCTGTAAATGTGCATAATATCTTGTATCCTGACTACTATATGGAGTTTGTTAAGACCAAATGATATATGGGAATGCACTTGAAAGCCCTGTAAAATGCTAGCTATCATCATCCAAATTCTTATTCAAGTCCATGATATGTCAGCTTTTCTTATATACCATGAATATATTCTCAATTACACAGAGTATTTTTTTGCCCAAATTAGCCTTTTTCTCACAACTTTATCAAATATTTGTATTTGATCAGATCCTTATAGAAGTTGTAAAGAAACAGAGTAGATCATATTCTGCATATGTAGTGTCACGGGTATAGACAGTAGGTGAGGTCATCAGTGTTCATAATGTTGTAATTCAGGTTTAGTATTAATAAATGCTTGGGAATACTGGAAGTACCTGCTAGCAATAGTGAGGGGATGTCTTTCCTTCAAAACTTGATGTTTAAACTTATGATAAAATAGGGTCATTTAGGACACATTGCGTTTTCTCTTAAGAATAGCGTTTGTATCTTGTAAAGTGTTCATCAAATTTTGTAGTTTCCCAAGATACAAGTGTCGATTAATTTTGGAGGAGTTGATTCGTACTAACCCAATAAAAATGTTTAAGCTTATAAGCCAAATGATTAAATATTTTCTGTGAGAAAACTTATTGACAGAGAAACGATAATTTTTCTCTTCATAAGACAAATCTGAAGCACCATATGGAAGATTGCTTGATGAGCTTAGGTTATACACAACATGGAATTAGGAAGTTTGAGGAAGAGTTCATTAAGACCACAGTAAAACATACTTTTATTATTTCATTTATTTATTTTGCATATATTTATTTTTAACTCTTCTATGCTCAGAATTATTCTGAGGGTATGAGTGAGAGAAAAACAAATATGGAGCTGACATTATGAAAAAAAAACTATGCCCTTCTGCAGAGACTTCAGTACTAACAGCAAGATTCATTGATTCTCTACTGGAGCTATTAGGTAACAAATGCCACATTTCATCTTAGGGACTCTCCTTCTCTAGTTTCCATGTATGTTTTCTATTTACTTCGACCACATTTCTTCAAATATAAGAATACCATTTGCAATGTTACAGTCTGCTATCGTCTAGGTAATTATGCACTGTCTGGTTTCAGCGTAAATTCTACAACTTTATATTATGTAATTCTTTCCCTGGCTCACTAGCCTTGTTCATTTTCAGTGAACTTATCCAAATTTGTAATTATCTTTTGATTATTTTGTTTACTTATTTATTTTATATTTCACCAATTGAGTCATAAACTTCTTTGTTTCATTTGGCACCTAGAGCAGTGCTTAACATCTAGGTAGTCCTTCTTCGATGAATGTTCATTAAAATGAATGAATGAATGAAGAAAGAGTTCTATACACAATATATAATTTCTTTCTATTTTCTTTTATAACCTGGGAGTCTGATATTAAAATGAGTTATATATTTAGAGCAATGCCTGCAGCATATATCTTTTATGTGCTAGCTTGCAATAAATATTCCTGATTTTCTAATTTATGGTGGGTGCTTCACCATTTTGCCCATGTATTGTCTATATACTTTTCTTTAGGCAGAAAAATATCATGAATAATGTTGCATGTCCTTATGTATATGAAGAGTTTTATATCTCCCAGTGGAGTTCAGGTAGAACAAAGTGATATAAACTTTAATTTAAATTTTATTATTGTCTAGGGAATTCTCAACTTAAATATCATTTTCTTTACATTTCTTTCTTTTCCACTCTCATTCCACCTAAACTCTGAGTTAAATATATTTTACCATTTTAAGTTTATTTTGCTTTAGGAGAGATAAATATGAAGTTTAGCTTAGGGTTAAAGAAAGATGAAATAGATTAAATGGAAAATAAAGTGAAGTTAAAACATTTTTTTATGTGGCTAGTCATCTATGGAATAATTGTTGAAAAACTGTAAACCATTTTAGCATTATTATTTACATATGTTTTCTGGAAACTGCAAAGCAATTAGTGTTTATTATAGCCCTGTGGAATTGCTCAGCTTTCAAAGCCTACATATTGTAATGTCTCACATACTATTTTAAGTGCAGGATTCACAGCTTAAGACAGGTCACCCATGAATGATTAAACTTTTAAAAGTTATTTGCACATGTGGTATTTTCATTAGTTTTTCCAAAAATAGTTTTTCAATGGATAGTCAACAATGAGTAATGAGATTAACCTGTGTTATGAGTTGAGCAACTAACTGCATGTTGAGTTCTAGAACTAAGCAGATTCCAATTGTGAGGAATCACTTAGATGAAGAATATCATGAGGTCAGGTCAGGATTAGGTCATTGTGCAAATAACTTTATAGTCTAACATTTTATAACCTCTTTTAGTATTGAAAACATATAATGGAGATAAATTTAAGGTCCAATAGGCTTTGCTCTACTCTATAAGAGTTTGTGAATTGTAATGAATATATAAACTTTTATATTGGAGTGGGTACTTTAGAGAAACCCTTGTGGCAGACATAATCATTTCTGTCTCAGTTGAAGCAATATCAATATGTAAATTACAGGACATTCAACTATATTTTTCTCTCAAAATAACAAAATTATGTGCTTTATCGAAAAGCATGTAACAAGATAGAATTTGAATTTTTTTATTCCTAAAAAAAACTTAAATAAATAAATAATAGATGAATTTTACCAAGAGGATGTTTCAAGATTTAGTAAAGCAAGGAATGAGACATAAATCTAAGACAACATTCAATTTGTTGAATGGAGAGCTGTGTAATTGTTGGGCTAAGTTTGGATATGTAGAGTCTTTATTACACACTTCATATGTTAAATTAAGTTCAGATGTGTAATTCACTTCATGTGGTAAATAGACTATTAGTCCTCCACCCCCAGATGTCTATGTTCTAATTTCTGGAAACCATGAATATAGTATCTTAGATGGATAGGAAAAAAAAAACTTTGAGGATATGATTAAGTAAGGGCCTTAAGATGGAGAGATGATCCTGGATCACCCAAGTGAGCCTAATATAATCACAAAGATCTTTGAAAGATGAAAGAGAGAGGCTTAATAGAGAAGGAAATGTGAAGACAGAAAGAGAGGTCACAGAGAGAGGAAGGTTGGAAGATGTTTCGCTACTGGCTTTGAAATTGGAGAGTGGGGCCATGAACCAAGGAATGCAGACAATATCCAGAAGCTAGAAAGGCAAGGTAATGGATTCTCCCCTAAGAGCTTTGAGAATGAAAACATACCTCAAGACCCACTTTAACCTTCTGACCTCCAGAACTATAGAATGCTACTTTATGTTGTCTTAAGCTACTTTAAGTTTGTGCTAACTTTATACAACGGCAGTAGGAAAGTAATGCACTGATCACTTATCTGAGACAATATGAGCTGGAACATTTTTAAAATAGCATAAATTATATTCACAGACAAAGTGATGTGTTTAATATGGTATTATTGGACTTTAGATGACATATCTTTTGCGCCATTAATTTGAAATTTGTGATTTTTTGTTTGTCTAAATGATTAATAGGGATTCAGGGTTTTTCTCTTTTCTTTCCTGTTAGTTGACTGAGGGAAAGAAGTTTTACTCTTTGTAATTTTCCATGTCCTTCCAGTCTGAAAGGAAATGCTGTGAATTATAGAACAGAAAGATGGAGGGAATATGGGACAGTCATTCCACTGTGGAGTCACTGCATGGCCGTATATCACCTGTGTCTAGTTAGGTTCTGTAAAATAAATAAGTAAGCTGCTTTAGTATAAAATCCCACTTTCTTTTTCTTAGTAGCTGGATCCATACTGATCACATCAATTATAACATTAATGAATTGTTTTTCTAATTATTTGTTTTAAGCTAGTTTCCCTGCTACATTATAAGCATACTATTTAGTCCTTTTTTTTTCTTTTTTTTTTAAATTGCTATATCCTAGAACCTAACTCCACATCTGGAGTATGATATTTGAGTAAGTGACTTAACTTTTCTAAATTTTAGTTTCCCCCAACAGATATAATAGTTTAATAAAATATAGCTGGTTGATTGTTAAAATGAAATAAGATATGTGTGTGTGATTTGAAAAGGAGTAAAAAGGTATCATAATACATATGGCACTGAGTGGAAAAAGCAAATATATTGAGCATCTACTACCAGTAAGAACAAGGTGACTTGAACTCATCAGTCAGTTTAATTTTGTGTAACTTTCATAACTTTGTATAATAGGTGATGTCATTAGCACTTACAAGTGAAGAAATTTAATTCAGGAAGGATAAGGAACTTTACCAGTACCACACGTATAGTATAGTGCTGGCAGTGTGGATTTGAACCAAACCCTGAACCCAAAGTTCATATACATTCCATGGTATCACATTACATTCCATGCATCACATGCTACAAGTAACTGTATACTACGTAGTATGTAATTCTTAATTTTAACTGAACGAAATGATTGGTTTAGAGTTGACTTTAGTATTCACATTTAATGTTTATCTTTGTGTATGAAATTTTGTCATTAAAATTTGAACAAATTCTACCTTTTTAGTTGATTCTTTTTGCCTAAAAAATTATTTCAGAGTTCTTAAAGAATAATTATTCCCTAAGTGATTGTTCTTTAGTCAGAGTCTATGAAAATCCATGTGATTTTTAAAAATATAATGTAGATTTAATGTGAATTCAAAAATATCATGATTTTGACTATTTTCTGCATGTAAACTCATTTGACATAAGCAGAATTAGAATGAGAAATTCATCTCCTTCATTTGTCATATCAGGAGCCACTTTGGCTGTGTAACCAGATGACTGGCACGTCAAAAATCGCCCAGCCACTCCTGTTAAAGTCAGTGTAAGTCACACCGTGTATCTCTACTCACCATTTTGACAGTTTGGGAACAGGAGATAACACATCATAAACAATCTACCAGGAAATGTGTACTAAAAAAAAAAAGAACATAATAGGATTGCAATTTATTCTGTTCCCCTTACTTATCAGCTTTCTGCATGTGGTTGATTTAAAACCTTGTAAAAAAAGTCAGAAGATTATTTATAGTTTTCTTCCCTAGAAATGAGCACATTTTGAGCCCAGGCAGGTTAAAATATGAAATATGTTAAAATGGTATTTCTATTCGATCCAAGACTTTAAAAAGATGCAATGTAACAGAGCATTCTGACTCAAGAAGATGACTATTTTCAGGGAGATAAAAGCTGACATTGATAACAAAATGTTTATATTAGTGGTTTATAATATAGGTGTCCCATGGATGATTTTGATAGATCCCTAGTTAGAAATATATACTGAGTTTGCATATTTTGACTTATTTTCAGGGTGAAAAATATGCTTTTCAGAATATAATGTTTTTACCCAGTAAAAAGGAAACTGAGTTTGTGGTATAATCAATATATAGATAATAGCCAATTTGGCCAAATGAGCAATTTTGTCTGCTCTATTTTAGTATGCATTGTATTCTTTAAGAAATGAAAATACAAAGACTACAATAATTCTCACATTGAAAACAGTTGGATTCTGAAAGATTTACATTCAATAGACCACATAATAATTTATGGATTTTCTTATACATTTCTAAAATGTCCAAAAACAGGAACAATCTGGTTACCTTACATTTATTCTATATGATCGTACCATTATATTAATTACTGTTGTGTACTAACTACTGTTGTGTACCTTCCTGGGACGTGGATGATAATTAAAATGCCAAAGGATATACTGAAGAGAACAAATACATGGATTATTTCACCATAAAATTATCAATGCTTAAATAAAAGCAATTTTTTGGGCCCAAATGTTCCTTGTATAATAAAGCAATTTCTAAAGATTGTTTTTCAGAAGGACAGATATGCAAAGGGCCTTGTGCAATTTATGTACGTGCATATGTTCATTTAAAAACATCAGTTTAAAGTACCTAAGAAAACATATTTTTCAACATTGTCTTTAAGATAGAAACTAACCTGTGTACTTTAGGACTAAGACTGAAATGAATTCAGTTATCTAATTTGCAAAATGGGGTAAGCGGAGAAATGAGGAACCAAGAATTTGCTCACGGCTACCCGACGTTACAAAACACTAAGATAATGAAGACAGAAACAGCTTATAACAGTAGTGTGCTGCTTCAAAGTATAGATGTCTCCTGACCCACCTTCCATAACTGCACGCAAGAGTCAATTCCTTTACTCATCCAAGTGAGAATTCTCAATTCACATCAACCACACCTCCACTACCAGAGAGAAGAGACTCCAATGAGAACCTTAGAACAGTTCCCTCATATTTTGCCTAGTCCTTGGGTTTGATACCAATTGGAACAATAGGAGAGACCAATAATCCTAGAACTAAGTTGACACTGAAGACAAACAAGTGGCCAATCTAAAAAAGGAGGGGTAAAGGAAATGGAGAATTTGTTTTAGAAATAATAGGACTTTTTATAAAGCCATGCTCTATAATATATTGTCACATATATAGTGATCCATGTAATAGTCTTGTGCACACAGAAACAAACCTACAGATTCATAGATAGGTGACAGAAGTAACTCTGAGGAAAATGGGTAAAGGTAGACTTTTTTTTTTAATTTTTTTTTTAATGTTTATTTATTTTTGGGACAGAGAGAGACAGAGCATGAACGGGGGAGGGGCAGAGAGAGAGGGAGACACAGAATCAGAAACAGGCTCCAGGCTCTGAGCCATCAGCCCAGAGCCCGACGCGGGGCTTGAACTCACGGACCGTGAGATCGTGACCTGGCTGAAGTCGGACGCTTAACCGACTGCGCCACCCAGGTCCCCCCAGTTCTCATTTTTTAAAAGTCTCTTATGCTTTGGCTCTCTCCCACTCTAACCTCTCTCTTTTTTTCTTTTTCTTCCCCTCACCCATGGGTTCCTGTTAAGTTTCTCAGGATCCACTTAAGAGTGAAATCATATGGTATCTGTCTTTCTCTGTATGGCTTATTTCACTTAGCATAACACTCTCCAGTTCCGTCCAAAAGGTAGACTTTTCAAATCATAGTGGGGATGCATTACAAAATTAAAATGGGGGCACCTGCGTGGCTCAGTCAGTTAAGCGTCTGACTCTTGGTTTTGACTCAGGTCATGATCTCACTGTTCATGGGTTCAAACCCCACATCAGACTCTGAGTTGACAACATGGAGCCCGCTTGGGATTCTCTCTCTCTGCCTTTCCTCTGCTCAATCTCTCTCTCTCATTCATTCTCTCTCTCTCTCAAAATAAATAAACATCAAAAAATTAAAGTGAGTCCTTGTCTCAGCCCATAAAATAAATCCCTTCCATGTAAATCAGTTATTCATTGTAAACAGCAAAACTATAGTGTTAAAAAAATATTATGAGATACTATCTTAATTAAACCATAGTAAAGAATTAAAAAATTCTTTTCTTTACTATTAATCTTAAAGGAAAATATAGTACATTAAAATTAAGAAGTTAATCACCATATGCCAAAAAGAGAATGAAAATGTGACAGTATGTGCAAAAGCCAAAATGTGGGAGTGAAAAAGCCAAGTGTGTAGGAATACATATTTTCAACATGTATTTTTCAATACGTAGAACCAACAAATGGCAAGTGATCAAAATATGGAAAGTATACATGAAAGAATTTTTTAAAATAGACTCTAAAGAATGGGCAAATGACTTTAAAAGCTACTACAAATACAGTAAATCCAAGTGGTAAAAATTATTAATGACATTATATTCCAGGAAATCAAAATGGCCATTAAAATGTAATCACAGTAGGCACATTCTAGAGTCTCAGGTGGCAATGCCAAAGTGAGCTCACAGACCAAACACAACTCTTACTATTCTGCTATTAATTGGTATAACTTCTTTGGGTATAATGTAACATTATCTAGGTAAGTAAAGATATCCAGAGCCTGTGGCCCCCTCTTACATAAATATCTTAAATAAACTCAAGTATTCATGTAATTAAGATATGTTCTCAACTGTTCATACTATCCTTTCTTTCCATTATGGTTCCAAAGTGTGAAAACTATATGTATGTATGTGTGTATATATATATGTGTGTGTGTGTATATATATATATATATATATGTATATATATATGTGTGTATATATATATATATACACACATACATACATACACACACATATATATGTATATATATATTTTTTTTAACCACATCAAAATGGATTTAAAAAAATTTACTCTCTTCATATAATAGGATACTATTTGGCAACAGAAGGATGAGCAAATTCCAGTTATAGGCAACAACCGTGAAAAATCACCTAAAATAATATTAAGGAAAATACACAAGACAAAAAATAAACCCATACTGTAAAAGTCAGATATAGTCTAAACTAAAATATATTGTTTATGGTTGTGTCCATAATTGGTAAAATTATCATTGAGTGCAAGGTTATGATTATCACAAAAAGGAGAATGGTTATTTCTATTCCACTATCTATTCTCCACCCTCTCTAATTTGGCTTCTCTTCTATTTTTTTCCTTTTCCTATTCCTCTCATCATTTTCACTACAACATCCCTACATAAAGCATTCTACTTAGAACGGAAGTATGTAGTCAATTAGCCCATTGCTGCTTCATTTTTAGCAAAAAGCATTTCTTGGATAAGAGTTATATTGAATAGGTTTGATATTGGGTCTATTACTTGTGTGAGTTTTATTTGGTTGACTATTTTTGCTGTTAAAGGAAATCCTATTGTGGTGCTCTCTATTTATGGGATGAAGACAAAAACATTTTTCAGATAATAGTTCTATAAACCAGAGGCGAAATGTTTTTGCTCCAAGAGAAAGTCCACCCGGAAAAGCATCTGTGTATGAGGCCACCATCCTAATATGTTTCTAATAGTGTGCCATTAATTTCTAAGAAGTAACCATATTCAATATAGTTCAGCCTGGAGAATTCATTATAAGTGTAATGAGAATCATTTTTTTTTTTTTTGGTCAATCCTTATAGTCTCTTATTCTGTCACTAATTTCTGGGATTTTACGTTTTACATTATTATTTTGAATCTTGTATTTTTAGTGGGGTAAATTGTGCCAGGTCATTTATTTTGCTTTTTCCTTTGTAATTGATCTTAGCCTTCAGTTTAGAGACTTAATATGTTATGGCAATTATAGTTACAACTGAAAACCAAGTATGTGAAACGTTAACTCTGGGATTAATGCAGGGACACCCTGGGCCTACAGTGAAGAAATTCTTTTTTCCCATTTATCACTTGACCTTCACAAAACACCTGCAAGAAGTAGATGACAGTAATTCTTATTTCTATGAAATTAACATCTCAAAATTGGTGTCTGATAATCTCATGTATACCTGGACATTTCCTTTCCTATTGTGTACGTTATGGTGGTAGATAGCAGGAGGTGCCTTTAAAAGATTAAGGGAAAATTTAAGGTGTGTACTTCTGATATGATTTCAGGTACTTCCTTGAGTGTATTTGGTGTCTTTTTTATTCAAAGGGAGTTAAGTCAGTGGACTGAAGCAGTCTGCTAACTGAAGACATTAAGAATGGTTAGGAATTTGTTTCTCGGCTCAGACGTCTGTTAAGTTGATCGTATTATTATATCTCAATTATACTTTGACCCCTGAAGATGTTTATGGTACTATCCCTGGTGTGACTCTGCAATTACCTAGTTATCTAATATCTAGGAAAGAAAGGAAAAGTATTTTCTATTTATTGGGTCAATTTTATAGCTATAAATTTTTCCGTGAGTATTGTTTGGTTGCATCTCACATCTCAAAGCTTTTTTTGTTACGCTTCTGGTTTTCTAAAATTAAGGTATGATTGACATACAATGTTTTGTTAATTTTAGCTGTACCACATAATTTGATATTTGTATGTATTGCAAAATGATCACCACAGTTACAGAATTTGTGTGTGTGATGAAAACTTTTAAGATCTACTTTCTCAGCAACTTTAAGATATACAATAAAGTTATTACACTGATAAGAACAGATACTACACTTGATCTTAGCCAAAAGGCCAAGAAGCGATTACAATAAAGTTATTAATTATGGTCACCATGCTGTAAATTACATCCCAGTGACTTACTTTGTTGTATTACTGTACCCTTCACTCCCTTCACCATTTCTCACACCCCAACCCTCTGCCTCTGGCAACCACCAATCTGTTCTCTGTGTCTATGAGCTTAGGTTTGTTTGTTTATTTTAGGTTCTACATATAAGTGAGATCATATGGTTTTTGTCTTTTCTGTCTGCCTTATTTCATTAAGCATAATGCCTTCAAGGTCCATCCATGTTGTCACAAATGCAAGATTTCAGTCTTTTTTTTATGTTGAATAACATTCTGTTGTGTATATAGACCCCATTTTCTTCATCAATTCATCCATCACTGGACACTTAAGGTTGTTTCCATATCTTGGCTAATGTAAATAATGCAGTGAATGTGGGGATGCATGTATCTTTTCAAGTTAGTGTTTTTGTTATTGGTTAAATGCCGAAAGTTGGAGTTGCTAGATCTTACAGTAGTTCTATTTTTAATTTTTTGAGGAACCTGCATACTGTTTTCCGTACTGGGTGCACCAATTTACACTCCCACCAATTGTGCACCAGGGTTTTGTTTACCCACATCCTTACCAGCATTTATTTCTTCTCTTTTTGATACGAGTCTTTCCAGTCGGTGTGAGGTGATCCCTCATTGTAGTTTTGCTTTGAATTTTTCTGCTGATTAGAAATGTTGGGCATCTTTTCTTATACTTGTTAGCCATACGTATGTCTTTGGACAAATGTCTATTCAGATGCTCCACCCATTTTTAAGTGGGATTGTTGGCTTTTTCTATTGAGTTTTTATATAATTTTGGATATTAACTTATCAGATATATGAGTTGCATATATTTTCTCCAATTCTGTAGCTTGCCTTTTCATTTCACTAGTTTTTTACTGTGCAGAAAATGTTTAGATTGATATAGGCCCACTTATTTTTTTAAATAAGTAGCTACTTATTTATTTTTTTATTTATATAATTATTTTTTAGTGAGCCCTACATCCAATGTAGGGCTTGAAGTCACCACTCTGAGATCAAGAATCACATGGTCTACTGACTGAACCAGCTAGGTGTCCCTAGTCCCACTTATGTAGTCCCCCTTATTTTGTTGCCTTTGCTTTTTGTGTCAGATTGAAAAATTATTACAAGACCAGTGTCAAGGAGCTTATCATCTATGTTTTCTTCTAGGATTTTTATGGTTTCACGCCTTACATTCAAGCCTATAATTCATTTTGAGTTAATTTTTGTGTGTAGTGTAAGATAATGATCCAATATTATTCTTTTGCATGTAGCTGTCCAGTATTCCCAACACCATTTATTGAATACTGTCCCTTTACTATTGTATATTCTTGGGTCCTTTTTAATAAATTAACTGAGCATATATGCAAGAGTTTATTTCTGGACTGTGTCTTCTGTTCCATTGATCTTTATGTCTGTTTTTAGGCCAATACCATACTGTTTTGATTACTATAGCTTTATAATAGAGTTTGAAGTGAGGGAATATAATGCCTCCAGCTTTGTTCTTCTTTCTCAAGATTGCTTTGACATTACAGGGTCTTTTGTGGTTCCATACTTCTGATTTTTTTAGACATTGTTTTTTGAGAAGTCATTGGTTTACATTAAAATTAAGAGAGAAGTACAGAGATTTTCCATATACCCTTTGCTCCCAAACATAAAAAACCTTTCCCATTATCAACATCACTAACCAGAATGGTACTTTCTTTTTTTTTAAATAAATATGGACTTACATGGATACATCATAATTACCCAAAGTACATAGTTTACCTCAGGATTCACTCTTTCTGGTATACATTCAGTGGGTTTGGGCAAATGTGTAATGGAATATACCAGTCATTATAATATCATTATAATCATCTGTTTTTGCCTGTTAATCTCCTCATCCCCATCCCCAGAAACCACAGATCTTTGTATTATCTCCATACTTTTGCATTTTCCAGAATGTCTATAGTTGAAATCATATAGTATGTAGCCTTTCAAGATTGGTTTCTTTCATTTACTAATGTGCACTTAAAATTCCTCCAGGTCTTTTTGTGACCTGATAGCTCATTTATTTTTAGTGATGAATAATATTCCATTATCTGAATGTATTCGAGTTTGTTTATTCATTTACCTACTGAAGGACATCTTGGGAATTACCAAATTTTGGCAATTATGGAAAAAAACTATAAAAATATTTATGCAGGTTTTTTTGTGAATGTAAGTTTTCACCTACTTGGGATAAATACCACAGAATGTGATTGCTGGATTGTATGGTAAGAGAACTTCGGTTTTATAGAAGACTGTCAAACTGTCCTCCAAAGTGGCTGCACCATTATGCATTCCCACCAACAGTGTCTGAGGTTTCCTATTGCTCTACATCCTGGTCAGCATTTGGTGTTGTCATTGTTCCCGATTTTGAGCATTCTAGTAGACCTGTAGTAGAGGTACCGTGTTGTTTTCAGTTGCATTTCCCTGATGGCATTAAAATATGCAGTGTCTTTCCATATGCTTATTTTCATCTATATACTTTTGTGAGATATTTGTCTCTCATTTTTTATATTAAATTCTCCCATTTTTTATTCCTAAGTAGTTTAAAACTGCAGTTTGTTTCTGCTATTACACAAAATTAATTTAAATATTTAAACTGAAATTGGTTAATTTTATTTCATTTTGGTAATGGACCATTATAGAATATAATTATTTTCCCTTTGGAATTATTTTCCCCCCAATGGCTACACTTTATAGCACATATAATTGACATATATCACTGGGTGAGCTTAAGGTATACAATATGATGATACGATACATGTATATATTGTAAAATGGTCACCACATGTTGGTGAACACATCCATCAAGTCACATAATTACCATTCTATTATTATTATGGTAAGCTCAAGTATAATCTTTCAGAATGTAAAATCTACACATATTTATGTCTGTATGTAAGGATCAATATATGTATGTTCATTTTTTTTATTAATTTTAACGTTTTGTGTTTGTAGATACTTACTCAACTTGAGTGAGTTCTTGACTGAGAGTCAGATTTTAAGTTCACAATAGTTGCTCATTAGACCTTGCCAAATATTTTTATATAAAATTTCATACTTTTTACATAATGTCTTATGTGACATATCTGGTAGAAATTTGAATATATTTTGTTTCCTTTGGAGTTTGCCAGTTTTGTTTCTGTTATTTTATCTTTGGGTATTTTAAGAGTTTCTAAGTGAAATAAGCCATACAGAGAAAGACAGATACCATATGGTTTCACTCTTATGTGGATCCTGAGAAACTTAACAGGAACCCATGGGGGAGGGGAAGGAAAAAAAAAAAGAGGTTAGAATGGGAGAGAGCCAAAGCATAAGAGACTGTTAAAAACTGAGAACAAACTGAGGGTTGATGGGGGGTGGGAGGGAGGAGAGGGTGGGTGATGGGTATTGAGGAGGGCACCTTTTGGGATGAGCACTGGGTGTTGTATGGAAACCAATTTGTCAATAAATTTCATAAAAAAAAAAAGAGTTTTTATGGTATTCTGAAATTTTATTATAGTCTGTTGAGTTTTAGTAATACATTTGGATTTGCACTACTCTATTTTAAAAAAAAATTTTAATGTTTATTTTTGAGAGTGAGGGTGAGAGGGGAGGGACAGAGAGAGGGGGAGACACAGAATCCAAAGCAGGCTCCAGGCTCTGAGCTGTCAGCACAGAGCCTGATGCGGGTCTCAAATCCACAAACCATGAGATCATGACCTGAGCCGAAGTCAGACGCTCAACTGACTGAACCACCCCGGTGCCCCTACTTTGCTATTTTAATTCCACTGCAGTGGGCATCTTCATCTCTGGGATTTTTTTTTTAAGTCACTGGGTATTCTGTTCTAAACTTTCTTCTTTCCCATGATGAAAATTCTGGGACTTCTCTATTACATGCATGTTATCTCTTTTAACTTGTCCCTCTTACTTTCCTCACTTTGTGTCTAATGCTATATTGTATACAAAATGATAAACCTCTACAATTCCAGCAAGTAATTTATTTTGAACAGTTTACTTACAGAGCCAGTTTTTTTTTTAATTCCAGTTATATTAGTTTCAGGTATGCAACATAGTGATTCAACAATTCTATACTTTACTCAGGATTCATTACAATAAGTGTACTCTTAATTCCCTTTACCTATTTCACCCATTCTCTGCCCCCCGCCCACATCCCCTCTGGTAATCACCAGTTTGTTCTTTATGGTTAAAAGTCTGTTTTTTGATTTGTCTCTTTTTCCTTTGTCTTGTATATTAAATTCCACATATTAGTGAAATCATACAGTATTTGTCTTTCTCTGACTTATTTCACCTAGCATTATACTATCTAGCTCCATCAATGTTGTTGTAAATGGAAAGATTTCATTCATTTTTATGACTGAATAGTATTCCAGTGTGTGTGTGTGTGTGTGTGTGTGTGTGTGTGCACACGCGCGCACACGTGCTCGCACGCACACACAGATACACACCACTTCTTCCTTATCCATTCATCTATCCATGGTTACTTGGTCTGTTTGCATAATTTGGCTGTTTTAACTAATGCTACAATAAACACAGGTGTGTATATATTTTTTATAATTAGCATTTTCATATTATTTAGGTAAATACCCAGTAATGCAATTAATGAATCATAGGTCATTCTATTTTTAATTTTTTGAGGAATCTCCATACTGTTTTTCAGAGTTGGCACACCAGTTTGCATTCCCACCAACAGTGCATGAGCGTTCCTTTTTCTCCACATCTTCACCAATACTTGTTGTTTCTTGTGTTTTTGAATTTAGCCATTCTAACAGGTGTGAGATTGTACTTCATTGTGGTTTTGATTTCCCTGATGGTGAGTGATGTTGAGCATCTTTTCACTTGTCTGTTGGCCATCTGGATGTTTTCTTGGCAAAAAGCTTATTCATGTCTTCTGTTCATGTTTTAATTGGCTTATTGGGTTTTTTGGGTGTTGAGTTTATAAGTTATATATTTTGGATGCTAACCCTTTATTGGATATGTCATTTGCAGATATCTTCTCCCATTCAGTAGGCTTTTAGTTTTATTCATTGTTTCCTTTGCTGTGCAGAAGCTTTTTATTTTGATATAGACCAACAGTTCATTTTTGCTTTTACTTCCCTTGCCTCAGAAGACATATCCAGAAAGTGTTTGCTTCGGCTGATGTCAGAAAAATTATTGCCTGTGCTCACTTCTAGGATTTGTATGGTTTTAGGTCTTATATTTAAATCTTTAACCCATTTGGAGTTTATTTTTGCTTATTGAATTTGCTCAATAAAAAATTTGCTGCTTTCTAATGAAATACAAAGGTTTCATTACACAAACTCTGTTGAACTTTCTTGAAATTGCTCTTGAGTAATCCCTTAGCCTTAAGATATCACTGAACTACAAATATTTTATTCAATATCACGTTTCAGTGTGTCTCTGGCTCTTACATGCATGGAGAGAAATAATTTCTGAATTTTGAAAGCAATAGGTGATATTCCCTGATACAGATAGTAAGGATTATAAAAAAGAAAACAATAAAACAACAACAACAACAGCAATAAAAAGTACAGTAGAGCAAGATTGTAAGTTTGTAACCTTCCTTACATTCACAGCTTCAAAGACAGGAAAAATTCTCCATTAGCAAGTTTAGAAGTTTGGCCAAGATTTCTTCTTGTCATCCTTTTAATCTTATGGATTTTTAAAATATGGCTTTAAAATTAGAGTGTAGGGGACACCTGGGTGGCTTAGTTGGTTGAGCATCCGACTTCATCTCAGGTCATTATCTCACAGTTTGTGAGTCCCAGCCCCACATAGCGCTCTATGCTGACAGCGTGGAGCCTAGAGCCTGTTTCAGATTCTGTCTCCCTCTCTCTCTCTGCCTCTCTCCTGCTTGTGCTTACCCACTCGCTGTCTCTCCCTCTCTCTCAAAAACAAACATTAAAAAATTTTTTTAAAATGGATAAATAAAATTAGAGCTTTTGATTATGCCATAGACACTAATATTTTGAGTAAGTTAATTGTATGTGGATGACCTTTGACAGCATCATCCAGGATGATTTATAAAAATACAGATCCTGAAACCTCCCAAGCTTTTGTGATAGTTTCACGTAATGTGCATTTTAACAAGCTCCCCAGTGATACTTCCACTCACAAAAGGTTGGGTATCACTGATAAGAACATTCTCTGACATATTTGCAAACTTCATTATGTTAGAGATTTTGAGAATATGGAAAACAATCTTTTATTTCTCCGAGAAATGCTGTCAACATGAACACTGATATTCATTGAGAGGGAAAGGGAAAGTTAAAAATAAAAGTATCAGTAAAGTACATGAATATCTATGTTCTTAACTCTCCATTAACATGAAACAAATATGCCAGATGGTAAATGCCCTACTTACAAAACACTGGGAATTGACTGATCCCCAAGCAGAGATCCCTAGAAAATAATTTGTGTCACTCAAGGCAACAAAACATATTGATAAATTGTGCTCAGTGTTCATGAAAATGATTGGATTCAAACCGAGGAACTTGAACATGTGGCATTATGGAGCAGAGAGCATTTAGTTTATTAAATAAAGTTCTCTCACAAATATCCCATACCAGAGAGCAAAAATAAAAGCAGTAGTATAATGACTTTCTTAATTGCTATAAGATTAAGAAGTATTGAAACTTAACTTTTGGTTATGTATCATATTAATATATATATGAATTATTTTTTCAGATACCATAAATAACCATAAGAGTTAGAGAAATATATGCTCAGAAGGTCCTTGTAATTTTAGACATTCTGTGGCAGTAATATAACTTTTCTTAGAAAATATATTACATCTTCAGGTGGGTCAGTTACCACCATTTAAGTTATTTTTTTTTTCAACGTTTATTTATTTTTGGGACAGAGAGAGACAGAGCATGAACGGGGGAGGGGCAGAGAGAGAGGGAGACACAGAATCGGAAACAGGCTCCAGGCTCTGAGCCATCAGCCCAGAGCCCGACGCGGGGCTCGAACTTACAGACCGCGAGATTGTGACCTGGCTGAAGTCGGACGCTTAACTGACTGCGCCACTCAGGCGCCTAAGTTATTTTAATTCTGAATGATGATTGTACATTGATTTTTAAAGATTAATTCTAAATTGTAGGCATGCTTTTAAAATTTTTGCTTTTTTTTTTTTTTTTTTTTTTTTTTTTTTGAGGGAGAGAGAGACACAGAGCACAAGCGAGGGCAGGACAGAGAGGGAGACAAAGAATCCAAAGCAGGATCCAGGTTCTGAGCTGTCAGCACAGAACCTGACATGGAGCTTGAACCCACCAACAGTGGGATCATGACCTGAGCCAAAGTCAGATACTTAACTGAATGAGCCACCCAAGCACCCCGGCATGTTTTTTTTAAAGATATGTAGTAATCTTATCAGTAAAATTTGGTATTAAACCAGAACTCATATTTATTGAGCATTGTCCTAGATATTTAACATAGATTTTTCTCTCATTTCTCATTTACTAAACCAAAGTTACTCTTCAGATAAGTTTGTAAAAACCTGAGGATGAGAAGGTTTAAATAATTCAAATTCAAATTTGTCCAAGTGATTCCAAACCAAAGCTTTCTTTTACACGAAAATGTCATATTACTGGTAAATTTTTTTGGTCTTCCATTTATACAGTGCATGCATTTGTATTTTCACTCTTTTCTGATTTTATACTTAATATATTTTTGGGTGGGTAGAAATTTGGTAAATACATAGCCATTCACATATTACTATGCACAGATAATTGATTATAAATCTGATGTGTGTGTTGTATATATAATTTTCTGTATGTTTGAATTGTGTATCTATCTAATCCTCTGTATTTATGTTTTACTTTTAGTTTGTTTTGTTTTTGTTGTTAAGCATCCCCTTTCTTTTAGAAACAACCATGGTTCTTTGAGGACCTGCACATTATTCATTCTAGAGAGAGAATGCCAAGCTCTTAACTGGCTCTACTGCTATAATAATGGTTGATTGATTCAAGGGTAGGCAACTGTCTTATAATGCTTTCCCAGAATGTTTTCAGATAGAATTCAGAGGAAAAGTTCACTGTGTTAGAAATTGTGAAATACGAGACTTAGGAGCTGTCAATGACTATTTCTCCTACCAGGTTGAAAAGGACTGTATATAATGGAAGAAAAAAAGAGATCAGATTCATAAGATAGGGTTTAATTAATACTAAAATATACACAATTTAAAAGTTGTGCCTTTCACTCTGCATTTAATCTTGTATAATTAAAATTTAGATGTCATAAATAATCCAGGGTTTTTGATATCAAGGGAAAAATAATGTGAATTTAATAAGAACAAAGAAATAAATATTAATTTATTTTAAAAATATAAATTCCCCAAAATGTGACCAGAGTACAACAACTGATGGAGTCTACCTAAAAATATTAGATGCATTAAACACTTCATTTTGATAGGGAGAACGACAGAAAGAAGGTAGCCTTTCTTACCACAGCATTCCTCTTAATGGCAGAAATTTTCCTACACCATATATCAGATGTGACAGAAAAGTAGAGCACGCCTATTCGCAGAGAGGATCATTACACTTCACCTTCAAAACCTTTAAAATGGTTTTATTGATCAGACTTAACTCAGTGAAGTAGAACGTGGAAAAGTTTTAGCTGTCTATAATCTCAACCTTCATTATGTTTTGTAGAATTCCCATTCCTCTCAATTAATGATATCCTAGGTGATTTGTATAACTTTCTGGGCACTTTTAGTTCATAAAAAGTTCAGTGAGTTGATTTTTAATTTTTGATTTATTAATTTTTACTAGTTTTATTAACGTTCAGTTTTTCAAGAATAAATTCAGGTATTAGTTTATTGGACATCCTTCCAGATAAGTTGTATACATACAAACACACATTTATATTTTTATTTTGCCCACCTTTTTACACCACTAACTATATACTTTGATTTATACTTGTTCATATCTTTGGTAAAAAAAATTTATAGTAAAATAGTGGACTCTTTCATTGTTTTTCAAGGATACAAATTATTCCATTAATGGATGTACCACAGTTATTTAACTGGTCTTTTATTTTGAGATATTCAGGTTGTTTCCAATATTTTACTCTTACATAATGCTCCAAGATGCAGTGATTAACACTATATATGTCATTTCATACTTACTTTAATAAATTAATGGAAGAATTTTTAGAAGTGGAATTCCTAGGATTGCATTGTTTTCACATACACTGCAAAATTGCACTTCATATAGATTACAGTCATTTATAATTCAATTAGATATAACTAAGCTTCATGGTATCTTCATACCCTCCTAAAACTATACTATTTATGCAACTTCTGGATCTTTGCTAGTATACTGAGCAAACATTGGTGTGCCTATATAATTTTTATTTTATTTCTTTAATCAGGAATATTTGTATTTAGTATGTTTAAGGGTCATTAGCATTTCTTTTTCTGTTTGTCCATTTATATTCTTTGATTTTTTTTTAAATTTATATTGGCCTTTTTCAGTGGCCTATAGGGTCCAGTGTTAAGAAAATAGCATTGTTTCTTGTTATTAATTCTGAATATGTTTTTTGGATTTTGCTTATAATAATTTTTTCTATGTCAAAAACTTTAATATATGTTTTTATTTATATGTTTTGTTTTGTGGTTTCAGAAGTTTTATGTTCTACTTAAAAAGGTCTTTCCATTCTAGGGCTGTAAAACCCCTAGTTTCTTTTAGTGTGTTTAATGATTTACTTTCTTTAAAATTAAACATGTGGTTGGGGCACCTGGGTGGCTTAGTGGGTTAAGCATCTGACTTTGGCCCAGATCATGACCTCGCAGTTTGTGGGCTGGAACCCTGCGTTGGGCTCTGTGCTGACAGCTCCTTCTCTCTCTGCCCCTTCCCCACTCATGCTCTGTCTCTCTCTGTCCCAAAAATGAATAAACATTAAAAAAAAACTTTTTTAATGTGGTTAATGTGGAAATTATTTTTTGTGGGTTATGAAGTAAGAATTTTTTATCTAGATTCCTCCTTCTTTAAAAATTCAAAATTTCCCAGTATTAATATTACATATTAACATTAATTACATGTTAATTACATATTAATATTACATATTAATACTGGAAAATTTAAGTATTAATATTACATATATCAATATAGTATTTGTTTATGTCTAGGGTTTCAATTATTATTCATTATGTATTCACATGCCAGTACCCCACTGTTTATATAGTGATGTTTTATGGTATATTTTATTTATTTATTTATTTTTTTAACATTTATTTATTTTTGAGAGACAGAGAGAGACAGAGCATGAGCAGGGGAGGGGGGAGAGAGAGAGAGAGGGAGACACAAAATCTGAAGCAGGCTCCAGTCTCTGAGCTGTTTGTTAGCACACAGCCGGATATGGGGCTTGAACCCATGAACTGAGAGGCCATGACCTGAGCCAAAGTCAGATGCTCAACTGACTGAGCCACCCAGGCGCCCCTGATATATCTCAATATTAAGTAGGGTAAATCATTGATCATTTTGTTCAGAAGTTCCTTGTTTGTACTTTTTTATATTCTATATGAACTGTAGATTCATCTTTTTAGTTCCAAAACATCCTATTTACATTTTTCTTTAGATCACGTTAAAATTGTAGTTTAGCTTAGGGAGTTCTGACCTATTTGTAAAGTTGTGTCTTCTCTTTAAAAAAAAAAAAATGTTTACTTATTTTAGAGAAAGAGAGAAAGAGACAGAGAGAGACTGAGAGCACTAGTGGGGAGCAGCAGAGAGATGGAGACAGAATCTGAAGCAGGCTCCAGCCTCTGAGCTGACAACAGAGAGACCAATGTGGGGCTCACACTCAGGAACCACAATATCATGACTTGAGCTGAAGTCAGATGCTTAACCTACTAAGCCACCCAGGCACCGCTAAAGTTGTATCTCCTCTTGAAGCATATATCTTGCTTTATTTTGTGCAGCATTACATAGATAGTTTATTCAAAGAGCGCATTGCACGTTATTTATTGAATGAGAATATCTTCTGACTATTTATAATAATGGATATTTGGCAAAATATTTCATCAAATGCACAACTTGACAAGTTAGATGAAATCTTTGCAGCTTCTCATTCTGTTTAAAGATGATTTCGTTACTTATTAAAAAGAGGAGAATGCACACAGATATCCCTTTTATATTCACAACTCAGCTGCAACATACGTATCTTTGAATTTCCCTTTAGTACATGAACATTTTTATATTCATGAAACTGGTAATTTAAACAAGAGAATTCATGCTTCTGATGCTTTAATATATTTATTAGATTATGTTTTTGGAACACTGCCAAGTCATCCTTATGACAGCCTGGGGATGTTTCTAAAAAGACATTATCTGGTTCTAATTAGTGATCATGATTTTTCCATTGGAGGATCATGACTGAAAATTTACTGTTTTATGTTATACTAAAATATTGAGAAATGGAGAAAGGAAATGTAGAAACTATATTTATATTTTAACTTAAGAGACAGGTCTATTTTTATCATAACAAAAAGAAAACAAACTAAAAAGATAGGATTAATTTTTACCTCTTTCAACACCAATTTTATTTTTAAAATTTTTACTGTGTATTTATTTTTGAGAGAGTGAGTGCAAGCAGAGGAGGGGCAGAGAGGGGGGCGGGGACAGAGGATCCAAAGCAGGCTCTGTGCTGACTGCACAGAGCCCCACCTGGGGTTTCAACTCACAAACCGCAAGCTCCTGACCTGAACTGAAGTGGGATGCTTAACTGACTGAGCCACCCAGGTACCTCAAAACCAATTAAAAAAAATTAACATTTATTTATTTTTTTGAGAGACAGAGAGAGCACAAGGAGGAGAGAGGCAGAGAGAGAGGGAGACACAGAATCCGAAGCAGGCTCCAGGCTCCGAGCTGTCAGCACAGCCCAACGCAGGGCTCGAACTCACAAACCCGGAGATCATGACCTGAGCCAAAGTTGGACGCTTACCTGACTGAGCAACCTAGGCGCCCCAAACCAATTTTATTTATTTAAAAAAATTTTTTTACTGTTTTTATTTATTTTTTAGTATATGTGCTGCCGAAGCGAGCACACGTTTTTATTTTTTAAGGAGAGAGAGACAGAGCATGAGCAGGGGAAGAGCAGGGAGTGAGGGAGACACAGAATCTTAAGCAGGCTTCAGGCTCTGAGCTGTCAGCACAGCTCAGAACTTGAACTCACGAACTGTGAGATCATGACCTGAGCCGAAGTCAGATGCTCAACTGACTGAGCCACCCAGGCACCCCAATTTTAAATATAAGCAGTACCTATGCAGCTATTATAGTGGAAATACTTACACTCTCAAATCGAATGATAGTAAATGTCATTTTTATATAAAACTGTGGAACTGAAGAAAATATTGTATAAAGACAACACTATTCGTATTTAATGTTGATAAGTAAATATAGAGAAAGTTTTCATACTATTTTTAAGTGAGAGAATATACATAAGCCATTAACCAAAAATGTTAAGCATAGAAATAAATTTCTTGGCACTAAGAACACAGTGTTTAGAAATATCATGGATTATGATCTTGAAATTTGGCAATAGGGTAAGTGAGCATATAACATAGATAAAATAATTTAAAAAAACCTTTGACAATTTCAAAATAAGATTAATGATATTAATAAGTTGACATTATATATATGTATATATATGTATATATATATATATATATATATATATAATAAGGGGAAATACTACTCTGTTGAGGTGAGAGAAAAATAATACTGGAATTAATATATGTGTCATTGTTTTATACCAGTTTACAAAGTATACATGCATACTTAAATAAATAGCAAGAAACCCAAATTTTATTTTTTCACATTGATTTAAAAGATTGTTGAGGTAAACCTGTGAGTTTACGTTGTTAATAGTGCTAATGTAGTAAAACAATAGGCATGTAATCCAATAAGTTTAGAAGCCAAAATATTTATTTAACATAGGATGCATTGTTTAAATTTAATACTATGAGACATGGTCTCAATTATATTCACAGCAGTGATATATTGAGAGTAATTCAAACAATATACACAATATTTTAGGGTCAATACAATGGTTTAGTGAAGCACAAATTCAACTTAGAATCACTCTCAGACATGTGATGGAAATACCTGATAAATTAAACTGATTAGGTAAGTTAGTTAAAATATGGTATGCACTTAAGCAATAGAAGTTTCTCAAATAATAAAAAACTCATGAGATTTGGAGATAATTAAAATTAATTATTACTTTTATTTTTCATATTGATTTGTCTGAGGTGTTATCATTAATGACATTAACAAAAGAGTACAACAAAACAAATCATATTTGTATTTTGTTATTTTGCTTTATAACAGATTAAAAATGCTTTTGAAGTTAATGTTTATTTTGATATCCAACATATTTAATACTCAATGTATAATTAGATATATAAACCTAATATATGATTGAATATTACAATCCTCTAAATAATATTTGGCAAATTTGTTTTAATAAATGGAAATAACTAGCATGTGAAATATCAACAATTGTGCTATTAGAGCTAAACAAAAGGCAATTATAAAACAGCAACCAAATTTGTTTGAGACTGTGATGGGGGAAGATATTCATTTACAAAAAGTCCCAAATGTAATTCCTATAGAGATTTTTTTCCCACCATTATAGATTGAAGCATCTGCTCAATTGATGACATATTTGAACATGTTGAACAATATTGTGATAATGTGGGTTTATTTGTAATATACCAAGCTTGAAAATACTGAATAAAAAGGAAAGTAAAGCACTACATCAATTTTATACTGAGACAGTGAACAGGAATGAGTTATTTGTACTGTGAGAATAAAATATCCTAATATCTTTTCTTTAAAGTTAATTTATATACTGACATCTTTACAATTAATAATTGTATTCAGATTTAAGTCTGCTTTATTAAAATGTTATTTTCATGTCTTACCATTCTATATTTTTCCTCCTTTCTAGTCTTCTTTTAGATTACAGTGTATTTATTGCTGTTGATTTTTCCACTCAATTATTACTTATACATAGTTACACACACAATAGTTACTAATTCTTTAGTGTTACTCTGTGGCATACAATCTTGATCTTTACCACTACTGAATAATGCAAGTAGAAACTCTTAACTACATCTGTGCCACCCTAACATTCCTGATAGACCTGTAATGTATTTTTCTTTCCTTCTTGTAACTCACATTATATTAATTTTATTTATTTATTTATTTAATTTATTTATTAATTTTGCTTCACATAGGCAATGCTCATGTAGAATTATTTATTTATATTTTTTATTGAGTAGTTCTGGGCTTTTCCATGAGATCATTGCTTTCTCATGTGGAACTTACCTTTATTGTAATTTTCTCAACTTTGTATGCCTGGAAGTATCTTTACTTTCCTGCATTTTTGGAGGAGTTTTATGGGATGTTTAATTCTGACTTCTTTTTTTCCTTTAGGAATATATAATTTCCTTGTTCTCTAGCTCCTTTTGTTTTAGTTAGGAAGGGAATTTGCTTTTCTTCCTTGAATGTAATATATGTATGTGTTTACTTTCTCATTTTAATTGTTTGCTTTGTATTTTGGTAGTTTTGTTACTGAGTGTTTAGGCATGGTTTTCTCTGTACTTTTCATTCTTCACGTTCCTAGTGCAGCTAATTAGCATCAATGAAAGAACACCCTTAATTCTACTATAGATTTGACTGTTTGGCTACTGATATTCAGTCTTTGCTAGGGTTTTATCCCTACTTCTAGGATTTGAACTTGTGTAGATCTCCAATGTAGAGCTGACCAACCCTCTCCTTACTAGTGAGTGCACTCTGAACTCCGGTATTTTTCCCTCTATCCCTGGACAATGGTAGCGGTGGCTTAACTTCTCAAACTCAGCCACAGATTATGCTCCATAAATTCCTCAAAGACAGAAGTGCAAAATTTGAGGTTCACCTTTCTGTGATTCTCTTTTCTCCTGGATCTTGGTTCCTGAAGTTCCTTGATAGTACTCTGATATTTTCAAAGACATTTATTTATTTCACTCTCCTTTTTCAGTGGGTGAGTTGTTCTGTAACAAGCTGTCCCTCCAATACTGGAGGCACATATCCTCAGCGGATTTGGGAAAAACATCAACTTTCTCTTCCCTCAAACTTGGCTTGAATGTTTAACCACGGGTGGGAGAGGTAGTAATCTCTGCTTTGATCTACTCTAATGATTCTTTTTGAGTTTTTATTGATTCTCTTTGTTAAAAGAAATACAGTATTTGTTTAACATAGCAGGGTCTGTGACTAACCCCCTAGTTTTATGGCTCAACTCCTGCATTTACTCACACGTAACTATGACAGATTGCTAAATTTATCTCTTATTTTCCTTAGAAAATAATAATCATCGTCATCTTAGTACAAAAGTTTGTTTTGAAGAGGAAATAGTTAATTTGTAAAAGCTCCTGGAAGAATGATATTCTTAATATTCTTGTTTCTAATTATTTAAAACCATATGAAACATCTCTCAATTTTTACATCTTCAAAAGCTTCAACTTTCCTCATGATGTAGTCCTTAGCAATTCATTGCTTAGGAAGATTGCCTCATTCAGTGGGTTTTGCAAAATGTAGGTCTCATGTATAATTAATCTGAAATGGTCATTCATTGTTGTGTTTCATGGACTTCCTATAATTCAAATGAAACTGTGTGCAAGATTTTGTGTGTATGCACAAATGTACATTAAATTTATGTGGAAAAAGATTATAGCATTCATCAAAGGTTTAATGATGTCTGGATGCAAAATAAACTGAAAGTGTTTCAGGCACAATTTACTGTGTACTCTGTGGACTATAGGAAAGGGAGGATTGCTTTAAAAGTGGTTGTTGTTGTTGTTGTTGCTGTTGCTATTATTTGGGAGTAAAAAAATCACTTTAGATAGGCTCTAAACATAAAATACTCTCCTCCATTATATGATGCTAAACTATACTTTGTTTTACACCACAAAACCCCCCTCTAGCTGCAGATCAGGGAATATTGCCATCTAATTCTTTCACACCCAGTTATGCATGAGTTATATGTATAAATTCTATTATTTATGTCTGTGATGACATTCTTTATTTCCATCTAACAAAAAACCTACCCAACTGTAAAAGCCTTCCTATAGTGTGGCCCCATTCTGAGATTTAGCCTACTTAAGGCAGAAGTAATTTTTGTGACTGTTTAAATTATGTGGACAAGGGCTATATTTTCTTCGTCCTTGTATTTCTCCAATCCGGTACATAGTAGGCATGCACAAAATGTCAATGGACTTGGTAAAATCTGTTCAGAATATTGAAGAATATATATGATCTTTGAATTTCACAGTAGCAGATATGGCAGATATTGCCATATCTGAAGTTTATTTCTCCATAATGTAATTGTCTTCGTCAACTCTGCTTCATAATCCATATTCAGTGCCTTCTCATTGAGATACTGAGAGTAGCATTTAAAAAAAAATTCTATAGTTAAGCAGCAATTCCATAATTCATGCTATTTAATCAATAAATATTTATGGATTACATTGAGGTATGAGGCACTTTGTAGGCCCTGAGGATGTGTGGATAAGCAAAACAGATGAGGTACCTGTATTCATGGTACTCATTCAAGTGTGGTAGACAAATATGAACAGAGTGTTATCTTAATTTCAAATTATATCTAATCTCTGACCTCCTCTGTTGTTATACACTTTGTTATTATTCTCATTTTGAATGCTTCCCTCCCCACGGGGACTGCACTTCTGTCTGCAGAATCTGCACCAATTCCTTCTTCCTGTTTTGAGCAAAAATCCTTGAAAAAGTTGTCTTTACTTCTTTCTTTGCCATCTTCCTGGTATTCTCTTTCCTATTGTATCTTAAATCTCAACATTCTGCTTTAAACCACCATCATCTGTCACTTGGATTAGAATCTCTAATCTGTCTCTCACTAATCCAAGTGCAGTAGCCTTCAAATTCTTCTTGTTTCTACCAGGGTCACCTAAGGAGTATTTCAAAATGGTAGCCTGAAGGATACTGTTAAAATGTACATTAGTTTATGTCGCTTCGCTGCATAAAGCCCTCCAGTAGTTTCCTACTTCACTCAGAGCAAAATGCTGAGTCTTCCCATGGTGCTGAAAGAGGTTCTATGTGATCTGGCCCCAAATGCCTCTGACTTCATCTCCCCCCACCTGTCCCCTCGGTGTATCAGGCATCTTCCTCTTTCAGAAACTGCACTTTTTTCTGTTTGATATGCTCTTCCCTATAGATGACTTCCTTCAGGGCTTTTTAAATGCATCTTAACAGGGAAGCCTGTCCTACAAAGTACGCTTGAACACAGTACTTTCAGTTCCTCCTTGTTATCATTATATCTACTCACATCAGCATTTGTGCTATTTCTCAAAGATACCAGTAATATTTTTGAAGCAGTAATATTCACTGAGTACTCCGTATGTATAGAATGGCCTTTTGTTAGATGTATAAATCGCTCGTTCACTTTCTTTGTTCCAGTCTTTCTTCAGATACATTTTCTTAATGAATCGTTTCCTGACAATGATATTTGAAATTGCCACCTCCTTTTCACAATTGTTATTCTCTTTCCCTTAATATTATACTTAGTGGAACTTTTCAAGTATAAAATGAATTATTTTTTAAAAATGATTACCTTACCTGTGCCCTTCCAGTGAAACATGAAAGTTGTAAGAGCTTAGATTTTCACTTTGATACATGAGCGTATAGGAGGCAATAAATAAATACTCATATATAACATGGCAAGGTGGTGTTTAATATCAGATAGTTGTAAATGCTGTGGAGGTTAATAAAGATTGCTAAGTAGGAAAGTGTATGAAAAGGTGTGCCTATTTTCTGCAGTGTTATCAAGTACAAGATGAAGGGTGGATTGACATGTAAGTGGAGAACCAAAGGGAGGGAATAAGCTGGGGGAAAGAGTTCTAGGCATGGGATACAGCCAGTGCAGATCTCCAAGGCACAGGAATCTTTAGCATATTATAAGAAATGGAAGTATATCAGTGTGTCTGGAGCTGAGTGAATACTGGGGACAATAGTAAGAGATAAGGCCACAAAAGAAATGGGGCCAGGTCATGTAGGTTTTGAAGACATCGAAAGAACATTGAAATTTTATTCTGAGTGATTGGATGATGTTATAGAGTTTTGGGCAGAGGACTGAGATGATCTAGATTCTGACTTCTGGGGAGAGGATTAGCCAGCATAAAAGAGGAAAACCAGTGAAAAAGCTATTGAAACAAATGAGGGATATTTGTAGCTTGGACCGGAGTAATAGCACTAGAAGTGGTAGGTAGAAACTGGTCGGGTTACAGTTATGATTTCAGGATGGAGCTATCAGTTGTCCTCTAATTGAATGTGAGATGCTAGAGAAAGTTGGTAATCAAAGATGATTCCAAATTTTTGATCTGAGTCATTGGATAAATAGAGGTGCTATTAATCGAGATTGACAGTATATGAGCAGAAGAACCTTCAGGGGAGAAATGACATTCTGTGTTGGATATGTTGAGTTGGAGTTGTCTGTCTAACATCCAAGTCTCAAGTTAAAGGGAGGAATCTAAGTGAAGAATGTTTGTGAAACGGCAGTTTTTACTGGATGCATTCCAATTTTAAAAGTAAGGGAGATGAAGAGGAGAAAGAAATGGTTGATTCAAGAAATAGATGAGAAGCCAGCAGAAGGTATTGTCCTGACTTAAAGAAATTGTTTCAAGAAGTGAGTGCTCGAGTATCCCAAATGATGATAGCTCAAGTGACATGAAGACGGAAAACGGATTTGTGTTAGGAGTATGGAGATTGCTGGAGACCAAGGCAAAAGCCATTTACTGCACTCGGAGAAAGTACAGCCTATGAAGTTTCATAAGGTCCTGTCTCCACAGTGAAGGAGTAGCGCTTCTAGCAGAGTTTCCCTATCAGTCCTAACCTCTGTCCACAGCTTTCCACGGGCTGACACAACATGCCTTACAACTCCATTATGACCTTGCAGTTCAGGGATGTGACTATAACGATATTAAACTTTTCCTGCTTTAATTGAGAAAGTTTAACAGGAAATAGGTTTTGAATTGATAATATTATATGGGGTTATATAGTGAGAACTGAAAATACTTTTAAGCCCTAT
Source organism: Prionailurus bengalensis (assembly GCF_016509475.1). Lineage (NCBI taxonomy): Eukaryota > Metazoa > Chordata > Mammalia > Carnivora > Felidae > Prionailurus > Prionailurus bengalensis. Next base: position 38,904,933 of record NC_057343.1, read on the forward strand.
AGGCAAAGGTCCGATATTTTAAAGATCCAAGCTCACTTCTTGGGTCGTTTTATTGTATCAATCTGCTAAGGAAAAAGAGAAAAGAAAAAACCCTAAGTATCTGAACCCTGTAAGTCCTTTACCTTGCCTTGGTATTGTCAGAATTTATTGGGCCTGTCACAAGAAATCATTTGATTCAGCTATACTAGGTCTGAACTGTCATAAATGCTTTCTACTCTAAGAAATTTAGTTAGACCATAATTTATTTCATAAATATGTCTTCTTGATTGCTTCAAGATACTAACGTGAAAAGAAGACAGATATAGAACTACAAAAAATCATCAACACTTGTCTCTGTTGACATTGTTTGTCAGGCTTTAATGTGTGCTAAATTTTCATGTAAACTTTTATAAAATTAAGACAAATGTAAGGTATTAGAGAAGGAGCCTAATTTTAGCAATTGAGGTTTTACATAATAAAATATGGTGTAATATCATTTTGCAAGCAGTAAGATATAAAATCAGAAACTAATTAGAAATATAGTATTTTATCAATCATGGCTTCTGCCATTTTCAGCTTCCTTTTAAATCAGAATTGTCTAAAATTAAGGTATCTTAAATATTTTAGATGAATGATCTATCCTCCTGGTAGAATTAATATAAAACTAAAAATGATTTGCAAAGGGAAAGGTTTGAAAAGTTTAATAACCTATATTTAAAATGTAGCAAGACTTTTAGTACTTACATCAATTTTGGTATTAATGTCTTCCTAGTCATTTCTCAGACTATACTAATGTGTCCTTTAGTAATGACTTCCAACCTTTAAAATGTTGTTGGTGATATTTGTATGAGCGCAAGTATGTATTTACTGACTCGTAGTTACCCAGTGCAATGCATTAGCAACATGTTAACAGTATGTTTTGAGAGTAATTTATTTTATAATTTACCCTGTTGTCACATATATTGAAAACAGGGATATGTTTTTTAAAGGTCATGTGTAGCATACCTTGGATGGTGAATCACCAGTTTATAGCATTGCAAAAAGCTACATTAAATAAAATTGATTTAAGTGGTTTATAAGTAGCCAATTTCTATAAATAATTATTTTATTGAGATTACAAAGTACACTTTTAATATAATTGTAATAAATTCAGTTTATTTTGTTCCACCAATCAGATAACCTTTTAAATATACCATATTTGCATTTGAATGAATGAAATTTTAAAAATCACATAGGAGTAGTGCTTGTTTTTGCTTTTATGTTTCACGTTTGATTCCAGAGACTAATACTATGCAAAGGTCTAATAGTGAATGAGTAATAAAATATTATTTCAATAAGTGATGCTTTTATTTACCTAAAGTGTAACTCATTTAGTTTCACCCATAATAAAGGTTATTAATTAATACCAGTTATTAGCACTAACTTGTTATTAATACCAGTTATTGTAATAAGGTGGGAACACCTACAGCATTCAAAAACATACTATAATTCAACTCCTTTTATCAAAATAAAAGAAAAATAATTATATGCATTTAAGGCAAATTGAAAATAATTATACTAATTAATAGGTACTCCATTTGCAAGAGATTTAAAATGAACTGTATCATATATAATTATATTACATATTTATGTATTTATATGCATTATATTAATAATAGGTAACATAGGTTTTCATTTGTAGCTGTATTATCATATTTATACTGTTTTCACTACCTGAAACAGTAGTATTTTAGGAAAATCAAGAGTACATGTATTTATTACTACACCATATGAGCAGGATATAAATAGAGTTTAAATTAAGTTAGAAATGGTTTGTCTGCCATGTATGGTGATTTAAGCCTATAAAGTTCACACAAGAATTTTAAATATATTTTCTCTATATAGAAAATCGGATGAATAGCTTCATTATATTTTAGGTTGTTAGTGTTTGCTTCAGCATTTGTCATCACTTGTCAGCACACTAACAAGTATCCTAATCTCAATGTTTGGCTGAACTGCTATGAAATGTGGGCCCAAACCCTCCCCTGGGTTTGGATTTGTGTCTGGACCTAGGTTTCCTTTTTCTAGTGGATTGGCCGTAGTGGCCAGGATCCTTTGAGTGCAGGTAAGAGAGGATGGGATGAAGAGGAGTTGGTAGAAAAACTCCTCAAAGAATGACAGTGCCTTTGACTTAGATATCTGATACCAAAATCTTAACTACTACTACAGAAGAAGGATAATTGCTTGAGAAATTCTGTAACCATGGAAACTTGATAACAGCACCGCTCAAGTACCCCTCGAAAAGGGGATAATTCTGAAGACCAATTTCTAAAGCTGATCTAGTTTTTAAGATTATTGCAACTCTAAGTGGCTTGAAATTGCCTTGGGGAAGGCTTGACTTCCAGTTTTTGTTCTGGTGGGACCCATGCCAAAGATCATGGTGACTTTTTGTTACTGCCTGTGTCATTGTGAGTCATATTCCTTGATTACTCTTATTTCTAACGATCAAGAAAGACCTAGTTATACACTTGTTTTGTATCTATTTGAGCCATTTAGATGGAAAATGGTGAGGAGGAAGAGTAGGAAAGAGAACAAAATAAATGCAAGTGAATGACATCTTTATTTCTAGAAGTAATACTTTAGAAATGACTTATTTTTAGCAAACTCCAGAGATGGTTTCTGACTACTGAGGAGTAATACAAATAGTTGACAAGTTCTTTTTTTTTTATGAGAACTTTCTCCCCACCCCCCAGTTTTATTGTGAAATAATTGACATACATCACTGTATAAATTTAAGGTACTCAGTATGATGGTTTGATTTACATGTAATGTTAAATGGTTACCACGATTGGCTCAGGTAATATCCATCTTCTCATATGGAAAGAGTAAAAAGAAAAGAAAAGAATAAAGGAAAATTTTTCTTGTGATGAGAACTCTTAGGACTTACTCTCTCAACATTCTTATATATCATGTAAGTATTAGATATAGTCTTATCAAGTTGTACATTACCATCCCTAATACTTATTTATCATATAACTAGGAGTTTGTACTTGTTCACCACTTCCCTCCAATTCTTCCTCCCTCCACCCCACCTCCACTTCTGGTAACTACAAGTCTGATCTCTTTCTATGTTTTTGTGTCTGTTTTGTTTTGTTTTTTTCTACTGGTTACATAAGGATAGACCAATTCAGGTATTCATAGTTTGCAGTTTGGAAGGGATAATCTATTTTATGCAATAAATGTATTGTGGCATTAAAATGATTTCATCAGCTATTTATATAAAATGCTAAATGTGAAATTTTGATGTAAATAGTTGTTTAAAATAAAAATGATGTACATATGCTTAGGAGATTGGAAGATTTTCATTTTGGAACATTAACTTCCTTTTTCTTCCTACCATGTACCAAAAGGTAAAGTGACATATTCTTATGATAATTTCCTTTTATTTTGTTGTGATTACCGAGTTAAATATATTGGATGTTCTGCATACCACATGAGGTAAACAATTATTCCAAAAGAAGATTTTTTTTTCCAAATAGAGCCTTTGATAGAACATAAGTAGATTGAAGAAAGCGCTTTGTGGAATACTCCCTTCTTTTTCACTTTGCTTAACCATTGTAGACAGAGAGGTTTCAAGGGATACTTGGATATGTAAAAAAAAAGTTAAATAACACTTGTTCTGTGCTGATTTTAGATAAAGTTGTGATTTTTCCCTGTACTGAGCACAGAAAATTTGGCTTCTCTTCTCTTTAAAGTTGTATCTAGAAATGTCATAGTATTAGAGTGTCCAAGTTTCTGGTTGGGGCCAACAAAGAAAATGTGATGTCCTTCATTTTGCCTGGTAAAATCAAAGTAGATATTTTTCTCCTTCTCCTAGAATCTACTCAAATCATTTCTTTCTTCCTTCCTTCCTTCCTTTCTTTCTTTCTTTCTTTCTTTCTTTCTTTCTTTCTTTCTTTCTTTCTCTCTCTCTCTCTCTCTCTCTCTCTCTCTCTCTCTCTCTCTCTCTCTCTTTCTCTCTTTCTCTCCCCCCCCACTCCAGGCCCACCCATAGATAGCCAGAAAGCTAGGATTTTCTAGCTATATATATATATATATATATATATATATATATATATATATACACACACACACACACACACACACACATACATACGTATGTTATATATATATTGCTGTATATGTGTGTATGTGTATATTGCTGCATATGTGCATTCATTTTACCATATATTTTTTCTGTGTGCATGTGCACACATATGTATATATAGAGAGCATATATATATGAATATGTATTCACTAATTGTTGATGACAGTAAGTCTTAGATCTTTTATTGAGTATCTTCAACCAAATTAGAACTTGCCCAATGATTAGACTATTGTGTGAAAAGCCAGAATTATCTTCTCTCATGATTAAGTAACAAGAATGGCTTGACAAGAATGGCTTGTCCATTGCCCAGGCTCATGGACATTTATGGAGGGGTTTGGGAATAAATGAATCCTTCCCATTTTGTTGTAATTAGAGATAATTGTTGTGATCCTTGACTTTACCTTGGAAGAAAAATAGCAGAACCTTTTCTTCAGGAGCTCTACCCATTTTTAAGGTCACCTTTGACTCTCTAATGCTATTTGTGCTGTTGTTTTGTTTTTTTTTTTTTTAATTTTTTTTTTCAACTTTTTAAATTTATTTTTGGGACAGAGAGAGACAGAGCATGAACGGGGGAGGGGCAGAGAGAGAGGGAGACACAGAATCGGAAACAGGCTCCAGGCTCCGAGCCATCAGCCCAGAGCCTGATGCGGGGCTCGAACTCACGGACCGCGAGATCGTGACCTGGCTGAAGTCGGACGCTTAACCGACTGCGCCACCCAGGCGCCCCTATTTGTGCTGTTTTTATGACAATTGCTAATCCAAAACGGAGCTGCACATTCTTTCTTTCCAGTGATTACTAGGAACTTCTTATGTGGAATTATGAAAGGAGAGAAGACAAATATTTATGTCCCACTGGATAGTCATTGGGTGATTGTCTCAGCAGGGTGATTAGAAACCTTTCTGTGAAGGGTACTGATTTTGGTACTCAACGCCTTCCTCATCCTTTTCCACTCTCCCCTGGAGGAACAATGTTGAGGGGTATGAAGTGACTGGAAACAATATTTCCTCAACTTATTTGTATGTAGCGTTTGGTTTGAATTTAACAATGAGGGGTACTTATGAAGAGCTCTGGAAGATAAAAGAGAGATGCAGTCTTTTTGTGGTAGCAGCTGTGATAAAGTATGGGCATTGTCAAATAGAAGACTTCCCCTTGACTTTTAAGTATTCTTGAAGTCGACTTCAAGACTTGAAACAGCCAAGATGAATAGTAGCTTCCAAAATCTTTGGGGACCATCTTAGATGTAGTCACTTTGGTTGCACAGGCAGCTGATATCACTAGCGGTAGCCTCTCTATGCCCCTGCTTTTCCTGTTATTCCCACAACCTTCCAGTAGCGCTAAATATCTCTAAATCCCTGATTAAACATCATTCTGGCATTAAAAACAAAACAAAGCAAAAACAAAACTTAAGAGGTATTCTGGGGTGCCCTTCCATCCCCCAATTCTTGTACTTTCCAGACCTCAAAATGAGACCTTATATGGACCTAGGGTTTTGCCGATGTAATTAGTTAAGATGAGGTCATACTGAAGTAGGTGCCCCCTTATTCCAATATGACTGGCACCCATATCAGAAGAAAGGTAACACACATGCAGATGACACATGGAGACATTGCCATGTGATGACAGAAGACAGATGACAGATGGATAGCTACAGCTCCAATCCAGAGAACTCCAAAGATGGGTGGCCACCACTAGAAACTGGTGCCTGCCACAAAGAAAAGGGAGTGAAAAGTGGAAAAACAAACAAACAAACAAACTCTTATTAATGGCACAGCTGAGAACATTTGTTTGAGGTTGTTTACAATAGTTTAAATGCACATGACAATGCTTATTTGACACTTACTAAAGCTATTTTTCTAAACACATTCTGTCAATTACTATTTAACCCCACAACAATTTTATGAGGTAGGTACTTAGATTAACTGGATTTTGCAGAGTGGAAAACTGGTTGAAAGGGGATTAGAGTAACCTCCAGATGACACCCATTGACACAAAGCTGCAATATCTAGAAGGGTTTAGATTATCAAGCTGTCTTGCTCATTACTGTAGCCCACAATGAAAGTGTCAGAGTAGGGCTTTAAAGCTAGATACTCTGCTGGGTCAGAATTCTGGCTCTCTGCACCATCCTGGTCTTGGATTAAAATAGCCTGGAGGCTTTAGCTAGCTATTCTAGACCACAGTTTCTTTTGTTCCTAAAGTTCCTTTGCCAAGTTGTTTCTGATTTTCTGTATTCCAGGTTTTCCTTCCTCTTTAGGTGCCAGATAGAATTGCTGTACTGAGCACTACTGACATTTAGGTTATTTGACCCCATATAAAGAATTGTTTTCCTGATGATGACAACAGACCATACTTGTTTCTTATTATTGTTAAGAAAGAAGCTTAGAAGTGTATGTTTAGGGTGCATTGTTTCACCAATTATATTAATAATAATAAATGAAAAAGATGAAGCAAGCAAGCTTGATTTCCAACATTTGCTTTCTATTTTCAGTGTTTCATATCTCTCAATTGAGAGAACATAAAGCTCTAGAGATCTAAAAGATAAAAATACCTTTAAAATTTTAAATTCCAAGCTCCCAGTGAAGCATTGAAATTGCTAACTTGTCACAGGACAAATGCAGGAAACCATTTTTTCCCCCAATGACAGAAATTTTATTAGTAAATAGGGATATGTCATAGAGTCCAGAAAATCTTATTAAAAGTACCCAACCTCCCACTTTCTGGGATCTGGGCCTGAGAATGCTGCTATGTACCTGAGATGAGTGAATACCTTTTTCCCTTGTTCCAATGTAATTCCCATATTACCTATAGCATTTTTTATTCATGGTGTAAATATTAGTGTTGTGAGATAAAATTAAATCACAATCACTAATATAATGAAATGCAGAGAAAAGACTGGAAGAATCAAGTGTAGTGTTTGAAAAATCAGTAAGTTCCTCAGTATCTAGCAAATCCAGGGAGGATAATGGCTGAGAGAACCACAGGAAAACTGGATTGTATAAAGATATAGCCTTATCCGTATGGTAAAAGATGTGGGAAAAGCAGTACCAAGCACAATAATTGTATATAGACATGGGAGAAAAAATATTCTATTTTCTTAGTTCAAAATGCTGTACCAGAACCATGGACTGGGTGGTTTAGAAATAACAAAATTATTGGTGACACTTCTACAGGCTGGAAGTCTGAGATCAAGGTGCTCGCATGGTCACGTTCTGGTGAGGACCTTCTTCTGGGTTGTAGACTGCTGACTTCTAATTTTATCCTCACAGGGCAGACAGCAGGGAGGGGAGGCACCACCTCTCCTGACTTGGTTGAGGGCACTAATCCCATTCATGAGGGCTCCATTCTATGACCTTATCTCATGCTAATTACCTTTCACAAGGTCCATCTCCTAATACTATCACGTGGGGATTTGAGGTTTTAACATTGAATTTTGGAGCATATCCTTAACTACATTCTCCCAACTCCAGTTATTTTGGTTTTGAAAACATTGTACAATAAGTGAACACTTTGTTAGATTCAGGATTTTCCTCTGAGTTTAAGAAATTCAGATTTTAGAGGTAATTCTTTATCAAAATCTGTTAACTCAGGAATACTTAGGAGATTTTTGTTAGTCCTTTTGAGGAGCAATGAATGACGTCTGTATTGATTACTACCACATAAAACTCTGAGAATTTGATGGTGAAGAAACTTATGAACCAGTCTGGAAAATAAGAGTTCATGATTCTGATGTAAGTAATGAAATGGAAGTGGAAACTGAAGGTCAAATTGCTTTTCTAAAGATCAAGAACCATGAAGTAGGAGAGCAAAAATCACATAGGGACTCTTAGCCATGTGACTGATGTTTTGTTTTTGTTTGTTTTAATTTAAAAAAAAAAATTATTTATTTTTGAGAAAGAGAAAGAGCATGAGCCGGGGAGGGGCAGACAGAGGGAGACACAGAATCTGAAGCAAGCTCCAGGCTCTGAGCTGTCAGTACAGATCCCAATGCAAGGCTCGAACCCATGGACAAAGAGATCATGACCTGAGCAAAAGTCAGACGTCTAACCCACTGAACCGCCCAGGCTCCCCAGGTCACTGATGTTTTGTAAAAGCAGTTGGTAAGGTAGTAACCCATCCTACTTGGAGAAATGAGGCTGTACTTAGAGGGGAATCTCCCAATGTTAATACTGGCTTAGTTATAAATTTTTTAAAAAACTAACTTAAACCCAAGTAATAAAATTCCCTTGAATTTAATGATTTCCAAAATAGACAAAGATAATACCAAATTTGTTCAACTATTGATCAACATACTATACTTTAACTGTGAAATTATTTGTTAAAATATTTAAAACTATTTAATAAAACATTAAGTTCTGTGTGAATCAGTGCTTAAGCAATCTTCTGAAATCAATATGGAGATAGCAATATATATTGGAAAGAAAGATAAAATAGAAAAAATAAAACTTCTAAAGAAATTGAAATTTAGGATTTGATACTTTTTGGAATGATGAAAGAAACAAGTTTTAAACTATAATGTATCATCAGGCAACAAGTATGGGAAATTACCAGCTTCTCTGCTTTCAAGGATCTCAAGGCCAAGTGCATTTTCTGTCATCAAGGATAAAAGAGCTGACCTTAAAGTTGATTTACAGGGTCGTCTTCATTTCTTTACAGAATTTTATGAGCACTTATATAGCTTTCATACCTTAGGCAACAAAATGGCAATGGTAGAATTGCCCTTTTTTAAAAATGTATTTTTTTCATTTCAAAACAAAAATGAGTTTTGACATAGAGCTACAGAATTCAGACAGGAAAGAGAGAAAGATAAATGATTCTGGAAATGAGTGTAATACACTACATATGTTTTAACATGTACATATGATAATTATAAGAGATATGTGGAAGTAAAATATCTCCAGAATTTTTAAGAATAATGGTTTAGATTTGGAAAACCTATGTTTCATTGAGCTCATGTTTATTTTAAATACATGATTAATTTCTGGTTTCCAAGGAACATATTATGTTCTTCAATAGTATATATTACATTAGAAACAGAGTAGATGAACTTTCTATTTTCTGTCTCTTTGAAGAGGAAAGTCTTCCTTCAAGAATACACTGGTTGAAATGCAAATCACAACTACAGTGAGACACCAACTTATACCTGTCAGAATGGCTTAAATAAAAAAGGCAAGAAATGACCAGTGTTGGTGAGGATGCAGAGAAAAAGCAACCTCATGCACTGTTGGTGGAAGTGCAAATTGGGGCAACCACTATGGAAAACAGTATGGATGTCCCTCAAAAAATTAAAAGTAGAATTATCATATGATCAAGTAATTCTATAGTATTTGGGTATTCATCCAAAGAAAATGAAAATAGTCATTCAAAAAATATGTATGCACCCCTGTGTTCATTGCAGCATTAGTAACAAATGCACCCCTATGTTGATTGCACCGTTTTTAAAAAAGCAAGCCAAATGTCCCTTGATAGATGATAAAGAAGAGATGGTATGTATATACAATGGAAGATTACTAAGCCATAAAAAGAATGAGATCTTTCCATTTGCAACAACATGAATATGCCTAGAGGGTATAAGGCTAAGTGAAATAACCTGGTCAGAGAAAGACAAATACCATATGATTTTACTAGTATGTGGAATTTAAGAAACAAAAACAGATTAAAGAGACAAAAAACCAGACTCTTAAATACAGAGAATAAACCTGATTGCCAGAGGTTGAGGCAGGTGGGGAATTGGGGGTAATAGATAAAGGGAATTAAGAGTACACTTACCTTGAACACTGAATAATGTATAGAATTGTTGAGTGATTACATTTTATACCTGAAATGAATAAAACACTGTATGTTACACTTCAAAAAGAACGTAGTAAATTTATTTCTTTAAATGTTTTATTTATTTTTGAGACAGAGAGACAGAGCGTGAGGAGGGGAGGGTCAGACACAGAGAGGGAGACACAGAATCAGAAGCAGGCTCCAGGCTCTGAGCTGTCAGCACAGAGCCGGACGTGGGGCTCGAACTCACCGCAAGATCATGACCTGAGCCAAAGTCGGACGCCCAACTGACTGAGCCACCCAGGCACCCCGAATGTAATAAATTTAAAGATCTATTTAGAACTCAACCCTATGTTTTTTCAACAATTATATGCTAACATCACAAACACACATACATTTATAAAACTCTCAAGGATACATACTTTTAATATCGACACTGTGAAGTATGTCTCTCATATGCAATACAGTATTACTACAAAAACTACAGATGCATTGGTTGGGGTGTAGTATGTATGTAATATATCTCTTTGCAAAATTGAAATGGTTCAGGACCTAGGTCATGGTTGAATATGTATATGTACTTTAATACTGTGATGTCCTTAACAGTATGTGTCTAGACACATATTTCATTTAAGTGGGTAGTTTTGTAAAAGGTATTTAGGAGGCTATTACTTTGATATGGACTGGAAAGTTCCGGGTAGAAGAGAGAATGAGCTGTTGAAACACAAAATACCTTGTATATTTAATTTGAATTTCCCATTCTCATGAGAATGAGATCTTCACATCTTTCCTAGTCATTCAAATATATTTTTTTGGTAAAATGTCTCTTTAAGTATTCTCCCACATTATTTTTTAAATGGGTCATCTGTCTTCCTATTACTGATTTATGAAAAATTTTAAGTGTATAGTGATACCTACTAAAACTGAACATATGTATACTAAAGACCAGAAATTCTAGCCCTGGTATAATACTCTCCAAACATATATCTGTATATGTAAAATTGCATAACCAGGAATTTTATGGTCTCATAAAATGTGTAATAGCTAAAACCTTTAAATAATCGAAATATTCATCAACCAGTAAATGTATATCGTTATATCCATATAATAGAATATTATATAACATTGAGAATTAACTTTGTGTATAATGATGAGTCTATCAAATATAATTTTGCATGTATAAGGACATACACAAAAGAATATAGGTCACATTTTCCACTAATAATGTGAGATACAGACAAAATATGTTTGTAGTGTTGGAAGTTATGACAGTACTGTCCTTGGAGTAGATGGTTACTGAGAAGGTGCACAAGAGGGTCTCTGGTGTGTTGGTTATGTTTTATTCATTGGAATTTACCATTATCAGGCCCAGACTTTGAAAACATGGATTTATTTGAAAATAGGAAAAAGATTCAGATGGTACGATTCACTCATTTATTGTCGCATTTCTACAGAATCATTAAGTTAAAACCCGATCAATTCCAAAACTGTCTTATCCTAAAAATTAAAATGAGTTGGAAAAAGTTCTTAATGGATTTCAAAACCTCTAGACATAGCAGTATTGTCTAAATCAATTATAGAACTTACTGATCGTCCAAGATCTATTGCTTAGTGCATGGTTTGTGGAAACAAGGAGGTAACACCATCAGACAAAAATCTTAGCATAAAAGCACTGGATCCACTATGTTTTTAGATGGACAATGAAATATCTACACATCATAACTACGTTTTTAATTTCCTCCCTACTTATTTTCTATACTAATAGCATGCCATAAAATGCAAAAATTTTAAGAAATTATAAGTATCTTCACTTCCTATTTTCCTTCAACTATATTGGATTTAGTGAAACTAAGAGAAATAATTGTGTATTTTAAGATAAATTCTTATGCAATATACATGTGAAAACTAGAAAATATTCCTAAAGAGGCTGTATAACTATTTCAATATTCATAAGTAGAGAAAAGTAGAGTGTTTACAAGATTTAGTTCTAGATATGAAAGGGGAAATTTTTCTCTGTAGCATACAGTACATGCAATTTTAATAAGTAATATTTTAAGAAGGAAATTATATAAAATAAAAAATTCAGATTATAGGCAAGAAAAATCCCACTGAAAATAGTTAGAACAAACTTCCTATAACACACTACTGATAATAAATTCTAGTGTTCACTAAATAATAATCTAAAATCAAATGCTTCACTTAGCAGAATATTAAACCAAGTGAGTTAAATATATAATTTTGTCTGGCAGAAAGCATACAACACTATGTTGAACTGAAAATACATAATTTTATGTTGAAGAAAAATAACAGTGCTTCCAGGCTTGTAAACACAGAAAGTTATGGCTAGTCTTCTGGTCAGTCCTGGTGAGCAGTAGATTTAAAGATGAATGCAAATTTCATGAACTAAATATTGCACATCAACCTTAGTTAGTTTGGTTATATGGAGTTCTTAGTTTCTTTTGGGAATAATTGTTTCCATTGGTTAAGTTTGAAACAGATGTAGTTATCTCCTATACTGCCTTGCTTATAGTTTATAATGAAGGGGGGGTTACAGATTAAATGTTGCCATCATCACAAACATTTATCTGACAAATATTTTTATATGTAAGCCTGCACACATACACAGAAATTTCCTAAAACTTGTTCTACAAAACCTGACTAGGTCCTAGTTTGCTATTCTGTAAGATACTTCAACCACTGAGTTGCAGAAAGGGTTCACTCTGGGTTCATTTTCAGAGTCAGGTTTCTCTTACTCCTATGGTCAATTTGAGGTGACAGGAAATGCTCCATACCAGTAACTGGACTAGAGGAATTTAGGGATTAAGCACAGGTGACCTCACTAAAGATCTAGGTGACACATAGTTTTGCATATCTAGAGTGTCTAAAATATTTTAGCCAATTCTCATAATTTGAATACTTTTAATGTTGCTAATGGGAACTCATATCTAATGTTTGCAATGGTTACTAATCAACCATTAACTTCACCAAGAAAAACCTATATATGACCTTCATATGCTAATTAGAAGCATTTCTGGTCTTGATCAGAAATTAAAGTGGCTGAAATATTTGTAAGAATCATATCTCGAGTTTGTTCTTTCTGCTAAAATAATAGTTGATTACCCTTAGAATACATGACTAGCCAATCTGAATTATCATTTAATTCATTTTTTTAAATCCACAAACATACATATATATATGTATATATATATATATGCACATACTATATGATACGATCTATGAAAACTCAAGAGCATTTTATTGAAAAGTTACTATAAAAATATGAGAAACTCTAGGGTGCCTGGGTGGCTCAGTCAGTTGAGCGTCCAACTCGTGATTTCAACTCTTCGACTTCTCATGGTTCGTGAGTTTAAGCCTCACATCAGGCTCTGTGCTGACAGCATGGATCCTGCTTGGGATTCTCTCTCTCCCACCCCCTCTCTCAAATACATATATATGGAGGAGTGAGAGATACTATTGAATTCCAATGCACTTATTTAAGGTAAGGTTAGGGGAGGGGCAGGTGGCTAAAGCCTGCTAAGGAGAGAAGCTGGAGGAAATCTTTTTAAATTCTTTTTTTTTTTAAATATTTTTAAGTTCTGATAATGTTGGTACACACTTGTGTAGCTTCAGTACAGTAAAGGCCAGCCCACTTTTCTAAAGTCAGCAGCAGCTCATTCCGAAGTGCCAGTGCAGGTGTCAAGGAAGCCCTTGTTGAGGAAGAGCTGCTGGACAGAAATGAGTGGGTGACTCTCTGTACTTCTTTTCTCTAAAGGTGTAAAAGTGTCATTGTGACTACAGGAAATGCCTGGCCAGGTGGCAGCAAGCAGGAATGATGAAAAATGCCTTCATTTGGACTTCTGGTTTTAACTATGACATGTAAAGAACCTGGAAGTTGTCACTCTCATCCTTCCAAAACTCTAAGAAAACTGAAAATGAATGAGTTTCCTTAGGCTCATCAATAATGAGATACCACTACAGAAATATTAGAATGGGAAAAATCCATAAACCTGTCAGTATCAATTGCTGGTGAGGGCACAAAACAATAGAAACTTTTCTTCATGGTTGATGGGAATGAAAATGTTACATTTTATAAGACTGGTATTTTCTTACAGAGTTAAACATAAATTTACTTTATGATCCAGCAATAATAGCTCTACTGATTTACACCCAATGGTCAGTAAACATGTTTACACAAAAGCATGTACATGAATGTTCACTGCAGCTTTTTTCCTAATCATCAAAAGCTGGAAAAAATAAGATGTCCTTTAATAGTTGAATTGATTGACAACCTAAGACATTATGATATATTTCAATACTATTCAGTAATAAAAAAAAACTGTCAAGTCCTGGTTGAATCTTAAATGCATATTGCTAAATCAAAGAAACAGTCTCAAAAGGGTACATAGCGGGGTGCCTGGGTGGCTCAGTCAGTTAAGCATCTGATTCTTGATTTTGGCTCAGGTCATGATCTCATGGTTCCTGAGTTCAAGCCCCACTTTGTAGAGCCTGCTTGGGATTCTTTCCCTCCCTACTGCTCCCTGACACTCTCTATCTCTGTTTCTGTCTCTCTTCAAAATAAATAAATAAACTTTTGGGGTGCCTTGGTGGCTCAATTGGTTAAATGTCCGATTTCAACTCAGGTCATGATCTCATGGTTTGTGAATTCAAGCCCTGCGTCGGGCTCTGTGCTGACAGCTCAGAGCCTGAAGCCTACTTCAGATTTTGTGTCTCCCTCTCTCTGCCCCTTCCTCCCTCTCTCTCTCTCTCTCTCTCTCTCTCTCTCTCAAAATTAAATAAACATTAAAAAATAAATAAATATACTTTAAAAAAAGAAACCTAAAGGCGTACATTGTGTGTGATTCCATTTCTATAGCATTCTGAAGAAGGCAAAACTACCAAGATGCTAAACTGATCACTGGTTACCAGGGGTTTGGGAAGGGTGATTTCAAGAGATGAAGCACAGAGTATTTTTAGATTAGAGGGCTATTCTGTATGATACTACAATGGAGGATCAATGATTCTATCCATTTGTCAAAACTCATAGAACAAAGAGTAAACCTTAATTTATGTGAATTTAATTATTTTGAAGGTCAGGGGGAATCCCAGAATGGGATGCAGATTTTGATAAGATAGTCTAACTATATTACAAATATATAACCTCACTACAGTGTATTAATCTAAACTTGAGAAATGAATGACGTCTGTAAGACTAAAGGCAAAACTAACTGTTCATAAGTACTCTGTACTTGTCAATAAGGTGTTTTCCACAGGAATATGAGTTAATAACTCTGAAACTATTTTACATATAATCTGGAATTGAGCAATTAAGCAAATAGATGCCAAACGTTTGGGAGTCAGGCTTCTTAGTATTAGAGTAGGATATTAGAATAGAGATAAGCAAGAGATTGAAGTTAGATTGTCCATGAGGCAATGGATTAGATTTTGAAACAAAAGTATAAACTCGTGTTTAGCTAAATATAGATAGAGATGGTTACAGATAGAAATATGTATGAGGGGCACCTGGATGGCTTAGTTGGTTAAGCGTCTGACTCTTGATTTCAGCTCAGGTCGTGATGCCAGGGTCATGAGATTGAGCCCCATGTTGGGCTCCATGCTGAGTGTGGAGCCTACTTGGGATTCATATTCTCTCTCTCTCTCTCTCTCTCTCTCTCTCTCTCTCTCTTCTGCCACTTTTCCCTCCTCTCTCTCATTAAAAAAAAGAAATATGTGTGTGTATATAATCCTATTAGTATACAAATTTGTTCTTCATTGCTCTGTCACCGAGAGGCCCAGAAACAATGACATTCCAGAGCAACAAGCAAACCTAGAGCCCAAACTTGGTTTTAATGGCATTATCCAATAAAAGAAACCCAGGGATCCTTGGAAAAATGAATGTAAGGCTGGTCAGAGAATATACAAGATGAACTTTGAACATCTTATAGTGGTAGAGTAAGAATGTGCTCTAGAAAGTTAAACAAATGAACCCATAGCAATGAGAGTATGTCAAAGGGACACAAAGCCAACTGAAAGTTCAGGCTCACTGTGGTCAAGGCTGAAACCATTTAAGCAAGAATTTAAAATAAAGTAGTATTAAATTTTAGCCCAATATAAAAAATATATATCCATGCTGACATAAGTGTATAATTGGATCAATATATAAATGGGGAGAAAGAGACGTATGTCCTATGCAAAAGAATTCCAGATAATTTATGTACATACTCTGCTGTTGAGGAAGTTAGGCATAACTCCTTACTCTTTAAGTGTGATTTGTGAATTTCTTCCAAGAATACATTATGGAAAGGGGGGAAAAAAGAGGAAATTTACATAAAGGAACCTGATAAACACTCCCTCAGCCAGATGGTTAAGATTAGCATCATAGTGATAGCTCAGGTGGATGGTATGGAACACTGATATGATGTATTAAAAATTGCACTTCTTCTGTGGTGTTCCTCCAAAGACTCCATAACTGTAACCATGAGAAAAACAGCAGACAAATCCCAACTGAGGAACATTCTAAAAAGTCTTTCACCTGTACTCAACAACAGTCACATCCAAGAGAAGCTTAAGATGACATGACTGCTAAATGTCATGGGGTATCCTGAATAGAATCCTGTAACGGAAAAAGGATATTTGGTAAAACACTAAAATATGAAAAATAACATAAACCTTACCTAATCATAATGTATCAATATTGGTTTATAAATTATAACAAATATGCCATGCTAGTATAAGATAATAATAGCAGAAACTGGGTGTTGGGTTTATGTGAGTCCTGTATTATATCCACAACTTTTTTGTAAATATGAAACTATTCTAAATTAAAAACATTATTTAAAATAGTAAACGGCAATAACAACAATAATAAAGCATAATGTATGAGGATCTCTACTTTTCACCTTTTCCCCAATTCCATTAACCCATCACGATTGGCATTTAACTTTTCTTTTGGACATTAATAATAGCTACAAGTAAGATTTCTATAGTTCTTGCTGTGTGCTAGACATAACTGATATTTTCACACAAATGCATACACATAAGTACACTTGTACATGTATATGTGTAGTGTGTGTGTATGTAGGTGTATACATGTGTGTATACATGTAGATACATATTTAGTATATATATTTATTATAGATATACGTAATTATCTTAACTTTATGTGAATTAATATGACCTTATAACAACTAGTTATTATTTTCAATTTACAAGTCAGAAACTTGTAGAAATACTAGAAATAATTTTTTCCAAGGAAAATTGTAATTTGCTTGATTATATCTTCAAACTTTCTAAATCTGAACATAGAGACATTAATAAAATCTATGAATTCTTTGTGATAATTCACATTTAATCCTCATGAAACCTAGTGAGTACTTTCCTTTTTTTACTGAAGCATAAAGATGTTAAGTAAATTTCCTGCATATCATCGTGGTAAATCTTACCAGCAGTGTGCTTTGAATATGAGGAATCTGATTCTACAGTAATGTGCTAACCTACTTTTCTATCATGCCTCCCAGATTCCATGTTGAAAGATTTCATAAAATAAAAAACAGGAGTGAAAAATAAATCCCAATCCTATATATAGTATATGAAATTTAAGAATATAGAAGGCCAAAGAGAAAATTTTTAAATTTTGTGAGAGTTCAGACAGTCATTCTAAGAATCACATTGGTATCAGATTTCTCAACAGCAATATTGATTGCATGAAGATGATTTTTGTTTTTGTTTTGTGTGTGTGTCTTTCCTTGCAGAACACCACTTTTGCCCCTAAATTTAATGTTTACTCAAATTTTCATTTAAATGTGGGAACTAATAAAACGTCATCAGATATATAAGTCATCTTGGTTTTGCCATATAAAATCCATGTTGAAAATATTTTGGAGGGAGGATATTTATATTCAGAGAAAGAAATTAAGCAAATGCTTGAAGAGTTATAGAAAGTGTGATAAAAAATTTTGGCATTTAATAGTTTTTTAAACCAGTTTATTATTTCCAATTTTAAGGAATTTTCAAGAAATTATCATTTTCGAGGAGTTTTCGAGGAATTACCATTTTCAAGGAGTTATCAAAGAATAATAATATTCCATACTAGGTTTCATTTTTATGCTAAATGAGAAAATAATAGTATTTTAGAATACTAGTTTTGTTAAAGTATATATGTATGTGTGTATATATGTAAGAGTGATTACTTAAACACGGCAAATTAACATAAATGATTGTCTAGTAATGGAATAATATATGTGCAAAAGAGGAGTGCATAACTATTAACCCAATGGAGAAAACTTGACCTTCTCACTATAAAGTGGAAAAGTTGGGAGGGAGCTAACAAAAACAGTATTATGCATAGAAAATATGAAATAACATGAATAATATGAATAATATGAAATGAATAAATTATTCATAGAAAATATGAAATAACAATCTTCCATTAACATATAGAGTAAATGTTTTAAACTCACAAACTAAAATCCAAAGATTTCCAGACTAGATAAAACAAGATTAGACAGTATGTTATCTAAAATTTACAATGAACACATTTAAACACGCACATGCATAGAGGGTAGGAAATGGGAAATGCTCAAGCAAAAGGCAAAATATTTTAGCCTTATTTATTGGTAAAATTAACATTGGGACAAAGATATACATCCATCACAAGTATTTATGAACCTTACAGACCCACAAAATACATTAAGCAAAGCTGACAAAAGTACAGGGAGCTAGATCAGTTAAATAAAATGTATTTGAGATCTGTTAAGATTTTAAGAGAACTTTATAAATGAAGCATTAACAAATTAACAGATGTATCAAATATTTAACAGTTCCTGTGAGCACGCATATAAAACATGCCACAGGACAGTAATAAAAAAAGAATAAATAACATGTTAGGCAAAAAAAAAGTGGTTATTAAAGATCAATGGCATTCATTCAGTCTGTATTCTCATTAGGGAAAAATGTAAAAAATTAGCAATGAATCTAAAATAGATGCAGTTTGATTGGAAACTAACATACTGTTAAACAATTCTTGGACCAAAAAATTAAACAACAAAAGAATGTAAAGTGAATATAAAAGCAAGCACACACAGAAATGTGCAGAGCTACTAAAAATGCTGAGCAATAGATATACAAGAGGTTATTTAAATAAAAGATATATAGCATTGGACTATAAAATTATTCATTGTAGCCACTGTATGTCAAAATTATCTTAAGCATATTAAATGAGGCAAGAGTACAAATATTTTCAGCATAGTAAACTAGGCAAGTGTATAAAACATTTGTAGATTTTCACAGACAGTCTGTGAGGGACCCATGTCGTTCCTATTCTAAAATAATATTTAACAGGTTGAAAATGTTTTAAAAGTTTAATTTATCCTTCTATAATATAAATCACATGCACATTTCCTTTCAAGAACACACCATAAAATTAACAATTATTGGGTGATTTCATAGGTATGTTTAAAAATGCAGGATGATGAAGATAAGTGATTCTCCAAATAATTCATGTAAAATAAAAAGAGGTTATTTCAATTTGTTAATTTTCAGAGTACTTAACTTGGATTTTTTTTACCTTTTTTTTTTGTAATCAGTTTTTTTTCAGTTATAAGTATTCAAATTTCCTTTGAATTTACTAGAATTTCAAAGAATTATGGTGCTTATTCTTTTAATCAAACACATCTCTACATTGCATTTCTTTCATCTATGTCTCTTTTTATGCTTTCCAATGCTCACATCACTACAAAGTCCTGTCTGAAAGATAAGAACTCCCTACCAATTGGCTTCATGGGGCACTGAGCAAGAACTAAGGGACAATCTTCCTTTTACACTTAACGAAAAGTCTACAGGGGCAAAATGGAAAATTGAGGATATCAGACATTTTTATGCCTTATTTATACTTCTTAAGCCTTTCCTATCTTGTTTGAAGATGTATTATTTGTATTAGACTTTTTTCAATTATGTTTTGCTGTGTTCAAATATTTGTTCCAGACCAGTTTATCTTTGCTGAAATCTTATATATAGATATAAAATGGTGATAGTTGCTCATAATTCCCACCCTCTCTTTTTTACACTTCTGTCAATTCTAAAACAGAGAAGAGAAAATGACTTGGCTCATTTTGACTGAACGGTGAAAATGACAGATGGAGGAGCAGAGGAATGCTTCTCACTCATAAGGCTGTTGATTCTACCAGGGGTGAAGACCTAAGAACAGCACAATTAGTCAGGTGGGGAGAAGATTATACTCCTGCTGGAAATAGGAAAGGACTTGTTAGAATCTTTGCTTGACAAGATTAATCCGTCTGGTGTCAAAATTTCCAGTTAGCATTCGGTGTTACTCCCACTTCTGAGCTCATTCAGAATTTACAATGGAAAGTCACAAACAAGAAATTATCAGGGAGCAAAGACATTTTTCTTGAAGGAATGAGAGGTCAGCGATGGCCGTGAGAATAGAAGCAGGGATGAAAGTTTCTTGTTCATGGACCGTTTTGGGGATATCAAGGCAAAAATGAAAGTAAGATATAGCAAACAGAAATATAGGAGCTTCATTTGATTTGGAATATAAATGTATATCCTCCCCAAATTAAAATTCCCACTAAGTAAGGAACGTCTAAAAATAAGTAAATTTTAGTATCAACCCTATATATACACCGGGTATTGGAAAATATAATGAGATTCTATAGAATTCATTATTGGATTTACAACAATTCTATATTAATTCAGTAATTATTCACAACTTGTATGTTTGGGACAGTGTTTCTCAGTATGTGTTTTGTGGAGAACTAACTTGTAAGTTGATAATAGGCAGTGGAAAAATAAAGCATCTGTGGTTAAATAAATGTACAAAGCATTGATTAAGCAAAGAAATCTGATCAACCAAATAACTTAAAAAAAATTCTAGTGTTTCCCTGAGCCTTCAGTACCCAATTCATTCATTCAATAATTAATGATTATGACTTACTGTCAAGAAATTATTCATGGCCCCTTTAGCACTTGTGCCTCAGGATATACTCTGACCGTTTGGGATTTCATTCTCTTTCTCAGTGCTCTGAGTAATCATTTTCTCATTCATTCAAAGAAAAAAAGTGACTTTCTAAGAAAAAAAAATTTTTTTTTTTTTTGCAATTAACGATTTACACCTAAATGTATTGGCTTATGCCTTAAGTCAGTAAAAGAATGGTCTTTCAACCTGTCTAAAGTACATATTCCTTCTGTGTTCTTAATCTCATACTTTTTTCTTAAATCTCCTCAAAACACTCTCATGTGCTCATCTTTAACATGGTTCTCTCAGTGTTTGCTGCTCTTCCCAGTACAATAGGATCTGAAAGCCCAGAAATTAGATTTTCTAGACTCCCTTTCTAGTAGGGTTTTAGATACGTTCCACTAATGAAACACATTCATTTGAGATTTGGAAGGCAGAAGAGATTTGTCAAGAGGCAAATTAGGGCAGGTTTCTGGGTCTTGGCAGACAGTTTGTGAGGTTTGTCACTGGCTTCAGAGAATGTTCCAGAAAATCACCCATTTTGGTGTTCCATGATTCCGATACCCAGACTTCATGAGTTTTGTTTTTTTTTTAAGGATTCTCAATATTGTATAACCCTCTGAGTCCTTTATCACATTTCTTCCTATTCTGAAAACCTGCTTCTTCTCTTCCCTCTTCCTTTCCTCCTCCTTCCTCATCTTCTCCTTCTTTATCTTCTTTTTGACATCTTTATTATCTTTGTTTTTTTTTTTTTTCTTTTAAGGAACCATGGCTGCTTCAGGCACCAATCTCGATTTTACTTGAGTTCTTTATAAGTTTTGGCAATTTGCCTTCCACATCTTTCTTGTCATTTTTACTCCTATGTTCAATCTAGTTAAGAAGTATATTCCACCCATACTGTGTTTTTGATTGTATTCTAGGCACCTGGAATACATCAATACATATAAAAATGATACCTCTTCCTTTTTGGAGTTTATGGAGTGAGAAAAAGAGAAGAATCAATACATATTATTAAATTACTGCTGCAAAAAAGGGACAAGTGAAGCAAGATGAACAGGATTGGAGTACTTAGTGTTAAATGATGTGACTAGAGTAGGCCTCAATGAAAAGTGCTAATAGAGCAAGTAATCTAACAAGGTGAGGAAGTCAGTTGTAAAATCTGAGTACTTCCTGCTGAGGGGAGCAGCAAATGCAAAGGCCCTAAGGCTGGAGCACAACTGGTCTATGAGGAATATCAAGGGGTCAGAGGTGGCTGCAGTGGAATAAGCAAGGTGGACAGTAGTTTAGGAAAGAATCCAGAGAGTAGGTCAATGGAAAATTAGATCCTGAAAGACTGCATGAACTATTTTAAGGCAACAGCTTTTACTTTTATTGAAATGGGGAGTTTTTGATTTTTGTTGTTGTTTTTGTTTTCTGAAGAGAATAAATTGTCAGTGGGCAAGCATAGAAGTAAGACCAATTACCAGTCTATTACAGCAATCTAGTCAGGAGATGTTAGCGAGCACCACAGTGATGGCAGGGAAAGAGTTAACAGTCAAATTCTAAATATCATTGGAAAACTAATCTATGAGTTTTCCTACAGAGTAGATATAGGGTGAGAAAGAAAAAAAGACATCAAGGGTACCACCAAGATGCTTAGGCTGAATGTCTGGAACAATGGGTTGCCATAACCTAAGATAAAAGCTGAGGGTAGAGTAATTGGCAAATGGAAAATTAATTATGTGAGTTTTAGCATGAGATTTTGGGGAGGAAGGGCAGATTTACAGATGTGAACATGTTAACTTCTTGGATATTATTTTCCTCTGATCTTCCTCCTATTCCCTTGCTGGCTCTCATTATTTGCCTACCGGGGCACTTCTTGTATCGTATGCTCCTCACCTGCAGCTTTCCATCTTTAATACTTTTTGTGCCTCATCCTCATTTTAAGATTTATACGTACTTAATGTGAATTGCTTCCAGCTTTTATCTCATCCTAGATCTTAGGCCAGTCTTCCCCTGTGTTTCTAACATGTAGAATATTCCTCTCATTACAATTTCCTCTATGCCTTTGTTTCTTAAAGGCAATTTCCATAATTTCTCTTTATGGATAAATGAATATATTTATGGAATATGAATATATTTATGTTCAGCAAACAGTAGATGACTGGTTTAAAGTTCTACCTGATACATGTTTTATATAACTATTTTAAAGAAAATTTTAAATGGGGGAAAAGATTTAAATCAAATTAAATACGCATCATCCTATAATGAATTGCTTTTCATAATTTATGGACCTATAATAAATATCTTTAAATATGCTTAGGGAGTTATTGTATCAATATACATAAACAAAACCTAATATATATAAACATAACCTAAGTGAATATTCCTGTATTCTAGTCCCAACTTCAAGTTTGGAACAAAGCTCTTAAAAGAAAACGTTACATGAAATCAAATTTCTCACTATTAATATAAGCTAGAGAAAGACATTTGTTAAATAAAATTCAATCAATTCAGTCATCTGACATGATTTATTAAGCTCTATTATTGCAAAACTCTGTGCGGGACATGGTAGGGGATATTAAAATCAGAGGTTTTGCTGTTAAGAAACTTACAAATCATAGAGACTCTAACAGTGATGTGATTAAATACCCAGTATGTGTATAAGAAAGTCAGATTTTAAATAATGACATTGAAAGAAGCAATCAGTCCCCTGAAACTATGTTTTAAAATCTTCATGTGTAAATGTATGATTTTGCTTATTCCTTGACATCAAAATGCATTCTAGAAAGACTTTTCAAAAGAGAAAAGTAAACATTTAAAGGAATAGTAATTCCTTATGTGCACTTTCTTATGTCCGTAAGTATCATTCATAAGTCCTAAATAATATAAGCTCTACCTGGCAGTTTTAAGTGATTTATATTTATAATAGTATATCTTTGTTATTTGTTAAATATATTTAAAACTAAATACAAAATTTACACAATATGTATTCACATACCCTAATTTATTATCAGAATGATATATAATAAATATAATGACATTTGTTTTCCATGACACCTTTTAGTTATTGTCTTCATATATACATGTATTAAATTTATGCACATATGTTTTATTTTTATACTGATTTTATACTGATTTTTTTTTTACTTAACATTAAATCAAAAGCATTCTTTACTCTTGTTTTAAAGCATTTACTCTTGTTAATGCAAATGAATACATGATTTTACATAAACTATATTGCACAGGTCAAATGTTATTTCTGTAGAAATAATACTTTTTCTTGATTGGTTGCTTATTTTGTGTAATTTTGTGTAATTTCTAATGCAGCCATCTATAAAGACCAGAAATAAGCTGTTTAGAGCATCAGAGATGGGAAGTTTTTCATTCTGTCATTTCTATTTTTCCTAAAAATCTGGCAAGGAAAATTAATTTTTTAGGCATCATTGACTGACAATAGTATATTTTGAAATTTCTCATAGTTCTTAATGTTTTAAGGAGTTTTTTTTTTATTCTACCATCTTACTCAAATAAGAGGTCACAAGCACCAGTACTTTAAAGTACATGAAATTCATTAGCAAGAAAGCCATGCATATGCCACCCTCCCCCTAGTCTTCACCACCTTCCTTCTATCTAGAAGCATCAGGTGTTTACTCCAACAATTTGATTTTAAAGATGTGTAGTATTGTGGTTGGACTAGTATCACATCGGGATTAGATGGGCTATGTTGCGTTAACAGCAAAGAAATCTCTCTGCCAAAACAGGAAAACATTGCACATAAAAGCAAATTTACATTTAAAATTGGGTGATGTTACATACAAGCTGTCCTCTGTATAGTAGTTCAGTGACACTTTGACCTCATGGTATATCCATCTCAATATATGGATATCACAATGCAAGGGGAGGGAGTGCTAGAAAGCCTTGAACTATCCATTAAGTGCTTTAATTCAGAAGTGAAGATTACATTTATGTCTACTCAAAGTTAATTGACCAGAATTTATAATATCAATTAGATTTCAACAAGGGTAGAGAAGTGTGATTATCCCATTTACCTTGACCAGGAGAAAACTTATACAGAGTTAGCACTGGTTATCTCCACCACAGCAGGGTACCTCAAATCATATTCTGGAAAGGATACCTAGTCTGATTGTAGAGGTTAACGAAACTCTAAGTTATAAGAGCAAAGAGAATTCTTAAAATCTTCTCTGTTTTTCATGAGGTATTGACATGTTTCAAACATCCTTCAGATTTTCTTTGAAATATGAAGTAATGGCACCTTTATTGGACAAAGAATGCTTCAGTTCCAGGCAGAGTCCTCTCTACCTCTATTAATGGATCTTCAATCTATCCCTTTTGGAAAAACTCCACAAGTCTCAGTCCCTCCTTGGTTCTAGGCATAATCCTTTGAGTCTCATCTTGGAGGACCTACCTTCTGAAATCATAAAATAAGTAGGAACCCAGAAATGCACAGTGAAACTCTGACTCAATCTCAAGCCATTCAAAAATCCTGAAGTCTAAGAAACCTATCTGTATTCTATGGAGCTATTCGGGATACTGATATTTCCTCATTCGGAGTTGGCAGTTCCAGGTTACCTATGTATCTGTTTTGTAAGTAAAATGCCATCCATAAAGATAACAAAGCAGAAGAGAACAGATTCTGGTATCTGTTTCCTTACTTTTAATTATTTTTCTTATGCCTATGGCTTCCTAGACAACTCAGATAATCAGTGACTCACCTAGAAAGGAAAATACAGAAAGTGGTAAAGAAAGATAAATGTACATAGTATTTACATGAAAATAGAAGATAATTCAAATGAATCAATTCTCTAAAACAAACAAACACAATCCACCAATACACAGAGGGCTCCGCATTTCAAATAATTGAATGAGTTTATCTCATGTTTAGAATTAAGCACTCTCCCTTAGGTTTTGCTGTGATTTTTTGATTTTTAATCACCTTTCAGGGAAGTACAATAAGCCTTGTAATAACTAGAAGAGCTTCAAATTTGTATACATTTTAAAGTTTAAATAATCTGAAATTGCATTTTAATGTATATAGCTATAATTTAATTTTAATTTTCAGGAAATGTACATTTTTGAAGAATGTAAAATAAATCATTGGGAAAATGAAGGAAGTATTTATTTAGTGAGGGATATCATGTGCCTCTTCTGGAGTTAAATATTCTGTGTTAATCTGCTCATATTTACAGTTATAGCATATCCATGATAAAGACTATTTCAGAGTAATATCATCTTGGCTAGAAATATTTGAATCTTAAACCAAAAAGAGTATGGACAATAAGTCGAATTAAGAGTTTGTGCTTGTATGCAGGTGTTTACTTAAACTTTTTCTGAATATCTGTTGGCTCTCAGTAGGCAACATAGTAACATAGTCACTGCCTCACTCAAACTTCCATTCCTCCCACAGTGGACAGTGATTATTCTTGATTCAGCATCCATTTCCAATTTCTTCTTTCTGCACAGACTTTATTTTTCTAATGTGTCCACCATATGACTAAGTTGCTTAGGTAATTCTTGAGAAAATCGTCCAGGTAGAGGGGAGAGGGATGAATATGTGGAACACGGGAGCTATTTATGGAAATGAAGATATTGTGTATGGTACTGGAGTGGTGGATGTATGATATGCGTTTGACAAAACCCATAGATCTATTACAACACAAAAAGTGAACACTAACATGAATTATGGGTTTTAGTTAATAACGTATCTCCTAGTTTTTCAATTATAAAAAAATATGTCACACAAATGTAGGATATTACAAAGTAAGGGACACTGAGAAGGAAGAGAGTATATAAGAATTAGGAGTAGTTTCTGTTTAACTTCTTATCATGTCTCCCTCAAGTTCATTTTTTTGTGGGAATTTCTCATTTTATTTTTTTCTTTTATTTTTTATTTTGACATGTGTAACATTAAATACCAACACATGGTTTCACTCTTATG
This sequence comes from Prionailurus bengalensis, assembly GCF_016509475.1. NCBI lineage: Eukaryota > Metazoa > Chordata > Mammalia > Carnivora > Felidae > Prionailurus > Prionailurus bengalensis. Next base: position 38,931,709 of record NC_057343.1, read on the forward strand.
TGGATCCTGAGAAACTTAACAGAAACCCATGGGGGAGGGGAAGGAAAAAAAAAAAAGAGGTTAGAGTGGGAGAGAGCCAAAGCATAAGAGACTGTTAAAAACTGAGAACAAACTGAGGGTTGATGGGGGGTGGGAGGGAGGGGAGGGTGGGTGATGGGTATTGAGGAGGGCACCTTTTGGATGAGCACTGGGTGTTGTATGGAAACCAATTTGACAATAAATTTCATATATTAAAAAAATAAAATAAAAATAAAAATAAAAACACACACACAAAAAAATACCAACACAGAAAAGTACACATAGCTGTAATACACAAAAATGAGTACAGCCCTAGGTTTTTTACAATAAAATCCATTAAATCATTATATGTAGAAAGCTGGTAGAAAGTTCTTATTTTTGATACAATTTAAAATAGAATTCTTACTTTCAGTTTTCTTTGTTATGTATGAAATCATACATGACTGTCAGATTATCTGTACTTGTTTATATCCCATGGAATATTTTCTGTGAGTGTATATGCATTAATTAGGGTATTTTTAAGATTATGATAAAACTCAATTCTAGAATAGAATATACAGACATGAAGGAAGAATTGTTTTACTCAGCAAATTTTGCTTTCATGAAAAGGCTTATTGCATACTTAGTGAAGTGAAAACTAAGTTGAATAACTCATTGTCACGTAACAGATGTTAAAAAACATTAGGCACAGTAGTTGAATACACATGTACCAAACACACATACATAAAACTCTTAATGATTCAAAGTTTGTGCTCTTTTTTGGTTTAACACTCAAATACTTCCAGCCAAACTGTCACTAAACAGAAAGACTTAAAATGAATCATCTGAGAAATGAAAGAAATAATTTCAGTTAACCGGGAATATCTAATAGGCATATGCATATTCTTTTCTAGAGTTGTATTTATTTAATTTATTTTTTAATTTAAATCCAAATTAATAACATATAGTTACTAATAATGATTTCAGGAATAGAATGTAGTGATTCATCACTTACATATAACACCAGTGCTCATCCCAACAAGTGTCCTCCTTAATGCCCATTTCCCATTTAGCCCCTCCCCCATCTAACACCCACCAGCAACCCTCAGTTTGTTCTCTGTATTTGAGAATCTAGTATGGTTTGTCTCTCTCTCTCTCTGCTTTTATATTATTTTTGCTTCTTTTCCCTTATGTTCATCTGTTCTGTATTTTAAATTCCATATATGAGTGAAATTATGTGATACCCATCTTTCTCTGACTGACGTATTTCACTTAGCATAATACCCTCTAGTTCCATCTACACTGTTGCAAATGGCAAGATTTCATTATTTTTTTTTAATTTTTTTTTCAACGTTTATTTATTTTTGGGACAGAGAGAGACAGAACATGAACAGGGGAGGGGCAGAGAGAGAGGGAGACACAGAATTGGAAGCAGGCTCCAGGCTCTGAGCCATCAGCCCAGAGCCTGACGCAGGGCTCGAACTCATGGACAGCGAGATCGTGACCTGGCTGAAGTCGGACGCTTAACCGACTGCGCCACCCAGGCGCCCCAAGATTTCATTATTTTTGATCGCTGAGTAATATTCCATTGTGTGTGTGTGTGTGTGTGTGTGTGTGTGTGTGTGTGTGAACGCATGCAGGCGCACACGCATGCGTGCATGTGTGTATATATCTATCTACCACATCTTCATACATTCATCAGTTGATGGACATTTGAGCTCTTTCCATACTTTGGCTATTGTCGATCATGCTGCTGTAAACATTGGGGTACCTGTACCCCTTCGAATCAGCACTTTTGTTTCCTTTGGATAAATACCTAGTAGTGCAATTGCTGGGTTGTACAATAGTTCTATTTTTAATTTTTTGAGGAACTTCCATACTGTTTTCCACAGTGGCTGCACCAGTTTGCATTCCCACCAGCAATGCAAAAGAGTTCCTCTTTCTCCACATCCTCACCAGCATCTGTTGTTTCCTGAGTTGTTAATGTGAGCCATTCTGATAGATGTGAGGTGGTATCTCATTGTGGTGTTGATTTGTAACTAGAGTTGTATTTTAAATTAATCTGCTTATTCAACAGTCTGATGGCCACTGCATATGATGGGCTATAGATTCCCAATTTTCTGAAGGTAATGAGATCATTACCACATTTAATTTCAAATGAGTCGAATGCTAAACACAGTTTCCCAATCTTTAGATTTGGTGCATAGGTCAAACTTTGTTGACCCATGATTTGGAGAAACAAAATGGGTTTCTTACTGAATTGTAAGGGCATGACCCCAGAAATTCTCTTTGAGTTAACTCTTAATAAACTGTCTGGGACCAGGGACTCTCATTCCCTGAAGTGGATTCTTTATAGCTGAACTTCACATAGTACCAGAAACTACCCCCTACTCCACTATTGGGCATGAACCCAATCACATCTTCCCTTGGGTTTTCAGTTGCTGGTAACTGTAATTATTAGCAATTGTTCTTGCTAGTAAGTGTCCAAGCCCATTAAATGACATAACATTTTGAATGTGTTCTCTCAGTAGGAGTTGGATATCATTTGTGAAGTAATTGTTACCTTACTTGAAAGTTTAGAGCTTTTTTGTATTTATCCTCATAAAATTAACATTTTAGCACTTTCCAGCCTGTATTGTTTGTTAACAAATTCTACATTTTCTTAAAAAGTATGCTAGAAGCATGCATTGTGACTGTCAGAGTTAAGTAGAAAAAATGAGCCAGCATTCCATCAGTCTTGAAAATAGTCACCCAACTTTCAATACGAGCTGAATGCATTTAGGTATTATACCATTTGTATCATCCAGGAAATAGGTATCCTTTCCCTTTCCCAAATTATTAAATTTGTCTGTGGCTTTATATACCTTGCAGATTTTTACATTATAAGAAATCATAAAATTTACTGTGTACATGTTAACAAGTGAGTGATATTAAAACATAGATAAATATAAAATTAACAAAGGAAAATCATATATCACTGCTACATGACAACTGTAATCTGTTTTATTTCATATGCCCTTTAAGTCACTTATATATGTATATATTATATATAATGTATATAAACTATATATATACTGTAATTGTAAACATGTTCTGCAAGTTGCACAATAAGGAATTTTATTTACTATGTCACATATATTTAGTAATGTGTATTCTAACAGACTGCATGATATTGAATAAAATAGATATAAATATGTCCTAGCTTTGGTTCACAGTTCTGTTTGCAGATATCTCAGTATAGGGTTAAATTTTTTGCATTTGACACATTACACAATTCATATTGAAATGTATTTTAAGATTAATTTATATATCTTACCTGGTCAGATAATCTAATGTTTACATTAGATGAGAAACTTTATGGGTCTGAAGTAAAATGGGTTGAACGCTCTTTGAATTGATTTTTCCATAAGAGGGGTCATCAGCCAAGTTTATGATGTAAATTTGAATTGTTCTGCAATGCTCTTTGTGCCAAATTTCCTCCTGATGAGTTTGTCACTATATATTAACATGTTAGGAAAAATGATGTTTTTACTTTTAGTCATTCCAACTTAAAGATCATTTCCTTTTTTTTCCCCAATAGGCATATTAGTGTATTGAAACGATACCAGCAGTATGATTGACAAGGTAAGCATGTGAATCCTGGCTTTACCACTCTTAAGTAGAGCAGTCTTCCAGAAATTAGTCACATTATTCATTTTAAAAATCTGGATGATAACTCCTACTTCAGAGGATTATATTAGAGACAAAACAGTATACCTGAAAGCTCCTCCCTTATTGCCTACTACATGATGTAAATTCAAAAAATATTACTCGTGAAGTTTTAACCCCCATTATTTTGAATTTGTAATAAAATGAAGCAATATTACTGATTCAATAACCCACACGGTTTATGTATTAGAAATGTAACTTTAGTTATACTGAGTGTGATTTAAAAAACATGCCTACTTTGAGTTTATTTTTGTGAATGGTGTGAGAAAGTGGTCTAGTTTCAACCTTCTGCATGTTGCTGTCCAGTTCTCCCAGCACCATTTGTTAAAGAGGCTGTCTTTTTTCCATTGGATGTTCTTTCCTGCTTTGTCAAAGATGAGTTGGCCATACGTTTGTGGGTCTAGCTCTGGAGTTTCTATTCATAGGGCCACTTGTACCCCAATGTTCATAGCAGCACTCTCAACAATAGCCAAATTATGGAAAGAGCCTAAATGTCCATCAACCGATGAATGGATAAAGAAATTGTGGTTTATATACACAATGGAATTCTACGTGGCAATGAGAAAAAATGAAATATGGCCTTTTGTAGCAACGTGGATGGAACTGGAGAGTGTGATGCTAAGTGAAATAAGCCATACAGAGAAAGACAGATACCATATGGTTTCACTCTTATGTGGATCCTGAGAAACTTCACAGGAACCCATGGGGGAGGGGAAGGAAAAAAAAAAAAAAAAAGAGGTTAGAATGGGAGAGAGCCAAAGCATAAGAGACTGTTAAAAACCGAGAACAAACTGAGGGTTGATGGGGGGTGGGAGGGAGGAGAGGGTGGGTGATGGGTATTGAGGAGGGCACCTTTTGGGATGAGCACTGGGTGTTGTACGGAAACCAATTTGTCAATAAATTTCATATAAAAAAAATAAAAATATAAAAATATAAAAAAATAAAAAAATTAAAACAAATTAAAAAAATAAAAAATAAAATAAAATAAATAAAAAATAAAAAGCATGCCTACCGGGGCGCCTGGGTGGCGCAGTCAGTTAAGCGTCCGACTTCAACCAGGTCACGATCTCGCAGTCCGGCAGTTCGAGCCCCGCGTCAGGCTCTGGGCTGATGGCTCAGAGCCTGGAGCCTGTTTCCGATTCTGTGTCTCCCTCTCTCTCTGCTCCTCCCCTGTTCATGCTCTGTCTCTCTCTGTCCCAAAAATAAATAAACGTTGAAAAAAAAAATTAAAAAACAAAAAACAAAAAACATGCCTACCAGTAATAGTAGAGACTGTTGGTTCCATGATTCAGAATATGAGATTAATTTTTAAAAATCAGTTTATGCACACACAAACACACATGCACACATAATAGGGAGAGTGTAGCTGATGCTGCCTCACTTTTCACAGTGAAGTTGGGGATTAGTACCTGCTCTTTTTTTGTGAACTTTCATTTGCAGAGACATTGTAATACTGAACTTAGTCTGATGACTTACTGGTCATACGTCTGTTTTTTTGATTCTCAATTAAGCAGCAGGTTGCTGGCCTTACTGTCAACTATAGTTTTGTTGCTTTCTTTTTCATATGCATTATCTGTCTGATTAACATTTTAGGTAAAGGTTAGGTTTTCAATAAGAAAATTGATACATTTATTTTCTTTAGATAGCTTCAAAAGCTGCGTTGGGTTTAAGAATTCATCAACTCTAGACCAGAGTCTTGCATGTTTTAAGAATGCTGATTTGATATTTCTGTGCACATTGTTATTAATTGCTCTGTAAAATGGTTCTAAGTAAAACTCTCATGCATACCGGTTACTCATCTATATTTCATAGTTCAATACACTTTTCTAGAAAGTCTTAATGTTTTGTTTTAGTGCTTAAATTGAAATAATAGATTAAAACCTTGGATATAATTAGCAAACATTTTTGTAGTTGTGCAAAGGTAAACTAAAAGACATTTATGTGCTTAGTTCCAACTCTAATGGAGAGCAAATTACATTTTTATTGAAAATGTATTAAATAGCGGAATATATCTTTGTCTCTAAAATATAATATTATCCCTTATTGTCTACTATGAGATAAAATGAGATTATACATAATGAAGCTTACACATAATGCATTTTAGTAACAATTCAGTTCCTAATTTAAATTTGTAATTCTAAATGAGAATTTCTATAGGTAGGTGATGTATTACTTTGTGGAATTTGAGGCCTGTACCACAGTTATTATACTGTTGTTGCCAACATTGTACATTACTTATGGAGTAGTTTGAATAAACCAAGCCTTTGAAAATTAATTCTAATTATCAGATCCTTAGTCGGGCCTCATCATATCATTAGTTGTGCCTTATATCTTTCATTGAAATGAAAGATAATATTTTGACTACCAACCATGTAGTTGATGAAGTTAACATTTTGTTAAAAATATAAGCGATTGCCTTGAGGTCTTATGCTGATTGTGGGTGGAAGCAATAATCGTGATATAAAATGACCTTTACATACAACATACACAGTTATAGATTATACATAATAAACTGTACATACAACTCAATATTGAACATATATAAACAATACATGTGTATGATATGCATACCATATGATGAACAGACATTTATTTCACAGTTCGATAAATGTCAAAATGTACACATTTAAGTAGTCCTCAGTCAAATCCAGATGCATTCCGGAAAGTCCCCTCATGGCTTCCCTTTTACTCTCCAAAGTAAACAGTGATCTGTTTTACTGTGGAAATGGAATCATACAACATATACTGTTTTGTATTTGAATTCTTCTTTCAGCATAATGACTTTGAAATCCATTCATGCTTTTGCAATTTTCTGCTTTTTATTTTTTAAGTTTCTGATTAGTGTTCCATGGTATGGGTACCAGTTTGTTTATCCATTCATCTGTTGGTGGATAACTGGGCTGTTTTCAGTTTGGGCTATCATAAATAAAGTTGTCATGGCAATTTGTCTGAATGTTTGTATGTGTGTTTGTATGTTGCTGTTTTCCTGTGGACATCTGTTTTTATTTCTCTTTGGTGAATGCCTGGGGTGTACAATTGTTAGATCATATGGTAACTGTATATTTAACTAAAGAAAGTATCAAACTGTTTTCTACAATTGCTTTACTAGCTTTAGAGTTCTACCAACAATGTATGAATGTTGGAGTTTTCTAAAACCTAGCCAATATTTGGTACTATCGTTCTCTGAATTTTTAATTGTAGTCAAGTTTTAATTTTTTTTGAGAGAGAGAAAGGGAGAATGCAAACAATGGAAGGGCAGAGGGAGAGGGGGAGAGAAAATCTTAAGCAGGCTGTGTGCCCAGCACAGAGCCTGATGCTGAGCTCAATCTCACAATAGTGAGATCATGACCTGAGCCAAAATCAAGAGTCAGACACTTAACCAGCTGAGCCACGGAGTGCCCTCACATTGAGTATTTTAAATTGTACTTACTGGGTTCAAAATCCTAGCTAAAATATTTTATGTGTTTATAAACATTTCTGGACTTTATTTGTTGATATTTTTGATAATATTTGTTGAGAATTTGTTGCCAGCGTTCATAAAGAGTAACATTCTTATGTGAGATCTTTGTCAGTTTTTGGTATCCTGGTAATATTGTCTTCATAAAATGACTTAAACAGAATCTCATTCATTTTTACTTTCTGAAGGGCTTTGTATGCTATTTATTTTTTTTTTTTCCTCAAAATGTTTGGCACAAGTCACTAGTGAATTCATATGGGGATTTGATTGTCTTTATAAGAAAATACTTGATTTAATATATTTGCTGGCTATAGGAATATTCAGGTTATCTTCTGCATCAAAATTTAGTTGTATTTTTTAAGGACTTGTTCATTGTTGTTAAGCTGCATTAAAAAAAATAATGTTATTTAGTTTTGAGAGAGAGAGAGAGAGAGAGAACACGAACAGAGGAGGGGCAGAGAGAGAGAGGGAGACACAGAATCTGAAGCAGCCTCCAGGCTCTGAGCTGTCAGCACAGAGCCCAACAAGGGGCTCAAACTCATGAATCGCGAGATCATGACCTGAGTCAGATGCTCAGCCCACTGAGCCACCCAGGCACCTCTAAGTTGTGTTTTTTAAAGACTTGTTCATTTTATTTATTTATTTATTTATTTTTGGCAAAAAATGTTAATATGATTTTGATCATAATGTTTTGTGGGAGTTTTTTTCTTTGTATTTTTAATGGCTGTAGGAGTTCTAGTGATACCCTGTTTCATTCCTGTTACCAAATGCACATTCATGGGTATGTTTCTCTTTTGCCTTCATTAGCATTTGTACAGTTTTAACCATTTTGTGGAATTTTTCCAAGAACTAAATTTTGGCTTCTTAAAACATTCTTTTCTTCTACCTATTTTGGTTTCAATTAGCTTTTCTTATTTCTTTTTTGTTTGTTTGTTTCTTAATATTCCATTATATCATAAATTTTAAGGTTTTTTTTCTTTCCCAAGTTAAGAAAAGTTATAATTTCCTCACTATGCCCTACTTTAGCTGTATCCTGCTTACTACCTTCTTCAGGAGTCTATAAAGGTAGGGCACGGTGGATGCAGCACCTGAAAGTAAGCATGAGGAGGCCTGGACATTGAGTCCTGCCATGTTGAAGACGTGAGGGAAATACCTTGGTCACTTCACAGATTCTTCCTAACAGCATAAGGTTAAATCTGACCCTCATTATCTCTCTTCTGTTCTCAATTCTGTAGCATTGTCTTTCTGGTAAGTCTTGTGTGGCTCCCTCTGTCAGCTTTAGCAGCCCCCCACCCAGGGCTCAAGGGGAAGAGTCTTACAGACTACTTTTTGACTTCCCCTTCCTGCTTCACAGCGCCGGCACTGTTGTCCACAGATAACAGAAATGTCTGGGTCCCCAGCTCTAATCTGTCTCCTCTGTTCAGGGGCACCACCCTGTTAAGCTTGAAATTCGGCATCTTCCACTAAAGGCCTCCAATGTCTTCCATTAGAGAACCTCAGTAATAATGGGGTTCTTCACAGAAGTTTCCTTCCCTTGTGAATCACAGTTTTATGGTTCTCGCTGCCTCAAAACAGTTTTCTCTGATATTTTGTCCAGTGCTGTGGTTTGTTTACCTCGGGTGCTGGCCCAACACCAGCTCTTCCATCATAGTGGAAGCAGATGTCACTCTAGATGACTTTTAATTATTTAATTTAAAAGACTTCCAACAGAAACTTAAGGTGGGGAAATTAATTGTGAGTTGTTAATAGACCTACGACCAGAAATTAATAAGTAGATAATTACTATAATTCTATTGCAATTTAGGTTTTCTAATGTCTAAATCTTGCCATCATTTTCCACTGTGAACAAATAAAACAGTACTCTAATGGACTTCTAAATCCTCTGTTTTGTTTTCTGGTATCACTGAGGAAAACATATTTTCAAGGAGAAAGAAAACTTTCATACATTTTAGAGAAGCACCAGTATAGAATGTTACAGCTTGTTTGAATGGTGATTTTAATTTATAAGTAGTAATTTGATTCACCGACCAAGGCACTAAAATCTTTAATAGAACTTGCACTGTCATTATTATTCATTATTCATAAAGTGATGTAAATGGAAATAGTGTCTCAGAAAGGTTAGCATACAGATAAATCCATGCCCTAAAGAACTTATAATTTTAAAATCCTTTCAACAAGCTCCCCACCACCCAACCCCTGGGCACTCATTAGAATCAGACAGCTTGTGAGCACTATTCCATTTGGCTTTGACAGTATAAAGAAGTCCAACTAAATAGAAGCTATAATATAATTCAAAAGTGTGTTTTCAAATTTGAAAGCAAAACTGTAATACTCTTAGGATCCACATTATCTTCTTAGGTTTAAAGTGGATATAAATATCAAATGAATGGTTTATAGTATAGCAGTAGAGTAATATTTTATCTCAAATTTCATATTATACCTTTTATTATTATTATTATTATTATTATTATTATTATTATGGCAACTAGCAGGAAGTAGAGAAAGAACAACTCCTCTAGTACTTGCACATTGGACTGTACTAAATGATTTTAATTTTTGCATGTGTCTAAATAATTTAATGAGGATCCTTTTCCCTGACTCTGGTTGCTGTGGATATGTCTATACAATCTTGTATTCCCTTAGTTATTTCTATTTTGTTACTTATACTATATTCAAAAACAAATACGATAAATCAGAGTACTTCAGAATTTCACAGAAATTAAAAATATCTTGATAAATATTGGAATCATTAAGACAACTTCATTTAAAGTCTGTCTTTCTGAGCAGGGTGGAATGATTACAAAACATTCAGAGCATGGAAAATCCTTTTCTCGATTTAATTCTGACCTGAGATATCCTACTTAATGCTTTATCATATGAGAGCAATATGGCTTCCATTTTTAAAATGTGTAAGTGGAGAGTCTGGTTTTTCCTATAGCTACATGAAAAAGTTCTCCTTCAGGAAAATACTAAATCATTTTTAAGAATTGCAACGAGAGAATAAAATTGCCCCATTTTGTGGAAGTTGGAAGAGTTTCTTTCGCCTCTGAAAGTGCAAAAAAGCCTCTACCCCCAGCAACACAGGAAGGAGGAAGACAAGGTGGGGGTCAGGAATTAGGAGATGGAGGCAGGTTTGTGAGTCATTCACTCCTGCTTCTAGGAAGAGTGATCCTCCTTTGTTTCTGATGCTGTTCCAAGCTCCCATCTTCCTCATTCTTGCCTAGGAGTCATGGTTTAGGAACGGGGATGCTAGCATTACTGACTAAAGTTGGAGATACTAGTTTGATGGTCAAAGATGTTAAAATCTTGTGTTTCTGTATTATATAATCTGTGACCTCTTTAAGAATACTTTTTATAAAATTACCTTGTGTTCATGCTGTCTCGGCTTTACCCTTTCTGGGGGAATGCTTCCTCCTACCTGACCGGCATGGTAAACTGGGAGTAAAACTTCCTCTGCATCAGGAAGGCCTTCTCCTATTAGGTAGGGAATTGAGGCCAGTCCTGTAATCATATTTGAAAAAAAATCATTTTATGTTGGTGCTCTCTCCCTGATATTCTTTATTTTCCCCCCATTCATCTTCTGATCATAAAGTTGTAAAACTTCAAGGGCTAGAAGCAGGAAGGAGTCTCCAATGGAAAAAAGACAGTTTCTTCAGCAAATGGTGCTGGGACAACTGGACACCAACATGCAGAAGAATGAAACCGGACCACTTTCTTACAACATACACAAAAATAATTTCAAAATGGATGAAAGACCTAAACTGAGACAGGAAACCATCAAAACCCTAGAGGAGAAAGCAGACAACAACCTCTTTGACTTCAGCTGCAGCAATTTCTGACTTGACCCATCTCCAAAGGCAAGGGAATTAAAAGCAAAAACGAACTATTGGGACCTCATCAAAATAAAAAAAAAAAAAAAACTTCTGTACTGCAAAGGAAACAATCAACAAAACTGAAAGACAACTGATGGAATGGGAAAATATATTTGCAAATGACATATCAGATAAAGGGCTAGTATCCAAAATCTATAAAGAACTCACCAAATGCCACACCCGAAAAACAAATAATCCGGTGAAGAAATGGGCATAAGACATCAATAGACACTTTTCCAAAAAAGATATCCAGATGGCAAACAGACACATACATCATCAGGGAAATACAAATCAAAACCACAAAGAGATCCCACCTCACCTGTCAGAATGACTGAAATTAACAACTCAGGAAACAACAGATGTTGGTGAGGGAGATGTGGAGAAAGGGGAACCCTACTGCATTGTTGGTGGGAATGCAAACTGGGCAGCCTCTCTGGAAAACAGTATGGAGGTTCCTCAAAAAATTAAAAATAGAACTACCCTATGACCCAGAAATTGCATACTACTAGGTATTTATCCAAAGGATGCAAAAATACTGATTCAAAGGGTCACATGTACCCCAATGTTTATATCAGTGCTGTCATCAATAGCCAAATTATGGAAAGAGCTCAAATGTCCATCAACTGCTGAATGGATAAAGAAAATGTGGTGTATATATATACAATGGAATACTACTCAGCTATGATAAAGAATGAAATCTTGCCATTTGCAACTACATGGATGGAACTGGAGGGTATTATGCTAAGTGAAATAAGTCAGTCAGAGAAAGACAGATATGGGACACATGGATGGCTCAGTCATTTAAGCCTCCAACTTCAGCTCAGGTCATGATATCATGGTCCTTGAGTTTGAGCCCTGTGTCGGGCTCTGTGCTAACAGCTTGCAGCCTGCAGCCTGCTTGAGATTCTGTGTCTCCCTCTCTCTGCCCCTCCCCCATTCACAGTCTGCCTGTCTGACTGTCTGTCTGTCTGTCTGTCTCTCTGTCTCAAAAATAAACATTAAAATTTTTGTAAAAAGGAAAGGTATCATAAGATTTAACTCATGTGGAATTTAAGAAAATTAACAGATGAACAAGGGGAAGAGAAGGAAAAATAAGATAAAAACAGAATGGCAAACCATGAGACTCTTCAAGAGTCTCTCCAAGAGAACAAGCTGAGGGTGTAGGTAGGTGGAGGGGTGAGTTAAATGGGTAATGGGCATTAAGGAGGGCACTTTTAGGGTTGAGCCCTGGGATGTCATATGTAAGAGACAAATCACTGGGTTCTACTCCTGAAGCCAAAACTACACTATATGTTAACTAACTTGAGAGGGGGGAAAAAAAAGATGTAGGCCTAATAGAAGGCTTGGGACATCAAGATCAGATGTGGAATTGACTCACTTAGGGTCTCCATTTCAGACTTTGGGACAAAGCATTCCGGCAATTAACAGTATGCTTTTGTTTGGACCATCCCTTATGCTGTTGAGTTCCTAAATCTGGTGGAAGGGAGTGAGTAGAGAATTTAGAGAATACAAGGTTCTTGATCTTGCTAAAATCCTTTACTACAGAAGAGCTAACAAGAGCTAAGAACTTTATTGCAAGTTGTTAATTATTGTGTTAACAGCAAGTTATTTCAATTATAGGTTTCTTTTCTTCTAAATTAAGTGTAACAACTATAAAGTTGACTCTCCAGTGTTGTGATAATACAAACTCCAAAATGTAACACTTGCCAGGGTTTTAAGAAAGTTCTACAAGTTCTACAATAGGACTTCATAGTGGGGAAAGTGCTAAAAACTGCTTAATTTAATTTAATTTAATTTAATTTTTAAGTTTATTCCTTTATTTAGAGAGAGAGAGAGAGCACAAGCAGGGAGAAGCAGAGAGAGAGGAGAGGGAGAGAATCCCAAACAGTCTCTGTACTGTCAGCACAGAGCATGACTCAAGGCTTGAACCCACGAACTGTGATACCATGACCTGGGCCAAACCAAGAGTTGGACAGTCAACTGACTGAGCCACCCAGGCACCCCAAGACTGCTTTATTTATTTTAATACATTGAGATACATTCTAATAAAATGTTAATGATTACTGCATATGGCACAATAGTTAGGTAATATTAAGTGAGAGTAAATTATAAGCAATTCATGCAATGTGATAATTTCTTAATATAATTAAATCTCTATATCTATATGTGATATGTATAAGTTTTAAGGTCTCCACAGCCTTGAAAATTGTAATATATAAACTATTGGATGTACAGGATTTTGTTGATTTTTGAGCTCTACATTTTCTTACATTGTATATTCCAATGTCAGGGTAATAACAGATACTCTATTATCGTTTAATAGGTACAGTTTTTCTGTTTAACTCAGTGGTACATTTCAATATCACTGACATCTTAGATTGAATAAAATGTTATTTTGAATCAGCTTTTCTCCAGTTCTGCCGGTAACAAAATACTGTTTAGCCACTTTTTCTCATTCCTGCACAATTCCTTTTTGTTTGTAATCTTAGACATTTTCTTTTATGGTTCTATATCAGTGGTTGTTACTCCATAAGTGATTTTGCTGCCTAGAGGACAATTGTCATTGTCCCGAGACGTTTATGATTGTCACAAAAGTATCCAAAAGTATATGGTCTAAATTGTCAATAGTACCAAGTTTGAAAAGTTCTCTGGCAGGAGCAAAATCACCCCCACAAAATCATTCAGACTCTGGGGTATGAGTCACATATGTGAGGGTGTGGCTTTTCACCATTCCAGATAAAACAAAAACAAAGAAAACAACGGTGGAAATCTCTCAACTCATTATAGGAGTGGTACAGTAAAATACATTAACTGTCACACTATTTTTACTGAAATATGGATTTTTTACTTCAACTCTCTATGGAGTCACCTGGAAAGTTATGAAAATGCTGGCTCAGTCCCATCTCCAGAGATTATGAGGTAGCTGGTCTGGAGAGTTGTTCTGGGCTTTAAGATTATTGTTAAAGTTCCCAAGGTGATACTAAGTCAAGATTAAGATGCACTTCCTCAAGGTCTTTTATAACCAGCTGGAATATTTGTTTCATCAAAATCAGCTTACTTTGGAATTACGATTTAATATGAAGATGGCAACCATTGAATTCACATATTTGAGTAAATGACATTTATTGTTCATTAGTTTTCTGACAACTCTGTAGTGGAGGAAATGATGGCCTCAATTCTTACACTCTTGGAACAACTCTCAGAAAAGAAAACATTGAGGAGTCAATCCTATATATGTTACTGTTCACAAGTACCATGCAATCAGTGAAAGATAAGAGAAATATCTTATTTTTGTTAGATAAATACCCAATGCCCTGATGAGGTTGCTATGATTTTTAGGTGGCATATTTTCCCACTGTGCATTCCTTAATGGAAACTTACAAAAATACTGTGCCACTTTTAGAGATTGGTGTGAATGCATATTTTTTATTTTTCTTGAATATCTCAAATTCTCAAATTATCTATATTATTTTTACATATATGTATATATTTATTCAGAGGCTGCTTCCATTTGCACAGAAAATGATTCACTGCTTTATACATCTGTGCTGGAGTGAATGACCTTTATTAATTAAAAGGTAGATACGTGATAAATTGGAGAGACAAATGACTAATTTGGTGTTAGCTATATTGAGTTTTATTTGCTGGTAACGATATTTTGGTAGACAGCACCTTTAGGCAGTTAGAAATATATAGAATAGTTTATATGTTCAAATTATTAATATAAATGTAGTAGTCTTGTATAATTAGATGGTGTTAACAATTTAAAAATAAGAGATAATTTTATCTACAGTGGAAAGCATAAAAGCGAGAAAAGGAAAATGGTGATTGAAGGGATCTGTGAGAATCACTGCATCTGGGTAGGGAGAGAAGAGGACAAGTAAGCAGAGAAGGAACAATGAGAACACAAGGGACATCATCAGTTATCCCTTCTGCAGAAGACAGTAGAGGAGGCTGTTTGAAGGTGAATGAGGATAATAAATTAGCAAATGCTAAAAGGCAATTAAAAATGATGACGAGCAGTCAGTGTATTGACTTTAGTATATGGGAAATTATTGGTGACTTTTGAGATAATTGCTCTAAAAAGAACTGAGTGAGGGATGCCTGGGTGGCTCAGTCAGTTAAGTGTCCAACTTTGGCTCAAGTCATGATCTCACGGTTCATGAGTTCGAGCCCTGCTTTGGATTCTGTGTCTCCCTCTCTCTGCCCCTCCCCCACTCACACTATATCTCTCTGGCTCTCAAAAATAAACATTTAAAAAATTTTTCAATCAAATAAAAAGAATTGAGTGAAATGGAAACAGAAAGAGGAAAAGCGAGAATAAATGGAGGCCCTAGCTACAGACTGTGGAACTCACGAGTTGAATAATACAGAAGGAAGAAGAAAGCCAAGTAGTTTGAGGTGATAGCCATGTGCAAATAAGATATGCATTTGTTTGCTTTTAAGTATGTTATGATGCAATTTTAATATATTTTTTCAACAGTGAACACAGAGCTTATTAGTGAAGAAGAAAAAGAGGACAAGGGGCCAGTAAAAGCTAAAAAAAAAAAATTAAGATTAAAGTGTTGAACAGATACTTGCTATACTCTGAATAAATAATTGATAGCATGAATTATTGTTGCACAGTGGTAAGAAGCATTGAAGATACCTTAGCTTCGTTAAAAGTAAATTTAGTTTTTAGCTTTATTGTAAGTAAAGGGGGTCAAAAGGTGCAAACTTACAGTTCAAAATTAATAAGTCATGGGGATGTATTGTGTGGCATAGCAACTGTAGTTAATATTGTACTGCTTATTTGCAAGTTGCTAAGAGAGTAGATGTTAAAAGTTCTTATCACAAGAAAAAAATTATGTAACTGCATATGGTTACACATGTTAACTAGACTTACTGTGGTGGCCATTTCCCAAAATATACAAATGTTGAATCATTATGTTACATACCTGAAAGTAATATAATATGGTACGTCAATTATACCCCAATTAAAAATAATAAATTAGAAAGCAAAGCTTATCAAAATATGCTAAAGTTACTTTACCACAAGGAGAAAACAGTGATGCAATTTGGAATGTCATGTTAGAGGCAATATAATCTAAGAATGAGAAACTTGGGTATCTTTTCATGGAATTAGTTTCAAGTTGATATGCATTAAATGCCTACCATACTCCAGACAAAATATTAATACTGGGGATACAAAATAATACATACTATCTGCCCACAAATGTCATACAGTCCAGTGGAAGATACAAATAAATTTGTATTTTTTAAGATAATGTTTCCCTGTGAGGAGTGATATGATTTGGGATAAATTGATAAAATAGACTACAAAAATGAAATAGAAAAGTTGAATTTTGAATCAATAAATACTAAAAGATAATTTGAATTTAAAAACCTTTCATCCATATGTAATATTCCCAAATAAACTTCTGGCAGGAATTCAGGACTGACTTAGCTTACTTTTATGTATTCAGATCTTTCCTCACAATTACCAATTGTTCTTGATTATGACTTAAAAGATTTAACTAATTTGGGAGGAAAAAAAACTAAGCATTTATCCTCAGGGTATTTTAATTTGGCAAAAATCTAATTTTTCAAAACTATCAAGTACATGATGAATCTAAATTTATTTTCTCTTATGTATTTCTCTTCAAAGTACAGTTCTTAAATGTTTTCCCACTGTGTGAGGCAAAGACTTTCCTCCTCTGTGGGATCATGGCTGAGGTTTTCAGAAATGCATAATTAACTCAAAACACTTTAAAGAGAAAGCCAATGTAAATTTTGATAGAATTGTTTGTAGTGTTTTTCCTTATGTGCCTCCTTTTCCCTACCATCTCAAAAATACTTACCATTTCTTTGGTTGCTTGTGGGAAATAACACTTATCTGCTGATCAAGCTAAAACTAATTAAACATTTCTGTGTTCAATTTTATACATAAATCTAAAGTATCAAAGAAACGAGAGAAGGCAGACAATATTGCAAAATACAAATTTTCTAATATACGTCTAAATACACAAAAACATCCGAAGTCCCAAGTTATTGGTTTACTTTCTGAATTTAATATTTAATTGCTTTAATTTTACATTCGGTGTTAATCTTGGAGAAGTCAAAGTTAGATTGCACATATTCTCTCCATAGGGGATGAAAACAGTGTAGAACAATGGAAAACAACTTCCGCATAGGTTTAAAAAATTTTTTTAAAGCAAAGCAGTGGTACTTACCAAGAAAAGTACAGAGCTATTTTCAAGTCAGAGGAATTGGAATTTGAGCATTGTCTTCGTACCTTACTAGTTGTACATGGTTGACAATTTATATAAGCTATGTGGTGTTTAAGCTTCTTCAGTTAAAAAAAAGAAAGAAAGAAAAGATGAGGGCCGCCTGGGTGGCTTAGTTGGTTGAGAGTCTGACTTCGGCTGAGGTCAGTGTGGAGCCCACTTCAGATCCTCTGTCCCCTCTATCTGCCCCTCCTCCACTTACCTTCTCCCTGCAAAAGAAGATGGTAGTAATCATTAAAGACATTGTTTTAGTAGTGTCCATATAATCCACAGTACAAGTACAATAGTAGTTGTTATTAATAATTACAATGAAGTGACAGTAATAATATAGATAGCAATAATAAAAAGGAGCCTTGTTTCCTTGTACTGTGTGGGCTAAATTATATAAAACATTATAAAAAGTATACAAAAGTGATTATTCATAATCTTATTTAAGATCTGCTTTTGAAATTATTTTTTGAAATTGTCATCTAAGTAGACTTAATTTTGTGCTTGGCTAATTGGCCATTTAACCCCTCAGTATTCCACCAGTGCGGTGACATCTCTTATTTCAAGAGGATGAATAAAAAGAAACAAGTGCAGGCTCTCCTGGAGGAATGTAATCAAGTCACCCTGGGGCTATGGCGCCTAAATTCTCTCTCTGACAGATTTATGAGGACGTGAGACTGAGGATAGCATGCAAATGGAATTAGACACTAGTTTAACTAATCCGTTCTCAGATGTAGATATTCTATTGCCTCTAACTCAAGCCAGCTTTAAATATAGGCAAAGTAGATAATTGTGTAGGGCTTGAACTCTGAAGGAAATTAATCATTTCTCCAGGTAATGAGTCATTGCCATCCTGGAAATAATTTTTTTTTTTACTGCTTTGCAGAGCTGTGGTTCATTACCAGCCAATAATTGGGGTGGTGTGTGTTCAATATCCTGTAAGCTACTTCTTAACTGTGTCATCTAGATAAGAATTCCCAGTATATTGTGTGATCTTAATCTTTCCTTTGCAACTACTTAAAAATATATTTCTGTATATATCCAGTGATGAGATCAATCCTTAAAGCTCTTAATTTAATAACACTTGTGATAACTCCTCAATATTTTATAATTGTCACTGTATTTCAAATTGAATAGACTGAGTTTTGAATGTGTGCATGTGTGAGAGAGATTGGGAGAGAAGAGAAAAAAAAAGTTTAGAGGTTGATGTCAGGAAAAAGCTTTGAAGACACTCAGCAGAAAAGCACTTAAGATTTGCTTTTTTTGCTTCTTTTAAAATACTAAAAAAATGTTTTGCTGTGCTTCGAATATGGAAGTGTGTTAATACTTATTTTGGATTTTCTAAAATGTCTGTATGGAGATGACCTTCAAATTACTTTGAAAATCAGAAATAACTCACATTGTAATGCTATCTTGAACTGAAGATTTATTTGCCATCCTTAGGATAATATTGGTCAGATCTGAAGTTAGGGCACAAAAAATAATGGCTACTATAAAGTCTATTTAATTCTATGTTTCTATTGCATGTAGTTAACATTACTCTAAGTACTCAGGATCTAACAAAGCCTTACAAAATAGATTACTTGTGAAGATATTCTGGAAAACATTGACAATGTTTGAAAAACTTGATGTGCCAGGATTAAAAGTAAAATATACGAGATTATTGGGTGAACAAAGAAGGTTACTGCATAAATTGAGTTGAAGTTCTTTGTCTGGTACTATAGATCTCTGAGGGTAACTGTGTTTAGTCTACTCAGAAAAAAGGTACCAACTCAGAGCTTGACCATACACTGCTATTGATTACATAGGCATCCAGTTATTTCACCCAGAAGACAAAAATCTGAATCCTGCCTTCTCCATAGAGCATCTTCCCTGCTTACTCAGGGGTTTAATTTTCTTAGGACCAACAGACGGCACTTACATGCTATTCCAGTCAAAGCAATACAAACAGATCTGATCCAACTACCCATCTCTGCCGAATCAATTCACTCTTGGGCTTTCTTCCCTTCCCAGACCTGAGCCTCAGTTTTCTTAGTCTACTTAAAATAATTCAAAAAATACTTATCTGTATTACAAAATATACATGTGTGATTTTATGTCTTTCAGATTATACAAATAATATAATTTTTTTTTTCTTTGCTGAAAGCTAGATGTGGTTAAGTAAGGAGAAGAAACTAGTGATTCTGTGTTCACTATATACTGGAAAACATCGTAATTCATAACATAATTTTATGTTTTTACATGTAAATCATGTTTATTGAGTAATAATTGGTACAGTTTACATGTCATAAAAGTTACCCTTTTGGCGAGTACCTTTTATATATTCTGGTAAGTACACGGTGTTGTATAACTACTACTGTAATGGAGGCACAGCGTATTTCCAACAGCTCTTAGCTCTCTAACCCATGGCAAGCGTTGATTTATGTTCTGTCACTCTGGTTATTGCCTTTTAAGTAGCTGATAAAAATGGAATTATGTGTTATCTAAACATTTGTACATGGCTTCTTTTACTTTTAATTATTATTGTTTCATGCCATTAGATATGTAAGTAGTTTGTTCCTTTTTATTGCTCAGTTTTATTTTGCTGGGTGTATGTACCACAATTTGTTTATCCATTCACCATTTGAAAGACATTATAACTTATAGTTTTGATAATTATGAGTAAAACCACCATAAAAATTCACCTTTAGCTGTGTGTGTGTGTGTGTTTGTGTGTGTGTGTGTGTGTGTGTGTGTGTGTGTGTGTGTGTTTCATTTTTCTTGGCTAAGGATCTAGGAATGGATTGCAGAAAAATGGAAATTCTCAACTATTTTCCAAAGTGGCTGTGTCAGTTTGCATTCACATGAGCAACATAAGAGAGTTTTAGTTGCTTCACATTCTTTCTAGCACTTAGCATTGTGAGTTTTTCAGGGGGCACCTGGGTGGCTCAGTCAGTTGAGCATCTGACTTTGGCTCAGGTCATGATCTCATAGCTTGTGGGTGACAGCTGCATAGGGCTCTGTGCTGACAGCTCAGAGCTTGGAGCCTGCTTTACATTCTGTGTCTCCCTCTCTCTCCCTCTCTCTCTGCCCCTCTCCCGCTCACGCTCTGTCTCCCTCTGTTTCAAAAATAAATAAATATTAAAAAAATAGTTTTAATGTTTATTTTTTGAGAAAGAGCGTGAGCAGGAGAGGGGTAGGGAGAGAGGGAGACACAGAATCCGAAGCAGGCTCCAGGCTCCGAGCTGTCAGCACAGAGCCCTATGCGGGGCTCGAACCCACATGCTGTGAGATCATGACCTGAGCCGAAGTTGGATGCTTAATCAGCTCAGCCACCCAAGTACCCCTCAAAAATAAACATTAGAAAAACAAACAAACAAAATTCAAAGTGGCTGTGTCAGTTTGCATTCACATGAGCAACATAAGAGAGTTTTAGTTACTATACATTCTTTCCAGCACTTAGCTTTGTGAGTTTTTTTAACTTTATCCTAAAGGTTTATCCTAAACCTTTAATGGTTTAGTTGTAGAAGTTCAGTAGTCTTGGATTTTACATTTCATCCAAACACACTTCAGGTTAGTTTTTTACAAGTTGAAAGTATGGGTCAGGATTCATTTTTTTTCCCCATAGGGCTTTGAAGTTCTTTCTATACCATTCTGTTTAATGTTTATTTATTTTTGAGAGAGCACAAGCAGGGAAAGAGCAGAGAGAGGGAGAGAGAGAGAGAGAGACAGAGAGAGACAGACAGCAGCTGAGCCGTCAGCACAAAGCTTGGACACGGGGCTCGAATTCACAAACTGTGAGATCATGACCTGAGCCGAAGTCAGACGCTTAACTGACTGAGCCACTCAGGTGCCCCTCTATACCATTTTTGAAAAAAGATGATTCTCTGCTCAGCATGGAGCCTGATGCAGTACTTGATCCCATGACCCTGGGGTCATGACCTGACCTGAAATCAAGAGTCAGACACTCAATTGACTGAGCCACCCAGGCACCCCCAAAAGATGATTCTTTGTGCATTGAGTTGCCTTGATGTCTTTGTCAGAAATTAATTGGTGGTGTGAGCATGGGCCTATTTCAATTATGTTGAATGATACTTCTGCCATTTTGACAATAACACACTGTGTTTATTTCTGCAGATTAAATCTCCACATTTACCGTTGTTTTTCAAAACCACTTAAATTCTATTTGTTCTTTTGTTTGGTCACATAAATTCTGTAATTAACTTGACAGTGCCTACAGAAATACTGCTGGAAGCTTGACTGCTCACACCTTCTGTATGTCTGCATAACCAACAAGGGAGTCTCTCTCTAGTTTCCTGTTCTGCCTTCATTTGGTCTCAAGTAGCAAATAAATGGAAGTTCAAGAAAAAAAGACTGTAAATGTGAACTTCCCCTTTTTTGGTGGAAATCCCAGGGTCACCATAGTATCCACACTAGTCTATATTTGGTATTCTGCTATTCATTAAAAATTTAGGATATTTCCTCCCTAATATATACTATTTTCTCCCACATGCAAAACTTTATCCTTTATCTCAAAAACTTTATCTCTTTATCCTATGCTCTGTCACAGGTGAGGCAGTTATGACGACTTGTTTTCCCTTAACAGAAGACTGCCTTTGGATTGCGGCTTATTTTGTTGGCCTGGAATTTTGTCTTCTTTTATGTGTTCAAGGTGGTTATGATTTAGTAGTTGTATGGATTTTTTTTCGTTATTAAGAATAAACTTTTAGGGTGCTTGGGTGGCTTAGTTGGTTAAGCATCTGACCGTTGGTGTCAGCTCAGGTCATGACCTCACAGTTCTTGAGATCGAGCCCTGCATCAGGCTCCGTGCAGATAGTGCAGAGCCTGCTTGGGATTCTCTCTCTTCCTCCCTCTCTTTGCCCCTCCCTCTCTTAATTTTGCCTCTCAAAATTAAAAAAATAATAATAATAAATTAAAAACTTAACAAAAAAGAATAAACTTTTTTTTCTGCTTTCTACATACTAGCAAGAAAGAGAAGTGAGTCTGCCTTTCATTACTATTTTTAAGAAATTTAAATTATTGTTTGCTAAGTTGTGATGTTAACTTTTTTTAAAAAACCATTTTGGAAGAGGCTTTGCTGGTTGGGATGGGTGGGTTATCAACACTATACACCTATCAATGGTGAATTCAAAAGCAATGTCATTTTTTTTAATGTTTATTTTGAAAGAGAGAGAGTGTGTGAGTGGGAGAGGGTCAGAGAGAGAGGGAAAGAGAATTCCAAGCAGGCTCCACACTTTCAGTGCAGAGCCCAGATATAGGCTCATTCCCATGAACTGTGAAATCATGATCTGAGCTGAAATCAAGAGCCGGACGCTTAACTGACTGAGCTACCCAGGTGTCCCAAAAGCAATGTCAATATTGATTATACTAATAATTTACATAAAATCCATATGCTAATGAAATGACTATAGTTAACAGTACTTGTATATACAGAAAGAGATATGTTAAGAAGCAGCAACCAGGAGCCAACCTTAGAGGGACAGCATCTACAGTTCTGTCAACTCTATGTATTCTGTCTTACCCTTACTTCTTCTTTCCTTCCTTGTTTCCTTCCATCCTATTTTCTAATCCCTTCTTTACTTCAGGCCCTTCTTCGTCTTAAATTATCCCCATTAACTTTGCTATTTATCAAAACATTTATGAAATATCCATATATTACAAACAGTCTCTTAAATGCTGGGTATACAGACATGTTAACAATATTTTCAATATGAAGTGACTCACAGGCTAATGAACTAAAACTTGCAACTAATATGGCAAGTGTCATAACAGATAAATGAATAAAATGTTTCGAAACACAGTATAGTAAAAGAGTAACTGCCTCAGGGAACCTGGGTGGCTCAGTCGGTTGAGCATCTGACTCTCGATTTTAACTCAGGTCATGATCCTAGAGTCATGAGATCAAGCTCTGAGTCAGGCTCTGCACTGAATATGGAGCTTGCTTGAGATTCTCTCTCCCTCTGCCCTTCTCCCCCAGTTGCATGTTCTCTCTCCCTCTCTCTCTCTAAAAAAAAAATAAATAAAAGTAACTTTCTTGGAATTAGATGTAGATTGACACAGTTATATCTTGAAGAACTCCTAGGGTTTGTTACGTGAAGATTATGGAAAATGACATTTTGGAAGTCACCCTTAAGGTCCTTAATTAAGGAATGCAATATGAATGTCATAGTACCCGAGTGGTAAGCTAGACATTCTTTATAATTCCAAAAAGAAATCCGTGAAGATATATCACAGTGTAGTAACCAATTATGGAGTTAGCTGGAAATAGCTTTTTTTTTTCATTTGCCAAGAAAATGCTTAGAAGTGTTGAAGGCTACGAACTCAGCAAAGTCATATGAATTTTATTTTTCTTCACAAATTCTTTTCTTGTCAAAATAGAGCTATTGCATAAAGTGAAGATAACTAGATGTTGACCTCCAATTGAGAATTAAGAAATTACTTTTTCTTAAACTACACAGATGACTTCACAGTGCCCCCTTAAAAGTTACCAAGAATTTGTTTCTTTTTCTCTAATCAAGAAATCACAACTTTAAAGTAATCAAGATTTTAAGGAAATATTGTGAATTTAATTTTACTCAAGAGTTGGAATGAATTTGCAAACAATACATTCAATGTTCTCATTATCTAAAGCAGTATGTGTGTCTTTTATGAACAGTGCTTTTCTTGAAATGTACTTGATATAAATCAAACATATAGTAGTCCTCCCTTAACCACAGTTTTGCTTTTTCTGTTTTCAAGTTACCTACCATCAACCATGGTTCAGAAGTAGATGATCCTTCTGACTTATCATCATAAAGTCAGTTGTAATCTAATGCTAAATCACAGTGCCCACATTATTTACCTCACTTCATCTCATCATGTAGGCATTTTATAAATTCACATTATCACAACAAAAAGGGTGAGTGCAGGACAGTAAGATATTTTGAGAGAAAGACACCAAATTCACATCACTTTTATTACAGTATATTGTTATAACTGTTCTATTTTATTATTCATTATTGTTCATCTCTACTGTGCCTATTTTATCTGTTAACTTTATCATTGGTACATATGTATAGGGAAAAAAAAACCCATAACGTATAGAGTTTAGTACTATCTGCAGTTTTAGGCATCCACTTGGGGTCTTGGAATGTATCCCCCAGGAATAAGGAGGGACTACGGTATTCTTCAATTATTAAAATTTGATAAAATAAATCCTAGATAGTTGAGAATAGAAAGTCAGGGGCCCCTGGGTGGCTCAGTTGGTTACATGTCCGACTCTTGATTTTGGCTTGGGTCATGATCTCACAGTTCATCGGGCTCTGTGCTGACAGTGCAGAGCCTACTTGGGATTCTCTCTCTCCCTCTCTCTCTGCCCTTCCCCCACTTGTGCTCTCACTCTTTCTCTCAAAATAAATAAATAAATTTTTAAAAAATATAGAAAGGTCATATGTGGGACATGTAATACATTTTATTTAGCATCAATCTCAATATTGATTTATCTAATATTAATAAGGCATTTTATGTAGGTAGAGCTTATTTTACAGATGTCTTTGCTACCAAATACATCTAATTCTTATAATATCACTTTGATTTATGTGTTTTGTTTTTCTGAAGAAGTTAGGTGATCATTTGAAGTCCCTCAGCTTGGAAACATTGGATTATGGCTTTAGGAATGGTGATGCAGGGTCTGCAAACTCAAGGTAATGAGCTACAAAGAGACAAGCAAAAGTTAAGTGAACAAAGAAGGTTTGAGACAAATGAGTCTGAGAGGGGTGATTTAAACACAGTAGGTTAAAAACTATGCCATTGTAGAATACCCTTGTTAAAATTAGAGTTGTTTGTCCTTTGAAATATACCTATGCTAGGCTAACAACGTCTTATTATTTTAAATAAGTCAGATGAGCAAATTAAAACAAAAATACTTTAATTTGTATGAAGTACAAATACAAAGCTTAATCTCACAATTATTGTAAGCCCCTAACCTTTAGTGTCCCTTACACATCAAATAGTCTTGGTGTATAGACTCATATATGAGAAGCCATGCCTCTTTGTTTATTTTACTCACAGTTCAAATCTTCAATTTCATTTTGTACACAGTGGGCACAGATGGTTCCAAATTTGGTTGGCTGCCTCTAAGTTATTTTTATATGGATATAATTTTGTCAAAAATGTTATCTCATTAGATTGGAGAATAATTTATAAGTGAGTTTACAGACATGTGTTTGTGTGTGTATATGTGTATTTCTGTATGTGTAGCTATCTGGTATACTCATCTAAATAGAAATATTTCCACTCAAAAAATAATAATTTCATTGTATTTTTAAGTCTTTTGAGCAAATTCACTTTATATTTTGTTGATATTTAAATGTTATATATTAATAATGGGAGGTATCAATAAAGATATCTTCAGAGTTTACTTAGAGCCATCACATAAACAGGAACCATCAAAGACATATGTATGCTCTGGAAGGAAGAGTGAATTCATGCCAGGAATTGCAAATTGGAATTGGAAAAGCCCCCTTTGGAGTCAGTTTCAGCATTTACTGAGACTCTAGGTAACTCACGTAGCTTCTTAGTACTACAGTTGTCTCCTTAAAAAAAAATTAACAGGGGCGCCTGGGTGGCGCAGTCGGTTAAGCGTCCGACTTCAGCCAGGTCACGATCTCGCGGTCCGTGAGTTCGAGCCCCGCGTCGGGCTCTGGGCTGATGGCTCAGAGCCTGGAGCCTGTTTCCGATTCTGTGTCTCCCTCTCTCTCTGCCCCTCCCCTGTTCATGCTCTGTCTCTCTCTGTCCCAAAAAGAAATAAACGTTGAAAAAAAAAAAAAATTAACAAGGTGAATTTTTAGGCTGAACAGTTTTGTAATGTACCCTGTGGGTTTGAGCTGGTTTTTCTTCCTTCCAGCTTGAAAAATCACTTGACTGTATTACAAATACATAATGACTATCTCAGGATTTGTTAAAGTACTTGTTAGTTTTGGTTTAAATATGAATTTTTCAAATGACAGTAAGTTTCGATTATATTAGTGTATGTATACTCCAAATCAGAATCATTTTGAAAATTGGTACAACATAAGAGAAACTCTGTTTTTATGTGGATACTAGAGATACACTGTGTCATTGCACTAATGAGAATTATTTCAGTTCCAAGAAAGTACATCAGTGTATCATTTTCATATAAAATATTTAACATGTCTTTGTTCTAAAATACTTAGGAAGTCACCTGTTCTTTATAATACAAATGACAAAATTACACTTAGTCCTATAAGGATTCGCTTTTGAGCATAAAATATTTTAATTTGATTTTTAACCACTGTCACATATTTCCATTGAAATTATTTTTTAACATGATGGGGAGCAATGGCATTGTTATGAAAGTCCAACTTTTACGGCATTCATCTTTAAGAAAAAAAATGATGCCCATAATTGTTGTTAATGTAATACATGTACTAACATTGTATTTTTGCTATCAGTTTCTAGGCCATAATAAAGATAAATAGGCAGCTGACACAGCTTTGAAGATACCATTCCAAATGTCTGGCTTGTAAAAAATTCATCATACTGTCTAATACTTACCAATGAAAGTAATTCAAGGACAGCTCACTCTGTACCAGCACTTCATCATTTCAAAAAGCTTACAGCCAAAGGATAGTTTTTAATTGTTTATGTGATATATGACTTGATCTTCTCCTTCACTCTGCACCTAGGAAGAACAGAGTAAATTAATAATAAGCTTAGGCGCACTGCAAAGGAAGCTGCTAGGGAATTCAAGTGATTTATATCATGGGTGATGATTCTTGGACATTAGATAAGTAAATAAGGAATATAAATTTTCTTCTGTATCTTAAGTCAGAATCTCGAATGTAGGTTTCCCAAATTTCAGTTGAAACAATGGTCTTTGAACTATGAAGGTTAGGAAGAATACGATTGTGTGTTAACACTGATGGGAGAATAGCAGATGAAAATTGAATGACTTTCTTGACTATATTCCTTAGCTTTGTCACACATTTATATGGAGCAGCAGGTATTGAATTCCTACAAGGAAGCAATAATGAAAAGTAATGCAGACAGAAATAGCTTGCCTCCAGCTAGACTAATGGCAAGGTCAGATTACATCAATTAAATCAGTAGCTCTTCAAGATAAAATTCACTAACACACTCAGGGATTTTATTTTTCCCCAAATAAATGTCTGATTTTATAAGTAGTAGAATTTCACTGTGCTTCCATATTGGTAACAAAATAAGGTGAACAACAGTAAAGAAAAACAAGGACAGTTTTATATATGTAATTTAATTTTTGTAAAATAGTATTTGCAGGAAATATAGAATAGACTAAGCTATTAAATATGCATCATTATATTTGTTGATATTATTATTTTTAATAATACTTGGGTTTCAGGAGCAGTAGGAAGGAAATGGTTCTAAAAACTTTGCTGTGAAAGTATAATTAAGACTTTTTGGAACATCACAAGAAGCTGTATACATTTAGTGTGTACAACTTCATGAGTCTGAAAATAAGTATAAACCTCTGTAACCTTTACCACAATCTATGCCATAAACATATCATATCCCTCACCTCCCAAAGTTTCCTCCTGTGCTACTTATTTATTATAATTTTGTGTAACAACACAACATATGACCTACCCTCCTAAAAAATCTTAAGTATACAATGCAGCCTTGTTAGCTATAAGCAATACACTGGGTAAGACCTGTACGGAGTATTCATCTTGCATAACTGAAACCTTGTACTCTTTGCCTAATTCCTCTCTGTTTACTCTTCTCCCAACCCCTGGCTACTACTGTTCTACTCTGTGCTTCTACAAGTTTGACTATTTTAGACATCTCATATAAGTGATACCAGGTGGTACTCATCCTTCTGTGTCTGGTTCATTTCACTTAGAAAATGTCCTCCAGGTTCATCCATGTTGCCACAAATGGTGGGTTTTTCCTTCTTTCTGTGACTAAGCAATATTCCACTGTGTGTGGACACCACATTTTCTGTATCCATTCATCGATCAGTGGACATTTAGTTTGCTTCCATATCTTGGCTATTGTGAGTAATGCTGCAATGAACTTGGAAATGCAAATAGATTTTATGTTTGCCTCCAAAACATGTGTTAACTTGAAGAGTATTGTAGCCCACTTCAAAAATGTATTTTTCTGGGGCACCTGTTTAGCTCAGTTGGTTAATTATCTGACTCTTGATTTCGGCTCAGGTCATGATCTCACAGTTCATGAGTTCGAGCCCCGTGTTGGGCTCTGCACTGACAGCAAGGAGCCTGCTTGGGATCCTTTCTCTCCTCTCTCTTTGTCTCTCCCCCGCTTGTGTGTTCATGCTCGCTCACGCTCTCTTTCTCTTTCTCTCTCAAAATAAAGGAATAAACTTTAAAAAAGTATATTTTTCTTTCTCAGTATTATTTTAAATAACATTAATCATTTGAGACATACCATACAAAGTTAAGGAATGGAGTATAGATAAAAGTTGTAGGTCTATATGGAAAATGAGTTTTAGCATTAAAAAATATATTTTTGCTCAGATACTATTTTTCTTAAGTAATTACAAACAGAACATCATTTTTATATACAGGAAATAAAGTAAGAGCATTCTAGCAGCTATTTCCTATTAACAAGCCTTTACTGATTGCCTACCGTAAGCAAAACTTGATGGTAAGCAATCCAGAAGAAATGAAGATGAACTCTACAGGAGGCCTTCCCATAGCTTGCAAAGTAGTGAACAAAAGAGGAAAGCACACAAATAACTATTGTATAAGAAAATGCAGAGGTTTGAAGGTGAAAGGATTTTCAAAAATGATGATTTTCAATCAAATCGTATGTGACAGATGTGTCCAATTAAATGACAATTTCTATGCATTTGGAGCCTAGAATGTGATGTTTCTGTATTGTCATACTGGAATGTGGAAAGATAACCGATGAAATCTTTAAAAAGCACCACTAGAAAAATAGTTACTCAAAATTATAGATAGTAAAAAAAAATTACTTTATCTGTATAAAATGAAAGGGAAGTTATAGAGATATTTGAATCTGGCAGATATCTTTCTAAAACAGATTCTTGTTCTCTTTGCTTTTATTATTCCATTTAATTTCCAATTGTGTTTTCTTGTTCAAGACCCCTCCTCCCAATCTATCATATACACTGCACTCAAAATAACTTCTCTTGAATACTAAAGGCTTTAGAAATTCTGTTCAGTTGTGGACCTTTGTGCCATTCTAAAGATTTTATTTCTGAGTGAGATTGGAAGCTACTGGATGGTTTAAGTGGTAATCATCCCCTGATTTAAGATTCAAGGACACATTCAAACTATGGAAATGTACCCGTGTCAGGGTGCAAATGTGTAAGTGAAGACTACTGGTAGGTTGCTATTTTAATAATCCAGTCAAGAGATCATTGTGTGTTAGACCAGATTGATAGCTGAGAACATCTAAGAAATGCTTGGATTTTTAATATATTTTTAAATATATCTAGTTTTGGAACTGAGAAGTAAAACAATAGGATGTTATTAGTGTTTGTGACATAAATAGTTAATGGCCAACCCATCATCTAATTTACTATTTTATTTTTTTAAATAGAATCCTGGTTTTCCTGGGTGTGTCAACTAAGAAAATTCTCACTCAGGCTTGAAAATATGATGACCAGTGATTACATTAGTAGTTGTTAGAGGAATGGAAATTCAAATCGCTATGAGATACCACTATACATCTATCAGAATAGCAACAATAGTTTAACAATGCTAAGTGCTGATGAGGATTCAGAGCAACTATCATACACTGTTTAGAAAACAGTTTGGCACTTTAACATTAAACATATACTTAGTACCTGACCCACTAATCCAACTCTTAGGTGCTTGTCCTAAGGGAAGTATAGCTTAACTTTCCATAAAATATAATATTATATATATATATATATATAATATTTTTTACAAGGTTTTGTTCTTAATCAAAAATTGGAAATAACCCAAATGTCCTTCAGATGGTGATTGAATAGAAAAAAGGAGGTATATTCATATAATGAAATCACAAGTAGCAACAAAAGTAACTGCCTACTAATACAAGCATAGATGAGTCTCAGTGTAGTTGTTGAGTGAAAGAAGCCAATTTCAAAAGGTGGAATACCATTTATATGGGAATCTCCCAAAAACAAAAGTGTGGGAAAGGACACCAGATCAGTGTTTGCCAGGGGCCAGGGGTGTGGTAATGGGTTGACTGCAGAAGGGCTCAAGGAGAAGATTTGCCATGATAGATAAGTTTTATATCTTGATTATGGTGGCCATTCTATGACTGTATGCATTAGTGAAGACAAATAGAATTGTATTTTATAAAGGGCAAATGTTATGAAGTTGAAATCTATCTCAAAAACATGACTTAAAAGGGTGTAATTAAGGCTAGGGTTGAACTTATTCAACCCTATCTACGTATGGGGCTCCTGGGTGACTCAGTTAGTTCAGCGTCCAACTTCAGCTCGGGTCATGATCTCACAGTTCATGAGTCCAATCCCTGCATCAGCCTCTGTGCTGACAACTCGGAGCCTGGAGCCTGCTTCGGATTCTGTGTCTCCCTCTCTTTCTGCCCCTCCCCCACTCATTTTCTCTCTCTCTCTCTCTCTCTCTCTCTCTCTCTCTCTCTCTCAATAAACATTAAAAATTTTTTTAAATTTATTTATTGAGAGAAAGAGAGTGTGCATGAGTGGGGGAGGGGCAGAGAGAGAAAGAGAATCCCAAGCAGGCTCCACACTGTCAGCACAGAGGACACAGGACTCCGTCTTTCAAACCATGAGATCATGACCTGAGCCAAAATCAAAATTTGGACACTTAACTGACTGAGCCACCCACCCAGGTGCTGTACACCTGGGTGTTGTAATTTTAATGTAGGGGACCCTTATACCAGTGGATAGGAGCAGATAAGTAAATGCTGATGAGAATGGTATTGTATCATTGCCTACATGGCATGCAATTAAAGATCTTCATGTATTACTGAATGTAATCATACTTCCACTAAAAAGTTTGTGAGTTAAAATTCCTAAAATTAGAGGCACTGTACTAAATACACCTTGCTAATTATGATGTTTAACATGTCATCAAAACCCATAGTTTTCATTATCAGTTACACAGGAAATCTCTTAAAGTTTGGATAACTGTCTATTCCAGGGTATGGTTTATGAAGACATTCTGGCCTTTGCAGGAGTTCCTTATAAATTAGAGAAATCTTACTAAAATACTGAAATTCACAAAAACATTTCTTTTTCAACTGGTCTGAAATAGATGGTTGGGTATAATACCTACTAGTTTTTTACCCTCCATAGAATAAGTACTTGCGCACACACACACACACACACACACACACACACACACACACCCCACCCCCCGCACGCACACACACATACACATACCCTTTCTTTTAATGGCGCTAAGATTAAGAATATTGCAGATCTTCCTCTAGACTCTCAGTGTCTTCTGTAACTTACCTGTGTCTAATATTAAGGAAAATAGTGCCTCTCGAGTGTGGACTTGGGAAAAATACAAAGACACAATTAGTTGGTCAGAGTTTAGATTGTCTAAGTAGAATTAAGGACTTACAATCTATTTCTGGTCTTCCAGAGAACACACATTCCTAGTTATTCAGTATTTTTATCTTAAGGCACATGTCTGGTGTTCTTCTCTTAAGTAATGCTAGGTATCCAAAAACTCTCCTCATCCTCCCATCCAGTGGTCTTAAAGAACAGGGTCCTTGCATTGGGCAGTGCCTTCTGATATTAAATCACATGAGCATGAGATACACCTTAAAGACTGAATATTATCACTTTCATTTGCTTTTGCCATCACTTGTACAACAAAACAAGATATTAATCATCCTGTCATTGAAACTGTTTGGAATTCAGTTGTATACTATTTTACTTTGTAAATTTTTACTTTTGATGTGTCATATCTGTGATTTGGCGATTGTTGTTTATATCTGTCATTAAAGTTGGCATTTCTTGATTTTCTACTTTTACAGAAATATTTGGAAGTAACTTTGGCAGTTTGATCTCTTGACTCTAAAGTGCTTTCAGATAGATCATTTTTAATAAATACTAATTGAGTAAATGAGCTAATCTTTTCTTTAATGTTGTATATATTATAATTTCTTTAAATAAAAATTTATTAAAATTCATCATCAATGTTCAAAACACACAATTAAATCAAACTATCTGGCAATCTTCTGACAACATTCAATTTTATCCCCTTTTTTCTTATTGTATACATTTTGAAATTTTGTTTCATGTAAAGGTTGGATGTTCAAGTCTGTGTTTTTGTCTCTAAAAGTAAAAATAGGGGCACCTAGGTGGCTCAGTTTGTTAAGCACCTGACTCTTGATTTCAGCTCAGGTCTTGATTTCAGGGTCATGAGTTCAAGCCTTGCATTGGGCTTCTATACCAGGTGTGGAGCCTACTTAAAAAATAATAAAGTAAAATAAAATAAAAGTATAAATAAGTGTTAGTCCCATGACAGCTCTACTTTCCGTTATTTTCTGGGGCGTTAACAGTAACAACAATAGAGGGTAACTCATCTTGCTCCTCCTCCTCCTTCTAAATATTTAAAATTTACTGATTCAATAGTAAAACTTCAGATGACTAATGAAGTAAAACTTGTAATGGGGGACATATTTTAGTGTTAATGTATCATTATTAATTGATATTCATAATTATTTTAGCTTATTTTTCTTTGTAAAAGAACCATATTAACATCTTCTGTGTGTAGAAGATAGAACATTTCTGCCGCTTTGCCTTGTAAATGTATTTCATAGTAACTACACTAGTTCATGATGTAGTCAGAAGTCACTCAGATATTTGGATGAATCTTAGATAATGCCTCTGGCTTAAATATTGCATTTGACCCTTATGTGCAGAGAAGAGTATATGTAGCAAATCGTTCATGTTACAAAGAGAGATCTATACTATACAGGGCATTATTTTCTGTACTTACTGGGTTTGTTTATTTCTGGGAATTTGCAGCTGTAGACACAGAGGTAAATAAAGGAGAGGATAACAGGTATTAAACAGAGCCTTGCATGCAAGAGGAATATTTAATTTCAAATAAATTGTATTCTTTAATAGGTTAATCAAGTTTAGCATTATAGAAAAAAGAATAATATTAAGGGATTTTTAACTGCTGTCTAAAGACAGAAGTAACTGAATCCATATGAATGCTCATGTTCTTTATGGACAATTGCTGGGCAGAGAGGCCTATACTCAGCTGATGCTTTGTTAACCAAGGAGTCTTATCTTTATTTTAACAAATGTCAGCATTTTATAAATTACAAGATAACAGGTGATTGTTTACTCTGTTGACATACCATCAGTAAATAATACTAATCCATAGAATCAACTGGGATAACTTTAAGATATTAACTACTACAATAACAATATTAACCACTTTTAGTATTTAGATGCTTGAATAAAAAAAAAGGCACAAAGTTTTCTGTTGGTATTGCTTATATTTTTAGAGCTTTAAGCTTATGGAAGCTGCTGAATGTA
This sequence comes from Prionailurus bengalensis, assembly GCF_016509475.1. Classification (NCBI taxonomy): domain Eukaryota; kingdom Metazoa; phylum Chordata; class Mammalia; order Carnivora; family Felidae; genus Prionailurus; species Prionailurus bengalensis. Next base: position 38,965,504 of record NC_057343.1, read on the forward strand.
AAATATTTAATGTTTCCAAATAAAAAGAAATCTATTTAAAGAACTTTAGTTTTGTATTGAACATGCAGCTATCATTAATAATCATGCAAATGTGTTTTTAAGAATCAATGCGGCTTCCTTCAAGTCATCTTAATTTCATTGGAAACATCCTTAAAATTTGTATTTTACCTGAAGTTATTTTCACAACAGTTTTCTATTACATAATTCCATGTTGAGATTGTGTCGTGCTGACAAATAGTTAAAGAACAAATCACAAAACGTTTTTCTATATAAGTTATATGCTCTTGTGGCATATAATTTTGGTAAAAATTCAGTTGCAATTTTAAATTTAAAAAAACTTACAAGATTGGTAAGTAGGAGGAAATTCAGGGTGAACAAAAAGATGAGTAATGATGAATTACCAGTAATAACAGGCAGAGATGATCTTCTAACAACATTCTCCCATCTCCAAAGTCATAATTTTTGTTTTATTGTGTTTGTTGCTCAGCTTTCTATATCACGTTAAGTGTATATCATTTCTCTTTAGAAAATATTAAATGGTTTCAGAGTAGAATAAATTGCCAGCTTTCTTTCAGTTTTCATAATGTCCTTGACCATAGCAGGAAGTCATTGATGCCACAAGGTGCATCTGAAGCCATACAGGAATCTGAAATGGAGTGCATATTGAATTTAATTAGAAATTACAGTCCCTGCTAATACATTCACAAAATATAAAGATTCCCCCCCCCCACCATCCACATCCTCAAAGAATGTTTTCAGGTAACACTAAACTTGTTTCTCCATTTCTTAGAATAAAGTGATACTCATTTGGCTTTGAAAAACGAAAACGCCCTAAAAACTATGGTCTCCATCTCACTGCCTCTGTACAACTCATGCTTCCAGAGAGCTCTGCAGTGCTTTTTAATACAATCTTGCTGCTTTTGGTTTGGAGAAGAAGCATATTAGGGATGGCACCATGTATACTCTCAGACCTAGAAGCTCACAGTGTGGGAACATTTTCCATCTCTAATGTATAACACATGCTTTTTAAATATGAATTAAAATAGTATCTGTGGGGTGGGGTAATTTTGTTTTTTTAACACTGGATGTTAACCTTGGAATTTAGTCTACTTTAATATTGCTTTATTTTTATCTTCAGAACTGCATATTTTACTTTTTAATTTGTATTAAATTCATTTGAATTCACCAAATAGTTCCATGATACTGGAATTGTATGCAAGGAGTGCTAGCAACTTATAATCTAAATAAGCAGGTTAAGCGGATTAATTGGGTTTTCACTTTCCCAATTACATTCCTGCTTATTTTAATGAATATTGTTAAAGTATATTGATATTATATTAGCATCTGCTATATAATTTCTTTCATTCATGTGCAATTTATAGTGTTTGCCCTTTACTTTGGAGAAGCCACTCTTTCAAGTAAAATTATATTTCACAACTATGGATGCCTTTTTTCCCCTCCACTCCTCTTTTTTAATGTGTCTCAGATCTAATTAAATGTCTTAGAAGTTTGTGTCTACTGTTTGAACACAATTGAATGTATACATGGGGCTACCCCAGTGATTTATTTGCTTGAATTTCCATAGTTTGCTTATCTGTTCTGTCTTACCGACCCTGAGGAAATGCAAGACTATAAGTATAGGACCAATAATGGATGTCACCACTTAATGTCAGAAGCCTAAATCAAAAATTTTTATTCAGTAGGTCTTCCTATGGGCTTATTCTTTATTTTCTATGTCAAAATGATCTCATCTGTATAATTGATATTACTACTGTGTGGACTAGGTGAACTTTTCACAGAAGACCATTTAGTGGGTGTACAGTTGTTTATGTTTTTGAGAAATACTTTATTAAAGTACATATAATACATATCTAAGCAGCTTCTTTTCCTCTACTCATTATCTTCACCATATTTTTGTCACTCATTGGCCATCCAGCTTTCTTAGTTGATATTAGTGCTGCACAGTTAGTACTATTTATGATGTCTAAGGAAAGATAAGTCACACACACACACACACACACACACACACACACCCCAAACATATTGTAATGTTAGAGTGCAGTATTAGAGTAACAAACTGCACCCAAACACAGTGCATTGTAATTAAGAAAATACCCTTGAGTGGCTGGGTGGTTCAGTCAATTGATTGTCCAACTCTTGATTTCTGCTCAGGTCATGATCTCATGGTTTGTGAGATTGAGCCTCACATCGGGCTCTATGCTAACAGCACGGAGCCTGCTTGGGATTCTCTCTCTCTCTCTCTCTCTCTCTCTCTCTCTCTCTCTCTCTCTCTCCCTCCCTCTCTCTCTCTCCCCTTCTCCTCCTCTCCCCTACTTTATTTCTCTCTCAAAATAAAGAAATAAACATTAAAAAATACCCTTACAACTAGACATCTGGGGTTCAAGCTTGACTCTTTTCCTAATAGCTATGTGATTTCAGCCAATTTACTTAACGTTATTGTGTCTTAATTTCCTCTTTTTAAGAATGGCATAGCAAGGCACACCTGGGTGGCTCAGTCGATTAAGCATCTGACTGCAGTCAGGTCATGATCTCAAGGTTCCTGTGTTCTAGCCCCACCTCAGACTCTCTGCTGTCAGCACAGAGCTGGCTTGGGACCCTCTGTCTCCCTCTCTGTCATTCCTCCACTTGCACTCTGTCTCTTAAAAATAAACATTTTAAAAATGGCATAGCAATACTACCTATTTGGGAGATATTATGAAGGTAGGATGAGTTGTTCTTATATATTAAGTGACTGGAAGAAAGTCTGTGCTAAATAAATGTTAGCTTCTATCAGCACTACAGAAAATTTGTCATGAAGGGATAGATTTTCTAATACTATACATTATCTAGATAATGTGTTTTGTGGAAGGCCATAAATCTCAGTTTGCATGAGAAAGTTCTGGTTCATCCCTGTGGCCCTCTTCTAATAATTCATTCATATGATAATAATTCAGTGCTGCAGTTTACTCTCAGAAGTGTAAATTATAGTCATCCAACTTCCTCCACATAGAATTCACTAATATTTTTAGCTTCTTCCTGTACTTTTCTAGTAATGCTCTTCTGAATAAGGTCATCAAGAAATGTTATGGTACTCTCATTTTGCATTTTGTTTTCTTCTCTGAATTGAGTGTCTTACAGCATATAGCATTGTTGACTACTTCCTCATCCATAAAGTTTTTTCCCCTTCCAGAATTTGTGTCTTTCCTTCTTCTTGGATATTCATTCTCATTTTCTTTTGTATGATCCTTTTTCTCCCCTGTCAATTATAAATTTTCACTTGCCCATTGTTTTCTTCAAGGTTCCATTTTCTTCTCATCCTATACCTTGTCCCCATGTTCCTTATTTATTAAATGAGCTATCTGGAGGAAGTTAGACTAAATGAAGTAAGCTAGTCACCGTAGAACTATAGGATTTCTTCTGTGTGAGTTATCTGAAAGATTGGCACTCATAGACGTGGAAACTATAATAGCGGTTGCTGGTGGCTAGAGAAGTGGAAAGTTGTTTTTCAATGAATGTAAAGTTTCACTTACACTAGATGAATAAATTCTAGAGATCTACTGACAACATAGTACCTATAGTTAACAATATGGTATTGTGCACTGCAATATCTGTGGAGGTTAGAGCTTAGGTTAATATCTACTTAAAAACAATGAAACAACAAAAAATAAAAAGAAACAAATAGACATGAGGAAACTTTGGGAGGTGTTGGGTGGGTCTACTATCTTGTTTGTGGTGATGGTATCATAAATGTTTGTAGATTTCCAAACTCTTCACATTATACACATTAAGTATGTATAGCTTTTTGTATATTGATACCTCAGTAAAGCTATTAGAAAAAAGACCCTAGTATATAATAAATGACGTATGAATTCCTCCATATTATTATTTATTGGTTACTTGTACTTTTTCCATGAATTTTCTGTATAATTTTTGTGATTTTTGCCTAATTGGCTCTTGATGCTTTTACTTTCAATTTGTATGAGTAATTTATATATTGAAAATATTAAATATGTGATAAAAATATATTAGGCTGGTAGAATTTTAAACTACTATTCCTAGCACAGGCTCATTTATAATAAACACTTAAAACCCAGATATGATACTGTTCACTGGAATGTACCACAGATATCACAAATACAACCTGTTCAAAATTTTACTTGTCATTTACCTGCTGCATATCTGTTTATCCTATATTCACCATCTCAACATTTCATGCTATTGTTCTACTCAATGCCCTCAGCTATAATTATGGAAAACATTCTTAAATCTTCCCTGTGTCTTATTGAAGCCAAATATAAAATTATTGTCCTTTTAAAATATACCTCTAAATGATCTCTGTCCTTTTCTTTTTTTTTTTTTTTTTTTTTTTTTTTTTTTTTTAATTTTTTTTCAACATTTTTTATTTATTTTTGGGACAGAGAGAGACAGAGCATGAACGGGGGAGGGGCAGAGAGAGAGGGAGACACAGAATCGGAAACAGGCTCCAGGCTCTGAGCCATCAGCCCAGAGCCTGACGCGGGGCTCGAACTCACGGACCGCGAGATCGTGACCTGGCTGAAGTCGGACGCTTAACCGACTGCGCCACCCAGGCGCCCCTGTCCTTTTCTTTATTACATTGGGTGACTGTACATTCTTGCTGGAATTAACATGACAGCATATTACCTGGGCTCTCAGTCTCTATTATTGCCCTCGCATGACACCTTCTTATACTTTGCTGTGAGATTTATCTTTACAAATGCCAATTTGTTCATATTCTTCTGTTTGTTTCACTAGTTTCCATTGGCTCCAGAATCTAATAAAAATGACCTAGGTTGCTTAAAAGGCCTCCAAGTTCACCCTTAACTATCACTCCCCTCATGAACTTATTGTTCATGAGAAAGATTTTCTTTTAATTCCTCTCATCTAAAGCTATAATTGAATTTAGTACAAATTAAAAAGATTCTCTCCTATACCTATTTTAAATTTTAGTTTTACCTCAAGAATGAACAGGCTACCTCTCTTAAAAACTACCTGTCCCTACTTTAGAATTCTTTTTTATAGGCACATAAATATCTTTGTATTGGAACACTCTGAACCTAGTGATTCCTATGAGCTTTTATTTTTTCCAGAGTAATCCAAGAGGATAAAAATATATGGGTCTAGGAATAAGCTTGTGGAGACACTAGAAGTGATTCTCAGAAGTCTTTATTTTACATTGTTTGATTCTCTATAGTAAATAATCTCAGAGTTTTTAACGAACATTAGTCTTTGAGTCCTTATTATTTCATGACATATCAATGCAATTCTTCAAAAGGATGGCACAGCAGTGACAGCTTAAATTGAATGAGTAATTTTCAAAGGAGGTACTTTTCATAAAATAGCACTGAGCATATCTTCCATACATCATCAACAGATGTGTTTTGTTGATGTATTTCACTACAGTCACACTTAATAAAGTATATGAATATTTGTCAAACATCAATTAATTGGAAGTTCACGTTATGAAAATTCAATTTCTTCAAAGGTTTCCCATTTATAATTATCCCTAAGGTGTTGAACAAACAACAAACAATATAAATTATCAATAATGTGCCTTCACATCCACTGTATTCAAGAGAGAAAGTTTATTATAGGACTACGAGCTACTTTATTCTAAAATGAGTAAACTTACCCAACTTTTTCACATTGTAAAAGTCTTTGTATATGATGGAGATATTATGTTAGATAAATCATTTTTTTCTCAATAAAAGTGAAATACACATCTCAGTAGCAAAGTCTCCATGGTAATAATAAGAGATTGTAAATGATTTTGCTTCCTCAGTAGAATAGGACTTTAAGCCAATTCCAGAAAATGCCAACAACAATCAATTATGAATGAATTCACTTAGGGAAAAAAAAACCGGTATTACAGAGGTCTGTTTATGCACCAACAAATTATACTGGAATGTTTCATTATTTTATTATTATTCTATGATTTTGAAGAATTTCTTGTTTTTTTCCATTTGGTTATGTATGTGTGGACCATCATGCAGAAACAAGATTTTTACACATGGACACGATTATGGAATATGAGGAAGAGAGGGGAGCCTGGGGAGCTCAGTCAGTTAAGCATCCGACTTCAGTTCAGGTCATGATATCACAGTTTGTGAATTCGAGCCTCGCATCAGGCTCTGTGCTGACAGCTCAGAGCCTGGAGCCTGCTTCGGATTCTGTGTCTCCCTCTCTCTCTGCCCCTCCCCCACTCACATTCTGTCTGTCTCCTCTCACTATCCTTCTCAAAAATAAATAAACATTAAGAAAAAATTTTTTAGAGAGGGAGAGAGTAAGAAGGAGAGTAGGAGGAAGGAAGCAGGAAGGATGGAGAGACAGAATGAAAGAAAGAAGGAAAGTCAACTAACAGAAACAACACACTCTAAAACAAAGCCACTTAGGCCTTGAATCTCAGAAAGAAATGTTCTGGATAAGAATGGCAAAGAATTCTAGCTCCTTCTGCACAAAAATTGTTGTCTGTGTACCTCCTTTTTTAAAGAACAGTTAATCATTTTTGGAAAACATTAGCTAATTGAAAATGACCAATGTACTTTAAAACCAAGTTTTGGAGAAACACCAGTTTTGGAAGGATCTCCTGGTAATTTTAATAATGTAACTCATTTTCTATAAGAATATATATACATACATGTACACCATACTCCATCGTGGCTATGACTGTTTACACATTACCTCTGTCATTTCTTATTTATCCTGTTTTTCATTTAATCTTTATTAAAATCCTGAATATCTCTTAAGTAAGATGCAAAGTACTTTACTACATAAACAGTGATATGGGAAAGTGTTACATAATACGGTAGGTCAAAGTTGACGAATAGCCCCTGGACTACAACAAGTTACAACTTGTTTCTAAACAATGAGGGACTCTCCCCATTCTTAGATTATTGTGTTACAGACGCTTAATATATATGTTTGTAAATCGATTTTATGCCAGTTTAACAAAAAATATATTTCACAATAGTTTACAATTCAACCAAGAACTGAAACTTAAGGATAAACAACATAAGCCTTTTATGTCCTATATCTCTTTGTATCATCAGTAAGGTTACCACAGGATGTTGGCCTCAAAAAACTAATATAATTGATACGGATGTGTATTCATGATGTAATGATTTGAAAGTGCATTCATGGTGTATTCATGATGTTCATGAGATTTGTAAGCTGACTATTCTTGTTTGGAGATCTCTAAAGGTGTTTAAATTTTTCTTCTGTAACCAGAAATTATGGTCTAATTATCAGTTTAGGCATTTTTGGATCTTATTATTGATCTCTTATTTCTCAAGGGCTTTTACTTACCTCACAAATTGACTTTGCCCCCTGTGTCTCACTGTTCATCTTCATATTTTATGCATCAAGTTCTAAACCCAACGTTATAATAGACAAATGTTGTTATGAGCCCTGAAGCACTGAAGATCAATTATCGTGTTTTAATTGTTATTATTGGACTAATTTCAACTGTCCTCTGGGTACAAACAAATTAAGATTTTAAAAAATAGTCTGCATCCTTTCAATAGCAGATGTTTTGAAGCTACCAGCTGTATAACAGTTGCTTTACAAGAAGTAGTATGTAAAATAAATATAATATACATTTATTATAGTTTTTCTACCATTGTTAAGTTGTTGCAGTTAAAGAAAAAAAAAGTCCAGATAATATGGCAGAGGTTTAACCTAATTTGAAAAAGAATGGCTGTGAGCATGCAAAATACTGGCAAATGTCATACATATTATAAAACATTTATATTGGGCATTCCCAGTATAAATTTGAAAAGGAGGAGAAAGGTAGATATAATAGATACATGCACATACACACAGATACCTAGAAATAGTATTTTTCTGATAAGAAAAAAATATGATCTTGGTTAATATTATGAAAGATGATTGACGTTTAATGTTCTGTCTTAAAGGATTCAGTATGTGCCCTGAATACACAGTATACAATGTTATATCTCCCTTAGCCAGAGTAGACAAGACTAGAGCAGAAGGGAGAGTGGCTTTAACTAATAATCCACTAAATGTGCTTCCTATTCCTACCACCTTGAGCACTGCCGATTTGAAGGTCTTAGATCCCAAAGGAGAATGCTTTCATCAGTGCAACCAACAATAGTCCATATAACTAGAAGTGGGACTGCCATCTGGCCTTTGTGTGTTTCTTGTGCTCCTGAATCAAACAACAAAGTTTTGGTTTTGTCTTTTATATTTTGGATGAGTGACCCAGATTACCAAGTGGAGATTAGTTTACTGCCTAACAGTAGTAACAGAGACTAGGTTTGGAAGCCAAAATGTAGTATGGGGTTTAGCACTTTTATATCCAAGAGAAAAGGTTATGACAAATTATATGCCAACTAAAGAAAAAGTTCATTAACATGTAAGATCCTGACCTTAAGGAATGAGGGTCTGAGTCATGAACCACATGGACCTGGCTGAGGACAAAAAAGCATAGAATGTGTAGTAGAAAGAGAAATTACAGATACCAACTGTAACCTTGTACTCAGTTATAAAAACACAGAACATAGTAGCTGCACATATCTTTCGTTTATTATTTGTATAGTTAACTAGATTTTTAACTCTTAAGAAATTAACTGTGCTCTCCATTTTTGTTATTACTTGATAGACATAAATTGGTACAATTTAGTCTTTAGTAAAAGAATGTTCAGATGGGGCTATGACCAGAATGAGAAGTAAATAAGAAAGACCAGAAATGGATAGGGGAATTTATGACAACTGCTTGCCATAAATGGAGTGTAATGACTCTTGGGATTTTGTGTCTTCTCAGCTTTGTGAGAGAGTGAGATCATTTTTTATTATATAAAGCAGGGATTAGGAAAAAACGGGCTATGGGCCAAATCCACCCTTCAGCCTGTTTTGTAACAGATTTTTGCCACAGTTTTGCAACCTAAGAATGTTTTTATACATTTAAAAAGGTTGTGAAAAACTAACAGACAACAACAACCACAGAAGGTGAATATGCATCAGACCATGTGTGGCCCATAGGAAGTAAAATATTTACTACCTGGCCCTTTGAAGATGGTTGTACCTGTTGTTAGTGAAAGCAAAAATTGTTTTTACTGTAGGTTGAAATATTTGTAGAAGGGTGTGCACAAGTGCTTAGTAACAGGCAAAGTTAGTAAGTAACCCTTGGGTATGCTGTTGTCTCTCATCAAACCACCCTTCCCAACACTAGTTTGTGATGCTGGTGTTGAGACATGTAGTACACATGCCTGCTGAGAGAGCTGTCTCTGGAAACTTCAGACAACTGTTGAGTGGTAGAGCAAACTGGAAAGCTGGAAGAGGATTTGCTCCTTCCATCTTGTTCCCTGCTCCTGGGAACATCACCTTAGCAACTCTTCCTTCTGACAGTGGCAATATGTTTTAGTAACATGACTTGAGTCCAGGGCTTGGCTTTGCCAACACTTGGAAAAGCAGCTTATTTTGCCCTCTCAGCGAAACTAGCCCCAGCTGGTCAGTGCTCCTGTTAGAGGTCTGCATTCTCTCGTCTCCTTTGAGTTCAAAGACAAAAAACAACAGCTGAGAAACACCCCCTACTCTGTTGAATGAGTGTGTGTATTCTCTGCAAGAATCTTCCTTCAATCTTAAAACTGTAAATAATTTCAAGTATAGTCACTTTTCCCCCAGTCCAAAGAGTAGTACTGTTATCAGGTTGCTTGGATCTTGTCCTAGACGCACCAAAGAATTGGAAACCCAAGACCGGAAGGAAGAGATAGTTTATTGAATAGATAAATATAGTACACTTTAAGGAGAGAAGGCGGGCCACTGCCAGAGCAAGAGTGGCAATGCCCACCAACCCCCGCACTCCACCCCCACCCCGCCAAGAAGCTCTAGCTGCATCCTTTTAAGCCTGCTTTCTGCATATTTAATTTGCCTTTGACATTTTTGATTGACAGCTTCTGGTTATATAACATTTTGGCCTCTGCACATGCCCATGATGCATTCTGTTATAATTATATTTAGTTAACTATTGTATATTTGTGGGTTTTTAATGAGATTTGTTGTGGCCATAAATGTACTTAAGGGCAAGTTTCACCTCTTGTGCACATGCTCAGCTCTTAGAAGTTCTCTTGTGGCTTTTGAGGCAGCTCTGTGGCTAAGCCTTTCCTGATATGTTAGCTCTTAGAGGTGGCTCTGAAGGTGTGGCCAGCACCTGCTTTATCCCTCCTTGCTCATGTCTAACTAACAGCCTAACAGTAGCAGCTTCGTTTTTAAGAGTATATTCAGTACCTAACTAACAATTCCTCATATTAAATTGTCTTTATTAAAATTTTTTGGTTTCGGGGCACCTGGGTGGCTCATTCGGTTAAGTGTCCGACTTCGGCTCAGGTCATGATCTCACAGTCTATGAGTTCGAGCCCTGCGTCGGGCTCTGTGCTGACAGCTCAGAGCCTGGAGCCTACTTCGGATTCTGTGTCTCCCTCTCTCTGACCCTGCCCTGTTCATGCTCTGTCTCTGTCTCAAAAATAAACATTAAAAAAAATTTTTTTAAATTTTTTTTGGTTTCTGTCTCCCAAACAGATCATAATTTAAGTTGGAATTCACTCAAGAACGAATGTCAACATGAAGGTTTTTTTTTTTTCTGAATTGTTTCTTACAAAATTGTTTTTTATTCCTGATTTCAGGTCTTAGTAAAAGCTTCCCCCAAAGCCATACTTTTTTTCCAGTTGATAATTTTAGACATTTAACCAATTGGCATACTTTATTTTTTAATCATTTCAGATATTTAAACACTTGATATGCTCTTTTTTTCTAGTTTGCTAATTACTCTTTTTAATGAAAAAGACTTTAAAGAAAACTTTGCAAATTATGTGAGCAAAAAAAGACAAATGATTGAATAATTTTTTTATTACAATATTAGTGACTCTTCCTCTGGGTGTACTTTTCATCTCCATGACTAATTTACTTTATAACTGGAAGTTTGTATCTCTTAATCTTTTTCATCTATTTTACCCACCCTCCCATCCACCTCTCCTCTGGTAATCACCAGTTTGTTCTCTGTATTTAAGAGTCTGTTTTGGGGGCACCTGGGTGGCTCCGTCTGCTAAGCGTCCATCTTCAGCTCAGGTCATGATCTTGCAGTTTGTCAGTTCGAGCCCCACGTCGGGCTCTGTACTGACAGCTCAGAGCCTGGCGCCTGCTTCGGATTCTGTGTCTCCCTCTCTCTGCCCCTCCCCTGCTCACACTCTGTCTCTCTCTCTGTCTCTCTCAAAAATAAACATTAATTTTTTTAATTTAAAAAAAAAGTCTGTTTTGTTTTGATTTTTAGATTCTATATGTAATGTAAATGATATCACATGGTATTTGTCTTTCTCTGACTTATTTCACTTAGCATAATCCTAGGTTCATTCATGTTATTGCAAATAGCAAGAGTTCATTATTTTTATGGCTGAGTAATATTCTGTTATATATATGTATATGCATATATACATGTTCATGTGTATTAATATACATATATACACATGCATATATATGTTTATATATATATGCATACATACATACACACTACATTTCTTCAGCAATTCATTTATCATTGGGCACTTGAGTTGCTTCCATATCTTGTCTGTTGTAAATAATGCTACAGTAAACACAGGGATGCATATATCTTTTTGCATTAGTGTTTTTTGTTTGTTTGTTTCCTCTGGATAAATACCCAGGTGTGGAATTACTGGATCATATGGTATTGCTATTTTTAATTTTTTGAGGAACATCCATACTGTTTTCCACAAAGGCTGGACCAACTTACAATAATGGTTCCTTTTTTCCACATCCTCTCCACACTTGTTTCTTGTCTTTTTGATACTAGCCTTTCTGACTGGTATAAGGTGATATCTCTTTGTGGTTTTGATTTGCATTTCCCTAATGAATTAGTGATGTTGAACATGTTTTCATGTGGCTGTTAACCATTTGAATATCTTCTTTGGAAAAATGTCTATTCATTTTTTAATCAGATTCTTTGTTTTTGTTTTGTATTTATTTTTGGTGTTGAATTATATAATTTCTTCATATATTTTGGATATGGTGTATACATTTTTTTTTGTATTTCAAGTATTTTTAATGCATAAATATATTTTTACATGGAGTCATAGTGTACATATTTTTACCCAAGATACGCTGTCATTTCTTCTGACATCAATCAACATCATTTTAACAGCTTTTAAGACTTTGTATACATTCATGATGTTTTCTGAAGCATACATTTACAGGTAGAATTTTAAAGTCACAAGGCAAGGCTTAAGGCTTCTGGTATTGATCGCCAGAGACAGTATCTGGTCACATCTCACCAGCAGCACTGAACTCTCAGGTTCCCTGAATTTTCATTTCATGAGGGGAAAAAAAGTGCCATCTCAACTCTTGCTTTAATACTTGCTTTAATTTTGCAAGGCTGACCATTTGTTGTCCGTTGGCATTTGTTCTTTTGTGATTTGCTTACTTAAGTACAATCTTTTCTGGAAGTACTGGGACTTTTCCATGGGGAGATACTAGAGATAAGTGGCTCCACAGAAAGGTTCTGGATTCCTATTGCCTGGGTTCAAAGTCTGACCTCACCACTTTTTACCAATAGGATACTGACTAAGCCATGATCCTAAGCCTTCATTTCCTGATCTGCAAAATATGAGCTGTTGGAGAAAGATACATATGTACAAAGCCTCAGCAAAGTACCTATTATGTTTCTTACTGATAAATGTTAAGAACTCTCTCTAAATAAATAATCTTTCCCTTTTGTAATATGCTTTATCAATTCCTACTTAATAATTATCCTACCCTTTTCAGTTTGTTTGAGTCTTCACCTTGAGAGGAAACCTCAGAGTTGAATATGAATAGTTCTTACCGTGTTACTTTGTTATCCTATCCCTTTGTGTTCACATTCTCTCTCCAGGCATGGGCATTTAGTCCACCTGCCAGCACCTGCTCATCTACATATGACCCAACAAGAGTGCTGTCTACTTATCCTCATGAAAATTCTTTTCTTATGCACAGGATTCTAGATTCCCATAGATTTCTGGTTTTGGTAAGGTGTGTTGGAACTCTTACTGGTTAGGTATTCTGAACATGATTTTCTGTTGCTCACTAACTTATACACCTTATCTATATATGGATATCAGATAACAGATATATCATTTGCAGAACATCTTCTCCCATTCACCAGGTTGCCTTTTGTCTTATTGATCTTTTTCCTTTGCTGTGTAAATGCTTTTAATTTAGGTGTAGTTCCAAAGTTTATCTTTCTGTTTCCCTTCTTTGAGAAGACATACACATAAATATGTTGCTAAGGCCTATGTCCAAGAGATTACTGCTTCTGTTTTCTTTTAGTAGTTTTATGGTTTCAGGTCTCACATTTAGGTATTTAATCAATTTTATCTTTGCATGTTGTATAAAAAGGTGGTCCAGGTTTATTCTTATGCATGTAGCTGTCCAGTATCCCAGCACCACTTATTGAAGAGACCATTCTTTACCCATTGTATATTGTTCCCAACTTTTTGTCATAGATTAATTAATCATATAGATGTCAGTTTATTTTTGTACTCCTTATTGGGTTTCATTAGTCTATGTGTTTTGTTTGTTTGTTTGTTTGTTTGTTTGTTTGTTTTGTTTTGCTGGTACCGTACTATTTTAATTGCTGTAGCTTTGTAGGATATCTTGAAATCCAGGATTGTGCTGCTTCTAACTTTGCTCTTCTTTCTAAAGACTGCTTTGACTATCTTGTGGTTCTATACAATTTTGGGGATTATTTGTTCTAGTTTTCTGAAGTATGCTGTTGATATTTTGGCAGGGATTACATTAGATTGCTTTAGGTAGTATGCACATTTATCAAAATTAATTTTTCCAATCCATGTGCATGGTGTATCTTTCCATTTGTTTGTGTCATCTTCAATTTCTTGATTAAAACTATTTTGGAAAGGAATGTGTTGATTCTTTGCTTTTAAGAGTATTGATGTACATAAGTGCATCTTTCTAATGTGCCAATCTTACCAGAAAACTTGTACCAGCTAATATTTTCTCTTAAGGAATTTAAAATAATTGGATACCATAAAAGTTCTGCAGTAGCTACTAAGTAAAATTAATTATTATTATTATTATTGTTGTTGTTGTTATTTTGTTAATGTTTATTTATTTTGAGAAAGAGAGAGAGAGTGTGCTAGGGCACAGATCCTGATGTCGGGTTTGATCTCACAAAGTGCAAGATCATGACCTGAGCTGAAATCAAGAGTCAGACACTTAACCAACCTAGCCATCCAGGTGCTTCAGTAAAATTAATTTTTAAATCAAGAATATACACTAATTGTGTGGTATGTATAGAAATTTTTTCTTTATGTTTTTCTGCATATTATTGAAACATCATTAATTCTAGCCTAACTAGGGCTGAAAATTTATTTTCTTGAAGACTGATTTGTTTTGTAATCTATAAATCCCTTTGTTCCAATTGAATTGTGATGGAATTTATTATGTAGTAAATGTCTGGGTTCCTCCAAAATTCATGTGTTGAAGTCTACTCTCTAAAGAGATGGTATTTGGAGATAGGGCCTTTGAGACATAATTAGGTCATGAAGATGGGAACTCATCAATGAGATTTATGCCTTTTACTTATTTTTTAAGTTTATTTATTTTGAGAGAGACAGAGACAGTGTGAGTGGGGAAGGGACAGAGAGAGACAGAGAGAGAGAGAGAGAGACAGAGAGAGAGAGAGAAAGAGAGAGAGAGAGAGAAAGAATCCCAAGGAGGCTCCACACTGCCAGCACAGAGCAGGACACAGAGCTCAAACTCACATTGCCGCAGATCGTGACCTGAGCCAAAACCAAGAGTCAGAGGCCTAACCAACTGAGGTACCCCGGCGCCCCAGAGATTAGTGCCTTTTATAAGAAGAGGCTACCGAGCTAGCTAATCTTTCGGCCCTGCGTGCGTATAATGAGAAATTGGCCTCTGCAGAGCAGAAGAGGGCCCTCACCAGAACCTAACACTGCTGCATTCTGATCTCAGGCTTCTAGCCTCCAGAACTGTGAGAAGTACATTTCTTTTGTTTAAGCCACCCAGGTTATGGTCATTTGTATAGCAACCCCAACTGACTAAGAACCCTAATTCAACTGTCTGCTTACATTTTTTATACATAAATTATGTATTATGATTTTGACAAAATAAGACACATACCGTTTTTTTCAGAAAGCGGACATACTATTAGCATGAGATTATTTTGTGAACTGTGACATAATTTGTATTATATAGGTAAACATCAATGGAAACCTGAATTTTTATGGCTACAACAGATGTATAACACATGAAAAGAATAAGATACAGAAAAGTAACAGTAACGTCAAAAGATATTAATGAAATCAGGATAGAACAAGCAAATGACAAGATAAACAACTATACATTTGAAAGGACGTGTGACTGATACTTACAAAAGCTATTATTTCAAATTTTGTATGCTGCATTTTTCATGACCATCAGCTCTTTCAAATTCCAAACAACTTACCAAAATATAAGAGGGAGCAAGTGTTTATTACCTTGTTAGTTGATCTGTTCTTGTGTTCTCATGTCGAACTATTTTGTGAATTATTACTTAATAAGAAGCAAATAATTATATCAGGTAGCACATATGTATCCATTTTGAACATGTTCAACTCCTTACATATTTTTCAAGCAACCACTTTGCTTTAAAACAACACATGAACTTGTGGGAAAATGTTTCCATATATCTTCAAATATCTAGAAATTTTGAATTACCAACAGAATGAAATACCATCCTGAGCATGTTGCATAAAGGATATTTATCATTTTGACCTAGATATTTGTGAATTCAAAATCCAGTTTTCAAGAAAATGGATTTGATTTGTAGTTACTTTCTTTGATTCTTATTAATATTGAAAACAGTTTCCATATAACAAAAAGTTACACCCTTACTAGAAAAAGGTCTTTTGAAAGCTATAGTCCATTATGTATAGATGGGAATAAATAAATGTTTGCTACTAAATAGTATATAATAATAAACCCTTATATGCTTGTAGATATAACTAGAAACTAATCCTAATATATGAGTATGCATTCTCATATTTGAAATTATAGCCTACCAGCTTCTTAATGTCATAAATAATTTGATTCCTCCTATCTTATGCTTAAAGTGATTCTACTTTTTTTATGATGCTATTTCAGAGATTATTGTTTCCAAGATCTAGGTCCACAGATTTTTTTTAATTTCATAAATAATAAAAAATAAATAAATTTATCTAAATGTGAAATAAGAATAATAATAATTACCACTAGGATTATTGTAGCCTCTTCCTCTTACTTACTAAGAAATGATGCAGGGAATATACAGAATGTACCTGTAGGGTCTTATAATGTCAAAAATTAAGTAAATATCATTTAAAAAACATAGCCCACCACCCCCCACACAGACATACACATGATATGATCTGTCAAAGTGATACAGGATCCAACTGAAAAAGCACCCTATCCAAAGCCACAACAATTTAAGAAACAAAATAGTATTGGATTGTAACCCAGGTATAAAATAAATATCCATGAGTCCATACTGATATAAAGAAGCAAGCAAGCAAACAAACAAATAAATGGAGAAGGGAAAAATCCTTAATCATTTGTACAGGTACTGTGCTCTTAAGGAAGTGGAGCATAACTCCTTACTCTTCAAATGTTGATTGAGCATAGTGATTTCCCACCAAAGAGTAGAATATGGAAAAGTGGCAGAAAAGAGTGACTTCATAATGGAGAAACCTGACAAACCATACTTCAGCTAGGTGATTGATGTCACTGTCAGCAGTAATAAGATGTGTTGATAGCATATAAATTTGATATGATGTCATGAAAAATGGCACTTACTTCCATGGTACTTTACCTCCCATAAGTTCAGACCCCCAGTCTAACCACTAGAACAGGATATTAGAAAAATCTCAATGAGGGACACTGTACCCGACTAGTACTCCTCACATCTGTCAGTCATTAAAAACAAAGAAAATATGACAAATTCACAGACCAAAGGAGCCTAAGGAGACATGAAAATTAAATGTAAGGACACGTCCTATAAAGATTTTGGAACAGAAAATGGACATTAGGTAAAAGTGAAGAAAATCTAAATAAAGAATAGACTTTACCATAGTGATCAATGGCTGAGTAATTGTACAAAATATATTATTGTAAAATGTTAATCCTAGGGGAAACTCTGTACAGGGACATGGAAAGTTTCTGTATTATATTTGTAATTTTTCTGTAAATCCAGAAGTATTTTTTATGACTCATTAATGAATAATTTATTTGAGTGATATAAGGAAGCTCATAAATCACGCAAGACTCCAAAGAACTAGGCTGGAAAACATGAAAGGAAAATAGCAACTCTAGGCACCTAACCAGCAAAAACTACTCACATAGCTGGTATGGTCACTATCACTGGAGTAATCATGGGATTATATTGTCGTGGTGCTTGTTGTGTTTTTGTTTAACGTTTCAGATTCTTACTTCTTTTCCACCAATTGGATCTATACTCTGAGCCACACACAGGTTTTGAGAATATGTTTTGGGGTGTCACTTTGGTCAGCCTTTGCCATGAGTAGTTTGTGCAGTGGGCATTCCAAAGTCTTGGTGGCCTTCAGAAGCAAGCCTTTATTTCTCATTCATGGGTTTGAAGTCTGACCATAGAAAGTCCAGAAGCATTTTTAAAAATTAGTTTTTTTTAAAGGACATGTTTTAGAAAATGCTGGGTGACATTGCCCAAATTAAGTTAAAGAACTTGATTTTTTTTTTCTATTTTCCTTTCTGCTGTACAGATATAAAATGCTGGTTTTTGTGAGATCCTGCTCTTAAAGAAACAGCATTTAAAAAGTAGTATGACTTAAAAATATTATTTTAAACTTGCATTAAGGGGTTCAATTAATCTATTATCCGAGGAAGGAACTCCATTGATTTACTTTTCTCATCTAGACAAGGCACTTCATCTTTCTGAGCATTAAATTTCTCATGGGTAAAATTAAGATATTAATTGCTTTACCCTAAGGTTGTTGAGAAATCTAATGATACAATGGATATTAAAAGTCTTTTAGGAAATTATAATGTGCTATACAATCTGTGTATATAATATCTCCCTTTAGATTCTTAACACTGATATATATATACTTACTATTTATTACTATTATGAATATTACTAAATGTTTACATTTATGAATATAATAAATGAATTTAATATTTGTTTAGTAGAGAAATCTCAATTGTCAAACAATTCGTAATGTATTAACAAAGAAATTCCACTATAAGAACACTGACTTTGATAGCCTTCTAGTTTTCCCTGAATCTAAGTTTTCTTGTATTTGTTTATCTCTCAAAATGTTATATAAAAGGACTCCCTGAGTGTCTGTCTTCCTTGTCTTGATATTAGCTCATCTCATACATATCTATGGATTTGTAAAAATTTATCATTGGATTACTCCTAAATATACAGGTTCTTCCTATTTATCCAACTCTGCACATACTTTGACTGCTTAAATATCTACCAGGCATCCCAACTTAGTAATTTCAAAATAAAGCTCTTATTTCTCTCTCTAATCTTTTTCCTAATTTATGCATTCTCAGATCAATAAACGGCATGAAAAGTCACGTATTTACTCCACTCAAAATCTAGGAATTATTCTTTTTTTTAATGTTTATTTTTGAGAGAGACAGAGACAGAGAGAGAGAGAGCAAGCAGGGGAGGGGCAGAGAGAGAGGGAGACACAGAATTCAAAGGAGGCTCCAGGCTCTGAGCTGCCAGCACAGAGCCCAATGTAGGGCTCGAACTCACAAACTGCGAGATCCTGACCTGAACCGAAGTCACATGCTAAACCTACTGAGCCACCTAGAGAATTATTCTTGATTCCTCTTTTTCCTTTTAATCCATGTCCAAATGTCAGTAAGACCTGTTAGCTTTACCTTCAAAAAGTTCCAAATGTGACCACTTTTCAACAGCTCCACTTTAACACCATACTCCAAACTCATCATCTTGTGTCATTTACACTCTCCTTGATTACTCTCTTTATTCTTCATACCCTATTCACTCACCCATAGCCTGTGCAATCATATCTCATTCCTTCCTCAACACCATCAAAGCTTTTTCAAAATAAAACTCAAACTCTTTCTTATGATCTATAAATTCTTATGTGATTGAACACTATTGATCTTTATTTTTCTTTTCTAATGAAACTATTCCTTTCACACCCTCTTTTTCAGATACATTCACTCTCTTGCTGAACTCAGAAAATGCCAGATTCATTTCTGCCTCAGAGCCTTTGCCTTTGTGTGTATTGTACTCTCTTGTAGATTCATCTTCCCAAAATATGTCATGACTCTTTTTCTCATTTTAACGAAGTTTTTTCAGAGAGGCTTCCCAGTTCATCTTATATAACATAACACCCCATCTATACAATGTCACTTTCTTCCCTTTTTTTCCTCTCTATTATGAAGATAAAGGGGACAAATTCGTATGTTAGGTAAAAAGAAGCTGTATAAAATTTGCATACAAGAAGATTAAATGGAGAAGCACACACAGCCCAAACAAATGACAACACTCCTTAGTGTCATAACCCAATATATCTTATAAAATATTATGCACATATATAATATTATAACACTAAAGGATTTTAAAACATTTATGTAGAACAAATATGCAGAGCTAGGTTGAGAACATGAACAAATTCCAAGAGTTTGTATTTTTTCTTATCAGTGTCACTGAGGCAGAATTTGCACAAATAAGTTACATTTTATTTTATTTTAATTTTATTTTATTTTATTTTATTTTATTTTATTTTATTTTATTTTTTTATGTTTATTTATTTTTGAGAGGGGAAGATAGGCAGAGCAGGAGGGAGGGAGGGGCAGAAAGAAGGAGAAACAGAACCCGAAGCTGGCTCCAGGCTCCGAGCTGTCAGCACAAAGCCTGACACAGGGCTCGAACTCACAAACCGTGAGATCATGACCTGAGCCGAAGTCAGACACTTAACCGACTGAGCTACCCAGGTGCCCCTAAGCTACATTTTATAAAAGTATACAGTTTAGTAAGTCTCTATGTTGTGTACACTGAGGAAATCACCACCGCCATTACAATGCAAAACATTTCCATCATCCTAAAAATATCCCTCACATTCCTTGTATCTGTCTATCCCTCTGCTTATAGTTTTAAGCAACCACTAAACTACAGATCAGTTTGCATTTCATAAAATGAATTGAATCATTTCATATGTATGTATTGCTATCAACGTTGTCATTGACCATAGTGAATTTGAGATTTATTTATGCTATTATGTATATTAGTAGTTCATTTCTACCTATTGCTAAATAGCATTCCATTATATGGACATTATATGGACACATACTATTTATCCCTCTACCTGTTGATAGACATTTGGATCATTTTCAGGTTTTGATTTTTGGAAATAAAACTGTTACAAATACTTGAATCCAGATTTTTGAGTGGATATTTCCCTTATTAATATCAAAGAGTGAAATGGCAGAACTGACAAACAGTTTTACAAAGTTATACTACTCATATCCCCATTAATACCAGTTGCTCCGTAGCTGACCATCCTCAATAATGGCAGGCTTCTTTGTTTTAATCATTCCAGTGGTTGTGTCATATCTCATGGTTACTTTAATTTGCATTTCCCTGAAACCTAGCCAGGTTGACACCTTATTTGTTTGTTTATTGGCTATTTGTTGTTTTCTCAAAATGTTTTAGCAATTTTTATTGTTATTTGTATTCTTATTATTAAATTGTAAAAATTCATTATGTATTGGACATTGTAACCCATGATCAGATATGTGTATTGTTGATGTATCTCTTACTGTTACTCTTCTTTTTTAATGGTATCATTTAAAGAACAAGTGTTTTTTTAATTTTTATAAGGACATAATTTTGTTCTAATCTAAAAAATATTTTTGTACCCTAAGGTTCACAGATATTTTCTTTTAAGATTTCTTCTGCAAGTTTTATGTTTTAATATTGAGTCTGTGATCCTTTTCATTTTGTTTATGATATGTGACAAATATTCATATTTCCCTCTTTTCCCCACAGAGTCATCCAGTTTTTAGAGCACTGTTTGTTTAAAAGATTTTCCTTTCCCTTTTCTGTTGCTTTGGCCCTTTGTCAAAAATCAATTGATCATAAATGTCCAATTCTGTTACTGGGCACTTTGTCTTGTTTCATCCATTTAAATGTCAATCATTTTACCATTCTCACTGTCCTAATTACTGTATAATTAGTTATAGTAAGCCCAGAAATCATGTAGTACTAGTCTTCATTTGTCATATGAATCCCGTTTAGAATTTCACATTCTTCATAATACTTGATTGCCAAGATGGATAAAAGCATGGAGTCCGGTGCCTGTTCTTGATCAGTTTTATCATTGTAGATATTTTTTTTTCTTTTTCTAAGTTTCCTTTTATGCAGTCTGTAGGTTAAAACAATTTTTACTCATTTGCATAAATGGGTACCCTATGTTAATATACCTTTGCTAGTCTAGTCTCTTTTTTTCAAGCCTCATTATTGAAGTATGATTGACATATAAAAAGCTGTGCACATTTGATGTATACAACTTGATGAATTTGATATAGATATGCATCATGAGACCATCACCACAATTTATACTATGATAAATCTATTATTATTAGATTTATCATTAACATTTATGTATTTAACATTTAATGTATTTAACATTAAGACCTAACCTAATAGCAAATTTTAAAATATGCAACTATATTGTTAATTATTGGCACCATGCTCTACAATAGAATTCCAGGACTTACTCATCTTGCAAAACTGGAACTTAGCACACTCTGAATAATGCCTCCCCATTTATTCCTACTGCAGCCCCTGGAAAACCCATTCTGTTCTCTGCCTCTATGCATATGACTGTTTTAGATTCCTCATATATTTGATATCACATAGTATTTGTTCTTTTGTATCTGGCTTAGTCTAATCTTAAAATTTTTCTTAACATTTATTCGTTTTCGAGACACAGAGAGAAAGTGCAAGCAGGGGAAGGGCAGAGAGAGAGAGAAAGACAGAGATTCTGAAGCAGGCTCCAGGCTCTGAGCTGTCAGCACAGAGCTCTACGTGGGGCTCAAACGCACAAATGGTGAAGATGATGACCTGAGCCAAAGTTGGACGCCTAACCGACTTAGCCACCCAGGCATCCTGGCTTAGTTTAGTCTTGAGTAGAGCAATGACCTGACCATACATCAGCATTCTTAACTATATTCCATTATTCTCTGGAATGACTGGAATTGTCCTCTGATGTGCAGCCCTGTCAGTAAACCAGTTCTCTTTATTAAATGGTAAATTATATAATCAAGAATTTGGTAAATTATGGTCCACAGACCTAATATAGTCAGTCCTCTGCATGGTTTTTAAAATAATGTATGGGGCGCCTGGGTGGCGCAGTCGGTTAAGTGTCCGACTTCAGCCAGGTCACGATCTCGCGGTCCGTGAGTTCGAGCCCCGCGTCAGGCTCTGGGCTGATGGCTCAGAGCCTGGAGCCTGTTTCCGATTCTGTGTCTCCCTCTCTCTCTGCCCCTCCCCCGTTCATGCTCTGTCTCTCTGTCCCAAAAATAAATAAACGTTGAAAAAAAAATTTTTAAATAATGTATATTGGAGTACAGCCGTCCCCATTTATTTATGAATTTTCTGTGGCTGCTTTCATGCTACAGTAATAGAGTTGAGTTGTTGTGAGAGACATCCTAGGCCCTGAAAAGCCTAAAATGTTTATTATCTCCACAGGAAAAAGAAATTGCATCCCCAGAATGAAGAATCAGGGAGAGGGATCTCTGTATTTAAGGAATGAGTCTGCTCTTGTAGCTAGCTGAGACTTCAGAGGCCGGGCTAGACTTGTGATTGGACATATTGCTTCATTTTACAGTAGAGCTTTCTGGAACTTATCCCATCTTGTGAGATTATAGTTCAGGGAGAACCTGTTACAATATAGGGATTTCTTGTCAAGTAATTCATTTTCACTAGACCCCTATAACAAAACAGTAGTTTTCTTTCAAAATACATATATTTTTTTCAATGGCTGGAGGAAAACATGGTTCAGAAACCAAATGTCCAGAGAATTCTGAGAGAGTTTATTGCTTGGGACTCCAACAGATGTTAAAATCAGTCACAGACACTTGTAGTTCCAAAAGATATGAAGAAAATAGGGACAGAAAGGTATGGCCTGCTTTATGGCTAATCGCAGGCTTCCTGTCGTGGAGACCACTGCTCACTTTCAGTACATAGCTTGCCTGGTAAGCTGCCATAAGGCCTTTCATAAATATCTGTATTGAGGTGTAGTCTTTTGAGTATCAAGGAAACTTATCAAGTTATGTGAAAAATCAGGATACGCTTACCAACATCTCAAAAATAATATGTTGGCTTCGTGAAAACCTTAGGAATAGAGTCCCTGAATAGAGCTGAGAGCTGACAAAGGAGAATAGCAATGTTCATAAAATATCCATGATCATTTAAAAATAATGTGTCCTCAGATCTTGTTTGTATGTTTCTTAGGTTATATTAGTTAGGTTTTTAATGTCTAAAAACCTTGTCTCTTTCACTTACTAATTTGTGAAGTATGTCATTAATGTAAGTTATTTAGATGATATATTTGTCAGTTTCTCCTTTTAGTATTATTGTTCTTTGACCTTTATGAGTTTGAGTCTATCATTTTGATGATTATAAAAATTGGTATATCACTCTGACAAAAAGTGAACTTGACAATAATCATTTCTTAACTCTCGTAAACGTTTTGCCATAAATTCTATTGTGTATGTTGTCAGTTATCAATTCATTGTCTCTCAGATATGAATTAATCCTTCAGTATATGTCCATCCTATGATTAAAAAAATTCCTTCAAACACTCTCATTTAAAGTGAGTACAATGATAGGGGCGCCTGGGTGGCGCAGTCGGTTAAGCGTCTGACTTCAGCCAGGTCACGATCTCGCGGTCCGGGAGTTCGAGCCCCGCGTCAGGCTCTGGGCTGATGGCTCAGAGCCTGGAGCCTGTTTCCGATTCTGTGTCTCCCTCTCTCTCTGCCCCTCCCCCGTTCATGCTCTGTCTCTCTGTCCCAAAAGTAAATAAACGTTGAAAACAAAATTAAAAAAAAAAATAAAGTGAGTACAATGATAAAATGTTCTTGAAATAGGGCTTTTGGTGTGGGATGGGGTCAATGTTGTAGATGTGAGAACATCCAGTAAACCCTGATCATCCCACAGACCTAGAATGTGTTGCCTTGGTAAACTTGGAGCCAGCATCAGCCTACCAATTAGCTTTCCTCTTCCCTCCTGACATGGAACCATAAGCACTTAGCAAGTTGTCTAGTTTCCCTCAGCAAGCTCTCACATGACTTAAACTCAAGAAGATTGACTGTTGTTTGTCCAATAGCTTCAGACCAGCTATGGACTAACCTAACCAGCAAAATCCTCTTCTGTCCAATGACCAAACCATAACTTCTCCAGTGAGTGAGGAGTCCCTTCTAAGTTTGTCCTTCCTTGGGTCCTTTCCTTTAGCATAGGGATAATATGTAGAGTTTCTTTGGATCTTATAGTTATTTTTTACCATGGATAATAATTATCTATATTAAACTTTACCATTTAAATTACTGTGTGGCTTCTGTCTCCTGACTGGACTCATATTTCTACAGAATTTGTATCCAGAGTAGTCCCAGAAGAAGAACCCTAAAGATGGGATTCAGAGTTGGTTTTGTTTTTGCCTTTGGTTTGCCTGTATGTTGAGTCCCTTGCCAATTAGAAATGATACCTTAGTAAACCATGATGTGTAGTAGAACCATAATAAGGTTATCACCTCTGGTTGATTTTGATAAAGTGACAGTTGAAGCACAAGCTCTTGGAGCTCAAGTGGCTGCTGAACTTGACCATTATGTCAGTAATTATGACTCTAAATACCCCAGTGTGGCTTGTATTGTTTGAGTGCATGAGTGCTTACAGAGAAAAATGACAAGCTCAGGTCCATTAACCCTCACCTCAAGTCATAGTCTGAGAATCAGACAGCTTTCATAACAGCCCTAAAAGAGTCTCTTATTTCTTATATCTGCAGGTTTGATATTACTGAAAATAAAAACAGTATTTAGTTGTATGAGTGCCGAATTACAATGATAATTGAAGTGTGTATCCCTGAGTTTTTCATGTGAAAGTTAGGGGATTAGTTGGGAAATAAAGGTATCATGAAATGTGAAGTGGGGACTTCTGGTACGATTCAAATGAATACTTGTTTTGCGGACTGACTGAAACTTTTCTACAGAGGGGCCTACATTTAATGAGATTGAGATGTCAGAGTTTACCTAGTATCATCAGAAATCCAAAAGATTAGTATCAAAAAGTTGAGGCTAGGCATTATAGGGATCCCAGAAGGAGAAGAGAGAAAAAAGGGAGCAGACAACTTATTTGAGGAATTAATAGCTGAAAACTTTCCAAATCTGGGGAAAGAAACAGAAATCCAAATCCAGGAGGCACATAGAGCCTCCAGTAAAATCAACTCAAGGAGGAACATACCAATACATATAGTAATTAAAATGGCAAAAAGTAGTGATAAAGAGAGAATTTTAAAAGCAGCAAGAAAAAAGAAAATAGTTATATACAAGGAAAATCTGATAGTAATATCAGCTGATTTTTGAGGAGAAATTTTGTGAGCCAGAAAGTAGTGAAATGGTATATTCAAAGTTCTGAAAGGGAAAAGAAATTGCAGCCAAGAATACTCTATCCAGCAAGGCTATCATTCAGAATAGAAGGAGAAATGAAGACTTTTCCAGACAAAGTTAAAGGAATTCATGACCACTAAATCAGCCCTACAAGAAATGTTAAAGAGGATACTTTGAGTGGAAAGGAAAGAGCATTAATAAGGAGAAAGAAAAATAGGAAGCACAAAAGCAGCAAAAATAAATATAGTTAATAATCAGTCAAGCAACTCACAAAATAAAAGGTTGTAAATTATGACAATGTCTACCTAAAATGTGGGATTGGAAGAGAGGAGTAAAAAATGGGTTCAAACTTAAGTGACCATCAACTTAGTATAGACTGTCATATGCAGAAGATGTATATACAAACACAACGGTCCAAAATCTTTGGAGTGCAGCAAAATCTATCCTAAGAGGGAAGTTTATAACAATATAGGCCTACATCAAGAAGCAAGAAAAATCTCAAATAAACAACCTAACCTTACATCTAAAGAACAAACAAAACTCAAAATCAGTAGAAGAAAAAAGGTAATAATTTTGGAGCAGAAATAAAATAGACTACAAAAAAACAGTAAAACAGATCAATGGAACCAGGAGCTGGTTTTGAAAAGATCAACAAAATCCATAAGCCTTTATCAAGATTCATCAAAAAAACAAAAAAGAGGGCTAAAAAAAATTTAAAAAATGAAAAAGAAATAACAACTTACACCAAAGAAAGATACAGGATTATAAGACAATATTATTAAAAACTATATGCCAACTAAGTGGACAATGTTGAAGAAATGGATTAATTCCTACCAATATGTAACCTCCAAAAAGTGAATCAGGAATAAATAGAAAATTTGAACAGAATGATTTCCAACAAGGGAATTGAATCAATAATCAACAACTCCCAACAAACAAAAGTCCATGACCAGATGGCTTCACAGGTGAATTCTACCAAATATTTAAAGAAGAGTTAATATCTATTCTTCTCAAACTTTTCCAAAACTTAGAAGAGAAGGATAACTGCCAGATTCATTCTGTGAGGCCAGAAGAACCTTGATACCAAAACCAGATAAAAAACACTACAAAAAAGGTAGTACAGGCCAATATCTCTGATGAACATAAATGCAAAAATCCTCAACAACATATTAGCAAACTGAATCCAACAATAGAATAAATACAATATAATACAATTAAAAAATCATTCAAGTGGGATTTATTCTTGAGATGCAAGGTCTTTCAATATTCATAAATCAATTAACATGATACATCAGATCAACAAGAGAAAGGATAAAAACCATATGATCATTTCAATAGATGCAGAAAAATCATTTGACAAAGTACAACATTCGTTCATGATAAAATAGGTTTAGGGGAACATATGTCAACATAATAAAGGCCATATGTGAAAAACCCACAGTCAACATCATTCTCTATGGTGAAAATCTGAGCTTCCTTCTAAGTTCAGGAATAAGACAATGATGTCCACTCTCTCACCATTTCCATTCAATGTAATACTGAAAGTCCTATCCATAGCAATCTGACAAGAAAAAGGAATAAAAGGTATCCAAATTGGTAGAAAACCTTAAAGACTCCACCAAAAAATTAGTAGAACTAATAAATGAATTCTATAAAGTCACAGGATACAAAATCCATATAAAGAAACTTGTCACGCATCTATATACTGATAATGAATCAGCAGAAAGAGAAATTGAGAAAAAATTCTCTTTTTACAATTGCACCAAAAGTAATAAAATATGTATAAATAAACTTAAGAGGTGAAAGACCTATACCTGAAATCTGTAACAAACTGATGATAGAAATTTAATACAACAAAAAGAAATGGAAAGACATTCCATGCTCATGGATTGGAAGAACAAATACTGTTAAAATGTCGATCCTGCCCAAAGCAATCTACAGTTTTAATGCAATCCCTATCAAAATACTAATACTATTTTTCACAGAAATAGAACAAACAATCCCAAAATTTTTGTGGAATAACAAAATACTCCAAATCATGAAAAGAAAAACAGAACTGGAGATATTGCAATTCTAGCTTCATTTTATACTAAAAAGCTGTAGTAATCAAAACAGCATGATCCTGGCACAAAAATAGACATATAGATCAATGGAACAGAATAGAGAGTCCAGATATAAATTTACAATTATATGGTCAATTAATCTTACAATGGAGGAAAGACTATGTGATGGGAAAAAGAGACTGTTCAACAAATGTTGACAAAACTGGACAGTTACATGCAAAAGAATGGATGTAGGCCATCATGCACAAGAATAGACTCAAAGCGAATTAAGGACTTAAATGTAAGACTTGAAACTGTAAAAATTCCAACAGAGAAGACAGGCAGTAGTTTCTCTGAGACTAGCCATGGCAACATTTTTCTAGTTATATCTCCTGAAGCGAAGAAAACAAAAGCAAAAATGAACTGTTTGGGACTGCATCCAAATAAAAAGCTTCTCCACAGGAAAGGTAACAAGCAACAAAATAAAAAGACATCTTACTGGGTGGGATAAGATATTTGCAAATGACAAGTCTAATAAAAGGTTAATATTCAAAATGTATAAAGAATTGATACAACTCAATACCCAAAAACCAAATAATCCAATTAAAAAATGAGCAGAAATTGTGAACAAACATTTCTCCAGAGAAGATATCCAGACACATGAAAAGATGCTCAACATCATTCATTGTCAGAGAAATGCAATCAAAACCACAATGAGATATCACCTCATATCTGTCAGAATGGTTAAAATGAAAAACACAAGAAATAAGTGTTGGCGAGAATATGGGAAAAAAGGAACCTTCGTGCACTGTAAACGGGGATGCAAACTGCTGCAGCCCCTGTGGAAAATATTATGGAGTTTCCTCAAAAAATTAAAAATAGAACTACCCTATGATGTAGTAATTCTACTACTGGTCATTTACCTGAAGAATATGAAAGCACTAATTCAAAAGGATATGTGCACCCCTATGTGTTTATTGCAGCATTATTTACAATAGCCAAATTATGGAAGCAGCCTAAGTGCCCCTTGATAGATGAATGGATAAAGAAGAGGAGATATATAGATGCAATGGAATACTACTCAGCTGTAAAAAAGAATGAAATCTTACCATTTGCAGCAACATGGATGAATTTACAGAGTACAATGTCAAGTGAAATTAGTCTGAGAAAGACAAATACCATATTATTTCATTCACATGAGAAATTTAAGAAACAAAAGAAATAACAACAAAAAAGAGACAACCCAAAAAAGATTAACAGTAGGAAAAAAACTGATGGCTACCAAAAGGAAGGTGGGTAGAGGAATGGGTGAAATAGGTGAATGGGATTAAGGGTACACTTACCTTATGAGCACTGAGCAATGTATAGAATTATTGAATCACTATATTTTGCACCTGAAACTAATATAACACCATACATTAACTATAGTGGAATTAAAAAACAAACCAAAAAATCCCCAAAATATTAGGGCAATGGGAACGTTAGACACATGTGACTTGCACACCCACCCCCCACCCCCCCGTAACTGTGTTCTATACAAGAGCTCAGGGAACACTCCCTTCACTAAGGCATTTAGAAATACATGGATAAATACACCTGCATCCCTAAAAAGCTTTGTGGTACTCTCCTTTGTAAGCAAGGTATTACAGCACTTGGTACTACTTTTGAGATGTAGTTTAATTTCACTGGGATGATCAGATCCCAGAATATCAGATACCACGTGGAAGCATTTGTCAAACACATGTGTGTACTTCAATCATAAAAGACAAAATGGATATAATTGTAACCAGAATATTTTTGTTTGTAAATTTTTTCATGGTGGCTGATTTATCATGATTTCTTGGAATGAGACAGATAGGTAGCCTGTTAGTGTGTTTTTCTGTATGTAATAAGAAAACCTCTAAATATGGTAGCAAGAAACCTGACTTGAGTCATCAAAAACTAGAGAATCATGGCCTCTTACCCAGATTTCAGACCTAACTCAGTTAATAGACTGGAGAGCCCCTTGACCAAAAGGGATGCTGAGTCCCTTGAGGAAAGACTGTACTGTTGCTTCAAGCACACACTGTAAGTCTTCTTACAAGCCTTCCCTAGAAGAAACCTTAGCCATTAATAAAGTGAGTGTTCATTGGGGAAAAACGCATACCCAGACCTTTCATGGATAAATGGACACTAGCTCCAAAATAACAGTAATTTCTGGTGACACAGTGAGTTTCTGTGGCCCATGAGTCAAACTAAGGGCTTTATGGTGGGCATGTGATAGATGGAGTTAAGTCTAAATCACATTGAGCTTAGTTGGTTCATGGATCTACTTGTGATTATTTCCTCAGTTCCTGAATGTATGATTGGAATAAACACACTTTGAAAGTGGCAGTCTTCACAGTGACCGTGTGACCTATAGGGTGAGGCCATTAAAGCTAAATGGAAGCCCCCAGTCACTTTTCCTTTCTTTCTAGATAATAAACTGAAGTGATACTGCATCCCAGGGGAAATTTCTGAGATGAATGCCACCATCAAATAATTGAAAAAATGAGGATGCTTTTAATGATCATGTTCCCATTTAATTTACCAATTTGGCCTGTGCAGAAAACAAATGGATCTTTGAGAATGACTGTGGACTATTGTAAAGTAATGAGGTGATGACTCCAATTATAACTGCTGCCCTAAATATAATACTTTTAGTGGAGGAAGTCATAGCTTCTGGTACTTGGTATGCAGCTATTGACCTGGCTAATGCCTTTTTCTCTATACCAATTTGTAAGGACCACCAGAAGCTGTTTGCTTTCACCTGCCAGGGCCAACAGTATATCTTCACAGTGTTGCCTCAGGACTACATAAATTCTCTTGCTCTTTGCCATAATATTTTCAACTGAGATCTTGATTGCCTTGACATTTCACAAATCATCACACTGGTCCATTAAATTGACGACATATAGGTCCCTATGAGCAGAGCATAACAAGTACTTTCACTGGTTTCGTAAGGCTTATGTGAATGAAAGAATGGAAAATAACCCCCACAAAAGTTCCTCCCAGCACTATCTCAATGAATTTTCTGATTTAGTGGAGGTTTAGTTATTAAGATACTTCCCCTAGGCTGAAAACTAATTTGCTAAAAGGAAAGAGGCAACCACCTGTCGTACCTTTTCATATTTTGGAGGAAACATGTACTTCAATTGAATGTGCTACTTCTTCCCTTCTACAGAGTTGTTCATAAGGCTAACTGCTTTAGTAGGAAGTAGACCAAGAAATGGGACCACAACATATTAAGTCTGCAGAACAAGCTGCTCTACCACTCATTTGTCATAATCCAACAGACCCCACATCACTTAAAATATTTGTGGCAAATAAGTATGCTGTACAAAATCTTTTGCAAATACCAATGGAAGAATCACAATACAGATCTCTAGGGTATTGGAGCTGATTTATGCCTTCCTCTGTACAAAGCTATTCTTTTGATAAAAGTTTATTCTTTGCTACTGGGTCTTGGTAGGAAACTGAACATTTAATCACGAGGCATGACGTCAATTAACCATGTGGCTTGAAATTCCCATCATGAACTGGGTATTATCTAATCTAACTGCCCATAACATATGGTATGCACATCAGAATTCTATCACAAATGGAATTTGTACATAAGAGTCCAAGTGTAGGAAGGTTTAAAAGGTACAAGTGAATTGCATCAACAGATGGCCTAGACTTCAATACCAGCTTGTGGTATATTGCCTTCTCTACCTGAATCTGAGCCAATGGATTCCTGGGGTGCTCCTTATGATCAACTAATCAAAAAAGAATTGAGCATGCTTTACAAATGAGTTTGCACAATATGCCAATGAGATCTGAATGTGGATAGTTTCATCACTAGAGCCCCATTCAGGGGTGACTCTGGAAGACAGTAATAAAGGAAATTCCTCTCAGTGGGTAGACCTTTACATGGTTCAACTACATGGAATGTGCATTACCAAGGGTGACCTGGCTACTCCTACTTGCCAAATGCCTAATTGACCAATAACAGATACCAACATTGAGTCCTGGATATATCACTATCTCTGTGATTACATCAGACCTTTCCTTCACAAAAAAGGCAAGTATTTGTCATCACTGGAATAGCCACACATTCTGGATATGGATTTCCCTTCCTTACTCATAATAATTCTGCTACTACTGTCATTTGTTTTTGCCTAAAATGCCTGGTGCACAGTCATGGCACTGTGCACTACATGGTATTGGATCATGAAACTGATTTCATAGCAAAAGAAGTATAGCAGTGGACTCAGGCCCATGGAATTAACCAGTCTAATCAATTACTCTGTCATCCTAAAGTGGCTGACTTAACAAAAATGTGGAATGACTATTAAATGCCCAGTTCAGCATCCATTGCAAAACAGCATCCTGAAAGTATGTGGTTCTGTTTTATAGGATGCAGTTTATGCTTTCAATCAGAGAACTCCGTATGGTGCTGTTTCTTCTGTAGTCCGAACAATTGGATACCTTTGGGATCAAGGGGTAGAGGTGGAAATGGCCCTTCCCACTAGTAAACCTAATAACCTCTTTGCAGAATTTCTGCTTTTGTCCAAGCAACTTTAAGCTTCTTTGTCTTATAGAGCTGATTCTCCAAAGAAGGGAACATTTCCACAGAGACACAAAATTATTCTTTTCAACTAGAAGATGAGACTTCCACCTGCCTATTTTACCAGTGAACGAACAGACAAAAGATTTAAAAAAAATACTTCTGGAATGATTGATTGGTCGTGACTCAGCCTCAGGTGAAATTAGGAGCCATTACATAATAGCATTAAAGAGAACTGTGGCTGAAACTTAGGAAATTATCTGGATATCTCTAAGTTATTATTATTTATTTATATTTATATTTATCATTATTGCCTGCTCAATAATAAACTAAATAATAACTTCAAAATGAAAGCAACCGATAAAAAGCAATGTGATTGAGGACACAGACCCTTCAGGAATGAAGGTTTGGGTCAATTCACCAGTAAAGAAATGAGAGCGTCAAAGAAGCTGTAGGTAACCACTTTAATCTGAGAAACAGTTATAGAAATGAGGACCATAGTAGTTGTGCATATTCTGTTGCAACTTATGTTCGTTTGTGTAAAGGAATCATTCCCTTTTTTATCTTCCTTCCCATTTTTTCCCTCTTTATTATGATTTTTTACAAATGTCCCTGGAGGTTTAGAATTTAGTTTTTAAATAACAGAATATTCAGTGAGACTGACTGAATTTGAAGATAATCAATACAGCTCATGATAGCTCTACTGACTATTAGTCATCTCACTTAGGGGAAAGTGAAAATTTCTTCACTTTTAAGAAATAGAAACATCCTTTTAGGTAGTTCAGTTTGCTACCCTTTCAGTGGTAAGGGATTTCACATGTGTGTAGAAGGGTGTGTACGGAAGCTGAGTCATCCAATGGGTAGACTGTGCCTATTATCAGTTTATTGCCTCTCTTCCTCAATAGCACTCTTCAATATAAGCAATAGGATAAACAATGGAATCCGTTTAAGTGCTAATCATTTAAAGTGAACATAATATAAAGCTTTCTCAGAGAAGGGCACTTTAGAAACAGTATAGGAGGATGAGTCTTCCTTCATTTTCTGGTGAATGGACCAGGGTTAGTGGTGTGGGCATGAGAACATCTGGTGGAGACTGCTCCAGACAGAAACCCAGACTGTAGTCCCTCTGCAGCATTGCAGCCCACATCCACCTGCAGCTTTCTCAGCCTTCTGAAGGTGGAACCTACAGCTTCGTGCAGCCTGCAAACACCTACCTATCCCTACTTCTGGGCAAGCCCCACACGATCTGTACACAAGAGGACTGCCTGCTGTTTGTCCACCACCTCCAGCCCAATTCGGGCCTGGCTCTGCCAGTAAAATTCTCTTGTTATCCAGTAGTTGAACACACCTTCTCCAGCCACTCACGCTGCCAACTCAGAAGGGCTAGACCACTTCTGAGTATCTCCCTCAGCCCTAGAGAACTATATAGAATTTCTTTATATTTTATAGTTACTCATTTGTCACAGTTAATAATTTTTACATATATATTTTAGATTCCTTTTATTTTTCACAGTGCAACATGGGTACAACAGTTAGTAATTCTCTATATTAGTTTAGCCTTGTTCAACATACTGTATATTTTTATCTCCTAGTTAGATCCAGACTAATATAATATATTAATATTTATTCACAAGTTTGCTCCCATTTTCTTTAAATTTGCAATTATTCTTTTTTGCTTTCTTTCAGAATAAAACTATTTTTTAAGATGATTTTGTTTTCTCCATTATTTGTCTTTAATGTAGGTGAACATATTTTATTTTAGGAAGTACCTGTAGGTAACTGTAAATGCATATTGAGAATAACTCATATAATAAATTAATCAGTAAATTTACACTCTT
Source organism: Prionailurus bengalensis (assembly GCF_016509475.1). NCBI lineage: Eukaryota > Metazoa > Chordata > Mammalia > Carnivora > Felidae > Prionailurus > Prionailurus bengalensis. Next base: position 38,999,649 of record NC_057343.1, read on the forward strand.
TCTGAATAATACGAAGAACTTTAAATTTTTAAAAATATCTTAATCATGCACTTTTTAACATATTTTTGTTGTAAAGTAGTATTGGAAAATTTTAATTTTTTCCTAATGAATTATAAATAATTATAGTGTTTTCAAGTCAGTGTTTATTTAAATTTATTTTCAAGTCAGTGCATTTACTAATATCTTTTCTGAACTTTCTTTCATAACCCAGAACACTATGGGATCTTTTCTCTTTTTCTTTTGTGGTCCAAAAGAAAAACTTAGAATTTGTTGGTATTTTATTTGGTTCATCCCCACACCTCCTTGATTCTTTAACATCATTTCCCATGCCTGCTCATATTTTCTTCACTATTATTTCCTTAAAAATATAAAATGTATTTATTTTAAATTTGAATCTGATAACTTTTTTATGGTTCAGTTTCTAGGTATGTTCTTTTTAGTGGTTCTTATTTATACATAATATGGTATATTCTTTTTGTGTTAACTGATTCTTGACTGTGCATTCTCCGCATTCCATCAAACTTTATATCTCTTTGAGACCACCAATTAAAGTTGTTTTCCTCATGAGAATATTCACTTTCGCTTCAGCCATTTGCCTTAGGCATGACCAATATGAGAGTACATTAAATTAAATTAAATTCTCCACTTGAATCTTTTGGAAACTTTGTGGACCACATAGCATGGATTTGGGCTGCAAAAATATATGATGCCTTTTTGGTAGTTATGAATTCTTACGAATGATTTTATTCTCTTTCTACCAAGTTAAAGTGGAAAGAAGCACGTTCCTTTGTGTCTCCTTCTGTGTTCTGAGTTTGATTCCTAGAGTAGCTTTTGTGATCCTAATGTTTGTAGGAGTTTCCTCTGAAATTACACCACTGAGGCAGATCCTAAGTCTTCTTCCCTCCCCCTAACACACTACATGTCTCAAAGCAGAAGCTCAAATTTACATATTGGGCAGAAACTCTGGGAAAAACAAAGCAAAACAATTGTGTGTCTTGTTTTCTAGATTTCTTTTTCATAGACTCTGGTTTTAGGCTGTACAGATTTCTTTTCTGGTATCAGGCCAGTAATGGCATGTAAAATGGTTTGGTCTGATCCAAAATTTTACTGTTTAAGTTAGGAGAGTGATTCATCTCCTGCAGTGCTTAAAGACAGCACTTAATAATAGAAAACAACTTATCGCTTTTGAAAAGAAAGAATACTTCTTAAAAGTTATTTCAAAAATTCATCAGATATTGCTGGTAAAAGCTCTAAATGAGATATATGTGTGTAGAAGAAATCAACCAAAGTATTAAAATGACTATTTACTCAGTATTTACACACTGGCAAATATTTTAAATGGTAAACAAGTCCAATCTATTTCCATTAACGTTTTTATTTCACATTCCTTTGGAAGTTCTTATAAACATAAGAACAGAAGGAAATAATGAGTTATATATTTGATTTCTCTCCTTTGCTAATATATTGTGATTTGAAGTGACAAAATCCAGAAAACACAGGAAATAAAAGAAATAATATGGGGGTATGGCAAAGTGACTAAACTCTAAATATAAGAGCAATAACAATTTTTTTCTAAGGTAATCAAAGATAGTCAAGGGCCATACAGAACTGTGAAAATGTTTATAAAACTAAAATTTTTCAAAATGTATACAAGTTATGAGGAGAAAATCTAACACCTTTAATAAAACAATGAAACAAAATCTAAAAAAAATTGGAACACACATATTCTGTGTTTTCATTTTGGAGAACAACTAATATTACAACATTGCTGGTTCCCTGTATATGTCTATCCTTATCTCTTCATCTATCTATCTATCTATCTATCTATCTATCTATCTATCTATCATCTACCTATGTAGCTACCTACAGACCTACCTACCTGTCTTTCCATTTGGAATGTTAGTAGAATCACAATCAAAAAAAATTTAGTGTGTATTTTTTGAAAGCAACAGAGCGCACGCAAACAGGACAGGGGCAGAGATAGGGGTCAGGGGATCCAAAGTAGGCTCTGTGCTGACAGCAGCAAGCCTGATGTGGAGCTTGAACCCTAGAACTGCGATATCAAAATCTGATCCAAAAGTCGAGACACAACTGACTGAGCCACCTAGGCGCCTCCAGAATCACAATTTTTAAAAATTGAATAAATTCTACAGAATATCCGAGAACATTATTTAAAAATAATTATGGGCCTTTGTTTTTTTTTACCTAATATCAATATAAAACAAATCTATTTTATTCTAAGATATTTTCTCAGGAATAGACAAATCAGTAAAATAGAATTCAGAAAGATCTCATTGAATGGGGATTTATTATATGATAAAGTTGTGTTTTATTTTAATTATGTATAAAAATAGTTGCATCTCATGTGACAGTCATGAAATAAATCTATAATTACAGGAATAAACATATATAAAAAGTAATTCCCTATTAACTAAAATCTGAAAAGAAACAAATGAAAAAAATGATTTAGGAGATTCTAGACAATCTAGAGATCCAGATTTGTTTTTCAAAAGGGAATAAATAAAATCTTTAGAAGAGAAATGTAGTCATAAGTGCAAGTGAAAATTATAAGGAAAAATATAGCAGAGCCATATCAATAAATTGAGGCATACTGTCAATGACCATTAATTTAAAATATTAAAATCTATAAGGTAAAAATATAATTTTGAAATTTAGAAAAAATGACAGTTATATACAAAAATGGATGAAGTATATGAACAGACAGTTCACAGAATAGCAAACCCAAATTACCTGAAAAATAGAAGGATGTCAAATTAAGCAACAAAAATATACTTTTATTTTAATAAATTAGCAAATTTTTAGAAGACTATTACATATTGGTGGTGAATATAAGGGGAAATATCTGTTTCCTAATAGAAATGTGTATTTCTTGAACACAATTATAAGTCACTCTAGCATTAAGTATTTAAGTAAATTTTGAAAAATTTGAAAAATAAATTTGAAAAATTTGAAAAATAAGTAAATTTGAAAGTAAAATTTGAAAAATAAAAGACACTTTAGTCCCTCAATCTTACATTTGGAAAACCCAAACACTTAAATGAAAGCATCAGCAAAGTGTCAGTCAATTGAGGAAGGTTATAGACGGTGCTTACAGCTGTTTGGGGAGAATGAATACAATGAGTAGAGGGAATTAATTAACTTCACACATTGGACATTGAGGGATTTCCATATCATAATATTATGTTGTTCTGAATTAAGTTTCAGAATAATGTTTCTAAATATCATGATAATTGTAGAATTGTGACCAATAAAGTATCTTCTTCAATTATATAAGGAGAAATCTATGGACAGATACCCACCTTAGAAGAGAGAATAAATAAGCAAGAAACAAACATACCTATTTGCTATTCTTGTTTTGCAACTTAGTATTTAAAGATATAAACATTTTAAATTATTAGCTAGAATCAGTTTTAGAGTTGATGATCTTACAACCTAATCATCAAATGCTATATAAATACATATATGTATACGTATAATATATATGTAATATGTATAATATATGTATATTATATGTATGTATGTATATTATATGTATGTATGTATATTATATGTATGTATATGTATATATGTAATATACATATATATGTATAATATATAATACATATTGTATGTGTCCAATCTAAATATATGTTCACAAATATTAAAAGAAGTAATTATAAGCAGAACCTAGAACAACTCAAGCTATTTTTTTCCATATTTTTTTATTAGGGCCTAGGGGAGTAAGGAGTAATTGATCTATATAAATTTACTCAGAGACAGAATGTTCAGGAGTCCTTTATTTTATGCAATTTTAATAGTTCATTCTCAATAATTGTATATTTCCTTCTTTGCAAGAGTTAATCCAGTCAGTAGGTTTTCTCATATTCCAAGTTTGCCTAGAATATCTTTGTTGAAGAAAATATATCAGTTTGAGATATGCTTTCTTAACAATTACTCTTTTTGTCTTTGATAAGAATTTTATTTCAGTTGTGAGTATATAATTAAATTCAAATATTTCTTATATTGGTTTTACGGCCATGAACTTTAGGTATATTTTCTCAAAACATGGCATTGTAAATTAAATTGCTTTTTCAATGTATCTCAGTAATTTTGTTTTCTAGTCCATATCCTTGACTTCTTTTATTATATTACTACTGATTTTTGAAAAAGTGAAATCCAATTCTGTAATATATCGCCAAGTGTTTGGAAGAGAACTCTGGATTGTGGCATTTTCAAAAAGAGTACTTAACATTCATGTATAAGAATTGTACTTCATTTTCTGCTTTTTGGAAAGATCCACAATCATGTTTCTTAAATTAGTTACTTAATAGAAAGACAGAAAATCTGCATTGTTTGGATATACTATCACTTTCATTTTATCACTATTTTAAGATGATTTAATTTTATTAAAACATAAAGTGAATATTGCAAGTTTACGAACAAATGTGCATACAATGCCAGTTTGCTCTTATCACAGAGAGAGATTTTGTTTTTAGAAATCCAAGCACTATACTTGTATACATCATATTTGTGTTGCATGTAAACTGAAAGTTAAGCAAACTATTCCATTGAAAATGAAAGATATCCAGCAGTATATATAGAACCTTTGATATCTTATTGATAGAGAAGAAGGATGTATTTCTTATATATTTAGGTAAGAAAGATTTTTGTACCTGAGCATTATCTTAGTATAATTTATTCTCTGTAGTATTTATAAAAGTGCAAGCCTAGAATAAACAATGTTGTAGGTTTTTTAATTTAAAAATACCCAATCCTAATAAAAATAATAACCGATGGAAAAATCAATTAATAAAAAGTAGTCTTTTATTTTGAATCAAAGGGGCACCTGGGTAGCTTAGTCAGTTAAGCATCTGACTTGGTTTCAGCTCAGTCATGATCTCACGGTTGGTGGGTTTGAGCCTCACATCAGGCTTCACACTCTCTCTGCCCCTCCCCTGCTCATGTGCTCTCTCTCTCTCTCTCTCGCTCTCTGTCTCTCTCTCACTTTGTCTCTCTCTCTCTCTCAATAAAAAAGAAATCTCCTTAAAACATAAATCAATCAAATAATACACTGAATTTTATACTATTAATTAGTATATTTACTGTCAACTGAGCATGGATGCTGAGTATACAGATCTAAGTACACACACATATATTTCTGTATATACTCTCCTATCAGACAAGGGCATACGTACACATATTCAGCAAGTACCTATTATGACTCCACACAATATTTTGAAAAGTCAACATGATATTAACCTACATAACAGCATTCTCAGAAAGGTAAATATTAAAAGAAACTTGGTCTTTAATAAGAAGATTATGTTTCTGGTTGCTGCAGTTTTTACTAATGTAGTATATATTAAGTAATGTCACCATTTTTATTTTGCAGAGGTGAAAATAGAAATATCAAAAAAAGTGTAAAATTATATCTGGGATTATAATCAGAGTAAAAACTGAAGACATATCGGCTAAATTCATTTTTGGTCTCTAAGCCAGTATTCTTCCCCACATATCATGATACTCCTATTGTTAAAGACAAACAAATACAGCTTGCTCAGTTTCACCTGCTCTGGGGCCAGTTGTGGGATGGGAGGTAACAGGGAAATCTGTAAGTTTTGCCATATGTTATAGAACTAAATAATCAAATCATGGCAGGGAAATGTCTGCTTTCAGAAAACGTGCATTAACAGAGGATAGAGTTACCCTTTTTAAAAAAGTAAACAACCAATAGCAAAAAATAAAGATTAAGCATATAACCAAAGGTTTTTCGCCTATCAGATACAAGACAGCACAAAATTTCTTTAAGATATGTGACTGACTTACATTTTTTTGATATCCTCCATACTGTTTTCCATGTGGCATTGCAGCTGTACCAGTTTACATACCCACCCTTTTCTTCACATCCTAACCAACACTTGTTATTTTCTGGGGTTTTGGGGTATTAACCATCCTAACAGGTGTGAGGAGATATATCATTGTGGTTTTGATTTGTATTTCCATGATGGTAGAGATGGTGAGCATTTTCTCCTATAGTTGATGGCCATTTGTATGCCTTCTGTGGAGAAATGGTTATTCAGATCCTTTGCCCATATTTTAATTGGGTTGTTATTATTTTCTGCTATTGAGATGTAGAAGTTCCTTAAATATTTTTCATATTAACCCTTTTTCAGATATATAGGTTGCAAACATTTTCTACCATTCTATAGACTGCCCTTTCATTTTGTTGGTTGTTTCCTTCACTATGCAGAAGCTTTTTAGTAATCTCTTGTAAACTCTATTTTTGCTTTTGTTGCTTGTGCTTTTGCTATCATTTCCAAGAAGTTATTGCAGCATTATTCACAATAACCAAGATATGGAAGCAATCTAAGTGTCCATCAGCAGAAAATTGTTTTTTAATATGTGATATTTACATAAAATACCATATTATTCACCCATAAAAAATAAAAAATCCTCCATTACAACATGGTTGAACCTACAGAACATTATGCTAAGTGAAGTAAGTTAGACAGAGAAGAACAAATGGTACATGATCACTTGTATGATGAACCTAAAATAGTTCAACTCAGAGAGATTATAAGGGCTTACAAGGGGAGGGGGAAATGAAGAAATGTTCATCAAAGGATACAGTTTCTGGGGCGCCTGGGTGGATCAGTCGGTTAAGCATCCAACTCTTGATTACAGCTCAGGTCGTGCCCAGGTCATAATCTCAGGTTGTGAGATAGAGCCCCACATCAGGCTCCACGCTGGGCATGGAGCCTGCTTAAGATTTTCTCTCTCTCTCTCTCTCTCTCTCTCTCTCTCTGCCCCTCTCCCCTGCTCTCAAAAAATAAAAAATAATAAAATAAATTTAAAAACAGTATAAAGTTTCAATTATGCAAGATTAATAAATGATAGAGATCTGTTGTACGGTATAGTATCTATAGTTACCATACTGTTATATGCCTAAAAATCTGCTGCATATAGATAACTGATACCCTCCGGCCACATCCTTGTTCTTCATTTCTCCCAGGCTTCCCAACTGCTGAGTGTGGCAGGAGGTCTAGGACTGTGCTGTTCCTCTTCTGGAAATAGAATTCTTCCACAAGCAAACTTAGAGGCATTCCACTGGTTATGTCAAAAGTTTTTCAGAACTTCACTGCAGCCTGGGGACCTTTCTACTCACCCTTCTCTTCTTCCTCTGCTTTCAAGCGTTTTAGCTATATTGACGTCTAAATCTTGTCTGTGTTCTTCTCCCTTCCCCTTTATCTGGCACAACTGTTTCTCCTGAAAAAGCTCTGCACATTTAATCCTGCCTTGATGTAATCTTGGAGGATTCAAAATGGCCCAGAGGATACAGAGTAAGGAATAGGCACCAATATGGTATTTTGGGATTGGTTTACCAGCTCTCGAGGAATATTCCACGTAGAGTGGCATGGTGTTCCTTGGCTCAGTGTAGTAGTCACACTGCTGAAGATTTTACAAGAGGTGACCTATGAAAATGTACCCTACACAGAAACATGGGCCCTCTCAGAAGCGACTCCTGTCTTCTCTCCTGAGCTGTAGGAGGTCTTCTCTTCAATGTCTCCTTTCTAGGAACCAAAGACGCCTTTTACAGATGCCTAAAAGCTGACATATTTTTCATATTCTATTGGCTAGATTAGGTCAAAGGCTTTGGTTTAAATCAGTCACTGATAAAGACGAAGGGTCTCAAGGATTGGTTTAAATGACTAAAGAATAAACTCTGAACTTGGGTTGCATTCACTTTCCCCCCCAAGTTAAGTGGAGGGTAATATGTAGCACTCTTCCATCTTTTTCTCTCCTCTATTTCCCTGCCCCCATCCCCATCATCATCATCATGATCATCATCACAGAACTGTTTGGAAGATCAACATCTAGAAACAAACTATTTTCCCAGATATCTAAAACCGAGTATCTTCATGATAGCACACTCATATCAGAACTTATACAGAAGTTAAATCTATATATGCAGGCATAAAATATTTATATTACATATCATTAGGATTTTTAAAAAGGAGGAACACAAGTTCTGGAACAGATTTCAATGCATAATTCTGTTGATTATAATATACTCAAATAGAAATATAAACATATATAGACATATATAGATAGTGGTATTCTTAATTATAACTATAACATTTCTTCAAATACACAGCAAAAAAAATGTCTTTAACACTGGGACTGATATTTGGGTGAGTTAGAGAAGAGAACTTGTATTTTCACTTTGAGTTCTTTTACATAATTGGATATTTCTTTATTAGCATCATTATAAAAATAATAGGAAGACAAAGTATACAGCAGAATATAGTGATTGCTTTACTGTGAATGTTGTGTGATTTGATTTTACTTTTCTTAGCTTTCTACATGTACAGTGTCCTTTTTTATTTTGCAAGTAGGTATATTCATTCTCTTTCAGAATATAAATCATTATAACTTTGTCCATGAGGTATCACTTGACTTCCTAGGACATGCAGATTCATCTGGTATTTGCTAGAATGAAACAGAATATTTGAGAGGGGTATTTTGACCAAAACTTATACTCAAAATGAATGAGGGCTAGATTTGAATCATCTTTAGTTTTGAAAACATTCTATAAACATTTCAACTCGGTGCAGAGTACTTTTTCTGGCTCAATAAATCTCTTGGTCAAGTCCCTTTTAAATGATCAATGATGTAAAGGGACAGTATGTTTCCAACAGTATCCAAGTGAAATATATATTTATCATGTAAATTCATTTATAAGTCATATTTTAAATGAATATTAGTTGAAATTAATCCAGCGTCAATTATTTTATTTTATGTCAATTTATGTCATAAAATTTAAATGTTATAAATATTTTATGTCATTTCTGCCATACCAACTCATGTGCTGTTGCAGCTTAGTATATATTTTCAGCCTAATGTAATCCCTGTGTTTATTTTGGAAATACATTTTTGTGTCCTATTTTTATAGCTATATCTCATGAACCCATCAAGAGAAACAATGTCAAAGATATGTTATTTTTATTTATCATGAATATTTGAAATAGAACTTAGTGAATTGTTCTCTACTTCACTATAAGGAATGTAAAGCATGGTATTTTTCTACTGAATCCTTAATCCTTAGCCCAGTACCTGACACATCAATGCTAACTCTTCTAAAATTTCTCTTCCTTCTTTTTTTTATTAAGTCCCTTTTGAGAATATGCTTAACATAAGTTATTTGCAGCTACATGGTATTTCTCATCCTTTCAAATGCATTAGTAAATAAACTTTCATTTTATGAACCGCTAGACTTAATCTGTACTTTATAGAGCTAGAGAGCTGTTTATGACTGTTGTTTGTGTTAAAAAGGGATTGTGCCTATTCTGACCTAATGTGTCTGGTTTTACCAATCTCACATAGTAGAAGTGACTTTTAACTTTTTCTCCTAAAATTAATATAAAAACTATTGTGTTTGATGACATGCTATATAGATTCCTGAGTTATTCACTGTTTTAAAGCCTTCCAAAGTTTCAACCTAAAATTAAGTTCACTTCTTTAGATTTAACTTTATAAGTGACTATAGGTTATTAAATGTAAATACTTAAGACCTACATATTGTCAAGATGTTGATAGTTTCTTATTTGTATATTTTTGAGGCAAAGTTTAGAATGTAATTCAGTTTTTGTATTCACATATTTATAAAATTGAGATGATTATTCTAATCCTAGAAATTTAATAATTGTATTTTAAATGATCCCTTGGTAATGCCTGGAATTAAGGAAGAAATTAACAATTATTTGGACCTGAATGCTGAACTAGGTTTTATAGGCATCCATTGGGAGTCTGCAAACAGCCCTCATTAGGGTAAGGCTAATCAGCATTGCATCAGGGAAATAGCTAAAGTACTGTCTAAGGAGACAATATGAAAATAACCATAACAATTAAAGAAACTAAACAAATAAGAAGGATATAAGAAATTGTTTAATACACTAATGGTTACAGTCATAAAATGGTATAATGTAAGTTATTTCAAATCGTTGTGTTATAAAATTGTGTTGTATCATGATAAATCAACTAAAAGCTAGAGAAGAAATGTTGACAATTGGAAAGGGAATACTTGGACTATCTATAAAACTCTAATATAAACTTATGGAAGAGTTCATCTTATTAAACCAATTGCAATGTTAGAAGCTCGTATTCTTATGTTATGTCAATGAAATAGAGCCTTGGTGTGTGTTATCTATTATCAAGTTGTTAGTGTGATAACTTTTCTATTTGAAGTATGGCTCTATAAAATATTCTCACATGGAATCTGTGAACATGCTACAAAAGAGCTGCAGTTAATGAACAAATCATTGATCATAGTACAAAGGCAAATAATCCAATATTTTGTAGCATCTTGCACTAACTAATGCAATAAATCAAACAAGTGTACTGTCTTGTAACCAAGCTTGTAGAACTTGATATCAGGAAATGAGAATATCCCAGGTATACATATCCTAATTTGGATACCAAAACCTTGAAAGAAAGCTATGTTTACAAAATTGTGATTATTAAAAGAAATACTTTCAATAGCGCATAGAATAGTACATATTTCATAGGCACTTGAGAGTCAAATTATTTTGTGTTTTAAGTAAAATGGATTGATTGCTTAAGACCTAGAACCACGATAAATTCTGTGCAGTCACCATGATTAATACATAGGCCACAAAGTCACGGGGGCGGCAAATATCTGGCTGCATAAGCTGTGACTAATAAACCAACATATAAAACAAAAATGAAAAATAAAAATAGCAACAATTAAGTATTATAGGTTTTATTCCAAAAGTAAGCAAGTGTAGTAAGCCTGATACATTCACCATCATGACTCATCTAGTTTTCAAATGATTTATACGCACTTTTGTTTATTACATGTGTTCAGTGATGAGTACATTACGCTTATAACAATGTAGAAATGAAACAGTAGGATTTACTCTAGGACTTCTTATGCGCTGAAATGTGACTTCCCAAAATTCATATGTTGAGCTTTTATCTCCCAGTACCTCAGAGTGTGAATGCTTTTAGAGACATAGGTCTTTAAAAAGGTAGTTAGATAAAATGAGATCATCAGGGTGGACTCTAATCCAGTACAACTGGGGTCCTTGTAAAGAAAGGATATTAAGAATATTAAGGCACAGACACACAGACAGAAGACCACGTGCAGAGGGGGAGAAGACGGCCATCTGAAAGCCAAGAAGGATGGCCTCAGAAGAAACCAACCCTGCTAACACCTTAAACTCCCATTTCTAGCCTCTAGAACAATGAAAAAATAATGTTTTGTGGCTTCAGCCATCCAGTCGATGGTACTTTGTTATTGTGGCCTGAACAAACTAACACAGAACTGAACTCAGAAGGAACTCTGCATGAGACTTGTGGTGGATTGACTCATATTTGAACTTGATTCTATTTGAAACAACAGCAACAAACTACCTTACTTGTTTGAAATGTCCTCACAGAAGTATGATTCAACTATATAAAAATATTTTAATTATTTGTTTACCATCTAGGAGCTTTTGGAACATAAAACTTAAGAGCATAAAGACTTTTAGATATAAGAGCTGATATGTAATGATCAATATTCATCATTATTTTATTACACATTACTACAAAACAGAACAGGAAAGGGGCACCTGGCTGGCTCAGTTTGGGGGGGTGGGGTCTGGTGGCACATTCAGTTATGTATCCAACTTCAGCTCAGGTCATGATCTCACGGTTCATGGGTTAGAGCCCTGTATCAGGCTCTATGCTGACAGCTCAGAGCTTAGAGTTCTGTGTCTACCTCTCTCCCTGCCCCTCCCCGACTCACACTCTGTCTCTGTCTCTCTTTCTCTGTCTGTCTCTGTCTCAAAAATGAATAAATATTAATAAATACAGTTAAAAAAGGGGCACCTGGGTGGCTCAGTATGTTGAGCATCCAATTTAGACTCAGATCATGATCTCCCGATCCACGGATTTGAGTCCCCTGTTGGGCTCTCTGCTGACAGCTCAGAGCCTGGAGCCTGCTTCAGATTAGTGTCTTCCTCTCCCTCTACCCCTCTCCTATTGGTGCTCTGTCTCTCTCTGTCTCTCAAAAATTAATAAACATTAAAAATAATTTTTAAGAAAAATTTTGTCTTTGTGAATAATATGTATACTTTTTAAATAAAAAGTCATAGTGATTTGGATCTGTGCTTGGGTTTATGTTATCAGAATAGATAATGTCTATAAATAATAGGAGTGAATAAAATGTTCAAATATTGGTTTTATCAATTTCCTTTAACTATTCACATTACTTTCAAGTTGTCTAGAATAGCCTTTTAAAATATTATTTTAAAAAATGGGGTGCCTGGGTGGCTCAGTCGGTTGAACATCCGACTTAGGCTCAGGTCATGATCTCGCAGACTGTGAGTTCAGAACCTGGATCCTGCTTCAGATTCTGTGTCTCCCTCTCTCTCTCTCTGCACCCCCCGCCACGGATGCTTATACACTCCCCCCCCACTCTTTTTCATGGATTGGAAGAATAAATATTGTTAAAATGTCAATACTACCCAAAGCTATCTACACATACAATGCAATCCCAATCAAAATTGCACCAGCATTCTTCTCCAAGCTAGAACAAGCAATCCTAAAGCCTGTATGGAACCACAAAAGACCCTGAATAGCCAAAGTAATATTGAAGAAGAAGACCAAAGTGGGAGGCATCACAATCCCAGACTTTAGCCTCTACTACAAAGCTGTCATCATCAAGACAGAATGGTATTGGCACAAAAACAGACACATAAACCAATGGAATAGAATAGAGACTCCAGAATTGGACCCACAATAGTGTGACCAACTAATCTTTGACAAAGCAGGAAAGAATATCCAATGGAAAAAAGTCTCTTTAACAAATGGTGCTGGGAGAGCGGGACAGCAACATGCAAAAGAATGAAACTAGACCACTTTCTTGCACCATTCACAAAAATAAACTCAAAATAGATAAATGACTTGAATGTGAGACAGGAAACCATCAAAACCCTAGAGGAGAAAGCAGGAAAAAACCTCTCTGACCTCAGCCACAGCAATTTCTTACTTGACACATCTCCAAAGGCAAAGGAATTAAAAGTAAAAATTAACTATTGGGACCTCATCCAGATAAAAAGCTTCTGCACTGCAACGGAAACAATCAACAAAACTAAAAGGCAGCTGACAGAATGGGAAAAGATATTTGCAAATGACATATCAGACAAAGGGCTAGTATCCAAAATCTATAAAAAAATCACCAAACTCCACACCCAAAAAACAATCCAGTGAAGAAATGGGCAGAAAACATGAATAGACACTTCTCTAAAGAAGACATCCAGATGACCAACAGGCATATGAAAAGATGCTCAACATCGCTTCTCATCAGGGAAATACAAATCAAAACCACACTCAGATACCACCTCACGCCAGTCAGACTAAAATGAACAAATCAGGAGACTATAGATGCTGGAGAGGATGTGGAGAAACGGGAACCCTCTTGTATTGTTGGTGGGAATGCAAAGTGGTGCAGCCACTCTGGAAAACAGTATGGAGGTTCCTCAAAAAATTAAAAATAGATCTACCCTATGACCCAGCAATAGCACTGCTAGGAATTTACCCAAGGGATATAGGAGTGCTGATGCATAGGGGCACTTATACCCTAATGTTTATAGCAACACTTTCAACAATAGCCAAATTATGGAAAGAGCCTAAATGTCCATCAACTAATGAATGGATAAAGAAATTGTGGTTTATATACACAATGGAATACTACATGGCAATGAGAAAGAATGAAATATGGCCTTTTGTAGAAATGGGGGTGGAACTGGAGAGTGTGATGCTAAGTGAAATAAGCCATACAGAGAAAGACAGATACCATATGGTTTCACTCTTATGTGGATCCTGAGAAACTTAACAGAAGACCATGGGGGAGGGGAAGGAAAAAAATGTTAGAAAGGGAGGGAGACAAACCATAAGAGACTCTTAAAAACTGAGAACAATCTGAGGGTTGATGGTGGGTGGGAGGGTGGGGAGGGTGGTTGATGGGTAATGAGGAGGGCACCTTTTGGAAGGAGCACTGGGTGTTGTATGGAAACCAATTTGACAATAAATTTCATATTAAAAATAAAAAGAAAAACAATTTAAAAAATTAAAAAATATTATTTTAAAAGATATATAAGTGTATATTATCCCTTTTAAGTACATTTATCACTAATACAAAACATAATAGCCCTATATTTAAATTTATGTTTAATATTAAAATTTAAAACTTTAGGTATTTATATTCACTTAATATCTTGGATATTTATCTAATTTTTAAACATGAAATGTACTTTGCAAGAAATTCATTTTGATCCAAATTGAAATTCTCTGTTGTGATATTCTATTTTGCTAGTTTTTTTAGATATATAAAACAATTTCAATTTTAGTATTTCCTATTTGGGATCATTTTCTGAAGAAATCTCACTAGGGTTGGTCTAATAGATCACAGAATTTGAGAGATGGTGCACATTCCTCAAAAAATTTAGAAATCCTTATTTTCCTTATTTAACCATTTCCACTGCCAAAACCTTAAAAACAATTGACTAGGAGTACATGAGCTTCCAAAATTGGACCAAAATGGCATAAAATCCCAGATATTCTCTGCTTTTCCTTGGCACAGTGATTGTTAATGAGATATCTATTTATCCTATGGTGACCATTATATTTTAGATATAATGTTATATATAAATTTCCAATTTTATTTCTGTGAGTATATTCCATCTCATCATTTACACTAATTTTAGAAACTGAGATGTACAAAGTGTTTTTCTTTTAGGTGCTGGTAGATGAGTAGAGAAGAGTAGTTCTGAAGGTGGTCAAAGATACAAACTTTCAGTTATAAGATAAGTACTGGGGATGTAATGTACAGGATGATGACAATAGTTAATAGTGCTGATTGGTATACTGAAAAGTTGCTAGGAGTGTAAAGCCTAAAAGTTCTCATCACAAGAAAAGAAAAATCTATGTGAAGTGATGGATGTTAACTAAACTAATTGTAATTATCATTTTGTAATAAAACTTATGTCAAGTTATTATGCTGTACACCTTAAACTTACATAGGGCTGTATGTCAATTAGATTTCAATAAAACTGGGAGAAAAAAGATCCTAAATAAATTACCATTTTACATGATGCAGTTAATAAATGTTCATGCTTTTGAGTACTATAAAAATACAGAGGAGAGAGATATAATTAAATTTAGGAATATGCATCTCCTGAGAATATATAATGTGAACCAACTCTTAAAGAAACTATTCAATGGGAAGAAAAAACAGGTAACAAGTAACAGTCAATTAAGCACAGTAAATATCAGGTAGTTATGGGAGAAAAGGACTGTGGGACAATCTGGTATATCAGGAAATGTAAGTCCTTCTACAACTTACATGTAAAAAGTGAATGAAAGAAAATTAATATGAAATATTATTCTAAAGGGCATGAATGGGCTTATCTACTACTCAAAAGAGTGCTTTGTTTAAAAATTTATTCCTAAACTATAGTGAGACATTGAAGAATTTTGAAATAATTTTTGAAACCGCCAAATCTTTTTATGATGTATTGGATAGATCAAAAGAACTACAATAATCAGGGTAGATCATATTGTCAAGTACATCAGATAACTATGGAAGCAAATGAGTCATTGAATTAAAATTTCAGAGAAGGAAGAACCCAGTTTGGGATGAGATCATCCTACTCTCCATACCCTACTTTCCAGGGATAATTGTTGAGGGTAAGCACAGAGTAGGGACAGGGCTTACAATAGGCAGAGGGGCTTTCTTAGTGGCAGGAGACCAATGGACATTTTGACAAGTAGTCTTGCCTGAGAGATTAAAATCTAGATCATCTCCAAAGGCATGGCCAATTTTTCCCATTGTATATTTATTGAGAGGTTGGAAGGTGAAGTGAAATCTTCCATGGTCACAGGATTTTTAGGCCACAAAATGTCACTAAAGGGAGAGTCCTGCAGCATACACATAACAGATTTTGTAATCAGGGTGTTTGAATTCAAAAGTAGATTGTATGTAAGTAGAGCAGCCAGTGATTACATTCAAACGAGTAGCTTTCAAACTCTATTCCTAATAAAGGTGAATCATCCCCTGACAAAAGCTACATCAAGTTATGGGTGTACATTGCTTTTATTAACAAATATACATAGCATAGAATATATGACCAGAAAAGGAGAATGAAAGTGTGAGGGATGTCAAGAGACAAAAGAAACAGTAGAAGCAGAATCCCAAATGTTACATATGTAGGAAGTAGCAGAGAAAGATTGTAAAATAATTAGTATAAATACAAATGAGTACATTGAAAAAATGGAAGAAAAGATGGGGAATCTAAGCACAAAATAGCAATTAAACACAAATCACATTCTCATAGTGAAAAACATAGTACTGAGATTAAGAACTTGCTGATTCGGTTTAATTTGAGACTGAGCACAGAAGATTAGGAAACTTGAAAAACAGTCAGTACAAAACATTCACACAGAGAGAACAAAAGAATGAACCCAGAAGATAACTGAGAATGAGGGATATACAAAACACAGTTTAAAGTAAAAATATACATGTTGCAAGCTCAGAAGGAAAGATGAGAGAAAAGGTATAAAAGCAGTGTTTGAAGACTTATTATAGTTTAACTTTTTACAAAACTAGTAAAAGACTTCCAGCCATCTGATACAAGAGTTCAGGAGACTCCAGCAGGAAAGCTCACCCACACCCACACACAGAGGCACATTGCAGCCTGGTGGCTGACTCTTCAGACCTGCAGAATACAGAGCACCAGAAGCACTGTTTTTCTTTACAATTCTGAAGAAGAAAACAAAGCAGGGCAACAATAGCCACATCTACTAACCCACCAGTCTAAACCTTTGTACTATGCAAAATGAAGGCAAAATACACGTGGTTTTAGACCAATAAAACATGATAATCTACTAGAGATTTGCCTTAAAAATATATCCAATAACATCAAAGTGCAGATTCGTCTCAAGGACACAGGGCTAGTCATTAGGAGAAGCCATGTCACAATCCATAAAAGAACTGTTAATAAATTTCAGAAGAGAGAATCATACACTATATGCTCTCTCACAGGATGGATTTAAATTCAAAATCAGAAAGATATGCAGGAAAATCTGAAAATATTTAGAAATAAAATAGCAAACATATAAATAATGCAGTCAAGGAGGTTCAGTAAAAATGTTTTAAAATGAATAAGGACAATTAAAAAGCATAACACAATTTTTAGGATGAAAGTTTCCCAGTAAAATATTGCAGTTGTAAATTCTTTCAAATCTGTTTTGCTTCATATATTTTTAAGCTCTGTTGTTAAGAGCATACTATTGCTTTCCTGTCAATTTTTAAAAATATTTTCTTTAGAATAGTTTCAGATATACATTTAAAAAATGTAAGGCTCTTTTTCAGGACCACTGTACATCCAGTGCATAAATGAGTGCTACAAATATCAGCAAAGGCTCTTGATCAAACACTCTCGAAAACTTGCATTCCACCACTTCTGACCATCAAGAAATTTATTTATTAGTTTGTTTTAACTTGGGTTCCTGCTTTAGGATTTGAGGAAAATATAACCAGTTTCTATATGTTCTCTGAACATACTAATCTTACAGACTCCGTTTCCCCATCCTGATTTCTTAGAGTATAATTTGCCCCTCATTTTTATACTCATTTTCCTCTTTGTGTGGGTGTTCAGAGAAAGATTCCTGTTTTATAACCACCTAGACAGAAATACATCCTTGCCAAGGGGAGCCTCAGACCCTACCAGCACTGTGATCTTGTGCAAATTACTGAAGTTAGTTGAGGAAGCTTCCTCATCAATAAAAAGGACTATGAATACCTAAGTTTAAGTTTTAAATTTTAATAATGATATTAAAAGAAGTAATAGTCATAATTCTTCAGACAAAGTCCTTGCATATACCTTACAAATATTAAAAACCAATCAATTATATGACAGCACCATTAAAAAAAGAGCCTCACAGGTTAAAAAAATAAATATACTTTAATAAAATTAACTAGTGAAGAATGTTTACATATACATTTTATGTTCTAGAATAGCACTGGTAAAGTCATTTGATTCTCTTTAAAAATCAACACGAAATTGGGGCGCCTGTGTGGCTCAGTTGGTTGAGTATCTGACTTCAGCTCAGGTCATGATCTCGTAGTTCCTGAGTTTGAGCCCCGCATCAGGTTCTGTGCTGACAGCTCAGAGCCCGGAGCCTGCTTCAGCTTCTGTGTCTCCCT
Organism: Prionailurus bengalensis; assembly: GCF_016509475.1. Taxonomy (NCBI): domain Eukaryota; kingdom Metazoa; phylum Chordata; class Mammalia; order Carnivora; family Felidae; genus Prionailurus; species Prionailurus bengalensis. The sequence continues at coordinate 39,017,920 of NC_057343.1, forward strand.
CCCTCTCTGCCCTTCCCCTTTTCACATTCTGTCTCTCTTCCTCAAAAATGAATAAACATTTAAAAAATAAATCAACCCAGAATTTTAAATTTCCACTTGCTTGTGCTATCTCTTCTTTCTGTTAATACAGAGCATCTTTAACTCCATTTATAATGAGGGCAGAGAAACACGTTCTTTTTTCAAAAATTACTACTTCAGACTTACAAAACTAAAAGTCAATCCTACAAGATTTTCTTTAAGATGATGATGAATGTGGAGACATAAGCATTTTAATTTGTTTTACTAGATTTAAAAATAAAGACATTTCCTTTTTAATATATCCTATTCATGCCTAATGAACAATACATTTTCATATATGGATTATGGTTAATATGTATTAGATATATTTGAGACTTAATTAAAAGTATAGAGCCTTTTGAAATTCAGAGATAAAAATATGCTCTTTTAAAACACAAAGGAATTTAAAGTATTTAATCGAAATATGGTTTCAGGCTTAGTCTGAAATAAAACATATGGTAATTACTAATCTGCAAATCATTAGTTATAGTACTTAACTAATATTGTAAAAATTTCCAAAACTAGACCAAGCTCATTTGTCATTATGTGCTAATATAATTGTCACACTGCATTGGTTCTCCTACAATTAAATGTTCCAGTTGACAGCCACCCATCAGGATGTAGCCATCAATCAAGGAAGTAACTCCAAGACCTCTTAAGGATCTTCCTTTATGTTGAATCAATCTGCATCACAAAAAGTGTCACCTTCTCTTTCTTTCTCTGTGATGTTTTCCTGATCCCTAGAGTAGTAATATATCACATCTGCCTCTGTTTCTCTCTCCGAGTCCCAACAACATATGGTTTTGTAAATAGATATCTAAAGATCTGTGTCATAACTGCTATACTGGATATTTTTTAAACACTATGGCTGTACTTTTTGAAATCTACGTATTTGTCAAATGACCAAGAGATTTTTTACTGTTCCCTTCAGCTTGGCTAAATTTCTTCCTCATTCTGGGCCCCTGATCTCTCTCTGTCTCTCTGTCTCTGTCTCTCTCTCTTTTGGTTAGAACCTTTACTTTAGAAAAAAATGTAATTGGAAATTCTTTCTCTGCCCTTTGAGATGCAAATCTTCTCCCAGCCAATACTGATTCAATAATTGTAATAAATATATCATACTAAAGTAAACTCTTAACAATAGGAAAAAGACAATAGTAAAAATGACAGTTTTTACTGAACCTCCTTGACTGCATTATTTATATGTTTGCTATTTAATTTCTAAATATTTTCAGATTTTCCTGCATATCTTCCTGATTTTGAATTTAAATTCATCTTGAGAGAATATACATTATATGATTCTCTCTTCTGAAATTTATTAACAGTTCTTTTATGGATTGTGACATGGCTTCTCTTAATGACTAGCCCTTGTGTCTTTGAGAAGACTGTATTTTGATGTTATTGGATATATTTTTTAAACAAATCTCTGGTAGATTATGATATACTGGTCTGAAACCATATTTAGGATGTAAGATAAGTTATGGAGAAGAAAGTAATGGCATAGAGAATGATATGGCTATGAGTACTATTTTAGAAATGGTTGACAGAAAGGACCTTTGCTATAATTATCACTCAGGGATCTGAATTAAGCAACATAAAAAAGCCATGTGATTATCCAAATGAATGAATGTAAGAAAGTTACTTGTAACCAATATATTTAAACAGGACACTTAATAAAACAGTTACATTAACAAATTTTAGAAAAAAATTCTCAGAAGTATATGAACACAATTTTCATGGATACAATTATCTGAGAAATATATGCTACACAGGAGTCTTGCAGGACAGAAATATAAGCAAAGACAGAGGTAAAAGATCACACATTATTTTAGGAAAAATATATAGCAAAATGGTTCTGGACACCCACGTTGGAGGAGGAGTTAAAGAATCAATAATAAATTAACAGCAGCAGACTAGAAAGATCCAGTATAGCTTCTGAAATTTGAAAAACATTGGTGGCTGAGAAAAAAATGCACCCGATATGGTATTGCATATAGATTAATATCTTATAATCAGAAGAAATATTACACACCATTATTAGCTACTTATACATTTTTTTAAAATTCGTTTTTGAGAAACAGACCACAAGCTGGGGAGGGGCAGAGAGAGAGGGAGACAGAACTGGAAGCAGGTTCCAGGCTCTGAGCAGTCAGCACAGAGCCCCATGTGGGGCTCAAACTCATGAACTGTGAGATCATGACTTGAGCTGAAATCGGACACTTAACCGACTGAGCCACCCAGGCCCCCTGATATACACTATTATTTTTTAACTGAGATAGCAAAGGCATTGATGCCTAAGTGACTATCCAGTTTAAGTATAGTGAGTGAGATAGTCAAGTATCATTGGACATCCAGAGAGATAACCTTTTTATTATGCCATTATCTAGAATTTTTTTGCATGTGATTTCTTCAATACCCAAAACAACTTTGTGAAGTTCATAGTGTACCCACTTTATCGATGGTGAAACTGAGTTGACACTTGCTCAAAGCCACTTAGCTAGTAAGTGGCAGAACTGGGATTTAAACCTCGGCCTGTCTGTAACTGCAATTAGCACTACTCTTCTTTGCTGTTTCCTAAATTAACTTCACTTTATTTTGCTCCTTCCTAAATTAATGCTTAAGTGGTCTGGAAAATTCGCTTCTGATGACCATTCCCTTTTCCCAGTGATGCTGGATGAATGAGGTGCTACTATAACAGGTGTTAATTAAAGGTGCACAGAATAAGTGCAAAAGAAATTACAGAAGGAAAAGGTGTGTGCTGAAGTCATCAGGGAAGCTTCTTGGAGTCGCTGTGAGACTTTAGTTTATTCAGTCAATGCTATGAAAGTGTTCTGACTACTGCACCTGGTAGGACATATGGGATACGAGTAAGTACAGAGGAGGTTAGAGGTATTTCAGTTTGGAGAAAATTCACAGAGGCTTGGAGGTGTGGGGGTCTCCTGAAAGAAGGAAAACTAGTGTGGCTGGAGGAAACGATTAGTTTTGGAAGAGAGGAGGATATTTGTTAAAAAGGTGGATGGGGATGAGTGAGGGTGGTATGGAATATATACATAACTTAATTTTTTTTCTGTGATTGCCAAGAACAGTTGTGGGATTAAGTAATATTTTAGGAAGTTCAAAATGGTAGCAGTGTTCAGGTTTAAAATAGAATAGTGCAACATTGGTAGCACAGTGACTGTGTGGCAATTCAGGCCCTGGGCCACCAGAATTCCACCTCTTGTCCTTGCTGGTTTATGAGCTTGGAATGTTATTTCACTTACTGTTCTTCCGTTTCTCCATGGTGAAATGGAAATGGGACAGCAGTACCTTTTGCCCAATCCCAGAGATTCTGATTCGGTGCGTCTAGATTGTGGGACAGGAACACCCCCTTCTCCGAAGCCAGATTTAGTTCCTCCTCCTCTGTGATCCTAGAGCACTTTGCATTACCTAGAAATTTTAAGGTTCAATTTAAAGTATATTTTTCCCATAAAGCTGAACTCCAATGGGATGTTTGTCATAATGTCTTCTTTATAATCATGGAATAAACAGATTCAAAAGGGGCATTAACATTATTTTTAAGAATGCTATCTTACAAAAGAAAATCTAGATCAAATACTGTTAAAAGTAATTTGTGTGTATCTTTAAAATAAACTGGATTTTCCCAGGAGCCCATTAAAGTAAGAACAGATGGAAGCCAGTAAAAGTTTTAATTAAGTACAAAATTATTTGATGGAAGTTTACAGAAACCAATTGTATAAAACTGTCCTTGACATTTAATTTCCAATTCTATACATGATTGACAAGTAACCTAAAAACCCTCTTGAGATTCCAGCAACTAATTCTCTAAATTAAAGTACATATTTTGATACAAACCAGATGCATCTATCCCTTCTACACACTGTGATCTCTATTGAAATGAATTTCACTGGAGGAAATTGAAACAATGGAAAAAGTCAAATCTGGAAATAATCTAAGATATATATCTGTTCCATATTTGTTGAGGAATATTTTTTGAGTTTTATAAGACATGGAAATACTGTGGGCTTTTGGGATTAATCTCCATATTTGTTGCTCTTAGGAAGAGTATGTAGGATGGAGTACCTGAGTGGCTCAGCCAGTTAAGCGGTTAAGCATCTGAAGCATCTGACTTCCACCCAGGTCATGATCTCATGGTTTGTGAGGTCAATCCCTACATTGGGTTCTCTTCTGCCAGGGCAGAGCCTGCTTTGGATCCCGTGTCTCCTTCTCTCTCTGCCCACCCCTGTTCTTCATGCTTTCCCTCTTTCTCAAAAACAAATATTTTTAAAAAGTTTTAATATTAAAAAAGTATATAGGATGTACACTAGTTTTTAATCAGTCATAGGAAAGAAACAAACAAATAGCAAATACAGATCATGGGAGGAAAAAGGTCTTGAGATCTCTTAAATGGTTAGATATCATTTGTTCCCCACTATGTGTTTCTCTTTAATTCTAATCTATACAATGCAGAAATAACCTTTATTCTCATTTTCTTATCCTAACAACACACAAATCTTTCTTACAAATGCCCATGTACTTCACATCTACCATCTCCATTAATTTCTTATCCAGTTGCTAGTCTTTTTACACTACTGATAACTGTTCCCCTCCCCCACCGTGTTCAATTAGTCTGAATAAATAGTCAAATGAACAGTTGTAAATGATTAGAATAGATAAAAAATATTTTGGTTACTAATGAGGCAGTAAGTATGATATACAATAATAGCTTCCAGTTATTGAAAGGCTACTCTTTAAAGATAAACTCTTTAATTTTTAAAATGCTTACTTACATATTAATTTCTAAATTCTAAAGAAAATGTTATATTTTTTCCTAACTGTTGATACATATGTGTGCTTTTTGTCTACACTATTTAATGAATATTCTCATGCTTCCTTAAGAAATTTGCTTCCTTAAGAAATGGAAATTCTGCCTTTTTCGAGTAATTCCACTGGAGATGTTTCCGAGTCAACTGCATATTCAGAGACATTTCTCTAATCTGCTTCTGTTTCAATTGGAAGAAACTCACAAGTTGTAACAAATTATTTGTAATGTATGTACCACAACCAATTACAAGTATATTTCTGTTCCACGTTATTCTTAATTTGGTAAAAATATGGTGGCTTTGATTATATTGTACTCCAACAAATAGTATCAACACAAAAACTAGTGATTTAATTCAACTTAAACTTCTTAATTTATCATAGCTATCACAATGATGTCAGATGTTTCAGTGATGTCATTGTTTCTACAGAATGAACTTCTTGACCTTAGTTATTAGATTAAGAAAATTGAATGGGAAAAGAAAATTATTGTCTGATATCCTCTTTAAATATTTAATGAAGCTGATAAAAATGTGACATCATTCAAGTGAATATGAATTTTCTACTAATGGAACTGACATATTAGCAGTCATTACTCTATTATTCATACATGTAAAAGAACGTTTTAAAAAATGAGCCAAATGGGATTAGAATAGTCATTTGATCTGAAAGAAAAGTCAGGCTTTAAGCACATCTACTGCAGCTGTATGAGTTAAATTGTCAACCTCTGGTCTTAAAAATTGCTACTACTTCAGAGGCCACTGCTGATGTGGTCAGTAATGTCACCTGGGCCCAGGTTGGAAGGCAAATTTTGAGAAACATATTATGCAATTTATGTATTTATCTTCAAATTCCTTGAAAAAAGAATTCAGTACTTTTTTTAATAAATGTGCATTTTAGCTCATTGTGATTGAAAAAGGTTATTGCATAATACAAAAACAATTACCATTAAATAAAATAAAGAGTTTAGATTCACACTATAGAGTAAATGGCAAAACCATTGCAGCAAGAGTGATTAGATACTCTCTTCAAGTTCCATAGCAGGACTCAGTCTTTCCCACTCTTACTGCATGCACATTTCTTGCCTGTAATTCCTCCCCATGTCCCAATTTACCTGACCATTGGCACTCTGAGGCTTCATGTGGCACTAGCAGTATCCCAAGAATGGAAGAATTGGCAGTCCTTAGATGCTTCTAACCAAATCTGCTTTCAATTATTTAGTGCCTATCTGCAGTTCACAAAAGCAAAGTCCTACTTAGGCTTTCTCCAGATAGGATCAGGAAAAGAAAGTGGAGGCTATTGCTGGTTTCCCTTCAGATAAATCATTTACTTAAGTGAGAAGTCTGTCCATAACATAGACATATGTTACCAGACAAGATGTTGGAGAAACTGGCAGTACACTAGAACCATCTGCCATATCATCTCTGGGTTCTTTAAGCAACTAAGCATTATTATTCTTTATTAAAAAAAAAAGCAACAACAGATTCTAGGCAAAGCTACCAGACTTATGACAGGAAAATAGTCATAAACTACAATTATGGTACACACCATCAATTATTTAGGTTTGTATCATATATTTATACTTGCTGAATCAAACAGCATATAATCAGTCCTCCTTAAGAGGGGTCTATATGATTTAAAACAAACAAAAAGTACTTCAAAAATGGTAAAAGGATATTTCCCAAATAATTTAATGGAATTTTTATCAAAAGCGTTTAGTATTATTAGCAATTTAGCAGCTACTCGGAGTTTTATAGACAAAGGAAATTTGTACCTCTAATCAAGAGCACAGTGAAGGCCCAGGTATGTGTAAATGTTATGAGATGTTAACTCCATATTCTTCTAACCAATAATGAAAAAATTTGAATTTATTCTGTCTGCTGGTCTCTTTCCTCTAATTATTACCCTTCTTACAACCAAATAGTAGTTATAACTTGAATCAGTATTAGGGCAATATGGATATCTAGTAGTATAATCCATATTTGGCCTTCAAGTTTTGGTTGGTGAGTGAATATTAATACCAGAGGACCTCAGAAGACAAATGCATTGCACTCACATCAGTCTTTGTAACATTATATTATAATTTCTTTTTCTGCTTATCCTCTGTCTTCTCAAATAGAATGTACTTTAATTTAGGAAAAGAAAGTGACCATTTTGTCCACTGCTAGTTCTCCATTACCTAAATAATAGGAGAGTAATATTTATTGAAAGAATGAAATTGGATTTTGCCTTTCTGCCTCATTTGGGTTTTTTTCCTAGTTAATGTACCAATTGTCTATTATATAAGGTGTTTGAACTGGGAAAAACTTAGGAAAACTATGATTGTGTACAAATGACTTAACCTGCAGAAAGTTTTACTGTTTCCTCCTCTAAACTAAACTCTCTGAAAAACTGTGACATGGTAGGAAAATACTGATAAATTTCAAAATATAGAGGCAATTAAACAACAAAGAAAAGAATGTGGGTGTTGAAACAGAGCTAGAGTATGTATGAAGTAAAAATATTTGATTTCAGTGTGAGACAGTGAAACCACCCAGAACATAAAATGAATGATACATCTCTGCACCTAAGGAGAAACCTGATTCCTCAAATCCGCATAGATCACAATGTTTCATGAAAAATTAACGGAAAACAGCCATACCTAGTGACACCAAAAATTCAGTTTGAAAAATTTTCTTGCAAGCAGCCAGATAGGATAAATTGGGTACCCACTACACAATTAGACGAACTTTTATATTTCTTTATAAATAAATCTAAATATAAGAAAATACAGCAAGGTTTGCTCTAACGATAGTAGAATTCTTCCAGTTGCTATAAAGAGTAGGCCCAAATGGAATGGTTTACCTCATTATGAAATAGCCATTCAAAGATTTCAACCTTGTCACTCAGCCACCAGTTATGGTCTCCTCAACATCTGCCCCCTAGAGAGACAGAAGTTCTTCCTAGCCTTAGCCTGCAAGTGGCATTTGTAGTTTGTGGTCATATCTCATTACAAGAACTCTGACACTTGGCCTCACCTAAGGGCGACGAAGTCTAGAGAATGTGCACAAAAGATGAATTTGATTACTGACCAGCACACTGAGCCTCTTCCACCACATCTGCATAGCTTTGACAAGAGAATAGTGGGGCATACTCCTTCTAAACCTAAACCCAGCTTTCTCTTTTCTTTCTTTCTGTCTTTTTTTTTAAAACAAGGGATAACCATAGACTACAATTAGTTTGGAAGTTCACTATCCATGTGTTCTTCCTAAAGAGAAATGTTACTGAGCAAATGTATTTATAAAAAGAATCAACCCACCAGACTTTATCATCAGAAAGCCATCTGATAAAAACATCTTGTGATGAAGTTGAAATCAATGCACGTACTGAGTAAAATATGAATGTGTTGAAAGTCGTCTTGAAAAATGTAACACTTGTTGATATGCTTGTCTGAACACATGTGCATAATATAAATAATAAGAAAATTTTAATGTAATACTTGGAATCAATAAACCAAGCTTAAATTAAAATGGAAATGAATGACAAGAGAAGACCCAAAATAGGAATAGATGTATATATTTGGAATTGCATATCGAAAATATTTGTGACTTATGTTTCAGAGATTTTTAAACTATAATACCATTATTTCTAATAGCTTTGTTCTTTTAAATCCTATAACCTAATTGCATGGGACCAGTTAACTTTACTTTGGCTCAGTATCTCTTTTGTACATACCAATATAATTGCAACACTAGTATAACAACATAAACATTATCTAGTCCCCTTATTAATTTCCATCTTGTGTCAATATCTTGGACAGTAATTTCAGGAAAATATTTCTTACCTCCTGTCTCTCCTTTTTAAAATTTTTCCTTTCACTTTGATATTCTTCCTTTTTTTGTCCTTCTTTTCTCATTGCTTCATCTGTGGGGTTAAAAACAACAACAAAAAGCTTAGTTATTAGTAATTTATAAAAGAAAGTGTATCAGGAAAAATTTAAATAGGAGAAATAAAATGAACAAATGTTAAGTATTGAAGAAACAGTGCATTATCTGCACCCCTGCCATTCCCAGCATGCATCCTTCCAATCAGTACCGCATCATAGGTTGGTGAATTTTTTTGCTGATTTTTACTTGTGTATAATTGAAATCACCCAGTAAGTTCTGATCACTTAAATGTTGTCATTAAAACAAGAACTTTGTGCTAGATATTTCAATATGGCTTTGTATTCAAGGTTTGTTTTTTTTTTAACTCAATTTCAGTAATTATTGTAATTGTTAAGTAAATTTATTCTTATTTAATTATTGGAGGTTAATAATTTAATCTCATCTCTACTCTCATTCCCATCTTACATAGAAAGCCATTGGAATGACTGATTTTTATATTTTCACCTGCATATATTATTAGAATATTTTATTTTGCAATTTTAATTTGCTCAGTTAGAATTGTACTATATAACTCATTCAATTAGATTTTCTCTCAACAGCATATATTTGCATACTTGGTTATAGCTTTTAACTGTGGCATATAGTATTACATTTTTCTATTTGTGTTTAAAATTGTGTATGATTAGGCTTATATATTTCCTCTTGAATAAACATTTGTAGGTCCTTTGTACAAAATAATCCAGCAGTAATAGTAATGAGATTTTTTTATTGTGCTAAGACATGAAAATATGGATTCAATTTGTGAAATGTCTGTAAAACAACACAGGTTTTCTATTCCTCTCGATTTAGTTTTGGTAAGTTTAGCTTTGTTTTAATTCTGTTGAAATGCATGTATTAATGATTCAATATAATTGTACTTTAAATCTCTGTTGCATGTGTATTTTATGACCTCTGTTTAATTTCTAATATTGTTAGTCATTCAATATATTTCTCCTTAACCAATCTCCTAATAATTTTGGTTACTTGTATCTTAGTAATCTTTTCAAGAACATTTACTTGAGATTTTATAGTGTCCATAGAATATTTTTCAACTCATTATTTTTTCCTCTCCTGTTTATTATTTTAAATCTTCTATTCTCATTGGCTTTATTCAGCTCTATCTGCATTCCAAATTTGGTTACAGCATTCCTTCTTTCCAAATATGACATACAAGTAGTGGGATAATGGCATTTTACAAAATTATTAAAACTCTGAATTGTAGCTTTTGAATATTACTGTGATGTAAATGATTCCACTATGGTTACATTTAAGCTACTCACATTTCACAGTGGCACACATCTCACATGCATCTCACAAAATTCCTGAGCATTTAACTGTCGTCACTCACAAGCCAGAATGAGTCATTTCCAGCACTACCTGCATTTGGGTTCTGTATTTCTTTGTAAATTTTATGTTGGCAATATGCTACAAAACTAGAAATGTTGTTATTTATTTTTATACAGTGCTATTTAAAAATGCTTAATATAATTTTTTGACCTAATAGTTTTGTATACTTTCTGTTTTCAAATATACAGTATGTCTAGTTATCTGTTCTTAACTATTTCTATGTATTTGTAATTTAATCAGATAATAAGGCCATTATGATACCTGTTGTGGAGCTGAGACTTGCTTTAGGGCCTAGCATTAGGTTACATTTAATTTTTTAATGTACTTGGAAGAATACATATTCTCCACTTTGGGAGTAGAGCATTCTGTATATGCTGTTAAGGTCAATTTTGATCATTGGTGTTCAGTACTCTAATTAAGGTATTATACGATCTTCTTGATTTACCAGTTACTCAAAGGGAAATATACAAATATGAATTATATGTTTATCTACTATTTATTAGCTATGTATTTATCCTCTATCAATATTCATGTAATATTTTTTAATCTAGCTACAGAAGTTTAAAATGAATATAGCTTCCTGGTGAATTGAAACTTTTATCACTGCATATTTATTTTTTTCTGTCTCTAATAATTATTTTGGCCTTAATATCTATTTTTGCTGAATTTTATGAAGGGTCTACCACATTTATGTTGATTAATTTTTGTGTGCTTCTAAGCTTATTTATACCGTTATATTTTTTGTCTATAATGTAGATTATATTTTAATGTGTAATGTTTACTTTTAAATGATGTCTCTATGGTTGTTCTCTGCCACTTTTCATATAATCTGATTTCTGTATTTTATAATTCTATTTTTAAAAGTCCATTCTCAACTTAAATATTTATTAATCTTAGTGAACTTTTCTATTCATTTGACTTGTTCTTTCTTACCTATATTAACAATTATGCTTATGTAATAAATCCTCATATAGCCAAGGATGGCGTTAAGTTTTGGAATTGTCACTGTGTCCTCATAAGTATTTCATGCTAACTGTTATTTATAACCGCAAAAAAAAGTAAACCAGCATTTCATCTATTTTCGGAAGATGAATCTATAACCCTTTAAGAAATCCTCAAAATGAAAGAAGGAGGTAGTTTAACTGAGAAAGTGGAATTAATTTTTTATTAATCTTGTAAAAATTTAATATTCTGTATAAAAATAGTGTCCCATAATGGATTAGATGTTCAAATATTGTGCATTTAAGAATGAGTGTGCTCCAACAGATGAATGTTTGGAATGTTGTAAATATCCTTTTTTCTGCCAAGGGATATTTATATCATGATAAATCTGACTGCAGATGGTATTGAGTAGCTCAATTTAGATCCATTGAATGAAGGAAAAAAGAAAAAAATGAAAATAAATCGTTTAATGTTTTTTGCGTTAGCAAAATGGTATTCATTTGTGTGAAATTTGTTTAGCTGTATTAATAAATGTAAGAAATGATCCATAAGCAAGTCAATCATAACTGATGCAGAAGACATAACACACCATTTTCATATTCAGATTTCCTTTGAAAAATAGATGTTTAATTCATAGTAATTAATTTATAATAAGTGCATGCCATTAATAGAATATTTGTTAACCTGAAGAATAAAATTACAATGACTTGCTATTGATTCTCTGAAAAATCAAGATAGATTGTGTAGCTGATCTCCAATTTTCCGGACACAAAATGTAAAAGTTAAAAGTGGATTAAAAACCAAGCTGAATTTCTCACAATAAATAATTACAAAAAGAAATCAATTAAAGTGGTGCTTATCTAATTTAGAGCTTTCACTTATTCAACAAATTTCTATTTATGATATGTTATATTTGTAAAAAAATAGTTTTAATCAGACATATCATTGAATATCATTTGGTAGTAAAAATAAACTACTGATACATGGTACAATATGAATGAAACTTGATAAATTAAGTGAAAGTAGCCAGGCTCAAAAGACCATACAGTCGCTAAAATACTACTTTATCTGAAATCTCTAGAAAAGACACATACATAGAGACATAATGTAGATTTGTGGTTACCAGATCATAAAGTTAGGTTTGAGGAGTGACTGCAAATTGGGTGCACTGGATTTTTGGGAGTGATGGAAATGTTCTAAATCTGGATTTTAGTATATGATTCTAAATTTGCTTTAAAAATCATTGAAATTTTATGAAGAGTGATTTTATTTTATGTATATTTTGCCTCAATAAAGCTTTTAATTTTTTTTTTTCAACGTTTTGTTTTTATTTTTGGGACAGAGAGAGACAGAGCATGAACGGGGGAGGGGCAGAGAGAGAGGGAGACACAGAATCGGAAACAGGCTCCAGGCTCTGAGCCATCAGCCCAGAGCCCGACGCGGGGCTCGAACTCACGGACCGCGAGATCGTGACCTGGCTGAAGTCGGACGCTTAACCGACTGCGCCACCCAGGCGCCCCTCAATAAAGCTTTTAAAATGACGGTACTTCACCACATATAAAGACTAAGAATGAAAAATCAGATAATTATCTCAGGAAATTAAAAGAAATATTTTGTTACAATTCCATATACATTGGCCATCCTATAAATTAGTAATGGAAGGGAATTTCTTCAACCTGATGAACAGGACTTACAAAAGACTACTACCATATTAAACTCTGAAATACTGTGTATTTTTCCCTGTGACAGGCAAGGAAAAAGTGGGTTCTGTCTTGCTAATCTTTAATATCACATTGAATGTCCTGGTCAGTGCAATAAGACTAGAAAAAGAAGAGGTGAAGGTCATCTAAATTGAAAAGGAGGAAGTGAAACTATTTCTATCCATAGACAACATGACCATCATCATTGAAAATACCAAAGAATCTACTAAAATGTTAACAGGACTAATAAATGAACTTAGCAAGATCATAGGACTCAGACTAATACACAAACATCAGCTGTTTGTTTGTTTTTTTATGTACTAGAAATAATCAATTAAAATCATCTTAAACTAACATTTATAATAGTAAGAAAGGTGTTTTTTAGAGACTAGATATAACCTAAAAAGCTATGTGGTGTTCTATAAGCTGAAAAGTTGAAAATACTGATGAGATTCAAATAAAGCCTAGAGAAAGAAGAACTGTATCATCTTCATGGATTGGAAGACTCCTCAAATTTAATTCATATATTCAGTTTCATGATCAAAGTACCAGAAATATTTTAATAAACAAGCTTTAAATTTATATGGAAATGCAAAGTACACTAGTCAAAAATAATTTTGAAACAAAAAATTTGAAAGTTTATACTATTTAAGACCTACAGAGCAACAGTAAATAGTTAATTTGGACATTTGGATCACTGGAACAGAATGGAGTCTAAAAATAGTCCTAAAGATCTACAATAAATTGATTTTTGTAGGGAGTAAAAACAGTTATTGGAGAGAAGAATTTTTTACAACAAGGGTGCTGGAAACTTGGACATCTATATGTAAAAATCAAGGAAACAATCACCATGTTCGGAGCATGTAAAATTAATTAAAATATATTCTAAACCTGAAAGTAATACTCAAAAGCATTAAATTTACCAAAGAAAATTTATAAGAATATCTTTATATCTTAGAGAGTTCTTAGACATCACAGCATAAGCATAATCCATAAAAATAAAAATATGACTATATCAAAATTGGAAAGAAAAATGGATGTTTTTTGCTTTTGATAGCCAAAGTTAAAAAACTGAAAATACATGTCATAGATTGGAAGAGATTATTTGGAAACTTTACATTTAATAAAGCACTTATATCCAGAATATATAATAAATGCTCAGAACATGGGAATAAGAAGACATTTATTTTCCAACCATTTTGAAAAATTAGCAAAATGTTTCATTAGGCCATTCACCAAAGGAAAAACATGAATGGCAACAATCACATGAAGCATTGCTTAATATTATTAGTCACAAGTGGGATGCAAATTAAAAACATTGTATTACATCTTTTCATGTGATTGGAGTTAACTGGACTTCTCACACATAATGGTGGGAATGAAAATGGTACTTTGGGGGGCGCCTGGGTGGCTCAGTCGGTTAAGCGTCCAACTTCGGCTCAGGTCATGATCTCGCGGTCTGTAAGTTTGAGCCCCACGTCGAGCTCTGTGCTGACAGCTCAGAGTCCAGAGCCTGTTTCAGATTCTGTGTCTCCCTCTCTCTCTGACCCTCCCCCATTCATGCTCTGTCTTTCTCTGTCTCAAAAATAAATAAACATTAAAAAAAAAAAGAAAATGGTACTGTGGAAAAGTATTTGATAATTTATTTTAAAGTTAAATATAAACTTACTGTATTATCTAACATTCTATTTCTTGGTATTTACCCAAAAGAAATAAAACTTTATGTTGACGAGAAAACTTGCACATACATTTGTGCTGATATTTTATGAACAATCATAAAAACCATAAGCAACCCAAATGTCTTCATCTAGTGCATGAATAAATAAAGAGTAGTGTATCTGTGTATCCATACAATGCAATACTACATAAGAACACAGAAGAACCAATTACCAATGTATGTAGAGTATAGATTAATCTTAAATAAATTATTCAAAGTGAAAGGACTCAAACTCCGAAGAGTACACATCATATGACTTTTTATATGTCAACCTGGAGTTAGCACAAGTACAGGGACAAAGAACCTTCATGGTTGTGAAGAGATTTTGATTTAAAAAAAGACTAAGATATTTTTAGGAGGGTAATGGATTTGGTTGGAGAAGTGGATACATAGTATATGCATTTGCCAAAACACATAGCATTGTACACAAAAATGGTTGAATTTTATTGTACATATATTGTATTTAAATAAACCTGACTTTACAAAATGAAATGTGAAGGGAGGAGTTAAGATGGTGATAGTAGGGGGACCCTGAACTTTCCCTGTCCCTCAAACACAGCTGTATTGAGGTCAGATCACTTGGAACACCCAGGAAATCGATCTGCAGACTCGCAGAAGAATCTCCATGGTTGGAGAGGTGCAAGGCCTATTTTAACAAATCAAAGCACACCAAATTAAAGGGCCAAACACACCCCACTGTAAGCAAGGAGGAGCTCTTCAGAGCACTGACTTTTGCAGTCGAAACACACTTCTGCCCGGTCCTATGACCTCTTTTTAATACAGCAGTATTCTCAGGTGCAGGAAATATAACAAGCATTTTAAAACATGTAAAACACAGAAACTTAGTCAAAATGACAAGCCAGATGCTCAACTGACTGAGCCACCCACGTGCCCCCAAACTAGATTTTAAAACAAAGACTGTAATAAGAGATGGAGAAGAGCAGTATATCATAATTAAAGGGTCTATCCATCGAGAAGATCTAACAATTATAAATTTTTATGCCCCCTACTTGGTGGAACCCAATTATATAAAACAATTAGTAACAAACATAAAGAAACTCATTTGATAATACTAAATTAATAATAGGGGTCTTTATGCCCCACTTACAGCAATGGATGACAGATCATCTAAGCAGAAAATAAACAAGGAAATAATGGCTTTGACTGACACATTGGACGAGATGGACTTAATATATCAAAACATTTCCTCCTAAAGCAGCAGAATGCACGTTCTTCTCCAGTGCACCTGGCACAATTCCAGAATGGATCACATACTAGAGACAAATCAGCCCTCAATAGGTGCAAAAAGATTGAGATCATACTGTGCATATTTTTCAGATCACACTGCTATGAAACTTGAAGTCAACCACAAGAATAAAATTGGAAAGTCCTTAAATACATGGAGGTTAAAGAACATCCTAAGGAATGAATGTGTTAACCAGGAAATTAAAGAAGAAATGAAAAAATACATGGGAGCAAATGAAAATGCAAACAGGACAGTCCAAACCCTTTGGGATGCAGCAATGGCAGTCCTAAGAGAAAAATATATTGCAGTTCAGGCCTATCTCAAGAAGCAAGAAAGGTCCCAAATACACATTCTAACTTCACACCTACGGGAGCTAGAAAAGGAACAACAAATAAAGCCTAAAGCCAGCAGAGAAGGGAAATAATAAAGATTATAGCAGACATAAGTGGTACAATGACAAACAAACAAAAAACCCCAGTAGAATAGATCAATGAAACTAAGATCTGGTTCTTTGAAAGAATTAACAAAATTGATAAACTCCTAGCTAGATTTATCAAAAATAAAAGAGAAAGGACCCAAATAGATACAATCACAAATGAAAGAGGAGAGATCACAAACAACACCACAGAAATACAAATAATTGTAAGAGAATATTATGAAAAATTATATACCAATGAACTGGGCAATCTGGAAGAAATGGACAAATTCCTAGAAACTCACAAACCACCAAAACTGAAACAAGAATAATAGAAAATTTCAACAGACCCATAACCAGCAACAAAATGGAATCAATTCAATTTATCAAAAATTTATCAAAAATCTCACAACAAATCAGATTCCTGGGCCATATGGCTTCCCAATGGAATTCTACCAGACATTTAAAGAAGAGTTAATACCTATTCTTCTCAAACTGTTCCAAAAAAAAAAAAATGAAATGGAAGGAAACTTCCAAACTTATTCTATGAAGCCAACATTACTTTGATTCCAAAACCAGAGAAAGATCTCAATAAAAAGGAAAATTACAGGCCAATATCTCTGATGAACCTGGATGCAAAAATTCTCTAAAAGATACTAGCAAATGAAGTTCAATAGTACATTAAAAGAATTATTCACCATGATCAAGAGGGATTTATTCCTGGGATGCAGGGCTGGTTCAGTATTTGCAAATCAATCAACATGATGTACCACATTAATAAAAGAAAGGATAAGAGCCATATGATTCTGTCAATAAATGCAGAAAAAAGCACTTGACAAAGTACAGCATCCATTCTTGATAAAAAACCCTCAACAAACTAGGTATAGATAGAACATACTCAAGATCATAAAGGTCTTATCCGAAAGACCCACGGCTAATATCCTCAATGGGGAAAAACTCAGAGCATTTTCCTTATAGTCAGGAACAAGACGATGATGACCACTCTCACCATTACTATTTAATATAGTGCTGGAAATTTTAGCTTCAGCAATCAGAAAAAATAAATAAAGGGCATACAAATAGGCAAAGAAGAAGTCAAACTTTCACTATGTGCAGATGACATGATATTCTATGTAGAAAACTCAAAAGACTCCACCAAAAAATCGCTACCCAATGAATTCAGCCAAGTCGCAGGATATAAAATCAACGTGCAGAAATCTGTTGCATTTCTATACACCAATAACGAAGCAGCAGAAAGAGAAAGCAAGGAATCAATTCCATTTACAATTTCACCAAAAACAATAAGATACCTAGGAATAAACCTAATCAAAGGGTGAAATATCTGTACTTTGAAAACTGTAGAAGACTTATGAATATATTGAAGAGGACACAAGGAAATGGGAAAAAATTCATGCTCATGGGTTGGAACTATAAACATTGTTAAAATGTCTATACTACGCAAAGGAATCTATACATTTAATGCAGTCCCTATCAAAACACCACCAGCATTCTTCACAAAGCTAGATCAAACAATCCTAACATATGTATAGAACCACAAAAGACCTCAAATAGCCAAAGCAATCCTGGAAAAGAAAAACAAACGTGGAGGCGTCATGATTCCAGAATTCAAGCTATATTACAAAGCTGTAGTTATCAAGATAGCATGGTACTGGCACAAAAGCAACTACACAGATCAATGGCACAGAACAGAAAACCCGGAAATGGATGCACAACTATATGGAAAACTAATCTTTGACAAAGCAGGAAAGAATATCCAATGGAAAAAAGACAGTCTCTTCAACAACTGGTGTTGGGAAAACTGGACAGTGACATATAGAATAATGAAATTGGACCGCTTTCTTACACCATACACAAAATAAATTCCAAATGGATGAAAGACCTATATGTAAAACAGGAAATCATCAAAATACTAAAGGAGAACACGGGCAGAAACCTGTTTGACCTCAGCTAGAGCAACTTTTTACTAGACTTGTCACTGAGGGCAAGGGAAATGAAAGCAAACATGAACTATTCGGACCTCATCAAGATAAAAATCTTTTGCACAATGTAGGAAACAATCCCAAAACTCAAAGGCAACCTACGGAATGGGAGAAGATATTAGCAAATGACATATCTGATAAAAGGTTAGTATTCAAATTTATAAAGAACTTATCAAACTCAACACCCAGAAATCAAACAACCTAGTTAAGAAATGGGCAGAAGATATGAATAGACACTTTTACCAAGAAAACATCCAGATGGCTAACAGACACATGAAAAGATGCTCAACATCACTCATCATCAGGGAAATACAAATCAAAACCACAATGAGCTACTACTTCACACCTGTCAGAATGTTAAAAAATAACAACACAAGAAACAACAGGTGTTGATGAGGATGTGGAGAAAGGGGAACCCTCTTGCACTGCTGGTGGGAATGCAAACTGGTGCAGCCACTCTGGAGGACACTATGGTTGTTCCTCAAAAAACTAAAAATAGAAGTACCCTATGATCCAGCATTTGCACTATTAGGTATTTACCCAAAGGATACAGAAATACAGACTCATAGGTATACATGCACCCCAATAATTATAGCAGCATTATCAATAATAGCCAAACTATGGAGAGAACCCAAATATCCATCGACTGATAAGTGGATAAGGAGAGGTGGTGTATATATTCAATGGAATATTACTCAGCCATTCAAAAAACAAAATAAAAGCTTGCCATTTGCAATAACGTGAATGGAGCTAAAATGTATCATGCTAAGCAAAATATGTCAATGAGAGAAAGACAAAGATCATACGATTTCACTCCTATGTGGAATTTAAGAAACAAAACTGATGAATATATGGGAGAGTGGGGATGAGAGCGGAAAGGGAAACAAACCACAAGAGACTCTTAAAGATAGAGAACATTGTTGATGTAGGGAAGTAGGTGGGAGATTGGCTAGATGGGTGATAGGTAGTAAGAAGGGCACTGGTTGTGATGAGCACTGGGTATTGCGTGTTAAGTGATGAATCTCCGAATCCTACTAAAACCAATGTTACATTGTATATTAACTAACTAAAATATAAAAATAAAATGAAATGTGTTTCCAGGAAATGTTTTCTTTTGAATATGATTATGTTTTCTATTAGATATCAATAATTTGGATCATTAAATAAGATGTTTAGGAACAAATCTTATTTGTAAATAAATAACTTCTATAACATAATAAAAAATTACAATTTCTGTTACATATAGTATATTCTTACAGTTCAATATGGAAGTTTTACCTAAAGGAAATTAACATGTACATCTTTTTCTTAATATACCTTATTGTCAAACTGGCTAACATACAGTGTATAAAGTGTGCTCTTGGTTTTTGGGGTAGATTCCCATGGTTCATTGCTTACATACAACACCAAGTGCTCATCCCAACAAGTGCCCTTCTCAATGCCCATCACCCATTTTCCTCTCTCCCTGACCCCTCCATCCCTCAGTTTGTTCTCTGTGTTTAAGAGTCTCTTATGGTTTGCCTCCCTCCCTCTCTGTAATTATTTCTTTCCCCTTCCCTTCCCCCCATGGTCTTCTGTGAAGTAACTTTATTGACAAAGCACACCATTTTCAATTAGTCTGATTTTTAAAAATTATTTTACAGTAGGCTAGCAATAAACAAACTCTTGCTTAAATTATGTATACCACCATTTTCCAAGAAGGCAAACAGCAGATGGGTAATTTACACTCTTTGCAATGAAAAATATATTTCAAAAATTATTGGCTTGTTCTGTATAGAACACTGCAAGTGGCAAGGATCTCCAATTATTCTGAAGTGCCTGGCTTATTGCTACTTCATGAACATGATAGTTATGAAAACAGATGATGCATACTTACTCCCCACTTCCTGTTATTTGTAATATAGTTCTAAATAGTACTGTATGCTTTTCAATTTAAAAGAATTTTTTACTGTTTTATATAAATCATATGCTTCATTCTAATGTTTTAGAGATATGTAGCTAAAACACATAAAACCATTTCTATGTAGGGTCAGTTAGCAATACAGTGAATAACCACATGGTGCCCTCATAGACATAAAGTGCAATTTATGTCAATTTAATTTTAATAATACCAAAAATTGTTCCAGAGGAGGAACATACATAAAAATTAGAAATTACCAATTAATTCTGTGATGCTTATTTAAAGTTATTTGAAATGAATACTATGGACTTTAATAGTGCATGTAGTTCTAGAAAAAGACATGAAGCAGCACAATCTGTTCATCTATATTATTGTCTCCTACAATGTGGAGTGGGAAAGAGTGTTTCTTGGGAACTTCTATTGAATGCCCCAACTTCGGACTTTGTTGACCTCACGTCATATTGGTTACTATACCATAAAATCATGTCAAATTTTATTAGTTACCTTCTATCCAGTAATTATTCAAGACCCCAGTGTATGTGTGTAGTTATAGATGGTCGACAGGTGATTGATAGATATAGAGATACACAGACAAATGTTATTTTTTTAAGTTTTCAGTTAGATTCCGTTTAGTTAACATACAGTGTAATATCCAATTTCAGATGTACAGTATAATGATTCATCATTTCCATGCTAGCTTTTAAGTGGGATAAGACTTTATTAGATTCAAACATGAAAATACAAATTTTGAGATACCTCTTTTTGTGCTGTTTGCCCTCTGACCCCGCTGCACTTCTTAATTTCTTAGGTATTTTATATCAGCATCCTGATAGTATGTATGCCTAAGAGGTACTTGTATGCTGTCTAAGTGTAGGTCCTATTTTTTTTCAGTATTATATACACAATATCTGTGTGTTGACCAATTATTTTTACACTTTGAATATATAAAAGTGAGAAAGACTCACATCTGCTATCAAAGGGCTTTTGCCATATTTTGTTGGGATTTGCTCCTTACTTTTAGGCCCTTGTGTATATCCTTTTTCCTTTTATTGCGCAATATAAACATTTCCTTTAAAATGCACTCATTCCTATAAAATTTAAGGTGCCCAATGGTACATATGAAGGACTATCAGTAGACTAACATATTTAGAGTTTCCTCACTATACAATAGCTTAATGGTGGTCAAGATAAAGACGTTAAACAGAAGATGAGTATACAAACTGATATTTTATAACTTTCCTATTGTATGTCATAAGTTTATTTAACTTGTTTCTTCCTGAAGCTAAGTACTCATTTTTCAATGCATCTGGATGCCAAACAATTTATAAAAACCAATTAGTTGGGAGTTTTTATGTATTGTCTGATTTAGAGCCACTAACCCATTTTAATGTCTCAGGTTCACAATTTCTAAGTCAAGGGTAAAAATAATCACACACTGAGTGATATTTAATGGGTAATAAAAGTACCATTTGAACAGAGAATTAGTAGTATAACCTTTAAGCTCAGACTCTCCTAGGTGTAATATATAGCCATAAGAGAAATGGCTTGTAATTAATTGTGTAATTTCAGGTTTTGTCTTTTTCATCACCAACTCTGTTCCCTTTTCAGAGAGGTGTCTGTGTAATAACAGAATCAGCTGAACAGTTACTTGTTTCAAGTACATGTGACCAAGAAAAAGTCCAGAAGGCTGAGTTTATACTATTTACTGATTGTCTGCATTTTGTCTCTCTCATTCCCCAAAGAGAATGCAAGAATTTTCTTTGTCCCCTCTCAGTCCCTCACATCATTATTCTTTCAGAGCATCATGACTAGCAGGCCATAAGGGTAACCATTAAGTCTGAATAGAGCATGAGTCACTTTATTGCTCTAATTAATTTGGAGATGGCATTATGATTTGAATGAAATAATACTGTGATTTATGAGAACAAATATCAAATAGTTTCTCAAAAAAATGAGTCTTCTTTTTTCTTTCCTTTTCTTTTCTTTTCTTTTTCTTTTAGTGTTTATTAATTTTTTGAAAGTGAGAGAGTGTGAGCAGGAGAGGTGCAGAGAGAGAGAGAGACACAGAATCCAAAGCAGGCTCCAGGCTCCAAGCTGTCAGCACAGAGCCTGACCCAGGGCTCAAACCCACAAGCCATGAGATCACGACCTGAGCCGGAGTCAGCCGTTTAACTGACTGAGCCACCTAGGCGCCCCCAAATTAGCCTTATTTTCATAAAAGAATTTCAAAAATTTACATTTGTTTACAAATCCCATCACTTGGGAGATAAAGTTTCTATCTGGTCATAATAAACATCTCAAATAGTGTATTAATAGGTCATAATTTTCAACTGCCTTTGCTTATACATTTAAACAATCTAAACTATTTGTATCAAAAATATGTCACTATGGAAAATTATATGAAAACAACACATTTGAAAATAAGCATTTTCAAACTATAAATATCTTTTTTTTTAACAAAGAGAAGCAAGGTTGAAGGAAAATCATTATGACCATTTATGTCTCTGGCAGTCACAATAAGAAACCCAGACAGTAATCACTGGTTACTTCTAATCCAGTTCATGTTATATATGCCAGAGTTGTACTAGACATAAAGTGACTTGCCTATCTGAGTGTCATGTGGTCTGAAAATTATATCAGGTTGATTTAAAAGCAAAAAGCACGATAAATAGCTGAATATTACAAACTGTGTAACTATTATTTCCGGGAATAATATTTCTTCTCAGATTCTATTTATATATTTTTGAATTTTTCTTCAATTCCAGATTCACATTTCATTATGTTTTAAGCATGTACTATAAATGGATCTTTTATAGCTGATTTTTGTCTGTATTATAAAAATCCTTTTCAAAAACCACTATCAAACAGTTGAGGACAGGGAGTTGTTTTAAGTGTGATGTTAGGAACAAAAACTTGGCTGATCTTATCTAGTGAATAGACTGTTTTGACTTGGAAGGAGCAAAACTGATAATGCTACTTTAATAATATTAATGAAACCTAACAGATGCATATTTAATAGTCAGCTGGAAACACTATCTGCTATTTCTAATGAAGCTGGTTGATCAGATATGATTGGAATATATTTTTCCACTTAGTAACAGCAGAAAATAATGCACTATTTAGAATACCTTTTGGAATTTGTGATCTTTGAGTTGCTATTTAATTCTGTAATCTAATCATGCAGACTCTTCTGGGTTCATATTTTATATGATTTTTGAAAAGCTCTTACGGGCCTTCAGGGAGAAAGTGACACAACACTATAATATTACTTTTGCGTATTCTTATTTATATTAATTGTGCTCTCCCTCCAGTCTTGCATTCTTCCAAACCTTTGTTTTCACAAGAGCTAAGGTACACATGTTATCATGTGTACCTCTTGTTTGCAATATTCTACTCTTGTTTGCAATATTCTACTGTATTTCTGTTCCATACGGGATAAATCCATCCACTAATGTCATGTTCAAAAAGCTTCATCAACCTGCCCTAGACTTTCTTCCCAAAATTATCTCTTCCCTCTCAACCTCCATTGGTATTTGTGCTCCTGTCTCACAGAACTACTACTGATCTGTGCTTCTTCGTGTGTAGAGTTTCAGTTCTGCTTCCCCTGCCTGGATGCTCTCCCTTCCTCCCACTTGAAGCATCTCATTTAGTGACATGCTATTTAACTTTTACAGCACATTCTAGGCTTCCCCTTCTCTAGATTAACTTCATTCATCAGCAGTAAGTGACTATTTTGTGGCCGCTTACCTATTATGCATTTTTTTGGTGTGGCACTTATGCCAGTGAAATAGAATAATCTTTTCACTTGTCTGCCTCATAAGTGATTGTGTATTCCTTGAGAGTAGAGGATTTTCATATTCCAAACTTTTCCTCAATACCTAGAATAAGCTTGTTATGTAGGAAATTTCAAAATACTTTGATGAATACACATTTGATTTAGCATTGCCTATATGATATTTTACATATATATTTCCATTTGTATAGTCAGTGGTATCAATGAATGATGAAATTAAAAAAAAACATTTATATTCAGATGAGGTTAAAAAAATACCAGCTAATAGGTAAAAGCTTACATATCTAAATAGTTTTAAAGGAACAGAAGATTCAGTCTCATTTTTTAAATAGAAAGCATTTGTGAGTAAAGATATTAAAACCAAAAGACGGTTTATGAGAAATAGTTCTGGCATATTGAAGTGTTTGTACTTTTTTTTTTATAAGCTAAGGAGAAGGAATTTTAAACAATTTGTCAATACTCTTCACTGTGGTATTTTTGAGAACATATTTCACACTGCTATAAGTTTATTATTGGAATTGAAATGTTGCTTTCTATGGAACCGACTTTTCTTAAAGCAGGGGAAAGATAGGTTGAGAGGTTAATTTGCTTATGGCAAAAAAAAAAAAAAAAAGTCCAAATGTTAACCAGCACAAAACAAAATGACCTCATGAATTCAATTGGATGTAGGTGAGGTAAAGCCCAATAGAAATATTAAAATCTGTCAGAAGTGAGAAGAAACTAGTTAACCGAGAAGACAGGTGAAATGGGAAGACCAGTGTTGACGTCTTATAATTACACCAAGGAATTACACAACTTCTGGAGCGAAGAGTAAACATAAATGTGAGGGCAACTAAATGTTCATTTGTTTTTCAATTTAAGAGAAAACCCTTGCTATCAGGGACAGAATTCTTCAAGTGAATCACAGGTATCTGATTATGAAAATGAGGCAAATGGTATTTCTTGGTAACTTCGGAACAATGTTTACCAAAAAATCATTCCAAACTTAAAGTTTATTTTTGGTAACTTCGGAACAATGTTTACCAAAAAATCATTCCAAACTTAAAGTTTATTTTGAGGTTCTTGTTTTAAATTGGGAAAATGTTATTAATTTGTATCAAAATTTTACTAGATCCTAATTCATGCTTAATTGAAATTATAATCATTTATATAAGCTCATATGCCACTGAATCTTTTATTCTCCTAAATATTTTGGACCAAACTAAAACTTATAGCATCTTTTGAAATTGTTGAATTTTGTAAATTAAATTATTCTAATACAAACAACTTCTGGACTTCCAGCGCAGCCAAAACCAGATTGACCAATTTGCCTAAAAAAACAAAAACAGTAGATAAAACATACGAAACAATGTTTTTACTGAGAATTAAGAACAGTTGGGAAACAGTTTTTTCAGTGTTGCCCCCCAAAAAGAAGAAATCTGTAGTTGAAGTTTCCAAGCTCCTTTTGGCTTTTCCACCTCCAAATATATCATTCCACCTCAGAGGTACCCGAACCAGTCCTATGAGGCTCCCCATGTGATATTCTAGTTTATGATACCCAATTCTCTTTAATTCCTCTAGGGTTGGTGCTGGGAGTGCTTCCTGCACTTAATATCTACATTAAGTAGATACTTCCTTTACTTAATAATATTTGCATCACGTTGGCGTTCCCTTTTTGCTTTTTCAGCATTGTACCTTGCGGGATTTTATACAGTCAAGAATAAACACAGACAATAAAAATTTTGCCATATTTTTCTTGCTCCTTGGACATGAAATTTAAATTCCATGGGATTATTCTGTTAGTGAGGCATGATTATGAATTTCCAACTCATCTGACTGATTTAACTGGGATGTATGTTTTCACATGTGTTTCTTTGGTGTCATCAAACTTCTATTATGCCAACTCCTGCTCTTTCTCCTTGTGAGTGTTGAAAGATCCACTTACAGGGGATTTTCTGCTGAGATAATTTCTTAGCTTCCCTTGGGAACATGGGAAAAAAGTTGTATGCTTCCATAGGATCTAATCAAACCTGTCTGCTTCAGAAACATTGTTCCAAAATATCTTGAAAATCTTGATAATTTCTAAACAAGACCACCTAGAATTCTTAATGAGAATTGTGACAGAAATGTGAAATAAAGCTTGACTACATTTCACAGTTGAAGTATAATTAACGTTCATCCTCTAAGTTTCTTAATTCTGATAGTTAATATAGTTATCTCCACATTCACACAAAATTTTGATGCAATTTTGAACCTTATTAGTTTTGTATCTTTGGATATAGTACTTATAGTTCAATTTCTTTATCTCTAAAATGGGAAAAATGATAGACCTTCTACAAGAATATCTGCATGATTCCCTGCTTATCCTATATATTTATTTTTGCCTTCCCCAAAAATTTTCCTCCATCTAAAGTCATTAAACAGTTTTCCCTAATTCGCTATATAATTTCTAAGCTAAATACTTAAAATTAATGCTCTCATCAGATTAAAAAGTCAGTAATTGTTAAAAAGTGGCATAACAATATTTCATATAATTGTAACCATTTTAATTATCTTATTTAATTATAACCATTTTGATTGTACTTTCCTAAATTATACCTATGTATACAACTTTTTTTATTTTTTTATTTATCAAATTACTTTTCTGCTATAGAGGAATTTAGGTTATTTCCTTAGGGCTTTTTTTCCTTAATATCAATGTTATTTCAGCCAATGTTGGATATATATTTTAAATGTTTTATTTGATTACCTATAGCCATTTTCTTTAAAATTTGATGAAACCTTAATTGGAATATGCAATCTTGTTAACCCACCTGTAAACTCCATGAGTAAATTGAACGTTACAGGGATTAAGAAGATTGTTAAATGTTGAATATCTACTAAATGTTTGAGTTGGAATACAAATAAATCCAATTCTGTGTTCTTCCAAACCCATATTATTAAACATAATTTAAATATTAAATAGTATGCTTAATCAAAAACAAAGGAGAATAAGTAGCTTATAGTGACTACACGTTTAATGGTGAAATGGCATTAACAAATGTTAAACTGTTTATAACAAAATATCAACCATGATTTCATTTTTCCATACTTTTTTTTCAATTTTTTTAACGTTTATTCATTTTTGAGAAGGAGAGAGAGACAGAGCATGAGTGGGGAAAGGGCAGAGAGAGGGAGACACAGAATCTGAAACAGACTCCAGGTTCTGAGCTGTCAGCACAGAGCCCGACACGGGGCTCAAACTCACGGACTGTGAGATCATGACCTGAGCTGAAGTCGGACACCCAACCAACTGAGCCACCCAGGTGCCCCATTTTGCCATACTTTTTAAACCAACTTTCGTGGTTTATAAATGTGGTTCACTTTTGGACTAGAAGAGATTCAAGACATCTATATTACAACTTTCTCTTAAGTGCAAATTAAGGGGTTTAGGAGGGAGGGTTAAGTATGTGATGATGTGAAAACAGTCTCATGTTTCTGAATTGAATTGTTACTATTATTATATGGAATATCTTAAAGTTACATTCCATTTATGCAGTGAATTGTTACAAATCTTATCATCATGTAGGACAGTAAAAAAAAAAAAAAAAAATGTCCAGATGGATTGTCCAGTAAGAAAACTAATACAAGAAAATCATGAACTGCCCTCGAGAAATATTTTAGGGTTCTTTTTCTGTGATTTTTATCTTCTAGACTAGATAGGCCTGCCACAAGGATGGTGAAATGATTACCTAGGACACAATTCTCATTTTAGAATCTAAAAGTTCTTATATGAGAGGCACTGCGATGGGAGGCTCAAGCGATTTATAAAAATCATAGTGAATGTAGAAAGCGTATTTGTAGTGTAGATTGATAAAATTTGAAAGAAACTGACAACAGGGAAGCAATGGTTAATCTGTTCACTAGATACTTTGACTTATAATTAAAGGTTATGTCGGGTAAAAGAATTAGTCAAAAACAAACTGTTGGTTCTGTTTTTCAGTTCCACATGTAGAGAACTTGGAAATCTCCACTCTAGCCTGACAGGTGGAAAGCCCAAGAGACTGAAAATAACAACTGTCCTTTGCTCCCTAAGAGAGGGGATGACAAAGAGTAAATGAAACCTCTGCCCCCCAAATTGGAAAGACACAGGTAAAAACAGTCATGGCTTACTGGAGAAGAGACTCAGGGGCAGAAACAGCTGTGGGAACCAGAGCCCAAGTTGCAAAACCTGACTTGTAACTGTAAATTGCCGGAGGCTCAGTGCAGACCACTCCAGACCTACTCTTTGAAGGCCACCATGATACTGTGATACTTACCTCCAGGAACTGGACCAGGTTCCCACAGTAAATGTCAGAGAGAAATCCACTCATGCTTCTGGCAAGAGGGAGAGGAAAAGGAACCATTTAGAAATATGCCAGAACATTCTGTTCTTTTTTAACAAGAAGCCTAACCTGTAGGGGTATTATCTGAGCCTGGCGATGGGAAATACCCGACTCCAGCCCACAATAGCTATCCTGTCCCAACTAAGGGAAGAGAAAAAAACTGAGAAACAATTGTGAAGCTCACAGTCCAGAGGCCTATACTCACTAAAAAACTAAGACCTAGGGGCACCTTGGTGGCCCAGTCGGTTAAGAATCTGACCTTAGCTCAGGTCATGATCTCAGAGTCCATGGGTTCGAGCCCCGTGTTGGGCTCTGTGCTGACAGCTCAGAGCCTGGAGCCTGCTTCGGATTCTATGTCTCTCTCTCTCTCTCTCTCTCTCTCTCTCTCTCTCTGCCCCTCCCCCACTCACACTCTGTCTTTCTCAAAAAATAAACATTAAATTTTTTTAATTAAAAAAAAAAACCAAAAAACTAAGACCTAATAAGACCATAGAATGCTTCCCCTCTTCCCACACATTACCACCACATTACTAAAGGCTTATTTACAGCAGTTTTATTTACCTGGTACTATGTGTCTGGCTCTCAAGAAAATATTAAGTCATACTGAAAGAAAAAAAATACAATGTGGACAGGGAAAGCATCAGAGCCAGACATGACAGGAATGTTGGAATTATCTGAGCAGGAATTTAAAACAACTATTGTTAATATTCCAAGGACTCTACTGGATAAAGTAGACAGCAGGCAAGAACAGATTGGCAGTATAAGCAGAGAGATAGAAATCCTAAGAACTAAAAAAAAAAAAAAAATGCTAGAGGTAAAAAACACAAAGAAATTAAGAATGTCTTTGGTAGTCTAAATAAGTGATTTAAAAGATTAAAGCAAATTTACTGATTCCTTATACATCTGAGTTGAATAAAGAGATTATTTATATTTAAGCAAGGTAAATAATATTGTTAGAAACCATGGAGCTTTCTCATGTCTTCTACAATCAACCGTCCACATCCACCAATGTGACCATCCACATTGGTCAGTAGGTGGCAGAATCCTGCAGCTGGTCTGATATCCTACTGTACATACAGAAATGGTCTGCATGAATTGTAGTAGCAATATCTGCATCAGGGTTCTGCTTCCAGTTTTGAGACAATGGTATATTTTGTAGTGCAGAGTTACTAAACTGGCCCAGGTTTGATCTCATGATCTAGCTTCCCAGCAACCCATGTCTTGTGAAGTAGAATAGATTATTTCCCAATTGCAAAAGGATTGTTGTTTTGTTTGTTTGTTTTTTTAAGGCTTTAATTTAGGGGAAGCTTGGTAAATAAACTTTTAGATTATTGTAGAATCTGTACTTCCCTCTCTGTTTTAGTTAAGATCTTCCATACCTTCTCCAAAAAGAAGCACCACATTCTATTCACTTTATTGATTGCATGCTAAGCACATTGTGAGGAAAACAGTTGTGTAATGGGAACTGAGAGTAAAGATTTTGTCCATACTTGGGCCAGAGCTGACAACAATAGGAATAATAAGTATCATAACAAATTCTTAGTGAATGTGATCTCTATTGGGACTATTAGTTCTGGTGTTTTCCTGCTTTTTTTTTCAGTATACAAAGATGAGTAGTGTTTGGAAAAATAAAATACAGAAACCTAGTCATGAAACATTGACATGGAGTGTTCACTTGAACACTCCAACTCGCCGATGATCCAACTCGCCAATGATGTTGTTTTGAAACTGAAAATCATACATATTTTTTTTAACGTTTTATTTTTATTTTTGGGACAGAGAGAGACAGAGCATGAACGGGGGAGGGGCAGAGAGAGAGGAAGACACAGAATCGGAAACAGGCTCCAGGCTCTGAGCCATCAGCCCATAGCCTGACGCGGGGCTTGAACTCCCGGACAGCGAGATCGTGACCTGGCTGAAGTCGGATGCTTAACCGACTGCACCACCCAGGCGCCCCTGAAAATCATACATATTTTAAGAGTTATTTATGTATATTTCTACTTATATAAATATTTCCAACTCACCAATGATGTTGTTTCATCCAACTCGCCAATGATGTTGTTTTGAAACTGAAAATCATACATATTTTAAGAGTTATTTATGTATATTTCTACTTATAATCTAATTATATTTCAATTAAGCAAACTTAGTATTTCTTCCCACTTCTTCCCAAATTCATCTCTTTTGGCACTAAATAGTTACACTGACTTAAATCCAAAGTTATAGGAAGAGCTTATATTCTTACCATGAAACTAGAACAATCAGCTGTGCCTCTAGGTTGCTTGAGGCAGATGTCATTCTGACCGACTTAAAAGAGATAATGACCTTCTGGGACCTTGACATTAATCATACAACCTGAATGAAATAGGCCTCTTTGGAAAACTCTGTATTTGTCCAATATTGGAAAATAACCTTCTTGTAAGAAAGTTAAAGCCCAGATCCCCAAAAGACTTGGCCTCCTCACTTCTGTGAGGAAGTAGAGTGCAAAGTGGGGGCAGATAAAATGCTACCTTTGTTGTTTATAAAATTCTCTGAAGTTTGGAAAGCACTTCTTTAGCTCCAAAAGAATTTCTTAAAAACCAGATAGAGGATAGCTGAAAACATTCACTAACTTTTGGGGAGAATTCACGAAAAAAAAAAAGAATTAAAATAATATATTAAAACATGACTAAAATTATAGTAATAATTTTTTCTTTGTAAAACTAAAATAGGAAGTATTTTAATTGAAATTTATTATAATTACCATATTGGAGATGTAGAATGGAAACTTTCTGCTACAGTTTTTAATATTACATGACTATGGTTTATTAAGTATATTAGTGAAAACAATTTCTCTGATATTTTTCCTTTTAGGACATTTTCATAGTAAAAAAAAAATGCTTTCCCTTTGTATATAGTCAGTACTTTGTTTAAGCTAGTTTAAAATTGTATTCAGGGGCGCCTGGGTGGCTCAGTCGGTTAAGCGTCCGACTTCGGCTCAGGTCACGATCTCGCAGTTTGTGAGTTCAAGCCCCGCGTCAGGCTCTGTGCCGACAGCTCAGAGCCTGGAGCCTGCTTCTGATTCTGTGTCTCCCTCTCTCTCTGATCCTCCCCCGTTCATGCTCTGTCTCTCTCTGTCTCAAAAATAAATAAACGTTAAAAAAAAATTTTTTTTTTAAAAATTGTATTCATTATTCTTATTTTAGAAACCATGCAAGTTAATCTCTGGCCAAACATGCTGCTAAATACTTTAACTCAAAATATGCCTTCCACCTGGAATATTTTTTCATCAGATATGTGTCTTTAACAATAATTGCTGTCATCCAGTGGCAAGCTTCTCACTAAGAATCCTTTGATTAACTGCCCACAGCAAAACAAATTCTTCTTCCCCTGAAAGCATGTCTATACTTTTACACACAGCACTTCTGTACATTTTTATTTACACACTTTATTTTACTATTTAAAGACAACATCATATTCACATTTACATTATGTGAGCTAGCAGAGAAAAACAGTGTGGTATAAAGGAAAGAAGGTGTGTTTTGTTTTGTTTCGTTTTGTTTTTGCATACAAATTCTTCCTGCTTATTATGTATCATTAAGGTAATTATTTACTCTCTCTGAATTTTGTCTGTCTTATTAATAAATTGGTGATATTAATGCCTGTCTCAGAGCATGCCTTTGATGATTAAATACAATAGCATACCTTTCACATAAAGTCAGTCTTTGAATATTTATTCCTTCCCCATATTTATTACATACTTATTGAATGAATGGTGGATAAAATTATTATAAATGTATTGCATATCACTGGTTTTTGAGATGGTAGGGAGCTTGTATGGGGAAAGATGTTTGGAATTTCTAGGATTTACCAAAAATGCGGGACAGAAAGATGATTTTCACTGTAAATTGGAGACTACAGTATAAGGGTGGCAATTGTTTTCTGTCTTCTCTGAAAATATGATGACAGTATGGATTAACTAATTTCTTTAATGTCACTAAAAATATAAATTAGGATAATTTCAAAAATAAGTTATAGATGAAAAGACTTTTGGCAATTCAGTTTTTTTTTTTTTAATATCAATCCCTTCACACCATCAGTGGGATTTGTCAGTCAGATTTTCCTCTACTCTCCTACTGAATGTACTGATATTTACAGGAAATTACAGGATTTTACAGGAAAATTCCTGAATTTACAGGAAATTACTGATATTACAAGGAAATCTATTAAGATTATTTCCAGGGAGTCTCAATTTTAAACAAGCAAAAGTTCTAGTTATTCTTTTTCACACAAGAATACAGAAAATCATGTCCACAGAGTCTATAAACTTTCAATTCCTTTTCTGGATCATTTCCTTCCCACAATATTTCTTTGATTTTGAGAATCACCCCATATTTTTTATTATTATTTAACTTTTTAGCTTTAATTTAACTTGATTTTATGCCTGTTTTTATAATCAAAGAATCCTAAACAAGTAATAATATAGCTTTACAATCAATTATCAACTTTAAAAAGCAATGGGCAACTTCCGTTCTTATTTCCAGTGGATATCTCCTTGTCTATTAATAAGTAGGTTCAATTCTTATACTTGAGAAATTAACCTTCTTATATAATGGCACCCACCCATAATACAATCATATATAGCTTTTACTTCTGCTTATGTTGAAAAATATATTTAAAATACAGTTTTAGGGGTTCCAGGGTGGCTCAGTCAGTTGAATGACCAACTCTTTGATTCCAGCTCAGGCCATGATCCCAGGGTCTTGGGATTGAGCCCTGCGTCAGGTTTCACACTGAGTGTGGAGGCTCCGTAAGATTCTCTTTCTCTCTACCTTTGCCCCTCTACCCCATTTGCACTTTCTATAACATAATATAACATAGCATAACATAAAATAATAAAAAGTAAAATATTTAAATGTACTGCCTTAATAAGATACATCTATCCAAAAAGTCCAAAATTATTCATTACTTTAAAAATTAGTCAGATGTAATTTAACAATATATTGTCCTATATCATATATTTTACTTATGAAATCTTATGAAATTCTCTCAAATTTGAATATGATATGTAACTCTAATGGTGGTACATGAGCTAATAGAATCATTTTAATCTGTTGAACTGAAATTTGAATTATTTTTTTCTTAAAAGCTAGTATGCAAGAACATACAAAATGTTGTATCTTCAAAGGCAAGTATTAGCAAACTTTTGTTGTAAAAGGCCAAATATTTCAAGCTATATAAACAGTTTTAACCAATATTAAATATTTTGGGTTTGGGAGCCAGAAGGTCTCTGGTGCAACTACCTACTCAGCTTCGCCATAATCAAATGTGCAGTGGCTATGATTAAGTTACCCTTTAGTTATAAAAAGGCTATAGGCCCAATTTGGTACCAACCTGTTTTGGAAAACTCTGTCATTCATTACCTTTGCTTGTGACTGAGTCAACATAGTTTTCTCATTTTTAAACCCATGGAAATAGTAATTATTTCAAAAGTTTTACAGAGTAGTAAATGTTTAGATTTAAATAATATAATTCTGGTAATACTGAAAACTGATATTTTTATGTTTTTCAGTATATCATAGCAGGAGGCACAATATATTGGTTTGCACAGTATTGGTGATGTTAGCTTTGATCACTTGGTTAAGGATATGTCCCTGAGGTTCCTCCACTCTAATGGGAAGTATTTATCCTTTATGAATTAAAAAAAAATTTTTTTTGATAAGAGCCAACTGAGACTATATAAATACTCTGCATCTTATCAGATTTTTACACATTAATTTTAAAATCAATTTTTAAATCATTCCATAATTTGTTTTTACTGTCATTTTACTGTGAGAACTTTCACTGTTCATTGGTTTATATATTTGTGTCTTTATATTCAAACAGGATTTTTATTTCTTATTCAATGTATTGTAATTAGTTACTATCACATTTATTTTCATGCTCAAATTGTTCCAGATTTTGCCAATAGGAAACCACTTCACTTAAGTTGTTGAACTGACTGGCCTAAAGCTTTTCACAATAATCCTTTGTCATCGTTCTGATCCTTACTGCAAGGAGTTTGAAATTTTACCTACTTGGAGGCTAATAAATTAGGCTGATATGGGGACAAGTCCCTGGATAAGAGACAAAGACAGTTTGTTACTGAAAAAATAAATAAATAAACGTAAACCTCTAGGAGAAATATCTAATGTCAGCCCAGTCCTCAAGGATGATGAAATAAGGGCCAGAGGTAATCTGCACTTGTAGTGGGTGCACCAGAGAAGAGAAAACGCGAAGATGTGGATTCTGAATTTACATGGAGCTTCTCGCACATCTGTTTGTCCTCCTCTCCAGGGCAAGAGTTTAGACATTATCCTAGAATGTGAGCAAGTGTCTCCAGGTAGAAGGAGAATTCTTTCTCTTTACTATTGCAGGACATCTTTAAAGAGGTACATCTCTAAATATCTTTGGAGGGATACACTATTTCTTTTTCTTAATATATTTTTTAATGTTAATTTATTTTGAGAGAGAGAGAGAGAGAGAGAGAGAGAGAGAGCAAGTAGAGGAAAGGCAGACAGAGAGGGAGGGAGAGAATCCCAAGCAGGCTCTGAACTGTCAGCACAAAGCCCGATGTGGGGCTCGAACTCACGAACCATGAGATCATGACCTGAGCCGAAATCTAGGGTCGGACACTTAACCGACTGAGCCACCCAGGTACCCTAGTATATACTATTTCTAATGTTCAGGTCTATTTGCTTATTCAAACATGGGCTTTTCCCAAGTCTAGGGTGTGAAAGAGATATATTAAGAACTGTCTCCTAAACGTTATCATTCTAAAGTTCATAGGATTTGTAGTAAGAAATCCTCTTACATTTTTTATATTGATGGTAGTATTTTCTCTCTTTTTTCCTTTATAATTTTCTCTGGGATTTACTTGTATTTGTTAAGTTCATAAAAGCAACAACATTGGTGTATTTTAATCTTTTTCTCCTATGGCTTGTCTATTTTCTATTTTGGTGCTTTCTACTCTTATTTGCATTTCTTTCTTCATTCTACACACTTTGATAGTAACTTGCTCACACATTTTTTTTAAGTCTGTAAACTGCAAACATAGATAGTTACTTTAAACTTTTCATTTATCCTAAAATAAACATTTAGAGCTGTAAATGTTAATATAAGCACTGGCTTAATTGCATCTCACAAATTTTCATGTGTTGTATTTTCATTACCATATGTTTCTAACTAGCTTATTTCCTTTTTTTATTTCCTCTGGGATCCATTAATTATTTTAAAGTGTATTACCTAATTTCCAAATATTTGTAAACTTCTAAGATACATTATTGATTTGTGATTTACAGTTTTTTTTCCCCCCAAAGAATATATTCTGCAAGATTTAAATTCTGGAAAAAAATAATATAATTTATTTAAAGGGTAACATGTAGCCTACCATAGTGAATGTTCCATGAACACTTGAAAAAAATTAATTCTTCAGTATTGAATATTATTCTGTAAATGTAAATCATTAGTGTTCAGATTTCTATATGATGATTTTTTTGGATAGATATTTGTGGCACTTTTTGGTAAAGAGTTGTTAATATCTTCAATGCTGTAGGTTGGCTTATTTCCTACTTAGGTTTTCTTGTTTTTCTTTATTAATTGTTCTCATTAGATGTGTATGCATTAAGAATCATTTTGACTTCCTGACAAGTTCACAGTTTTATAATTAAGAAATTATGCCCATCCTTATTTCAGGTAATGCCTTTTGTGTCTTCAATTTTAATATTTCTGATTTAATGTTACCAAATTATCTTTCTTATTCTCAATGTTTTCATAGTATTTTCTCATTTTATCATTCTTTAGCCTTAAATCTATCAGTATTTTTATATTTACATTGCATTTCATGGAGGAAGAGTATAAGTGGTTCTTAATATTTTGTGTCTAGAATGACAATTCCTGGTTTTAAGTTGAAGTAGTTAATTCATTTACATTCAAATTAGCTATCAATATTGTTAAATTTTTATGCTACTATTTTGTTATTTTTCCCAATTGGTTCCCAACTTAATTTTGCTATTGGCTTTTAGATCATCTTCTTTAGGTTAAAATATGTACCCTTAACATGCCAAATTCTGATGGAAATTATTATTTTACCACTTTATGAAAATATAAATGTTTCAGAAACATATAGTTCTATTACAACTTGCTATTTTTATTTGCTAGTTTTGTTTTGATTTAAACAATCATATTTCATTAAAAGTTTTCTATTGCTGCTGTAATGAATTGCCATAAACTTAATTTGGGGGATTAAAAAGCCTACAAATTTATCATTTTACAGTTCTGTAGGTTAGATGTTTGGACATAGATCTCACTGGACTAAAATTAAAGTGTTGGTAGAGCTGTGTTACTTTTGGGCCCCTCTAGGGAAGAATCTCTTTCTTTGTCTGTTTAACCATTAGATGCTGCCCATATTCTTTGGTTCTTGGTTCCCTTCTTCTGTTTTCAAAGTCAGCAACTTTGCATCTCTCTGTACCTCCCTTCCATAGTCACAATTCGCTCCAAGTTGAAGCCCCCATGTGATTAAATTAGGCACATTTTGGTAATCCAGGATAATCCTCTCATCTCAGGTCCTTAACTTAATTACATCTGCAAAGACCTTTTGTCATGTAAGGTAACAAATTTATAGATATCTGAGATTAAGACAGGAACATTTTTGGGAGATTATTATCCTGTTTACCATAAAAGGAAAAAGCAAGTTACTCTGTTCAGGGAAATAGAGTTAGGAAAGCAATAAAGACATAGAGAAAATGGTTATAACAAAATTCATGTAGGAGAGTAAGGAGAGGTTTTCCTAGACAATGGTATCCTTTGAGTAACCTAGGGAAATACACTAATTCTTGAACTAGGAGGTCATTTAATTGCCATTTATTTTATCGAATGTTGTTAGGTTTTACATATATGTTTTATCTGTTTTTATATTATAAATAATAAATAATAGAATATATGAGGTTACAAATTGAGACAGGGAAACTAATTTAGAGACTTTGCTTTTACTTACAGTAAGATGGGGTGGTCTGAACTATGTTTGTGACAGTGTAGAGGGAAAGATGGAAAGGATTAGGGAGATGTTAAAAGTATAAATAGGGGCACCTGGGTGGTTCAGTGGGTTAAGCGACTGACTTCGGCTCAGGTCATGATCTCATGGTTCATGAGTTTGAACCCCATGTCAGGCTCTGTGCTGACAGCTCAGAGCCCGGAGCCTACTTCAGATTCTGTGTCTCCCTCTTTCTCACTCCCCCTCACGCTCACTCTTTCTCTCTCTCTCCCTCAAATAATAATTAAAAAAAATTAAAGTATAAATAGAAGATTTTAATAGTCGATAGAGTTGGAATTTTTTTATTTTTCCCTTCCTCTTCTCAGAAATTTATTTTACCCTTCTTTTTGGTCATCCGTACAACCACTGATTATATAACCTTTTTAAGAGACATGAAATGACACTACTAAGCTATGTATGAGAGGTTGAAGTATTAAGCCAGACTCAGTGTGTCTGCATTTGTTGAGCTTTCTTGAGCATACTTTCCATAAGATATCCCCTCAGTTTAATAGCTTAACTATGTTAGATGATGTTTCTTATTACATTTTCTTTTAATAAATATCACCTTCCTACATATTTGACTATAATAATCAGATAATACAAAAAGCTCTGAGGCCAAATAAAACCTGATGCAGTTTAAAGTAGTCCAAAACAAACAGACATTATTGACCATAAATTTTGAGTATCATATGTTTAAACATTTTAAAGAATTTTAGCTAATCATGCACATATT
This sequence comes from Prionailurus bengalensis, assembly GCF_016509475.1. Lineage (NCBI taxonomy): Eukaryota > Metazoa > Chordata > Mammalia > Carnivora > Felidae > Prionailurus > Prionailurus bengalensis. Next base: position 39,055,882 of record NC_057343.1, read on the forward strand.
TTCTAAAAGCAATAACCTTTTTCAATCAATAGATTTCTGCATTTTTGTTAATTTAGTTAAAGTTATATAACAGCAATTTTTTCTGTAGTTCAATTTTTAAACAAACCCAAGTGTTACATGTTTTCATCTTATCGATATCCATAAATCTGCAATACAAAAAAGAGAAAATATTGTATTTGACTAGAAGAGAGGTGAACAACAGTACAAAAAGTAATATCAAACAGGGGTTGAGAATAATGATCCTAATGTTAGCCAAGCTCTTCATCTCTTCCATAATTCTAAATCATAAAACCTGGAAATATATTACTATATGCTAAGATTTGTTGTGAGGTCAGGTGAGAAAAAAAAGGTCTTTTAAAACAAATCAATTGGATGAAAGGGTTGATTAACCTAGTCATGACTGGTAGTGAACAGTGGGTTGTAAATGGGAAAAATTATTTTTAAAAGAATATTTCATATTTTTTCTTCAAAAAATACAGCATATATATTTATTTAATAGTTAAATATTCTCAAATATTTATATAAATATTCAATAAATAATACTCATTTAAAACCTAGTCAAATCAGTTTGAAGTCAGTTAAACCAGTTTTGATATGACTGGTTTGTACTTTCTTTATGGACTATATTAACTATAAATATTTTTTTTTCTTTTGTAGCTTTTAGTGTTCAATAGACTTATTAGGAACTAGAATGGCAAGGATTTTCCATTGTAATGCAAACTCCTTTAGTGTTATAGCCCAAATGTTTAGAGATAGTCCCTTGCAAATATTTGCTAGGGAAAGGAAAAGAAGAAAGGAGAAAGACAAGAGAAGGGAAGAGAGGAGAAAGAAAAGAGGAAAGAGAAGGAATTCGATTCTGATCCCAGCTATAAAGAGAGTGATAAATAATAAGCAAAGATGATCATAAGGGCAAAAAAAAAAAAAAGGGAATGATGGCACACATTTGATAAAGTGCATGTGTTGTTTCTAAACTAATTTTAAACCGATGTCACATAAATCAGATGCGTGCAGGTTACATGAATATACGCTCAGTCTGGGCTTAACAAACTAATGAGTGGTGCTACCCACAGCAAACACGGAAATTGTTTGCTCTTTCTTTCTTCCTTTCTTCCTTCCTTCCTTTCTTTCTTTTTTTTTAAAATGGTGCCTGAATAAAATGACCATTTGGACTGAATTTGGCCCTTACAATGCTTTACCACCTCTTTGAGAAGGAAAGAACTTAAAAATTTTTATCCTCCCTGTGCTTAGGAGGAATTTTGTCATCAATATTTGTGGACAAGAGACAGAAAGAAAGAAAACTATTCACACTTGAGGCTAGTAATCCATGATGTCAAGTCACTGAAACTAGTATCTACTTTGTATGAGAAATAAACCATTTCCTGGACCTGATTTGAAACTGTCCAGGGGCTCCTACCTGGCTCAGTTGGTTGAGTGTCGGACACTTGATTTCAGCTCAGGTAATTATCTCACGGTGCATGAGTTGAAGCTCCACATCGGAGCTCTGTGCTGACAGCATGAAGCCTGCTTGAGATTCTTGCTCTCTCCCTCTCTCTGCCCTTGCCCTGCTTGTGCTCTCTCTCAAAAATAAATAAACGTAAGGGGCGCCTGGGTGGCTCAGTCAGTTAAGCGTCCGACTTCGGTTCAGGTCATGATCTCGTGGTTTGTGAATTCCAGTCCCGAGTCAGGCTCTGTGCTGATAGCTTGGAGCTTGGAGCCTGCTTCAGATTGTGTCTTCCTCTCTCTCTGCCCCTCCCCTGTTCTCTCTCTCTCTCTCAAGAATAAATAAACATTAAAAAAAATTATAAATAAATAAACACACTTAAAAGAATTAATAAAAAAAGAAAAAGGAGCTTTCCAATTAGGGGAGTTGTCCTCTTTCTCCCCAAAGCTCTAGTACACAAAAGAGTTAAGCATCCTGTGTCTTTTGATGAAGAGAAATTCTTAATTTTAATGATACCATGCTTAATTTTTATCCTCCTGGAATTGATTTAATCATGTTGCCTGTGGAAGGGAGGAGAGCATATTTTCCTATAAGAATACCCAGTTTTCCTGGTATCAGTTGTTTAAAAGGATATTGTATCCATATGGTTACACAATGGAATTACTCTTGTAATCAAATGACATCTATATGTAAATCTATTTTGGAGCCTTTGTTATTTGAATATTGGTTCAGAGTTCAAAATTGAATCCTCATTTCCTAGAATTCTGTGTACAGGAAATTTTTCTTATGATTCTAGGTTTCAAATGGTATTAGACTATTCAGTTTTATGTTTTTCATTGAGTTAGTTTCAGTTAAGATGTATTCTCCTAGGAAATAATAATTTCATCTAAGTTTCCTTACTACCAGTCACAAAATCATAATGAAATGTGATACTCTATTCAATTTTAATCTTTTTATATATATTGTGGCTTTGTTTTCTGCCCAGAATATTGTCCATCTTGGTAAATATTTCAAGTATACTTAACTATGTGTATTTTGCAGTTGTTGGGTATAGAATGTTCGTGTGTCAGTTAGATTTTTGTGGTTCATAATATTTCTATCTTCTAGATATTTATCCTGAAATTTTGTTTAGTCTTTATTCAGTCATTGAGTGAAATACATAATATATCTCTCCAACTGTGATTGTGGATTTGTCTATTTCTCTCTTTAGTTTTTGCAGCTTCTACTTCATGTGTTTTGAAGCACTGTTATTAGGCACATGTACACGTATAATTGTTATTGTCTTATCCTCTTGACAGAATTAGTCTTTATTAAGTTTTGTTCTTTCTCTCTATAATATTCATGTTTTGAAGTCTGCTTTATCTGGTATAATGTGGGCACTCCGTTTTTCTTATGTTTATTGTTACATGGTTAGCCCTTCACTTTGAACTTCCTTGTGTCTTTGAATTAATGTATTATCTCTTGTAGACAGCACACAGTCCATTCTTGTTTTTCTTTTTACCCAGTCTGACACTGTTTTCATTTTGATTAGGAAATTTAGTTCATTTTTATTTTGTGTAGCTATCAAAAGTGTTGTATCTAGATGTGCCACTTTTCTAACTGTGTGTAGATTGCTCATCTGTTACGTGTTTCTGCAGTCCGCTTTTCCTGACATCTTTGTCCATAGCTTCTTTTTCTTAGTATTCCATTCCATTCACTTTTTAAGCTACATCTCTTTGCATTTTTTAGCTGTTAGTTAGGGTTTTATGATATAAATGTTTTAAATGATGATAATCAAATTAAAGTTAATTTTCAATTACTTGAATAGTTGCAAGTATTTACCTCCATTTCTTCTCCTTCTTTCCTGCCTTATGTAATACATTTCAAATCTATATGTATGTGAACTCAACAACACAGTCATATGTATTTCAAAATAAAGAGGACGTGTGTGTGTGTGTGTGTGTGTGTGTAGTTCTTTAGATATAGAATTCTTGGTTCATGGTTTGTGTTTTTATTTCCCCTTAAACATTTTTAATATGGAATTCCAGTGTCTCTGGACTCCTTCCTTTGTTTCTGTGAAAAATCAGCCATTAATCATAACATTCTTTCCTCTTAGTAAAGTTTATTTCTTGTTGGCTCATTTTAAGTTTTCTTTCTCTTTGGCTTTCAGCATTTTGACAGTGATGGGCCATTGTATTTAGACTGGAGTCTCTGTGATCTCTAAGTCAATATTTTCCACAAAATTTTATAAGTGTCTATCATTATTTTTTCAAATATTTTGCTTTTTTTTCTTTCTCCTTCTGGCAACACAATTATAAATATGTTGAATTTTTGACGTTGTTTCACAGGTATTTCATGTATATTTATCTACTTTTTTTGTCTCTGATATTTAGATTGGTCTTTTTTTTTTTTTTTTTTTGAGAACAAGAGAGAGAGACAGAGTGTGAGCAGGGGAGGCACAGAGAGGGGGAGACACAGAATCTAAAGCAGGCTCCAGGCTCTGAGCTGTCAGCACAGAGTCCAGCGCGGGGCTCAAACTCATCAACCATGAGATCATGACCTGAGTCAAAGTCAGCACTTAACTGACTGAGCCACCCAGGAGCCCCTAGATTGGTCTATTTTTATGTTTTATGTTTATGTTTTATGCCATCCTTGGTCTCCCACTGAGCCCATATAGTAATGTTTTTTTTTCCTTTTAATTTATTGGACATTTAGCTCTAAAATTCCATTTTTGTTTCCTTTCCATTTATATTGGAGTCTCTTCTCTGTTCACTCATTAAGACCATTTAAAACCATTTTTCCTTCATCTTTGGGCATAATTTAAAAATTATTTGAATATAGACTGATACTTTCTGTGAATTTTTCTTTTATAAATCCAAAATTTGCTGTCATTTTGAGTCTGTTTTTATTCAGTGCATTTTTTTCTTAACTGTAAGGTGTCACTTCCCTGTTTCTTTGCAAGCATAGGAACTTCTGTTGGAAATTAAAAATTGTAAATAACATATTGCAGCAAATATAAATTCTTATTAATAATAATAATAATTATAGGAAATTGTTATTTCTTTTTGTGGTAAACAATAACCTTGCCTGGTTGACAGTGGATGTAGATTGTATCTATCTTGTGTTAGACAGCAGCTTCCATGTCTGCCCAATGCTTGTGCCTTACAGAGGCTGCCTGTACTGTTTCTCTCTAATTTGTCTTTTAGCCTAATAGATAACAGAGATTATATTTAAATTTTGAGATCAGACCTCTCTGTCATTCTCTTGTTTGTAGGGATTCCTCATAGTTTCTAACTGCTCCACCAGTCTTAGCTTTTTTCCTCTGAATCTCTCAGTTATTAGGCTGTAGCTTTTCGCTGTTCCAGGTGCATATATTTGGGGAATGACGTTAATTAATAAGGCAACAAAGACACAAAACTCACCTGGCACAGTTTTATCTTATAAAGAGATTACTTTCTGGTGTCTGTATATTTTTTTTTAATTGGGTCTCTAATGCATATGTGTAGTTTTGTGATCATCCAGAGATTTAAACAGTTTATGCCTATACTATGGATCACACACTGTGGTTCTGTCACTTCAAGGCTATCCCCTCTTAAATTATTCAGTCTTGAATTCTTTTCTGCCGTCTTCAGCTGGTAAGGCTGCACTATTTCAATGCGATTTTTTTCTCTGTTGTAGCCACAGCATTGGTGAATACACTCAAGAAAAAAGCCATGAATATGAATTATTACACTTTATTGTTGCTACTTTTCAAGAATAAACTGTCCTCTGACTTCTTCTTTTTTGGATACTTTCTTTTAAATAGTTTTTTTATTCTATATTTTTTGTCCAAATGTTACAATTTTTATCCCAAAAGTTTTAGCTTGGCCCTTTTACTCAGTCACTGTTACCATTAAGAATGAGTCATTACTTATTTATTTTTCCCTCAATATTAATTGGGCAGCCATGTTATGCTCAGAACTATTATAGGGACTTGAGATATATCAATGAATGAAGCAGTCAGAAATAATCGCCCTAAAGGAGCCAAACTGTGTTTGAAAAGTAGACGTAACATAAAGTATAAACATAATAGAAAATGAAATTAACAATATTGTAGTAGTGCATAAGATTACTGGCAGAGAATAATTAGTAGTAAGAAAAGATTTGGAATGTGAAGTTGAGGAGAGTACCAGTTTTAAAGATCAAGTCATTGTTAGGCTTATTGGCAACATAACATTTGAGTAAATAATTGAGGAAAGTTCAAGGAATTAGGAATATTTGGTGGGCGAACAGGCTAGCCAGAGGGATGAGTCAGTGCAAAGATCATCAAACAGTATTGTGCTAGAATATTTGAGGAAAAATAAGGAGGAAAAGTGTGTTTGAAAAGGGTGAGCAAGTTAGAGAATAGCTGATGATGATATCAGGAAGTCAGTGGGCATCAGAAATAATAAAGCTTTGAACCTCAATGAAAGAACTTTGACATTGGGTGAAATAGGAATCAATGTCCATTGTTAAGAATAGAGAGTAGGAGCAGGTAGAACAATTAGGAAATCATTGCAATAATGTGATAATAAGTTATTATTATATTGGACTTTGATAGTAGCAGTAGAGATATGCAGAAGCATTAATAGTCTGAATATACCTTTATGATTACACAACACGATGTCTTAACTGAAATTTCATTGTGTGTGTGTTTTCAGGTTTGTGTACAACTGAAAACCTCCGAGAGAGAGAGAGAGAGAGAGAGAGAGAGAGAGAGAGAGAGATTACACTTAGATGTCTAGTCTATAGGCAAACTCTGATGTTTCATAAACTTATGAGGACTATAAATTCTTAAATATGAGCTTGCCCATCTTTTTTTCATAGTTCTTATTACAATCTTTTATAGTTACTTGTTTATTTTTCCACATTTTCTAATAGACGATAAGTTCCTGATGTCTTTTTAAAGGTATCAGAGATATTAAAGCTGAATTGTTGATTAAATGGGTAATTATATGAATAATTGGTAAATAATAGGTGCATAAAATAATATTAAAATGTTAAAGGGTACCTAGATAGCTCAGTCAGTTAAGCATCTGACTGTGGCTCAGGTCATGATCTCATGGTTTGTGAGTTTGAGTCCCACATTGTTCAAGCCCCGCATTGGGGGCGCTCTCAGCACAAAGCCTGCTTCAGATCCTCTGTGTCCTTCTCTCTCTGCCCCTCCCCCGCTTGTGCACACACACACACACACACACACACACACACACACACTCTCTGTCTCTCTCTCTCTCAAAAAATAAATAAACATTAAAAAAAAATACTAGGGGCACCTGGGTGGCTCAGTCAGTTAAGCCTCCAACTTTGGCTCAGGTCATGATCTCATAGCTTGTGGGTTCGAGTCCTGTATCTGGCTCTGTGCTGACAGCTCAGAGCCTGGAGCCTGCTTCAGATTCTCTGTCTCCCTCTCTTTCTGCCCCTCACCCGTTTACACTCTGTCTCTCTCTCTCTCTCAAAAGTAAACATTAAAAAATAATACTAAAAAGTTAATATCATGTAAAATTAAGGTTTACTAGAAATTCATTTGAAAGGATCACCTAAAAATATTTGCATGTCTCTAATGATATGTTGGATTTTTGGAAAATGATCAAGTAAGATAAAAATAGAGAAATCATTACACTTTTATATACCCATACACCAAGCCATTATTAGAAAAGAATAGTCAGGAAAGTCCCCTGGACTTATAATCACCAATGTAAAAGAAACTGAGCTTTTTGGAAATTTCATAGTTGAAAGTAGTTGCAAATGATCCAGTTGAATTTCATACAAAAAAAAAAAGATTGTGATTTCTTGTTAAGAAGATAGCATCTGTGATATGCTAATGGTTGGAGCAACAGGATTAAGATAAGGCAAATAGACTACCTACATACATGCTTTGGTTAGGGTGGAGGTTCACTTCCCAGCTCTATTACTTTGTGACCAGAGACATGATGTAAAATTGTTGTTCACCATTTCTTTATACTTAAAATGGGGATGTTAATAGCACACACGTTGTAGATTTACTTTTAGAATGAAATGAGTTAAACATTTAGAAAAATGTGTACCAAATGTTAACACTGAATATACATATATGATATGTATGTGATTATGTCTATGTCTATATCATCTGTATCTATAGACATATCACAACATTGACTCATACCACTACTGAGGCACAAGGAGTCAAAGAACCTTCTTTTTTCTTCCTATTGACTAACTGGAGCACCACAAGTAGGCTATCCTGAGAAAAATCTGTTTTTATATTTCACTAATGTAATGTGACTCTGAATATGCAAAAAATTAAGTGATGGCTTTGAAAACATGTAAACACGGAGGTTAAGTCTGTGGGACACAGCTATAGTATAGCTTTATAAAAATTTCTTTTGAGACCATGAGACATACGTGCAATCACATTTCTTGACATGTGGTAAGCTGCTGTGTAGATAATCTGGGTTGTAATGCGGGGCCATGTTTAAGTTACCACAGAAGAATAAGCTTCTTGAACTATCAGGGCTGATATTTCCTTTAACATATCATTCCACCTTTTGCTTTTAAACCTTTCACACCAAATTTCTGCTCTTTTGAAGTGTAAGAGCTGTATTTCGACATTTAAAAAGCAGAAGTCCTGAGGGATTCACTGGTAAAAGCCATTAGTGAATTTGCTGATATAAAACTTGCATGATACCATAAATCTTTCATAGAGCATCTTTGGAAAATTTGTGTGTGTGTGTGTGTGTGAGAGAGAGAGAGAGAGAGAGAGAGAGAGACAGAGACAGAGACAGAGACAGACAGAGAGGGAGACAGAGAGAGACACAGAGAGAAACAGAGAGAGATTAGGTGAAAATGGCAAATTGCATGACATATAGCCTTCAACATTATACTTTGTGACATTTAATAAAATAGGATCAAAAAGTGATATCCTCAGGGGACTTGTTATGCCGTCATGTGAATGAACTGAATAACCATGCCATATGTTCAGAGAAGTAAATGTATATATTTGATTTAGGAAAACTTATTTCAGTTTCCTTTGCTGGAAAAATGAACATTCACTCTCTATATGCTGTAAGTGTCATAACAATAATACTTCACATCAGTTCTCTGTATATCATAGGTATAAAAGATTAAGTTAAATTTATATCCACATGTACATTTCTATATTATTTTGATTATCTGGATGCTCAGAACTAAAGCAGAGTAAATGAGAAGTACACAGTTTGCAGTAATAATTATTTCTAAGTTCTGTGGTTATATGTATGGTATTTTTTTAATGGTTACTTATTTTTGAGAGGGAGAGACAGAGCATGAGCAGGAGAGGAGCAGAGAGAGAGGGAGACACAGAATCCGAAACAGGCTCCAGGCTCCGAGCTATCAGCATAGAGCCCGATGTGGGCCTCAAACTCACGAACCATGAGATCATGACCTCAGCGGAAACCAGATGCTTAACCAACTGAACTACCCAGGTGCCCCATATGTGTGGTATTTTTAGCAGAAGAGTTCTGTATGCAGGTAATTTTACAGTAACTTCAAAGAGTCATAATTAGACTTTCAATTTTGGGAGATGTTTATATAGGCTCACTTTTCCCTGCCCCTCTCCTCCAAGTATTCCTAAATAACCTGGAAATAATTAAATAGATATAATCATAAAAAGACTCTGAAAGTGGAAAGAAGAAGGCAGACTGGCTGCAAATGTAAAAGATCAATTTGCAATCCCTCAAAATAGTGACTATCAGAATAATATTATAATAGGATGTTAGGAAAAACAATATCCATGATGTACAAAACATATTTGGCTGTCATTTTGTAAAGTATTTTAAAAGTGTTCACATCCATCTCTAGCTTTCTGTGCAATAGAATTATCTCTTACAAATTCCATTCTCTTAAAAAAATTTTAAATTATACCAGTTATTGGTCATTTACTTCTATTTGAAGATCTTTATAGGCTTTAGTTTCATAAGATTCCTTATCTAGGGCAATATTACAAAACATTTTAAATTTCAGGTTATTGTGAAATACTGCTTTTAATAGGAAATTTACATTAAATTCTGTGCAATACTAGGCACTTTGTAATAATCATGTTGAAAATGCATAAAAGTTTAAATTCCAAGATGGTTATAGGTTGTTAAGATATTAGTTCTTTTTCTCTGTCATTCCTTCAGTGTCACACAGAAAATGTAAAGTCCTTATGATCAAATTGTATTTGATCTGTACATAAGTTACCTCTCTGACTTATCTCTTAACTGCCCTCTTACTCTGCCTAAGCTACAGTGATTTCCTCACTCTTCTTCAAGCATGTCACATACTCACATTTCTTAGAGCCTCAGACGACCTGTATTCTCTATAAAACATTCTTCTCCTGATGTATTCATGACCAAATTCCTCAGTAGTTTTATGCCTTTGTTCTAATGTCACTTTTTAATCAGCCTCACCTGAGTACCTAACCCTACATACACACACACACACACACACACACACACACACACACGCACACACACACAAAATCCTGACTCCCTTTTGCCTGCTCTTCTTATTCCATATTTCTCTTTATCTCATATGATAAACATTTTGTTAATTTATCTTTCTGATTGTTTATTATACTGCCAAAACACAAAAGTGGAAGTTTCATATGAACAATGATCTTTGGTTTATTCTGTGCCCAATTCCAAGTATCTAGAACATAGTAGATTCTCATTAAATATTTATTGTACATTGAAAATGGATAGACATAAATAGCATGAATAGAAGCTATTTTCATTTTTCCCAATATGAATACATAAGCAGTTTTCCAGTCTGAATACATAAACACTTCGGTAAAATAACTACATTAAGGGACCAATCAAAATTGTAAAACATCATATATATGTATTCACTAGTCTCATACTCTTTCCCTAGTACAGGATAATTTATGTATTTATACTGGGTCACTCAATATACCTCTGTATTTTAGCAAGGCATCTCTTCTAATTGGGATTATTTTTATTCTTTGCACAATATTTAAAATTTTAAAGAGTTCATTGACTTAATAGTGCAGAATGTAATATCCGGATACTAGTTGTATGTAAATTATAAGATTCATCATAAAAGAAGAAATTATCTGAGTCAAGATCCTACCCTAAGTAAGTAAAAAGTTTATGCTTTTTAGTTTTTTTTTCCCTTCTCATTTTATGTTTCACTCATGACAGAATTTTCAGATCTTCTTGAATCAGGAATAATCTTATCCAGACTAAAGGTGTTTTCTTCAGGTAGAAAAAGGCATAGCTTTATAATAGATTGACATAGCATACACATAGTATGTACAAGCGGTGAAATACTAAGATCTCTCGATAGATAGATAGATAGATAGATAGATAGATAGATAGATAATAGAATAAAGGCAGATACATATAGCTATAAATATCTACTCCATCTGTATAGATACAAGTTCTATCAATTTATAAGGTATCTAATCACACAGAACATATGATATATCAAACACAGTAGTGAAGATAGAAAGATATTCATATGCTCAAATGTATATACAAATATAGTTAGGTGGTGGTCAGCTAGATAGGTTAATTTTTTGATAGCCATTTAAATAAACAGAAAATCAATTCTTTTGACAGAGCTGAAATAGAGTGTTCTGAGTGAGTAAAAACACTCAAATCATTTGATTCTATCAAAGTTAAAATTGAAAAATTGATTGAGTGCTTGTATTGAAATGACCTATGCTTGATTTTGTTCTCTTGGAGATACAGCCTTTGATAAATGAAATAGTTTAAGACATCAATAGTGTTGTGAAGCAGGGCAAGGGATTCTGTGAACATTCAAATATCAGTGTGAGATTGAGTTATGCCAGTAAATGTCAACTTTGGTCAGATAGCTCTTGGTTTCAGAACAACATAGTCTTTTAGTCCTGAAGCCAAACTGCACACATTCAGGTCGTGCTGAATGATCGAAATGCCACCGAGTGAAAACAAGCTGAGATTCGCTGCAATCATACCACGCAGGGTATTCCACAGGTGTTTTGGATGATGTGATTTCAGCTGGAAATTTTATAAAAGCTTTAGACAGAAGAAATCCTATTTGCCATTGTGTAAAGTTAGGAATTGCTGCCACTCAGGAATTCTCAGTCCTCATATTTGATCTAACCAGATTTCTTTTTTTTTTTTTTTTCCATCTAAAACTTGTCCCCAGACAACCTGCACCAGAATAACCTGGGTGCTTATTTACAAGGCACATTTAACAGACCCCTCCATGGTGTTGTTGAATCCAGGTCTCTGCAGGGGCCTGGTTATCTGCATGTAAATAAATATTTCAGGTAATATATGCATACCTGCACTCAAGGGACCATGAACTAAACTCCAAAAACTGTTGGGAACGGTTATTAAGTTTTTTTTTTCTTTTGTTTCCTCAGTATCTAGTTACTTCATGGCAAATGGATCAAATATATTTTTGAGTAATTCATTGTTTCCTTTTATATAATGAACTTTTGATTTCTATGAAAAGTATTTTTATAAAGAAGGAGAAATTAGATAGGATTCAGTTTTTAAAAAGTGAGTCATGTTGTATTAAATCCTTTTGTTTTTTAATTTTCCCTGAAGGCAGTCTCTTGCTCATTAGATACAGAACTCAGAGCAAGTGTTGTTGGAATGAGAAATCAGAAATTAAACTTCAGTGATGCCAGACCAGCTGGAAATTGAAGGTAACATCACAGAATGAAGTGAGCCACAAAAGGGACAGGGGATACTCCGAAATCTGTGAATAAACTCTCTTCAAAACTTGGCCTTTGCCAAAAAATGTACATTTAAGAACTACTGAACTATACCAGCCTAACAATTCAAGATACACAATAGACAACATTCTCTGTAGGCCAAAAGAGATGGGCAAAAATTTCGACAGCTTCATTGTGCTAGAAAGAAGAGCTAGGTAAACCCCTTTGGCTTTTCATTTAAACCTTAGATTTGCCACTTCTAAGCCTAGGTTAAGGAATTCACTTTAGTACTAAAGGAAAAACCATAATAACCACTCTCTCATAAAGCTTAAAACCAAGATTCCATAAGATCAAAGTATTCACCCATAATTTAACAGTTTGCACGAGCAAAATCCAATGCTCTTCACATGATAATATAGAGACCTAGAAGCTCAACAGCATATAAATCACAATGTCAAGTGTACACTGAAAGCTACTAGACATGCGGAAACAGGAAAATGTTAGCTACGATGAAGAAAAATAGCAGTTAATACAAATAAACATCCAGAACTAATTGCTGGTATTAGCAGCAGAAGGACTTTAGAATAAGTGGTCATTATTTTAAACTACATACAGGAAAAAATGGATGTGAAGTGTATAACGATGTGTAGTTTCAGAACTGAGAAAAAACTCTATACAGAACCAAGTGAATCTGGGTTATACACCTGAATTAGATATAAGCTTTGAAAAACTTATCTGTAAATGGCTACCCTTCTTTCTTAGTGGTAGCATGCAAAAGGTAGCAAAGTAAATTTTGTTTGGGAAGGGAATATCCCATACAAAGGTCTATCCCATCAGGCCATAGACCTTCCAAACTTCAGAAAATTTACTGAATAAAGAGTTTGTTTGTTTTGAGATTGATTTCTTACGTTGTATTATCCACAGGTCTTATAGAGTCCTATTTAGTACCTCTTTTCTTCTACTTTTGAGGGTCTGCCAGTGCAATGTTCTGTGGGGTGATAAAATGGTTAATAATGCTGCCAAGTAAATCAATACAAAGTCAGATGGTTGAAAATACTCTGATGCAGAAAAAAGTGAGTTGTACTGCTGCCTTGGTAAGGTGGTCAGGTAAAGATAATTTTGAAATTCTCTGATTATTGCGTTACAGGGAAACATTTTTGCTAATATGATCAATAAACTACATGTGCCAGAGCCTTGGTTCCTTCTTGCCCTTGGGTAAAGTGTCTCTTCCAACACTGAAAGATTTCAGGGCTATGGAAGTGACTAAACTTTGTATATAAACCTCAAAAATATAATTAAATAAAAATAGCCAGATGTATAATGATGAAAGTCATACTATAACTTCTGGGAAAAGTTAAATGAATATGCAAATTAATATGATGCCATAGATAAATATGTCCAGAAGTGATTAGCAAAATAATTTGCTAATAATTAATGTTATTAATAGTGTTGAAACACAAAGATACAAAGGGGCTATTTGTATCTATAAGTGTTCATTTAAAAATAAAGGATGTAAATCAAATACAATTACACATTAACATTTATTTAATCTAAATGACGGTTAATGGGTTTTTTCTTCAGTTCTTTAAATGTTTGGCATGTTTTTATAAAAAGATTATAACATTAATTATAGACTATACTTTTCATAAAAATTAGCAATCCTTTTACCCAATTAGGGTATTATGACTTAAATTACATTGTCTGTTTGCACATTATTTTTAACGTTTCTGTTTCATTATCTTTTAATTTATAAATAACATATGGAGTTGTAAAATTATGACTTGAAAGTCTTTTTCTTTTAATAGGAGAGTTTAAAAACTTTTTTTGCACATACATATTTATTCTTACATATTTATTCTTCCATGAAATGGCATTTTATTTTTCGTTTCTTTTATATTTTATCACATTTTTTCTGCTAGTAATAACATACTCTTCTAAAAATTGTCAATTAACAAGGAACAAATTCTTATTTAATTGCCAATATTGCTTACTTTTTAAGATATTTTCATCCCAACTCTAATTGAAAGTGTCCACTTTTGCAGGTGGTCTCTAAGCTGGAATTCACCTATTGTAGATTTCCCTACACTCAGTATGTGATCTAATCTAGTTCACTTGCAAGGCAGGGTGATCCAGACCTTTATGCCTGTTTTCAGTGGCCTTGATGCTCTGATAATGCAAATGGTCAGTTCCCGTCACATCATCACTGAATTTTTATGACTAGATTCTCAGTCTCAATGAGGATCACGTGGTAGGCAAAATTCTAAGGTGGCCTCCAAGATTCTTGTGGCCAGTCTTGTATATACCCTGTATAATCCCCTCCCCTGATTGTGGAGAAGGCCTGTGAAAATGACAGGGTTTCATCTCTCTGATTAGGCTATAACAAATGGAAAGTATGAAGAGATTTTACATTTGTGATTAAAGTCCCAAGTCAGCCTGAGTTAATTAAAAAGAAGATTATCCTGGATGGGCCAGGATTAATTAGGCGAAGGAGCTTAAAAGAGGGCCCGAGTTCCTTACTGAAGGGAGAATGATTCTCCAACAGTCTTTGAAGAAGAAAGTTTCCCTGTTGTGAGCCGGCTGTCTTAATAGGACTTGAGGGTGGCCTCTTGGAGACTTGAGCAACCCCAGTCCAAAAGCCAGAAAGAAAATACAGGCATACCTCATTTATTGCACTTCACTTTAATTTGTTTTATAGCTATTGTGTGTGTGTGTGTGTGTGTGTGTGTGTGTGTGTGTGTGTGTGTTTTACAACGTTTTATTCTGCATTCTGCATCAAGCAAGCCCATTGGCACCATTTTTCCAAAAGCATTTGCTCATTTTGTGTCTCTGTGTCACATTTGGGTAATTCTTACAATATTTCAAACTTTTTCAAACATTTTATTTCATAGTATTATATTTTTATGGTGATTTGTGATCAGTGATCTTTGGTGTTACTACCATAATTGTTTTGGAGTGCCACAAATCATGTCCACATGAGACTCAAACTTAATCAATAGATGTTGTGTATCTTCTGCCTGCAGATGTGGTCAAAATAATGAAAGAACTGGAATTAGAAGGGAAGCTTTAAGATGTGACTGAATTGCTGTAATCTCATGATGAAACTTTAATGGATGGGGAGTTGCTTCTTATACATGAGCAAAGAAAGCGGTTTCTTGAGATGGTATCTACTACTGGTGAAGATTGTTGAAATGACAACAAATGATGTAGAATGTTACAGAAGCATAGTTGTTTAAGCAGCAGCAGGGTTTGAGAGGACTGACTCCAATTTTGAAAGTTTTACTGTGGATAAAATGCTATTAAACAGCATCACATGCTACAGAGAAATCATAAGTGAAAGGGAGATTCAATTGATGTAGCAAACTTCATCACTGTCTTACTTAAAGAAATTGCCACTGGGGTGCTTGGGTGGCTCAGTTGGTTAAATGTCCAACTCTTGATTTCAGCTCAGGTCATGATCTCAGTCATGAGAGGGAGTCCCATGTTGGGCTCCTCACAACATTGATAGTGAAGCCTGCTTGGGATTCTCTCCCTTTGCCACTCCCCAACTCATTCATTCTCTCTCTCTCTCTCTCTCTAAAAAAATGTCACAGCAACCTCAACCTTCAGCAGCCCCCACCCTAGTTAGTCAGCAGCCATCAACATTGAATCAAGAAAAAACATTATGACTGGCTAAAAGCTCAGATTGGTGGTTAACATTTTTAGCAATAAAGTGTTTTTAAAACAAGGTACATAATTTTCGAGACATAATGCTTTTGCACACTTAATAGACTACAATATAGTATAAATGACTTTTACATGCACTGGGAAACCCAAAATAATTTGACTCACTTTATTGGGATATTTGCTTTACTGTGGTGGTCTGGAACTGAACTCATTGTAATAGCTCTGAGGTACACCTGTGGAATCTCAGTCTCACAATCACAAAGAACTAAATTATTTCAACAACCTGATGGGCTCAGAAAAGGATCCTGAACTGCAGATGAAAATGTGGCCCAGCTAACATCTTGATTTTCACCTTGTGAGAACCTAAGCAGAGAATCTATTTATACTGTGTCTGGATATTTCTGATCTACAGCAACAGATAAGTGAGTGTTGTTTTAATCTGATAATTTAGTGATAATTTGCTGTACAGCATACAAAAGTAATACAGATCATTAGCACACAACAAGATTCTTTCTTAAATTTTTTTTTCAACGTTTATTTATTTTTGGGACAGAGAGAAAGACAGAGCATGAACGGGGGAGGGGCAGAGAGAGAGGGAGACACAGAATCGGAAACAGGCTCCAGGCTCTGAGCCATTAGCCCTGAGCCTGATGCGGGGCTGGAACTCACGGACC
Organism: Prionailurus bengalensis; assembly: GCF_016509475.1. Taxonomy (NCBI): domain Eukaryota; kingdom Metazoa; phylum Chordata; class Mammalia; order Carnivora; family Felidae; genus Prionailurus; species Prionailurus bengalensis. The sequence goes on from NC_057343.1 coordinate 39,072,323, forward strand.
GCGAGATCGTGACCTGGCTGAAGTCGGACGCTTAACCGACTGCGCCACCCAGGCGCCCCAACAAGATTCTTTCTTAATATCAAACAGGTTATTCTCTATTGAAGAAGATATTGCCAAGGATTGGAGGATTTTTTTTCTGGAAACTATTATTATGTCTGGAAACTTTTAATTATTATTATTATTATTATTATTCCTCTTTCTTCATACAATTTCTACCCATCTCTTACACTTACCTTTATATTTCTTTTACCTTTGGTTGGTATCTCCTTATTAATTTATCTTTCAGGTCACTATTTGCATTATTTTCCCATTTCACATATTTGAGAGGACTCCCCAGACACCTGAGTGTGCACCCACGTGAGATTTTTATTTAAAGTGAAAGACGTGGTGCTGTAAGAAAGAGAGAACGCACCCAAGTTTGGAGATCTGAGGGACATTCACAGCATGAGCCTCCTCTTGGGCCTAAGTTTTGCAAGCTGGACTATAATGAGTCTGAATCTTCAGAATCTAGTGAGGAATCTTGTTGGCTTGGAGAAAATTCATTTCAAAAGCTCTCTGACTCTTCCACCAGTCAAACCAGGTTTGTCAAACCAGCCGGGGTAGTTACAAAACATTAGTAAAGTGGGGCGCCTGGGTGGCTCAGTCGGTGAAGCATCTGACTTCGGCTCGGGTCATGATCTCGAGGTCCGTGAGTTCGAGCCCCGCGTCGGGCTCTGTGCTGACAGCTCAGAGCCTGGAGCCTGTTTCAGATTCTGTGTCTCCCTCTCTCTTTGGCCCTTCCCCATTCATGCTCTGTCTCTCTGTCTCAAAAATAAAATAAACGTTAAAAAAAATTAAAAGCAAACAAACAAAAAACATTAGTAAAGTAACGAGCACTGAGTGTAACCAGAAAAGTCTCATATATTGAAGAGTATATCAAAAATACCATTTCCCTTATCTTGGCCAGTTGTAAGTCCAACAAACCAATCTAACCAAAAAAGCAGGCATCTAGTATCCCCAGAGATAAAGGCAGAAATTCTCTTGCCTAGCTTTAAAATAGTTCTGCATCCATATTAATCATTGCAGATGGCAGGTTGCTATCTCTAGTCTTCTGCCAAATCCACCAATAACTAGAATTTGGATTTCTATTGTTGATATAGTTTAGTGAACCCAAATATTTGTTAAACTTTCCATCTTTTCTCTTTTTTAACCCACCTTCTCTATTTTCTTGACTGTATTAATAATAGCAATTTAAAATCTTTATCAGTTCTCATCAACTCAACCTCTAGCAGATTGTTTCTCTCGAATTCTGGGTACTAGAGCATATTTTTTAGCATGTTTCACAATTTTTTGCATTGGTACTTTGCAGTATAGTAATAATTATAGGGAATTTGGAAGGGGATAGTTCTGACAAAAGACAGTTAATTATTTTTTAAAACATACTAGTGTGTCTTTCTAATTCTGCACAGGATTGACATTTAGGTTTATAAGATCTATTATTTTTATATTATTATTATTTTCTCTTTTCTTCATAATTTCTCTTAAATTTTTAACAAAAGGTGTTTCAAACTCCTGGTCATATTACTTTTTTGCATCTATTTTTCCTCCCAGTCTTCAGGAAAGTGCTCTATGCTTTTGGTGCCTTTGTTATTTTTATTTATTTATTTTATTTTTTACTACTTTTAACTTTTTATTTTAGAATTATCATCAAAATTAATCAACCGTCCTTTTGAAAAACTCAATACAGAGGTTACATGAAGGAAAAGTGCCATCCTTGTCCTGCTCGGCCCCTCCCCAGATCCTGCCCTCTTTGATCAGTTGGGTCCTGGGCTGGCTAATCTGGTTATCCCTCTAGATGGACTTTCCAGTCTCACCACTCTGCTCTGTGCCCTAGGAGGCTGATATACATAGATGGTGTCTCAGGGCTCCCTTGGCTTGGCTTACAGTTGGTTCCTGCCAGTAGGGGAGATGGCAATTATTTACCCTGCCTACCACTCCTGTAGCCCACTCAAGAGTCCCTTTGGGGCTGCACTTTTCAAAGGTACATTCCCATGATTCATCTCTTACATACAACACCCAGTGCTCATCCCAGCAAGTGTCCTGCTCAATGCCCATCACCCATTTTCCCCTCTCTCCCTCACCCCCTGCCAATCAACCCTCAGTTTGTTCTCTGTATTTAAGAGTCTCTTATGGTTTGCCTTCCTTCTGTTTGTAACTATTTTTTTCCCTTCCCCCAGGGTCTTCTGTTAAGTTTCTCAAATTCCACATATGAGTGAAAACATACAATATCTGTCTGTCTCTGACTGACTTATTTCACTTAGCATAATACCCTCCAGTTCCATACGTGTTGTTGCAAATGCCAATGTTTATAGCAGTGCTATCAACAATGGCCAAATTATGGAAAGAACCCAAATGTCCATCGACTGATGAATGATAAAGAAGATTTGGTTTATATATACAATGGAATACTACTTTGCAATGAGAAAGAATAAAAGCCTTTGTTATTTTTATTTGAATGTTAAGCATTAGGCATGGAAAGATGAAGAGACAATTTGAGGCTTGGATAATGTTAATTTCCTCTAGTGTTGATTTCTTTGCTTTTGGCAAACATTTGTTGTAAAGTTGGAACACCTGAAGACAATCTGTAGTTAAGGTCATTGTGAAGACTGGTGCACTTCAGATATACCCTTTACAAGATGTAAGCTTAGAACTTGAGGTGTTAAGTCTCTTCTTTCTTGGTGGACACTGGAGTCCAATTTTGCATTCTCTGCAAGCTTCATAAGAATATGGACAGCACTTTTCACTTTCTCATCAACACTGATGTCATTTTCAAATTGTTGTATATCTAAAGAGGGGAAAGGGCCACAATAATTTGACAACAAAATTATTTCTCTAGTTATCCCTTCTTTCTTCCATTTTAGCTTCACAAATTCCTGTTGTCTTATTAGCTCGCCAGTGCTTTTATGCACATTTATAAATATTTTCATCTCAATTTTCTATTTGCTGTGAATGAGCATGCTATAAAATAAGCTAGACTTTCATTTATGGTAATGTAAAAGGATGAATAGATTATCAATTAGTTTTGAGATTATAATATGTTACTTGTGATACATAATTGGAACCCAAAAATAGAGGAAAGAAGGACAGGAATACATTTGAAGAAACATGAAGAAATGGCCAAACATTTCCAAAGTATAGAAACTAAAATGGACATGAATAACAAAGATTACCCCAAAACTTCCAAATGCACATCAATGAATGTCGTAGACACTGTCTAAAGTTCTCTTTTGGCCAGCAAAAGAGAAGGATGCAGGATGAAAAGTGACAGATAACTAATGTCCGGGAAAAGACAAGATCCCCGAATAAGGGTCGTTGCCCCGTTTTTATTAGGATCAGAAGGCTTACAAACATGGTGATGGACGTGCATCAAGAAGCAATGAATCTGTGAACATTAACTACTGGACGTGAGGGAAAGGGGGTCTTGAAGATGTTTGGGGTTAGGCGTTTGGGTTAATACAAAACAAAATATTGGCGCCAAGCAGTCAGGCATGAGGCACCACCTCTGTTTATCTTAGCTAGCCTAGGGGATGAGACAGATAGGGGAAATAACCAGAGTTAACAAGGCACCTTTTTTTTTGTTAAGCATCTCAGCTCTGGGCTGCTTCACCTGCAGCAGTCTATAGCCCAATTTACCTGTTTACCTAACTTGGTCCTTCCTTCCTGTGAAAGCAGCTTCTGCTATAGTACTGAATTATGGGTGCTTCCACCCTGAACACCTAATCTTGTTTATTTCATGTAGCTATGTATTGGGTGCCTTTACACCTCCCTATTCTTGGTTGCCTTGTCTTGTTTACCCAAACACGGGTGTGAGCGTCCTATGGCTTTCTGCTTCTTTACACCTTGTTAACCCATTGGTGTAAGCCCAGGGAATGTCTAAGCTTATTCCCCACAGTTGAAAAACAGCTGATCATATAAAAGGTACAAAAGAGCCTTTGGGGTCCTTAGGTGGCTCAGTTAGTTGAGTATCCAAATCTTGATTTTGGCTCAGGTCAGGATCCCAGGGTCATGGGATTGAGCCCTGCATCAAGTTCTGTGCTGAGTGTGGAGCCTCCTTAAAATTTTCTCTTTCTCTCCCTCTGCCTCTCTCTCTCTCAAATTAAAAAAAAAAAAAAAAAAAAAAAACCTTGAAAACAGCCAATTAAAAAAAAATGACACTTTACATAGGGGATAAAAACAACACAGCTGGTGGTGAGCTCCTAATTAGACATAAGGAGGCCAGAAGAAAATGAAAATAATATATTTTTAAACTCTTTAAAGGAATAAAAAGAATTGTCAACTTAGAATTCTGTGTCATGCTAAAATACCTTTAAAATATGATTAAGTAATACCATCTTTGATCAATTAAAATTGAAATAATTTATTGACAGCAAACCTATGCCATAAGACATAACAAAGGAAATTCTTCATGATAAGAAAAAAATTGGCACAAGTGAAAACGTGTGTCAACAAGAAAGAAAGAGCATTATACATAGTAAATATGTGGGTATACATAAAAGATCATATATATTTTTGATTTCTTTAAAGTTATATGAATATTTAATGAGAAAATTCTAAGATTGTATTTTGGCATTTATATCAAACATTAAATGTAAATAGACTGAAAGTTAAGTATGCAAATTTTAATCACTAGAACTACCACTAAAGTTTAATGCAAAATTTATAGTTCAAAAGTCAACAAATAAATTTTTTAAAAATATTGGTTTGGAATGGAGATGAGATGATCCTAAAGTAGACGGGTCAAACAAAAACAACTGACAAAATATTTGAAAAAAAAAAAAAAACAGTCTCAGTTTTTACATACAAATAGGTTAATCTCTGCAAACAAGACCAGAGTTGGTTAGACTTGGGAAAAAATACCAAGAGCCAAGTGTGTGCTATCAATAAGAGACACTTGAAACATAAAATTACACAGAGGTTGATGCAAAAAACCACAAAAGCCAAAAAATATATCAGACAGTACTACTGGGAAACAGACAAACCCACAGTAATATTTAGTTAACAGTCCCTTTCAGAAACTAATTTTTAAAATAATAACAGAAGTAGTAAATAAATAAACAATCTGGACACTCAGATGTCTTTATTCAGTTGAGGTATTGAAAACTAAATTCAAGAACTAGAATAAAATCATTTCAAGTCCACATGATATGCTCACTAAGTTAGACCACATACTGTGTCAAGAAGTAAATCACAATTTATCAAAACATTAAAATCTTATAGAGTGTTCTCTATTCATGAGATAATTAAATTACTAATCAATAACAAGAAGACATTTAGAAAATCCCCACTTGATTTTAAATTAAATGACACTTGTAAATAATACCGAGTCAAAGATAATAAGCACGAGGGGAATTAGAAAATGTGTCAAGCTGAATGATAATAAAATCACAACATACACACAAAAACATTGTGATATGCTGCCAGCACAGTGCTTAGAAATAAGTTTATAGATATAAATACATTTAGTCATTGAATTATTCTACATTAGTCATTCTGTTATTCTATGACTCCTAAATATATACTGTATTATGTACTGTAGATCTTTTTTTGTTAGAATTCTTATTAAATAATACAATTTCTGTCATCTGTATTTTATTTTAAAATGCTACAAGATAGGCTTTTTCATTATTAAACTTGTTTTTAATGTATTTTGGCAGTCTATATCTTAAATTAGTGCTGTGCAGCGGAGATAAGGAAACAGTCTCTCTCGTAAGCGCAGAACCAAAGAATGAGTGTTCCTCCCGGTTTTGCTGACCGTGGCTCCTCTGGTGCCTTCATATCATGAACTCCAGATCAGGGATTTGGGGACAAGAGATTTGTTCAGCACAATTACCTCTAGTAGATAGTGCTACTTAGCCGTGCTGGGCTGTAGTTTGCAATAAATAATAAATAATAGACAAAACCTCAATACAGCTGAACAGCTGTCGCCACAGCTAACAGTGGAGCAAATCACGAGGTCAGACAAGAAATATAACTGGGGAGCACACAGATACCCAGCTGCCAGGGCTAACAGAGCACATATCTTCACATCTGCAGGGCTGTAGCTGCCAAACCTTTCCCATAAGCAGCTTTGTGTATTGACTTCAGTCAGGCCTGGTAGAAAGACAGAGAAATAAAATTTTGTATATTCAACACTGTTAGAATGAAGAGTGTATCAAGTTAATGTTGCAATTGTGAATGAATGGCTATGATTTTATTTTTGTCAAAGAAGAAATATACTCTTAAAATATTTAAGTTCTTTTGTTCAAGGGCTATGTCTATTTCTTTTTTTACTATCTAAACAACTGTAATAATCATTTACTATCTTTAAAATTGCAAAGCTCACATTGTGTTCAATTATAGTTTCACATGGAAGCTGAACTATTTCATTAATAGATATATTTCACTGAAAATTATTTACTGAATTGAGAGACTTTGATACTCTTTTTGATTTTTTTATCAAATCTATAGTCTAAAACATTCTTTTGTATCATGTTACTTGTCATTGTTGGCATAATATTTATGTTACATTACTAAGTAAAAAAGATAACACTTTCATGGTTGGCGCAAGAGTAAATTTGTTACACGAAAAGAAAACATAGATGCAAGTGAAAGATAAAATTTCTTAAAATATTTGATAGCCATCCAAGTGTGGGATAATAGTGGTATATATATATTTTTTTATTTGGTATATTCCTTAGGTCAAACAGATACCAAAGAGGGGATTGAGTTGATGACCCTGTGAGGTAATTCAAGGAGCAACTACCCACCCATTTCAGATGGGCTCTTGACCACACGTGACATTTCTAGATGCTGGCTACGTGTCTGCCACTCTAAATGGGCCAACGCAGTAATGGGGGAAATTGTGCACATATAAGTGTTTGCTGAGAGCTGGAGTGCATTGAAAATCAAATGGCCAGTCCTAAAATGGGCCTGAAGTTTTTCTACAGCCTTTTTTAAGAGAAGATACATTTGCTATTATATTCATATTGTTAAGACAAATGCAGATTTTGAAATTCTACAATTAGAAACTATTTCAAGGTGCTCTCAACTGCTCTGAAAATGAATATCCCTATTACAAAGATACTCTGTGAACCCATTTCCTATTTTTAATAGCCAGTTGAATCATACAACTGTTCTTTGTTGTGTTCTGATCAAATTCCTGTTTATGATATGGATCTTTATGTAAATTGTCCTAGGGAATTAGTATGCCTCTATCTCCTTACTGTTCCTTTAGAAAATCATAGTTTTCATAATAAATGAATATACTAAAATTGTGTTTAATACATCAGTTTCTTATGAATTATTTACTGACCATTGTCTTTCATGTGTTCTCTAAAATGACTTTCATGCCCAAAAACATGGAGTATATTTATGGGTATGTTTAGATATCAGTATAACCAAACTCAGACTGAGAGGTCTTTTCTCCATCATTCATCTGCTTATCAACTGGCAATCCCCACACATTGTTCCACAAACCTCTCGTTGTATGACTGTCAACATTAGTGTATACAGTTTGTCAACTTTGAATAGATGAGGAGATACAATAATGTACTGAAAACAAACCAACTAGAAATTATGGAAACTAAGAGAAACTAATCAAAGAATATTTTTACAAGGGTAAAAACATAAGAAATGTAATTTTAATATTGTTCAGTATGTTTTATCATAATCCACTGCTTATAGGTATCTGAGAAAGTTATCTATTATGTCTTTGAAGCCATATTTCAGTTGGGAATGTTTAATAAACTTTGCTTTTCTTAATTAATTTTAGGCACTCTACTGTGTATACACTGGTGTTTTAGTGTTGTTTCATTTTGAGGATATGCCTTTTGTGAAACTCCTGATAAAATTCTTCACCCATTTTTCTGTCTATATATTTTATTGGTATCTCCATATATAGATTTTTCTGCATTTTCTAGGTCCTGGAGATGTAAAGTTAGGTGTGTGCGTGCACGTGTGTGTGTATGTGTGTGTGATCTTTTTCTTTTTTTAATGTAGTGGACATCTATTATAAACTTTTTCCATTAGAACTGATTTCATTATATCCTATAAGTTTTGGGTATGTTGTTTTTCATTTTCATTTGTTTTGAGATATTTTATTTTTCTTATGGTTTCTTCTTTGACCTATTAGTTTCATTTCCACACAGTAGTGAATTTTCTGGTTTTCCATCTGCCATTGTTTTTTGGTTTCATACCATTGTGCTCAGAAAAGACACTTGGTATTATTTCAGTCTTCTTACATTTGCTGAAATTTGTTTGGGGACCTGACATGTAATCTGCCCTAGAGAATGTCCCATGTGCACTAGAGAAGAATGTGTATTCTGCCGCTGTTGTGTGGAATGTTCTACATATGTCTGTTAGGTCCATAGGAACTTTAAAATATAGTTCAAGTCATGGGGCATCTGGGTGGCTCAGTCAGCTGGGCATCCAGCTGCGGCTCAGGTCATGATCTTACAGTTTGTGAATTTGAGCCCCGCATCAGGCTCTGTGCTAACGGAGACTGGAGCTCAGAGCCTGGAGCCTGCTTCGAGTTCTGTGTCTCCCTCTCTCTCTGCTCCTCCCCGCTCATGCTCTATCTCTCTCTCTCTCCTTCAAAAATAAATGAAAACATTAAAAAAACTTTTTTTAATGTAGTTCAGGTCAGTTTTTCCTGGTTGATTTTCTGTCTGGATGATCTCTCCATTGTTGAATTAGGGGTATTAGGGGTATCCCTAATATTATTGTATTACTGTCTATTTCTCTCTGTTAGTATTTGCTTAATATATTTAGGTGCTTCAATATTAGGGGCATGTACATTTACAATTGTTATATCCTCTTGATGACTTGACCCCTTTATCATTAACTAATAGCCTTCTTTGTCTCTTACAGTTTTTGACTTAAAGTCTACTTCTTCTGATACAAATATAGGTACTCCTGCTCCCTCTCATGTACTATTTTCCTCATTTCAATTAGTTGTTCATAAGTGTTTCCTTATAGTTCACTGATTTCTTTAAGAGGATTACTTTGAATTCTTTGTCATACAACTGATAAATATCCATTTCTTTAAGGTTAGTCATTGGAGTTTTATTAGTTTTCTTTGGTGGTATCATATTTCCTTGATTAATCATGATCCCTGTGGCTTTGTGTTGGTGTCTCCGATTTCAAGGAAGTAGGCTCTTCTTTTAATCTTTATGTACTGGCTTTGATAGATAAACTCTTCACCAGTCAGCCCATCAAGAAGTTGAATGGGCCATTTTTTGGTTCATGGGTAGGCTTGTTGCTCGAGTCCTTGGGTAGGCCAGTCTGGTGCCTGGGTCAGCAGATGAGCAGGCCTGGTGCTTGAACACATGGCAACCAGCCTGGTTCCTGGACCTGTGAGAACAGGCTTGGCCCTGGGGGCCACTGAAGTAGGCTTAGCATCTGGGTCCATGGAGATGCCAAAATAGGTAGGCCAGGGCCTGGGTTCATGGGAGACCCCTGGGAGCCTGGTACCATGGAGTCACAGGGGGCATACTGGCTCTCACTTCACTTTCTTTTTCTCTTAGGGTGAATCTCTTTCTGTCTTGGCACTGGGCTGCCTGGGCTTGCTAGAGTGGTGATGGGGGGTGGCGGAGAATGTGAATATCTTTTTACCCTTCTCAATGTGTGTGTGTGTGTGTGTGTGTGTGTGTGTATCATTCTGGTGATGTGATGACTCACCTGGAATTGTTAGCTCTTGTGAAGGTATTTTTGGTTGTGGATAGTTATTCAAATTAATGTTTCTGAGAGGAACAGTTGCTAACTTCACTCAAACTAAATAATTTAAGTGTATTTGAAATCATCAGCCATTTACTTTGTGGTTTATTATTTTTATGTCTTTATTATTCAAGGTCACGAAGATGTTTTACATTTCCTTCTAAAGAAAGAAAGAATGAGGGCGCCTGGGTGGCGCAGTCGGTTAAGCGTCCGACTTCAGCCAGGTCACGATCTCGCGGTCCCTGAGTTCGAGCCCCGCGTCGGGCTCTGGGCAGATGGCTCAGAGCCTGGAGCCTGTTTCCGATTCTGTGTCTCCCTCTCTCTCTGCCCCTCCCCCGTTCGTGCTCTGTCTCTCTCTGTCCCAAAAAATAAATAAACGTTGAAAAAAAAAAATTAAAAAAAAAAGAAAGAAAGAATGCACCTGAGTGAAGAAAGAGTATAGCTGAACAAAGGAGGTAATACATTTAATTAAGAAAAAGTGAAATTTGGATGTATTATTTTACTCATTAAGCAGAAAATTAAAAAAAAAATCTTACTGCTTTCCTCTCAATTTAGGAATAAGTTTACCAAACATTTCAGATAATCATACTTATGTGTCAATGTATATTTGATTATGGAATATTTAAGCTAATAGTTTATCATATATAAAAAATGTATGACTTTTATTTTCTTTTCTAACTTCTAGAATTCATTGCTGAGGTACTGAGGAAAATCGAATTATATCTGATAGTTCAAGTTCAAACTATGACTTTTACTTTAATGTAACAGATATGAATTCTAAGTAATATTGTTATTTGAACTCTATGAATTTTACTTCAATTATTTTTTTCAAATAATTCTATTAATATAATCATAAATGACATCTTTTCATGTTGTCTAGGTTCAATTCCTTTTGCCCATGAAATATTCATTTTATTTTGTCCTTGGCTACTTTATAGATATTAAATTAATTTGGTAGAAAATTATTATGAAACATTTTACAAAATATTCTCTCCTTTAAATTATGAGCCTAATTATCATGTGAATATGGAGATTGTGAAACACATATGCAGCAAGTTTCAAAACTTCTTGTATCTTTTATTACTATATTTACCAAATTCTTACTACCTCTCCCTTTCTTTGTACCTCTCAGAGCCACAGAGCCATAGAACAGTGTGATATTAAGAGAAGAAAAAATGCATTTAAATAATAAGACTTGTTCTTTAAATCTTGTATTAAATTAATTTTTCGGATATACTTTTTATCAAAAAACATAAGAAGAGAAATTAACAGAATATTTTTCCAGATGTTGTTCTGAAAGTAATTTATAGAAATGCCTTCTAATTAAAAAATGAGCATATTGATTTGAGTCAAGAATAGAGTTTTCATATTTTGAAACAGTAAACTGTCTTTAGTTTGTTAAGATTAAGATAAATGGAAGAGAGAGGGCTTGTGCTTGAAACCCAGATCTGTTACTCACTGCTTACAAGATGTTGAATATTATTTAATTTCTTTAATGCTCAGTTGTCTTTTTAATCTCTTTATCAAAATATATACAAAATAAGATAAGATAAAACCAGAGAGGGAGGCAAACCATAAGAGACTCTTAACTATAGAAAAGAAACTGAGGGTTCCTGCAGGGGTGGTGGGCAGGGTATGGGCTAAATGGGTGATGAACATTAGGGAGGGCACTTGTTGGATGAGCACTAGTGTTATATATAAGTGATGAATCACTAAATTCTACTCTGGAAACCAATACTACACTATATGTTAACTAGAATTTAAATAAAATCTTGGAAAGAAAAAAAAAGGATAGATAGATATAGATAGATAGAAATAGATATAGATGATATAGTTATCAACGATGGAAATGAGTATAAATAAGTGTGATTAGACCCACATAATCATATAGATGCATAAATGTTCAGGTGGGCCTGGTAAATATTCAAATATACACAAGCACCACAAGTTTCTCTATTGCTGTCTTTTTTAATGTTAATAATAAGTGGCCATTGAAAAGTGTTCAAATAGTTACATGTTGGAAAATTGAAGATGACTTTTTATGTTGATTTAAAAAATATAGTGGTAAAACCTATATATAGTGGTAAAACCAAAAAAGTAGTTTTGACACCTTTTAAACTGCTGTGTATGAGCTGTTTTAATTGAATTCTTATGTATAGGCATCATATACAAAATTCAAGTTAGGTTCAAGATAGATAGATAGATAGTAACATAGATACAAAGAAAATGGGAAGAAGTTGATAAAAAAGTGTAAAAGGGGAAAAAAGAAAGAAAAATAGAGCTATAGAAATCTAAATAAAAATATAGACCAGCAGCCTTATTTTACAGTATGAGCTATGGGTGACAAGTATTTCAGAAACATAGCTGTTTGTACTTGACCAGCCTATTGACTTTTAATATTACAAACTTGAATTGAATTAATGGCTAGCTGTAACTTCTAATGAAGAGTATCGCTATAATAATCTAAAGGAGCAGAACATTACTTAAGAAATTCTGACATCTCTTTAACACAAATTGAGAAAGTAAAGAATAGTATTAATAAGCATTAGTATAAACAAAAGCAAAACAAAACAAGATTTTAGATCAGCAGACCACTTTTATAGGAAACAATAACAATGAGATTGCTATGGTTTTGATGTTGTTTTAACACATTCATTATATGTAAAATAACATCTCTAAAAATTTGGGCAATGTCACTCATTTTCAATTTCTATAAATGAATTAAGGCTCTCACAGTACCCTTGCTTTTACTTCTTCAAATATAAGTGATCAAGTTTTAGATAAATGACAACACTTACAGCAGACTTTAGACAGTGGTGATCTGTTGTGTTTTTGTTTTTATATTTTGCTTATTTCAGAAATTTGCTATTTTTATTTTTATTTTATTTTTATTTTTTTAAATATAATTTATTGTCAAATTGGCTAACATACAGTGTATAAAATGGGCTCTTTGTTTTTGGGGTAGATTCCTGTGGTTCAACACTTACATACAATACCCAGTGTTCATCCCAACAAGTGCCCTCCTCAATGCCCATCATCCATTTTCTCCTCTTCCTCACCTCCCCCATCCACCCTCAGTTTGTTCTGTGTGTTTAAGACTCTCTTGTGGTTTGCCTTCCTCCCTCTCTGTTTGTAACTATTTTTTCCCCTTCCCTTCTCCCATGGTTTTCTGTTAAATTTCTCAAGATCCACATATGAGTGAAAACATATATCTGTCTGTCTCTGACTGACATATTTCACTTAGCATAATACCCTCTAGTTCCACCTATGCTATTGCAAATGGCAAGATTACATTCTTTCCATTGCCAAGTAGTATTCCATTGTGTATATAAACCACATCTTTTTATCCATTCATCAGTTTATGGTCATTTGACTCTTTCCATAATTCTGGCTATTGTTGATAGTGCTGCTTAAACATTGGGGTACACCTGCCCTTATGTGTAGAAGGGTTCTAATAAGATTTAAGCATAGGCTACATGGCAGAGTCTACTGAGACAATGACTGCACAGTTAAACAACAACAAAAAATCATGGAGAGCCATGTACACTGAGACAAGGAATTTAGATTTTCTTTTAAAGGCATTGTAGAATTAGATCATATAAGTAAAATTGTTGGCTTCCTGGGTTAGAAAGATTGCTGTATTAGAAATATAGAGCGTGCTTGGAGAGAGGCAAGGATAATCTGGAGGTTAACATAGCCTCTGAGAATGACATTTGTGACATTAGTCTAAATTAGAGGTGTGAGGGGTGCTTGGGTGGCTCACTGGGTTAGCTGAGCATCTGACTCTTGATTTCAGCTCAAGTCATGATCTTAGGGTCTTGGGGTTGAGCCCTGCATTAGGCTCTCTCTCCCTCTCCCTTTGCCCACCCTCCCTCATTTGCACGTGCAAGCACGTGCGCGCTCTCTCTCTCAAAATGAATGAATGAATGAATGAATGAATGAATGAATAAGTAAATAAATAAGAGGTGTGAGGCTTAGCATGGAAAGGAGGGGCATATTTTATGGAGCACAAGCTCATACTGTACCTATCATTTCTAAGAGTGACTACTTTTCCTTTTATTGACTAATAGCTACAAAATACTTTGTTCTCAGATGTGTTTATGAATCTCTTAGTGAGCTGCAAGAGTTTTGGCAATGCTAAAGGAAGTTTAGAGGAACTATTTGTTGAGAGTGTATTCATTTGTGAGGGTGTGTTTTCAGTGACAACTTGTATGAATTGTTTAGTGGGTCAAAAGAAGTCAGAACTGTGAGAAACTGGGAACCGTATGTTGCTAATATCATAGTTGTTACAAGGTACACATGCATGGAAGCCTTTATCTCCATGACTATCTGAAAATGGCCACTTGATAAATGTGACTTTCCTTCCATCCCTCTTTGATTCCCTCTTTTACTCTTACTGGAATCTGCAAGTGCTTAAGTCTGCTGAATTACATTAAAAGGAAATAATGCTTCAGGATGCCTGGGTGGCTCATTTGGTTTAGTGTCCAACTGTTGGTCTCAGGTCATGATCTCAGGATTCAAACCCCATGTTGGGCTCCACACTGGGTGTGAAGCCTACAAAAGGAAAAAAAAAAAAGAGATGTACCTGGGTTGCTCGCTTGGTTAAGCATCCAACTCTTAATTTTGGCTCAGGTCATGATCTCAAGGTTGAGATCAAGCCCCACTTTGGGGATTGGGATTCTCTCTCTCTTTCCCTCACTTGCAGGCAAGCTCTTTCTCTCTCTTAAAACATTTTTAAAAAAGGAAATAGTGCTTGAATTGTAAATAATTGTTTTCTATGAGTTAGGAATCTCTTTTGTTTTATGTCCATCTGTTACTGGGTTGCTTAGTTCTTGTTCCAAATGCAGTTGGAGACCTGAGACTAGAATGGGGAAATAGATTTTATGGAGTAGGTAAGTATAGTACACTTTCAAAAGTGAAAGGGAGACACTGCCAGTGGCAATGGCACCTGGAAGCTCTAGCTACATCCTTTTAAACTTCCTTTCTGCATATGTAAATTTGGCTTTATTTGATATTTTTGATTGACAGCTGGTGGTTGTATAATATTTTGGCTTCTGCACCATGCGCCTAAAGGGCAAATTGCACCTTTTGTGCACAGGCTCAGATTTTAGAAGTCCCCTTGGGGTACTTGAGCCAGCTCTGGCTCCTCCTGTTCTGTTAACCCTGGGGTGGGGGGGCTCTGAGGGTGTGGTCAGCACATGCTTCATCTCTCCTAGCTCTTGCCTAAAAACTGCCTAACAAGTCCATTTCAACTTCCATTGTATTTTGTGATGTGTGGGTATGTAGCTATATAGAAAAGTAGAGTGATAAGAAACAATGGTATTTCTTCTCCATTGATGTAAACATGATATTAAAAAAGTGTTGTTTTAGTTAACAAACTGAGGTACTTGTATCTACTTGATCGGTATAATAATACCTCATTCTCATACTTGCCTGTTAAAAAACATAAGAATGTACAATATATTTTTTGCCAACCTATTTTACAGAAGCTCATTTATTCATCTATTCACTTATAGAAATATTGAGAGACCTCTAACCTCTGAGACTGAGAGACCTCTAACCTCAGAGACTTCTAAACCTCTGAAGAAGACTTTCTTTAGGTCAATTTATTTGAATAATTGGTTAGGAAAGCTTACAGAAAAAGATCACTCTGTATATAAAACATGCTTACTAGAAATACGTTGTCTAAGGAGAAAATGAATATTGCATAAATTTTTAGGTTGTTCTCCAAAGCAGCATCTAAGAAGGGGGAAATGGGTTTTCTATTCAAAGGACTTTTCAACAAACACAGCAGAAAGGAGACCTTTCACTTATGATCGATAAAAGTCTACATAACAAACAACACTTTGCTCTCTCCATAAGAAAGACTGTTTTCTTCTCAGGGACCAATACCTAACAAACAAGGCTGGAAGATAAAGATGTATTGTTCAGACCAATTATGCTGAAGAGAAACATAAATAAAGGCTGTGGCTTTGTGTCAGTTTCAGGCACATCTCTTGGACAAGGAACGTGAAACACTACAGCTATGAAGCCTCAACAAAGCAAAGTAGAACATTTTTAAAAAGAGTTATGTTAATCTATTTTTCTTTTATGTTCCTATCTTGAATTTAAAGATTAAGAATAAATAAATCGAAGCAATGCCATAAACTTAAAATGATATATCCTTTGATTGAAAAGATCAAAAAGTTTATAAGTAAAAGAGCCACATAATATGATTTGGAATTTGCCTAAAAGTGTATTTCTTGAGTTGCATAAGTTATTTGACTAAGGCATTTTATTTTTTCATTTTCCCCTAACGCACCTCATTGCAGCATTTTACCTAAGATATTTGTTTCTTAAATCTGATGTTAAATTTCTCTATATCTCTCTGTTTATTTCTCTCTCTATATATATATCTAATCTGTATTTGGGCAGAAGGATTTTGCTAGATTTGTTTTTTTTTACGTATAGTATTCGATGCTATATTAACAGAACTTAGTGATTTTTAGGCATGTGTGATGGGCAGAAGTCAGTGTTGATGTCTCAGCTCCTGGTGGCATTATCATTTAGTGAGTGTTAGAATGCCAATGAAGAAGCAGGTTTTCCAGAGAAGTTAATGACTTCAGTTTTGGAAACTTGGATTCTGTGGTTCTTGAAGCTTTTCTAATTGCAAATGTCGATATATAGGTTAGAAAGCAATTTTTGGATCTCAAGGAAAAAATATGAACTAGAAATTACTGCATGAAGAATATTAAGTACAGGTATTGTGTTTAGTGTGAAAATAAATGAATAAATTTTAAGATAAACTGCAGTTTTATTATCTCTATATATCTATATATTATTTTAATAGGCTTAATGAGCCCATTTATGTGACCTATACCATGAAGAACTAACATATTTTGTTTATAAATTATTTCTCTGACTCTTATATAGTATGTTACAAAGTTAACAGTAATTAAAACAGTACATTTCTGGCATAAAGACAGAGATAAAGACTAATGGAACAGAATAGAGACCAGAATTAAACCCATGCATATATCGTCAATTGATATCCAGCAACGGTATCAAGAATACATAATGAACAAAAGATAGCTTTTTTAACAAATAGAGTTGGGAAAACTGGATGTCAACATGCAAAAGAATAAAATTGGACCCCTATCTAAACATCATACACAAAAGTGCACACAAAATGAGTTAAAGACTTAATAATAAGACCTAAAACTGTAAAACATATGTAAAACCTAACAGTATGGAGGCTCCTCAGAAGACTAAAGGTAAACTACCCTACGACTTAGCAATCCCATTTCTGAGTATCTATCCAAAAATTGAAATCAGAATCTCAAGGAGATATCAACACTCCCGTGTACATTGCAGCACTATTCACAATAACCAAGATATGGAAACAATCTAAATGTCTGTCAACAGATGCGGGGGAAATATGTGGTATATACATATAGTGGAATACTATTCAGCCTTAAAATATAAGAAAATCCTGCCATTTTCTACTACATAGATGAAACTGAAGGACATTATGCTGAATGAAATAGGCCAGACAGAAAGACAAATACTGCATGATTCCACTGACATTTGGTACCTAAAATATTTAAACTCATAGAAGCAGAAAATACAGAATAGAATAGAATAGGGTAGAATAGAATAAAACCGTATTATGGTTACCATATTTTAGGGCAGAAGGAAGGAGGAAATCAAGACTTGTTCAACTGGCATGAAGTTTGGAGATCTGCTATACAGTACAATACCTGTAATAAACAATACTGTATTGTTCATTTAAAAATTTGTAAGAGAGTAGTTCTCATGTTAAGTGTTCTTACCACACACGCAAAAGGGGACACATAAAAATTTTGGAAGTGTTAGGCACATTTATTGTCTTAATCGTGGTGATGGTTGCATATGTTTATGCTAATGTCTAAACTCATCAAATCATGTATGTTAAATATGTGCAGATTTTTGTATATCAATTATACTGCAATAAATCTGTTTAAAATTTTTAAAGAATATTGATAAATATATGCTGTCTAAATGAATAGATTAAGAACTGAGTTTCAATGTTAAAATCTAGAAGTGGGTGATGGTATAAGGAATTACGGTAAAACCTTGGTTTGCGAGCATAATTCATTCCAGAAACATGCTTGTAATCCAAAGCACATGTATATCAAAGTGAATTTCCCCTTAAGAAATCATGGAAACTCAGATGATTCATTCCACAATCCAAAAATATTCATATAAATATGATTATAATACTGTATTATAATACAAAATAATAAAGAAAATGCAAAATATAAAGAAAAATAAATTAACCTGCTCTTACCTTTGAAAACCCTCGTGGCCAATGTGAGGGAGACAAGAGAGAGTTGGGTAATTGTGTAGGATGACATTCAGTATCACTGACGGAATGACTGCTATCTATTGGCTCATAGAATCTTTTTCTTTTTGTGCAACTTTAACGAGGAACCTATCCGATGACACTTGGTTTGGCCTCCTTTTGAGGATTTTGCGGAAATGTAACATTGCATTGTCATTAAACAGATTCATCACTCGCAGTGTTACATACAGACTTATTCAGGTGGTGCTTTTGTACAAAATTTTGCATTGTCTCCCACATTTTATGTATCTCCCCAATCTCACTTGCTGTGAGATTTTTCTCCTCCTCTGCAGATGAGATGCAGACAGACACTTCTTATAAAATGTTGCAATTTCAGCCACTTGTATACCTCCTTTGTACTTCTCAATGTGGTTTCCTTCTTAACTTCCACCATAATCATCTTCTTCTTGCCACCTTTCTTTTCAATCTTTTTCTGCATGTGGGCCATTGTATACACTCACACAGATGTTGACTACAGTACAGTATTAATAAACTCTTCTCATATAATGTATTTAATATAACTGGCAGTAAGGCAGCAGAAGAAAGTGTCTGTATCTGCAGGCAGCCTGGCCTAGAATGAAGCTCAAAGCGTTCCTAAGCTTACTCTTGTGTGAGAAAGCAAAGGACTGTCCATAGGTGCCTTGAAGTGACAAAAACTACACTAGTGCCAGGTGTGGGCACCTTCCAACGTTCTGAAGAATCACTGATTTCTTCCAAACACCAACCACATCCTGAGACCAAGCATCTGAGCACGGGAGACAATCACCCACAATTTCACAGAGAGAAAGAGAGAGAGAGAGAAGAACCATTGGCTCAGTTGTGGTCATGTGACACTTGGCATCACGTACTATTCATATTACAAGACATCACTTGTTTATCAAGTTAAAATTTATTAGAAATATTTTCTCATCTTGCAAAACACTTGTAGAACAAGTTACAATTCAAGGTTTTACTGAATATTTTTTTTTAATTTTTTTTTTCAACGTTTATTTTATTTTTTGGGGACAGAGAGAGACAGAGCATGAACGGGGGAGGAACAGAGAGAGAGAGGGAGACACAGAATCGGAAACAGGCTCCAGGCTCCGAGCCATTAGCCCAGAGCCTGACGCGGGGCTCGAACTCACAGACCGCGAGATCGTGACCTGGCTGAAGTCGGACGCTTAACCGACTGCGCCACCCAGGCGCCCCAAGGTTTTACTGAATATTTTTAATCACTCATCACTAAAAGTTTATTTTGCTGGATATGAGACAAAAGGCCTGATTCAGTATCAACATATTCTTATGTTCATGTGTTGGACATTTTTTATATTAAAGCAATCTGTATAGTTTCAGAAAATATACAATATTCCCTGTGGCTGCCTAATGTCAATCCAGCCCAGTCCTAAAATTCTTTGTCTGCTATTGCTTTTACCTGCTGAATCTACAGAACTGTTTTGTTGTTATTGTTGTCGAAAATATTACAGAAACAAATTAGTTATATTGATAGATATTTGAGAGTTTTTATCTGGGATATACCCCCCAAAATGGTAGGGTAAGTGTGAAAATGTGATAGAGATTTATTAGGGTGTATTCGTTTCTTATTATTAAGTCCTTCTATAGACCTCAAATTAAAATAAAATTTAGATACAAAAGTTTTTATAAGGTAAGGATTCCCAGTCATAGGAAACATTAATATACATACAAGTCATGAACTAACTCAGGGAACACTTGCTTATCTCTCCTTGAGAGTTCTTTAAACCTACAGGGATAATACCATAGTTAATTTTATATCTGTAATCTATCTTTGGATCTTCTGCCAAGATTGCTAAGAAGGCAGTCATATCAATTATGCAGATTTGTTTCATGATCTGGCTATTTCTACCTTAATAATTGGACTTTAGGAAGAATTCCTTTCACATAGGCCAATAAACATTCAACAGTTCTAACCACAAAATATTGTACATGCAAAGATTTTCAAAACTTTTTAATACAATTTTTAAATCTAAGTGAAGGGAACAATAGTTTCCTTTGATGAATAATAACCTGATATTATTTGTAGGGCTTTTTAGTACTTTTATCACTGTCTTCCTGTTGGAAGAGAGTATATTTATTCATTTGTGGTTTCACTATATACAGAAGGTATAAAATGATTAGAAGAGGAGCAAAATTTGAATGGTTCCCTTATTTATTTAATTAATTAATTAATTTATTTATTTATTTATTTTACATCCAAGTTAGTTAGCATATGTGCAATAATGATTTCAGGAGTAGAATTCAGTGATTCATCCCCAACATATAACACCCAGTGCTCATCCCAGGTGTCTTCCTTAATGTCCCTTACCCACAACCCCTCCAGCAACCCTCAGTTTATTCTCTGTATTTGTCTCTTATATTTTGTCCCCCTCCCTGTTTTTATATTATTTTTGCTTCCCTTCCCTTATGTTTATCTGTTGTGTATCTTAAATTCCACATGAGTGAAGTCATATGATATTTGTCCGTCTTTGACTAATTTTTTTTAGCAAAATACCCTCTAGTTCTATCCATGCTGTTGCAATTGGCGAGATTTAAAAAAAAAAGGCTCATGACTAAAGCTATGTAATATTCTATTAGGGACGATAGTGAGACAGAATAATAAAATGGGGTTTAAGAGTGAAAATAAAATAGTTTCCTTAAATTGTTTATAAACAGATAAAATTAAATTCAATATGAATAATTTTGTTGAATCAGGAAAATAGAAGGTTAAGCAAAATTTCCTAGGATAATATCTGGGCTCATAATTAAAATCATGGCATCATGAGTCAATAATATATTTCTATGTTTAGCAGACCTATAAATATTACTGTACATTGGGGCTCAAATGAGCTAAAAGGGATAGTGTAACACTGTGCAGAACTGCCAACCAATCCAGATTTCAAAGTTATATATAACTAACTACGTCCTTTGGCCTTGGAAAGATTACTAAATTCACAGACTTAATTTCTTTCTCTCTGCAATAGTTTAATCACAACTATTCTGATTACTTTGCAGGGATCTTGTGAGATGAATAACATTATTGCTGATTCAAGGTCAAGACAAAAGTGAGATTATAATATTTCGTGTTTCAGTGAAGATATTTTATGTACTTATCAAATATTATATCCTGGAGGGTGGTTCAAAGTTAAACAAGTCTTGTTCTTTGGAAGGAACTAGTGATCTTGTTTTTTGGAGTAGGGAGTAACCAGAAGAACAAAAGAAATCCTCACAAATAGATTAATGAGATATGCACCAAAAACTCCAAAAGGGTAATCTGCTTGAGGACGTTTGATTGAGGGAGTTAAAATTGAAGAAGTTTCCATATATAAGGTATAATTTGAACTGGACTTTGAAAGATTAGTAAAAATTCAGTTATCAAGAGGTGAGGTAGACCATGGTTATTTATTTATTTATTTATTTATTTATTTATTTATTTATTAACTAATGTTTGTTTATTTCTGAGACAGAGACAGAGCATGAGTTGGGGGGGGGGGGCAGAGAGAGAGGGAGACACAGAAGCAGAAGCAGGCTCCAGGCTCTGAGCTGTCAGCACAGAGCCCTTCGGTGTGCTCAAACCTGACCTGAGCCGAAGTCAGCCGCTCAACAAGTGAGCCACCCAGGCACCCCTAGGTGGTGATAATTAAAAAAAATATATGATGAACCAAATGGTTTTGGAGTTTTGGTATGCAGTGAACATGATAGAAAAAAACATGAATATCATCCTGGCATGATGGAATTTTTCCTATAGGCAATAAAAGATTCTATAAGGAATAGTATTTTTCACTTTGCCGTAGAACATTAATGGACTGGAAGTAACAGAGTAAAAGAACAAACCAAAAGAAACAATAGGTGTCATAATTCTGGCTGCAGAATTCTCATTGTAATTGTTGTTGCTTTCCTTGGGCTTCCTAAAATTCCTTCACACCCTCTAAATCTAAACCCAGAAACATAATGTGTAGTCCAACTGCTACAGATTGTAGGCACTATTAAAATCTATTATAAATTGCAGTTCAGTGGGTATTGGTGTTTAATTATTAAGGAAATATAAAAGAAAATAATTTTCTAGTAATGAAAGTTATGAGAAAGCATATTAGGGTGAATCGCAAAACAGAGACGAATTTAGGTTCTGGCTCAGGCAAACCTGGCACATCCGGGTTTCAGTCCCAATATGATTTCCACTTGCCATGTCACCTTGTGCAAATCTCTTAAGGTCTTTTAGTCCTTTGTTGTTTTTTCTTTTTTTGTGGACTTGGTTTCATAAAATCTATCAGAGACATTGGTAAAAAAAAATTAAATTAGACACTATATGGAAAGTGTTGAGATATAGTATTCTTTAATGAAATTATCATTGTGATTCATGAGCCCATGAAAATATCTGTAATATGGAGGTTGATTATAATTCTCTCATTTAGTATTCTATATAGTGCAATTATAGGCCAATTATATTTCTCAGCTTCAGGAAGCACCAAAAAAAATTAAAAAGGTAAGATTTATGGCTATCTGCAGAACTGGATTTGACATCTTTCATCACATTTTTTACTGTTAGTTTTCATAGCAGAGACTTGTCAAGTGAATAATCCTAAAAATGGTAACTAGAAAATGCAACTGAAGTCGTTACTAAAAGTAAAATACCAGAAAAGAGTGCCCATTAATATGTTGAGCCACAACCTTACAAATGTTGAAAGAAAATCTGAAATATGCTTAACAAATACTTTATTTTTTTGAACAAGCTTTGCATTTATGAAACACTTTTTCTGGTAGTTGTTGGTTTTCTTTTTAACTTTTCCCTCTTCTTAAACCCTCTCTATTTCAATATGCTCATTGACCTCAAGAAACAGTTGATACCTTGGTTGAAATCACCTTGACATATTTAAACAATATTAACCTGCTTTAAAATATTCACTAACTGGTAGGGTGCCTGGGTGGCTTAGTCAGTTAAGCAAGTGCCCAACTCTGAATTTCCACTCAGGTCATGATCTCACGGTTCATGAGTTTGAGCCCTGTGTCTTGCCCCGTGTCAGGCTCTGTGCTAACAATGCAGAGCCTGCTTGGGATTCTCTCTCTCCTTCTCTCTTTGTCCCTCCCCTACTGGTGCATGCTGTCTTTCTCTCTCAAAATAAATAAATAAACTTAAAAAAGAAAGATGAGTGTATTCTTAATCCCTCCTCAACTATTTCACCCATGCCCCTACCCACCTCCTCTCTTGTAACCATCTGTTCTCTATAGTTAAGAGTCTGTTTTTTGATTTGTATCTGTTTTTTCCTTTGTTCAGTTGTTGTATTCCTTAAATTCCACATATGAGTGAAATAATATGGTATTTGTCTTTCTCAGACTGACTTATTTTGCTTAGCATTACCTACTCTAGATCCATTCATGTTATTGAAAATGGCAAGATTTCAATTCATATTTATGGCTTAATAATATTTTATTGTACATATACATACCACCTCTTTTTATCCATTCATATATCGACAGGCCTTTGGGCTGCTTCCTTAATTTGGCTGTTGTAAATAATGCTGCAGTAAACGTAGGAGTGCATATATCCTTTCAAGTTAGTGTTTTTGTATTCTTTGGGTAAATTCTCAGTAGTGTGATTACTAAATCATGTAGTAATTCTATTTTTAATTTTTTTGAAGAGCCTCCATGCTGTTTTCCACAGTGGCTGCACCAGTTTGCATTCCCACCAACAGTGTACAAGTTTGCTTCTTCTCTGCATCCTCACCAACTCTTGTTGTTTCTTGTGTTCTTGATTTTAGCCATTCTGACAGGTGTGAGGTTACATCTCATTGTGTTTTGATTTGCGTTTCCCTGATGATGAGTGATGTTGAGCATCTTTTCATGTACTGGTTGACCATCTGTATGTATGTCTTCTTTGGAAAAATGTCTGCTCATGTCTTCCCATTTCGAATTTTGAATTTCCCATATTGAATTCTACTGGCAATTTTTAAAAAATCCTTACCTCAGATATTTCCTCAACAGAAATATATCCCAGAAAAAAATTAAAAGTATGTCTCAAGATAATTAATAATATAGGAGTATATATGTTTTCAGTAATGGACATTATAAAGCGTGTGTGGGTAACATAACAGAGTCCTTCATTTTCATTTTTGTTTTTCAAGAATAGCCATTAATATATATAGACAGACACCCAAAAAGAGAATGAGGCAGACATGGAGAGGCAGAGAGAGAGATAAACAGAGACAGAGATACAGAGAAAGAAAAATAAGTCTATGATCTGGATTCTGTTATGAGTAAAAGACTGGCAATTGTATGCCATTCCATTCTTTCCTTTCCCTAACGAAAAGACTAAGTAATTACACTCATTTTAAGACCAGTTTTTTTCAAGTTTTTACTTTCCTTGATGTTATTATCTTTGAAACTCATAATCAGTACCCTGTAAACATTTAAAACTACAGACCTTCTCTCTACCCCAGTTTCTGTCATTCTTGTTGACAATAGTGGATCATAAATTTAATACCATGTCTCAGTTTTTGATCTTGTTTCCAGTGACTACTCCTCCCCATGACTTTCAGACAGCCATTCCATGGGCATATCTATTTATTATCTGTAGCTCTTTGGCTGGAAAATTAATTCTGCTAATATTCATACCATAACCATCCCATATCCCACCTTACAGCTAATTAGTTCAGCTACTCCTACTCTCTGATTTTTATCAGAAGCCCTAATTCATTAAACTTTATGCTATCTCCCATTTCAAAAATTCTCTTCTTTCTTAGTGTGCCGTTTTTCCAGTTGTATTCCATGACTCATTTTTTAATAATATTCTTTCATTATTCTAAAGCCCCATACTTTTTTCCTTTTCCATTACACTAATCTGGAGAACCAAGTTATCTGATTTCTGTCTACATAAAATATCAGGATATATTATTCCCAGTATGAAACAATCATCATAAAATTGAAATAATCCCTCATCACCTCAATTCTGTGCAAGGTATCTGGTCAATTAATCTTTATCCTATTTCACTCAACTCTTTCAAAAATTGTTCGTGCACTTCAAAATCTATTTCCATATTTTCTATTAGATACGTATTCATTGCCTCCAAAAATCAAACATACACACACACTTTTACATCATTTGGATGTAGTGTATCCTGTTATAACAAAGCGGCTGTTTCTTCTATCTAATCTTTGTACTGGATTACATTTCTTCTGGTCTCTCAGGAAAATTATTCTATCAATTTCTCTCTCTCTCTCTCTCTCTCATTCTTTCTCCCCCTACTTAATTTCTTCCTTGGAAGTTTTCTGGGAAATACTTTCCTTTTTTAGTTTTATATCCCCACCATATAAGAAATATGTTAGTTATGGGAAGACACATGCTGTTTTATTTAGAGGTAAAATTCTTTATAAATTATTTCAAAGATGATAATTAGCTGCTACAAATTAGGAAACTTTAGGGGCACCTAGGTGGCTCAGTCGGTTGATCATCTGACTCTTGATTTGAACTCAGGTTATGATCTCATGGTTCATGAGATCGAGCCCTGTGTCAGGCTCTGCACTGACAGTATGGAGCCTGCTTGGAATTCTCTCTCTGCCCCTTTCCTGCTGATCTCTCTCTCTCTCTCAAAATAAATAAATAAATATTTAAAAATAAATAAATTAAGAAACTTTAATTGTATGCTGATTCTAAGTGGTCAAGTAATGTTACCTTTCAAGAGATTCATGTTCTTCGCACATCACTTGTGAATTTTATATACGTATAACTTTTTTTTGGAATTTTATTTTTTCTTCTTACTGTGTTACATATATATCAAATAAAATTCGCCATTTGGATCATTTTTACGTGTGCAAGTTAGAGGCATTAATTGCATTCACAATTTTGTGAAATCCTTACCACTATTTCCAAAGCTTTTGAGACAGCACAAAAAGCAGTAATTCTCCCTTTTCCCCTCTACAAGCCCCTGGAAACCTGTAACCTACTTTCTGTCTCTAAGAATTTACCTGTTCTAGGCATTTCGTACAAGTACAATGGTACACTTTTTTTTTCCATTTTGCCTGACTTATTTCACTTAAAATAATGTTTTCAAGGTTCATCTGTTATGTCACATGCATCAGAATTTCATTCTGTTCTATGGCTGAATAAACATTCTATTTGTATACATACACCACATTTTGTTCATCCATCCATCTATTGTTGAACACTTGGGTTGTTTCCAGCTTTTGGCCCTTATGAATTACGCCACAATTAGAAGTGGCATAAAGATATCTGTTTAAGTGCTTGTGTTCATTTCTTTGAGGTATATATCTAGGAGGAGAATTTCTGGGTCATATGGTAATTCTGTCTTTAACTAGGAGGAACTGTTAACCTATTTTCCCCAGTGGCTGTGTACTATTTACATTCCTACTAACAGCACACAGATTTCCATTCAATTTCTCCACATAATTGCCTACACTTGTTTTTTTATCTTTTTTAATTTATTTTATTTTTTTAAATATGAAATTTATTGTCAAATTGGTTTCCATACAACACCCAGTGTTCATCCCAACAGGTGCCCTCCTCAGTACCCCTCCCCCGCCCCCCCCCTCCCCCCCACCCCTCCATCAACCCTGTTTATTCTCATTTTTTTTTAATTTTTTTTTAATGTTTATTTATTTTTGACAGAGACAGAATGCGAGTGGGTTAGGGGCAGAGAGAGAGAGGGAGACACGGAATCTGAAACAGGCTCCAGGCTCTGAGCTGTCAGCCCAGAGCCCGATGCGGGGCTCGAACTCACGAGCTGTGAGATCACGACCTGAGCCGAAGTCGGACGCTCAACCGACTGAGCCACCCAGGCACCCCTATTCTCAGTTTTTAAAAGTCTTATGTTTTGGCTCCCTTCCTCTCTTACTTGTTTTTCCCCCTTCCCCTCCCCCATGGTCTTCTGTTAAGTTTCTCAGGATCCACATAAGAGTGAAAACATACGGTATCTGTCTTTCTCTGTATGACTTATTTCAGAATTTGTTTTCTTTTTTAATTTTACCCATCCTAGTAGGTATGAAGTAGTATCTCACTGTGGTGTTGATTTGTATTTCTGTAATGACTAATGATGTTGAGCATCTTTTCATGTGCTTTTTGGCCATTTGTATACCTCCTTTGGAGAAATGTCTGTTCAAGTCATTTGATTAATTTTAATTGGGTTGTATATTGTTTTGTTGTAAATGCCATTATTAATGGAATTGCTTTATATTCATTTTTATTTAAGAAAAACTTTTTTAATGCTTATTTTTGAGAGAGAGACAGACAATATGAGTGGGGAAGGGGCAGAGAGAAAGGGAAACATGGAACATGAAGCAGGCTCCAGGTTCTGAGCTGTCAGCCCAGAGCCTTACACGGGGATCCAACTCGTGAACTGTGAGATCATTACCTGAGCCCAAGTCAGACACTCAACCGACTGACCCACCCAGGCTCCCCAAATGGAATTGCTTTTTAAATTTTATTTCCAGATTGTTCTTTACTGATGTATAGAAATACATAAGATTTTTGTGTGTTGATTTTTCAGTCTGTGACTTTGCTGAGTTTTTTTCTTAGATCTAGTATCTTTCTTATAGATATTTCAGAGGATTTTCTATATATAGGATCGTGTCATCTGCAAATAGATATAGTTTAACTTCTTAAAAGGCATTCGGTATGCATTTTATTTATTTTACCTGCCTAATTGCTCTTACTTGAACTTCTGGTATAATGTTGATCACCAGTGGTTAAAGTAGGCATCATTGTGTATTCCTGATTTTAGTGGAAGATTTTCTTTTTGACTTTTGGCTACAATATACAGAAAATAATAAAGAATAACAGATTTTTTAAATCTTGTAACAAAATTGATTAAACACTTAACAATACCTTATTTTTAAAGGAAAGCAAACAAATGCTGATTTTATATCATATAGGTATAGGAACCATTTACTGAAATACTAGAAATTTTATAAACATTGGAACAGTTACTTGCAACCAAGTTTACTCAATATATAATTCTTAAATTCTGCAAATGTCAAAGTTTGTAAAATCTCCCTACTTTGCTCCATATCTTTTTTTTTCTTAATTTTTTTTTTCAACGTTTATTTATTTTTGGGACAGAGAGAGACAGAGCATGAACGGGGGAGGGGCAGAGAGAGAGGGAGACACAGAATCGGAAACAGGCTCCAGGCTCTGAGCCATCAGCCCAGAGCCTGACGCGGGGCTCGAACTCACGGACCCAGAGATAGTGACCTGGCTGAAGTCGGACGCTTAACCGACTGCGCCACCCAGGCGCCCCCCTTTGCTCCATATCTTATAAGATCTCATGTATCTCAGTGGAAATGCTTACAATTAGAGTCCTTACCAGGATCTGAGTATTTTTAGTTTTTGAGTGGTCTTTAACCCATGTTTCAAATGTCACTGTTTTATCACTGAGTTTATATTTGTATACAAAGTTACCTTCACTTCATTGCTAAGGATTAAAATAACTTTGAAATTTTACCTAGGCCCTTATAGTACATACTACAAATTAGCATACAATGCAACTGAATTAACAAAAAGTTAGATAAAATGGTGATGCAATTAGAATGTTTTGGAAATTCATTTGTTCCAAACAATACAGAGCATAGCTGAAAGTGCTTTGATTCTTTGAATGAATAATAGAAATACTTCACAAACTTTTAAACTGCAAAAATAAATAGGGAAAAAGGATGCTTTAGAGGTTTTAGATACTCCTAACAGTTCAAGGGTCTCAAATCCTTAAGGCAAATGAGAAAGAAAGAAAGAAAGGAAGGAAGGAAGGAAGGAAGGAAGGAAGGAAGGAAGGAAGGAAGGAAGGAAGGAAGGAAGGAAGGAAGGAAGAAAGAAAGAAGAAAGAAAGAAAGAAAGAAAGAAAGAAAGAAAGGAAAGGAAGGAAGGAAGGAAGAGAGGGAGGGAGGAGGCATAGTGCTCTCAGGTAGCTGGACAAATAATGATAAAATTTTAAAAACTGTATGTATAAGCCTTGGGAATTAGTTTGTGGTTTTGATGGGTAAATCAAAATCTCAAGACTAGTTTCTTTTTATTTAGAGTTGCAGACATTTGCAAAATATTACAATAACCAATACCATAATGAAATGGAAGTGTATTTATATCAAAAAAGTTTACATTTGAAAATATTGCTGCAAACAACATTAAGTTCCTTATCAAAGATATATTTTATTTCCTAGTATGAGTATATATATTACATTATCAACAGTTTACATGTTTTTGTAAATATTTTGTACACATTTTTGTAAAACTGTGACTTAATTTTCAAAATTCCATTTATGTAGGATTTCAAAGTTGTCTATTTTATACTTTAACAAACAATGTAAACTATTAGTTCACTGATATAATTAAAGACAATCTTGTTCACAAGTCAGTTACAGAGGAAAAGCATATAAGCAAATCTCCATGTCATTTATCAATATTACATTTTCTTAAAAAGATTTGTGGCTAGAAATGTAGATTCCTTATAAGGTTTATATTGATCTATCTTATATTAGGACCCACACTGTTTTTACTCTGTCATCCAGTGGGGCTTTCTGCCTGGGATATGTATGTTAATGGAGCAGATTTCCATCAGCTGGTTTGATTTAACTAATTTTCGTATATTAGCAACTTGTTTTAAACCTAACCATTTGGATTGCTCTTTTTGAATATATTACAAACAGATTATTAAGCGTTATACCATGGTAATTTCCATAATTTTACAAATGATTCTGTATTGTTTAAGTCATCAAATCATTTCTCCCATTCCCCACTTAATTGAAAATACTTCAATGTATAGCTTTACTAGAAGCTTCATTAAGTATCTGACCCTCACTGAGAAGAGTTGCATTGGGAATTGCATTTATTTCATCTCTAATGTTACACACAAGATGTTGTATAATAAGAAATTTTCAGGAGAATAATGTAGAATAGCTCATATTATTACCATGGCAAGGCAATTCCTTATTAACGCATTGAGAATGTCAAAAGAAAGTGGAATTCTTTCATTTGTCTTTCACTGTTTAACAATTCTACCTAAATGAGAGGTCCCAGAGAGAATGTAGCAGGTTTGGGTATACACTCAGCCAAACCTTTTAGATTCGGATAAATTTAGGGGCACCTGTGTGGCTCAGTCGGTTAAGCGACCGACTTCGGCTCAAGTCATGATCTCACAGTTTGTGGGTTCGAACCCCACATCGGGCTCTGTGTTGGTAGCTCTGTGCTGGCAGCTTGGGGCAGCTTGGGGCTGGCAGCTGGTAGCTCTGTGCTGGCAGCTTTGGATTCTGTGTGTGTCTCTCTCTGCCCCCACCCCCACTCACACTCTGTCTCTCCCTCTCTCAAAAATAAACATTAAAAATAATTTAGATTGAGATAAATTTATCGTTTTCTCAAAAGATTACCAATAAAGAGTTAATCCATTATAAAATTCACTTACTTTTTTGGTATGTGTGTGTGATTTTACATACAAAGATTATCCTTGCCAATTAAAGATATTGTTTAATGTAAGAATTTCAAAAATGGATCATTACTAATAATACTAACAATTATATTTACACTAATCATGGTGATTCCATGATTCAAAACATAATATGTAAGTTCTAGGCACCATGCTACATGCTTTATAAACTTTTCATATAATCAAAAACCTTACAGTGCATCCAATAATAACACATTTTGCATATGATGATATATACTTCAGGTTAAGTATACTTTTTTAAGGTTATAAAGCTATCAGGTGTTGGAATAGAGATTCCAATACCAGTCTGACCCAAGAAATTGTATAATAAATAAAGAAATGTATTTTTAAAAATGCAGGCCATGATTTTTTAATAGTTAATAAAATCAATTAGAATTCATCACCAGCATTGCATAAATGTAATAAATTAAATATCATACCGTATCATAATAGCAAGGATATAATCGCCTTACATGCTTATTTTTAGTTATACTCAGTCAATGAACTAAGCACTCTACCAGAATGTACAAAGTTGAGTCTATTAGCTGCATCAAACAATATATACACAATTTAAAAAAATTAGTCTGCAGAGGGCAAAAAGTCAGTTATTGAAGTGCTAGAAAGTGAGAGTTCATGAAAGTTGTGCTAATTAAGTATTAAAACTGGTACCCTGGAGAAGATAGAATAAGTCCATTGATCTGTATGTAGTTGAATAAAATGAGTTTCATTGTTCATTGATCAGGAAAGGGTCTTCACTTTATATCAAGTAAGGGTTTGTAGTCTCAGAGTTGCTCAATAGACATGTTCTTTACAAGCCCCAGATGATTAATTCTGTGGCAAAAAAAAAAAAAAACCCACAGTAGTCAGTTTTGATATTTCCTAGGCAAGGACTGCTGTGAGCTGTTTGTTTAAAGTAAGCAAAGTTTTCCTTACAGTCCTTTTCCTTAATCTCTTTTGGCTGAGATAATAGAATGATGACACAAATGACAGACAAATCACGGATTATTTGGTCAACATTTCTATCTTGCTTTTAGATTTTTAATGCATAGTGTTGTGTTTATGTAGAAAATAGTCTCCTTTTCATGCACAGCCATCTGATATACAAACTTTACATGATAGCAACTCAATTACAATATGTAAGATCCTAATAACAATACACTTGACAACAGCAACAATTACTAATGTCCTTTCGTTTAGTGATTGTTATACAACAAGATCCTGCCTGAGTCCTTGAGGTTCATGATACTTCTTCCAGAATACTTAATTGCTTGAATCTTGTTGCAGGAACATCAGCCAAGAATAAAAGAAAAAAACAAATAAATAAAAAAACATAACATGAAAAACAAAAACTGCCTATGACTGTTAAAGCTGAAAGAACCTAGTGAACTTGTAGTCATAAATAGTAACAGAGTGTTGGAAAGTAGAATCATCTATATAATACAAATCAAATTATAGGGATTTGCTCACTAATCATTTTAGAGTAATAACTGACAGTGGAAGCATTGACAAATATTTAGTGCCCTTTTTTTTAAGGAAATTCTATTTAATTTTTTTTAATTTTTTAATGTTTATTCATTTTTTGAGAGAGTGAGAGAAAAAAAACATGAGCAAGGGAGGGGCAGAGAGAGAGGGAGACACCGAATCTGAAGCAGGCTTCAGACTCTGAGCTGTCAGCATAGACCGAGACATGGGCTTGAGTTCATGAATTGTGAGATCATGACCTGAGCCATAGTTGGAGACTTAACCAACTGAGCCATCCAAGTGTCCCTAGTGCCTTTAATTCGTATCATAAGTTTTTTTTCAACCAATAAGAATATTTAGAGCTAGAAAACAAATTTGTCCTAAAATCAATCCGTAGATATTTACTGTATCAGTATTTTTACAGGAATATAAGTATAATTTTCTCAATATGAAAACAATGCATTCACTAAAGCATTACGTGACTATCAAGTTACTTCTGTATAATTAAGTTAGAAAGACTGTGTTGTCTTGGTTGATTCATTAATCAAAGTTTCCATATAAAAATTAAAATAACATTATAGAAATAACCATAATAATTAAGAATGTTAGAATTTCTTACAAAGAAGGATCCTTTCAGTTTCACTTAAATGATCTATAAGCACAGAAAGAAGTGTATATGAAGAATATACTATATATACAAGTTCATAATTTCTTTTTAATTATAAGTCCACTAATTTTTGTCCTGATATTATATATAAGTATATAAACACACACACACATATATAAACAGTCTACGTATAGAGTCTGTATACTGACTGTACACACACACACACACACACACACACACACACGCACAGAGTCATCCTGCACAATTTCAGGATAAAGTTATCGAAAACTTCTCATTTCAATCTTAAATAGAATTAAACTCATTAAAATAATATACAAGGGGCGCCTGGGTGGTGCAGTCGGTTAAGCGTCCGACTTCAGCCAGGTCACGATCTCGCGGTCCGTGGGTTCGAGCCCCGTGTGGGGCTCTGGGCTGATGGCTCAGAGCCTGGAGCCTGTTTCCGATTTTGTGTCTCCCTGTCTCTCTTCCCCTCCTCCGTTCATGCTCTGTCTCTCTCTGTCCCCCCAAAAATAAATAAACGTTGAAAAAAAAAATAATATACAAAAATTGCATAAATTCTACCATTTTGATTTAAGCTTTACATGCAACCAATATGGGTATGTAATATATAAGAATATTGTCATAAAACAATTAAAAATATAAGTAAAATATTACAGAATACAAATATATAATATAAAAATAAGTAAAAATGATTGTAATATATTTGTTCACATTCCTTGATAAGTTTTGATATTCCTATAAATTTTCTTTAGTAATAGACACTTCTTTAAAACCTTTCAAGATTTGGGGGCATCTGGGTAGATCTGTCAGTTAAGTGTCTGACTCTTAATTCTGGCTCAGATCATGATTTCATGGTTCATTGGTTCAAGCCCCGCATCTGGCTGTGCACTGACAGTGCAGAGCCTGCTTGGGATTCTCTCTCTGACCTTCCCCTGCTTGCTTACTCTCTCTCTCAAAACAAAACAAAACAAAACAAAACAAAACAAAACAAAACAAAAAACAACCTTTCAAGATTTTAAAATAAATCAGATATTTTAGAAATTGAAGTTACCCTCAAAGAGTATGAGTATCACAGATTATTTTGTCATTGTTATAATTCAGTTTAGTTGAACATACACGCTTGCATTTTTAAAACCCTAAACATTTATGAAAGTAACACTTTCTTTCAGGATAAAAAACTTAAGATGTTAATTTTATTTATGTTTTGTATGAGACATTAAACCAAGTATCTCATAAACTAGAATTTTAATTAAGTAGACATCCTTATACCATGATAAAATCATGGAGAAGTCAGAACATTAACTTTTAAAAAATCATCCTGATTAGATACAGTTTATAGAAATGTTCACATATTTTTACATATACAGTACACAAGTTATAATCATTTAATATATTGCATCTTGTCTCTTAGTCAAGAGATAAGTCACCAAGGTGTTACCTTAACTACAGCTAAACTTTTTGTTTTGTTTTAGATTTTTCCCATAGTTGAAGACTCAACCAGGCAGTTTCTTAGAAGAAGCAAAACACTAAAATCCATAATTAATTTTGAAAGTTCTTTAGAAATGTTTATGTTCTATATTTAAAGTACATGAGTATTTACAACTTTCTATAAACTTGCAGAAGTTTCTATAAACTTATAATTAACATCGGAGCTACCATGAAATTTAAGAGATAAACAGTTCACTTACTTTCTTCTTCTACTTGGTGTGATTTAGACTTAGTCTAGGTATTACTAAAGTGTACATATATATCGACAAACTTAAAAACCAGTTAGAAAGGCAAACTGTTGTAGAATTGAAAGGAAAGGATGGTAAGGATCAGGGTGGTGCTGTTTCAACGTGCAGTGCCTATGTTCACCCCACACAAGACAAGAAGGGATTCCTTTATTGGCCAAAAGACAAACTCAACAATTCCCTGGAAAACCATTACAGGAAAAAAGAAAACACACTCAGACTGAAAGCTCAGTGTCAGACGAGTGGTGGTCCAAATTATAAAATAGGTCATGAGCTATACTGATTCAGAGTTAGAATTTGTCAAGCAATCTCAGTTGAAATAAGTGTAGGGAAGGCTCAAAAAAGACTCAGATCTCAGTCGGTCACCACTGGACTTCTCACCCACCGCACCGGCTCACTGAAGCCCTAAACTGAGCATTCAAGAGGCACGTGTAAGCATTTGTTTCCATTCGCAAGTCAGTCAGTGAAGGCAACTAGACAATTTGGTAAGACTCCTAGAATGTCTAAGAATAAAACAAAGACCAGAGATAAAATACTATGACTACCAGTGCTGCTACTACTGTTACTACTCGCAATAATAATAATTACAAAGCTGAATCAATTAACTTGCCAAGCAAGGGAACACACACCAGTTAAAAATTTTACTAGGTTGCTGAGGTGGATAATCAGGGTTTTTTAAGTAATTAAAAAAAAAAGAAGGGTTCATGGTGGTTGTGCTAATTAAGTGCTGAAACTAGCACAATGAACAAAATGAAATGAGTTCATATATCTGCACTGTCCATTAGCCAGGAAAGTATCCTTCGTTTGGTCTAATAAGTGAGTGTTCATTCAGGTCACTCAAATCCATGGCATTTTGTCAGCTTCTGCTGTTTAGAGTCAGATATAATGAAACACAACACTCAGTTTTGTTATAGCTTAGGGAAGTGTTCTTGTATATATATTTAAGTATGAACTGAATTTTTAGTATGCATCTCTGTCAAAAAAGTTTGAGCACCACTGGTTTAGATATTGGCAAAATGATTTATTTGTCATATATATACTGGCTCTTCTCTAGACCCTGAATGCCCAGAAAGTTCACTATTTTAAAATCCCAGGTTTCTTTAAAGATTAAAAGAAGAAAAATCACTGAGAGTATTTTGAAGAGTTATTTGCTAAAATTAGGTTAGTGTAAATGCAATGTTTTCTTTCCCTTGCTGACCTGTTTGTATTAAAGAAGAGAGATATAAGAAAATGAGCTTCTCATAAATTATTTCATGAGCAAAATAAAGGAGACTGGCCAGATAACGGCTATCACTGTTGCACATTGTTAAAAGGAGCTTTACTAATCTTGGGATAAGAAACATGTCCCAGGTGCTTATCATCAAATTCAATTACAAATGCAAAGCCAAGGAGAAGTTTATAACTGCAAAGCTAAAGTCAGGTTTACATCATTTTGAGGTATCTGGGTTGCTTTTTCATGGGTCTATACCTAAACTTGACGAGACAGGAGTAAAATGGAAATCGTGTATTCATGGGCAAGGGCACATACATTAAAAATAATGAAATTGGTCTGCATGGAGTAGCTTAGCTAGCAGATTGTCACAGCATGTTCCCTCATTAGGATATTTCCTTGAAGCTTAAGATTGTTAACATAAGCAAGGCGGAAATATCCAGGTGATAGTGGCTAGACATAGGTATTCATCTTCAAACTAAACTGTTCTTTGAAGAATGATGTGGTCCACAGAAATTCTAATACTTTTGAATACTCTAAATACCGGTCCCAATAAATATTACCGCAAACTTTAAATGAGCACAGTTCGCTCTAGCTTACCTACACTGAAACTTTGAGAGTAGTTGTTTTCTCTTACGTGCAGATATTTGGATAAGCAATGTCTAAAGTACTCTTTCCTTTTGGAAATTATTTTTGCTTTACTTAGATTCAATGTCTGGTTTTGCGTCAAGAGATACTCATATCAATATCATACTTGTCACAAATCTCGATGTCACAGAATTGGCCACAGATCTCAAAATTCCTTTTTAGTCCTGAGTACTTCAGTATTTTTATGTTTTTGAAATACTTCAATAGAATTCAAGTAATTCTGATAATTTTACTTTGCAAAATATGATTTTCTAATATTAGCACTCTGACATATTAAATCTAGGAAGAATTTTCACCCCCACCATTGATTTTAGAGAATTTGATTTTGATTATTTTGTGCATCAGTTCACTTGGAAATTACTTACTTTTTGATGTGGCAAGATCCATGTTAAATAATATCATAGACCTCTATTGATATAAATGCTTTGTCTCTTCCTTTAGAAAAAATTTATAATTTACATGCTGGAAATCTGACATACACTTGTTATATTCCTTTTTCTGGCTGTTATTGACTTTTGAATTACATTTTATAATTGATTATTGGTTATAGGGAGCTTACTGATACCTTATATACTTATTTATAACTACCCACCTTCACAAACTCTCATTGTGAAAACTTGTTTCTGTTTAATGTTCATTTTTCACTCATTTTACCTTGGTTAAACCTCTTTATTTTATCAAGGCCTATACTAGAATAGAATAAAAATGACGTGACATCCTTATGTTTCCCTCAAATTTAATGGGATGGCTGTCACAATTAAACTCTAAGTATAGTGTTTACTGTTCTAAGTAAGTATTTTGAATACAGTTCTTCTTTTATAAAGTATTCATATTGAATTTTATTAAACAAAGTATTCTGATGAAATTGTTTATGCCTTGAAAAAATATATTTGATGGAATGCAGGATGGATGGAGAAACTATTTTTCCTCTTTTAGATTTGAATAAAAGACCATGGTTTTTAAGGAGGACAGTAAAGATGTGTCTTTAGATTTGATATTTCCTTTGAATACCAGACTCATAAACAAACTGCCTTCTCAGCACCACCTCAGAGATGCCTATTAGCCACCCAGAATGCCAATTTGATCTGATCACCTCTGAAATCCGTGCCTATCTTTCTCAATTAAGTTAGAGATAACCCCATGATTCCTGTTGCTAAGGGCCAAATGTTAGTGTGTGTTACTTTTTCTCACATTATATTTTCATTTATCAGAAAAGCTGCTGGCTGCTTCTTCAACAATAAAGCTAGATTAGACCACTTCTCTCTATCTCTAGTTTCCACCACCTTAGAGTCAGTATTGTGTCTTTCCTAGATTCCTGTGAGATCTCCCTAACTGACTTCCTTTTTACCATTCTTGACTCCCAAAGTCTGTTCTCAATTTTGCTGCCAAAGTGTCTTTCAAGTTATGTTACATCATGTTACCACTCTGTTCAACACCGTCCAATAACTTCTCCACTCATTCAGAGTGAAATTCAAAATCATCGTAATGCTATGAGATACACCCTCATCCATTATTTATATTTATCTAACCTTATCTCCTGCTATTCCTGATATTCTCTTGCTCTTCCCTGAACTTCCTAGTTTATTCCTATCTCAGGATCATTCTACTTACTGGTTTTTTTCTACCTACAGTGTTCTTCCTCACAACATGAACATGGCTCATTCCCTCATAGTCCATTTTTGGTCAATAGTATCTTTTCATTGAGGTCTTCCCTTACCATCCTATTTTAAATTGTAGCCGTTAACAATCCTATTTCTCTTTTCTTTCTTTCTTTTCCTCTATTATACATATATCTAACATACTTTTATTATATTGATTGCCTCTTTTTCAAGGTAAAAATGTAAGCACCATGACGCCAAAGATAATGTTATTTATACACTGTATCATCCCAAGAAAGAGAGAATTGTTAATAAAAATTTGTTGAACAGATAAAACATTGTGAACAAATGAATGATTAAACAAATGAATGATTTGACTGTTGGTGACCACCAAGACCAAGTGGATCAGCATGGAGAAATGAATGGTATGGGCAGGAGAATGGTGTCCAATGTTGTCAGCATTGCAAAAGCCAGACTCCTCACCTCCTCTGCCCCCAGGTAGAGTCAGCCACAAAATGAGTAGAAAGGTGAAAAACCTGAATTATCAGAGGCTTACTTTGAAATTGATGGGGAGAGGGGCGCCTGGGTGGCTCAGTCGGTTAAGCGTCCGACTTCAGCTCAGGTCACGATCTCCCGGTCCGTGAGTTCGAGCCCCGCGTCGGGCTCTGGGCTGATGGCTCCGAGCCTGGAGCCTGCTTCCGATTCTGTGTCTCCCTCTCTCTGCCCCTCCCCCGTTCATGCTCTGTCTCTCTCTGTCTCAAAAATAAATAAACGTTAAAAAAAATTAAAAAAAAAAGAAATTGATGGGGAGAAATCTGATGTGACAGATTTTACAATAGGATAGAGTAAGTTCTTTTTACTTGAAAAAAACCCATGCTAGAGACAGAAACCAAATCTTGTAAGGAAGAATAAGGAAAATTACATTCATTACACACCTGTATTTTGTGATTTCAATGTATCATATTTACTGTATGTGAGGTTCATTTCTGATTTCAAAAAGTTTAAGAAAGCTTAATATTTATACCATGGGCATATTTGAAAACCCAGGACTAAAACTGAAGGGTTCATCATATCAAGAGAATGTCTGTCTTATACACACAAACACACTCACACAGTGTTAGCTTGATTGTGGTGATCTTTACGTAATGTATACATATATCTAAACATCAACTTGTGTACCTTAAATATATACAACTTTTATATGGCAAAGATATCTCAATAAAATTGTTAAGAAAAAGAAAGAAAGGCAGCTGTGAGTGCTTGCAAGAATTTTGACTACTTAGTGATATTGCTGTGCAAATAGTGTCCCAGTCTGAATTTACTGTACATTTCAGGAGAATAGATTCTGATAACATTGACTCTGAAAGTCTATTATTCTTGGCTGCTTTAAATATTTGTCAAGAGAGACTGCAAAAGGAAAGGAAAACAATGCACTATTTTAGAGTACGTTGATGAATCTAAAATTTTCAGTCTCAGTGGGACACAAAAAGTTATAAAAAAGAAGCATCTTTCCAGTTTTTAAAAACAACAACAACAATTTTGATCTTTAATTTCTATACTAAGTGAACAGGGCCAAAGCAAATATTGTACTGGACATAGTTAAACAGGCACAAGAGACTTTATTCAATGCTTTTGCAGTAGGGGAAATAGGCCAGCATTCAGTGTAATTCTACTGAAACAAGGGTCAGAAAGTTTGTAAGAGCTAGGGTGGTGCAATCATAGACCATCTGTGTTTGATAATTGGCTTTACCTAAAGGAAAAGTAAACTTTCTTATATCTTCCTGACAGGAGGTAGTTTTACAACTTGACCCAAGGCAGCCCTACCATGGAAACTGGGAGATAGGTGCACTAACTCTTACATTTCAAAAGGATGGCTCCTGGGTGCTTCAGAAAGATGCTCCCGGATGGTAAAATAGGCAAGAAGCTGGAGAAGATTTACATCTCAAAGGGGCAGAGAAAGAATTGACAATTGCAAGTATTCTAAAGTAAATGATCTGAGAAAAGGGAGGTCAGTGGCCTGGAGACAGGAAGAAGCCTGTCTAAAAGTTACTCAAACGGAGAGGAACATTAACACTTAACACTGTCTTGGTCAGCATTTTAACGAAGAGGTAACATCAGCTTATCCTTAAAGGCAGAGCAACCCTGCCAGCCCAGCAAACTGGCATGCCTTTATTATCTTGTGGTTTGTAACTGACTAGGAACCATATGCTATAAATATTTTATTTTTTCACAATAATGACATCTCAGGATGACAACTTTTACACTTTGAACGTTATAGACGGTTTCCTTTGTTGATTTTTGTTTCCACATGACACACTTTTTAGTAACTCAGTGGGATAAGAAATAACTGGACTGCAATGAATGACCCCAACCTGTTAACTCCAGCCTTCATTTATAATGGTGGGTAGGTTTGGAGGATATGCAAGAAGGTAGAGAAGAAAAATGTATTTGACCTTCATATTTTTCCTTCACACTAATGACAGTCTATGTTAGAAGGGCTATCATCAAGAGAGTTTTTGTAATTCACTTCAAGCAATTGCCTGTGGTGGCTTTACATTTTATTAGATTGAACCCATCCTGTATCTAGACATCTTTCTTTAGCACATGGCCAAGAATTCCACAAGGTGGCTCTGTGTCTCACTGTTGGAGCTGAGTGTAATTCCAGTCTCTATGCAAGTTTCTCATTTGTTTACACCATTTATTTCTCACAGGAGAATAAAGTCAAATTTTTCTAATCAAGTTAGAAGACATCAATTGAAAAGCACATCGCTTTTTAATGTATCTGAAACTTAGCACTTGGAATTAGGAAAAGTTGTCAATTACTGAATTAAATTGATAATACCTAAAAATAATAACAACTTTATAGTGCTTATTATGTACTAGGCATTAGCTAACTAATTTGTTCTTTACAGTAACACTAAGGGCAACTTAGTTATTATTGTTATTTTGAAAATGAGGAAACTGAGGCACAATATGTTAAGTAATATGCTTAAAATCATACACTGAGTATTTGAAAAGTTGATTTTTTATCCTCAGTTGTCTGAAATTGATATTTGAACCAAAGTCCATAGCTTGTTCTGCATCTCCTAAAATACAGCATTGCAATTATGGTTTGGAATATGTCATTTTCTGAGTGTCTAAGTCATATCTAATATTTAATACCAAAGTGGAGATTTTGATGACTCTTTAATAACTTATTTTCCTTTTAGGTCACAGATGGTAAAAAACACTATAAGCACACGTTGCATGCATTTGATCATTACCCCAAGACTTTTACCGTTTAACATGTTGATACCATGTAGAATGCAATTAGTGGAAGTGTTTTTGCTTCAAATGCAACTATGTAAAACTTCTATGATATTCACATATTCACTTGAATTTTATGTTTTCTTTAGCTAATTTAAATTTGAGGGGATCCAATATTTTATAAACAGTAAAACCAAACTTCCTATCATTAGTGGACACCCTAAATCCATATTTGTAAATATCACTATTTTATTTTTTAATATACTGAATTGTAAAAGAAAGGGCATATTAAAAGATAAAGTAATATTTTTAAATATATAATTTGAAAATCAATAAGAAAGCTACACTTTAAATGCCTGTGACTTATAAAAACAGTTCTACTTTTATTTTGGATTGAAACGAATATGTTATTTTTAAAATATAATTCTGCATATTGTAAAATATTTTATTTGTTTTTTTTTTTAATTTTTTTTTTCAACTTTTTTTTAATTTTATTTTTGGGACAGAGAGAGACAGAGCATGAACGGGGGAGGGGCAGAGAGAGAGGGAGACACAGAATCGGAAACAGGCTCCAGGCTCCGAGCCATCAGCCCAGAGCCTGATGCGGGGCTGGAACTCACAGACCGCGAGATCGTGACCTGGCTGAAGTCGGACGCTTAACCGACTGCGCCACCCAGGCGCCCCATATTTGTTTTTAAAGAGCATTGTGTGATTTGCGATTCTTTCCCTAGTTAATTTCTTGTCTTGTTTGTATTACTAGATACTTCATTTATTGGCACATCCTGTGTATGTGCCTACATGTATAAAGGTGGCATGATTTTTTGTTTGTTTGTTTTGTTTTTTTCACTTTAGGCTCTAGATTAATTGGAAAACCAAGTATATTTGAATTTAAGGGTCAGAGTTTTCTGGTGTCTCTCTTAACAGTTGCCAAGGGGATTCTTCTTACTACAGAAATTTCACATTCAATCACAGCAAACTCTGGGGACATTTGTCATGATCTTGACAGGTTAGATAAATGGTTAGTTAAAATCATGGGTGAAGGTCAATAAGGACAAGTGTGAAGTGGCTAAATTAAAAGCAAAATACCAGTTACAACTCTACTCATTATGGAAAGCCTAGCTAAGTTCAAATACAGCAGAATCACTAATGCCAGGTTATAGAAATACAAAAGTAAATTTTGACTCTACTGTAATAGGCAATTAAAATCAAAACTCTATTTTTATACAGGGTTATTTTCAGGACCTATTGTCATCATCCTATCATATTTATGGTAGATTGAATAGTATTAATAAATAAAATGAATTGAGGAAACAAAAACCAAAGTACAAAAGAAAACTGAAAGAGTACATGATAAGTGAGTACTATGAGTAAATTCAAGGTGAAGTGTTAGTTTCTTATTTCTGACTTACAAGTTTTAGGAGCAAGTAGAACATAATCATTCATTTTACAAATTTTAATATGTATTAGTCACTTTTACTAAGAGCATGTAATAGTCTCTACATTCAGAAAGTATAAGCTACTGTGGGACACATTAATTCACCCATTAATTTAAAAAATATTGTGCTCTTTCAAAGTATTTCTAGGGAAAATGGGAGACCAATTGTTAATAAATATACAAATAAGTACATTTATTTTACATAACGATTACAACTTTGAAGACCATTTAAATATGGAGATATTATTTGCAGATGCTGGTGGGGTGGGAAGCACTGGGTATGGTTCTCAGAGAAGGTCTTTCTGAGGAGCAAGTGTTACTTCTGAGATCAAAATTATGAGAAATATCCAGATATTTGAACAACTGGAAGATAAGAGGTTCAGACAGAAAGTTTATCCACAGCAAAAAGGCTGTAAGACAAAGAAGAATTCGTGTTGAAAGTAGATGAAGGAGCAATGTGGAGGTAGCAGTGTGAAAGTTGCCCAGGACCACAAAGTGGGGTTCAGAAAAGTAGGCAAAAAAATTCAGTTAATCAAGAGTCATACAGACAGTAGGAAAGTGTTTAAATTTTATTCTCTGTCTGAAACTGTTCAAAAGGCACACAGATCATAAAGGGAAATTGCTCTGAAAGGTCCTAGTTGTTTGGACCTACGTAGAAGGTTAGGTAAAATTTTCCTAATAAGAATACTTGAGTTGGTAATTTATGAGAAGCAGTCAATAACAAAGTGAGGTACAAAGTTTTTGTTTTCTGAAAAGGATAAACTAGTAAAAGTTTCAGGCTTTTTGGGCCAAGAAACAAAATTTAGGATGCTTCCACAACAAGGGAGATGACACATTTCCACAGATTTTTATTGGCAAAACCCAAAATATAACAATTGAGTAGACTTCTTTTGTAGTACAGGTCTACTAATGGGAACAATGGAGT
Organism: Prionailurus bengalensis; assembly: GCF_016509475.1. NCBI lineage: Eukaryota > Metazoa > Chordata > Mammalia > Carnivora > Felidae > Prionailurus > Prionailurus bengalensis. The sequence goes on from NC_057343.1 coordinate 39,115,708, forward strand.
TCTTTATTGGGGAGTAACATTTTACTTAAGTGGGATTCATAATTTATTTTGCCTGTTACCAAAATTGGTTGTAAATACTTGTATTACCTGTTAATACTCATCTATAATGAGATTTTACATACTTCATCTTTGAAATTTTTTTAACACAGAGATACTGGCAAATATTGATATCGGTCCACAAGTGTATTATTTTAATTGAGCTTATGCAACACTTGGAAAGCATTTAAAGTATTCTATTAGGTTTTTCTCTTGGTATTTGCCTTTTAGCATATCATTATATTGCAGAATAATCACTCCCAAATGAAGGTTACGTGGAAGATTTTCAACTGTACAGTTAGATTTTGAAATATGGAAATTTCCTTTAAAGTTAAATAAATTAAAAAAAAAGCAATACTGGAACTATAGTTTGAACTCAACAGAAAATATATCTGCTCCAAATTTGTATAGCAATGGAAAATATGCTTCTTTGACTTGTAACAGCAGAAGTGTGTAAGCAACTTGACATTACTTAAATAATTCAAACTTTAGTTGTTGAAATAACATTACAGCAGTAGAAGTTTTGCATATAAGCACTTTCTTGCTTTGTAATTTTCAGATGAATTCATTTAGAAATGTTATCTGCAAAAATCAGCAGCAAGAGCTAATTTCAAAGCCATTCAATGTAGGGGTTGAGGTTGGTTCTTGTTCAAAATAATTTCATACTTGGCTGTTGGCTCAAATAACTACTACAATAAAACTTCATGGCTATTGAGTAAACCATTGTGTGGTAGGTCAGGGTATTCAGCTTCTATTTCTGACAAACATTCATGGAATTCACAACGGTCGTCCATACGAGTGAATGAAATGAAATAAGGATATATACCAATATATACGCAATGGCAGATGAATGCACTAGACCCATGTGGTATTCACAGATAATACCCTAAGATGTATTTTTTTCCTTTGCTAAGAGAGAACCTTAATTTTTAAAAAAGGCAACAATGTATCCAGCTTAAAAAAGAAAACATATCTCTCAGATTCTTTGCAGCTAAGAATAGCCAGGTAACACAGTTATGCCAATGAAATAGAAGTAAAACTCACTGGATAAGGTTTTTTTTTTCCTTTCCAGCTTTTTTTTTTCAATATATGAAATTTATTGTCAAATTGGTTTCCATACAACACCCAGTGCTCATCCCAAAAGGTGCCCTCCTCAATGCCCATCACCAACCCTCCCCTCCTTCCCACCCCCATCAACGCTCAGTTTATTCTCAGTTTTTAAGAGTCCTCTCTTAAATATGACAAAATTGACTGGCATGTACCATTTTGAACTCTTTCAGTTCTGGAACACAGATGTAATGTTGAGATGGAGGAGTCTTGCTAAGACCATGAGGCAACAAACTGCAGACAAAGGAGGGCTGAAAATAATTTTATAAAGAGTCTCAGATTTTTGTAGTAAAAGGGCTTCTCTAAATATCTTGGCCTACTTTCACCCAAAGAAAAAAATGCCTAATTTATTTAGACCATGTTTCATTCAGAGGAGGATAGGGTGGAACTTTCCTCATGAGGAGGATAGGATAGAATTGACTAAAATTGACACATAGTCTGAATTCGGATTAACTTTCCTACCTACTGTTTCTGCCAACATCATTGTATTTTTGTATCACAAAATACAGCTTCTGATCAATTAATTCCATTTATAATGTAGGAATCAAAGCTGTAGAATTATTTACAAGAAGAAAGACTGTAAGATTTTGTGATCTGTGTAATTATGAAGCCACTGGACTATCTATAGAGAAGAAAAGTTGTCTGTTGGAGACCCAATTACTGAAATATTTCCAAAGTGGAAGTTCCATAAAGTGTCACAATTCCAGGGGCACCTGGGTGGCTCAGTTGCTGAAACATCGACTTTGTCTCAGTTCATGATCTCACAGTTCAAGCCCGGCGTCAGGCTCCGTGCTGACAGCTGGGAACTTGGAGCCTGCTTAGGATTCTGTGTCTCCCTCTCTCTCTGTCCCTCCCCCGTTCACACTCGGTCTCTCTCTGTCTCTCAAAAATAAATAAATGTTAGAAAAAAATTTTTTAAGTGCCAGAGTTCCAGATAGATGATCGTTGGAGTGATGAACGCTGGTGTGTATTGCCTGTTTTAATGTCACCGGCTTTGCTGTGATATTGTACCATAATTTTGCAAGATGTATCATTGGGGGAAACTGGGTTAAGGTTAAGGGGACATGAGAAATCTGTATGTTATTTCTTAAAACTGAATGTGAGTCTACAATGATCTCAAACTTAAAGTTTAATTTTAAAAGGAGGTTTTGAAAAATACTCCTTTAGTGATAATGGGTTCGTCAGAGGCCGGCATACTGGGGTAGATTTGCATGGGTCTTTGACTTTCTGTGATACCATAGTACTTGGCCAAGGAAAAGCTTCAAAAACTTTATTTTCACCTTAGTAACAAAAAGAGCAATTTTTATCTTCTCAGACATCAGTTTTCAAAGAATAATGCCTTCCTGATTGAATATTTCCTTTTTGTATTCCAATGTGAATGTTATATATTTATATATGTCCCCCTTTTTATGTATATATAGATGTGCTTATCGAACTGTATTATATTTTAAAACATAACTATCTGATTTGAAGAATCGTAAATCATATAATGCAAAATTTACTTAATCTCAGATGTTATAATGTATGCATGTAAATATTAGGAATCATTTACAATATTATTTAACTAATTTCATATTGATATGCAGAAAACAGATCCTACCTTAAAAATTTTTTTTAATTAATTTATTTATTTTGAAAGAGAAAGAGTCCATGAGAGGGGCAGAGAGAGGGGGAGAGAAAGAATCCCAAGCAGACTATACACTGTCAGCCCAGAGCCCCACATGGGGCTCAAACTCAGGAACCATGACATCATAACAGGAGCCAAAACCAAGAGTTGGCAGAATAACTGACTGAGCCACTGAGGCACCCCTCAGACCCTACTTTTTAATACTTGATCTCATTGAATTTTGGTTTTCACAGTAACTTTAATGGTCAGGCCCACCCTAAAAAAATATCATATATTTAGACTTTTTCAGTATTAATTTTAGGAATTAATGGAACTAAATTAAATTTAGGAATTATATGAACTATTTTACCAAATCTATAGCCATACTTACTTTATTAGGACATATGTGCTCCCTTATTCAATTAAATTTATCAGATTTATAGGGTGTGAAGAATTATTTATTGTTCTGGTGTCAAATGTCGAAGGGTAGATTATGTCACCTTTTCATAAAAAGACTTTGTTAAAACATTAATGATTATAACATTTTATGAAATATACTCATATTTGTTTATTGTATAACCTAGCATGTGAAGGCTTTGCAGAAAACTCAGGGAGCCTGGGTGGCTCAGTCAGTTAAGCATCAGCCTTTGGCTCAGCTCATGATCTCGAGGTTTGTGAGTTCTAGCCCTCCATTGGGCTCCACAGCTCAGAGCCTGGAGCCTGCTTTGGATTCTGTGTCTCCCTCTCTCTCTGCCCCTCCCCTGCTTGCGCTCTTTCTCTCTGTCTCAAAATAAACATAAAAAATAAAGAAAAATATAATTGCTCTTGTAATGCTTAGCAGATAACAGTATCACAGATTGTGATTTGGATTCTGATTTATTTATCCTTTAGATCTGCTTACAATGTACTTACAAAGTTTCACTACAATTGATGAAATTGAGCAAATACTTTGCTCACTGGTTTGTTGTCTCATGGAAATTTTTCTTTCTACCCTCTTTGGTTTTTTGCCGTTACCAGTCAGGGAAAGAAATGTTGATATAACAGATGAAGGTCAAGAATATAGAGTAGCCTATCTACTCATCTGCATCTATCTAGTTTTATGACTGCTTGACTCTTTTTTTTTTTTTTGCTAGCATCTGGAATGTTAAGCACTTGAACTATTTCTTGCTAGAATATCATACCTTCCTTCATCACGTAGAGATGGAAAATCTAACGCAAATATTGTTCTGGTCCATATGAACATATAAATCTATTTTCTTTTTCCAGACTTACACTTTTCTTTGGTTTTATTTTTCTTCAACATGAAATCTTAATATTTTGAGGCAGAGATTCAGTTACAGGCCTAAAAGGATATTATTACAAAAATAAGCGTATTCTAGATCATATACCTTCATACTCAAGCAAGAGAAGTCTTGACATCACATTGCCAATGAACCGGAAAATACTAAGTTTGTCTATGTATCTCTTTCATTCGTCTATGATCACCTATCATAGTTTCTAAGGAATAGCTGTCCCAGTGCCTATTCCAGAATAGTAAAATCACGTAGTTACAGTCATATACACATGAAATATGAAAATAATAATATAGGAAAAATGGACATACTGTCAAAGAATAAGGCAAACTCTGCTACACAGAACGTTGAGTCTAATACAAATCCAAGAAAGATAGATCATGTTGAAGGAGAAAATTGCTGTGTTGCTCACTGAGGGGGAATGATCAGGAGTTTTAAGGTGGAGTTTGTGATGGTTATGCTCTTTATGGATTTAAAGTTGACTTCTGCATTGACCAAAGTGAATCCATAGATTTGCACATGGGAGATTAAAACTATTTGTTTTACTTGTTTACTGAACAGGGATACTTGTATATAAGCTTCAGCTAGTGAGAGAATGAGTTGTAATGAAAACCAGCAGTCAGGTTTCATATCTCTTACGCAAGTGCAGTAAGTGAAAAACATTCCTTTTAAAGTAGATGTCAGTTACTTCACTGGATATAATCTGTCAAACAAGCACATTTCTGAATACATGTTCAAATTTAGATCAGACATTGACCTCCATAATTATTCAAATATTTTAAAGCTGTAATTCCAAATAGTTCCAAATACTCCAAGGAATATTTTATTTTAGCATCATAAAGTCCCTCCAGTATTAATGACCATGCCAACATCTTGTGTTTCAAATTGCAATATACAGATATGGATTAAAAGTAATTTATTAAGATACGTAATCCCCATATAAATTAGGTATTTCTTCTAGCTTCATATATTTCCTCTTATATTCAATAAAATTGCCATGATAGAATATTATGTTTAGAAATGCAACAACATCCACATATTCATTAAAATTATTTTATTGAAACCATCTTAAGCAATTCCGAAACAACAGCTAATTGTCTATGTAATTAATGTCCTTAATGAATCTACTTAGTCTTTAATTTCCAATAATGAATAACAAATTTTCAAACATTTGCTCATAATGAAAGTTATTCCCTTGAGTTTATGGCTTCGTGATGAAGGTAGCTAAATCTTTTTAATTCATCCTCTGAGGAAAATAAGTAGTAAATCTCTGGGGAGACTCACCTGCTAATGTGAATTACTTGTATTGACACAATTCCATTTCTCGGCACTATTGTTCTGTAAATTCTCCTTTGTGATTTTTATTATCATGAAAAAGTATTCATTGTAAGTCAATAGCCATGCTGAAATCTAAGCTAAACAGAAGGTCAATGAATACCTAAATTTGATGCAATGTTAAATGTCACTTATTTTATGCTGGTGAATATACTATATCATGTATTTATTTTGCTTTTATTTTTACAAGATGCAATTTTCCCATTCAGGCTAGATAATTTTAAAAACTTCTGTTCAGGGGCGCCTGGGTGGCGCAGTCGGTTAAGCGTCCGACTTCAGCCAGGTCACGATCTCGCGGTCCGTGAGTTCGAGCCCTGCGTCAGGCTCTGGGCTGATGGCTCAGAGCCTGGAGCCTGTTTCCGATTCTGTGTCTCCCTCTCTCTCTGCCCCTCCCCCGTGCATGCTCTGTCTCTCTCTGTCCCAAAAATAAATAAACGTTGAAAAAAAAAAACAAAACTTCTGTTCAACTACAGAAACTATGTTTGAATTATAGTTCTTGATAGTATGAAGAAACAAGGGGCTTGTATCCCTAACATGCATACTGTAGTGCAGAACATACTATATTTTCTCACTTCAAAAATCAAACAGTTAATAAAGCAGTAATCTTCTTGAAATAACCAATAATTCCATTCATGCATTTGAAAAGTCTGGAAGTTGTAATACCAAACTACTTATTCCAGGTCAATTAGTTCAACAATCCATATGAAAATTTTGAGTAACACTTAAAAAAATCTGAGACTTGGCAAAATGGGATGTATATGCTCTATAAGTTGTTTACATAAAATTACTTTCCAGGTTTCTTATTTGCAAACTATAGATATACTATTTCCTACAGTTCTCTTGGTGAGATTGTGCCGACAGACAGAAGAGCTCGTTCCATAGCGGCCAGTTAGACTAGAGAACGTTAGAGAATCAGAGTCTAGGTAGGAAGTCAAAACTAAAAACCTTGAGTTTATTGCTTTATGAGTCTATAGGAGATGATATAAATAGTAATTGAAAGCTAATGGGTATATACATTAGTAGATACATTGATGGATTTTTTTCAAAATAATTTATTTTCAATGTGATTAACCAATTGAGAAAAAAAATATTTTTACGTATAAGTTGTATAATCAAAGTAATTTATAACTTCAAGCCAACCTAATAGATTTTAAGATACTAAGGGTGTTAAAATTTTTGTTCATTCAGAAGTGTTTTAGAGAAAAAGCCTTACAGTCTTAGACTAGGAGATCTGAAAAAGATTTGACTCCTACCCATGGAAGGCTCATTGGATATTTGGAGTAAGGTGGCACCATTGAAGTCAGTATCATAAAAGTTTCTAACATGTGCACAGAGATGATTAACTGCAGGACTGAGCCAGAAAGTAACTAAATTCTGTGGACTGAGATTGCCACTTAGATGTGATCATAATAGACTTTGTTTAAGACATCTAATGAGCAAAGAAACCAGTTTCCAGAGGAATAAAGATTAAATGTTGGCACGTAGAAATAGACAAGCAGCTAGGGAGAGAAATGAGATGGACAGAAAGAAAGAAAAGTTTGACAGTGACTTTACAGCTCAGAATGGACTATTACCTTCTATTCCAAGGGATCCCTCTTTATTCTTTTATATAAATCCACATATTTATTTCCATATTAATGATTATATGTCTGTGTCTTTGTAAACTAATAATTCCTTTTTAAAAGAATTTTCCTGGGGCACCTGGGTGGCTCAGTTGGTTGAGTGTCCCAACTTCAGCTCAGGTCATGATCTTGAGGTTCGTGAGTTCAAGCTCCAGATTGGGCTCGCTGGTGTCAGTGTGGAGCCTGCTTGGGATTCTCTGCTCTTCCCTGACTTGTGCTCTTTCAAAGAAAAACATTAAACAAAACAAAACAAAAATAATTTTCCTATGAATATTAGATACATTATTGGGTTTTGCTCTGCATTTCTCACTTCTATCAGTCTCTCTTCCTTTCTCTCTCTCTCTGAAATTACCAAATACTATCTAGATTTATTGAGCAGTACCAAGGTTTTACCTTGTTAACATAGTTAAAAATCAGAGTTCTATATTCTCGTTTGCATGGTGTAATAAATAAAAGTAGATATGAATTCCAATATTGAATATCATTTAACTTACCTTTTTTAATAGTTTACAATTTTGATATTTAGAATTTGTTTAGAATTGGGGACACGGATGTGAGAAGGATCCTTTCAAAATCTATTTCTACTTTTATTTATTAGTAATTACTGGTATTTGAATTAATTCAAAAGTATAAAATATGATATAGATTTCACATGAACAAATTAAAAGATACGGCCAACTTTACCATGTTTTTTAATGCTGCTTGAAAATTTGAAAGTGAAACAAATGGTGAAATACATATTTACAAATGTGGATATCATGTATGTGAATATTTCACTTTGGACTCTGGATATTGGTTCCATTAAACTTTTATTGTGGTCAAACCAAAGTTACAATCTGAGAAAGACTACTGGGTGTGTAGGGAGTTTGTCTGGAAGAATCTGTAGAGTCCACATGCTATCATTTTATTCATAGTCTTTGCTTCTGGAAATAAAAAGCCTTAACTTCAGTTTCTAATGTGCTATAGAATTCCCATGAGAACATTACAAAAAATAAATTAACCTTTGCTAATTTTCTTTTTTTCCATCATAAGTTGGATAGCATGCATACAGGAAGAAACTGATTCCAAACAAAACACTTAGACTATCTCTATAGTGTTTTTAGAAACCTTTTTTAACAATTGGAACTAAAATTAATGAAGAACTTTTTCTTTCTTTCTAAGAAGATTCTGTCCTTCCTAAGTTGGTAATTTTTATTCAGATGATATTGCATTTTGATTTTTTTCTACTTTCCCCAAAATGGAGATTGATTTTTGTTTGGCTGAAAAAATAGCATATGATTCTAAAGTATAACCTTAACTTGTTATTTTGATATGAAGAATACCTTATGTTGCATAAGAGCTATTTTTGTTGTTCCATCTATTCAGAGACAATTTTTGTTAGTAGTAAAAATAGCTCAGGATAAACCAAGTACAAAACGTAGTTTTTTTTTCCCCTAAAATTTAAAGTCCTTATTAAGAAGGAAAAAAAAAGACAAAAGGTTGTTATTGAAATCTTAGGTACATACTTATGTTTATACTAATGTCCTTTAATTACAAGGTGCCTCAAATTACACAAAAAGACATTTATTTTCAAAGGACATGATAAGGTAAAAGAAGGAAAAGAACGTCTTAGATTTATTTAGCATAGTCACAGCATTCATTTCATTCATTTATTCCCATTCATCCAGTCAGTCAGTCAAATTTTCATTGAATAACTATCATGTTCCAGGAAATGTGGTAAATGCTGGAGATATAGTACCATGAAATAACCAGCCCACATAAACAGACCAGACTTTCAAGTTAGTACTTGATTGAGGATTCTGAAAACAAGAAGAGGATAAGGGGGAACAAGTAACTTACTGTCCTATGTATTCATTGGCAGGCATGGGGGCTACATAACTTTTCACTGATGATGCCTCTGTGATGACAACAAAAACATGCCAAGACTAAGCTAAGGACATTTGTGCTATAGACAGAAGTGGGAATGCTGGGTCCTAGATGACAAAAAGGATGTTTTTGGGAATTATGTACTTACTGCAAAAATAGAAGACATGTTTTTTAAAATATTCAGTTTTATACAACAGAAATTCAAGAGTCAAGAGTTAAAAAGTAAGACCTATAACACTAGAAACTACTGATAATGTTATTTAGAAACATTCAAACACACGTTAAACCGCATTTAAAACACCATCAAAACTATGTTTTTAAAGAGTTTTATCAGTGATGGATTTCAAATTCAGATATAGATAATGCTACATAAGATAAATATTTCAAAGGCCATATTTTATTTCCCTCCCTTCCCCTCCACTGCCCTCCCCTCCTCTCCCCTCGCCTCCTCCTTCTTGCCTCCCCTCCCCTTCCATTCCCATCCTATCCTATTGTAATTTTGAGAGCTCAGCTAATCTTTCCATGCCATCACAATAGACATACAGCTTGATTCTGAAACAGTAGTCAGACATTACTTCAGTAGTCATGGATGCTAGAATTTTATGAATAATGAAAACAAATCTGACTTTTACAATCTTAGGATATCTTAATGGATTTTGGTATCTTGCATTAACTTTTGAGTAGGATGTGTCAGGTTTCAATATCAGATAAAAAGAATACTGTTTGATAAATGCTATGAAAAAAGTTCCCCTTTCTTTTTCAAGTAATTGTTTAATTTCCTTCCAAGGTTTCATAGCTTCACCATGACAATCCACAGCCAAAAATAAGTGGCCAGGGCATCACCAAAAAACAGTATAAAAATGAGCTTATCTATTGGGACATGATTAAAGTTTCAACAAGGGTATCTTATTTTGTTGAAAGTCATTGACATTTAGTGACATGTGACATAATGATATGCTCCCAAATATTGTAAAAGTTGCCAGATAAGTCTGGGTAATTGTAACATCTTGTAGCCATGATATATGCTCTACTCCAAGTCTATTATAATTGGGAAATACTATCAAGAAGGAGGTAAGCTTTGCACAGTGGCAGTAGCGTAGCCAAAGTGGTTTATCCAAGGTGAGATTATTGCTAAAAGAAAGAGGTAATATATTGTGAACTGTGTGCACTGAGATCTAATTCTTAATTTTGAGGAATTGAATTCACATTACCATTATGAAATTTTGATAATTAAAGTAATTTACTTATAAGTAAACTGCAAATGAAATAAATTGAATGCCAGCATTAAAACTGTATCAAATATTATTAAATGTACAGTTGGGAGAATATTTGTATTTAAAATAACCACATAAATTTTGTTCACAATTTTATATTTTGTAGTATAACTCATTACATTTGTTTTGGAATTCAGTAGTTTGACTCACATTTATGTGTGCTTCATTATTTTAAGAGGCAATTCTTGAAACATTTTTATGGAAATCAAGTTTTATATACTAAATAATATTAAAACAATTATATATTAGGATAAAACAGCGTATGTTATTTTTCTTGTATAAAGCAACATATTCTTTCATTTCAGTATCAAAAATCCCTGAGAATAGAGTGAAATAGCATTCTTTAAAAAGTAGAATATAACCCCTTAGTGTTGAATGGAATCTAAGTATTTTAGATTAGATTTACAACTGTAAGAATGTTTTTTCTTATATATCATCCATTTCTGTAAATTAACAGGCTTTCTTAATTTAGAAATTATGACACCCTTTTAATTGTGTTTTGTTATACAATACTTCTACAAATTCAATGCAATATAGAATGAGTGGAAATTAATATGGAGAAAAATACATCTTAGTTACAGATTCTGCCAATGATAGCTTAGAGGGTCAAATACTGATAAAAGACATATATTCCTAAAAAAAAAAAAAAAACAACTGCTTTATCCAATCTGCCTGAACTAATATTCATATGGTCTTCATTTCTCTCAAAGGGTTATTAACATTTTAAATGATTGTAGATTTAATTTTAACAGGAGAGCAGTGTGTAATTAAAATTTAAAATGCATTATTAATTCTAATTAGGTTTGTGGTGATCTTTATTTTATAGACAATAATGCCATTTTAAAAGACACTGCTTCCAAATATAAATAAAGCAAGCGTTTCAGACATATTGTAAAGTCAAATCCCTATCTGTATCATCTATCTTCAAGGAAGAGGAGATATGTTTTAAACACAAAGCACTGCAGATAAAGTAGGAGTGTGATACTAACTCATTTGTAATCAGAAGACTAGACCAAATATTAACTTAGAAAAAGAGATTGACTCTTCTGAAGCAAAACTTTTTTTTAAAGGTCAAGTAGAGTGGTCACTTTCATGAGAGCTCTTTCTCTCTCTTTTTTTAAATTTTTATTTTTTAAAAACATTTATTTTTGAGAGAGGGAGACAGAGCACCAGCGGGAAAGGGGTAGAGAGCAAGGGAGAAACAGTCGCCAAAGCAGGTTCTAGGCTCTGAGCTGTCAGCACAGAGCCCAATGCAAGCCTTGAACCCATGAACCATGACACCGTGACCTGGTTTGCTTAAAAGCAAACTTTTAATAAAAACTAGAACATAGATATTTAGTTTTGCCCTAAAGGCACTATTGCCCACATCTCATTTATATTAAGTGATTACTAAAAATTGCATATAATATGCATAAATAAGCAATTTCATACACCATTAATATATCCTTATGCAAAATATTATGATTTTATACATTTATTATTTTAAAATGAGTACTTTTTAGACACTTTGAGATTTTATTACCAGAGATTAAAATGCTTTATTCTTTCTGGATTTACACAAAAATCATAAATATCATTATCAGTTCACATGATCCATAATTTATAATCCGTCTGTACTTTAAACTCTCAAAATTTCTTGTTTATTTGAAGATTGTTATTTAATTAAAGAAAATCTTCATTGTATTCTTTTAGAGACCATATTGGTAAACATTCTGAAATTTTTCACTATGAAAGAATTTTCCTTGGTTATCATATCATCCACTACATTAAGTAATATTTGGTGTGTTTTTTTTTCCTCAAGCATAGGAAAATATATTTATTTATTCACATAAAGATAGTTATCCTGCATCTCATCTAATTTTCATGTAAGCATAATTCCATTTTTGAGCCAGTGTCTACATTAAATGCAAGACTTACAACATCAGAAGAAAACACTCATGCCCAATACTTCTCAGTTCTTAGTGTGAATTAAAAATAATTATGTAGACAGCAAACTACTCTTACTCTTTTTTTTGGAGGGGTGTTAAGAAACAAAACAGGTAAACATAAGGGAAGGGGAAAAAAAAAGGAAAGCAAAACCGTAAGAGACTCTTATATAAAACAAACTGAGGGTTGCTGGAGGGGGAGGTGGGCAGGGAATGGGCTAAATGGGTGATGGGCATTAAGGAGGGCTCTTGTGATGAGTGCTAGGTGTTTTATGTAAGTGATGAATCACTAAATTCTACTCCTGAAATCAATATTACACTATATATTAACCAACTAGAATTTAAATAAAAATTTGAAAACAAGATACATTCTGAGTACTTATGTATGATGCAATGTGAAACATAAATCTGTTACTAATAAAAGGGACCGAGTGATCATTTTCTCATAAAAAATACTTTTAAATTGGAAAATGCACTTGTTTTGGAAAATGTTACTGATTCTTTCCACCAAACTTGATGTGGCTTCCTTCCTCACTTTGCTCAGTTCTGTTTTCAAATACTTCTATTTCAGTGAGAACTTTTCTCTCCTTTGCACATAAAATATCCTTGTCCCATCACTTAACACTTCCTTAATACACTTCATCTTTAATTCTTAGAAATTTTAATTGTCTCACAATTCCTTCCATACTTATTTGTTCCTAGGAACTTTTTCTCTTACGGATAGGAATGTAAACTCCGTAAAATAAAGACTATGTGCCTAGTCTGCATCTCTCTCCCTACTTAAATGATTAGTTGGCACATAGCAAACAATCAGCTCACATATGTGAATGCATAAATAGTTGAAGTGAATGTAGATGAATGTAAGCACTTTCTCATAAAATTTTAATCCAATGACAGTAGTTTCAGTAATCCTTTGCATTTTAGCATCTTTAGTATAATTTTCCCAGGAGAAATTGACAAGCTGAATGTTAGGCACGTTTAATATGACCTTCAAGAGTAACATCTGATTGGCAATATCTACTATCATTTGGATGTATGAGTATGAATAAAAGGAATGGTGTCTATGCCAGTGAGACCGATTTGGAAATTACTATACTAGAAAGGTTAATTGAAACTAAAGGAGTTGAGGGGCACCTGGGTGGCTCAGTCGGCTAAGCATCTAACTCTTGATTTTAGCTCAGGTCACGATCTGATGGCTTGTGGTATCCAGCCTTATGTCAGACTCTGTGCTGACAACACGGGGATTATTTCTCTCTCTCTCCCTCTCTTTCTGCCCACCCCCTCAAAATAAATAAAAACAAAAAACAAAAGAAACTAAAGGAATTGGTATGACTCCCAGGGAGATTATATAAAATAAGAAGAAAGAATATAGACAATGTTAAAGAACACCAATATGTGTGTTGTTGACAGAAGAGAGGAGAATGAGGGGTTGATTCATCCTGTCCATGGAATTTCCTGCAGGATGGGAGCTCCCCACACTTTCTGCTGCCAGGAGCCAAAAGGTAGCCACCATGCCTTTCTTGTTCCTCTACTATCAAATCCAGAGACTTAAATGCTTCTTCTGCCAATGAGAAGAAATAACGAAGTTGAAAAACTATTAGGGGTTATTATTATGTAAATCAAAGAGGGAGACTTTTTCAGGAAGAAAGGGTGATCAAATATTGTGGAGAAATGGCAAAGTCAGAAAATTGTTTCTTGATTGTTAAAATACTAATTGGTTAAAATTACGACAGGGGCCATTTTTCGTTTATGTCATTTTTTTTCCCAAGTTGGTCCTGTTGGTGTCACTGTATGTTATGTATCTCTTTCATGCATGTTCTCTTTAAATCATTTCTCTTACCAATGAGCTGGCTGATACCGGTTCTGGTGAAAACAAACCCAAAATCCATGATCCTCCTGTGCCCTCCTTTTTATAATAATTTCAGTTATTTTGCCTTTTCTGGGTTTAGACATTTACAGAAATTCTGAAGGGCTAGAGGTAAAGTTACATTAAGTAGAAGAAAGAGTATATCTATTTTGCTAGATTTAATTGTACCTTGAACTTGCTAAATTCTTCCCTCCTTTTATTTCACTTACCAGCCCTCATAAGACTTTCTCCTGTGCAGACACTAAGGTCCACTTTCCTTTTGCCCTGGGAGTACAATCCTGTTCCTAAATTCCAACTGCTTCACTATTGCATACAGTGAGCAGACCAGCCTGTTTCCTTTCCCATTCTCCCTCATTCAATTCTGTTAAACAAAGAGTTTATTTTCATGTTAGGTATTGTCTAATGTTATGTGGGTTTTTTGTTTGTTTGTTTGTTTGTTTGTTTGTTTAGTTCAAATTCATCTGAATCATGAGAGACATGATGTGGGTCCAACAGAGAAGACTGAGTTCACAGCATACTACCTGGAAACAGTATTAAAATAATTTCAATATTTAAGAAAAATATGAATTTATTTTATAGCAGACTTCTCTCTCCTCATTCTGTAAATGAAAAATGTACTGTAATTTGGCTTCATCATTTTCCTCCCTCTCCTCGTTCCCTCCTCTCCTCACCATGAATGCTTCCCTTTATTATATACACGTACTTAAATATTCCTAGGACAAAGAAATCTTTCTAAAATAACAAAAAGAAAATATGTGTGGAGGCAAGCTGCTGTGATAATACCAGTCGAGAGCATAGGTACTAATGACCATTATAACACCAGTGGAATCCACAAACCCAAAAGACATCAATAATCTTTATTTACAATGTGCACTAATTGCAGAGTATATTTGAAAAGCACAGAGCATGTTAAATTCTGCTTGGGTGTCAGCTAGAATATGAGAGATACTACTGGTCATTTGGAGTAATAGAGGAAGCAGAGGGCACGAGGATACAGAATAACCTGGATACCAGTCCTCAAAATACTCTTTGGGGAATCTCAGTGTTGTTTGTATGACATTTAAGTAAGGCTTGCATTTCCACAGAAAGTGGATCAAAGAGTGAACAAATATCTTTTTTGTCAGCAATTGTTCTTATTGACCTAAGAATGGTATACTCTTAGACAGCTTTGTTACATCTAAATCAGTTAGAGTGTTGGATGTGTTGGGATAGGGGCCAATTTAATTTAGAGGTAAATACAACCATTTATATAAGCTGCTTACACACACACACACAAAGATTTTCTTCGTGATATTTATCTTTCTTAAGTTTCATACTTTTATAACATTATTATTTTTTCCACTTGCAGGTATGAGAACCACTGTTTAGGTTAATAACCTTTTTTTTCTGTTACCAAAATTACTAAAAAATTCTGTTTTAATAAAATTTTTAAACCAGAAAATATATGTAATATATATACAAATAAACAAATATATCCCAAAATATAAACAAGTAAACAAACAATAGATGTTACTGTAGAGCACAATGAAATAAATCTTAAGAAGTTCCCAAGGGGCGCCTGGGTGGCTCATTTGGTTGAGCATCCGACTTCTGCTCAGATCTCTCAGTTTGTGAGTTCAAGCCCACATTGGGCTCTGTGCTGACAGCTCAGAGCCTGGAGCCTGCTTCAGATTGTGTCTCCCCCTCTCTCTGCCCCTCCCATGCTCATGCTCTGTTTCTCTCTGTCTCTCAATAATAAATAAATGTTAAAAAAAAAAAAAAAGTAAAAAAAAAAAAAAAGAAAGAAAGAAAAAAGAAGTTCCCAGAAAACAGGCGCCAGGATGACTCAGTCCCCTCAGGTCAGGATCTCACGACTTGACTTGGTTCCTGCATTTAAGCCACATTGGGCTGTGCTCTGTTAGTGCAGAGCCTGCTTCAGATCCTCAGTCCCTCCCTCTCTCCCCTGCTCATGCTCTCTGTCTCTCAAAAATAAATAAAACATTTAAAAAAGAAGTCTCCCTGCACCAAAAAAAAAAAAAAAATCCCAGAAAGCATGTGACATATAGTGCACATTGAGATCAGTAAAGGGCATGTTGTTGCATAGTTGGCAATGTCTCTTTTTTTTTTTTAAGTTTATTTATTTATTTTGAGCGAGTCAGAGAAAGCATGAGTTGCGGAGGGTGAGAGAGAGAGCAAGAGAGAGAATCCCAAGCAGGCACCTTTCTGTCAGTGCAGAGCCCAACATGGGGCTTGAACTCATGAACTGTGAGATCATGACCTGAGCCAAAACCAAGAGTCCCCTGCTTAACTGACGGAGCCATCCAGGTACCCGCATAGTTCACAATGTCTAAACAAGCTATCATGCTCATAGTAGTCATAAGAGTTAACTCTGAATGTTGAACCAAAATAAAACATATTCTCCTCACAAATGTTGTGGCATATATGTATATTTTTCATTGATATTGTTTGATATTTTTTGATAGTGACTGAGCCATCCAGGCACCCCAATAAAGACATATTTAACAAGACATTTGTAGACTCTGAATATGTGCATAATGGAGGAAGTGGGTGTTATACTAGAATGTATAGAAAGGGCACCTAACATAATTTGGGGGCTTGGGAATTTATTCCCAGTATATATAATGTCTACCTTGATCATGAAATGTACATCATAGTTTTGTCGGGTGATGACTGAATGAAGTTCGGGAGGACCAAATCTGATATGAAAAAAGTGGAAGCAAGAGAGCAGATTAAGGTCAGGCAATTTAAAAAATGTTGTCATGGCCAATAAAATGAGACAATAATGTCCCTTCTGGAAGCACAGGAGGGACCACATGTATTTTAAAGCATAATACAGAAAAAAATACTCATTAGAACAGTAGAATTTCAAGACATAAGAATCATGAACTGTTGAGAATTTTAGATAGTTATATCTAATTTTCATAGCATATTCACGCATTCAGAATGTTTCATGTCAGTGTAACAAACTCCATTCTTATTATAAGAAGGATTTTTAATGTCAAAGAATGTTCTCCTGATGAAGTTGATAAAGGTGAGCAAAAGTTTTGCAGTTAATCTAAACCTACTTTTATAAAAAAAGTCAATGTATAGTCATAATCTGTAGTCTTTATTCATTAGCTATACTTTTTATATAGCAACATTTTCACAGATTATAAATTAACTGTACACATTGAATTAAGTTCTTTGCAGAAATGAGGTACACTTTTTTTTTTTAAGGAGTCATGAAGATATTTTCAGGTCACTTGTAGATGTGTGGTTTGTTTTTGGTTTGCAATTGGGATGACAAAGCTAAGATTTTGATTTTAAATGTTTTAGAAACTACTTATTTTATATTTTTATATTTTTATAATCTTCCAAATTTTCTTATTATAAATGGTGAACTGAACAAGTGTTTTAAGTCTGCTTTTGCTAACCCTACCAAAATGATACATTAATCTTGCAAAAGACTTTTATCGCAAGGAGATGAAAGCATTAAAAAACTGAGGTTGAGGAAAAAAAATGTTGAACCCAATGACAGAGTGAGAGTCCTGAAAATCAACTATTTTTCTCCTCAGGAACTTTTAGTGGTTCCATGATTATAAGAGCCAAATACCTTGAAAGGGGAGTGTTAAAATAGCCTCAAACCAATGGATTGTTGAAATCTTTTAAAGAAGCCCCTAGATTCTCTAGGCATCTTACATTGCTCAGGGAAAAGACTGGATGTTTCTTTTCTGGAGAAGCTGAAAACATGGGAGTTGTGGACTACATATATATTGCAGTATTTTGTTTGTTTTTTGTCATTCAATTTTGTTTATTGGGTTGAGGGTGTTTTTTTTCTTTAAGTTGGGGAGTCTGACTTGATCTTTTTCTTTATAGTTTTTGAGTCATCATCATGGATAAAATATTATTTATCCATTTATCTATCAAAATACACAGGTTGTTTCTAAAACGTGCATATTATAAATAATGCGCAATGAACATGAGGGTACAGATTTCTCTTAGAGGTAGCAATTTAATTTCCTTTGAACATATACCCAGAAATTAGATTCCTGGATCATATGCTAATCTATTTTTAAATTTTTTTTTTTTTTTTAAATTTTTTTTTTCAACGTTTATTTATTTTTGGGACAGAGAGAGAGACAGGGCATGAACGGGGAAGGGGCAGAGAGAGAGGGAGACACAGAATCGGAAACAGGCTCCAGGCTCCGAGCCATCAGCCCAGAGCCCGACGCGGGGCTCGAACTCACGGACTGCGAGATCGTGACCTGGCTGAAGTCGGACGCTTAACCGACTGCGCCACCCAGGCGCCCCTATTTTTAAATTTTTGAAGAACTTCCCACTGTTGTTCATAGTGCCTGTACCAATTTACATTTGCACTAACAGTGTACAAGAGTTTCCCTTTCTCTATACCCTTGTCAACATTTGTTATCTCTTGTATTTTACATAATAGCCATCTAATAGACATAAGTTGTTGGTTTATTATTGTTTTGATTTGCACTACCTTGATGATTAGTGAAATTGAGTATCTTTTCATATACCTATATGTTGGCCATTTTATATGCCTTCTTTGGAAAATGTGTATTGAGGCCCTTTGCCCATTAAAATCAGCAACTATTTATTGTATTTTTTTTTTAGAGAGAGAGAAAGAGAGCATGAGTGACAGGGAGGGGCAGAGAGAGAGAGAGAGAGAGAGATTGAGAATCTTAAGCAGGCTCCATGCTCAGCACTGATGTGGGACTCAGTCCCACAACCCTGGGATCATGACCTAAGCCGAAATCAAGAGTTGGAAACTCAACCAACTGAGCCACCCAGGCACCTCTAATTTTTGTATTTTGACATTGTATCCTGCAACTTTACTGAATTCATTATTCATCACTATTAGTTCTAAATTTTTGATGGAGTCCTTAGCTTTCTATATACAAGATCATGTCTTCTTTCCAAAAAGACAATTTAACTAATTCCTTCCTGATTTCAGTGAATTTTATTTATTTTTCTTGCCTAATTGCTCTGGCTTGAACTTACAGTATTATGTTGAATTGAAGTGATGAGAGTGAGTACACTTGTTCCTGATCTTGGAGGAAAAGCTTTTAGCTTTTCACCATTGAGTATGATGTCAGCTTGGGTTTGTCACATATGGAATTTTTTATTGACATTTAAAAAAAATATTTCATAGTTGCCTCATATATGGTGCCACTGGTGGCTTATTATATGTAAAGAAAAGAATGAAAATAAAAGCCTCACAGTAAGTCTCGTCATCATGAAAATTCAGAGGACTGAGGAAGAGAAGATAGTAAAACTTGGGGAGAAAAAACAACTTCTAATATCAAAATTATCACAGAATTCTCTATGGTAACTCTGGAATCTAGAAGGAAATATTTAACACAATTGTAATGGAGGAGGGTGAAGAAACATAAATAGACATAGGTTTCTATATATCATTTGAACGGGCAGAGTGACAACACCAGTAGACTGTGTTTATTAGTGTATCTGTTTGTATAGATTTTAAGTGGTTGTTCTATTATTATTGGCTAGTATTGGCTAGTAATTAAATTAGTAATTAAATTAAAAGAAAATTAAAGTTGAAGAAAGTTTAGGTAGTCCAAAATAAGGTAGGTAAAAGAAAACAGAGAAACAAAAACTAGAACACACAGCAAAACAAGCCGACTTAAATTCTAAAGTACTAATAATTACATGAAATGTAATTTTATTAAATACCAATGAAAAGAAAAAGATTGGCAGAGTGAATTTGAATACATACTCCAAGTATCCACAAAATACACTCACTTCAAACAAAACAATATAATCGAATTGAAACTAAAATGATGGAAAAAAACGTATAACATGCAAATATAAATTTTAAAAAAAGCTTGAGAGGTCTTCAAATAAAGTAGTCTTCAGAGCAAATAAAATTACCAGAGACGTTAAGGGATATAATATTATGATGAAAGGGACAACCCTTCAAGAAGACATAGCTGTTCTATATATGTACCAAGCATTCAAGCTGCAAAATACAAAGCAGTTTTATGTGGATTCAGCTGCTGATTATATGCTATTTAATATAGACAATCAAAAATTTATAATATAATTATTGATTGTATCTAAATATTCAAATATTTATATAATTTTCCTCATGCATTAATTATGTGGTAGTGTTGTTTTATTCTTGGTGCTTGATTTTTTTTAAAAATAAAAGCGAAGCAACATTTTCAAAGATCTCTGGTGTTAAGCTGTCACCTGATTTACAGTAGTTGCAGAATTCCTGGACAGTTAGAAAGCTTTTTCAGTAAAGGTACCAACTTCAGAAAATGATGTGAAATAAGTGCTTTTAAGAGCTAAAAGCAGCGGCCACATGGAACAAAAGAATGAATGGTGAGGGTTCTGTATGATGTTCATATTGAAGTTCTATTCTTTTATAGTTCAACAGATCAAATGTGATGAGCCACTTGTTACTAAATAAAAGGACATGGGGCTTTCACTTTCACAAAGCCAAAGAATCCAATTGGTCTTTCTTTTATAAGTACTACGAGGGATTAAATATTTGGATTGAAAAAAAAAAAAAAAAGAAAAAAGCGACATCCTAACTTCTGCCACCAGCTATGGGTTGTGAGTTACTAATGCCCTACATAAAATAAAAGGCACCTAAAGGTGCT
Organism: Prionailurus bengalensis; assembly: GCF_016509475.1. Lineage (NCBI taxonomy): Eukaryota > Metazoa > Chordata > Mammalia > Carnivora > Felidae > Prionailurus > Prionailurus bengalensis. Next base: position 39,136,267 of record NC_057343.1, read on the forward strand.
ATAGTATTGTAATTTCCCATTTTGTCACCAAGAGATGAAGTTCTCTTAGATAAAATCTGAATAAGGACACCTGATTTTTTTCCACTATCTTCTGATTCTGAATTTGTCAACTGAATAAAGCATACTACAGTTTCCATTATTATCTCTGTGAGATTAAATTTCCTTAACTGTAATAGTTTATTCTTCTAAGTTCATGTTTGCAACTCTTAGAATTAATAGTCTATATATTATCCTTTATAACCGAATATCTTTGTAAAATATCCATGTTTTTGCCCTCTTTCTCTATTCCTCAGTCCAGCATCCTCTCTGACCTCCTTGCTGATTCTTGAACACACCTTATAACCTGACATACAAGTAAATATCACTCCACTTCCAATACTCTATAATTGTAACTTTCTCTTCTTTCCAGTATTCCTGAACTCACTTTCTTTGCATCTTGTCCTACAAGACACTTACTATCTTCAATATAAATTTTTATAATATTTTTTTAATTTTTTAGTGTTTTATTATTTATTTGTGAGAAAGAGAGACAGAGTGTGGGTGGGAAAGGGGCAGAGAGAAAGGGAGACAGAGAGTCCAAACAGACTCCAGGCTCTGAGCCAGCACAGAGCCTGACACGGGGCTTGGACTCACAAGCTGTGAGATCATGACCTTAGTCAAAGTCAGATGCTTAACTGACTGAGCCACCCAGGTGCCCCATCTTCATTATATAATATTTTATTTATTACGTCCATTTTGCTTATTGCATATTTCCCACTAATGGAAGGTAAGTTACTTGAAGGCAGGGGTGTTCATCTATCTTGATCACAGATACAGATCTAAGTCTCCTCTACAGTTCCTGGCATATGATGGGTACTCATAAAATACATTTGAATGAATGATGTTGTAAAATATAATATACTCATTTGAATGGATTATAGGAAAATGTTTCAGTTAGAGTCCTGCTTCGTATTTTGCATAACCTGCATCTGTCATGTCTTCTGTAAACAATAATGTGTTTAGTGTCTTCTCCTCTTACTTGACTTAATATTTTTGCTACTTATCTTCCCATAAACTGCAAAAGAACAAATGACTAACATAGCTTTCTTAAATATAAATAATAATATATATGGCCAAGTCACATACAGTCTCTATCACAACTTCAAGAGCTGTTTAAAATGATAGAGCTATACTGTATATTTTAAGATCATTTGCAGATCTAAGGTTTGGGATCATTTATATATACATTTATATGTAATGCAAGTATTATAAATCTATTATATATAATTACAGCATGTAAATAAATATATATTTATAATTTTGATTAAAATACTTACTAAAATATCTTTATAAGAGAACTATTTCATCTATAGCATTGCACTGGGTATCTATTTGAGATGAAATGTTTAAGTATGCTTCCATTCATAAACTCAGCATACATGTACTGAGTATCTACTAAGTGCTGAGCATTTGACTATGGTACAGAAGCACACAAGACAGGCAAGACTGCTATCCTCATGAAACTTTTATTTGGAGGGATTAAAATAAAAATACTTGGAAATAAAAATAAAAATAAATGGAAATTTCATTATAATAATATAAAATTCGGATACAAAAATCTTTTTTTCCCCAAAGGAGAAATGGCTAAAACTAATGTTTCTAAGGAGATATACTATTAGTAGATTGATTTTTGAAGGATAATGTAATATATATGTACATTTTATTAGAATAAAATGACACAATATTTTTGCTTCTTTACAGATAGTGTTGTGGTTATTTAATCACTTTAAAATTTCTTTTTGAGATTGCAATATTGTGCTGCCTGCTGTCCAACGCCTAAAAGAAATTGCTTCATATATTTTGTTCAGTTTCATTTTTGATTATACATCGCGGGTTATTGAAATACCAATTATTCCATCATAGCCAGAAGAAGAGGTATCTACTTTTTCATAAAATAAAATTTTATGTGATATTGTTTTTGTAGAAAAAAGTGTACAATTTTTGAAAAATGTTTCAAAACTACCGAGTAGACATGAAGAAGCCATGTTATTCTGACAAGTAAAGCCACATGAAGTACATATAGTTTCATAGAAAGGTGACCTGGGGCAGGACAGATCCAGTAAGAGACCATTTGAGAAGCAGTTGAAGTTATATAAACAAGCAATGATTAGGATGTCAAAGGGCAGTAGTTGTAGGAATGAAAAGTAATAGCATGTTCAATATTGTAATATAAAAATGTAATATAATTTGTCATTTCCAGTATATTTCAGCATTTGCGATATACAAAACTATAGTGATTTGGAAATGCCTGGAGCAGGACTGTGTTGTCATAAGACTATTTATATTAACACAGAGCATGGAATTTTAAACCCAACTAATAACCGTGACAGTTCTAAAGTCCCTTAGGGTTCCCAAATTGTTAAAAATGTTTCCTCAGTCCTTATGCTATTCCATGAGTCTATATATTGCAATTTCTCTTTATAGGCTAATTAGAGAAGTAAGATTTACAAAGGACCAGAGGTCAAATCAATGTGGTAGAACACTATAATTTGTTTCACTGGGTCATATTGGTGAGTTGTGATCAAGAGTGAGAAAATTATGGTTGAAACTATTTTTGGTGACAGATTAACACTCAGAGGATTAGAACTTTAGATAAGCCACTCTGCTAAAGTAAGCAAGTGAGCAGGTCATTGACCAGTACATAATTAATGTTATGGGCTACAGGTATTGACAAATGAAGATATGAACCCACTAGTTTCTGAGAAATTACAGATCCAGGGCTCATGACTTTTACTCCAGATACTATCACAATGCCCAATTCATAGTTTGAATGCAGTACATTGTTGCTCACTATCAAATGAATGCTCTTTCTCTTCTAAAAAACAAAACAAAACAAAAACAAAAAGACAAAAAGGTCTAATGAGAGATGCAAATCACATTGTTAGAAAAGGTTCACATTTTCCTAATAGCTGTTCTCCTCACTGGATATTCATGTAACAAGTACTAGGTCAATTGGATTATATTTGGGATTACTCAAACTTCTTTGTGTGACCTGGTGATAGCCGTTCTTAGTTAAAATGATGATAAAGTTGTGTGTTTCTTGGAATGAAAAGGTCCCTTCTTTGGAACAGCTATTAAGCCTGGCAGTACAAGATCAGTGAATTCATGGTCATGAGCCCATTCCTGCATATCTTTTTTCTGTAAGTAGGTCCCCTGTGCAACTGAAGTATTATCTGATGCCAATAGGTCAAATAAATCTTTGGATACACTGAGGCTGTGCATATATACATGTATATACATGTATATATGTTTATATACATGTATATATGCATATGTATATATATATGTATGTATATATATATGTATGTGTATATATATATATATGTATATGTATGTATATATATATGTATATATCCAGATACATACCTAATCTTTGAGAATAAACCAGTGGTCCTTTATCATCAAGCTGCTGTTGGTTTCCTCAGGAGATGATGCCATAGCCTGCAACTGTTTCTCTTCCTAGCAGATTGAACACTGGTTTAGCTATAGTGAGACTAGCAGTGGTAATACGAAAGCATGAGCCAATGCTGTTGGACCCTGGCATTGCCTTCATGGCTGCCACCATGGCCACTTCCTTCATGTGCCTGTTATGCCAGGCTGGCAGTTGCCAATTACAAAGGCTTTCAAAAGCCCCTTTGCTGGGTCATTTTGGCTTTTTAGTGGATTGGTCCTTTTTCAGAGGTGGACACATTCTGGTTGAACATAATATGTGACACATTTTTACATCATTTGCCTATGTATAAGACCTCTGTTTTTTTTCTCAATATTGCAATACTTTATCGATCCAGGATCCTGAATAACTTCTCTGACATTTTCTATTGTCTGTGACTCTATTTTTATTCTCTCCTGAGGCCACTACTCTGTCCATGTAGAGTGGATGACCATGTTCACAGTCTGAAGTTATGCCCACTGAGAAGATTTTCCTTTGTCACTACTTTTCAAGGCTAACCATTATAGGAGTATAATTCAATTGTTATTGATTTTGACTTGCACCCTCATACTGAGACAAACCATCAATAAACCAAATAAGGATTTCTTATCCTCTTTTGTCTAGTCGTAAGAGAGCCCCATAGACACAAGATGAAGAAAGGACACTGGTGCCACAATGGTGGGGATCATGGGCGTGTAGGCTTCCTGCACATGTGTCTGACTTGTGTACTCTACCACTCATTGTAATGCATTACACATATAACACATCACTCATTATTAGTGTTTCATTGATGTTTATGGACTATGCAGATAGTTCATATCTCTTCTGACTAACTGATGGCTAAGATGGAAGAGCTAACAGAGCACTGGAACAAAACTGCAAGTTTCATTTATTCCATGTGGATGTGAACTGGTTTTATTTATATTTTCTTAGAGGGAGAGAAAAGAGTAAATTTTTCAGATCAGCCACACATCCTATGACTGAGGCTATATCAAATTTTAGCAAAGGTATTTGAGGTTTGGGCTACAGTTAGGTTGAACTTGCAGTAGTATACAGACATCATCCAGTACCCATCCAGCACCAGTCAGACTGGTGAATCAAAGGACCACTATCCTTGCCCCTTGTAAATTACTGAGGGTAACAATTGTGTTTTCTAAGCCACATGGGATGCAACATAAAATTTTTGAATTACTTTCTTATCCAGGAAAGAGTAGTTTCTGAAGACTTGCCCTAAAATTTCCTTCCAAGATAATTCTTCGGACTTAAGAAACGTAGTGACAAAATGGCAACCATATCCTCAAGATAAGGTCTGTAGCCAGCCCCTTGGCCAGGATCTATTTATTACCTCCCCTTCCCACATATTTACCAAATATACTCCATGTATAATAGAGAAGGGGCACAATGACATGATAATGCTTTAGGTCTCCAGGTGCTAGTGTCAACACAGACCCTATTTCTAACATACCTCAACCTGTTTGGCAATCTACTCCCCAGTCCACAGTCACCAGAGGAAATGACTAAGGGGTTCTTTAGTGAAGGACTAGTGTATCCATTTTGTGTGTAATAGATAAGGTTTTGCACGGTCCTTTCTCCTGCATAACCATCTCTTCCAGCAATGGTTTCAATGTCTGATAACTGGCTTAACACTTGAATCTTGGCAAGGGATCAGGACTCTTAAAAGGACTAAATGTTTTCAGCCACCTGAGCTCCCATCCTTGATTTCTTCTGTTAGCACAAATTGAATAGTAACTTGTTGGCTGCCCACCTGTCTTTTTCCTGAGGAGGTTGTGTTCCATAGCATATGGTTGTGAACTGCATTCATTATCCTTTTCATGCTACATCCTCTTGGCTATTACTTAAACCTTGTCAGTCATTATTATGATTGGTTGTGATCACTTCTCTTCTGGGGGTGAAACCTTAAGCCTAGCCTCTATTTTCTTGCTATTAGTGAGACAAGTTCTTTTTTCTTTTCTCTTTTCTTTTCTTTTCTGACATACATAGATGTTATATACATATAAATGTTTCTTAATTGAAGCAAGATTCCTGACCAGTATAGAGTGATGCATTTATTAAACAGAAACCAGTGCAGAAACTACTACATACCACCTGTCTAGACAGGTTTTGGTTACATTGTACCTATTGATGGAATAGTCCCACTAGTAAAGTTTTATATGTCAAAAAGCTTTGAATTTGAGCAAGGTGTCCATTAATTCACCTCTGAAAAAGTTAAGTGGCATTAAATTTTGGCTAATATATTTTATAGCATTAAAAAGCTTATGCTTAGCTTAAGCTAAATTTCTCAAAATGTTATTCTATTCACAATAGCCCTTAGCAGACAGAGTCTGTCATTGCATCCAAATTCACACAGATGAGTCTCATTTGAGAAATATATGCTAAATAGCTGGTACTTAGAGACAAAAATACTTATAACTTGAGTTTCTTATAGTCAACACAGACTTCTTCCTCTGAGTGCCTGTCTTGGCCACATTTCAGAGTGAAAGTGAAGACATACCAGCAGTGTCCCTGTGTAACTTGGAATTAAATCACCAGATCTGTCTGATGGCGAAGGTGGCACTATTACCAGGTAAATAAAGGCCCATATAAAAAAAGCCAATTTGATGGGGCACCTGGGTGACTCAGTTGGTTCAGTGTCTGACTTTGACTTAGGTCATGATCTCACTGTTTGTGGGTTTGAGCTCCGCATCAGGCTCTGTGCTGACAGCTCACAGTCTGAAGCTTGCTTTGGACTCTACGTCTCCCTCTCCACCTACCCCAACATGCTCTGTCTCTGTCTCTGTCTCTCTCTTTCTCTCTAAATAAATAAATAAATAAATAAATAAATAAATAAATAAATAGAAATTTTTAAAGCCAATTCAAGATACAAATCAAGGATGGATACACTATACTCAGAACTGAATTTTGATGGATCTGGTATCCTAAATAATGTGGTAAGTTTTAGAAGCTGATGGCAACTGTTACCCATGATGTTCTCAAGCTGAGAAGACATTAATCCATTGATTCAAATCCCTTTACTGCATCCACATAGCTCTGAGGTCATCCTGCAAGTTGGGAATCAAAAACTACAGAGCTAGGGTAACAAAGTTTGACAATACGTTATACAAGTCAAATCTGCAAAGACATATTAAGTATATCTGTTCTGAGAGGAAAGCATCAAATTCTTTGTGTACATTTTGGTAGTTTTATTGTAACAAAGACCTGGTACACTTCTAATGTTTAAAACTGAGCATCATCTTTCCTATCTAGTGAAACGAAAAAAAAAATAGGAACAAAATTATGGTAGAGTATGTCTATTTCAGATAAGATTCTACAGATTCTACTGATTTGTCAATTGGGTGGCAAGGTTCATGTCATCATTAAGAGAGAATTTGGTTTCAAAATTGTCATTTTAAACTGCAAGGATGTCAAACATCATAATTTAACATGCCAAAGAAAAAACCATGTTTTAAAAATGCCCACTTAAACCACCCAAATATCTCAAACCCACCATTTGCTGACCTTCTGTAACCCCAGTTTTTAAGTTTTTTTCTCTTTCTTTCTTTCTTTCTTTTTTGTAATCAAGGGAAAGAAGACAAATACACGTTGGTAAATGATAACTGTCCATTTTCACATAGAGAGGCAGTGTGATTTCTGAGCCCAATACACAGAGGAAAGAGAAAAACAGAGTTCTATGCACTACTGTACAGGAGCCTCGTATCTTCCAGATTCCAGCAGAAATAAGGAAGCAGAGGGATTTCTTTTTTCCCATAGAGCAGGGTGGTGTAAATTCCATAGTTTTTTAATTGAGACAGGAAGAGATAAAAACGAATTTGGAACAGGAAGGGGTAGAGATTCTATTCCCACTGTATTCTGCTCAAGGTATACCCCATCCCTAAATAAGTAGAGAACCATGATAAAATGGAAAGAAAGGAGGCCTCAAAAATAGAGTCACAAGGGGCGCCTGGGTGGCGCAGTCGGTTAAGCGTCCAACTTCAGCCAGGTCACGATCTCGCGGTCCATGAGTTCGAGCCGGAGCCCGCATCAGGCTCTGGGCTGATGGCTCAGAGCCTGGAGCCTGTTTCCGATTCTGTGTTTCCCTCTCTCTCTGCCCCTCCCCCGTTCATGCTCTGTCTCTCTCTGTCCCAAAAATAAATAAACGTTGAAAAAAAAATAATAAAAAAAAATAGTCACAAGGCACAAGAGGAAGAAGGAATGAAAGAAACAAAAACAATTGTGACTCGTTCCTCTCATCATTCATGTCAGAAACTATATTGTAATGGATTTGGCCAAGTAACTCTTTGATGACCTCCCCTAACTCATTTGCACCTGCATCAGAATGGTCAGTAAACCAGGGTAAGAAAGGTTCTGGTTCCTCATGCTGTCTCTTCCTGCTGGCTTTATTTTGTGTTTGACTTGAAAATTTTGGTCAGATCCTTTCCAGATTTCCATTTGATTTCAGCGGACTTTGAACATGGATTACTACTCTCATTCATATGAAATTCTTTGGAGAGAACTTTATTTTGGAAGTAAGGGTTTTCATCAAAACAAAAATCTATTCTGTAACCAGATTTAATATCTCTAAATTCTGTCACTGCTACTCTTGTATAAAAGTGCCTCCCCAAGCAGGCAGACAACATCCAACTTGTGGATGTTGACAAATGCGATTCCCCCCAAATGTGGGATTATGGTGCTTAATTCCAGCCTCTTCTGGGGAAAAAGAAAGGAAAAGAAAGGAAAAGAAAAGAAAAGAAAAAAAGATTGTCAGAGGTTTTTTATATTTTTGTTCTACTTTCAAAATCTCCTTACTGGCTTGTTCATTAAATCTTTTTCATTTGTATTTCATCAGTATGTTCACTTGCTTTTTACTGTTCTTTTTCTGAGGTCTTTATTCCAGTGTGGCTGGAGCGGAGCTCCTTTTTAGCGACCCTGATGGCAGTGCCTACCTGGTGCTGTTCTTCATGGGGGTTGAGAGAAGTGCAGCAGGGAGGGGACCAGAAGGGAAGGTGAAAGGGCGGCAGCTTCCCCGAGCCACACTGCCGCGCGTGCCACTCGGCCCCGCCTCCTCCCGGGCGCTGGCTGCGCGCGCAACCATCCCAGCCTGCCCTGCGGCGCAGGGAGGAGCACCGCGTGCCGCTAGCCTGGTTCCTGCTTTTGGAGGTTTGGCGACAAAGTGACAGCTGGCCGGTTTGGCTCCTCCCCTCACTCCTGGCGCTCTGGCTCTCCCTGTTTTTCCTCTCCTAGGAGCCACCTCCTCCTCATGGCAGCAGCGAGGGGTCCTGTGTTATCTTAAAGTAGGTGTTATTTCTCTTAATTTTGAAAAATTAAGTGTTTTTATCGGAGTAAGAAAACATGAGGTCTACCTCTCAACAAATTTTAAAGTGTACAGTACAGTATTGTTAATTATAGGCATAACATTGTGCAGTATATTTCTAGAACTTATCTTGAATAAGTGAAACTTTATAGCCTTTGAACAGCAACTTACCATAATCCTTCTTCCAGCCCCTAGAAACCACCATTTGTTTGTTTCAGAGTTTGGCTATTTTAATACTTGATACAAATGGAATCATTCCTGATTTGCCTTCCTGTGACTAGCTTATTCCACTTAGCATTATGGCCCATAGGTTCATACATGTTGCTATAAATGGTGGGATTTCTTTTTTGTGTAAGCCTGAATAATATTTTGCATGTAAATGCCACATTTTCTTTATCCATCAATTCTTCCATGGTATCAAAAGTTCAGAAACAGCACAAAACCAGTGAATCACCAAAATGGAATTTGTTGAAGCTTATTGCGCACACACCAAAAAGATAGTTTGTGAATTGAGAGTACTCAAGCCAAAACATGGAATAAAACTCAGGGGTATGTTGTTATAAAGCAGCTTATATAGTGAGAAGGCATTAAATGTTTATTCTTTACAGAGATTGGTTATAATATTGTAATTTCCCAAAATGATAGGTAAGTTGGTCAGTAATTACCTTACATTAACCTTGGGAGACAGTGTAAGTTTTGCCCATGATTTCCAGAGGCATAAATAAGAAATGACCCAGGTCAAGCTAGTTTTGCAAAGTAAGTTAAATTATACTTTGTATGACTAAATTGGTTTTATCTGCTCATAAAGTTTTCAAGTTTGTTTTGATTTTAACAGTGGATATTTGGGTTGTTTTCATACCTTGGCTATTGTGAATAATGCTGCAGTGACCATGGGAGTGCGGGACTTGAATTCAATTCTTTTGGATACATACCCAAAAATAGGATTGCTAGAGCAAATGATAGTTCTATTTTTAATTTTTTTCAGGAAGCACCATACTGTTTCCCATGGTGGCTATACCGTTTTATAATCCACCAGCAACATACATGGTTACAAATTTCTCCACATCCTCACCAACACTTGTTATTTTTTTATTTTTGATAATAGCTGGCCTAAGAAATGTAGAATGACATCTCATTATGTTGTTGATTACCATTTCTCTGATGACTAGTAATATTGAGCTTCTTTTTATATACTTGTTGACCATTTGCATATCTTCTGCAGAGGAATGTCTATTAAGATTCTTTGCTCATTTTTTAATCAGGACGTTTGGCTTGTTTTTGTTGTTTTGGGGGTTTTCTTCTGTTTTTTGTTTGTTTTTGCTATTGACTTGAGGTCTTCTTTATTTGTTTTGAACATTAACCCCATATGAGATATATGGTTTGCAAATATTTTCTTCCATTCCATAGGTTGTCCTTTCATTATGTTTGTGGTTTTCTTTTCTTTGTAGAAGCTTTTTGCTTTCATATAGTTTCATTTGTCTATTTTTGCTTCTAATGTCTATTCTTTCAGTGTCATATCCAAGAAATCATTGCCAACAAGACTAATGCCATAAAGTTTTGCTATGTTTTCTTATAGAAGTTTTATACTTACAGGTTTAATGTTTAAGTCTATAATCCGTTTTAGGGTGCCTGGGTGGCTTAGTCAGTTGAGCATCCGACATCGGCTCAGGTCATGATCTCTTGGCTCATGAGTTCCAGCCCCACATTGCGCTCTGTGCTGACATCTCAGTGCCTGGAGCCTTCTTCGGATTCTGTAGCTCCCTCTTTCTGTGCCCCTTCCCTGCTCACTCACACTCTGCCTCTCTGTCTCTCTGTCAAAAATAAATAAACATTTAAAAAAAAGTCTTTCATCCATTTTGAGTTGATTTTTTGTGGATGGTATAAGACACCGATTTCATTCTTTTACATATGAGTATCCAGTTTTCCGGCACCATTTGTTGAAGAGACTTTCCTTTCTCTCTTATGGGTTCTTGACACTCTTGTCAAAGAAGAATTGACAGAATATGCCTGTCTCTGGAACAGTCCATGAGCTTGGGGCATTCTCTATTTATTTGTGTCTTCTTTAATTTCTTTCAGCAATGTTTTATAATTTTCAATTTACAAATCTTTTACATTCATAATTATATTTACACTGAAGCATCTTATTCTTTTCAGTGCTATTGCAGGTAGGATTTTTTCTTAATTAAAAATTTTTTTTTAGGATTTTATTTTTTATTGTTGAGAGAGAGTGAGCGAGCGAGCAGGTGAAGGACAGGAAGAGAGGGAGACACAGAATCCAAAGCAGGCTCCAGGCTCTGAGTTGTCAGCACAGAGCCTGACGCGGGGCTTGAACCCACAACTGTGAGATCATGACCTGAGCCAAAGTCAGGACGCTCAACCGACTGAGCCACTCAGGTGCCCCAGATTTTTTTTTAATTTTTAAAAATTTTCCTAATTTTCTAATTTTCAGATAGTTGGTTTTGATGTATAGAAATGTAACTGATTTTTGTATGTTGATACGGAATCCCGTAACTTTACTGAATTCATTTATTGATCCTAACCCTTTTTTTATTGAAGTCTTTAGGGTTTTCTGTATACAAAATCATGTCATCTGCAAACAGAGGTAATTTAACTTCTTTCCAAATTAGGTATAATTTATTTATTTCTCTTGCCCAGTTGCTCTAGCTAGGATTTCCAGTACTGTGTGATACAGAATTAGTGAGAAGGGGTATCTTTGCTTTGTTCTTGATTTTAGAGAAAAACCCTTCAAGTTTTCTACATTGAGTATGATGTTAGTTGTAGAGTTTTCATATATGGCCTTTATTATTTTGTTTTAATTTTCTTCCATTCCTAGTTTGTTGAGAGATTTTATAATAAAAGTATTGAATTTTTGTCAAATTTTTTTTTGTATCTTTTGAAACGATCATGTGATTTGTAACCTTCATTCTGTTAATTTGCATTTGCATGTTTGTTAATTTGCATTTTTTGAAGCATCTTCACATCCCAGAGATAAATCCTATTTGGTCATGGTGTATGATCCTTACAATAGTGTCAGTGAATTCAGTGTGCTAACATTTTGTTGAGGATTTTTGCATCTATGCTTATAAGGGATGTTGGATTTTGTTGTCCTTCCTTCCTTCCTTCCTTCCTTCCTTCCTTCCTTCCTTCTTTCCTTCCAGTGTCTTTGTCTGGATTTGCTATCAAGGTAAATCTGTCCTCACAAAACGAGTATAATATTTACTCCTCTTCATTTTTTTGGCCAAGTTTGAGAAGGATTGGCATTAAATCTTCATTGATGTGTTTAGTAGAATGCAGCAGTGAGATTTTTCTTTGTAGGGAGGTTTAACTAGTGTTTCATTCTCCTTACTCATCATTGATCTGCACATTTTTCTTTTTTATTTCTTCACAATTCAGTCTTGGTAGGTTGTGTGTTTCTAGGAATTTATCCATTTCCACTAAGTTGTCCAATTTGTTGGTATACAGTTGTTCATAGCAGTTTCTTATGATCCTTTTATATTTCTGTGGCATCAGTTGTAGTGTCTTTTCTTTTATTTCCAATATCTTTTGAGTTTTCACCCTTTTTTCCCAGTTTGGCCAAAAATTTGTCTATTTTTTAATTTATCTATTTTGTAAGCTTGATATGTTTCTATTTTTCTGTTATCTGTTTTATGTCTGTTCTGTGTAAAATTTTCTTCTATTAGCTTTAAGCTAGTTTGTTGTTCTTTTAGTTCTTCAGGTGTAAAGTTAGGTTGTTTATTTGAGTTTTTTTTTTAATGTGGACATTTATCACTGTAAACTTCCCTTTTATACTGCATCCCATACATTTTGATATGTAATGTTTTCATTTGTCTCAAGATTTTTTTCTAATTTGTCTTGTGATTTCTTGTGTGTACTGTTGGTTTTTCAAGAGTGTGTGGTTTAATTTTTACATATTTTGAATTTTCATGTTTTCTTCTGCTGTTGATTTCTAGCTTCATTTAATGGTAGTTGGGAAAAGATTCCTGCTGTGATTTCAATCTTTGTAAATTTGTTAAGACTTTGTTTTTAACCTAACATGTGATTCGTACTGAAGAATGTTCCATGTGTGGTTGAAAGGAATATATATGCCCCTGCCATTTGGGTAGAATGTTCTCTGAGCATATCTGTTAGGTCCATTTGACCTATAATGTTGTTCAAGTTCTCTATCTCCTTATTGGCTTTGTATCTGGATATTCTATGCATTATTGAGGGTAGTGTTTTGAAGTGTCCTATTATTATTGTGTGGCTGTCTCTCTTTTCATTTCTGGTAGTGTCTGCTTTATATATTTAGGCGCTCTGATGTTGGGTGCATATATATTTATAATTATAAATAAATTCATCTTCCTGGTGAGTTTACCTTTTTATCATTATATAATGTTCTTTGTCTCTTGGGGCAGATTTTGACTTAAAATAATTTTTTTTTTCTGATAGAAGTATAGCCACTGCTGCTCTCATTTGTTTGCAGTATTGATGGAATTATTTATAAGTGTTGAATTTAACATATTTCTACCCTTGGGTTTTGGAAAATGTCAAGCTAAGGCAGAAATCACAAGGAAAAAAGATACTAAGTAGATCGAGACAATGTGATAAATTAAGGATTAGAGAGATATCAATTTGAGTGGGATAGGCAAAATAATCACGATGGAAGAGATCATAGGTAGCATACAAGAGAAGAATCCTGCTTCATAGACGAAAGGATAAAACAGCTCAGTGGGGAAATGCATTAAAATTCTATTACCATTTTGATTAAAAAGCCTATCTATTTATCTTTTCTTTGGCTATTTACCCTGACATTTAATTTAGCATAAGTTTAAAAAAGTAATACCAATATGGAAACTGACAGCTACTTTTTTGCCTGTGTTATCAGAACCCGAAAAGCTTTGTTGTGAAATATCATGTAGTACCCCCTTGGAGAATTCTGTCTTCATATGGCTTATTTATGTTTGTGCATGCTTTGAGTTACAGATGTTCAGCACACACACATGCACTGAATAAATGCATTATCATAAAACAGCAAAACTATTCTTACTCACAGATAGAATTGACTGCTTGTTGTTACTGGTTTCAGATGGGTACTATGCAAACCTTTGTAATAGCCCCTTTGATAATTTAGTAAACTTACTCATTTGAATACATTCATGTACCCAAGTACTGTTAAAGTATACTATATTTTCCTGGAGGGAAAGACCTGAGTCCCATCATTGTGGTTTTCTTAGAAATGTCAGCATATTGCTAAATCAATGAGTGCTTATTAAATGAATGAAAAGAAAGAATGAATAAAATTTTAGCTGTGACATGGAAACTTTGCCTTTTGTAATTTTCTTAAACTTTCTAATAATGCATTATTATTTTAAGTGGGTTTTACACTGGAATGAAAATCATTTGGCCTGCATAGGAAAAACATAAAAGTACAGTCCAGAGTAGAAGGAAATTAAATATTCATTTCACATCTGTAACATCAGTCGTGTTGTCAGACTGTGGTAGTATTGAAGTGGGTAAAACACATCGCTTCTCGGCCTTTTGGCTAAGATCAAGTGAAGTGGGTAAAACAACAGTTTCCTCAGGTATTCTCCAAAATATGTCCATTTTTTTTTAATGTTTATTTATTTTGAGAGAGAAACAGGGGAGAGGAGCATTAATGGGGGAGGGGCAGAGAGAGAGGGAGAGAGAAAGAATCCCAAGCAGACTGTGTGCTGTCAGCACAGAGCTGGAAGCAGGGCTAGATCCCACGCACTGAGATCATGACCTGAGCTGAAATCAAGAGCCGGATGCTTAACTGACTGAGCCACCCAGGCATCTCAAAATATGTACACTTTCTAATTTGCTTTTCTACTATCTCTTTTTCCTGTATACTAACCTAGAGCAATATATTCTTGTTGGCTGAATTGGTATTTATAGTTTTGAATAATTTAGGAAACAAAGAGGTGGACTATATGACATTTTAAGCTGCTTCTATATCATATTTCCAAGAATGAAAAAGACAAATTATGGAAACGATAAAGAGAAAATAAAACTTTTAAAATATTTTTAGGTTTTCATGTAATCTTATATTTTTAGAAAAGAGAAATGAATTTTTATGTTGAAATAAAACTGCAGTACTATTACAATATTTGAAATAGACCAGATGTTTATTTGGTTGGTTTATTAAAATTTGATTACTCATGGATATTATCACTGATAATTTGGCTTTCTATTCTATGAAAAAAAATTTAATGAACTGTAAGTTTTCATTGAGCTTTGCAAATTGCTGGGAGTTGGATTCTCTCTAGAGACCTTGTCTTATCACAGCACGTCAACTGAAAGTGTAAATATCTAATACACTGAACTGTCTACAACTGCACAGCCTCAGCAGTGTTAGGTCCAGGGCAAATTGTTAGAGAAATGGAGGAAGAATTTAGATAACTTGAATGGGATATCGTTTGGCATAGGACACATCACTCAGTTCACTCAAATATTTTTAAAAATACATTCAACAATAAATATAAAGGGTATATAGTTTTATAATTTCATGTTAACTTATGTTTTAGGAAAGAGAAATAAATTTTATGTTGATAAAACAGCAGTGCTATTATAATATTTGAAATAGACCAGACATTTGTTTTGTTGGTTTTATTAAAATATACAAATTTGAGGAAATTACACAACACACTCTTAAAAAATCAGTGCGTCCAAGAAGATATCACAAGGGAAATTAGAAAATAGAGACAAATTAAAATGAGAACACAGCATCCCAAAACTTATGGGACACAGAAAATGCAATGTCAAAGAGGAAACTTACAGCTATAAAAGCTCACATTAAAAAAGAAGACAGGTCTTAATTTAAGGTGCCTGGGTGGCTCAGTCAGTTAAGCATCTGACTCTTGGTTTCGACTCAGGTCATGATCTCATGGTTCATGGGTTTGAGCCCCACATCAGGCTTCATTCTGACATTGCGGAGCCTGCTTGGGATTTTCTCTCCTTCTCTCCGCCCCTCCCCTACTTGCTCTGTCTCTCAAAATACGTAAATAAAACTTAAAAAACAAATAAAAAAGACAGGTCTTAAATCAATAAACTATCTTTGTAACTTGTGGGAGTAAAGGAAGAGGAACAAACTAAATACAAAGCTAGATAAAAAGGAGGAAATAATAAAAATTAGAGCAGACTAGGGGCTCCTGGGTGGCTCAGTCGGTTAAGTGTCCGACTTCGGCTCAGGTCATGATCTCACAGTCTCTGAGTTTGAGCCCCGCGTCGGGCTCTGTGCTGACAGCTCAGAGCCTGGAGCCTGTTACAGATTCTGTGTGTCTCTCTCTCTGACCCTCCCCCGTTCATGCTCTGTCTCTCTCTGTCTCAAAAATGAATAAACGCTAAAAAAATTTTTAAAAAATTACAGCAGACTAAAATAGAGAAAATAGAGAAAATCAACAAAACCAAAACTTAGTTCTTCAAAAATATCAACAAAATTGACAGATTGTTACCTAGATTGACAAAAAAAAAGAACACTTAAATTACTAAAATCAGAAATGAAAATGGAGACATTAGTATCTATTTTACAAAAAAAAATATGAGATTATTTTCAAAAACGGTGCCAACAAATTGGATGACCTTGATGAAATGGAGAAATTTCGGTAAATACAAAAGCAAGAAAGGCTGAGGGCTCACACTTTATTTTAAAGTTAATACAAAGCTATGGTAATCAAAGCATAGTGGTACTGAGCCCAGAATTAACTCTTGCAAATGTGGCTAAATGATTTTTGACAAGGGTACCAAGACAACTCAATGGAGAAAGGACAGTCTCTTCAACTGGAGAAAGCTGGATATCCACAGTGTAGAAGAAAAAGGCTGGATCCTTACTTAAAGTTATACCAAAATTAACTTGAAATGGATCCCAAGCTCTTTTTGTAACACCTAAAACTATAAACGTCTTAGAAGAAAACATAGGGGAAAAGATTCACAGCATTGAATTTAGTAGTGATTTCTTGGATCTGATACCAAAGGCAAAGGTGCACACACATACATACATACATACATACATACATAAAATAATTAGACAAATCAGATTAATGAAAATTTAAACAGATAATATCAACAGAGTAAAAGCCAACCTACAGAATGGGAGGGAGTATTTGCAAAGTAATAATGGGAATATTTGCAGACTAATAATGGGACAGAATATTTGCAAATTGTATATCTGATATTACTATTCTGAAAATACAGAAACCCCTAAAACTCAACAAGAAAAAACCAAACACCTGCATTAAAAAATGGACAAAGTACTTGACTGTAAATTTCTCTAAAGAAGATATGCAAATACACACTAAGCACATGAAAAGATGTTCAATGTCACTAAATACTACAGAAATGACAATGAAGACTGTAATGAGATACGTCTTCATACACATTGGGATCGGTACTATGAAAAACAGAAAATAAGAGTTGTCAAGGATTTGGAGAAATTGGAAGTCCTGTGCACTATTTATGAGAACCTAAAATGACACAGCTACTGTGGAAAACATAGGGGTGGCTCCTCAAAAAAGTTAAAAATAAATTTACGGAATGATTAAGTGATCCCACTTGTGGTATATACTCAAAATTTGAAAGCAGGGTGTCAGAGATATCTGCACTTTGATATTTATAGCAGGTGTATCAACTGTATTTAAAGTGTGGAAGGAAGTCAAGTATCTGTAGGTAAATAGATAAGCAAACTGTGATGTATGCATACAATGGAATATTATTTAGGCTTTAGAAGAAGGAAATTCTGACACACTACAACGTGGAGGAACCTTGAGGACATTAGGAAATAAATCAATCACAAAAAGACAAATACTGTATGTGTCTACTTATATGAGGTACTTAGTGTAATAAAATCATAGTCAGAAAGTAGAATGATGGTTGTCAGAGGCTGAGGAGAAGGGCGAATGGGGAGCCATTGTATAATCTGTATAGATTTTCAGTTTTTTGAGATGAAAATAGTTTTGGAGATGGATGGTAGTTGATGGTTGTACTATAGTATGAATTTACCTGGTATCACTGAATTATACACTTAGAAATGCTTTGATGATGAATTTCATGTTTTTGTATTTTATCACAATTTTTTTAATTGAAAGAAAAAGATGATTAGGGAAATTTGAATAGGGAATGGTTATTAGGTGAAATCTATAAATTAACCATTGTGTTAGAAGAATATAGAACAATATTTTGGTTATGTTAGAAAATATTATGTTTTAATGATGAATACTGAAGTATTTAGGAGTGAAATGTCTTGGAATCTTTAATATACTTCAACACAACAATGAAATAAGATAATTGTGACATAATGTCAGCAACTGTTAAATCTAAGTGATGTGTACAGGTATTTATTATACTGTGCTCTCTATTTTTTGTTTAAACATCTCCATAATACAAATTTTAAAAAATATTCCATCATTTGTAGAGTTTATATACTCCATGAGTTTGTCCTTTATGTGCATGTGTATGTATTATATGTTCATAGAAACAACATGTTCAGAAATAAAACATGAGAGAAGTAAATACTATTTTTTATTACTCAAAGACAATTCTTGCTAATACTTTAACATATATCTTTAAATTTTTTTCTATGCTTATTTCATTTGGTTATGAACAAAACAATTTTTTGTGGTAAACTCTTTGTAAATATCATTAAAATGTTCCATTAAACTTCCTTGTAATTATTTTCTGGTATATGGATAGAGAAACTCCCTGGAGTGGGATTATTGGCTTAAAGAGTATGCATATTTGTAACTGTAATTGATGCTTCCAGGTATATTCCTAAGAATGTTATAACACTACATGTATTAGTTCTTGATTTTTAAGGATGCAAATATTACATATTCTTGGTATTCAGACACATGATTTGCAGTGAAAACTTTTCAGTGTACATAAGACACTAGTGTTTCTGCCTGTAACAGATGCTGTTGCATTGCCCAGACGCCATTTACCAGGCCTGGACACTAATTTCCCCGCAGTAATAGCTGTTGCCTGTTAGTAGCTCACATCTGCACCCTACTGTGGAGGACGGAGTTGGGCTGATAAGAACTATATTACTCAGAGATGCTTGAAAGATAGACTCTCTGGCAACCTTCATGGGTTATGGGCCGAAGTGGTCAATGACCAACCCAAAAGGTGATAGCCATGCCAAACATGATTTTCTGGATATGATGGCTTTACGTAATTCACATAGGAGTATTGTCCCTGGATTTAGGGTGATGCTGGATATCTCCTAAAGTCACATTTTTGTTTAATTCAGGGTGGGTGAACTTTACCTCTATAGAGAAAAATAGTAAATATTTTAGGCTCTTTAAGCTATGTGATCTCAAGCTACAGGTATTATAACATTGTAACAGTGGCATAGAAACAGACATACAGAGCAGTGAAATAGAATAGAGATCCCAGAAATAAACTCATACCTATATGGTCAATTGATCTTCAATAAAGTTGTCATGGGAAAAGGATAGTTTCTTCAAAAAATAATGCTGGGAAAACTGGATACCCACATGCAAAAAAAAAAAAAATGAAATTGAATCCTTAAATAGAAAACCTAAAATTGAACCCCCCAGAAGAAAACATTGGAACATAGGCAGAAGATTTATGATACTGTTCTTGACACAGATTTTTTGGATAAAATACCAAATGAAAGACAAAAAAGGCAAAAATAGACAGTGGAACTACATTAAAGTAAAAAGCTTCTGCACTGAAAAGGGAACAGTCAACCTATGGAAAGACAACCTATGCAATGGGAGAAATTCTTTGCAAACCATATGAATTGCAAACCATACCACAAGTGTCCGAAATATTTATGGAAGTCAATGGCAAAAAAAGCAAATAACCTGATTAAAACATGAGGAAAGGAGTTGAATAGACATTTTTTTTCCAAAGAAGACATATGAATAGCTAGCAGGTATATGAACAGAAAGCTCAGCATAACTAATTGTCAGGAAAATACAAATTAAAGCCACCAGGAGATACTATCTTACACCTGTTAGGATGGCTTTTACCAAAGCAAAATAATAATAATAATAATAATAATAATAATAATAATAATAATAAGTGTTAGGATCTGAAGAAATTGGAACCCTTACATACTCTTGATGAGAATGTCACATGGTGCAGCTGCCATGGAAATCTGTGTAGAAGTTCCTGAAAAAATAAAAAATAGAACTACCATGTGATCTAGTAATCCCATTGCGAAGTACATATCCAAAGGAATTAAAACCAGAATCTGGAAGATACATCTGCATTTCTGTGTTCACTGCAGCATTTTTCACAACATCCCAGATATGGAAACAATCTGAATGTCTGTAGCAAACTAATAGATAGAGAAAATTTGACATGCACATGCACACTCATGTACACACAATGGAATTATATTTACCTTTGAAAAGTAAGGAAATCCTACCATTTTCAATAACATAGATGAGCCTGTAGGGTGTTATTCTACATAAAATAATTTGGCTATAGAAGGACAAGTACTGTATGACTCCACTCAGATGAGAGATCTAAAATAGTCAAACCCAGAAACAGAAGGTAGACTGATGCCAGGGAGGAGACAAAGATAAAGAAGTTTTTCAGTAGTGATAGTTTTAACAGAGGTGGAATTTTTTTTTCTACATTTCATTTATAAATCTCTTATTTTCCAATGTGAGCAGCCACATGCTCAAATAAGCAAACATTATTTATTTGGTTGCCTTGGATTTATATTTTAAAATATTTGTATGTGTTTTTTTCCTGTTATCTTGAGGCATGTTGTCGCGGCTGGCGCGACAAACACCGAGGTCAGGGTCCTGAGGGTAGGGGAATGCAAGCAAAAAAGAGAGAAGAGAAAGTTTGGAACAGGAGGGTCCCCTGAGCTGATGGCCCAAGTGACGGCTTTGTTGTTGCTGTACACAATCTTTTATAACCAGACTCTTATGGGTTAGGTCATTCTAAGAATAAACAGGTTTCACATAATTGCTGCCCACCAAAACATTTAGTTCTGTGTTTCTTGTGCATTTTCTAGACGGGTCACAAGACCTTGTTGATAAGATTGCTAGCAAAACACAATTCCCATGTTTGTTTCTATCTGACTCAGGGTAGAAAAAGGGAGGTAGCATTACTGCCAACACCTGCAGACCACAGTCTTCAGGAATTAACTTTCTCAGCCTTGACAAGGCTTTCGTATGCCCTTGGAAATGGGGGAATGGGAGGGGGAACCACCGGGTTGGCTTGAGTCAACAGGGAACGTTGCTCGACCCGGTCTCAGCCTGGCGCCTGGGCCCCACCTCCCACATGAATGGGAGGGGGAACCACCGGGTTGGCTTGAGTCAACAGGGAACATTGCTCGACCCGGTCTCAGCCTGGCACCGGGGCCCGGCCCCCCACACATGTAATGAGATGACAGTTGCTATTCACAAAAAGATAGACTGAAGTCTGGAAGACATCACTACCTCTTCCATGAGTTGTTAATGTAGCATGAGAATGTACATACAGTTCGGTGAAATGCCATTCCATATATCTTGTATATCCTGTATACACATATCATAGTTTTGTGAGAATAGTTTAGCTCAGCAAACCAGCACTTTTCCTTTAAAAAAATGTTGAACATAGCTGCTAAGATAAATTAATATTCTTTACTAGTTATAAGATTTTGGCAGCAAATAGTAGGTTATTGGACCAACAGTGGCTCCCTTCCTCAAGATATTCCATTATTTCACATTACAAAATATCTGGAGGAAGGGAGCTTGTCTCATGTTTATAATAAGGCTGCTGCAGCTCAAGTTATCATGTCACACATTCCATCTTGAAGGTCTAGGCAAAAATGGATTTTTCTTTTCATATAAAACTAGTCTTATGTTTTTTCATCTTTTTATCTTAAATGAAATCTGTTCCAGAATTTTTCTATAGAATTATTCTTAGGACTCATCTAACTTGGTCACACATATCCTATCACTTGTGATTAAAATACATCAAAAGATAGTGGACCAAAATGATGGGTTCAGAGTGAATATGCCTCTTCCTCATTTAGAAGAAAAGGTTAACATGTTATTTTAAATATTAAATTGAAAATGAAAGGTCTAGAGTAAAATTGAGACAGGCATTTTTATAGTTAATAAATTTTGAATCCAGAGATTTAATCATTCTTCCCACCTACATCCCCCAAAGACTTTAATCCTAGTGTCAGGTAAATATAAATGGTTAATTATACATCTAAAACTTTCAGAAATATTTCTATTTAACATCACAATTTATTAGGATAAATGATTTTGATGTCATTTTATTGCTACATGGCAATATATTGAATTGTTAAATACAGAGGTAAGCAGATTGATGAAAGTCTTCCAACTTAAACATTAATGAAAATTAGAGAATAAGGCATGGACTCTAATTCCTTAATATAATCCTATATAATTCATGAATAAATAAAGCTCAACAATGGCTTTTTGAGGCAGACATAAGTTCATTAAAATATTCTTTTATAAAACAATATCTGTGCCAAGGCACATATCAGGGATTAGCTTTAGTTAAGGCAATTTCCCAAAGAGTTGTTTGCTTTCCTTCACAATATTTTATATTTTAATAGAGGCACATTGCAGACAGAGACTGAGAGAAATTTCAGTAACTTAAAGTCACAAATTAATGGGTAGTAGAGATGATGTTAAAATCTAGGCATGACTCATTCACTCTTTTCTGAGTTTAAATTAGTATCCTCTCTTTTACCAGTATATTAACAATAAAAGTTGTTTTGTTATTAACTCTAAAGGAAAAAAGCCAGAGATATCTGTTTTATCTTTTAAATCACCATTTCACCCCCTAACGTCTCAAAATCTTCAGAGAGTGCTTGATGTTTTAAAACAGTGGTTTTTAAATAATGTTTTTAGGGCTAGCAGCCTCAGTATTACCTATAAGAGTATTAGAAATGTAGATTCATGGCACCCAAATTGCCATACTGCAACCTGAGTTATCTGGGGGTGAGTCAAGAAATTCTTGTAACAAGTTCTCCATATGATTCTTAGGCATTGTAGAATCTGAGAACCACCATTTTAGTGTGTATGTTTTTAAGTAAATTTTATACTGACTCAACAATATTTTTAAGCTAATTTTAATTTTGGTACCTTAATGAAGATTTACAAGTATTAGTTTGGGTTTATTCTTCAGCATACAGTGAAATTCATCTTCTATCATGAGACAATTAAAAACTGTTTATTATTTCTGTTGGTAGTTTAGAGAATGGAATAAAATAATGCCAAGAAATTAGATTAACTCAAGAACTGCTCGATTGGCAGTAATTTTCATATATCATGAAAAATTAGAACAAAATTTACTCTTATGCAATTATTATACAGATATGTGTGTTTGTATATAAGACATATATCCACTATTTTATATATATATATATATATATATATATATATATATATATACACTCCCTTATTAAATATAAAACAGTAATGATTGGCTTATGTAGAATTTTGTGTTTACAAATTGTTTTGGTTTGATTGCAATGTATTTAGGATTAACATTTTACCTTTGATGGCCTTTGTGGTCTGATTAGATAAAATTTCTTTGTTTTGCTATTCCTTACACATTTAAAAATGCTACAAGATATGCAAAATTAGTGTTCTTTTACATGATTGCTAGCAAAGTTATTTGTGTTATAATGACTATGACTATTAAAGCATAAGGAACTTAGAGAAAAATCTACTCTATTTTCATAATTTATAGATAAGGTAATTTCAACTTCATTGAGTTTGAATTATTTTCCCAGATACCTTGAAGAGTTTAATCACATTGACTACACTATAAGTTCTCTTGTAAAAGAAATCATTTTACACTCAGCTTCACTGGGGGACTAGGGTCTTTAAGGAAAAGCAGTGTTTTTGTGTGCATTTACAGCTTGGGGCTCAGGTTGGTTGTCTGAATGCAGGAAGTTTGCAATGTGTTAAGTCTGGACTGATTTTGATCCATGAATTGACTTGTGGAGAAATGCTGAGTTGAAATGAGTAAAAATAGATTATTATAGGCCACCTTTTTTCCCCCTCCCATGAATAAATGCTGCAAAAAGCCTGATTGAGGGAGATATATGGGGGTATGGGAGGATAAGGAGAGAAGGAAAGAGAAGCAAAAATACACGAAGAAGCTCGTTAATGGAAAAATAGAGCACAGATTCAAGAATTTAACCACAAATGCATTAACTATAGAAATTGACTTAGATCTTGAATGACCTCCCAGCTTAAATACTAATTAGAATTTTATTTAGGAAAATTCCTGCTATTCATAATACAGTTCTATAAGCACACTCACACCATACCACCATTACTTTATCAAGTCTCAGTGGTTCTGCGTCTTTTAATGAAAAGATTCTAAAATGCATATCCTACAGATTAAGATAGGAATAAGTCACAAATCTACTAGTTATTCTATAATTGGATATACTTAATTTCGTATCCATTACAAGGACTGTTAATACGACAAGATGTGTAAATATTTAGACAGTCATTTTTCTAGGGAGAAGAGCCATATATTTTATTACAATGACAAATATTAATGACTAATATAAAACACGTTATCTGAAGGTTATTTATCCAATTTTGTATCAGCATGTCTCAGATTCTGTTTCATGGATGTCCAAACTCAGAATTCTTTGTACTGCTTGCTTAGAATGTAGGTTTATGGCTTAATCTCCTATTTAATGGGTCATGATCTGGACAGATGAGGCTGAAATCTGTAACTTCATAAACTCTTTGTATATTTTTAGGCACAAAATATCTTGAATACCACATGAAAATAAAGTGAATTTTTCTATATGTATATCATCAGCATCAACCTTGTGACGACAGAACATTTTTGTTTTGTCAGTTATGCTAAGAACACTTATGAGATCTATCCTCTTAAATTTTTTTAATCCTCTTAAATTTTTAAATGTACAATAATGTATTTTTAACTCTTTGGCACAATGTTGTACAACAGCTCTCTAGAACTCACTCATCTCACATAACTAACACATTATACCCGTTGAACAGAAGCACCTCATGAGTTTGAGGTAAGTGTGATACTCATTCAGTGCTAACGTGTTTTTGTGAAGCAATCTGTGTCAGACAGAAGTCACTAACAATTTCGTTTATATTTGACAGGGTAGAAACCTAGTCAAACCCATGTTAGCACCCATAAAATTGGTATTGATTGGTGCCGATTGTGTGAATAAATGATCCTTAAAGAACTCAATCATATAAGAAGTAGAGCTCCACAGTGCTTATCTGTCTTTCATTTACAATATCCAGAATGCCACTAGGGACATACCAGGACACATTTTGCTTGGATACTTAGTCTAATAATTTTCCTTAGAAACTCTGGTTTAGAAAATGTAGCTGACCCAATGCTTGATTGTATATAGGTATGAAAGAGGTTTCTATGATATTAATTGATATCAAGCAGCTTGGAATAAGGGATATGAGCTGGTGACAAAAATATAATAGAACATATAGACTATTGTAAAAGTGAACTGGGGACTGTTTTATGTACATGTAGCGAAAAGTGGCTTCATTCATCACTGTATATATGAAACTATCTGTAAAATATTTGCTAGTTGATTATTTTTAACTGATTATTTGTTTTCTTAAGCTTGTGTTCCTTGAAAAACTAATGATAATTAAGAAAATCCATAAGAAATAACATTTTTACTTGTAATACTTTGTATTATCTTTGCCCTTATAAATTATGCAACATTAACTTCAGTCACATTTTAGAATGTTTTATTTACAGATAAGCTTGAATAGACTAATTCATAAAAAAAATAAAACTCTTTATTCCTTATAATTGTAAGCTCATGTGTAACTTATTCTTTGAGAGGCATTATAAATTCCCACTTGTGATAGCAACATTGTATTTTAAATATGTGAAGTGGCTGATACTTTTATTTTGTGAATTTTAAGGCAACTATTCTCTCCATCACCTAAAATGTATCTCACTGTACTCTAAATGCGTGAAGTTTTCAATTGCATACCTTCTTTAATAATAATAAAAAACCCTGATAGCTCCCCTAAAAAGTAAATATGTAAAATATGGAATAAACATGTATCTAAATATTTGAAGGATTGTGGGAAAGCATCTCTTGAGTTCATATTGTGTTAATGGAAAGAAAAACAATGATATCCTGGAAATGGACACTGTATGGAATAAAGGAGTGATTCCAGTTTCAAATACTGAACTCTTGAGTGTACTTCAAATACTCAGCATTAGTTACCCTATACATTAAATAAGTAAGAATAGGACCTCTTGGAATTGTTCTAATTATACAATTCAGAATAAATAATATGAATTACTGATTCCTAATAGCTGTTCAATTTTGCCACTTTCAGGAGTATCATTTATATCAAGGTTTAGCAACCTTCTAGGTAACAAATACCTTTGATTTTGTGTGCCATATGCTGTCTTCACAACTCTGACCATTCATACAGAAAAGCAGGCATGGCCAAAATGTAATTGAATGAGTCTGACTGTGTTTTAGTAAAACTTTATTTACAAAAACCAGTATTAGGCCAGATTTGACTTGTGGCCTTTAGTTGGTTGACATCCAAACTACAGATTAAAGTGATAACCTTTTGGTAAATTGGTATTAATGGAAAATGAATACTAGGGAGTTGGTATTAACTTTTAACAAAATCTCTAGTAGCTCTTGCATGCCAAGAGTTTGGATCTCTCTCATGAAATAATTTCTATCATAAATAATTTTTTCACTGCTAGCATAGTCATAAAACTTGTATATTTAATGAAGCAGGAATAAGCATTAAAACACTGAAGAAATATACATATTTGTATATATATTTATGTTTTATATGTGCATCATTATAATTAAATAATATGTTGTATTATACTAAGTAATGTGAGATAATTACATACTGTATTATTTTATACATATGTATAAATACATATTGTATTTATATAATCATAAGTTTTATGTTTTATATATAATTATATGTGTGTGTGTGTGTGTGTGTGTGTGTGTGTGTAAAGGAAAAGTTGAATGTGATGATCAGAATCTTAAACTCAGTAAATTGGAATGGTAATACATATTTATTATTAAACAATATATTGACAATATAAAAACAAATACATGGTTAATATAACTAATTGTGTAGGTAGAGGAAAAAGGGAGGTATCACTTAAAAGAGCATTTATGAAAACATACATATAGTCTGATATAATTGCTAAAATAATGAATTTTTGATTAGGACTAAATAAAGAATATCAGAAGACCTGCTCTCTAATTTGGGTTCTGCTGCTTGAGCCAACATTTCATTCATCTGAGACAGTTTCCTTATCTATAAAACTAACTTGAGATACCTGCTTCATTATGCATTAACGGGTATCTCACTTTTTCTTTTTATGTAGCAAACATTTATCTTGACCAAAACTCATGGCTATTTCTACCTATCTGATTAGGACAAATATAAAATTTACATATTGGTTTCTTGATTATAGCTCTTCATGTACATCTCAGACCTGTACACTTGTTCATATATAACATCAATGTGTTATAATTTTCAGTGTATAGGTGTTTCACCTCATTGGTTAAGTTTATACCTAAGTTTTTATTCTTTTTGATACTATGGTAAATGGGAGTTTGCTTTATTTCTTTTAGATAGAAACATAACTGATTTTTGTATGTTGGTTTTGTATCCTGCAACTTTACTGAAGTCATTTATTCCAGCAGTCTTTTGGTGTAGTCTTTAGGTTTTATTCTATATAAGATCATATCATCTGAAAATAGAGACAATTTTACTTGCTCATTTTAAAATTAGATGTCCTCTATTTCTTGTTTGCCTAATTGCTCTGGCTCAGATATTCAATCCTGTGTTGAATATATTGGTGGGAGTTTGCATCTTTGTCATATTCCAGATCTTAAAGAAGAAGCTTTTGACTTTCACCATTGTGTATGATGTTAGCTGTGGACTTGTCATATATGACCTTTATTACATTGAGCTACATTCCTTCTGTGCCCAATATATTGAGAGTTTTTAATCATAAAACTGTGTTGGATTTTATCAAATGCTTTTCGTGCATCTGCTGAAATGATCTTATGATTTTTGTCTTTTATTAATGTACTGTATCACATTGAATCGCATAGATTCAACTATCCTTGTATCCCTGGGGAACATCCATTTAATGATGAGGTGCAATTTTTTTAATGTGCCATTGAATTTTGTTTGAGAATTTTGCATTTATATTTTATTGATAATTTTGTTGACAATATATTCATCAGGAATATTGGCCTGTAGTTTACTCTTTTTGTAGTGTCCCTAACTGGGTTTGATGTCAAGGTAATGCTGGCCTCATAAAATGAGCTTGAGAGTGTTCCTTTTCCTTCAGTTTTTTAGAAGAGTTTTAGGATTGGTATTCTTATTTAAATGTTTGGTAAAATTCATCAGTGAAAGCATCTGGTCCTGGGTTCTTTGGTGTTGTTGGAAGATTTGTTTTTAATTACTGCTTTAACATCCTTACTTATAATTGGTTTGTTCATACTTAGTTTTTTCATGATTCAGTCCTCATAAATTGTATGTTTCTAAGAATGTATCCATTTCTTGTAGATTTGTAGATTGTCTAATTGTTGGTATATAATCATTAGTATTTGTTTGATGGTTTCTTTCCACTGTGCAGGAGTTTTCTTTTCTTTTTTTTTAAATATAGTCCCATTTACTTATTTCACTTTGTTCCCTTGTCTTTTGAATCAAATCCAAAAATATATCACTGAGACCCATGCAAAGGATCTCATCACCTATGTATTCTTAGAGGAGTTTTATGCTTTCAGGTCTTACATTGAAGTCTTTAATCCATTTTTAACTAATTTTTGTATATGGTGTAAGATAATGGTCCAGGTTCATTCTTTTGCATTTATTGCATTCAATGCATTCAACACCATTTATTGAAGAGATTGTCTTTTCTCCATTGTATATTCTTGCCTCCTTTGTCATAGATTAACCGACTGTATATATGTATGGGTTTATTTCAGGGCTCTCTATTCTGTTCTTTTGATCTATATATCTGCTTATTTTGCCAGTATCCTACTGTTTTGATTACTATAGCTTTGTAATATAGTTTGAAATCAGGGAGCATGATACCTCTGGCTTTGTTCTTGATGTTGTTTTGGCTATTCAGTGTCTTTTGCAGTTCCATGCACATTTTAGAACAATTGATTCTAGTTCTGTGAAAAATGCCACTGGATTTTTTTTTTTCAACGTTTATTTATTTTTGGGACAGAGAGAGACAGAGCATGAACGGGGGAGGGGCAGAGAGAGAGGGAGACACAGAATCAGAAACAGGCTCCAGGCTCTGAGCCATCAGCCCAGAGCCTGACGCGGGGCTCGAACTCACGGACCGCGAGATCGTGACCTGGCTGAAGTCGGACGCTTAACCGACTGCGCCACCCAGGCGCCCCAATGCCATTGGATTTTTGATAGGGATTGTATTAAATATTTAGATTACTTTGGGTAATATGTACATTTTGACAATATTACTTCTTCCATTCCATGAAATGAAATATTTTCCATTATTTGTGTCTTTTCAATTTCTTTCATCAGTGTCTTAGAGTTTTCAGAGTACATGCTTTTCACCTCCTTGATTAAATTCATTCTTAGGCATTTTATATATTTTTTGATACAAATGTAAATGGGATTTTTTTTAATTTCTCATATAGTTTGTTATTAGTGTTTAAAAATGCAACAGGTTTTTGTATATTTTGTATCTTGTAACTTTACAGTATTCATTTATTCTAACAGTTTTTTTTTTCTTTTTCTGCTGAGTCTTTAGGGTTTTCTGTATGTAGTAGCAGGTTAGTGGCTAATAGTGACAGTTTTACTTTTTTCCAATTTGGATGCCTTTTATTTATTTTTCTTGCCCAATTGCTCTGGTTAGGATTTTTCAATACTACATTGAATAAAC
The DNA here is from genome assembly GCF_016509475.1 of Prionailurus bengalensis. Lineage (NCBI taxonomy): Eukaryota > Metazoa > Chordata > Mammalia > Carnivora > Felidae > Prionailurus > Prionailurus bengalensis. Next base: position 39,165,948 of record NC_057343.1, read on the forward strand.
GTGGGTATGGGCATACTTGTCTCATTCCTGATATTAAAGGTGAAGCTTTCAGCTTTTTACAGTTGAGTATGATAGCTGTGCATTTGTCATATATGGCCTTTATTAGGTTGAATTATGTTCCCTGTGTACCTACTTTATTGAGGGTTTTTGTTATAAATGGTTGTTAGGTTTTGTCGAGTACTTTTTTCAGTAGCATTCTGTTTATTCTCTCTCTTTTGGTAGTTTTTCCAGTTTTCTTATTGAAATTTATTTCTACCATTGTTATTGGAAAAGATACTTGATACAGTTTCCATATTCTTGAGTTTATTGAGACTTGTTTTGTGATGTAACATGTGATCCATTTTGGGGAATGTTTTATGTGCTCTGAGAAGAATGTGTATTCTGCTTTGGGATGGCATGTTCTGTATGTATCTATTGAGCCCATCTGGTCTAATGTGTCATTTAAGACTTATTTTTCCATATTGCTTTTCTGTCTGGATGATCCATTCATTAATGTAATTGGGGTGTTAGAGTCTCATACTAGTACCGCTGTCAATTTTTCCTAACTTTAGAGCTATTGATACTCTGTTAATATGTTTTGGTCCTCCAACATTAGGTGCATATGTATTTATACATGTTATACCTTCTTGCTAGATTTGACTCATTATCATTATGTAGTGCCCCCCTTTGTCTTTTATTATAGTCTTTGTCTTAAAATCTGTTTTGGCTGATATGAGTATAGCTACACCACCTTTCTTTTTGTTTCCATTTTCATGAAATATCTTCTTTCATCCCTTCACTTTCAGTTTGTGTGCATCTTTACTTCTGAAGTGAATGTCTCATAGGCAGCATGTAGATGGTCTTTTTTTTTTTTATTCAGCCATTCTGTGTCTTTTGATTGGAGAATTTAGTCTATTTACAGTTACAGTAATTATTGATAAGTGTGTATTGTCATTTTTAAAAACTGTTTTCTGGTTGTGTTTGTAGTTCCTCTCTATTTCTTCTTCTCCCCTTTTCTTGATTACTTTCTTCAGTGTTATGTTTAGATTGCTTTTTCATTTTCTTTTCTGTATTTACTATGTTTTTGCTTTGTGGTTATCATGAGATTGACAGATATCTTCCTATGTATGTAATAGTCTATTTCACATAAGTCAATAATAACTTCAATTAGAACATATTCCAAAACTACATTTTTACTCCTTCCTTCACATTTTATGCTTTTGATGACACTTTTTACATCTTTTATTTTAATGTTTTCCATAATAAATATTGTGGTTTTGATTTTGATATTTTTGTCTTTTTAGTAGCTTTCTAGTAGCTCTATAAGTGATTAATTTACCACCTATACTATACATTTACCTTTTCCATGGGATTTTTACTTTCATACTTTTTTTGTTATTAATAATTGTCATTTCTTTTCAGCTTAAATAGGTCTCTTTAATATTTTTTGTAAGTCAAGCTTAGTAATGATGAAGTCTAGGTTTTGCTTGTCTGGAAAACTTTTAATCTCTCCCTCAAATCTGAACAATAACCTTGCTAGATATAGTATTTTTTATTGGATTTTTTTTTCTTTTAGCACTTTGAGTATAGTATGTCACCCCTTTAGGCTTGCAGCATTTGTGTTGAGAACTCTACTGATAGCCTTATGGGATTTCCTATGTACATAAAAATGTGTTTTTGTCTTACTGCTTTTAAGATTCTTCTTTAACTTCTGACATTTTAATTGTAATGTGTCTTATTGTGCCTTTAATTGGGTTTATCTTATTTGGGATCCCTAGATCTGGATTTCTGTTCCCTTCCCCAGGTTAGGGAAGTTTTTAGTCATTATTTCTTCAAACAAGGTTTCTTTCCATTTCTCTCTCTTCTTTTGGGACCCCAGTGATGCAAGTGTTACTCTGCTTGATGCTGTCCCAGAGACCTTTAAGTTATCTTCATTTTTTTAAATTCTTTTTTTCTTTTTGGTTCCTATGTATGAGTTCCAATACTTTATCCTACTTTTTGCTCCTGTCCTTCTACTTTATCCAGTCCACTGTTGAACAACTAATGTATTTTTCAGTTCAGTTATTGTATTCTTAAACTGTTTGAATTCTGTTTGGTACCTTCTTATGTTTTTTCTTTCTTTGTGAAGTTCTCATTGTTTTGATCCATTCTTCTATGTATCCATAAGATACTCAGAGTTCATTGAGTATCTTTATGACCATTACTTTGAATTCTTTATCAAGTATATTACTTATCTCCATGTCATTGAGGCCTTCTACTGAGGTCTTGTCATATTCTTTTATTTGGAACATATTTGTTTCCTCAGTTCCTCTTCTAGAGAGAGAGAGAGAGCGACAGAGAGGGAGACACAGTGAGAGAGTGTGCGCCTTGTAGATCCTTCCTGGCCACCACACCAGGAGATCTGTAGGTATTCCCTCGGAGACAATTTCAAAAATTGAGGCTGCAGATGTATAAGCTCCTTTCTGGGAAGTCTCATTAAGATGTAGCTAGCCCGGTGGGGGCGTGCACAAGGATGGCGTCTCCCTTCCTGTGTTCTCCAGGAGTGCCTCCTTAGCCTCTAGATGTATGGGAAACCTGAAGCCTGTCCCTCAGGCTGAATCTTCAAAGTGAGTAAAAATAGGCCTTTTTCACAGGAAGCCTGGGGTTATGTTTCATTCTACTCTCCGCCCATGCCATGTGGGTGGTGGCTGGCCAAGAACTGTCTTCCCAATTGTTACAGGCCTCTGGAGCTCAGGAACACCAGCACTCATGGCCACCAGGACCAGTCAAAGTTTCTTCCCTGTGTATTCTTGCTGGCTTTAGTAAAATAGCAGGAGAGCATGGTGGGCAGGGCACACTCCCCAATTTTAGAAAGACATTAGGGAAAATGCCCTGACTTTGCACATTGGTGGGCTTTGGCAGTGCAGCTAGAGAATTCTTTGTCTGTTGTGTGCATGGGCTTTAAGCTTTAGGGGGTTGAGGGGGAGTGTCATAACTACCCACTTGCTCACAGACTTTAACTAGGGAGCAAGAGAGCTCTGAGACCATTTGGACTCACCCACTGCAGCCAGAAAGTGAGGGAGTGCTGCAAATGCCCATAGTCTCTTGCCTTGGCAAGTGCTACCACTGCTCATTCTTGCCCATCCCAGCAAAGCAGGAAGAAGATGCCATATCCAAGCTTGCCTGCCTGTGTTAGCAGGCTGTGTGAAGAGTGAAACGATGGTGTACACCAGCATCTCTGTCTCCATGGAGCGTCTCAGCTGATTCCATCCCTCTAGATGATGTACCCAGATCAGCAAATGAATCTCCCTCACAGATAATCTTGGTGATTTTCAAACTACTGTGTTTTTTTTTTTTTTTCACTGTGTCTCAGGGCAAGTGTGACTGCACACAAACCCTCCAAAGGGGGAACCTCAGTTTCCTCTAGCACTTTGGGACTCCTAGATGTCAATCTCATTGGTTTTCTAAGCCAGACATTCTGGGGGCTGGTCTCTCTCATGAAGATCCCAGGAGCTTGGGTGCCGAATGTGGAGCATCAACCTCTCTTTCTTCTGGATGAAGTACCTCGCTAATGAGATCCCTCCCTATTTTGTCTTAGCATGATGAGGGTGGGTTTTTTGTGAGACAGTGTCTCTGCCTGTCCTACCCATCTCAGTGTGGTTCTTTTGTTATTTGTTCTGGAGGAGCTGTTTATCTAGTTTTCACACCTTTTTTTCAGAGGGAAATCATATATGTAGCTCTAGACTTGGTATGTCTATGGGAGGAGGTGAGTTTAGGATCTTACTGTACCTCCAGTATACTACACTTGGACCCTTCTCTTTCATGAATTACTGATTTTCTGTAGTAGTATGTTTTGATTTTTTTTAACTTTTTGGGTGTCTACAGTGGTTTTTTGCTTGTGGTTACTATGAGGCTTATATAAAATATTTTATAGATGTAACAGCCTAATTTAAGCTGTTAACAACTTAGATTGTACACAGAAACTGTATCTTTTATCTCCCCCAAGCCATTTTATGTTTTTGATGTCATAATTTACCTTTTTGAATTATGTATAATTAACAAATTATTATAGCTAATAGTTATTATCAATATTTTTGTCCTTTAACCTTTGTAGTACAGTTGTGAAATACTACCATATTGCCATATTAGTATACTCTCAATTTCACTGTATACTTAGTTATACCAGTGTATTTTATGTTTTCCTGTGTTTTCATGTTACCAGTAGGCATCCTTTTATTTCAATTTGATCAACCCCTCTTGGCATTTCTTGTAAGGTGAGTCTCATGGTGATTAACTCCCTCAACTTTTATTTGAAAAATTTTTATTTCTCCTCCACTTCTGAAGGACATATTTGGTGGGCAAAGTGTTCTTGGTTGGATGTTATTTTATTTCAACACTTTATATCATCCTATCTCTCCTGGCCTCCAAGGTTTCTGCTGAGAAAGCTAGTGATCGATAGTCTTACAGGGGTTCCCTTGTATGTGAGTTCTTTTTCTCTTGCTGTTTTACAATTCTCTTTCTCTTTGAATTTAGATGATTTTATTATAATGTGTCTTGAAGAAAAATTGTTGCTGTTAAAATTTTGGGGTGGATCTATGACCTGAATGAAAGTGCATATCCATAACTCTCCCCAGATTTGGAAAATTCTCAGCCATAATATCCTTAAATAATATGCCCCCTTTTTTTCTCTTCTTCTTAAGGGACTTAATGCATAGATCATTTCTTTCAATGATAGGCTTTCTTCATTCTTCTATATTATTTTCCTTTGTTTTCTTCTGATTGGATAATTTTAAATAATATATCTTTATAGGTTATTTTTTTCTGGTTAAATCTTTGATGTTCTCTATTGTATTTTACATTTATGTCATTGCTTTCTTTAGCTTCAGAGTTTATGTTTATTATTTTTATCTAAATTTCTCAAGTTCGTGATTTGTTTTCTCGATTTCAATGAAATGTATTTTTGTTTTCTTGGTGCTTACTGAGATTCCTGAAAGCAACTGTTTTTGTGTCTTTATCAGGAAAATCACATATCTCCAGGTTTTGGTGTTGGTTACTAGAAAATTACATTTTTTTTTTTTGGTGGTGTCCTGTTTCCATGATTTTTCATGATTTTTGACACTTGTATTACTGTCTTCACATTGAAGAAGCAGTTACCTCCTCCAGTCTTTACTGACTGGCTTCAGGAGAGATATACCTTCCGTCAGCCCTGTCAGAGATTCTGAAGCATTCTCAGACCTTTTCTATGGATGTGCCTGCTCCAGACTTTTTATTTCTTCCTGAGGAGGAATTCTTTTTTTTTTTTAATATGAAATTTATTGTCAAATTGGTTTCCATACAACACCCAGTGCTCATTCCAACAGGTGCCCTCCTCAATGCCCATCACCCACCCTCCCCACCCTCCTACCCCCCCACCCCCCATCAACCCTCAGTTTGTTCTCAGTTTTTTTTTTTAAATTTTTTTTTCAACGTTTATTTATTTTGGGGACAGAGAGAGACAGAGCATGAACGGGGGAGGGGCAGAGAGAGAGGGAGACACAGAATCGGAAACAGGCTCCAGGCTCTGAGCCATCAGCCCAGAGCCTGACGAGGGGCTCGAACTCCCGGACCGCGAGATCGTGACCTGGCTGAAGTCGGACGCTTAACCAACTGCGCCACCCAGGCGCCCCTGTTCTCAGTTTTTAAGAGTCTCTTATGTTTTGGCTCCCTCCCTCTCTAACCTCTTTTTTCCCCCCTCCCCCATGGTCTTCTGTTAAATTTCTTAGGATCCACATAAGAGTGAAAACATATGGTATCTGTCTTTCTCTGTATGACCTATTTCACTTAGCATAACACTCTCCAGTTCCATCCACGTTGCTACGAAAGGCCATATTTCATTCTTTCTCATTGCCACGTAGTATCTGAGGAGGAATTCTTCAGAATGTGTGCTTGCAAAGCCAGGTTGGTTGCTGACAGTCTCTCATTTGTTTTTCCCAATCCTGTAGAGTTGAGTTGACTTTATGTGCGTGCTCACTAACTGTTTGCAAAGGCCACTCTCAGTATTGTTGGGGACATGCAGATGGAGCTGGCCATGGGGTAGAGATATGTGTGGGTGAAGTGTATGGAGTACTGGGGTTCCTGTGGACCACGTTAGTGGGCAGATATGGCACACCCAGTAGTCCATGGTCTGGCTTCCTGATGTAGTTGTGGCTGGTTGCTCACTCACATGCTTTTACTTTCCCCTGTGGGAGAAATTATGAGCTGAGGTGGCCAGTCTTGGCACTGAGCTGTGCCGCCTTTGGGGAGGGATGGTGCAAGTAAGGTGAAACTCTCTTTTACCCTTTTTAATGCACTCAGTCTCAGATTTTTTTGCTCCAGCTGTGTGATAGAACTTCTCTACTGGACTCATGGACCTCCACAAAGGCTCTCTTATTCTTGGGTAGTGTCAGAATTGCTATTCTTTGAGGGGAAGATGATAGAAAACTCTTGTACCTCCATTTTGATGATTTAATTTCTCTACTTGATTTTGACTCTATAAATTTAACAATGGAAGTATACTCACCCATTGTTACTATTACCCATGTCAATGGAGAAGAAAAGATGTGTTAGTAGTGTGGACATGGGCGAGTAGAAGGGGATAGGGAATATTTCTAATAAATAGTAAATTTTGAGCAAATACATAGTTAAAGGAAGCTAAATAGAACAAAAACACTAAAATCTTAGGTGTAAAGGACCTTAAGCAAGAGGTATCCTGATACAAATTGATGTCTGTCCAAGAATATCACCCTTTGCCAATTAGGAGTATAACCAATTCCTTAGTGGAGAAGATTCAGAAGCTAATTTTTATATAAAGTTATATTAAAATATGTTTACAAAATTTGTGTAATTGTAGTTAATTATATCTGTGTTTCATTCTTATGCTATTTCATAATATATATGCTATGATAAACATATTTCCAAACTATATTGCTGTATTATAGTTTATGTAAAAATATATTAAAAGTTAATTTGTAAATATGTATTAGGGATACTTTAATACTTGATATTTATTTTGATTGAATATCATTTTAAGTTAATAATTAATATTAAGGATAATATGGTTGGTTCCAACACAGTTGACTAAAATTTCTGCAGTTTTGCTATTAAAGAAAAAAGGATCCATTATGAATGTATATCACAGTCAAATTCTTAAGTGCTAAGTTGCTGTTTAAGGGCACTATGATGTGAAAACTTACTCTGGTTAATTAATAAAAACTCTAGCAGCTATTCAATAAAATGAAGAAAATATTTATATTGAACAGTAATAGGAAGATAATACGAGAGTTACATTTTAGTACCTCAGGAACATTTTAAAAGCATAAGAAAAGTAAAATTCCACTTAAAAGCTACTAAAATTTACATTCTTATTATTTGTATATCATTTTGTTTTTCAAGTTGTTAACCTTACTTTAAAAAGCTACAGGGGTGCCTGGGTGGCGCAGTCGGTTAAGCGTCCGACTTCAGCCAGGTCACGATCTCGCGGTCTGGGAGTTCGAGCCCCGCGTCAGGCTCTGGGCTGATGGCTCAGAGCCTGGAGCCTGTTTCCGATTCTGTGTCTCCCTCTCTCTCTGCCCCTCCCCCGTTCATGCTCTGTCTCTCTCTGTCCCCAAAATAAATAAACGTTGGAAAAAAAAAAAAGCTACAAATCATTTTTCCTAACACAGACAACTTGATTTACCTCAGCATACCTACAGATACTGCAGCTTTTCTGTGAGAAATAACCAAATAAATTTCCAAATTCAAGAATCCCTAAAATTCAGAAGTCCTCATTATTGACATTACACCTCAATTGCTGACTCATTTATTGCACTATTTCATGCTGAGTGGTTACTCTGAAGTTTGTGCCAGTTCAGTTGTTATCCATCTTAGTAATGAGTTCTGCTAAAATCATTTCCTTATTGAGAGTAAATTGTCCTATTCAGAAATGTCAGTCACGAATATAAAATTTAAAGTACACTTAAAAATACAGTGTAATTAGCAAAGATAGTTAATGAATGTTGTGCACTTGTAATAATCAATTTATATTAACCCTGAAATTCTTTGTAAAACATGCATGATCTTTAAGGATGATGGTAGGAGATTAAAATAAACTGGCTTTAAATTCTAAGAAACAGCTCATTACTCTGGTTATTAGGGCTGAAACCCTTTGAGATTATAGTTTTTAAATACAGGTAATTTTTATCTGAGCTCAAAGATAAAAAATATGTATATCAGTCTCTTTTGTACACACTACTTTAAAATTATATTCTTCTCTGCCTCCTATTAAGTTTTTAATGTATTTAGTTAGTATTAGAAGTACAGTTAAATTTTCTGTCCGATGGCATCTTGATATTGTTTAAGAGGCTATTACTACTGGACTTCTATTTCTTATGTTATCCTTATTTCCTTTATTCAAATGAACAGCTAATTAATAACCTTATTTTACATTTGAAGGGGAAACTCATTAACTGAAAGATTCCTGTCTGAAATATTGGTCTTTGAAAATATTTGCTTTGACCACATTTTTCAAATTAATTTGGCACTTTCTTCCTCTTCTCCTATCCTTTCCCACTCAGCCATGTGTGCGCATGCACACACACACACACACACACACACACACACACACACACAAACACACACTCACACATGCCGGTCTGCCTTTATACCTTTACATCCCTCATATAACTCCATGGCTCCCCTCTTTATTATTCTTTTAGGGAATACAGTGTTCCAGATATTCACCAGTGTTTCTGTTTACCATCTAGAATGGTACAGAAATTATATTCATGACTAGAAGGGAGAAACACCCCCCCCCCAAACATTTATTTTCTCTACAAAGAAGGCCCAGAGCCTCTATCCACAGTCCAACAGTTTTTACTTCATGTCTCCACTCATGGCAGTCTCCCCTCTATTTTGCTAACATACTCTCTAACTGGTCCTCCTCTTGCCATCCTCACTCCCTATTGGAGGCTGAATGTATCCCCCTAAAAGATAGGTTCAAGTCTTAACTGCAGGTATGGGTACATGTAAATGTGACCACATTTGGAAGCAGTGTCTTTGTAGAAGATAATCAAGTTACGATAAACTCATCCTGGCTTCAGGTAGTCCCTAATGTAATGGTTGGTATCTTTATATGGAGAAGAGAACTTCAATAGGGAGACCACTACATGGGCCGCAGCAGAGACTGCAGCAAAGCACCAACAGAGCAAGGAACTTTAAGAATGTCCGGCAACCACCAGAAGCTACGAAAAGCAAGGAAGGATCTTCATGTAAGAATTTCAGAGAAAGCGTGCCCAACACCTTGATTTCAGACTTCTGTCATTCAGAACTGAGAGAGAAAATATCTGCAGTTTTCAACCCCCAAGGTGTGGTATTTGTTTTGGCAGCCCTCATAAACTACTACACCTACTTTCAGTTCAGTCTCAACAGAAGAGCATGAAGATCCTTTGTCCCCATAACATATTCTTAAGAACTCGGTGATATGTAGCGTTACATACCAAATCTTGTCCCTTCTGTGCTCAGAATGCTCTCGTATCTCCACTGTTCTCTTACAGTAAAAGCCATTACATTTTAATTTCTGTTGGGCTATATTTGATCAAGTCCAAATTGGGTCTTCTGTCTTAATTTCTAGACTTTCTGCCTTGCTCACTCTGCTTTAAGAACTGGCCTTTTTCTTGTTCCTAAAATATAGCTAGAATTTCATTTTTAGGCATTAGCATTGTGGATTTTTTGTGGTTGGCATATTTTTTTGCTCAAAAGTTTATGTCTTAACTCTTCCATTCTTTGTTTTTGCAGTTTTCATTGCTTCTTTCTATACTGTTTTAACTGGAGTTTTTCTCCCAAAATTCTGTAAACTTTAATAAATTGTTTTTACTATTTCATATCTTTCCCTGCTACAATGCATTTAAACATCATTTCAATTTTCCATTTTATAACTGCTCCATCCAATACAGTAGCCACTAGCCACATGTAGGTAAACCTTTTGATACTCAGATTTAACATGTGCTGTGTGAAGTGCACACAAGGTTCCAAAAACTTACTATAAAAAATACTGTAAACTACATTAGTAATATTTATATATTGATTCCTTTTTGAAATAATATTTTAGATATATAGGGTTAAATAAAATAGAAAATTTCAATGTTTTCAACTTCTTAAAATGGTGGCCTCTAGAAAATCTTAAATTGCATGTTTTTCTCACAGTTCTGGTCCACATTAAACTTTTATTCAAAGAGTGGTGATCTGGATGAAGCTGATCTTTAAAGGTTGGGAGGGGAGGTTGGATATGAATGAGTGCTAAAGTGCTCATGCTTCTTAGGAAACACATTTATGTTTTATGAAGGAATTTCTGAATGCACTTTCACAAAGACTACATTATTTCATGGTAATTTTGGTGACAATGTAAGGTCAATTGGGGGCACATTTTAAGGAGGTCTCAAATTAGAAACTGCTTATTTTGTGAGCTCAGTTTTATGAATTGAAACAGAACAAGTGTATAAAAATAGATATATTGAAAATGTTATGTTACCCAAAACAGAATGCATAGCTTTAAATTATATCTTAATTTCAAGAGTAATGTTTTTAATGTTTCTTAATTTGTAAAACCCTGCATTACACCATAAAACTAGCTTTAAAGTGTATGGAGTGCATGTATTATACTTCTGAAGGAGCTTTTGATCAGATGATAAAATAGAATATTAGTAGTCATCTGAAAATGTAAGGGATCAGAGGTCGGTTTTTTTATATGGACAGAGAGAGAAAACAAAACCATCTAAGTATTATTTTTAAACAGTGGAAATCAGAGCAATGTCATTTCATCCTTACATTTCCTGAACTAACGCACTGTGATAAAGAGTGCATTAATTTTGGTGCACTGGTGGTGTATGGAGTTGTGCAGTGACACATAAAGAAGCACACATAGATATACCAGCAAGAGGTGAAGGCTGTTGGGCATGGACCAAAATTTATTCCTCCCTTGTTCTATTATAACTGAAGATACAGATAAGACTGTATTTCCAAGCCTGTCTGCTGTGAGATGTGACCTATGACTAATCTCTTGACAATGAAAAGTGAGCTAAATTATATATGAAAATTTTGGGTCCAGTCTTGAAAACATTAGTTATCCACTCTCCCATATTGTCTAAACTTTTTCACAACACTGAAAGTGGTTCATAGGAAATCCAGTTTGATACCAAAAACAAAACCAATGCCCTGTGGGATAGCAGAGGCACATGGTGAAGATCTTGGTTGCTGAGTGAATCCATGAGGCAGAGTTGTCTTACCAACCTGGACCTTTTATCTCAGGACTGTTACAAGGGAGATAAATTCCTATATTCCTTATTTCACAATGGTTTTTTGGGAGACCTCTCTGTACTTCAGCTTAGCCTTTAACCTACTGAATAAAATGTTGCATCTAGAAAATTTCTCAAAGAACAAAGAAGATAGTAATTTTTGTAGTAGTTTACTATGAATAATATGCTATCTCACATATACTTGCACAAGGAACAGATTATCTTAATTCCATTAGCATTATACTCCCTTTCTGAAAACTCTATTCACCCACTCCCAATTACTGTAGTGCAGTCAAATTACTCAGCTCTTACACCTGTAAAATATTCTCACATTCCATTGAGAACTAAATGTGGTGATTTGTTTGAATGTTCTATACCCATAAAATTCAATACAGTGTGTTCTAAATTTGAGCCTATTTGTTCAAGAGCTTTTATGAGAGTTTCTTAGTTCAGTAATACCCAATTTGCCAAGTCCTCTTTCTTTTCTTTTAAACTTTTTTAAATGTTTATTTATTTATTTTATTTATTTTTTTTTTTTACAAATTTTTTTTCCAACGTTTATTTATTTTTGGGACAGAGAGAGACAGAGCATGAACGGGGGAGGGGCAGAGAGAGAGGGAGACACAGAATCGGAAACAGGCTCCAGGCTCTGAGCCATCAGCCCAGAGCCCGACGCGGGGCTCGAACTCACGGACCGCAAGATCGTGACCTGGCTGAAGTCGGACGCTTAACCGACTGCGCCACCCAGGCGCCCCTGTTTATTTATTTTTGAGAGAGAGAGAGAGAGAGAGAAAGAGAGAGAGAGGAGATCACAAGCCGGGGAGAGGCAGAGAGAGAGGGAGACACAGAATCAGAAGTAAGCTCCAGGCTCTGAGCTGTTAGTACAGATCCCAACGTGGGGCTCAAACCCAGGAATGAACCGTGAGATCATGACCTGAGCTGAAGTCAGATGCTTAACTGACTGAGCCACCCAGGACACCCCTACCAAGTCCTCTTTTGCACTTATAACAGTGATTAGGCAGTATATCATTGGAGAGGTGTTATGCCCAGAATTCGTGATCCCCAAAGACCACTAGGGAGTCGAGTCGAATGCAAAAGCAAAGAGCCTTTATTCGAGCTAGCTCGAGCTCAATCCCCTACCTGCACTGACGCAATGGTGAGATACAAGGGAAAGAAAGCGAGTTTCCAAAGGACAAAGGTTTTATTGGGGCCTGGGGGCAGTTGGTGAGGTAATGGCTATGGCCTCAGCCGATTGGCTGGGGAAGGGTCTGAGTCCTGTTAGGCAGGTGAGGGAGGGTTTACTCAAGGGGAGGAGGTGTGGTCAAGGTGAAGGACACAGAACAAGATGGAGTCGGCTGGCATAGGCCCGCCCTTTCAGAGGCAGCATATCATAAAGGTCAAAAATGGAGTTTGATGCCATAGACTCTGTGTCTGGAGTTCTCTCTAGTCCAGCAAGAGAGCGGGGCACAGGATTGAAAATGAGAGAGAGGCTAATGTCCGGGAGGAGACTTGAGCCCCAAGTAAGGAGGTCCTTGCTCCATTTTTATTACAATCAGAAGGCTTGTATGAGCATGATGGGCATGCACAAAGAGACAGTGAAACCATGAACAGTAACTCATGGGCCTGGGGAAAAGGGGGTTTTGGAGATATGGGGTGTTAGGAGTTTGGGTCAATACAAAACAAGATTCTCCTGCTGGGTGGAAGGTTGTTTACAGCAATCATGAGGCTCCACCTCTGTTTACCTGAACTGGCCTAGGGGATAAGAAAGACAGAGCATGTTACCTCAGGGTCAAAAAGGCATCTTTCTTTTGCTAATTAGCTCAGCTCTGGGCAACTTTGCCCCTTGGCAGTCTATAGCCCTATTTACCTGTTTACCTAATTAGTCCTTCCTTCCTGTGGAAGCAGCTTTCTGCTATTGTCTTATACCTTGTCCTATACTGGGGGCCTTTGCCCCATTTACCTAATCTTACTTGTCTAATCTTGTTTATCCAAACTTGGGTGTGTTCATCCTACGGCTCTCTCTAATACTTTATGCCTTATTAACCCATCAGTGCAAGCTCAGGGAATTTCCCACAGTTTGACAGTCCTGAGGCTCCAGCCTCAAATTCTATACTCTTTCCTTGGGCAAGTTGTTTTCCTTCTTACGTGAAAATGAGGATATCACTAGCACCTGACTCATAGGTTGGCTCTGGATATTTGAAACTTTAATATGTATAAATTGTTAAACGTAGTGGTAGGTGCATAGCAAATTAATTCATTTGTTATATTTTTATATTTCTAAAAATGTTATCATTTTCTATTAGATTGCCTTTTAACCCAGTGAAGTGTTAAAAATTATTGATAAAGTATCCATTCATGTGCTTCATTGTCATTGTTTTTTTCAAATCTTTTGGCCATTTAAAATTTTTTATATTTTTTGTTCATTTAAAAAATTATGTCAATGGCACCTGGGTGACTCAGTTGCTTAAGTGTTTGACTTTTGATTTGGGCTCAGATCATGATCTCTTGGTTCCTGAGATCGAGCCCCAAGTTGGTGTGCTGATAGCACAGAGCCTGCTAGGGATTCTTTCTCTCCCTCTGTCTCTCTCTGTTCCTCCCCTGCTCGTTCTCGTTCTCTCTCTCTCTCTCTCTCTCTCTCTCTCTCAAAATAAATAAATAAACATTAAAAAATAATAAATTATTATTTAATTTTTCTTTTTAGCTTGTTGTATGCTTCCTTTTTATATTATGGACATCTGTCCTTTCTCAGATAAGGGTTTTGAATTTTTCTCCAGTGTATGGCCTGCTTATTCATTTCCTTAACAATGCCTATGGGGAACAGAAGTTTTTTTGTTTTTTTGTGTGTGTGTGTGAAGTCAAATTTATTATTATTTTCTTTTACAGTTTACACTCTTTGTCCTACCTACAAAACCTTTAATCCAAGCAAAAAAGTTTTTCTCCTACTGTTTTTTAAAATCTTACTTTTTCAGATGTTGAATTTAGCACTATGAGTCATCAAATTAATTTTTGTATGTGGGGTAGAGTGGGGGTTGACTCTTACCTTTTGCCCATTCTTAACCAGATGGTACAGTATAAATTGTTAGAAAAAAAGAAAAGTAATCTGTTCGCATTGAATTAACTTGAAACCTTTGTCATTCAGCAATTGACAATATATGTGTGGGCATATTTCTAGACTATGTATTTTATCTGTTAGTTTATCCTTACACTAATTTCACAGTGTCTTTATTGGGCTAGTTTTCAAAACTTAACCTCACTTATCATTCTTAGTGACTCTTTGTGCATTTTTTGGAATTTTATAGAGTCATCATCATGTTTACATATACACAGTTATGTTTCTTTTCAACCTCTGTGCTTTTTTCTTGTTTTATTTTACTGGGTAACACCTCTAAAAAGTACTGAATAGGAGTGATAATTGGATATCCTTTCCTTAATCCCAATCATAGTAGGAAATTAGTCTTTTACTGTTAAGCAAGATGTTAAGTGTAGGTTTCTTATAGATGGACTTTGTTAGATTGAGGAAGTCCCCTTTTATTCCTTGTTTTTGGTGAAAGTTTGCAGTTAAATTTTATATTTGATTTGCTAATACTTTAAACAATTTTTCTATATTCTTAATAAATACATGTTTTTTATGGTGTCTTTATGATTTTAGTATATGCATATTTCTAGTCTCATAAGTTAACTTAGGAAGGGTTCTTGACTGTCATTTTTTAGGAAGATTATACAAAATTGACAACATTTATTACTTTTGGTATAATTCATAATGAAGTTACTTAATCATGGAATTTTATTTGTGGGAGGATTTTTATCTTCATGTTTAACTTAAATAATGTAGATTAGGCTATTAAAATGTGTATATATATAGTTAAATATAATACACATATGTTGTGTCAGGGAGAGGGAGAGATAGATATTGTAAGGTTTACTGTAATTTTTTCATATGTATTTTTTTCATATATTTTCACATTTTTCATCTGTGTTGGAATGTCATCAGTTTCTAACAAATTTCACAAATAATGTAAGATAGATAGTATTATAATCCTATTACATATCTTTTATCTTTAATATTTTAAGATTTGAAAATAGTAAATTATTTATGATTTTAAATATATGATATAATAATATTTTTCAAAATCTTTGTTATCTTGGAAAGTATTAATGGACAAAAATATCCTGTTTCAACTAGGTTGGTGTTAGGTATATATGACTTTATTCTAGGACTATTATAATAAAAAATAAAATTTGAAAAAGCTTTAGGAAGTTAATGTACAAATTTTTAACAAAATACAGTGAAAATAGTATGTTAAATTTGAAATATAATAGGTTACTTAAAATTTCCTTTTATTTTGCATTTGATTTCTATTGCTGCTACAACAAATAACTACAAACTCAGTGACTTAAGAGAACCCAAGTGTATTATCTTACAGTTTTGTAAGTCAGAAGTCTGCTATGGGTTTTCCTGGGCTAAAATCAAGGTATCAGAAGAATTGAGTTACTTTTTGGAGATTCTAGGGCCTAGTTTGTTTCCTTTTCTTTTCCAGCTTCTAGAGGCAACTTGCTTTTTCTAGGCTCATGGCTGTTTTCCTACATCTTCAGGGTCAGCACCAATGGACAGAGTCCTCATACTGTAAGTTTCTGTCTTCCTATTTCCTCGTCCACTTTTTTTTTTAATGTTGTGTTTATGTTTGACAGAGAGAGACAGAGCATGAGCAGGGAAGGGGCAGAGAGAGAGGCGAGACACAGAATCCAAAGCAGGCGCCGGGCTCTGAGCTGTCAGCACAGAGCCTGACGTGGGGCTCAAACTCAGACCGCGAGATCATGACCTGTGCCAAAGTCGGATGCTCAACTGATTGAGCCACCCGGACGTCCTTCCTCTTCCACTTTTAATGATCCTCACGATTAAGCTGGGCCCACCTGATAATCCATGATACTCTTCCTATTTTAAGATCAGCTGATTAGCTGTGTTACTTCTGTCTGCACCCTTAACTTCCCTTTGCAATGTAGCCTAAAATATTTTAGATTTTATGAATTAGGATACAGACACATGGGGGGCATTATTCTTACCATAAGTTACTACCACAACTTTTCTATAGAAAAGAAAAAATAATTTAAAAAATAAAGTGATCATCACAGATATAATAAAAAGGAACTAACTGAAATTTCAAAGCAGTAGGAATACTGAAAGTATACTATAAATGGAAGAAGAATAGAGGATGTGAATCTCTGAGGAGCGGAAAACACAGGATGGGAAGCCCTTTTCCTCTAAGTATTATGGTAGACTGATAACCCTTCAAATTCTGTCACGGTATATGCTCTGAAGATTGAATATGTATGAACCCATGTATGTAATTACCTTTTCATGATGTTTAGGAATAACTGCTGATGTAAGGAAGAGAGGTGACCCAGTAGACTCTTATTTAAGATTACTTTTTTCTTATTTCATAATTATCACATTTCTTCAATTACATTTCCATTTTTAGCATTCTGCATATTTGCATGCTATTGTCATTCTGACTCTAATTTTACAGATTCTTTGTCTCTTCCTTTTCACATTCCATGAAGGCAGAAAAAAAAAAAAAGGAATGTGTTTCCTAAAACTTTTCCAGAAGCCATTTATACATTCAGGCAGAAGAAACAGCATTCTGGAATATATCCTCAAAATTACAGAACTTGAACAAATCGCTTAATATTTTCAAGTCCCTGCTATCAGATTGGTGAACATGGGAGTATCATAGTAAATTATCCTGGAATCCAATGCAAAACACACTCAAATAGGATAATTTAAAGAGATTTTAATAAGTTGAATAGTTGTGGAGTAGATGGAAGCCAAAAGTATCTCATGACAAGTTAATTGGGGGGTAGAGGAATGAGTAAGTAGGGGAATCTTTGTTCTTAAATCTTTAGGCTTATAGAGACCAGATAACTCAGCATATCTGGACATGGGCAGGTGTGTGGGTAGAGAGGTCCACCCAAAAGAAATTCAGGAATGAAAGTTTGGCATCTGTCAGTAGATGGGGAACCAGTAAAATATATAGCCTCAGTTCCTTTTCAGCATCCTATCTGCTGCCTGCAGATGCTCACCAGCTTCAACACTTAATAGTATGTGACCTGGGAAATTGTTAACCTTTCTGAGGTCTTAGTTCTTTATAATAAGTTTATTGTAAGTTTTAAATGCCTGCGAAGCATTAAAACAGTGTTTGGTGCTTAGGAAGTACTGATTGCAGTTATTAGAAGTATCATCACGTGCTCATTCCTTGTGGGGAATTATTCAGAAAAGAATAATAAAATTGACATAACAGGATATCAGATTGCAAAAGCAGAGGTAAAGAATTAGAAATAAATTAGTTTGTTCAATATTGAGTAGGTATACTTGTCAGGAACTTTTCTAGGCGTTGCAAATAGTCCATGGCTCTGGATATACTTTAAAGTTAAAATTCAAGATGGTATAATGCGGGATTGAATTTTGAACAAAAGCAGTTAAATGTAAAATAATCAATTTTGTATTTTTCTGGGATAGCTGCGGAAGCAGCATATGTGATGAATGCAATGAAGGAGAGAGTGACTTGGAAAATTCGGTTAGCAAAATATATGGCAGTCAAATCACATTCCTCTTTAACAAGAGGACAAATCATTGGCTATCACCAATCTGAGAGCCAACATCTGAAAGAAAGCATCAGAAAAAAATTAATCAAAGCATAAGTGTCATACATTTTTAAAGTACAGTTCTTTCTTCAGAATTATTAAAGCTGCTCTGTTGCCTTGAGAATTCCACACAAAATGAATTCATAAGAAGAGTAGGATATAATCCTTAGTTTCTTTTGTGAGCTATATTGATGGGGAGGATACAGTCATATGGACATTGCATTATTTTACAAATGTCTCATTTGAACACTTCAAATTGAATGGAAAGTTTAAATTTAATATATTGTTACTTGAAATGAGTTCGAGTAATGTATGCCATCTTTATAGTTATGAAAGATCTGTACAGTTTTGTACAAGGACTGTCCTTGAGCAAACAGAAAAAAAAAAGTGTAACCAAGTGGAGAAGTGAAGTTCTTTTAGAGTCACGCTTCACTTAGCTCCTGCAGTTTGTGCACAAAAACTGGCTCTCATGCATGTCTATGACACAGGATTTACAAAAGAATACATCCCGGAAAGACTTTTGTTTGGAAGGCTGGATGTGTTTATTCTGCAAATGTCATGATGCCTTTAAGGAGAAATAGATTAGATGGTAAATTAGTATTATGCAATGTGGAATAGTGAAACAAGGAGGTACCTTGGATGTAGTCAAGGGTTTTAGTCATTGTTGGGATTCTGGGCTTTAACGTAGTGGTTTAAAAATGTGAATACTAAAGTTTAGATGGTGGAATTTGAATAACGGCATCACAAAATGCAGCCTGTGCATGACCAACTTGAGCAGGACACTCATCCTGCTGTACCGTAGTTTCTTCATCACTAAAATTGGAGTTGTGGCCAGGATTTAATATAAAACACATATAAGAGCACTTAAAAATATTTAATACGTGTCTCCCATGGTTTCTGTTAAAGTTACATTATCCTGCTAGGGCACCTGGGTGGCTCAGTTGGTTAAGTGTCTGACTCTTGGTTTCAGCTCAGGTCATGATCTCATGATTTCAGCCCCGCTTTGGACTCTGCGCTGATGGCGCGGAGCCTGCTTGGGATTCTCTCTCTCTCAAAAAAATAAATAAATAAAATAAACTTAAAAGAAAAAAGTTATACTGTCCTACTTAGTAATCAGAGTAATAAAGTCCCCTCCCTTTTATACACTGCCCCTTCCTCTGTTAACCACTGGCTTTGTTTTCTAGGGCCAGTCACATAACCCTTAAAAGAGTGTTTTCTTCATCTGTAAAGCATATATAAAGGGATTGACAATATTTAGTATCCTTCAAAGTGTCAAAATCTCTAATGATTACAAGCTAAAATAAAACTCTATCCTCAGAATTTGTGTTATTTTGAGAGTAACTTGTGAAGAAGGTGTAAATCTAGGAAGTTATCTAAATGCTTACTGAAGTTAGCAAATCCATTGGGACTTGACTTTCTGCTCAAAGTAAAGTCTGATAATCTGGCTATTTGTGACATGTTATTCATCTGCAGATGTATGACCCAGTATCTAAATGGCAATGCCATTACACACACACACACACACACACACACACACACACAGACACGAGTCACGATTGTTTTGTCATTGCTGACTTAGGTTTTGTAGAATTTTTTATAATGAACCTGCCATATTAAAACTGAGAAGTTAAAGGTAAAATGTAACAGTTTGTCACAATTATGTTTCATATTGACAGGTGTTCTGAACTTTCTGTTTGATAACTAGACATATAAATTTCAGTTCTTAAAGCTTTGCAGCCAATTTAAGGGCTCATTTATTTCACTGACAGCAAGATGTATGTGCAGCCTGGCATACTGGATGTCTGGGGCCAAAATCGGCACTTTGTTGCTTGCGTGTTTCACAGGGAGTAAATAGTAGCAATTTTTCAGCATAGGCATACTAGCACAAGGTGTTTAGCAAATAAATGAGCATAAGATGACCTGTGGTGTCCTGAAATTACTAAAATTCATGAATAATAAAATGATCTATAGATTGTTAGCAGAGGGCTACAGCACAGGCTAATTTGCAGCCAGTGAAGCTTTGCAGGATAATTTATAACTTTTGAAAATTTAATGACTTCATCAATTTTTACCTATTTTTTACCAATATAATCTCCTGAATACCACTTTCAGCTATGATTTCCTTGTAAGAAAATATCTAAGACACTTACATGATTAGGGTATTAAAATAACCCTGCTTGATTTAGATTTCTTGATTGTTTTATATAATTCAAAAAATAATAGAGGAGAAAACTTTAATGGTTGTGTTTTGTTTTTGTAAGACAGTTTTATGAAAATAACCTTGATATATATAACTATCTGTGTTGTTTGATACTATCCTTTCAGGGGCATATCATTTCAGTTTTGACAATTAAGCTTTCACTTTCAATCTAAGTATTGACACCAACTCATTTTTTTCTTTACAAACATCATAGGAAAAATCATTAAATATAAAAATATATATCCCTATTTATACTCAAATTATGTGGAGAATATTTTTAAGTAATTCTTTCAAAACAATTAATAAATAGTGCTTGACATCTAGTTTTATATTCTCCCACAAAGACAAATAACTGAGAGTCCACAATGTATATTTATGCATGTTTTTTTCTTTTACATTTATATTTTATTGCTAATATGCTTTGATTGGTTAGTAGATTGTATTTGGGCTATGACTTTAGGATACTTACCTGTTTTCTGAATTTTCTAGTAGTTGAAGTTAAGAACTTTGTATCATTGTCTCATATGTATGAATGACACAACTTTTTTTTTTTTTTATAGAGAAATCTGCAGCTCAATATTGTGGAATTTGTTCACTGAGTATGGTCTCTGGTTATTAACAAAAAAAAACTTATTTCCTGACAGTGTCTAAACAAGTTAGTCAGTAACTGGAATATAGGTATTATCAAAATGGATTGTGGATTTAAGGCAATAAAACTATTTTCATCTGTGAATAGTTAAACAGAATGTATATTTATCTAAATATTTTCTATTTGAAGGGGTTATTTTTGTTTTAAGAATATTTCTATTAAACAAAAATTAATTAAAATCATTTGTAGTCTTTTAATGTTTTATTTCTTTTATTAAATAGGATCTGTAGATCCTACATGGCAGAGTAAAGTTTAATAACCATTAATTTTTACCTATTATATATTATTGATGTAATATTAATACTAATATTAGTCAGAAGTAGTCCTAACACTAGGTAGCTGCCATGATCTAAGAACATAGTCATATGACTTATTTGCATATTATTTTATAAATATTGTATATTATGTACATGTAAATTATTATATACATATTATATATACATATATGCACTTATTTTACATATTATATACATATACAATAAAATATTGTGTACATATTTTATTAGCTCCTCATGACCTTGTAATATATGAATTAATACTGCAATGTATATGCCTGCAATGTATAGCTAATTGAGGCTAATAAGTGAAAGCAATCTTTTCAAAGCCCTGGGTGTATTGAATGAAAGAACCAACATTCAAATTCCGTACATAGGTATCTAAGTTGCGTGTTCTTTCCAAAATAACACGAGTTGTCCTAAGATCCATCTGAAATAAATATGCACTTATATTCAGTGGTGTTTATGATTTGTGTTGAAAATTGCAACATTTTTTGAAATTTAATATATTCACAACTTATTTTGGTGACCTACATTTTATAATTATTTTTCAGGACACTTTATATTTACCCCAGTCAATCCTATTGTGCATTTTTCCCAAAGTTTGAATTGCTGCTATCTTATATACTATCATCCGATATAGTGGAAGGAAGATAAGGAATAAAGTAGTCTGATAATCTTGTTTACATTCTTGCTAGTTAATTCCCTGGGCTTTAGTTTTTCATCCATAAACATGACAAACTAGTAAAATTCATCATAGCAATCTTGGCATTGGTGAATACCATATAGTGCATGTGATATCCCTAAAATACTCTAATTATAATTCCCATGAAATGAAGAGACTACTGAGAACTAGAGCATTCAAAAATAATTATGTTGCAAAGAATGTTAATAAATTACTAAACATAGAGAGAGGGAGAGATAGAGATCCAGGGAGGGTGGCAGGGAGGAGCCTATTTAGAGATAAAACCATTTCAAATTGAGTTATTCTAGATTATTTTTAAGAACTTATTTTGCTGCTGGAAGTTAAGCAGTGTAAATGTGGCTTGTCAGAAAGCAATTTCAGAGCCAAGAGGATCGGAGTGAGTTATCAGTAGTCAACAACTTAGGATTGGATATTTATTTGCTCAGCTCCTTTTAGTCATGGGCGAGCAGAGAGACACTTTCAGGTTCTGAGTTGAGATGGACAAATGAGTGAAGAATGTAATTGAGCACGTAGTACATACTGTGCACTCTACTCTCCAGGAAGAAAGGAGATATACTTAAATGAGAATGTTTAGTGAAAAAGAAATACTATCACAATCAATTTGACAGCATAAGATGATACGATAGGAACCCTTAAAATTCTCACCTGCTTCTTGACGGTTTTCAGCCACTGTTTTTACTGATTCATTAGTAAAGTATCTTTTTAGACTTTTTTCATTATTATTTAAAGCATTTATGAAAACAGTGAAAAAAATAGAACATTGAAATTTTTCTAAGAAATTGAGTTGGAAAGTGTGTGTGTGTGTG
Organism: Prionailurus bengalensis; assembly: GCF_016509475.1. NCBI lineage: Eukaryota > Metazoa > Chordata > Mammalia > Carnivora > Felidae > Prionailurus > Prionailurus bengalensis. The sequence continues at coordinate 39,188,466 of NC_057343.1, forward strand.
TGTGTGTGTGTGTGTGTGTGTGCGCGCGCGCGCGCGCGCGCGCGCGCACCCGTGCACGCATGCACATTAATTTTTGGTTTGGAAGGTTTGTTGAATGTCTTGATGTCTGGGCAGGATCTTGGTTCATTTGGCAGAATAGAAGCTCTGGTGTCTTAGGTGCCATTTAAATTCTGCCTCCTCTACAAGAGGAGAAAACAAGATATTCAACAGGCTCAATCTAATATTTGTAACACAGTGTTTTCTTGGAGCCTGGATTTTGTTCCTTTCCTGTTTACAAATCTTTGGCTAGAAGCAAGATAATTCAAAAAAATTTTAAAGCTCTCACAAATTTTGTTTTGAGCTCTGATTATTTAGTTCTCTTTGCCAGCCTAGGCTTTGGTTATATCAGCTTTGACGAGAATGCTCTTAAAAGCTGAATATTAGTAAGAATTAAAAATAAACTGACTACACACAGAAAAAATAACAATGTACTTAAGATCATTCCTAGGAACATTCGTTTGCTTTCGTGCTAGCCAGCCATGTTAATGACGCACAGGCACAAAACATTTTTTTTGAAGTTTTCATCTTATTTGAAAGTGAGCAAATTAATGAAGTTCAAAGTGAAAATGACATGATCAACTCTCCCTTAGACGCTGGTTTTGATGATCCACTCCACAAAAAATGGTTTTGTGTCCCCTTGTCCTACAGATGATCATGTTCAGTGGTACCATATATATATGTATATATATATATATATGTATGTATAATATGTACATATTTATACATATATATACATACACATATATATACACACACACATATACATATGTGTGTGTGTATATATATGTTCATATATATATGTGTGTGTATATATATAGACTTGTATTAGACTTCATACCTGATGTCTGTAAAACACAGAATTTTGTCCTCTCTTTGATTAGGTATTGTTCCTTCTCTGTGCAACTACCTCTCTTTGTTCTGGCAAAGGACCAAAACATCCTAAGATAAACTTTTCCTTTTAGTCCTCCTAACAGAGGAGTTATCCTTATGTTTATAAATTCTTATATTCTCATAACTGCAGTCTCCATGTGGTTGTTCTCACTAGGCTTGAAATGAAACAGGGGCATCATCTTTCACTTGCATTGAAGGTGGTAAACAACTACACTGGTGGCTCTTAAAAATAATTGCACTTTCCTTACATCTTCAACCATCATCTTTCTATTGTCAGATAGTCAAGAGGAAGGAATGATAATTAATACAGGTGGAAAGAAAATATGTCAATCTCTGACTGTGCCCTGATGATTATAACACTTTCCTTTGGAATGAGGAGACACTCAGTACCTATTTTTCTCAATGCTTTGACCTTAGGTAAAGTGCAACTGGAATTGTTACACCTGTAGGCTGATAGATTATGCCATATGCCTTAATTTGCTTTTAATGTTTTAAAGGACAATGTAGTGAGTTGTATGCAGTTTTAGAAAATTCTCATGATGCTGCCTCCTTTCTCAAATTTGTCATTTCTCATTTATCTAAGATCTTTGAGATCACTCAACTATGTTCACAGAATTGAAAGCCATTTTTACAGTGCAGCTAACACCTCCTTATTGGAAAGGCCTGTATCCAGTGACTCTTTGATACAGGAATGTAACAGCTTGCCCCGACTCAAGACAATACTAAGAGGCCACACCACCCTCAGAATCTAAAGTCCGTTTTGAGATGTTATCACAGTACATGATCTGCCCAATTCTGGTTCTTTTCCTTTTTTGTCCTTGGAGGAAGATCCCAAATATCCTTTCTGATAAACATCTTACATTCTAACCTTCATCTCAAGGTCTGCATTCTAGAGAACCCAGACACAACAATTAATGGCCAGAAAACACAAATATTGAGGTTTTCTTATTGCGGTTCATTCTATAATTTTTGTTAGCATTTTAGTATAAAAAAACCCTGCCCACATTTTAAAAATTTATTATTCATTAATTTGCATGACTATGGAAACATATATTTCTATTTGTAATGAATTATAATCTACCTTATTATTAACGTTCAAGATGTCTTAATAAGAGCTGGATTCTGTGTATTTTGACCTGTCCATAACATTTTATTTTTGTCACTTATTCTGTCCTATATTTGCCTTGCTCTCTTATTACCCAGCCCTGAAATTAAATCTTATCTAGACAGGTATTCTTAGTGCTTCTAGACATGCTCTATGGACAATGCCTGAAAGTTTTTTATCTGTTATATGCTTCTCTTTGTATGTATGTGTGTTCGTGTGTGTGTGTGTGTGTGTGCACGCGCACGCCTATCCTTTCTCCCTTTTTTATCTATATAGGTATCTTTGTAATCTGTTTATAAAAACTTTTAGGCCATTTTGTTTACAGCAAATTATGGTCCAACTCTTCAGGGTTCATTTTAGCCTCCTTTTCCTTCTTTGCAACTACTTTTTTCAACAATGAGAGACCTTCCATTTTCTACCATATGTTTACTATTTGCTCAATTCTATGGTATACAGAAAGTAGGTTCAGAATTGTTGATCCATACTACTGTGGAAACCAAACCTAATAACTCGAGTTTAATAATTGCTTTCTTTTTCTCCTTAACTTGAAGCTACAGGGTCAGAGTACTGTATTTTACAGTTATATGGGATTTTATTTTCCCTGTTTTGCATGGTTATTGCTATTTATCTGAAATGCAATTATGCTTAGTTTTATTAGTATAATATGCTATAATTTACTTCCCCTTTCCTGTTTTGTTTATTTAACCCATTTCATTCATTGCTTTAATTTTGTAAAAGCGTAACATAGTTCCAAAAATCAAAATTATACAATTCATACTCAGAGAAATATCACCAGTTCCTCATTCATTTTATCCTAATGCCAACACATTCTCTATATGTAACCAATCTCAGAAGTTTCTGTTCTTTTTACATTTTTTGGAAAAATTGCAAATCTCTGTATTTTTTTTATTTTCCCTATTATACATAAAGTCAGTGTATTATAGGTTTACTTTGTCCTATAACCAATTATATCAGCTCACAAAGATCTTTCTTATTCTTTTATAAAGTGGCATATATAGCTGCATATATCCATTATGTGGATATAATAATGTATAGTTAACCAATCTTCTATAGATGGACATTTATTTATTTTTCTTCCAAGGTTTTATTTAAATTCCAGTTAGTTAACATAGTGTAATATTAGTTTCAGGTGTAGGATTTAGTGATTCATCACTTACATATAACACCCAGTGCTCATCACACAAAGTGCCCTCCTTAATACCCATCACCTGTTTAACCCATCCCTCTGCCTGCCTCACCTCCAGCAAACCTATTTTTCTTTATAATTTTTTTTATAAATACATTTTGATTTCTTTATGTTTATTTATTTTTCAGTGAGAGAGAGTGTGTGTGAATAGGAGAGGGGCAGAGAGAGAGGGAGATACAGAATCCGAAGTAGGCTCCAGGCTTTGAGCTGTCAGCACAGAGCCTGATGTGGGGCTAGAACCCATGAACTGGGAGATCAAGACCTGAGCTGAAGTCGGACGCTTAACCGACTGAGCCACCCAGGCACCCCTGTTCTTTATAATTAAGAATCTATTTGGGGCGCCTGGGTGGTTCAGTCAGTTAAGCGTCCGACTTCAGCTCAGGTCATGATCTCACAGTCCATGAATTCGAGCCCTGCATTGGGCTCTGTGCTGACAGCTCAGAGCCTGGAACCTGCTTTGGGTTCTGTGTCTCCCTCTCTCTCTGCCCCTCCCCTACTCATGCTCTGTCTCTCTTTGTCTCAAAAATAAATAAAAACATTAAAAAATAATCTGTTTTAAGGTTTGCCTTTCTCTTCCCCCCTTCTGTGTTCATCTGTTTTGTTTCTTCTTTTTTTTTTAACGTTTATTTATTTTTGAGAGAGATGGAGAGAGAAGGAGAGAGAGACACAGAGAGAGGTGGAGCCTGAGTGAGGAGGGGCAGAGAGAAAGGGAGAGAAACAGAATCTAAAACAGGTTCAAGACTCTGAGATGTCAGCACAGGGCCCAGCATGGGGCTGGAACTCATTAACCTCAAGATCATGATGTGAGCTGAAGTCAGACGCTCAAACGACTAAGCCACCCAGGCACCCCCATCTGTTTTGTTACTTAAATTCCACATGTGAGTGAAATTATATGGTATTTGTCTTCCTCTAAGTTATTTCCTTTAGCATAATATACTCTTAACTCCACATTCTTGCAAATGGCAATATTTCATTCTTTTTTTTGTGACTGAGAAATATATAAACATTTAGATTTTTACTAATACACTGCAAAAAAATGTTGTAATGAGTAACTTTAAGAGTATATATTTTCATTTGGTCAATGTGTATCATCAGGTTAAATTACTAAAATTGGGATTGTTAAATCACAAGGGTTAAATATTTACATAGATTGTTAGGTATTTCTGAATTTCCTTTCTTATGAGCTGAGTTTGCATTTCTACTGGCAATTGATAAGAGTACCGTTTCTTCAAAGTTCCTTTTAGTTAAATGTTTTCAGACATTTTAATTTCTGCCAATTTGAACGAAGAAATATTAGTGTAGTAGTGATTTACATTTCTCTTATTGTATCTGAGATTAAATATATTTTCATATGTTTAAGGACCATTTGCATATATTTTTGAAATATTTGTTCATGTATTTTGTACATTATTTTATTGGGTTTATGTATATATATATATTTTTTCCTCTAATATTTGTGTGGTTTCTTTCAAAGTTATGTCTCTGATCTATTTGAATTTTATTGTTTTGTGTTTGATATATATTTAAAATTTATCATTTCCCAAATGTTTATACAATTACTATTGTACTATTTATTAAAGAGTCCATCATTGCTATACTTATCTGAAATGGTTCTATTATCATATTAATTATATATTTATATATATATATGAGACAGTTTCTAGACTATAAATTTTATTGTACAAAATATCTATGTTTTATGCACCTATATTCCATTGTTTTTTAGTTAAAAAATTTTAAAGTCTGTTTTGAAAGTTTTATAGGTTAGCTCTCATAAGTTTTCTGCTCAGTGTTTGTTGATTTAGATTTTCAGTGGGAGTTCAAGATAGTTCTTCTAGATTTGGTTTTAATTTCTTGCTTGCATTGAGGTTTGTGATCTTTATTTTCTACTCTTTATAAATGAACAAGTAGGTTTTACATGAGTTTAATTGTTCTTGTTAGATGTAGTTATTTTGGAGACTGTTTAGAGTGATTTGGATTTAAATGTGACAGTTTTTCTCAGGTTATTAGAAAAACATAAAAGAAGAAAGAAAACTTTTAAATAATATCATAAAAGCCAAGTTTGGCAAAATTAAATATATATATTTATATGTATAATATATAAAATTTATATATATATACACACACATACTATATATATATGTATATATGTATGTTTGCAACTATATGAGCTACAAAAAATAACTCAAAACAGATTAAGGATTTAAACATATAAGCTAAAACTATAAATCTCTTAATAGAAAATTTAGCTCTAATCTTCGTGACCTTGGATTAAGAATTGATTTCTTTAGATATGACTCCAAAGCACAAGCAGCAAGAAATGATAAATTTTTTTGTGTGTTAATTAATTTTTGAGAGAGAGAGAGGGGCGCCTGGGTGGCGCAGTCGGTTAAGCGTCCGACTTCAGCCAGGTCACGATCTCGTGGTCCGTGAGTTCGAGTCGCGCGTCGGGCTCTGGGCTGATGGCTCACAGCCTGGAGCCTGTTTCCGATTCTGTGTCTCCCTCTCTCTCTGCCCCTCCCCCGTTCATGCTCTGTCTCTCTCTGTCCCAAAAATAAATAAACGTTGAAAAAAAAATTAAAAAAAAATAAATAAATAAAAGAGAGAGAGAGAGAGAGAGAGAGAGAGAGCATGAGCAGGGGAGGGGCAGAGAGAGGGAGAGACACAGAATCCGAAGCAGGCTTCAGGCTCCGAGCCGTCAGCACAGAGCCTGACACGGGGCTCGAATTCACAAACTGTGAGATCATGATCTGAGCTGAAGTCGGACGCCCAACCAACTGAGCCACCCAGGCGCCCCTCAACAAGAAATGATAAACTGGACTTCCAAATTCAAACTTTTTCTGTGCTTTAGAAGACATGATCAAGAAAGAAAAAAGGCAATTCATGATGGGAAATGATATTTGCAAATTATATTTGATAAGGGTCTAGTATCTATGAAGTATAAAATAATTTTTATAACTCAAAATTAAAAAGACAAATTATATAATTTTAAAATTGGGCAGAAGATTTCAAATAGACATTTCACCAAGGAAGATACCTAGATTATTGATAAATATATCAAAAGCTACCCACCATTGCTCACTTGTCATTAGGGAAATCTAACTGCAATAATATATCACTTCAGACACACTAAGATGGCTATAATATTAAAAAACTGTAGACAATAACAAGTATTTTTGAGAATGTGGAGAAACTGATACTCTCATACATCGCTGGTAGGAATGTCAAATGGTGCAGCTCCTTTGGAAAAAGTGTTGGGCAGTTCTCAAAATAATAAGCTTAGAGTTACCATATAATCCTACAATTCTGCTTCTACATACTTATTCAAGATAATTGAAAACATGCTGTCCCAGTAATTTTATATGAATACTCACAGCAGCATTGGTCTTATAACTGAAAACTGAAAAAAAAACCAATGTCCATCAACAGATGAATATATAAATCATATGTTGTATCCATATGACGTATTCTTCAGTCATAGAAAGGAATGAAATGCTGATAGATGCTACACTACAAATGAATCCCAAAACTTTATGCTAAGTGAGAAAAGCAGACACAAATGGTGCATAGATTAGCAGTTGCCAAGGGCCAGAAGAAGGGATAATAGGGAGTGAATGCTGAGTAAAACATTTTTTGGTGTGAGGAAAATGTTCTGATTATGGTTGCACAAATATTGTGAAAATACTAAATGTTCCAAAATTACTGAAGCCAACTGAATTGTATATTTTTAAAAGGGTGAATTTTATAGAATGTGAATTTTATCTTAATTTTTAAATCTTGGAAATATATATTGAATTATATGGTGTGCGTGTGTGTGTGTATTACCTGCAATCTCTTGATTTACATTTGGAATTAGTTTACCTACATGTGTTGTGAAGTTGTGGAAATTAGTGAGAATTCAAAGTGAAATATAAAGAAAAAGCTTGGAGATTCAAGGTATGGACTTTGGGGAAGGTTCATATCTTTTAGGGAAAAGAAAAGAAGCAAGGAACCTGCCACTGAGAATCCCTAGGTTAAGGATATTAGGAGCATCATGGGTAGACTAGAGTTTTCATTCACTTTCAAATTTAGTTTTATTATTATTATTATTTTTAAATGTTTTTATTTTTGAGAGAAAGAGAGTGCACAGTGGAGGGACAGAGAGACAGGGAGTCAGAGGATCTGAAGTAGGCTCTGCCCTGACAGCAGGGCACCCACTGCGGGGCTTAAACTCATAAACAGTGAGATCTTGCCCTGAGCTGATGTCCAATGCTCAACTGACGGAGCCATCCAGCCGCCCCTCACATTTACTTTTAAAAAGAGTGTAATTTTAAATACAGATGTCAGGGGAGGTGTCACTAGAAATACACATTTGAATAAATTCCTAGAGGTCATGATGGGGTGAGACAGGTGGTTTTGGAAGGAAAGGTATTGGAACAGGGATAGAAATGCTTTGAGGCAAGAGCATGCCTCTAATATAGGAATTTGGAATTAAAAGCAGATTCTGTTTTTACAAACTAGTATTAATGTGAAGAATATTAATTATTCTTTAAAGTACTACTTATACTTCCTATTCCTGCAGTTTGGGATGCATATATCATCAGATACACCTTTTTCAGTGGACATAATTTTTTGAAGAAATGTGAAGATTACCATATGAAATTTTACATAGAGTCAGGTATGTTTAATTCCCACATAATCAGTTTTTCTAAGAGTTAATGATTGTTGAATGCCTGGGTATTTTTTCATAGGTTTTTCTCATAGGTTTTCTCCCTCAGCATGTTCCTTGTCTGTTTGTCGGTCTGTATCTCTCTTCTGAGAGAGGAGTGAAAAGTACTTTGTGTTATAAACCTTGCTCTCTGTGTCTACACTACAGTCATGGTATTTGGATTTATAATTTACCTTGTCATCAAATAATAGGATTACACAATATGATTTAAAAACGAGCATCATTTATATATTTATACTGGAATGTAAGCAGTTCATAATATGTTAATTAAATGTGTTACATTAGTAATTTTATTAATCCAAACAGCATATTTTTGTCTGTGCTTGCATCCTTCATGATTCAGTGTAACTTAATATTAAAAACCATGATAAGAATATAAGGATAATGCTATTTTCATCCATTATTTCTCCTCTGGTGTTCAATAGTAACAACACTAAGCCCCCACAATTGTGACAGCTATAAAAGGATGTGGTTAGCTTATCTCTAGCAAGCTGCAAAGGTAAACATGGTAAAGTAATTTGCTATCATGGAATGGTTTTTAAGTCATTTGCTTTTATATGTAAAATTAATTAAATAAGCAAGATTGAAAGTTGACACACTGAAGATTTTATTCATTTTGCCTAATGTAGCATATTACTCCTATCTGACAAAGAATACTCAGTTGTAATTTTCCTTTTATTTTCTTCTCTTAAAATATCTAAAAATTTAGTTAACAATATCCAACGTTATATGGAAATGTTCATTTTCCTAGCAATGCGTTTTGTACACAGATCAGATATTTTTGCACAGCATATAAAACACAAGTCTGTCATAACTAAACTGGAAAGATTTTTCTATGATAAAACACACTATGTGCAGTTTGAATTTTTGCAGACATTAGACAATAAAACTGAATTTAGTTGTAAGACATAAATAGCTTTCATAAGAACCTCAAAGGTGCTCTTGGAGCAAGAGACGAAAAATAATTTTCTTGACAGGTGTTCTAATGATATCTGTACTGGAAAAAATAGTTTATTCATATATCATTATTTTGTCATGTTTATGATAATAAATACAATTAGCATGGGATATCACAACTAATTATGCAATTTGAAGGAAACATAATTTAGTATTTTTTATTGTGAAAACATTTTGACTGCTTGAGTGCTATTTTGTAGAAAATTTGGGACTTTTGCTGATAAAATGATTAGTTGTTGAAAGCATTTTATGTATTAGCTCATAATAAGGATGAATTTCCCTTTAAGAACTATCATATTACCTTATAGATTTATGTGTTTTGTTTTTGATCATATATAAACATCCTTATGGCTATTTATTCAGGTCCCAACAGCTTAATGAATGGCAATTAATAGATATGTAGAGGGAAACATATGCTTAATTAGTAGAAAAAAATCTAAAAAATAACAAAAAACTTTATAATTTCCAGGAGATACTATTTTAGTTAGCTCTTTTTTGTTCAGACAGCTCTTTTAAATTAGAGAGCTGGGGGGGGGACTTATTTTACCAGAAAATTGGTATAGAAATCTGAAATTCATTTATATGAGTTTTTAAAATAGTAGGTTTATTTTAAGCATTTAATATCCACCAAAATGGAAAGGTCATATAAGTAAACTTTCAGAGTCCTAGCCTTTTAATAATATCATAGTGCTAATTTTATTTTTAACTTGCTTTGCATTGCCACTAGGTGGAACCAATAAACTTTATAATTTCTATTAATGCATTTTTGTCCTATATGTATATACAGTACTTATAAACTCTTCAACTAAAAATCCTGGGAATAGTTCAACACCTAAACTATTAATTCTATGAATGTGCCCTTAACTGTGAATGGGCATTAAAAATTGTGTAAGAACAACACAGCAATACCATGGGCAAACACTAGTATAAAAACAAACAAAATGTCATCAACAACAAATCTGAGTAGTTTAAATATATCAGGAGAGAATATACAGTTTTTAAGCAATCAGGAGGAAAGGGGCACCTGGGTGGCTCAGTCAGTTGGGTGTCCGGCTTCCGCTCAGGTCATGATCTCATGGTTTGTGAGTTCCAGCCCCTACGTTGGGCTCTTTGCTGACAGCTCAGAGCCTGGAGCCTGTTTCGGTTTCTGTGTCTCCCTCTTTCGCTGCTCCTCCTCCGCTCATGCTCTGTCTGTCTGTCTGTCTCTCTCTCTCTCTTTCTCTCTCAAAAATAAATAAACATTAAAAACAATCAGGAGGAAAGATAAAACATAATCAGAAACTGTACTAATATATTTGGTGATAAATATTGAATTGTGTCTTGGTAGAAATCTATTAAATGAATCAAAATAGATGTATACTAATTTTTCAATTGTTGATTTTTATTGGGAACCATTAAATCAGAAATCAAGCCTATTTAAAATTTTTTTTTTCATCGTTTATTTATTTTTGGGACAGAGAGAGACAGAGCATGAACCGGGGAGGGGCAGAGAGAGAGGGAGACACAGAATCGGAAACAGGCTCCAGGCTCTGAGCCATCAGCCCAGAGCCTGACGCGGGGCTCGAACTCATGGACCGCGAGATCGTGACCTGGCTGAAGTCGGACGCTTAACCGACTGCGCCACCCAGGCGCCCTAAATCAAGCCTATTTTAAATGGCTCCATATAAAAATTATTGCTATTGAACAGTAATAATCAACTAATTGGTATTTTGTGCTTGTGTTGATACTGTTTCTCAAATTAGTTTTTTTTTTTTTTTTCTGGATCTTTAGACAGGAATAAAAGAGAGCTGTTAAGAAATAGAAAATACATGATGATACACATAATAAACTTTTTCTGTCTTCATTTAGAGGGTTGATTTTTTTCAATACATCCAGATCTTGGCATTGGAAAACCTTATTTATGCTCAGTTAAAAAATATTAAAAAAAGGAATAAGAGGACTGATAGGATAGTTATAGAGTAACATTGTTGTACTTTTATAACTTCAATTTGCAAGTCCGGAAATTGAGACTTAAAAAGTTTAGTGGCTTTTCCAAAGACAGCTAGTGTTTAGAGCTAGTTTCTGATCTAAGATACCAGCCCTTAGTCCCTATACAAAGGGTATGGAGTACACAGGGCACATGTAAAACAGTTAACCTTAAAAAACAAGCATAGAACATCAAAAGCCTTGAATGTTGTGTGAAGATTTTTCTATTGTTGATGGTAATTATAGCCACTGTAATTAATACGATGGCATATTAAGAGCTTGAAGATTGGAACAGAAGAAAGCCAAGGGTATTTGGAAAAAAAAAATCTGTATTCATTTACTAGGGCTCCATAACAGGGTACCACAAGCTAGATGGCTTAACACAACAGAAATTTGTATCTCACAGTTCTGAAAAATAGAAATCTGCAGTCAACTTGTCAGTAGGGCCATACTCTCATTAAATAAAGTGTTAAGGAACTATTATTCTATATGCATCTAATGGAAGAATCTGCTAAAAGATGAAGATTTGATAAAATTTGTCAAATGCCACAGATATTTAAGTAAGAGTAGACCTAAAGTCATTCTGTTAAATTTAGCTGAAAGGAAGTTGATGATTTTGACAAAAGTTGCTTTAAAGAGCAGAATAGGTCTAGTAGAATTAATTTTTGTTGAATATTATATGGGCTATTTTCTCAGGAATCTTGAATTTACATGGAAGACAGTATTGTTGTTGCTTATGATGTGAAAGATGTATGCAAGGTTAAACTATATGGTGAGAAAAAGGAGTAGAGAATGTTTTTGTATATGTTAGCTATTAATGGGAAAACTCATTAAGTGAGGTTCCTGAGATGATAAGAGGACATTTGAGTCAAAACGCAATTGAATTGATTTATCTTTCATAGAATCTAGAGAATATGAGAAGGATGTTAGCCCGTTCAGATGTTCTAAAGCTATAGTGAACTTTCGTATAATTTATAATGATTGTTTTTTTAGAAGTGAACGGTGAAATCAATTTTTGAATGGCAGTGGATCTTGGAAAGGAGATGATTGAGGAAAGTGTTGAAGGCTTGAATGATTACTGCACAAAATAAAGGAGATGACTAGAGAAATATAGTATGATTGTTTTAAGTGTCCAGTGATAGTTAGCTAGTTATTTACAAAGATTACAGTCACACTCAGCAGCACAAATATGGATTGGAAAAGTCACAAAATTAGAATGATGACAGTTTGGGCTTGAGGGTAATTATGTAGCTGATTAGAGTGTTGTGGAAGACAGAAGTAAATAATAAGGGCTGATCAATGGTGAAGAGTATAAGTAATAAGGAAAAATACAAGAGTAGAATACGTAGGCTCCATAGTTAATTTATCCCATGTTGCTCTCTGAATATTTAAAAAATCAAATTGAAACGTGTATGTGTGCTTTAAGTCAAATATTTTTTAAATAAAATATGCAGATGTATCACAGTGACCTTTTGATTTTGTCTCAAAATGATTACCCACAGGATTGAATCATTTCTTACCTATAGATTTAGTCTATGAAGATACTGTTTAATTCTGGGTTAAGTGAAAAAAAAAAGTTCGTATTTGGGACCTGTAGCTTTATTAAACATGTGAGAGAATATGGAAAACATGTTTTCCTTTAAGAAATTATAATATATGAGGAAAATATTGAGTAACATTATTGAATATCTCTGGTTTGAATCAGTAATTACAAATATATGTCTATAATAGAGACAAGTAATGTTATGTTAGGACTCTCAAAGTTTGTAAAAATACCATGCATCAATCATAATCATAATAATGAGTTAATCCCATGGGCTAATACTGGAAAATTTAATAGGCTTTTGATGCAAAATGTTGTTGATAGTCACAGTGTCTCCAATTCAGCTGAAAGATTTTTCTTTTCCTCCCTTTTTAATGAAAATTTCAGCAAGCTAGAAGGTGACCTCAGCACATAACATCTTATCACTGGAGGTGAAAACATCAACTCTTTTAGTGAATTTTGTAGAATAAGAGGTAAACTCATTATTATCAATTGTGACCTACCTCTCCACCTAGAAACCACAGGATTAATTACAAAATCAAGATATCATTTTCAAAGTGGCTTGTTCACAGGTCAAAGAGAAAAATGAAGAGGAGATACCTGCAAATGATTAAAAAATAAAATTGAAGAAATGAAAAAGAGCTAAATAAGCTTCATTAACTAGATGAAAAAAGAAAGCAGCAAAGCTTAGGCAGATCTTTTTTGGCATGGTATTTATACACCAAGCATTATTTTTAACATTTCAGAACCAGACACAAAATTTAGAACAACCGTCTTCAAATAAAATATTATTTCAGTAAGTCCTGCAGAAGTCAAAGGAAAATAAAACTTTACTCTTTATTTTTTTTTTTATTCTCAATCTATAAAATGTAACTCCTTTTGGATTAACTTCATTAATTTAAAAGTACATTCTATGAAAAAATGTTGGTATTACACAGTTGAATAAAGCAGAATTATTCCTCTTTGAAGCAGCTATGACTTCTAGTTTAACAAATAGTAGAAAACATAACCTAGCTCAAATAAGGAGTTATTGTGACCTGTACTGAAATTCCAGAGGTATGTCTGGCTTTAGTCCCCAATAGATTAGGATCTGGGTCCATTTCTCTTTAGTTCCTTTGACTGTATTTTCCTCTCTTCTGACTTGACCCCAGACTACTTTGCCTGATGGCAACAAAATGGCTGAGACAGTACTAGGCCTCCTGTCTGCAGAACAACAACCTGAAAGTGAAAATAAATGTCTTCAACACAGCCCCTGTTCTTCATTCTGACTGGTTCATCCTGTACCAGTCAACTATGGTAATGAGGACGGGGATCATGTAGGATAGTCCATCCTAAATCAGGAAGGTTCTCACTCGTAGAATAGGGATGGATTCAGTCCCACCAGGCATGTTTTGTCCTCTGTAACAGCGATGAGCAAATAAATGTGGACTGTGAGGCCAGCATAGATACATATTGTGAAATTCTTTCTTGGCCATTTCAAGAAGTAGGGAATTGGCAGTAATGTTCCCAGTGCAGTGGAGAGGGGAAGATCTGCCAAAGTAGCAGGTAGTAGGAAACTATGTTGTCTCTAAAGAATTTAAAAACACTGTTTTAACACTGTTAGGAGTTCAGTGGTATTAATTATACTCCGTGCTTTGCAACCATCATCACTATTTTGGGGGGAACCACCAGGTTTTCCACATTGGCTGTACGATTTCACATTCTTACCAGAAGTGCCTAAGGCACTTTCTTCATGTCTTCACCACACTTATTTTTTTTCTTTTCTTTTTTTAAATAATAGCCATCCTGATGAGTGTGAGGTGGTATCTCATTATACTTTTGACTTGCATGTCTCCAGTGATCAGTGATGTTGAACATCTTCTATGGGCTTCTTAGCCATGTGTACATCTTCTTTGGAGAAATATCTATTCAAGTCGTTGTCCATTTTGAATTGAGGTGTTTATGTTATTGTTGCTTAGTTCCCTATACATTTTGGTTATTAGTCACTTGACAGATACATGATTTTCAAATACTGGCTCTTATTTTGTGTGTTTTTATTTACTCTTTTGATAGTGTCTTTTGAGGCACAAAATTTAAAATTTTCATTCTGTCTAGTTTGTCAATTTTTATTTTTTTGCTTGTGCCTTTGGTGTCAGTTCCAAAAAATTATGGCTGAATTGTTGTGAAGCTTTTGCTCTATGTTTTCTTGTAAGAATTTTATAGTTTTAGATATTATAAATGTAGGTATTTGATTGATTTTGAGTTAATTTTTTTTATAGTGTTAAAAGTAAGGGCCTAGCATCGTTCTTTAGCAAGTAGATATCCAGTTTTCCCAGGACCATTTCTTGAAAACAACAGTCCTGTCCCAACTGAATGGTCTTGGCACTTTTATCAAAAATTATTTGATCATATATGCAAGGGTTTATTTTGGGCTGTCTGTATTCTTTTCCATTGATATATACACTGTCTTTATGCCAGCACCACAGTGTTTTGATTACTTTAGCTTTGTGGTATATTTTGAAATCAGAAACCATGAGTTCTCTAGGTTTTTTCTTTTTAGAGATTGCTTTGGCTATTTTGGGTCCCTTTAGAAGCCATATGAATGTTGAGATAAGTTTTTCTATTTTTGCAAAACAAATTAAGATTTTGATAGGAATTGCATTGAATCTGTAGATCACTTTTGGGTAGTATTAACATCTTTACAATACTAAGTTTTCCAATCAATGAAAATGGGATGTATTTCTTTATATTCATGTGGTTTTTCAATTCTTCCATTAGTGTTTTATAGCTTTTATTTTATAAATATTTCACTTCCTTAGTGAAGATAATTCCTAAGTATTTTTTTCTTATTGGTAAATATTGTAAGTGGAATTGTTTTGTAATTTTATTTTTAAGTTCATTGTTAGTGGATAAATGCAACTGATAATTTATGGGTTGACTTTGTATCCTGCTAATTTGCTAAATTTACTATTAGTTCTGACAGGGTTTTTGGTGGATTTTTTTTAGGGTTTTCTACAAATAAGATAATATCATCTGCAAAAAGAGATAATTTTACTTCTTCTTTTCTAATTTAGTTTAATTTATTTTTCTTGACTATCTACTCTGGCTAGAATTTCCTGTGGTATGTTGAATAAAAGTGGTAAGGGTAGGGATCCTTGCCTTTTTCCTGACTTTAAAGAAAAAGCTCTTAGTTTTCACCATTGACCATGATGTTTGCTGTGGGTTTTTTCATATATGGCTTTTATTATGTTGAGGCGGTTTCCTTCTATTCCTAGTTTGATGAGTGTTTTTATCATACAAAGGTATGGGGTTTTATTCAGTGTTTTTTCTGAATTTATTGAGATGATCATGTGATTTCCATCTTTTATTTTGTTAATGAAGCATAAGCACATTAATTGAAATGACCAATGTTTGGTATAAAGTTTGGTATAATTCACCACTGAAACCATCATACCCAGTACATTTTTTCAGGGGATTTTTGATTACTGATTCAATTTCCTTATTAGTTGTGGATCTTTTCAGATTTTTCTACTTTGTTATTTAGTCTTGGTAGGCTTTGTGTTTTTGGGAATTTATCCAATTCATCTAGGTTATCCAATTTCTTGTCATACAAATGTTCGTAGTATTCTTTTATAATCTTTTTTTTATTTCTGTAGAGTTGTTGGTAATGTTCCCACTTTCATTTCTGAATTGAGTAATTTAAGTCTTCTCTCTTTTTTTAGTCAATCTAGCTAAAAGTTTGTCAATTTTGTGGCTCTCTTCAAAGAACCAACATTTGGTTTCATTGATTTTCTTCATTGTTTTTTATTCTCTATTTTATTTATCTGTGATCTAATCTTTATTATTTCTTTCCTTCTGTTAACTTAAGGTTAATTTGTTCTCTTTCTAGATCATTGAGTTATAAAGTTATTTTGTTGATTTGAAATGTTTATTGTTTTAAAATATAAGTGTTTATTGCTATAAATGTCCCCCTTTTTCTTTGTCCCATAAGTTTTGGTATGTCCTGTTTTAATTTTCACTAGTCTCTAAATACTTCCTAATTCCCTTTGTGATATCTTTTTGGATCTATTGGTTTTAAAGAGTGTGATGTGTAATTTCCAAATATTTGTGAATTGTTCAGTTTCTCTTCTGTTAATATATTACTGACTTCATCCCGCTGTGGTCAGAGAAGATACTTTTTCTGATATCTGTCTTTTATAAGCTATTGAGAATTACTTTGTGTCCGTTTGTATGATATATCCTGGAAAATGTCCCATGTGCAGTTGAGAATAATGTGTATCTGTTTTTGTGTATAGTGTTCTTTATATGCCTATTAGATATGGTTGGTTTATTGTCTTGGTTTTGTTATTTATATCTTTATCTTCTGTCTGGTCATTCTACCCATTATGGTAAATATAATATTGAAGTCTCCAACTGTTGTTGTAGAATTGTTTATTTCTCCCTTCAATTCTGTGATGTTTTGTGTATATATATATATATGTGTGTGTGTGTGTGTGTGTGTGTGTGTATGTGTGTGTGTGTTTGTGTGTGTGTGTGTGTGTCTCAATGGTCATCATTAGGTGTGTAAGTATTTATTTATTTATTAAAATTTTTTTAATCTTTATTTATTTTTGAGAGAGAGACAGAGCGTGAGCAGGGGAGGGGTAGAGAGAGAGGGAGACATAGAATCTGAAACAAGCTCCAGGCTCTGAGCTGTCAGCACAGAACCCGGCGCGGGGCTTCAATCCACGAACTGTGAGATCATGACCTGAGCTGAAGTTGGACACTTAACCGACTGAGCCACCCAGGTGTACTAGATATATAAATATTTATAATTGTTATGTCTTTCTGTATTGAACCTTTTATTAACATATAATGTCCTTTTTGTCCCTCATAACCTTTATTTAAAATTTGAAATATATTTTGTTTGATATTAGTATAGCTACCTCTCTTCTCTTTTGGTTACTATTTGCATGGGATATCTTTTTCATGCACTTGGTTCTAAAGTGAGTCTCTTGTACACATAATATACTTGGATCATGTATTTTTATCCATTCTGCTAGTGTCAGACTTTTGATTAGAGAGTTTAATCCATTCACACTTAAAAGTAATTACTGATTTTTATTTTGTCAAAATTACTTTTGTCATTTTTCTGTTTTCTAACTGCCTTACAGCTTTTTTTCTCTTGTTTCCTGTATTATTTTCTTCTTTTTTATTTAGTTGTTTTTTTTTTCTGAAGTGGAATGTTTAAATTCCTTTCTCATTTTCTTTTGTATATATGCTATAGCTATTTTATTTGTGGTTACCATGGATATTATGCCTAACATTTAAAAATTACCACACTGATCCCCAATATTTGGAGAAGAGAGTCCTTTTTTGCTCTTTGTGGCTCCCACAAGCTATGTGCAAGGAACTCCAGGGACACTTGTACAGCTGCCTGCCTTGTATCTAGGGGTGGAGTATGAATAGTTGTTACTGTGCATAGAGCTGAGCATTTCCCTGGAGTTACAAGCCTTCAGTACACTCCAGAGTTCCATAATAGTTACATCAGATAGGTTCTGACAGTGCAATTGTTGTCTAGGTGTGGAGACAGATCACTGGTTCTTCTTATTTTGGCATCTTCCCACAATAAATATTATTTTGATGAAAGAGTGACTTATCATACAAAGAGTAACTTTCAAAATGTGAAGGACTCAGGAACCCAATCTACCAATAACTTTAAGTGTTCCATTAGGGACTTCAGAATTAAGTAATTTGAATCTCTCTTCCTGTGCCTTAACCAAGTTATTCCTACAAAGTACCCCAAATATGATAAAGCAGGTTTGCATTTCCCAGTGGTATTTAAAAAAACTTTCAAACTCTCATTGTGTGGAGATGTTAAAAATAAATAAATAAATAAGTTGCTGGAAAACCACATCTAATAAGGCAAACTAGATTCTGATTTTCTTGCAAATTCCTTCTATTAGTTGAAGGTTACTATGAAATGACCTGAACAGTTTTGTTAGAACATTAAATTACAATAATATAAATATATCCAACAGGGAAAGACAGGAAATATTTTCTTTAACAAAATCAGAAGACCTCTTAGTTTACAGTAAGTACATTATATAAATTTAATCTAATGATTATATTTTTATTGTTTCACTCCAGTTGTTTCCTACTTTCAGAGAGAAGTAACACAAATTGAAAAGAATAGTTTTTATTTTAATAAATTAAAATTATTTTAATTAGTTCAACAGTCATTTTCATTATTTTGTAATGAAAACTTTTATAGTCCATTTGCTTAATATTATAGTGGTACATATGTTTGCTTATTTGAAGTTGTTAACTCAGGGATTAATGTTAATATTCTATTGTCCAAACAAGGTAATGATAATATCGATATTTGCTAATTACCATAAGTAATTGATGCATAAATTTAGTATCACTTGCAATTCTTAGGTATTCATAAACCTCTCATTTGTACTAATAGCACAGTTGTTTTGAAGTTCTGATGACTTAGAAAGCAATACATGGATAATTATGTATAGACTACAGCTACATTTGTAAAGATTTTATGATAATGAGATGTAACAATATATTTCCCAAATGAAATCACTTCAATTTGAATCATATTACATATTATTATTTTCAGTGTTAATGTGTTTATACTCTATCATTTTATCTGTATATAGAAATAGATGAACAAGAACAATATCAAGGTGAATTACATTATTATCCCATTCTCTAATAAGGTCCTATTCAATACTGAAAAAATAGAATAGAATTTGTATTTTGGAGCTGTTTTTATAATTTTATGTTTTTGTACATGCTGCTGATCCAGTTAAAATCTAGAAAATGTTCCCTTCAAAAGAAATCCAATGCTTTGTGATTGGATTTAAAATAAATTTTTATAAGATTTCTTGAGTAGTATATTTTAAACATAATTTTAGTATAATTATTGTTTTACAACACTAGAAATACTTTAAACTTTGTTATTTAGCTTATGGTATGCCCCAAACAAAATGTATCTTTAAAATGTTTATTTATAATACCACATTAACCATACTAAAATGCAAGTATTATGAATCTATACATAATCATTGTCATGTATTAAAAAAATTTTTTTTTCAACGTTTATTTATTTTTTGGGACAGAGAGAGACAGAGCATGAACAGGCAAGGGGCAGAGAGAGAGGGAGACACAGAATCGGAAACAGGCTCCAGGCTCTGAGCCATCAGCCCAGAGCCTGATGCGGGGCTAGGGGCAGAGAGAGAGGGAGACACAGAATCGGAAACAGGCTCCAGGCTCTGAGCCATCAGCCCAGAGCCTGATGCGGGGCTCGAACTCACAGACCGCGAGATCGTGACCTGGCTGAAGTCGGACGCTTAACCGACTGCGCCACCCAGGTGCCCCTCATTGTCATGTATTTTTATAGGAGACTAGTTTGAGTTACTATAAGCATCCCTCTGACAAAAAGGAAACACATGAAACTACATGTTGAAATTAAAAGCTAAAACAAGTAATGAAGAAATGACAGATTCTAAATTTTACTTCATATTTTTATTTAAACTTAAATTCAGCCTTCTGAAATCAGTGATATTAATATGTCTGAATCAAGCCAGTGTTGATGTTAAAGTACACTATGTGTGGATTAATGATAGTAAAATATATCACAATCTTATTGTAAATGTTTATTATTATTCTAAAGCCAAGTAATTTAAAAAGCCATAATTTTTGCACAGAAGTAAACAGTTTTATTTTTTTCAATCCTGATTGACTTTATTAGTAAAATCTCATATTAGTTTTTTTTTTTTTTAGCTATTTTCTTTTTTAATATTTATTTGTTTTGAGAAGACAGCATGCACAAGCAGGACAGAGAGACAGGGAGAGAGAGAATCCCAAGCAAGCTCCAGGCTATTAGCTGCGTGCCCAACACAGGGCTCAAACTCATGAACCCTGAGGTCATGACCTGAGCCAAAATCAAGAGTCACACACTTAACTGACTGAGCCACTCAGTCACCCCTAAAATGTCCATATTATTAAACTTTACGTATTTTTCCAAAATGTGATTAGACTGAATGAAACTTTCAAAATACAAAGTTACATTGGAGGCTCCTGGGTGGCTCCGTCAATTAAGCGGCCGATTTGGCTCAGGTCATGATCTCAAGGTTCATGGGTTTGAGCCCCACATCAGGTTCTGTGCTGACAGCTCAGAGCCTGGAGCCTGTTTCAGATTCTGTGTCTTCCTCTTTCTCTGTCCCTCCCCCACTAGCGCTCTGTCTCTCTCTCTCAAAAATAAATAAACAATAAAAAAATTAAAAAAATAGTTATAGATTAATTTTGATATTAATTATTCACAAAAATTTTAACAAAGCATGAATTAAAATTCACTAGTTTTTTTTGAGAAAAAAGTTAAGAATGTTATATACATAAAGCCTTATGTTTTTTGTAATTTTAAAAACATTAAGATAAATATTGAATTTTATAAGAGTATATTATTTTAAATTCATTTTATGACATATTTCAAAAATAAGCTCTATTTATACAGTTGAGTCAGAAATTATGTTATTTCATTATATTTTCCATTTTAAAATATATGGTAGTGGAAATTATTCATGGCACAAAGTCAAAAATGTAACAGAAAAAGGAACATAACAGCAAGTGAAAGAGCCAAAATATCATTTATAAATAACTTCTCTTAAAATTTGTCATTTGATACTAGACATATCAATTGTTGTAAATAATTCTGGATGATTATTTGCTGTCATTTTTGCAAGGATCTCTGCATAGCAATTTGCTGGTATTTGTTATGCAACTTTCATATGCATACCAATTAACTACAAAAATGAAACTAATTAAAATTTTCTGGAATCTGATGATAATTAAAACACTTTTGTTTTGTGCATTTGCAAATTCTGTCTTCTTTCATCATAACAAAATTATTGGTAGTTAGGTATTGCTAGTCTAATTTGTCAAATAATGCTTAGAGTTTATAAATATATGCCATATATTATAAAATAATAGCTAGGATTTAAAACCAGGGCTTTGAATGATAAAATGTATGTCTCTTCCAATGAGTAGATTATTCTCTAAGATTTTCACGTAGGTTATTTCCCAGGATATAATCTTTGAGAACAAAACATAAAAGGAACGGAAAATATATTGACAAAATTTCAAAATACAATAATCTGTGTACATTAGAGACTCCTATAAATCAGCATAAAAGAAACACATGAAATCCAGTGTAAAGTTGATTAAAAGATTTTCATAGTCTCTTTGTTGGGAGAACATTCCACATGGCATATCTACATATATCATATCAGTTTTTGTTTTGGACTATCTATTTACATGTATTTATATGGTCAACAGCTTAGAGTTTTGCCTATTTTAACCTAAATGAATAGAATAATTACTTTTTTGTTTTTGTTGTTAGAGAGTGAGGAAGGGCAGAAGGAGAGAGGGAGAGAGGGGGAGAGAGAGAAAGAGAGAAAGAGAGCTCCCAAGCAAGCTCCACGCTTAGCATGGAGCCCCATGTGAAGCTCCATCCCATGATGCTGGGACATGACCTGAACTGAAATCAAGAGTTAGACCCTCAACTGTGACTGAGCCACCCAGGCACCCCTAGAATAATGAATTAATGTTCTCTTGTGCACATTAACATTAGCAAAATGTTTCATCTTATTTTGCTTATAATTTATTTTTTCCCATACATTTATAATATTCTTTTGTTTCATCACAACATAATTTCCTTCTCTTTTTTGAAGGGCAGTTAAGGTATTATCTGTCTCAGGGTGCAGAGAGTATATTTGTTCCCTAGAAAGATGCATTCTTCTCAGGCAAAGGCAGTGTAGTTTTGCTAGAAGTACTCTACAAAAACTTGAGTTCCTCAGCTGTGTCACAAAACCATTAGTCTATCTAGGCCAATCTCTAAACTGCCTTGAAAGTACCTGAGGAACAAAAGCAACAGAAGACAACATGAAGCCTATGCTGTCTGCTGTGCTATGAATAATAAAGTCATTTTGATCTGACCCATGGATCCTTTGTCATCTGCCAGCATCTCTGACTGTATCAGTCTAATTTGTTAGCTTATAATATAAGCAGAGTAAAATTTCAAATATGTCACAGTTCTAGACACATTTTGCTTAAAACTAAAATCTGAATTGGGGTACCTGGGTGGCTCAGTCGGTTAAGTGTCCCAACTCTTGATTTTGGCTTTGGTCATGATCATGGTCCATGGGATTGAGCCCCTCATTGGGTTCTGTGCTGACATTGTGGAGCCTGCTTGGGATTCTGTCTCCCTCTGTCTGCCCTCACCCTCTCAGTCTCTCTCTTTCTCAAAATGGATGAATAACTTAAAAAAGAAAACAATCTTTTAAAAATAAGTAAGTAAAGTCTAAATAGCCAATATATAGCCAATATATATGTACAATGATGAACAAAAAGATAATGTTATAAGCAAAATATGAAGAATCATGCACTTACTATTGAGTACAAAAGGATATCTCAGGAGAGTATTAGTTTATTGATATATTCATTTTGAGTTAAAATGTGTAAAACTAAACTAAAACATTCTGTAATGTATATATGGTTTATAATCTATTGAGAAAGAAAATCTGAATCACTTAAAGAATGTAGTTACAACATTGTGTGATATTGGGAAGAGTGCAGATAGAGCGGTTATTTATCTTCAGTGTGAGAGAAGAATCTGGTTTGGGTATAAGAATTGTCAACATACATGTAGCATTTAATACCTTGATATTGAATGTCATTACCAACAGAGAGTATATATGGCAATGACCAAGGACTGATCCCCAGAATTTTTCAACAGTAATCATCAAGGCAAAGAGAGAGTACCATTAAATAATATTGGCAAGGAGTGATAGGTATGGTACAAGGAAAATCAGCATACTAGGGTGTCCCAGAAGACAATTGCAAAATTTTATCAAGGAGCAGAAAGTGCTACTCTTCATCAGATGTCACTGAGTACTTGAGTAAAATGAGAACTAAATATAATACATAAAATATAGTCTAAAATACAAGTATTTTGTATAGTAACATGGAGTTCAGATGACCATGACAAGTGCCATTTTTGTGGAGTGCTGAGAGTGAATGTCAGATTTAGCAGAAGATAGGAGAACAACAAAGAAGAACAAGAATGGAAAGAAATTTGAGCAGCTGTAACAAAATATTTGGAGAATAGCTGTCAGGAGAACAGGTTAGAGAATTTACCTCATGGAAAAATGTCAGCATGTATTTATACTGAAGAAAGTGCTAGAGTAGAGATCAAAGAAACAACATCTAATGTTGAGAATGATGTCATCAAAAATGGTGGAATAAGTACCTCCAAAAACTTTCCCCATAGAAGTACCATATAAACCTAGTAAAGTTTTCACAATCAAGTTTTTCAGAAAACTGGAAATCAACCAACAACTTGAAATGAAGTCAAATGAAGACTACATTTGAAAAATAAAGGAAGAAAAAATACATAAGACACATAGAATGCAAGTAGCACAATGAGAAATAAATCCTACATTAACAACAGCATTACACATGAATTGATTAAACACTCCAGTTAAAAGCAGACATTGGCAAAATGGATGAGAAAATATGATCCAACTATATACTGTCTACAGGATACACAATTGGGATTTAAAGGCACAAAGTTTGAAAGTAAGAGATTAGGTAAAGAACTATTATGCAAATAGTAACCAAAAAAAACTGGAAATGTTGTAAAAACATGAAGTCACTAGACTATAAGAAAACCTTTGTTACTATAGACAAAGAAAGACATAAAAGCATCAGTCCATCGATAAGATATAATAGTTCTAAGCATTATGTATACCTAACAACAGAGCCCCCAAATATGAAACAAAACCTGAGAGAATTAAAGAGAAAAGTAGATAGTTCAACAAAATAAATTAGTGACTTCAATACCATGCTTTCAATAATGGATATAATAAGTAGGCAAAAGAAAACAAAAAGAAATGATATCTGAACAATACTATATAGCAAACTGGACCTCACAGAAGTCTATAGAACATTCCAGCCAACAAGTGTAGAATATATATTCTTTCCGAACTACACATAGAATATTTTCCAGAGTAGACTGTATGTTAGACCATAAAACTCTCAAAGAATATAAGGATTGAAGTAATTAAAAAAAATATGTTCTTTAGCCACAATAGAATGAAATTTAAAGTCAGTAAAAGAAGTAAATTGGGGAAATTCACAAACATCTAGAAATTTTTTAAATAAAAACCATTGAGTCAAATACTCAGAAGAAAATACTTTGAAATAAATGAAGGAATGAAGATAAAAACACAACATACAAAAAATTACGGAATGCAGTGGAATCAGTGCTTAGAGGAAAATTTTTAGTTTTAAATGTCTCTAGAAACAGAGAGGGAAAGATCTCAGAACAATCTAATTTTTTACCTTAACATATTGGAAAAAGAAGAGCAAACTAAACCTAAAGTAAAAAGAATGAAATAGATGAGACATAAAAATACAAATGAAATAGAGAAAATCAACCAGCTCAAATATTGATTCTTTGAAATAAATCAAAAATAAAGCAATGGTTTAATCATCTAATTAAAGTGATATTGACTAAAATTGTTTCTCTTCTCAATTGATTCCTTACTGCCTAGAATTGCCTAATACATAATATGCATTAAATATGTTACCTTTCTAAGTTAATAGTTTTTAATAAAGCTAAATGCCTAGTAATAGATTGCAAAAATAGCCTCAATTCTTTATTTTTTTCTCCCTCCCACACCATTTGCCATATAAACTTCTACATTTTCATTCTGATCCTACGTTTAGCCATGTGACTTTTTTGGCCTGTGAAATGTTGGTAAACAGAACATAAGCAGAGGACTAATAGACTTTAACACCTGATTAGGCTTGCTCTCACTTCTTTTAATCAGGGATTTCTGTGAGAATGTCCCTAGGCTAGCCTGGTGGAGAATTAAAAACATGTGAAGAACAGACATGTGGTCCAGGTGGTCTCAGCCAAAGCCATCTTAGATTATATTAGAAATAGCTCGCTGATAGCATGTGAGTGAGCTTGACCAGGAGCAACAGAGGTGTTTTGACAACCATCCTAGATATGAAAGCAGTGGATTCTTACTATTACATGATGCTGGGTTTGCTGTGTTAACGTATGTTATAAAATATATGTTATATAATATATCTAACATAATCACATATGTAATATTCCTAGAATATCAGAGATATTAAGATTGCAGATAGAATTAAGGTTGCTAATCACCTGACCTTGGTATGGGGAGATTAACTTGGATTTCACATGGGCCCAATGTATTCAAGAGTCTTTATTAAATGAAAAGAGGGAGGCAAAAAAGTCAGTGTCCATATCAGTGTGGTGCAATGTGAGAAAGACTCACTCTCCCATTGCTTACTTTAAAGGTGAAAGGGGATCACAAAGCAAGGAATACAGGTGGTCTGCCGAAGTTAAAGCAAGTCTAAAGTTTCCAGAAAGGCATACATCCCTGCCAGCATCTTGATTGTAGCTCAGTGAGATCATTTTGGATTTCTGACTACCAGAATTGTAAATAATAAATTTGTGTTGTTTTAAGTCAATAAGTATGTGGTAATTTGTATAGCAGCAATAAGAAACTAATACACATATGAATATTGTGTAGGATGTGTATGTATATAATTTAATGTTATTGTAATGGTGTATTCTGTGTATTATTATAATAATTCACACCATAGGACAGTTATTTCCATTTAATAGAATATAATTAGGTATGGACAATGAATAGAATTTGGTATGGACATTAAAAGTGATATCGCTTCCATATTAAACCAAGATCTGTTTGAATTCAAATCCTGGGATTTCAATTAGTGCATGAAACTGTTGCTATTATGCCATTTACCCAAATGTTATCTATTTTCTCCAATGCAGTCCCACAATATTTAATACTTCATATTTCAAAATGTTAAATTATGTGGTTAAAATCAGCTAATATACTTCATGAAAGAAATAATTTCTAATGTTAGAGATTTACCTTTTACACAACTATTCACATGATATTATATTTTCAGTGACTCACCCTAGAACTACTAATAGTAGTCATTGTAAAAGCACAGACCATCTTCTTCAGAGAAAAATATTCATATATACAGCCCTAATTTTATTGCTAGATGTGTAAAGCAGTTGAATAAATTCCAGGTGTCTAGTAAGCTGTACTTTTTAAAAGGCATTATTTCAACAGAGGTGAACATTAACATATCTGAAAAATATTTTTCTGGCTATTCCATTTGTTCAGATGGCAGTAGATTACTCAAGGTTGAATCCAAAATAAGTCTATTAAATGAGTTTTTTTTAAGAAATAAATCATTAGATCCTAAGTTGGAAAGAACGTAAATATTCTATAACAAGTGTTTTCAGATATGATTAGTTTTCAGTGGTTGGTCTGTCTCAGTCATTTGGTAACACAGATCAGTTAAACACTTTATTAACTTATGATTCTTTTTTTTTTTTTGTTATTCTCACAAGATTCCATGCTATACTGATGACATAAGGAAACTATTTCTATTTTGAGTGAGAAATGGGAGCTTGCAAATCAAGAGATTAGAGGGTAACTGTTATGGGCCAAGCGTTGCTTGGAAGAAAAGTAAAGACATTTAAAATAATAAGAGTTAATTTATATGCCACTGGATTAAGGTAGTTTTGTGCCAAACATGTTGAACCCCCTTCAAAAATCATCAGGAATGGTTTATATACCATGACCATTTTTAGTGTATCATGTTGACCCACTTTGAGCTTTAAATATTTTGCAGGATGTTTTAAAATAATAAAACATTTAGGGGTGCCTGGGTGGCTCAGTCGGTTAAGCGTCCGACTTCAGTTCAGGTCACGATCTCGTGGTCCGTGAGTTCGAGCCCTGCGTCGGGCTCTGGGCTGATGGCTCAGAGCCTGGAGCCTGCTTCTGATTCTGTGTCTCCCTCTCTCTCTGCCCCTCCCCCGTTCATGCTCTGTCTCTCTCTGTCTCAAAAATAAATAAACGTTAAAAAAAATTAAAAAAAATCATAAAACATTTATAAATAGAGTGTAACATTTCATAAAAATATTAAAAATAATTTGTATGTGTAATAATTATTATGCTAGTATCATAATTTTTCATAGATTTTTTTAAAAACATGGTATTACTCTCTTAGTTTAACTGCACTTCAGGGTTGTGCAACTATACATTAGAACTGTATACTTCCCTACCTATATTTTCTGATGTACTTGCAGACAAAATTTTCTGTGTCCTACATAACATCCATTATTCTACTGGTCCTAGTCATGAGCTTCATGGTTTTATTGCACTGTATATCACTTTATACAATCTGGTCTGTAAAAGGGTACCCCTGACGTACCTATCGCAGTATGTATTCTTAGTTGTAGCCAGAATGAACAGAAAACACTGGTCAAAATCTGTCAGTTTACTAACAGGAGATGTGTTCATAGATAACCAGTGTGCTGACACACACATGCAGACTTATTGGTATTATTGAGGTTAAGAAGCTGAAAAAGGGAAAAAGGGAATATGTGAATTTACATACATACACATGCATGCACACGCACACACACACACACATACACATACTCTTTTTTTTTTTTTTTGGTCTGAGTTTCTTAATCTATAAAGTATTAATCTTCCTGCAAAAATATACTAAACATTACCTGTACGTAAGGCATATAGAATAATTGATTAACATATGGCACATAATGAATTCTCAGTGAATGAAATCATTACTGTTTGTTATTATTATTGCTATTTATTATAAAAGACAATTGCGAAACTTATTTAGGTTTATATTTCCTAATTAGTCTTCCATAGTATTTGAATTTCTTTTTTTTTTTGGAGCTATCATTTGCCCTCTACATTGTTCCTACTCCATAAGGAAAAGAAAAAAGAGAAAGCAAGATTTGATGTCATCAGTATTGAAGTAATTGTTGCTCAGGCAAAAGAAATGGATAATTATATAGGAAAAAATGGTAGATAAAATTGGTAAATAAAAGTAAATAAAAGCATGGGCCCTACACTCAGACCTGGATTCACAATATAGTACTGCCATATCCAACAATATTACTTTGTTCCTGTTATTTGCATTTCATGATTCTAAGTATCCTTTTCTGTAAGGTAAAGAAAAAAAAACTCTACAGAATTATTAAGTATTTAATGAAAAAGTAAATGTGATGTTCATTGTGTATATAATGTTCATTACTTAGTTAAGGACCAATACATGTTAGTTGTTACAATTATTATAATTATTGCTATTTTATCTATGGCCACTACTTTAAGAGTCTGTCTATTATGGACGTGTAGCAATCATTAAATTTCTTCTCTTTACTACAACAGTTTACATTCTTAATCTATTTTAAATCTGATCATATTGCTAATTTGACAAAACAAACAAGATCAGAGTGAGGAAATTTCAAACTAACTAATGATGTACTATATCAGAAGGAAAAGTCTGTTTTAGATCCTTGATAGAATATCACTAAAATTATTGAATTTCAGAAACCATTAGTTGGAGACTGCTGTATTCTGTGAGAGTTCTTAATAGACATAGTAAGAGCCAACAGTCAAATTTGATTGAAATGATGAATCAAATTTTTCTAAAACTGCTCCTAGTGCTGAGTTTATAGAAATTAGTAATGTAATTGTGATCTCTGCGACTTTCGAATATGACTTTGATAATGTACTAAGTTAACTGTAATTCTTTTTAAGGATATCCTTGTGAGATAAAGATTTATTTAATAAATTAACTGTGGTTTTCTCTAAAAGAACATAAACACAAAGAAGTTTTAGCAATGATTGATCCATTTTATTTAGGTCTCACTTTACCTCTGGAATTTGCTTTTATTTATTTATTATTTATTTTTTTTTTTTTAACGTTTATTTATTTTTGGGACAGAGAGAGACAGAGCATGAACGGGGGAGGGGCAGAGAGAGAGGGAGACACAGAATCGGAAACAGGTTCCAGGCTCCGAGCCATCAGCCCAGAGCCTGACGCGGGGCTCGAACTCACGGACCGCGAGATCGTGACCTGGCTGAAGTCGGACGCTTAACCGACTGCGCCGCCCAGGTGCCCCTGGAATTTGCTTTTAAATCTTACTTTAATTCATATTTTCAATTTTATTCAAGGAGACATTACATTAACAGAGTAAAAGCATAAGACTGCATAATAATTATCTTAAGTTATGGAAATATTTCCTGTAGATAAAAACACATAGACAAATATGAAAATGCATTAGTATAAATCAGCAAATTGGAGAATAAAAATAAGAAAGACCTTAAAAATAAGAGGTAGAGCTATTCTCCTAAAACACAAGAAAAAATGCATTTTTTTAATGACCGTAAAATGAACAAACATGAAGAATAAAGATAGGAGATCCTACAATAATATACCAGGTATTCCAGCAAGTGTAAAGTGAGGAAATAGTTCATTCACATATCCACATATCCATTCATTCATCTATTCATTTATGATCCAACAATATTTATATATTCCAGAAACCTCTCTCAGAGTTGAACACAGAGTGGTAAATTTGAGGGAAAAAAATAACCTACTCTTAAGAAGCTCATATGGGACATGCAATGGCTGGAATTATCTGAGGATAGATAGACCAAAAAAAGTATGTAACATGGTAGATAGGAAGAAGTGCGATTGAATTTTAAAAAACAAAGTTATAAAGCGCATTGGGAGTGTGAGTTTCATGTGAATGGATGTTGGTGTGCTAGTTTTGCTGAAGTATCTGTGTTATCTGTGAAAGTGTCATTGGAACAGACTGGATAGAAGGCTGGAGCGAAGACTGGGCATGTGGCTACTGAGTAGAGGAGTGTTAACAGACAAAAAGCAAAAGTAAATGTAAAACCGTTAGTCAAGGATGTGTTTGCAATGTCTGAGGAACAACCAGAAGTCCTGTTAGAGGTGGAGTGGTAGGGAGGGTGTTAGGAGAGGTAACCAAACAATAGTCAGCATAAACAAAAGATGATGGACAGATAAGTTTAAAAAAGGAAATTTCTCTATCTGAAGAAAGATTTTAGTGTAGAGATCAAATGAGTTAATATTAATAGGTAACATTGATGAAGATAAGTTTGTAATTCGATAGACTTTGGTGCTTTAAACAAACAAAAAACTAATAAAGAAGAAACCCTACAGTCAAGCAGATAAAAATGGAGAAATAATGAGGTTGACGTTAGGCTGTTCTGCATCACTAAATGTCAGAAGACAAGGGCTCATTATCAGCATTATGTGAAAAAAAAGTTTGCATGCCCTCTGTGACATAACCCGTCAGGCTGTCTTTTACATGGGAAGATGAGAGAAGGGCATTCCTTGACATGCAAGGAGTCAGAGAGTATGCTATTTCTATAATCCCTTTAGGAAAAATTAAAGACCACAGGATATGAATTGGCAGCGGTGGGGAAAAGATTTGTAAAATAAACAGAGAATATCAATGACTATAGTACATTTACAGAAATTCTAAATAAGTGATGCTAACATAATTATGAAGCAATATGTTGAAATTTCTTTAAAAATAAGCTATTATAAAAATCTTAATAAAATCTGAGAAAAAATATTTCACTTTGACGAGATTTTATATAGATGATAGAGGATTGAATAAGAACAAAACCATATGGAAGCATGAGGGAAATGTTCTTTGCAACAACAACGATAACTAACGAATTGTATAGTTTTATGCCAGGATCTGCTTAGAGAACAATTTTATTTAGGAACGAGAATATAAACCTCCCAACAATGTGACACAGTGCTGCCTCTAATCAGAATCAAAGTTTTAAACCGGCGGGTGGCTCGGTAGGTTGAGCCTTTGACTCTTGATTTCTGCTCAGGTCATGATCTCACAGTTCCTGAGATGGAGCCTGGCTTTGGGCTCTGTGCTGAGAATGTGGAGCCCTGCTTGGGAGTCTCTCTCTCTCCCACCCCCACTCCCCTCTCTCCCCCCCTTCGCCAGTCACATGCATGCACTCTCTCCCTCTCTCTCTCTCAAAATAAATAACAACAACAAAATCCTAGTTTTAAACCAGAACTGACTTATAAGGAAGGCAGGTTCTTTTTTAAGAGGAAGAAAAAAAAATAACCTCAATTTCAGAGCAGTCCGCACCTAGGTAGCAATGATTTTGCATATACAAAAGTGATTCTAGGGCACAGTTTTAAAGAAAAGAAATTTTAAAGTGGATAAAGGAAACTCTAGAATTATAGTGAAAACATTAAGTTCTAAAAGGAGTAATGTGCTCAGTGAATAATCAGGGATCAATATCAGGGTGTCCAAAAAAGTCTCCCAGTGACAGGGATGACAAATATGCAGTTTCACCTTTGACTGTGCCAGGCAGTAAAATGATGCAACTTTTTATGTCATGATCACAAAACTTTAAAGTTCTATTATACATGACAGGCTTGAATTCTTGATTTCTTTAGGGTAGGGTCAGCATGTGAATGAAATAGTGGAACAATTGAGAACAGCATTGCCATGAATTTAGAGGCGGGAGAACTTTGGTCCAGAAGTGACTGACTCTGGCAAGAGCACTGGACTTTCTGCAATGTAGATAATGGGGGCTTCAGTCAATTTTATTTGGATATTAAATAGACAGGAAAATGCATCCTGCTATATATAACTAATAATGTAATAATAAAACTTATGTATTTCTAGCAAACAGACATCTATACAGATGATCACCACAGCAGTGTTTATAATAGGGAACCTTTCCGAATATAACTTTTGCTCCAAGAAAGGGGATTAGTTAAATGATTTAAGCAGTATATGTGTTAGAATATTATTCAACCACTCAGTCTACATTGAAGATCATTACTTTCATGGTAAGATTTTTCAGGACAGATTAAAATAAGCACTAATAGTTGCACTTTTGTATGATAGTCACAGAGGGAATGAATATACAGAGAAAACCTTACTGTCCATATGGTTTAGGTATGTTACAAAATTTTTTGTTATTTATAATATCTAATTCTCTTTTCTGTGTGGGTACATAGAAAGCCACATTTCTTAGCCCTTTTGCAGTTTGGTAGGGCTGCATGACAAATTCTGGTTAATTGGTTATGAGTGTAAACAACTTCCAGGCCAAAGCATCTAATTTCCTATGTGAGACGTTTTTTCTCTCATGGAATAATCATGTAAATTGCCTCTTTAATAAGATGGTGGAATGATAAGACTTTGTCTTTGAAGTGCCTGGAAAAGTTGCTTGGAGTCATAGCCTACTTTGCATAGTTGAGAAATAAACCCTTGTCTTAATTAATAACTAATTGCCATGTAGTTTTTTGTTGTTGCTGTTTTGTTTTTAAGCCTTAACATAACCATTGCTATCCAGAATCATATACGGTAGGAACCAACAGTCTGCCTCATGTCCTTCTTTATTTTTTTTTTAGAATTGACTTTTTGATATAATTTACATACAATAAACTACATCCATTTAGTGTTCAGTGCATTTGACAGTTGTGTACATCTGTGAAATCACCAGCATGGTAAAAATACAGAACATTTTCATCATACCCCAAACATTCCTTGTACCCCTTTGATAGTCATCCCTCCTTCTGCCCTAGCCCCAGGCACCAATCTTATTTTTGACACTACACTATTAGTTTGCATTTCCAAAATTTCACATAAATGCAATTATTCAGTATGTGATACTCTTTTATGTCTGGCTTCTTTTACTCAAAATGACTTTAAAATTCATCTGTGTTGTTGTCATTGCTCTTTATTGCTGAATAATATTGTAGTAGTCATTTATGGATATACCACATTTTGGATATTTGTTCACTTTTTGATGGACATGTGGGTTTTGATTTTGAGGCTATTAAGAATAAAACTATCAACAATCATGGATAAGCTACCATACAACCCAGCCATTCACTCCCATATTTAACCCAAGAGTAACGAAAACTTAGGCGTCTCTTGTCCCTCTTTAAATTTGCACATTGTAGGAATTATATCCAGAAAAAGGCTATTTTCAACACTAAGATCAATTTTAATTTTTTTAATGTTTATTTATATTTGATAGAGACAGAGCATGAACGGGAGAGGGGCCCAGAGAGAGAGACACAGAATCCGAAGCAGGCTCCAGGCTCTGAGCTGTCAGCACAGAGCCTGATGCGGGGCTTGAAGTAATGAGCCATGAGATCATGACCTGAGCCGAAGTCGGACTTAGTCCAACTGAGCCACCCAGGTGCCCCAACTAAGATCAGTTTTAAAGTTTACAAATATCTGTATTATTACTCCTAAATTTTCTTGTTCCTTATTTATATATTTTCTTCATGTGTAATACTTCTCACCTTTAATTTTCTGGACTTAGCTCTCTATCTCCCATTTGAGCACTGGCTAAACTATTGATTAGCTACATAGATGCAGATCCTAGAGAGACTGCTATTTATTATAACATTACCTACCTGAACTGGGTTAATTTGAATACATACCTGATTATCTTGTTTTCATTGCCTTAGTTCATTTAGTCACAAATTTACCAAAAGTGACAAAATAGATTCTATTATAAAATAGAATAAAATAATTCCAAAGAAAAAATAAATTGCTATATATTTTGAAGAGATCAGTATCATTTCTTTGGAGCCATAACAGAAATTACATGAAAAATATCTGAAGAGGGGCGCCTGGGTGGCTTAGTCGGTTAAGCGTCCCACTTTGGCTCAGGTCAGGATTTCTCAGT
Source organism: Prionailurus bengalensis (assembly GCF_016509475.1). Taxonomy (NCBI): domain Eukaryota; kingdom Metazoa; phylum Chordata; class Mammalia; order Carnivora; family Felidae; genus Prionailurus; species Prionailurus bengalensis. Next base: position 39,222,531 of record NC_057343.1, read on the forward strand.
CCATGAGTTCGAGCCCCGCATCGGGCTCTGTGCTGACAGCTCAGAGCCTGGAGCCTGTTTCAGGTTCTGTGTCTCCCTCTCTCTCTGACCCTCCCCCGTTCATGCTTTGTCTCTCTCTATCTCAAAAATAAATAAACGTTAAAAACATTTTTTTAAATAAAAAAAAATTTCTGAAGAAATGTTGCATGTTTTGGTTTATGCAGAGACAAATAAGTGCAAATAGATACTCAAAATAATAACTTATTTCTCAAAGTTTGATTATTATATGTGTCTATTTATGTCCAAACGCTAGATGTAACAAAAATTTCTTAGTGATGCAAGATGCATCATGAGTTACTTATAACAAGTTATATTTTATTCTCCTTAATACTCAGGAAAATAAAGGCAGGTATTTTTTAAAATTCCAAAATATGTTTAGCAGCACATACACTATTTCCTGTATTTAATATGTCTCTCAAAAATTGTTTCAATATTAAGCTATTTTTTCTTAATATTCATAAATTAGACCTTTTGAGAGCAACATATTAGAAAATTTTAGACAATTTCCTGTTTGTAAATATTACTTTCTGAGGACTAAATTTTGTCTTTTTGAGGTCAGTGTGTCTCAGATTAAATATATATATGCATGTTGCCTATATTCTTGCCACAAATTGGAGACCTTGTATTTTTTACATATTTTAATCATTTTATTTAAAGAAGTTACTATATCAAATGATCGTAAACTGGGAATAAGGCACAAGGAGTGCAACTTTATGAAAGCTACTGATATTATGAACACTTTCATTCTGCTCCTTAAAGTCCAACTTTAAGTGCAGTTACTTGAAATTCTCTTCCACCTCCTCATTTTTATCAAAATGTTAATTTTCCTCAAAGACTGGTTTTAATGCATTCCTTAGCAATTGATATTCTTTTTCCAGCACTGATCAAAGAAAGATGGTATATTTCCTGTTCTGATTTTCACTCAGTGTAACCCTAACACAGACTATACTGCTGTAACTTCTCATTCTTTTTCCTACATATTCAATTTTTCCTGAGTATATTTTCACAAACATAGAAGAATGATGTAATAAATCTCTACTGAGGTTTCCTGTTACAGACCTCATCCTCTTCTAGCTAATACACTAAATCATTTTTAAGTTGAAGTATATTTGATATATAATATTGCATAAATGTAAGGTGTGCAACTTGTTGATTTGGCACATTTATTGATTATAATATGATTACTATAATAATGATAATTAGCACCTTTATCATGTCATAGAAGTATCATTTCTTTTTTTTTTTTTTGGTTAAAATAACTTAGTCTCAGTTTGATAATTATAATATCAATGTTTATTATAACTATACAGTGCATAAGACCTCTGTGACTTATTTACTACTTGATTTAAGTTTGTACCCTTAAACAGCATTTCTCCTATCCTTCCACCCCATAGTCCTTCTGGTAACCACTATTTTACTCTTGTCTTCACAAGTTTAACTTTTTAAAATTCCACATATAAGTGGTATCATACAATATTTATCTTCTCTGTCTGACATATCTCACTTAGCTCGTTGTGTCTCAGCACCACCTCAGCTCACATTTACTCTTCAACTGACTTAGGCTTGGTTTAATTCATACCTTTGACCCACAGTGATATGATCATTGCTTTCATTTGCCAAATAACTTTATTGACACTGTATTATTTTCTAGCTGCTATTTGTCCTAATTTACTGGATCCTCCTCTAGTTCCTTTGAAATGATTCCTGGAGTGAATCATGACATCATCTTGGTTTTCTAAGAATTTTCTCCATTATTATCAAGCTTTTAAGTTTCTTTAATATACTGAAGTCAACATTAAAAAATTTTAAAGGGCTCCCTAGTGGCTCAGTCAGTTAAGTGTCTGACCTCAGCTCAGGTCATGATCTTGCGGTTCGTGAGTTTGAGCCCCATGCCGGGCTCTGTGCTGACTGCTCAGAGCCTGGAGCCTGCTTTGGGTTCTGTGTCTCCCTCTTTCTCTGCCCTTCCCCCACTCATGCACTGTCTCTCTCTCTCTCTCTCTCAAAAATAAGCAAATATTAACATTTTTTTAATGTTTGAGAACTTTTTTATTTAAATTATGTCTATTTTTTGTCTCATTGCCCCTATTATCTACTAATTTTGTGTTGTTCTTTTTCAACTTTTTCAATTGTACATTTTTCTTCAATTTAAATTTTTAATTTAAATAATTAATTTAAACATTTAAATAATTAATTTTAGGCACTTTTTTCTAACATAAACATTTATGGAAATAAACTTCCAAATGCTGATTTTGCTGCAGCCTACAAGTTTTATATGCAATTTTTAAAATCTATAAGTATTTTTAAAATTATTGTATTACTTAGTTTATAAGTAGATGGGTATTTTAAAAACATTTTTTTTCTTTTTTAACTGTAATTATATTTTCATCAAATTATGTTTGGCATAATTATTTTTTAATTTGCTAAGAATTATTCTGTGGACTACAGCTGTGATCAAATTTTATAGTGTGAAATGTATGCTTGAGAAATAGGTTTATCTTGCGGTTGAATAAAAAAAATATGTAAGTTTACTTGACAGATTTTATTAGGTGTGTTGTTGAGTGCTTTTCTTGGAGTTTGTTTGCTTGATCTTTAATAATCAAGAGAAGTGTGTTAAAATCTCCCATTATGATGCTGTTTTTTAGTTTTCCTCTAATGTTTAGCCTATATATTTTGAGCATATTTTACTATGTTTCTTTACATTTGGAATTCTAAATTGGTGGAATTTTATCATTTATATTCTTCATAGGTAACCTCTCTATCTTTAGTGATTTTTGGAGACATTCTCACATTCAAAACTTTATATTACAAATAGTACTATGAAAGAATTGTGGCAAGTAGTACTATGAAAGAATTATTTGTCAGGATTGGAATCTACTAATCTTTGAGTAGTGAAGTATTAGTAGTTAAAACTTAATTTTAGGATGGCTTCTGATTCTAGAAAGGTGGAGTAGATCTACTTTTATTCATTATTTCCACTATTTTCAGCTATAAACTCTAGACATTATTTATCAAACAAACATATGAAGAAGATTCTTAAAGCTTGACTTGGACATCAGGACACAAGGAATGACATGGTGGAGAGTTAGTTCAGTGAGTCTTCTTTTTGCTTCATATATCCCGAACTTGGGGCTGTACAAACTAGCAAACAGAACATCATTGAACTGCAGAGGAAAAAAAAATCTGCATATGCCTCTCCTCTCTTTAAAGGACCAGTTAAAGTGCATCCTAGCAAGATCCACAGTTTTTAGACTATATCACTGTAATTTAGCCAAATACCACAGAAAACTCATACACCATTCCTGCCAGTGCCAGATAAAGATGAATGAAGAACCCAGTCTTCCACCATTACAAGGCTATAACAAGATTCCCCAACACCACTGCTGGGCTGGAGTCAGAGAAGGTCAGATAAGAAGTCAGGACTTTCATTCCTGCTACCAGTAATGAGCCCAACCCACAGATATTAGTGGATAATCTGGACTTCTATGGACCCATGGCCATAATGAAGCACCTTTCTCTGTCCACATTATAGTGGTATCATTGGAAGCTAGTAGAGAGTCAAGACTTGTATCATTTTCCCACAGTAAAGCGATCAACATCAATCAATAGTATGTTAGTAGAGATTATGTGTGAAACCCACCCAGCAGTAATGAGGTACCAAGGTCACCTCAGATGCCAGTAGAGGCCAAGTAGGGAACTTAGGTGTATCGGTTTCTTATAGCTGATAAATTACCACAAACGTAGTTAAAACATATAAATTTATAGCGACAATTCTGTAAGGTCAGAGGATGAAATGGACCTTGTTGGACTAAAATTAAGGTTTTGTCAGGACTGAATTCCTTCTGGAGTCTTTACAGGAGAATCTGTGTCTTTGCCTTCTCAACCTTCTAGGATCCAAATGCATTTTTTGGCTCATGGCCCTTTCATCCATCTTCAAATTCAGAAATAAACCACTTGTAGATCATTGATTCTGATATCCTGTCTCTTTCTTTGACTTATAAGGACCCTTGTGATTACATGGGCCCACACAGGTAATCCAGGGTAGTCTCTGCATCTCAGGATCTGTTAGTAACCTTAATTTTATCTGCAACTTTAATCCCCTCTTGCCATCTAACATAATATATTCATAGCTTGCAAATTTTAGAACTCAGGCATCCTCAGGGAGAAGGCATTACTCTTTACCACACTAGATTTCTACCTCCACTTGGCAGTAATGAGACAACAACATCCTTCCCCTGCCAGAGTGCTGTCAAAGAAAGGCATTGAAAACAGAAGGGTTAAATGAAACCAGACGTTCATAATATAACCTGTTATTGTACAGGTTTCTATTGAAAATCACTTGTTATACAAAGAACCAGGAATATCTTCAAAGAATGAAAAAATCCAATTAGTGTATACCAATATCAGGATTAGAGTTGTTAGAATTATCTGAAAAAGATTTTAAATTAGCCATGAAACTAATGCATTAAATAATTAAAAACCTACTTGAGGGGCATGTAGGTGTCTCATTCAGTTGAACATCTAGATTTCAGCTCAAGTCTTGATCTCACAGTTCATGAGATCAAGCCCCACGTTGGGCTCAGTGCTGATAGTGCAGAGCCTGCTTGGTATTCTCTCTCTCTCTCTCTCTCTCTCTCTCTCTCTCTCTCTTTCTCTCTCTCTCTCTCTCTCCTTCTCCCTCTGCCCCTCCCCCACTTGTGCTCTTCCTCTTGCTCTTTCAAAATAAATAAACTTTAAAAATAATAAAAATAAAAATACTTGAAGCAAATAAGTAAATAGAAAGTGTTCAAATATTTTCTCTATACCTGCAGGTTGAATTTTCATTTTGTTAATAATTTCCTTTGCTGTTGTAGGAGTTTTTTGCTCTGATGTAATCCCACTTATCTATTTTGCTTTTCTTGCCGGTGTATTTAGTGTTATAGCCAATAAATCATTGCCAAGGCCAATGCCGAGAAACTTCACTGTTTTCTTTTAAGAGTTTTATAGTTTAAGGTCTTACATTTAAATCTTTTGATTTTGAGTTGATTTTTGCATTTGGTAAAAGAGTCCAATTTCATTCTTTTGCATGGGGACATGGAGTTTTCCCAAAAGTATATATTGAAGAAACTGTCCTTTCCCCATTGTGTATTATGACTTCCTTGTTGACAGTGTATCTGTGGGTTTATTCCTGGTCTCTTTTCTTTTCCTTTGACCTATCTGTTTTTTCATGCCAGTATCATCTTCTTATGATGACTGTAACTTTAAAATATGTTCTGAAATCAGGAAATGTGATGTCTTGATCATTGTTCTTGTTCAAAATTAATTGGTCACTTGGGGTCTTTCTGGTTTCACGTGAAATATTTTAAAGTCTTTTTTTTTGAGGGGTTTTATATTCACAACATTTTTTTTTCCCTATGGTGGGAGTCTTTAGTGTTTTCTACAGATAAGATCATATTATCTGTGAACAGAGATATTTCCTTATTTCTTTCTTTCCTGTCTGGATGCCTTGTAGTTCCTTTTTCTCCCCCATTGGCTCTGGTTAGGACTTGTAGTACTATACTGCATAGAAGTAGTATGCTGCATAAAAGTGGATAAAATGATATATCTTAATTTCTTAAATATATATTTAGATAAGTATTTGTTAATATGAGAAAAAATAACTAAAAATACCCACATTAGAGGTATATATAAATATGTTGGTATAATTACATGATGATATGTAATAATCTACTATAAATCATAATCAAAGTTATGTTTCTCTATATAACTTTTTTATAAAAACAAGGTATAGGGGCACTTGGGTGGCTCAGTTGACTTCAGCTCAGGTCATGATCTCATGGTCCATGAGTTCAAGCCCTGTGTCAGGCTCTATGCTGACAGCTCAGAGCCTGGAGCTTCTTTGGATTCTGGGTATGTCTCTCTCTCTCTGCCCCTCCCATGCTCATGCTCTCTCTCTCTCTCTCTCTCTCTCTCTCTCTCTCTCTCTCAAAAATAAATTAATGTTAAAACATTTTTTAAAAGATATACAGTTTATAACTGTGTAGTGATAGATGTTAACTAAACTTATTGTAGTACTCATTTTACAATATATATGCAGATATTAAACCATTATGTTACACCTAAAACTAACAAAATGTTATATGTTATATATATATGTTATGTTATAACATATATATGCTATATGTCAATACAAATTTTTAAGAAAAGATACACCTATGAATGATGTAGTCACATTTTAATAATAGAATGATCAGGTCTCAGAGGAAAAAAAAACATTGGAAGTAAATGGACCAAAATATTATTAATATTGATATATTTTATGTAATACCAATATTTATTTCTCTTTTAAATTGATTTATTTAAGTATATTATCTACAAAAAACAATTATTTCAAAACTCTAAAATTGTACTTCAAAATTGTATTGCATATGTGTTTTTTAAAATAATTTACAAAATGCTACGCATTTTAAATATATTTGTAGACAATATACCATAAGTAACTTCTAAGTAAACTGTGTATTTCACAAAAAGATAAGAAAACCAAATTTCAGTTTATTATTATTATTATTATTTTTTAATTTTTTTTCCCAACGTTTATTTATTTTTGGGACAGAGAGAGACAGAGCATGAACGGGGGAGGGGCAGAGAGAGAGGGAGACACAGAATCGGAAACAGGCTCCAGGCTCTGAGCCATCAGCCCAGAGCCTGACGCGGGGCTCGAACTCGCAGACCGCGAGATCGTGACCTGGCTGAAGTCGGACGCTTAACCGACTGCGCCACCCAGGCGCCCCCAGTTTATTATTTTTAAGTCTACTTCCATGTCTCTTATTTCTTAAAGTTCCTAAATTAACTAGAAGTTATGTAGTATAGCTGTGGGAAATTACAATTGTAAGTTGAAGTAAGTTGAATTGTTGCATTTTAATATTCCATCTTGACTATAGAAGTGGTTGCTCAATAGCCTAGAGTGTTCATAGCATTTGAAATATGGTCAAAGGGCCACAGCCTAAAAGTAGTAAAAATTCTTCCCAAATATCTATTTTCTATAGGTGGTCTTTGCACATGTATTGTTTTATACTCAAAAGTCATTGGCACTACTAAATATTTCAATAGAGAAAATAGAATCAATGAGTACAAGATAAAAAAAAAATAATGTAAACTTACTGTTCTTCTTCATTGAAAGTACATAAATCACATGGTGAGAAATTTTTTGTAGTGTTTAAACTAATTTCGCAAATTCACTGGGCAAGCAGTTCTGTGAATTTTAGTTCTCTATTTATTAACTTTAGTGTATAAGATATATTCCACAACTTTCTTTTCTCTCACAGAAAATAAACTTGAGGATAGAAGAGAGCAATTCAGAAAATGGCATGGGTTAAGTCTTTTGATCTCAAACTGCTGCCCACTTCTTCACCTTTTGCATTTAAGTTCTATAAAAATGGCTTTTTCAAGAGAGGAAACTCAGTTGACATCAGGGAATTTCCTGAAGGTAGACATCAGACTCCAAGATAACAAAATCCCTATCTAGTTTCTAGGTAGTAGCCAATAGATTTTTGTACCACAAAATGGATATAGCTGTAGGACAACCAACAATAAAAGTTGAGACCAAAAACGTACACTAAACACTATTGGGTTTGATGGTTTTTAGATTCTTTGTTTAAATGCTGTTATGTAGTATTTGCCTTCTATGTCTGATGTATTTCATTCATAGAAACATTTATCTCAGTTATATGTGAAATCTAAAAGTACCAAGCTCATAGAAACAGAGATCAGATTTGTGGTTGCCAGAGGCAAAGGAGTGGGAGGTGGTAGAATTGAGTATATGTGATCAAAAGGTGAAAACTTACAGATGTAAGATAAATAAATTCTGGGAATATGGTATACAACATGATGAGTACAGTTAAAAGTACTGTGTTGTGTATTTGAAAGTGGCTAATAGAGTAGATCTTAAAAATTCTTGTTACAAGAAAAATGTAACTATATGAGGTGATGGATGTTAACTAAACTTATTGTGGTAATCATCTAGCAATATATATACATATCAAATCATTGTGTTGTACATCTTAAACTTATACAATATGTCAATTATATCTCATTAAAAAATAAAAAATAAAAATAAAAATCTCACTACATGCTATTTGCAGGACACACACAAGAATCAGACACAGAAGGGTGCCCGGGTGGCTCAGTTGGTTGTGTCTCTTGGTTTTTTCATGACCTCATGGTTTCTCATAATCTCATGGTTTGTGAGTTCTACCCCATATCAGTACAGATCCTGCTTGGGATTCTCTCTCTCTCTCTCTCTCTCTCTCTCTTTCTCTCTTTCTGTCTCTGCCCCTCTCCCACTCTCCCTCTCTCTCTTAAAAAATTTTAAAACAAAGAATTAGACATAGAAAATTTAAAAATAAAGAAAATACACCCATTTATTTATTTATTTATTTATTTATTTATTTATTTATTTATTTAATTTTACATCCAAATTATTTAGCATATAGTGGAACAATGATTTCAGGAGTAGATTCCTTAATGCCTCTTACCCATTTAGCCTATCACCCCTTACCCTTTTAAATTTTATTTTAATTTTATTCATTTAAAAATTTTTATTTTCAATTATAATTAACATACAGTGTTATATTAGTTTCAGGTGTTTAATATAATGATTCAGTAATGCTGTACATTTCTCAGTGCTCAAAATAAGAGAACTCTTAATTTAATTCCCTTTATCTATTTTACTCTTCCCCTACTAACCTCTCCTCCAGAAACCAGTTTGTTTTCCGTATTTGAGACCTTTTTTTATTGTCTTTTTTTTCTTCATTGGTTCACTTATTTTGTTTCTTAAATTCCACATATGAATGAAATAATATGGTATTAGTCTTTCTCACTGACTTGTTTATCTTAGCATTATGCCCTCCAGCTTCATCCATGTTGTTGCTTATATCAAAATTTCATTCTTTTTTTATACCTAAGTAATATTACATTGTTTATATATATATATACCACCTATTTATACATTCATCTATGGATGGACATGATCTTCTTCCATTATTGGCTATTGTAAATAATGCTGTAATAAACATAGTTTATTGTGTATCCCTTTGAATTGGTGTTTTTTGTATTTTTTGAGTAAATACACACTAGTGTGATTACTGGAACTTAGTGTATTTACATTTTTAACTTTTAGAGGAATCCCCATACTGTTTTCCAGAGTGGCTACACCAGTTTGCATTCCCACCAGCACTGTATGCGGGTTCCTTTTTCTCCACATCGTCACTAACACTTGTTGTTTCTTGAGTTGTTTATTCTAGCTATTCTGACAGGTATGAGGTGATATCTCATAGTTTTGATGATGAGTGATGTTGACCATCTTTTTATGTGTCTGTTGGCCATCTGGATGTTTTATTTGGAGAAATGTCTGTCCATATCTTCTACCCATTTTTAAATTGGATTATTTGATTTTTTGATGATGAGTTGTGTAAGTTCTTTATATATTTTGGATACTAACCATTTTTTGGATATGCCACTTGCAGATATCTTCTCCAATTCAGTAAGATGTCTTTTAGCTTTTTTTTTTAATTGTTTCTTTCCTGTGCAGAAGCTGTTTATTTTGATGTGGTCCCAATAATTTTGCTTTTATTTCCTTTGCTTCAGGAGACTTACCTAAAAACAACTGTTACTATGGCTGTGCTCCCTTCTAGGATTTTTATGGTTTCATGTCTCATATTTAGGTCGTTAATTCATTTTGAATTTATTTTTGTGTATAGTGTAAGAAACAGGTCCAATTTTACTCTTTTCATGTAGCTGTCCAGTTTTCCCAAAATGATTTGTTTTTTTTTTCCCATTGCATATTATTTCCTCCTTTGCCAAAGATTAATCTTATGATTGTATGTTTGTTTTTTGGTTTTCTGTTCTGTTCCACTGATGTGTGTCTGTTTTTGTGCTAGTATCTACTGTTTGGTTTACTACTGCTTTGTAGCATAACTTAAGTCTGGAATTGTGATAGCTCTAATTTTGTTTTTCTTCAGGATTGTTTTGGCTATTCAAGACTGCTTTTCTGGGTTGATACAAATTTTTGGATTGTTTGTTTTAGTTGTGTGAAAAATGCTATTGGTGTTTCATAGCGATTGCATTATATCTGTAGATTGTTTTGGGTAGGATGGACATTTTAACAATATTTGTTCTTCCAGTTCATAAGCATGGAATGTCTTTCCATTTCTTTGTGTGGTCTTAAGTTTCTTTCCTCATTATTTTATAGTTTTCAGAGTACAGGTCTTTCACCTCTTTAGTTTATTCCTGGGCACTTTATTATTTTTGGTGTAATTATAAGTGGGATTTTCTTAATTTCTCTTTCTGCTGCCTCATTATTAATGTATAGATATGCAACAGATTTCTGTATGTTGATTTTGTGTCCTGAAACTTTACTGAATTCATTTATCAGTTTTAGTAGTTTTTTGTTTTTTGGTTTTGGTGGGGTCTGTGGGGTTTTCTCCATATTATATCATGTCATCTGCAAATAATGAAAGTTTTACTTCTTCCTTACCAGTTTGGATGCCTTTTATTTCTTTTTGTTGTCTGATTGCTGTGGCTAGGACTTCCAGCACTGTGTTGAAGAGCAGTGGTGAGACAATATCCTTGACTAGTTCCTGACCTTGGGGAAAAGCTCTCAGTTTTTCCTCATTGAGTATGATGTTCACTGTGGGTTTTTCATATATGGTCTTTGTTATTTTTAATTTTTTTAATGTTTATTTTTAATTTTATTTTTATTTTATTTTTAATTTTTTTAATGTTTATTTATTAATTTTGAGAGACAGAAGCCATGAGCAGGGAGAAGCAGAGAGAGTGGGAGAGAGGGAATCCCAAGCAGACTTTACACCCAGTGTGGAGCCCAACATGAGGCTCTATCCCACAATCATGACCTGAACTGAAATCAAGAGTTGTCCACCTAACCAGCTGAGCCACCCAGGCACCCCAGGTATGTTCTCTTTAAACCTACTTTGTTGAGGGTTTTCATCATGAATGGATGTTACACTTTTATTTTTCTGCATCCATTACAATTATCATATAGTTTTTATCCTTTCTCTTACTGATGTGATATATCACATTGATTGATTTGCATATATTGAGCCATCCTTGCATCCTGGGAATAAATCCCACGTGATTGTGGTGAATTTTTTTGTATTGTTAGATTTGGTTTGCTAGTATTTTGTTGAGGATTTTTCTATCCATGTTCGGCAGAGATATTGGCCTGTGGTTCACTTTTTTTGTGGTGTCTTTATCTGATTTTGGTATCAGGGTAATACTGGTCTCATAGAATGAATTTGGAAGTTTTTCTTCTTCTATTTATTAGAATAGTTTGAGAAGAATAGGTATTAACTCTTCTTTAAATATGTAGTAGCATTTGATATGAAGCCATCTGGTCCAGACTTTTGTTTATGGGGAGCTTTTTGATTACTGATTCAATTTATTGCTAGTAATTAGTCTGTTCCAATTTTGTATTTCTTACTGCTTCAGTTTTCATAGGTTATATGTTTCTAGGATCTTATTTCTTCTAGTTTGTCCAATTTGTTGACATACAATTTTTCGTAATAATCTCTTATAATTGTTTGTATTTCTGTGATGTTGGTTGTTATTTCTCATTTTTGACTGACTTATTTTACTTAACACTATACCCTCTAGCTCCATACATATTGTTGCAAATAGCAAGATTTATTTATTTTTTTTTATTTCAACCTTTCAAGAAAAAAAACAAAAACAAAAACAGAAAAGGTACAGAGAGTACAATCGTGGTTGCCAGAGTCTGGGAGGAGAGAATGGTAATTACTAGCCATAGGGTACAAAGTTTCAGTTACACAGCATGGATAAGTCCTAGAGATCTACTATACAGCATAATGCTTATAGTTAATAATGCTCTATTGGGTACTTAAAACTTTGTCAAGAGGATAGATCTTTTGTGTCCTTACCAAAACAAACAAACAAACAAACAAACAAACAAACAAACAAACAAACACAGTAGGGATGGAGGAAACTTTTGGAGGCGATCAATGTGTTTATGGTATCAAATGTGCTGATGGTTTCATCAATGTATACTTATCTCCAAATTGAGCAACTTGTATACATTAAATATGTGTAGCTTTTTTGTATGTCAATCATACCTCACTGAAGTGGTTTAAAAAATACTGTGTTTCCAAACCCTATCATATGATTTTAGCATCACTTAGCAAGTTTAGACTTACTCCACATTGTAAGATATATAATAGGAAAAAATCAACAAGTAGATTAAAGGAATAAGAAAATGCAGTTGAGCTTAAAATGTGAGCTTTTTTTGTAACTTCAGTAAACTGAAGCAGTTTTCACATGTACACTATCCAGTGTGTAGTTGCCAAACAAGAACTGCATCTGTGAAGGATTAGTTATAATCTCAACATAGTAGATGATGTCTTCAGGAATTGTTTCAGTAAGGTAAGAGCATCTCTTCCTAAGAGTAGTATAATAAGTGGTCTTAAACCTTTGCCTTCCTGACCATACACAGCATTGTTTGTTAATGGAGTCCCATTAGCCCAGGAATGAACAGATTTATTGCAAGGTGCCAACACTGAAGGAAAGTGGGGGCACCTAAAGGAGATTAGATAAAAACTTAAGGATTGTTTTGACTGTATATTTTATTCACAGGTAAAATTAAGTCTGGATTTTGGGCCCATACCAAGAAATGCCTTTAGATTCAAATAAGAATATTCAGAATAGAAGCCTTATTAGAGTCATCATTAATGGATGATACGTGTTCATAATTCAGACATTGAAATAGAAGAAAGAAAAAAAATCTAGGGGAAAAAGTCACAAGATCATGGGGATAAAAGCATGAATATCTCTGGTATTAGTCATCTGCATCTTGTTTCATAGGGTCTTGAATTAAAGTTGTCTACTTCATGTAATCATTTCATGGCATGTAAAATGCCAAACATTTTTGCACTTTTTTTTTTGGTTTTCAAATCATAATAGGATAGTAAAAACTTATAGTTAAATATCTCTTGTTGATACCAAGTTCTAATTTATTGACTAATTAGATGGATGTGGTTATATATAGTAAATTAATTGTTCATGATATTTCAGGCTGGACATTAAATATATTTTCTAAGGTTCTATATCTATGGTTTAAATATCCTCAATGTTCTGGAGTCAATTGAAAATAAAAGCAGGCTTGGAGAAAATTAGTTATTACTGGCTCTTTTTAAAAATAGAAAATACATATTTCTTTTTTAAAGTTGAAAATACTAGCTCAGTGTAAATTAAAGTCATTGATGCGAGGTTGCTTTCTAATAAATATAATTCTCTTTGCTTGCTCTCATTAATTTGCATAACAAAATACTTACAAACTATCCTTAGCATATTAATTGATATTTATTAAACTTTAATGAAGCATGATGACATTAAGAGGTTATGTTGAGTTTTTTGTTTTTTGTTTTTTTGGTCAAGAATCAGGGAATATATACATTTTCATTATGCCAGATGCTCCTGAAATTCCTCAAAAAGATATATGTATACACACACACACACACACACACACACACACACACACACAGAACAAAGCAAATAGAATTGCTATTATGATACCAGTTGGAATTTTGCCCCTATATTTTAGTGCAGAATTCTGATGAGCTGTATAGAATCCTGGAGAAATCATTGTGAAGACAGAATTTCCCTCAGACAACAAATAGTGAAAGAGGAAACTTTTAAGAGGGAGCAGAGCATTCTACCCAGCTGAAATTACATCTAAATAAGAAAACTAGGCATGATAGAGCTATTTTGCCAATCTGGACATATTGAAAAGAGAGAAAGCATAAAAAGAAAGTTATTCACTCAAATACTTTAAGTTTTCACGGGGAAGTTTTGTACTTGTCTTTTGCTATAAAACCTGTCCTTGATAAATTTAACTGTAACTTACAAGAAGAAAACCCCCCAAATCTGTATCTCTGACATTTACCCATTTTAGAGCTTCCATTCAGCATTTTAATTGCCCATCAAAAGTCATATTCTTAATATTCAACAGGCATCACATATTATATATGTCAAAATTGGAGTTCATTTTCTCATTTTTAGAGTCTCCGTCTTCTTTTATTATCTAATTTGATTAATGGTGCAGCCAACAGCCTTATAAGTTTCTCTTATAAATAAAATCTAATGTATAAGTACCTTTTGTCTTGCCCTCCATATCTAGCCAATAAGATAGTCTGTTGATTAGTTATTCACCATATCATATACAGATATTCATAAACACTGCCATTCTTATTGACATGGTTATTTTTATATTTTTATTTAAAATGGTGCAATAACTATAAAGTAAGAAAATATTAAAAAGTGAACTGGTATGCCTCTATATCTACTCCTAAGTCTAAATTAATATTAATATTAACATTTTGCCACATGATGTATTTGGATATTTTAATGAAGTAACATTTTTCCGCTCACTGACAAAAAGAAAATAAAACAAAGGGTGCAAATTGCTGACTGCCTTTTCTGCACTACAAACTGAGGATGACTTTTAAGTAAACAGTTGTGGAATAATCTGGGAAACTAATATAAAACTTTGAGGAATGCTTAAGAAAGAACGTATTTGTTTTCCAGAACTAAAATGACTGAAAACTAGAGAGATATTGTGGAATAAGAGCTTTTCGGTTAGGCTACTTGTTCTGTCCTTCCACCCAATTTGCTCATGAAATAATGTTTTCAAAGAATGTGAAGGGAAATATGAGTATATTATCAGGAATATAGGCCCTCGGAAAGTTTGTGTACTCTGTAAACAATACTTTAGGATAGAGAACAGAGGGGAGGGAGAAGGAATTGGAGGGGGAAGGTGGCAGAGAGAAGTGCTGCTGTTATTCCCTGGGGCTCAGGGGATTCCTTGATTCTGTGCGGTATCCCTTTGAAAAATTTTCCTACTGTCTGATTTTCCATCTCCATGCTTTAAACTTGCATTGTCTTGCTAACCGGTCTGTCTCTGCCTCGCCCTTCTCACAGTTATTGGGATATCTGTCCCTGTCTGTCTGTCTGTCTGTCTGTCTGTCTCTCTCTCTCTCATTGATCATTGACCTCCCTCCCTCCTTTACTTCCTTCATACCTGACTGTCTTAATACCTGTATGCTTACTTTTTATTGAAGTGTGGTATATACATTATAAAGGACACAAATTTAATCAATTCTGTCAGTTCATGAATTTTTACAGTTACGTATAACCTTTAACTTCCACTCGATGCCTGCGGTAGTGTTGATTCTAATTAGAATATTTTACAAACATTTATGATAAAATTTACTGTATAGAATATATGGAAGGTTTGCTATGTACTCAGTATTAAACTAAGAACTGTTTAAGCTAGATAGATTATTAATTGTAAATAAATTGCAATTTGTAGAGAAATGGAATGCATCAACAATACAGTATTTAGGTATAAAACTGGGAAATCCTACAACTCATTGCTAACTCCATCTGTACTCAGTTCTTACTTGTCTCTCCATGTCAAAACATATCCCAATAGGGAAATGGAGACTCAGATTGCTGATTCTGATGGATTAAGGACCTCTCAACATGGCATATGGGGTTGCACCTTTCTTTTGTACTTTGCTAATCATTAGTAAACCCTGGTTCTGGATAAGATTAAAAATTTGTGACTCAGTCTGAAAAATGAGACATTTTAAAACTGGTGAACAAGAAAGCTTGTTTTTCAGACCCACATACATAATGTCTAAGGTATTCATTGAAAGGACTAGGAGGGGAAAATAGACATAATGAGAATTTGATATCCAGATTGTTGTCAACTCATGCATGATTTGAAGTGGCTAAAGCTTTGTGACAGATCATAGGGCACACATCCTACTGATGAAATTTGATGAGATAAAGTCAAAGTAGTGAGATTAATAAGTCAGTAGACAGGGATATGATCCCTTTCTGGTATGTATATACATTTGGTGACTGAAGTGTCTTAAGGTTTGAGGGGTTGACAGAGGGAGTGTAAAAATCATTTTGAATTGATTTTTTTCCAGTATTTTTTAATGTTCCAAGGAGTTTTATTTTATTTTATTTTTTATATGAAATTTATTGTCAAATTGGTTTCCATACAACACCCAGTGCTCATCCCAACAGGTGCCCTCCTCAATGCCCATCACCCACCCTCCCCTCCCTCCCACCCCCCCATCAACCCTCAGTTTATTCTCAGTTTTTGAGGTATATTTTACATACAACATTGTGTAAGTTTAAAGTATGCAACCTGATGATTTGATACACATATATATTACAAATTGAATACCACAGTAAAGTTAGTTAATATATCCATCACTTCACAAAATTATACATTTTCGTTTGTGTAGTGAGAATATTTAATATTCTCTTAGCTACTTTTGATCATATAATGCAGTATTATTAACTATAGTTACTATGCCGAATGTTAGATCTCCAGACACACACATCTTATAACTGGAGGATGGTACCTTTTGACCAACATTTCCCCAGTTTGCCCATACCCTAGTTCTTGGCAACCGCCATTCTACTCTGTTTCAATGAGTTTGGCCTTTTTTAGATTTCACTTATATGAAAGTTCATATAATGTTTCTTTTTGTCTGACTTATTTCATACTTATTGTCAGGACTGTCATCCATATTGTCACCCATAATTTGCAGAATTTACTTATTTTTTAATGGCTGATTAGTATTCCATAGCATGTATGTATTCATTGTCTTTATCCACTCATCCCTTGATGGACATTTACATAGTTTTCATGTCTTAGTTATTCTGAATAATGCTTCAATGCACATTGGGGAACAAATATCTCTTTGAGATAGTGATTTAATTTCCTTTGACTATATACCAAGAATTGGGATTGCTGGAGCATCCTTTTTTTCCCATAGTGACACAAGTTTACATTCCCACCAACAGTTCACTAGAGTTCCCTTTTCACAAACTTCCCAATACTTGTTATCTCTTTTTTTTTTATAATAATTGTTAACAACAAGTGTGAGATATTATTTTGGTTTTGATTTGCATTTCCCTGGTGATAAGTGATGCTGATTTTTGAGGAAGTAGCTATGATACTCAAGAAATTCAGATGCCTTTGGATTACATTGTGTATGGAAGATCCATTTAATGCTCTGTTATCTCATTGTTGAATGACATTTGCAATGAAAGGTACATCATTATCAGATTGAGAATGGTCCAGAAAGCTCAACATATGATATCGTTCAGTTTCAAGGGCTATGATTGTCCAGAGTTGGCTGATGGAACTTGGACAGCAACAATACTAAAAGTGTTGAGAAATCACCAATAACCTGGAGAGAGAAAGAGATCAGAGGTCTGATTTAGTCAGTCTGCCAAGAGTGCATAATACAGTGTGATTTCTGTTATCAAGAAAACTGGCTCAGCTTTTGGCAAGATTTACAAGTCTGATATACAATTGGAACTTTTTTATCAGAAACGTAGAGCTCTTTACTCTGTGCTTGGTCTTAGATGGTTGACTGTTGCTATGTTTGGTGTGATTATGCAGAGAACCATGTATCGGTTGCTAGTATACTGGAAAATGTAGGTTCAGTCAGAAGCTTGATTCTTTTCAGTCTCATCAGAGTATGAGCCTTTACCATGGATCTACAAGGGTGACCCTCACCATCTGATCTGCATCCATGCTTTGTTTGCATAGTATGAAGCCAAACAGCCTTGACTTTGACATTCAGTGGTTTTCCAAGTGGCAGGCTATACAGACAGGTTATTGGCTATAACCCAAGGTCTGTAAAAACATATCAAATCTATCAAGGAAAGTATTGAATAAAACTGAGACAATATCCTTGATTTCTGCACAAGGAGTGGAATGACCAACCACCTGTTTTCAGTTGTACGTGTCTGCCACTGAGATTAAAAATGAGCAGCATCCCAGTGTGCACCATTGGATTTCAACTTAGTTAATCATCAGTGAACAAATCCCAATTATTTAGAGGAACATCTATGAATTGAGAGCCTCATTTATTCAGTATATTTGTTTAGACATTTGAGTTGGAGAAGGATCATACTTCACTCTAAGGAACAGTGGCCACTTTTTTATGTAAAGCCAAAGGTACCACTGGGACCAGGTTGCCTGCATTCTTTTCCATTTGACATTCACATTTGACAAGTGAAACTTCTGGGCCCTTACCACTTTTTAGCCATCGAGTTGGATTTGACCCCATCACAACATTGGACTGTCAGATTGGGGAATCATATGCTATTTATGGGTCAGATGTTCAGTTTAAACACAAGTCCAGTATAAGTCATCACTTCTTTTCCAAAGGGTATATCAAACCTGCCACTTTCCCATTCTGTGTGTAAGAAGCTTGGAATTTTCCACTGCATGCTGACAAATGAAATGCTGAACACACTGAAATATCAAAAAATTTTCTATGATCCACAAAAAAGGTGAGGAAATAGGGCAAATCACTGCTCTCAAGATAGAGTTAGATAGGCTAATACAGGGAATCATTGCTTACTTTAGTAGATTCACAAGTAGAAACCACTGTGGGAATCACTTTTGGGTAGAAATATCTGAACTGTTATTGATAAATTGCTGGAAGCTCAGTGTGGACAAGTCTGAGACTTAAAAAATCCAGGGGGACCCAGTCATAAAGGTTGCTCCAGCGATATTGTAAGATCCACCTCCAGGAGCTTGAGCAGGTTCTCAGAGTAAATATTGGAGGGAAAAAAATGATATCTTGTTTCCAGTGAGGGTTGGGGAGTGGGAATAGGTGGAAAGGGACCATTTTGAAAAATGCCAGATCATGCTTTAACAAGGCCTACCCTCAGGAGAAACTGGTTAACCAGAGCCTAATGCTCTGGAGTTTTATCAGAGCCTAACTGACTTGGAGGAAGGGAAATGCCTTCCTAGTCAGCACTAGTTTTCCTTGTAAGGGAAGGGAAATCACACAACTCCAAAAGGGTGTGTTTGGTAGCAGTATGAGGAAAGCTCAGTACTCTTAAGGGTTGACTCGAGATAGAAGATTCCTCCCTTTGCCAGCCACTTGAAGTGGGCATAATTCATTTCCTGGAGCATGTAGTTCAAAAGTGTCATTGGGTTGTCTGCCTCAAAAGTAGAGATTAAGCCACAGCTTTTTTCAGCATTTTCCAATATACATCAATTTGTTGTGATTTGAGCCTCCCAAAAAGAATACTAATTTGTGGGTCAAGTAGAATGTTCATGTGTAAAAACTTAACAATGCAAAGGTCTGTTTTTATATATCCACTTAGTATCTTACAAGTATAAAATAAAAGGTTCTTTAGGAACCCTGAGAAAATGTTATCTTTTCTCCTTTAAATACATGGAGAAGTGCTAATATGACAACATTAAAATGTTTCATCAATAAATATCTACTTAATTGTCAACTACCAATGTTTTATCCCTTTGTTAACACATAAGTATATAATATAAAGACCATTATTGTATGTAATTCTCTTGATGACAGTGGATTGTATTACACCTTTTCCAATTATGCAGTGGAGTGAGATGACAAAGTCACAATGAAAAAGGTTTAAAGAATTTTTTTCTGATAATTTGGATAATTTGTTCAAAGCATGTTGTATCTTAACTATTATCTTCTCCCTGGCATACCCAACCTTCTGCCTAGTACAGAATAGGCTCCCAAGAAATATTTATTGAATTCAGTAGTTAAGAGAGGAAGGTATAGGAAATAATAGAAACTTCTTAGCAATATTTATTATCTTTTAAATTTATTTGCAGTAATTTTCATAATAAATATCACCAACAAATTGTCTTATTTCTGTCCCTCTACTGGATATATGAGAAGTGGAAAGAAGTAACAGATGGGTTTCCCAGTTTTTACATGAAAACCAGAGGGCTGTGTAAAGCTTGTAAGACATCACTTTTCCTCTGGTGTTTTCATACACTGAAGGAAACTAGTTGGGGCATCAACACATTTGATTCATCTCCAGAAGAAACAAACTTCTCACAAAGGAAGGTGTCAAAATGGATCAGAATCAGTAACAACTGCCAATCACTCAGAGCCTGCTCTAGCATGTCAGTCACAGGGACACTAGAAGAAAAAAAGTAATGTCATTGGGCTTTGGAGACACACTGCAAAAAAACTTGGGGAAAAGTGAACTCATTTCTATATTTTAATGCATTTTAAATGAAAAATAATATTTCTAGGTTTAGCTCGATAAATATATCATATTATTTGCTCTACTACATTGAATTTGTAAATGGTCTTTCATAAGTTGTGTTCCACATGTGCCTCTTAGTTTTTGATCATCTATATAAAGGTCACTGTGATGAGGAAAATGCTCTACACGTTATGACCCTTAATAACAGTATGCTTAATGGACTGTTATCAAACTGAGGACCATTGTCACCTGGAAAAGCAAGAAGAGAAGGTGACTTGGTATGGGGGGGGGGGGGAAGAAGGGTAGATAGTGGGGTCAAAGATATACTTTACTTAATTGATATATTTGTTTCACATATCTTCAGAATAATAACCTCATATGCCTATGAAATCAACTTCATTTCTCCATCTTCCAAATGCATGACATATGTTTACAGGGCCTAAAATTAGATAGAAATTTTAAATAAAATTGTATAGGAAACATTGTCATTTTGCATTCATTAAAACATCATATCTGCTAGGTGTTTTACATATATTATTTTTTCTCTTCACAATAGTCATAAAAGATACAGAAAATAAAGTAGAGGTTAAATAAGTAAAACATTTTGATAACAAATGGTAGTTCGGGGAATCAAACACGTGTTTACCTTTAACTAAAGTTCATATAACCTCAGTTATATGACATTGTTTTACAAGCAATATACTTCTATTTTATCCATAATAAGTGTCTTGGTATACATATTCCAGGTTATCCTTTCCTTTTATTATTTTATTATGGCCTCAGAATATCTATCAATTATTTTCTACTATTTACAGACATGTAACTTAAGTTAATGACTCTGTTGCATTAAGTATTTAATAACCACGTCTTATCTATTCTGAATTATTTTTCTCTTTCTGCTTTATATCTTTCTTCTTGAACATTATCACTACTATAGATTGAATATCCCTAAAATTCCTATCTTGAAACCTCACACCCTCTGTGATAGTATTAGGAGGTGGGACTTTGGAAGGTGCTTAGGTCATGAGGGTAGAGCCCTCAAGAATGTGATTAGTGCTTTTACAAAAGACATCCCGTAGAGCTCGTTAGCTCATTCTGTCATGTAAGGTTATAATGAAAAGACACCTGTCTAGGAAGTGAGCTCCCACCAGACACATCATCTTTTGGTGCCTTGAACTCAGACTTCCCAGCCTGTAGAACTGTGAAAATTAAATTTCTGTTGCTTGTAAGACACCTAATCTGAGATATTTTGTTATAGCAGCCTGAATGAACTAAGACTAAAGCTACTCACCCATAAAGGTCTAGAACTAGGCTCACTTCCTTCATGAAAATGGAGTCATCACTGTTTAATCTAGTCCTCTCCAGTATTTCATTCACAATCTTGCATGAACACACTTGAAGAAAGAAAAAAACTTCATTAACAAATGAGAAATTATCCTAATCCTATTTTTCATGATTTCTCCACACTTAATACTTTTTGTCTATAATCCCTTCTGTGCTATTGTTCATTCATAAATTTACAATCTTTGAGTAGCTACCATATATCAGAAAGTGTTCTAGACATTGGGCTGGAGATGTAACATTTAAGAAAACAGAATAAATCTCACCTCCATGACACATCCATTCTAGTGGAAGAAAAACAGATTTAGATATAGAATATATTAGATAGTGATATATTCTATATAGAAAAATAGAAAAGGAAAAAATGGGATAAGATAATGATCATAGCACTTACCCCATTATATAATTTTTTTTGTTCTGTTACCTGATAAATTTTTAAACTGAAATTTTTTAAGCAGCTACTACATGTGTTTTCCTTCTTTGATTATCTGTGAATTTATTATTTCCCTATTGCTGTTGTAACAAACTAACACAAGGTGATTTATTTTTAACACAAATTACCTTTAGGCAGCACAGTTCAGAAGTCCAAAATGGATCCAGAGGTCTGTGTCTTTTCTGAACACTCTAGGGCATAATCTATTTCCTTGTTTTTTCAGCTTGTAAATGCTGTCTACATTTCTTGGCTCTTAACCCTTTC
Organism: Prionailurus bengalensis; assembly: GCF_016509475.1. Lineage (NCBI taxonomy): Eukaryota > Metazoa > Chordata > Mammalia > Carnivora > Felidae > Prionailurus > Prionailurus bengalensis. The sequence continues at coordinate 39,244,699 of NC_057343.1, forward strand.
TTTCATCTTCAGAGACAGAAGTACAGCATCTTCAGCTTTTTCTGTCTGATTCTGACTCTTATGCCTTCCTTTTATAAAGACTCTTGTGATTACATTGGGCCCACTGGATAATCCAGGATAATCTTTTGATGTCAAGATTCTTTTATCACATCTGCAAAGTTGCTTTTGCCATTCAAGGTTACATATTCAAAGGTTTTGTGGATTAGGACATGGACATCTTTGGGGTGCTATTATTTTATTCACCACAGTCTTATATATAAGTATAAATATACATATACATGTGAATATAAGTATATATGACATGTAAATATGTTTCTTGTATATGAGCATTTACATATATATATATGTATGTGGATATAGAATAAGTAGGGTGATGATTTTTTCAAAAATAGAAAGTAAGCTTTTAGAAAATAGGGACGTATAAGAAATGGGCAGAAGTCATGAATAGATATTTTCCCAAAGAATACATCTATAGATAGCTAACAGACACGTAAAAAAGATGCTCAACATCATTCATCATTGGGGAAATAAAATCAAAACCACAGTTACATACCACCTCACACATGTCAGAGCAGCTAAAAGTAAACGTAAGAAACAACAGATGTTGGTGAGGATGAAGATAAAGGGGGACCCTCTTACACTGTTGGTGGGAATGCAAACTGGTACAGCAACTCTGGAAAACAGTAGGGAGGTTCCTCAAAAAGTTTAAAATATAACTATCCTGTGACTCAGCATTGCACTACTAGATATTTACCCAACGGATGCAAAAATACTTATTTGAAGGGGCACGTGGACCCCAATATAGTGGGATTATCAGGAATAGCCAAATTATGGAAAGAACCTCAATGTCCATCAACTGATGAATAGATAAAGAAAAGATGGTATGTGTGTGTCTGTACACACACACACATACACACACACACACACACACACACAATAGAATATTACTCAGCCTTCAAAAAGAATGAAATCTTGCCATTCCACAACATGGATGGAACTGGAGTGTATTATGCTAAAGTGATATAAGTCAGTCAAAGACAGATACCATGTGATTTTACTCAGATGTGGAATTTAAGAAACAGATGAACGTAGGGAAGGGGGAAAATAAAGAGAGGGAGACAAACCATAAGAGACTCTTATAACTGTAGAGAACAAACAGGATTGCTGGAGGGGTGGGTAGGTGGGGGATGGGCTAAATGGGTGGTGGGTATTGACGAGGGCACTTGTTGTGATGAGCACTGGGTGTTCTATTGTAAGTGATGATCACTAAATTCTCCTGAAACAGATATTAAATTATATATTAACTAGAATTTATATAAAAACTTTTAAAAAATCAATCAATCTAAGGGGGAAAAAAAGAAAATAGAGACATTTTTGGAAAGAGCATGCAATTTGGATTTAAGAATCCTGGGACCAAACACTTAAAAGTGTATGGCTTTGGCAAACCTTTCAACTCATCTGTAGATACATACTCAAAGACATGTTACAAGGCTCAAGAGAGAACGTATATAAACATGTATTTTATATGCTTAAATGCACTTTTCCTCTCATCCACTGACCTCTCTAATTACAGCTACCCTAAAAGGAAGTGAAATAACATGACAATAATAGAATATCCTTCAGAGATAAAATAGGCCCTGGAGTAGTTTAAAAAATCCTGGCTTTGAATACTGGAATAGGAATACTAAATACTTTGGGAGAAAAGATTTCTACTGTGGAAAAGACTGATCTGGACATGTATTCCAGATCCACCAATTTTGCTTTGGAAACCTGAGCATGTTGCCTAAATGACCTGTACCACAGATTCTTTACCTATGTGTCCACCTATTTATCTATCTATATACCTACCTACATTTATTGGGGAGAACAATCAAGTCTAGGATTGTTAAAATAATTAATTAGCATTATACTAGATGTTCTGATGTATTGAGGATGGTTAGTACTAATAGCTAATGCTTTTGTAATGCTTAATGTGTGCCTAATCATTTGAGCATTTTTATGTATTATTAGCTTATTTAATTCCCCAAACAACTTTGAAATAGGAAACATCTATTCAATATTTTATAAACAAAGAAAACAGGCACAGACAGATTAAGGCCATGGTCATGCAGTTAATAAGCAAAAGAGATAGGATATGAATCTCTAGATCAGGCTCCAAAATCTATGTCTAACCACTGGCTTATACATTTTAGTTCTCTTTTACTTCCCTCCTAAACTAATAAGTAATTTGACATTATATTCAGCCATTGGTTCTTTATCTGTGTAACTAATACATAACACTTTTCTTCCTTGTCTAACAAATAAATTTGTCGTAAGAATAAATGTGGGGCAGAAGTAACATTAATAAGCCACCCTATATTCTTGGCACCTTATTAGATTCTTTTACAGATTAGTAAGCAAACTTAGAGGACCAGTGATTATCAAGTCACACATCTATCTACTGAGGGACATGAGAGATTCTAAAGTCCAAACCATTTCTACCAAAGTATCTGGGCCTCATGAAATAAAACAAGATATTATATAATATGAAGTATAAGCATGACATATTTTTTAAAATATACAAGGAAGAAGGAAACAAAACTCCCTAGAAATGATACTGCAGCTGTTTTGACCCACATAGGAGCTGGCAAACTTTTTCTGTAAAGGGACAGAGAGTAAATATTTTCATCTTTGTAGGCTATGTAGTCTCTTGAAATTTCTCACTTCTGTTGTAGTGAAAAAGCAGTCATAGATAATACATAAATGAATGAGCAGAGCTGTGTTTTAATAAAACTTTATTTCACAAACAGATGGTGAGCCTGATTTGGCTCATGGTATCATTTGCCGGTGTAGGTAAATACCTCAAATTTAAATCTGTGAAGAAGGCAATATATATTAAAACCGCAAACTAAAAATGTTCTCTTGGTCTAAAAGGAGTATTTCTTAAATAATAATGCTAATGATAGTTTTTGCATTACACATTCTACTTGTCTTAAGGACTTATGTAAATCATATAAGATCTTTCTGAAGTAGGTATATTTTATAGGTAAGAGGCTAAGCAAAATTTCTAGAGATCCACATCTAATCAGCAGTGAGGCTGAGGTCTGAACCTAGTCGGTCACCCCAGCTCTGTCATCTTGACTTTTACACATTATCCTCTCTCTACTAGATCCATTGACCTTTTAACTTCTATAAGTAAGGTTGGTTAAACTTTAATCTTAACACCACAGACATTGACTGAGGTTGAATAACTTAATCTTCTCTTCATGCCAGTGCTTCATTTTAATAAAAAAATAAATAAATTATTACATATATGGAAGTGTTGGTTTTCATGTAGAAGGATCAACAGTCAATAAAACTCCTATCACCAAATAGTGATCATTTTATCTGAAACTATATTTATTGACCAAAATTTTAGTTTTAATTGATGTTACCAGAATTATAAATGTATAAAAGAGACAGAACCATATTTACTTACTAACTTAACATTATTAAGTTGAATCCTATAAGATTTTGGATATTTAGATTTTGTAGGCTCAACACCTAGATCAGTGTCCATTCTTTACTGTTTTATGCAGTGGTGTAATCATGAATCATATTTACCTGTAAAATAGAAATAAATTAATCATTTGATCTTTGCAAATAATTTTTGCATCTTCAAGTGAAGGTTGGTTTGTACCAGTTTACATTTAAAATGATAAGTGATAATATTATTAAGATGGTAATGACAAGAAAATGTCAACTGTTAATAAAATATTTTATATGTACATAGATGTTTGAAAGTTACCAAATTTAGTATGATTCTTAATATTATAAACTATATATTGGCATATGTTGGAATGTTTCCTTACTAGAAACAAGAACAATTCATGTGTATATTTTAAAGGTTTTTATAAGTGATATTCAGATTTTTAAGTTACATTTTAAGGAGACTACATAAAAATGTTTCAATATAATACCAGTGTCGATACTACATTAAATTGGAAAGCTGTATAAAATTGTAAGATATTTGAGTATATATACTGAGAAAAGAACAATATTTTATTTCAACTCTCATTACAATAAGTTACTAAAAATGAAATGATGTTGCATTCTCATTTAATTTCAACAAATTATGTGATGTAAATTTAGAAAAAAAATTATTTCTCACATTACTCAGTATTTTTTAAATAGATGTTAATTGTACTGTTATGTTAAAAAGCTCAACACATTATGCTAGGAAAGCTTGGGGGAAAAAATCCAATAAGCTCCCTTCAGTCTAAATCACCATCAAGGGAACAGAAACAAGTATGTGTCAGTATGCTCAGTATTGTAGCCCAGGGGGACATAACACTTGCTATGTGTGGGGAAGAAACAGCAGGACTTTTCAGTAAAAAGGAGACAGGGAAAACTTGTGATCACAAAACAGAAAAGCATATTGCTGATAAGACATAAGTGTTAGAGGCTTTCTACAACCTCAAGCTGTGCTTCTCCCAACAAAAATCTCATACTAATTTACACAAGGCAATTTTAGTTGCACAGCTAGAAAGAACTATGAAAAATGAAATTAGTTGTTCTTTTAGTAGGGATGATTCATTGCAAACTTTGAAAGTGCTTTTCTCTTTTGGATTCTGTTAAAATAGCTGACACTAGAATTGCCTTATAAAATTGTTCATTTTAAAGAAGGGAGAATAGTGCTTTTAAAAATACATTTGAATGTATTCTTACTCTTTTCCATGAGAATTTTCATGAAATTTGTATACTTGGATGAAAGCAAGATTAAACCACACTTACAATGTTGCTTAAAACCTGCAGGTTTAGCCTTGCTCTAATTAAAGATGCACCATCACCTGTGCAAAGACCATTATCCATCATTTATTCCAGAAGTGCAGTATAGACAGGAGGGGTTGTGAAGGAAGTGGAGTGTAAACAGAGTATCCTGTCCAAATCCTGTCTGGCTTGACTTCTTATTTTTCTATTGTTTCCCAACCCAGAATATATAGATCTGTCACACTGACATGGAAAGAGAAAGGGATACTCTTTTTTTTCAAAGTCTGTGGTGTTTGTGACATCATGAATTTAAATTAAAAAGGAAAAAAGTGGAATCAAACCAGTTGAGTTGAAATGATTCTGTGGACTGTAATATGGAGTGTTTCTGAATAATTATTTTCTGGAAGTGATTCATGATTGGTCATGGTAGCCTGACAAGACTTTATTTGTGGCTCATCATAATTCCAGTTAGGCTCATTTTTTTCAGGACCAGAAAACTCAGAGAGAAGTAGTGTCTTAGGAAGTGAGAAAAATGAATTTTCTAGGATTGAGTGAGTTCACAAAAGAAATCAAAGGGATTCTGGCTTTCATTTGTTCATTTTACTTTGTCTAAGTTGTATTCATTATATTTCTATCAGAGTTACGGTCGCACAGGATTTTTAGAGTGAAGCTAGTGCACTCACTGTTTCTGTGCACTAACCATTTGTCACCCATGTAGAGAATATCTGGATGAGATTCTTACAACAACTACTAATAATATATAACGTTCACTTTGTACTATATTCCAGGAACTATGGTCTGCCTTTGCATATATATCATGTCCCATTTAATTATTTGAAATCTGTATACTTTAGCTTTAATTATGACCTTTTTTACAGATGACATTGAGACTCAGACATTTTAACAAAATCATCTAAATCCTCAGAGATAATTAGTGGTTAGTCCATGACTAAGACACTCTACTTACTGAATTTAAAATCCATTTCTGGAAACCAAATGTGTATATATGTAGTCTCTCATCTCCATATTTCCTAGCTGGTTTTACTCTCATTTATTTATTACTGTTATGAAATTCTGTTCAGGAGGCTAAGGGTAATATCTACAAATGAAGCCTTAAGTTAGGCATTCAGTGATCAAAACCTGCACATAGAGATCAGATCTCTGGTCTTTAGTCTCTGACACAGATGTCTGTAATGTCACTTGGGTTAACCTAACTTGTTTGCTTTAAGTGCTCACTCATTTAGCCACCTGAAGAAAATTTCAGATAATCTATAAAGCTCCTTTTCTGTGAAGTATTGGAACTATACAAAGCTTATGGTTATTTAAATCACTTTCAAGTAAATACTTTCCCTTCTTTCTTTGATCATGTACAGATAATACGATTATAAATTTTAAGATACTTTTTTTCAAAGGAGTATACTCTGTCTCTATGGGTAGAACTACTTTCATTGGTAAAATAATTTGAAAAAGTAAAGAAAGATTGAAAGAAAGACTGAAGGAAGGAAATCCTAAAATAGTGACAAAACAATCAATAAAATAATTAAATTTTTTCTTTACCATAGTTAAGCCATTCCCACCATATCTATATCTATCTGTCTACATACACACACACACACACACACACTCACACACACATTTAGTCTTTGAAATGTCATTAGATCCTTGGATAATGCCTGAAAAAATAAATTTTCTAAGATATATTCTTCACACTATTAATAGAATGAATATTTTGTGGCTTTTCAGTAGAGACCATTTTCTTGTGAATCGTAAATTATAATACTAAAATAGAAGTAGTAAGTATTGCATAATGAATAAGAAAAGTTGCTCTGGAGTAAAAATATCTTTTAATGTGGCCTTTAGAACTCACCAGTCATGAGAACTTAGTCTCACAATCTCACCTCTGCATTTCAACTTCCTTCATGATAAAATGTGCATTATTTAAATGTAAGCCTCATTGAATTGTAATTAAATTAGATAATGCATGGAAGTGTTAGGTACAGTGCCCAAATGTGTCAAGCACTCAACAAAAGGTAATTATTGTTATTAATATTAACAAACATTTTGATCTTAAAAAATATATATCAGAATATGCTGGATTTCACTGTTGTCAGATGGCATTGTTGACTTCTCATTCTTATTTAAGCCATTTTGATATTTGTGACACCACCATTATTTGGCTATCTCCTCCTAGCTGGCTTTCAATCTATAAGCACCAGTATGGACATAAAAATTGCTAAAATATTAAAACACATCCCTTTTTAGGAATAGTACAATAATATTTGATATAGTGCATGATACAATAAGATGGTAAGTTATATTAATAATTTAAATTAGAAAATAAAATTATTAATTCACACCAATTTCCATAGGATTCAATGTCAGTCACCGATAAATTGTTCCCTTTTGTTGCATGATTTAGTTAATAATAGAGAAAATGTCTGGATCCCTGGTTGGCTCAGTCGGTTAAGTGTCCGACTCTTGATTTCAGCTCAGGGCATGATCTCATGGTTTGAGTTTGAGCCCCACATTGGGCTCTGTGCTAACAACATGAAGCTTGCTTGGGATTCTCTCTCTCTCTCTCCCTCTCTCTGCTCTTCCCCACTCTTTCACTCTCTCTCTAAATAAATAATTTTTTAAATAAATAATAGAGAAAGTGTATATAAAAAAATTTCAGCTAGTATCATAATGGCTAGAACGTCCTAGGTAACAGTCCAAACAGTGAACAAACTTTGTGCTTCCTCTTATTTCTTTCTCTTTCTTTCTCTCTCTTCCCTCATCCTCTTTTTCCCTAATTCTTTCCTCCCTCTCTACCTCCTTCTCATCCTTCCCTCCTTCCCTTCCCTTCCCCACTTTTAATTGCTAAGGCGAATGTGCAGTTACTTTGGTTGAAAAGTCCTGTTGGCATTTGCTAATTCTGAGTAAATATCATGTGTCTGGGGAAACCTTTACATAAAATAGCCACACGTGTGTTGGAAAAAGCAGAGATTGTGGGGTGGGAGATATTGCAACACATATCCACATAAAAATAACAGAATGATATAGCTTAGGATTTGGTCCCCTGGAAGTTAAAAGACAACCTCACATAAAGGTGACAGTGCATTACAGTGGTGGAAATAAATCTTTTCAATAATTAGTGTTAATTAATAAGATATGGAGAAACATGGAGAAAGACAATATTCATCTTAGCACAAATATACACAAAAATTAATTTCAATTGATTGGAGATTTAAGTCCTAATGATGAAATAATAAGTATTTAGAGGAACAGATGGGGAAAAATAATTTTGTCAACTTAAAATGGGCAAAGGACACTTAAACATGATAAAACATATTGAGGGTTGATGGGGATAGAGATGAACTGTGACACTCATACATAGCTGGTTGGTTTGTAAATTGATAACAGGTTTGGAAAACTCTCAGTAGCTACCATAGGTGAATATATATGTATCCTTTGATCCTATTTAATTTGGCTTCGGTCTCCCGTTGTTCCATCTGCTAAAAATCTTCTATTTTAGTCCTACCAAATCCTTTTCCTTTTTCTAACCTTCTAATGTCATAGTCTTGAGATGGACTTTTCTTCTGTATTTTTAATTGCTCCCAGAGTGATATAAGTTTAGTCTTATGAAGGTAAAATTTGATATATATGATAACATCACACACATTTATGTTCCTTGCCATTATGTGTTCTTTAAACTCCAGACAGTTGCTGGAATTTTAAGATAGTGAGGCCTGTAAACATACCTTCATTCAGGAGAGTCCTACTTTATTATGCTGGTGTAATTACTAAGTTAATGTGACCAGACCTAAACTTTTTATTACCCTACACAAATGGCCTCCTTCTCAAGGATTCCTTGTTTTAAAAAAATCAACTCTATTAATCTTGTAAGTCAGAACCTAACATTTGGTTTCTCACTCTCTCAACAACTTCACATCTAATAGACCTGGAAATCCTGTTGATGGCATCAATAAAATACTGAACATGACCATTACTCTCCATATTCACTTCTAACACTCTGGTCTAATCTACCATCCTTGTTCACCTAAAACGTGGAAATCAAACCCTACTTGATCACTCTGCTTTATCTCTTATTCTCACAGAATCTGTTTTTCATACGGAAGCCAGGGTAATTCTTTCAAAATATAAATCTGAACTCAAAATATTTTCTCATAACTCTGAATAAAATCCAGTATCCATTTTCTGACTTGGAAGGCCGTATATTTATGGCTCCTGATTTCTGCTTAAATCTCATCTCCCTGATTTTCACTTGCACTCATCTTGCCCCATCCCCACTGCTTCCTTGTAGTTCCTCAAATACTCCAAGCACTTTCCCCTTATGCTCATTGCGTTAGTTGTTCCTTTCACCTGAAAACCAGCTCCCTTGGATACAATGTAGCTAAGTACTTCCATTCAGTCAAGGTGCTGCCCCAAATATCCCCTCTACAGGCAAGGCCTCTTCAACCACTCTTTCTAAAATCTTCTCCTATTCCTAGCTTGTGGTCCTGCACTGTTTGAATTCAAAGCAGTTATAACCACTTCACATTACTGATCATTTATTTACTCTTTATCTTCCTCACTAGGCTGTATACTTTGTGATGGCAAGAACTTTGTCTTATTTGATTAAACACTCTATCTCAAGGGCCAGACAGTAGGCATGTAGGAAATACTTAATATATAATTTTGAATGAATGAATAAGTTTAATACTCATTCATTTAAGGTATGATATGTGTATGTATGTATATGGAAACCTCCATTATATCATCACCACAATCAAGGTTTAAGAGATATCCAGTCCTTTGTAATAATTTCTACATACCTCTTTGTTTAGTGTGTGGTAAGAATAGTGAACATGAGAGAAAACTAATATGCAGTCGTATGAAGAGTCTTCATTTAAAAGTATTTCATGAGTGTATATTATTTTTTAAAGTACTGTGTTCAAGCTCTTACCCTTCAATAATAAGCATTATCCAGAAAAAGAAAGATGTTAATCAGTAATCACACACAATGGGCAATCATTAACAAATTTAAGATGTTCTAAGTTAGACGTGTTTAAGTCATAGAAATCAGACATGATTATACTGAGGAAATGATAACTGAGCATATATACGATTGATATGTAGGAGTCATTAATGCCGAGAGGTAGAAGGGTGACTGTTCCATCTGAGACGGTAGAAACTTGAGTTGTGTTGTCACTCTTTTGCATTTCAAAAAGCTCTACGCTCTGACTGAGCTATGGAGAAATGTTCCTTGAAGGCAGATAACAGAAGAGGCAGGCACAAGTAAAGGAGAAAGCAAACAAGTACAGCTATTTGTTGGCAAGCCTGAGATTTGGTCCCAGTTTTTTTCTCATTCTAAGAATTAGCATATGGTATGATATCTGTATCTCTTCCCCACTACCTATTAGATCTTCAACGTTATGGGCTGAGCTTTGGTCATCTTCATATCTCCAACTCCAAACACAGTGTCTTGAACATATTAGGTACTCAGTGGCTATCTGTGGAGTAAAATTATGAAATGTAAGTCTCTTAAAGATCACCATTAAAATGTTTGCAACTAGTGTTTTTTGGGACCAGACTCAAACTCTAGGCCCATGGCAAGAATTGAAACGAATTTTGGAACCCAAGATAAAACCTGTGTCCTAGGTATCTGCTTTAACATTTAAGTTTTTTCCCATTTTGCTGCCCTTTGTGAACATTTAATGATGTTTCATGTCTATGAATTAAGCAGTGAACTCCAGTAAGTGAATGATGGTGATAAGATTAATGCCACCTTTATCAAAATAACCTTAGATTATATTCCTTCACCAGTAAAATTGGGTTTAATTTTATATAGCTAAGAAGGAAAGATGAATGCATCATAAATTTAACTTTATATAAACACCTCTCTCTTCATTAATTTTTCTGTGTGTGTGTCTCTGTCTCCATCTCTCTCTCTCTCATACCCTTAGCATTCAGAATGATACATAGCAAATTTCAGACATTCGAGAAATATAATGATTTCGTTTCATTATGAAAATCTACTTTTCTCATACATTTTATATAATAATAGATATAATGTATTTCCAAATAATAATATAAAAGACTACCACTCAGCAGTATCTAAAGTGACTGTCCACTTCACATGCTTATTTTAATTCCTTCACTGAACAAATCAACATGGCACTCAGTTCATCCCATCTAATTTTCTTAGTGCCAGCCTCCTACAAGTTAATCTAAGAATAACAATAATGCACCAACAGGAGACAGTATTTATTTTATTTTCGTCTAAGGAGTAATCCTTATTGTTATCCACAAAGTAGAGACTGTGTTTGTTATTAATTCATAATTTCAAAAAACAGTTTGAAAAATCTGCATTTTTTGGCATAAGTTATTTTGAAATAATTGGGCATGAAAAATTAATTTTGTTACCTAATTTTGAATAAGTTAATTTTACTAGGGTCTTTTACAAAGGTCATTCTCTCTTTTCTAGGCATCATTCCATCATCCCATATATATTTAATATATTTAAATTTTTGTTAGTTTCGTCTTTACCAGCTAAGCAGTCTGATGCATGAAAAAAGAAAAGACCAAAATAAAAGAAGCATTCTTTTTTTGATAACTTACATTTTAATTATATTTTTTCCCAAATTAGATTTTTCTCTTGGCTTTGATTACCAATAGATTATCAGGGTGCATATACTGTACCTTTTTAGTCACATTCAAGTAGATACTTATTCATTAAGGCTCTGTGTATATAGATAACCTTGATTAAATAGGAATCTAATATCCCTGCCTATATAATGTTCATGGGTTCAGCAAAACAACATATGGCTTAAATATACCCAGTGACTCTCTACCAGAATCAAACTAATATTGAATAGGATGATCTTAAATGAGCATAGTTTATATAAAGCCCATATATGATAAAAATAATTTGCTGACATGAGTTTTTGGTGTAACATTGAATTAGTACTGATGTGGAAATGTTTTATAAAAACAAAAAATAAACTTAGATTATAGTCATTTGATTAGACGTTTACTTAAAAAGATAATAAATAGTTAAAGTTAAATATTGAGGTTGTTTAAAAATGGCCACGAATTCTTTGCTGATTCTTCCATCAATTGGTAGCATACATTTCCCTTTCCTTGGATCTGATCTTTTCCTCTGATTAATGCAATGAAATGACACTGGGAGATTTCTGAGCCTCAATGTTAAGGAAACTTGCAGCTTTCTCTGTTGTTATTTTGGAACTTTGAGAATATTATGCTGTGATGAAGCTCCAGAATGAAGGAACACATGGGGAAAGAGACTCGGTCATTCTGGCTAAGGCTTCAGACACTTGACCATGAGTGAAACCGTCTTAGACATTGAACTCCAGTCAAGCTGCACGCTAACCCCAGAGGAAGGAGTCCAGGCAAGGTCACCAGAGAAGCACGCAGCCAACCCACAAAATTATGGGAAATTATTAATCTGTATCATTTTAAGTCACTGGTTTTGGAGACATTTGTAAGACAGTAGTAGATATTTTAAACAGTTCATGTATATGCAGGATGGTGTGATAAAGTGAACACCAAGTGACATAGGAGAAAACTTAAGGTATTAGGAAGGAGGAAAATTTCAAAAAGAACTGTTAAAGAATATATAATTAAGCAGAGAGCTTTAAAGGGATTAAAAATTTCATTAGAAATGGAGTCATATTGTTGCTTCTTTACTCTCTACTTTCATTCTTTAAACTTCATTTTACTCTTGTGCTCAGGTTCAGACACTGTGGTATTACTTTTTTCTTCTTCCTATTTTGCATTCTTAAAGACCTGTTAAAGATTGAATTTTGCTAGGTAAAACGTGTGACCTGAGTGATAATGGGAACATTTTATCTTCACATCCAGTCTATCAAGTGTTGCCTTTTTCTCTTTTATTACTTTTAGATTTGTCTCATTAGGTTAATAAATAAAATAAAGAAAATGTGATTAATAAAATAAAGACAAGAACATGTAACATAGATGCATATATGTATGAATAATTTAAATAAAAACAATTGTTTGAAAGACATTAAAAATTGTCTCAGTTAAGATTTATTCCACATGATTGTCTTTATGTGAGAAAATATTAATTTCTGTAATATGGTAATTTGTCCTATATATGTCACAATCATATTTTCTTTGTTAAATAGCCTAAGATTATGCTGCTGCTTCTGGTCAGGGGCCACACATTGAGAATTACTGTATTAGATTTTTCGAGCAACTGGAAATAAGATAGTTATAGCTATATCAAATCTGTGCAAGTAAAAAATAATCAGTGATAAAAAGCAAAATACTGCATAATAAAATTATCATAGTAATGACCAATATTTATGTAATCCATAATGCTATAAACACGTATTAAGAAAAAAATGTGATATTTGGCCATAGAAGTTTTAGAAAATGGGAATGTTGTAGTGTAAAAAACCAGTTATCACCAACTAAAAAAGAAACTAGGTATCTAGGTAAATTTTTTTATGTAGAAAATTAATGTACATAAAAAAAAATTGTCAAGCTTTTATGTCTCAACTTTGTGCAGGGGCCAGAATAGAGTTTGAGATTAGGATGGTGTAAAGTTCTACTCTCTGTCATTAGAAGAAATTAAATCTCTTTATTTTTCAATGCTGTGCATTTAGAGATAGAGATTTATAGATATAGATAATTCTGTGTGTTTATTTCTCTAGTTTATATAGAAATATAGGTTTGTATATTTATATACATAGAGAAATTTATACATGTGTATTAAAGTCTACATATTTATAAATCTCTATCGAGAGAGATACATACATATAAACACATACACATGCACACACATTTTTACTCTATTCATTCTTTTTCTCTGGAGAACTTGTACACAACTTGTATTGATAATATTTTGGATCAGTTCTTATTTCATATATGATAAAAACTCTAAAATGCTGTAACACTCTGGAAAACATTTTGGCTTAGTAAGGAAAATCAAAAACATTCATTCCTTGGGCACCTGGGTGGCTCAGTTGGTTGAGCGTCTGACTCTTAATCTCGGCTCAGGTTTGTGGGATCTGACCTCAGTCACCAACACAAAACAAACAACCAGGACACACACACACACACACACACACACACACACACACACACACAAACACACACACACACACAAAGGCCTTGGAGGAGACTGTCAAGTACTTTGAAGGACAGGAAGGAATGAACACAGCTGGGTGGACTTTGGTTTGTGGGATCGAGCCCCATGTCAGGCTCAGCTCTGACAGCCAGGAGACTGCTTGGGATTCTCCCCCTCCCCCGCTCATGCGTGCGTTCTCTCTGTCTCTGTCTCTCTCTCACTCAAAATAAATAAACTGAAAAAAAATTAAAGAAAACATTCAGTCCTGATGACTTAGCAGTTCTATATATGAGGTATCTGAATATGTGGGAAAATATACTTTAACCAGTAAATAAATGTGTAAAACATAGTGTATACACATGTAATTAGGCAGAAATAATGCATCCAGTATGATTTTAGTTCATTAAAATTTGAAATAGATAAATGATAAACCAAAAGGATAGTGTGTGTTTTGGGGAGGAATGAAAAGGGTACTCATCATGAAGGAATGCTCATCCAGGAAAGGGGCCAGAGATTTCTCAAGGGTTAATATCATTCTGTGTCTTCAACTGGGCTCCATTTACCCAATTGACTTTGTATTTATAAAATTGTTCTTGTTTTTTATACACTTCTCTGAATATATTATCTAATTCTATAAAACGTTTCAATAATCTGATTTTACAATATAATTTTACTTCAAGAAAAATGTACATAAAGAGATGATAGCCACATTAAGATAGCCATATTCTTATTTTTTATCTTATTTTTTTCATTATTAATGTATTTTGTAGATCTGCTTTCAGATATTTAAATATTCCACTATTTCCAGAAGATAGAAAATGGCTAGACATTTTAAGTGTCTATGTGTTTTTCATACACATCTTTACAATGAAAAATTACTTAATTCTTCCTAATGGAAGAAATGCAATACTTAAATATCTTCAGTCTAAAGTGTTTCTATGATCTCTAAAGAGTCACTTCATCCTTAATCTAAATTATGATTTCTTCTCAGACTGTCTGTTGTACTGCGATTACAGGTTGCCATTACAATTAGAGAATTCAGATCTCAGAAGACTATAGAAAATAACACAAAAAATTTTAATACTAGATCAGAAATAAATAACTGTTGGAATAGGAATGTTTCCAAGTGTGAGAAATTTTATCCACGGTAAATTTCTGTAGTGTGCTGCATCTCACAGTTGTGTTTGGCAGCAAGCTTCCGCAAACAAGTAAAGGATTCATCCTTGTTTCCTCTGCTGATTCCTGTGGTTATATCTTCTGAGCCCCATGTGTTTTGTTTTTTCCCCAGAATTGTGTATAAAAGATTGTAGCAGCTGCAAAAATGGTCCATTTTAAAGTACCACAAAGAAAAGCAATTACTAGTGTACTCTGTGGGCTCCATAATACTACTGCAAAATTGTGATGTGAAGACAAATATATGAGCACAGGAACTCCAGGTTATGAACATATCTGTCCCATAGCTTGGATTGAATATCTTGATATGAGACCTATTGGGGATAATAAGTGGGCAAGTGGGATAAAAGTATCTTTGAATAGTAAAGGATCTACCTAGGAAAGTATTCTAAAATACTTTCTACCTTCAGCTATAAGAACATACAAAGTACATAAGTTTCTGACCAACTGTAGACCTAAATGAAAGTCAGGTAAATACATTGTAATGGATCTTGTAACTGTAAATCTGAAAGGTTTTGATTACAGTAAATCCTCTTGAAGAAAACTTTTTTTTTCTCCTAAATGTCACACAAAAGAAGTGTGGACTTCACACAATTGTGTGTTGGAAAGAAGAGAGTGAACTCCTTTAGACTAGGAGCATAAAAGCAATAGTGACATTTTAGTACCTCTAAAGAAAATTGCCAGCTGTAATAGATTTTGTACATCGACTCTGTCAGTATACATTGCAATTTCACAGGTGTTGGATAGATACCTCTAATATGACTTGTCTCACTGCCAGTCACCCCCAGTCAGTTTGAGGAAGAAGTATTTGAGATATCCCCAAGTACTGATCTCTTCTATTTTTCAGTGCTTCATGGTATACTTAGCACAATAAAACAATTTCTCCAACTTCATTATAGCAGGCAGTCTTTATGACGTAACACTGCAGGCTACACTATTCTCTCCTCTTTTCACAAGCCCACATCACAGCTAGTAGAAACCCTCCAAAATCATGATGAGGCACTAGGGCAGGTGGCTCTGTGCCATCTCAGCAGAAGTGCTGCTTGAGATTCTTTAATAATGAATTCTAATGGGGTGGATTATTTGTTCTGCATATTTGGTTTTCCTGAGACCATAATGAGAGAACCATTGAGCAGTTTTAAAAAGTGGAATTGGCTACTGCTGCTACTGAGCCTTTTCTGTATCTTTGACTCCAGTCTTACATGCCAGTGAGGTACGCACAAAAAGCATTAATGCTTAATAGAGTCAGTTGAATTTAGAGTAAGAACCCATGTTTTCTATTTGATAAGCCACTATTACTGCATGGGGTGGGGGAATCACAGTCAGCAATAACTTTAATCCCCAAATACTTAAAGCAACTCTTCTCTCAAAGCCAGGGATATAATTATTTTCTCATAAGCTGTGCATTCCAAGTTTGAATTTTCAGCAGCATTTCCTTTTATTTCGGAGTGCACATAGCCCTTAGATAGTTTTCATGTTAAGAATGCTGCTTTCTGGCAATGCTTCTTCTAACAGGTTTTAATCTCAAAATTAAGGATATTAAGAAATTCTTCAGTTACAAATCATAGTGCATCTGCCATACAGGGTTATCTTTAATCAACAGATTATTGAACTTCTTATGTCACTTAGGGTTTGAATTTTAAATTGTACTGCCTCTGAACTAAATTTCTTCAATATTATTGTTCATTCTTATATTACAGATAGGAAGACTGCATTGCAGTGACACCAAGTAATTTGTGCAGTTACAAACGTGTTAAGCAATATGTCCAGGATTCAGATCTAGATAATGGTGCACCAGAACCCATGTATTTATTCATTTTGTGACAGTGCCTCCCTACCATGGCTTTGGTTTTGTGTTTTTATTAAAATTAATGTAGTTAGTGAAGTCATCCATGACATAACTGTTTCAGATGTTAGCTAGAAACATATTAGTAAAGATATTATGAAAGATACTGTGTGAACTTTTGATGTCAAGAGGAAAGATTACCTGAAACAATTTTATAAAGCTTTGTTCCTACCTGAATGCTCTTTTTTTTTTGGTGAACATGTTAAGATAAAAGAATACAATGTATTATTAAAAATGATATTCTTCGAGACCAAATTAGAATTACAAACACATTGGTTTTTTTTTTGTTTTTTGTTTTTTTTTAGTAAAGACAATAGAAAGACGTGATAAAGTAGGGTAAAATAATAAAGTGTTTTAGAGTGTAATATACTTTCTACTACACTAATTAATCTAAAATGGTTATGCAATATAAAATTATTTAGCATCATTTCCAGGTCATAGTGTCACAATTAAATGTAATTATTTTGAGTAATATTCTCATAGAGAAATAGTATTTTTCAACCTTACATTGGATGGAGATTAAAAATGTGCAAAAGATCTGAATATACACCTCACCAACATGATACACAGTTGGCAAATAAGCATGTGAAAAATGCGCAACATCATATGTCTTTAAGGAATTGCAAATTAAAGGAGCAGAGTTGGGGCGCCTGGATGGCTCAATTGGTTAATCATCCAACTCTTGATTACTGCTCAGGTCATGATCTCAGACTCATGGTCTCAGGGACATGAGATTGAGCTCCATGGTGAACGTGGAGCCTGCTTAAGAGTATCTCTCTCTTCCCATCCTCCCCGCACTTGTGCTTATGAATGTGGTCTCTCTATAACTAGCTAAATAAATAAATAAATAAATAAATAAATAAAGGCAATGAGAATCCACTATATCTATGAGATTTGCAAATATCCAAAACAATATGGGGTGTGGGGGATGGTTCAGTCAATCAGGCATCTGACTATTGATTTTGGCTCAGTCGTGATCTCATGGTTGGTGAGATTATGCCCCACATTGGGCTCTGGCTGACAGCATGGAGCCTGCTTGGGATTCTCTCCCTCTCTCTCTGCTCCTCTTTCCCCCACCCCAAAATAAGTAAACATTTAAACAACAAACAAGGGGCGCCTGGGTGGCGCAGTCGGTTAAGCGTCCGACTTCAGCCAGGTCACGATCTCGCACTCCGTGAGTTCGAGCCCCGCATCGGGCTCTGGGCTGATGGCTCAGAGCCTGGAGCCTGTTTCCGATTCTGTGTCTCCTTCTCTCTCTGCCCCTCCCCCGTTCATGCTCTGTCTCTCTCTGTCCCAAAAATAAATAAACGTTGAAAAAAAAATTTAAACAACAAACAAAACCCAAAATGGTGAAATGTTGTCAAGGATGTGGAGCAATAGTAATTCTTACTCCTTGCTGGTCGTAATGCAAAAAGAAACTCCCACTTTGCAAAATAGTTCGTCAGTTTCTTATAAAACTAATTATATCCTTATCATATGATCCAGCAACTGTGCTTTGTATTTACTTAAGTGCATTTAAAAATTATTTTAATGTAAAAATCTGCATAATGATTTTTATGGTTGCTTTATTCATAATTGTCAAAACTTGGAAGCAACCAAGTAGGCAGATGTATAAAGAAACTGATATATGCATGAAACAAGTTAATATTCAGTGACAAAAAATAAACTAGCCATTAAAATACTTGAATCTTAAATGAATATTGCTGAATAAAATAAGTCAGTATGAAAAGGCTACATACTGTATGATTCCAACTATAGAACATTCTAAGGGAGGCAAAACTATAGAGACAGTAAAAAATCAGTGGTTGTCACTGGATTGGTAAAAGGAAAGTAGGAATGAATAGGTAGATCACAGAGGTTTTAAGGGCAGTGAAACTATTCTGTATATTTTAAAGGTAGATAAATTTTATATATTTGGCAAAACTCAGGATATACAGCACAAAGAATGAACCCTAATGTAAACTATAGCTAAAAATAATATAGCAATATTGACTGATAAATTGTAATAAATGTACCACACTAACACAAATGTTAATAATAGGGTAAACTGAGGGGTGCAGTGTGAGAGGGTATTATAGTAACTCTCTGTGCTTTTCACACAATCTTTCTGTAAACTTAAAATTGGTAACAAATAATAAAGGTTATTAATTAAAAACAAATTCACTAGAGGGGCTAAACAGTAGATTTGAACTATGAAAAGAAAAAAAAAAACATTAGGATAGATCAATATAAATGAAGAATGAAGAAAAATGAAGAGAGCTTCAGAGAAATGTGGAAAACCGTCGAGAGTACCAATATACACAAGGTGGAAAACCAGAAGGAGAGGAGACAGAAGAAAGACACTAAAAATATTTTTAAAAATAATGGCAGAAAACTTTCTCATTTATTGAAAAACAATAACCTACACCTCCAGGAACTCAATGAATACCAAGTAAGATAAACACAAATTGAACTGTGAACAGGGCATATAGGAAAAATGCCAAAAGTCAAAGACAAAGAGAAAATCTTGAAGTACCAAAAGAAAAATAATTCATCACTTAAATAAAGTAAACCAATAAAATCAAAACCTTATTTATCAGTAGAAACTGTACCTTAACCAAGTAAAATTACTAGAATAAGAAATGAAAGAGGGGACATCACTACTAACTTAAATAAATACAAGGAACTTAAAGAAATGATAGAAATGTACAACAAGAAATTATATAGCTTAGATGCTTTGGAAAAATTCCTACAAACACAAACTGTGACAAACTGAGGAAGAAAGAGACAATCTGAAGAGATTTGTAACACGTGAAGATTGAATTAGAAATCAAAACCTATCCACAATGGGAGGCCCAGGCCTGATGCCTTCTAAATTCTACCATACATTTAAGGAAGAATTAATTCAAATTCTTCACAGACTTTAAAAAATATATATAATTAAATCTTCCCAATTCATTTTAGGAGGCCAGATTAATTGCTCTCATACAAAATCAGACAAAGAATCAAAAAAATAAAAATATAAAGCCAATATGTCTTATGAATATGGACACAAACATCCTCAACCAAAATTCAATCAAACCAAATCTATCAACATAAAGAAAAAAAGAATTATACACTATGACAAAGTGGAATTTATCCAAGGAATTCATGAGTGGTTCAGCTTAAGAAAATCAATGTGATGTATCAATAAAATAAAAAACAAAAATTGCATGACCACGTAAATAGATACAGAAAAAGCATTTGACAAAAATCTAAAACCCTTTGTAGAAAAAAAGAAAGAAAGAAAAAAACTCAACAAATTAGGAATAGAAAGAATTTCTTCAATCTTATAAAGGGCATATGTGAAAAACACACAGCTAATATTACATTTAATGGTGAAAGACTGGATGCTTTCCTTCCAAATTCAGGGAAAAGACAAGGATATATTTTCTCAACACTTCTATTCAGCATTGTGCTAGAAATTCTAACCAAGGCAATTAGGTAAGAAAAATACTCAAAGCTATCTAGATTACAGAGGAAGAAGTAAAACAATCTCTATTCACCAATGTCATGATTTTAGATTTAAGAAATCCTAAAAGAAAATTAGATCTAGTAAATTATTTCAGAAGGATTGAAGAATATTATAATAAGTGAAGTAACATGTATGGCTCTCTATTAGCAATAAACAAGAAATGAAATTAAGAAAACAATTCCATTTAAAATAATACCTAAAAAATCAAATATTTAGTAATAAATTTAACAAATGTGCAAAAGATTGACTCTGAAAACCACAAACTACTGTAGAAAGAAGACCTAAATAAGTGGAAATGGGTCAGAATACTTAATATTGTTGAGATGACAGCACTTCCCAAACTGATATACAGCAGGTATGTGCAAAAGAGAAATGGAAACATATCTCCATCCAAAAACTTACATACAAATATTTACTACAGCATTATGCATAACTAAAATGGGGAAATGATTTAAATACCCATAACAGATGAATGAATAAATGATATGTAGTATAGCTATGCAATGGAATTTTGGCCATAAAACGGAACCAAGTTGAACACCAGAAAAATTATAAATATGTCTGTGTTTTATTATTTCTAATCACTACCTCCTTTTCTCCCCAAAGTTAAACATTATTCTATCCTCTAATACATAAATTGGATACTTTTCCTTATTTATATATATAGTTTATTTGATATACCAAACTTTTTCTTATCTCAGAATTTTTCATTTTATTGAAATTATTGTTTTTTAGTTTTTGTATGATCATATTCTTATAATAAGTGAAAATAGTGAAATTTGATATTTTATATCATTGTTCCAACTGTACTTTAATTGGTGTAGAAGAATAATCATTCCTGCTTTTATTTCATCACCCTAATACAACAGAAATTAATAGCAGTCATTAGATAATTACGGTTGAGTTAATATAAAATGAATGGTAAATGGTTGTGATAAATAAGAAGTTATAAGAATCAGAGGAAGATGCTAATGAAGTTGAAAGATGTGAGAGCAAACAAATTAGAAGGATTGAAGGGAGTTATCAGAGTAGTAGTTTGAATTAGTGGATTTTTGATTTACAACGAATTTCTGAGTCATTTGCTCAGTGAATTGTTAAAATAAGTTGGAAGTGAATGGAAGTCATGGGGTGCCTGACTGTCTCAGTTGGAAGAGTTTGTGACTCCTGATCTCAGGGTTATGAGTTCAAGCCCCATATTTGGGTGTAGAGACTACTTAAAAATAAATTCTCAAAAAATAATAATAATGATGGAAGTCACATAGGAGATCAAGAATTGTGAGTCTTATATGTTGGATGGGTCATTTATTTAGATGAGATAGTTACCCAGGTGGATGGAAAAAATTGAATAAAAGAAACTCTGAACCAGTTGTTGAAGAGTTTATAGCCAAATGGCCTAAGCCTAAATGGATTAAATTTTTTAGGATCAGTAGCTAATAAGAAAGAGAAATACCTGACACTAAGCAGTTTAAAGTCACATTAATAAAAATATAAATATCCTCCACTGGAGAGACATAAGGAGAGCCAGCCAAGGTCTTAGAGTGGAATAACTAACATAAAACAAGATTTCCACTGAGAGGTAAAGTTGGCAATATTTTCAAAGGAGTTGATACTTTAAAATAAGTTTCTTAATAGGTAAGGACAGTCTGAAAAGTACAGGAAAGGATTATGGTAGAGACAAGTATAAATCTAGATAAAAGGAGAGTGTTTACAAAAGACTGTGATGGTAGCAGTTGAACAATTGAAAACTATGTATTGACTGCCACCAAAAGAACATTTTTGTGAGGCATCATGAATTTAGTCTAATGTGTTGAAGAAAATTGGAGGACAGAGGATAATCAAGCAAAACAGGATTCAGCCATGCTTTCATGATCACGCTTAAACCAAACTTAGAATATACTTTACCTGGATATTGTAGAATTGTTTCAGGAAGCATGTAAGTTATCGTGATGTGATAGATCTCTCTTCAGCTTCCATTTGTTAGCTTGATAATTATAAATTCTGTGAAAGTCCATATTAGAGGAGGAACACTAATAAAGAGCAGTAACAGAAAAATAATGATATCTCCATGGTTTGAGAACCTTATTAAGAAGAAATGTTCATGTATATAGTAAAAATAAATACAAATTAACAGTGTTGGAATTCTGAGAATTTCTTTGTTTTAGGCTGTGCACTGGGCTCGTTTTTTCATAAACTACGTAGGTTATGGACAAGAGCATGACTAAACTGAGTGAATAGAGACAAATATGGATTGGCTGTTCGATCACATAACCAGTCTCATCATTTTGATTGAATTAAGTTATCTATTTTGCACAAAATATCAATAATATGAAATTTTCTTTAAAAAGTATTGTTATGTAAAACATAGTATGGCAAAACAGAAAATGAGCAGGTTTTAATAGTGTCATCAAGCATGAGATTATTTTCTGTGGTGGTTAATTTTAAAATTGGATACAAGATCACATTGAGGATGTAGTAACAGATGGGGATTTCCTACAGAGGAAGTCTAGCTTCACTATGCAACAAGATTTATTGGCCTCATCAAGAAAATGTATGGCAGGTCAGAAAATGCAGTCCTTTGGGGTTTCTTAGTCATTAAAAAAACATATAAAGTTTTCCCTTTGTAAGAATTCCAAATAATTGTTATTTCTAAATTTTTTAGAGAAGAGTGAAGTCTGTGATTTGGAAGGTAGGAAACAAAGAGATTCCTTAGAACACTGAAGAAACTTCTATGGTATTTCTATGGTTTAAAACCGTATCTATTATAGAAACAATCAGTAAGAAGAGTATTTTTGTTATTGGTTTATTTCTAATTAGTTTATTTTTGTTATTGGTTTCCAATTTCTAATTGGTTTATTTCTAATTTGGACACATTTCAAATTGTATCACACATACTCTAGAATAGGAACCTAGTGTGTATTCCATTGTCATTTATTATTAAAAACTATATAAAAATCAAAATTGCCAATCTAAGACTTTACTTTTGAAAAGCACGAGGAATACAATTTAAAATTTTATTTTAAAATTTACATGGAGAAATGCCGAATGCACATTATAAGTTAGTTGGATTCTAAAGGTCAAATTTACAATTCATATTGTGACAGAATGAGCTTAATGAAAATATCATAAAAAATCTCATTTAATGATGATTTTAGTTCACATTAGTGGCTTTGACCTTAGGCTAGCCTCAGGCATCTTTAGAGCTGTTTGCATTAAGAAACTATGCATACCCAAATCATTTCAGCATTGCATATCATTTCTTTCAGAGATAAAATTCTCTGTAGTGTTGAAAGATACTAGTGACCAAACTGCCTAAATATTGATCAGCTTTAACTTCTGTCTAATCATGTCCTAATCACAGCAATGATGAGTCATCTTAAATGCTGCAGAGTTTAAGTATTTAAAGACAGATGAGTTCATGAATTCATTTAAGAACATAGAGTTGTTCAACAGGTGTATGAAAAGGTGTTGAATATCACAAATCATCAGGGAAATGCAAAGAAAAACCCCAGTGAGATATCACCTCACACGTTTGGATGGTTGTTATCAAAAGGACAAGAGATAACAAGTGTTGTTGAGGGTACAGAGAAATGGAAACCCTTGTGCACTGTTGATGTGGGAATGTAAAGTGGTATAGCCATTATGAAAAAACAAGATGGTCGTTCCTCAAAAAATTAAAAATAGAGCTACCATATGATTTAGCAACCCTATTTCCCAGGATATATCCAAAGGAAGTGAAATCGAGGCCTTGAAGAGATATCTGCAACCTCCATCTTTATTGCAGCATTACTAATAATAGCCACGATATAGAAGCAACCTAAGTGTCTGCTGGTGGATGAATGGGTAAAGAATATGTGAATATTCTTTAGAATATATATATATATGTGTATATATATATATTCTAAATATATAATATATATTCTAAATATATACATATATATTTATTTGTGTGTGTGTGTGTATATATACATATATATATATATATGTATTATTTCAGTCATAAAAATGAAGGAAATTCTGTGGTAGAAGTAGAGCCCCTCCCTAAGGAATGTGGTGGAGGCCTTCTCAGAACTAAGAAAGGCAGTGTGGCCCAATCAACTCCTATACATGGTTGCGTAGCCCTGACTCTGTAACTTGGACTGTGTCCAGTCAGACTGTATGTTTGTATGTGACATTCCTCAGGACTCTGTAACATAGACTGCCCAATCATAACTGTATGTCTTTATGTTACCATGTATGGGAGACAAAGAAGTAGAAATTATATGAAAGGCTGCTGCACTCGGGGCACAGCCTTTTGGGTCTTAGACCTCTGAGCCAAGGTAGCATGAATAAAGCTGCTTCCTGGAAAGAAAGGCCCTGGTGTCCCGTCCCTCTGTGCGAGAGTCCTGCTATGGTTTTACCAATTGTGACAATATGGATAAACCTGGAGGACATTATGCTAAATGAGATAAGCTAGACACAGACAAATCCTGCATGATCTCACTTCTATGTGAAATATAAAAAAAGTCAGACTCACAGAAGCAGAGAGTAGAATGGTGGCTGCCAGGGACTCCAGGGTAGCAGAACTAGGGAGATGTTGCTCAAAGGATATTAGAAATAAGTTCTGGGGATCTAGTGTATAGCATGGTGACTAAAGTTAATAACAATATAGTTGATAATAAAGTTACAGCAATATAGTTAATAATAAAGTATACTTTATAGTATAATATTGTTAATAATATAGTTAATGTTAAAGTTACAGGGGGGTCTGGGGGCTCAGTCAGTTGAGTGTCTGACTTCAGCTCAGGTCATGATCTTGCGGTTTGTGGGTTCGAGCCCCGCGTTGGGCTCTGTGCTGACAGCTCGGAGCCTGGAGCCTGCTTCAGATTCTATGTCTCCTCCTCTCTCTGCCCTCCCGTGCTCATGCTTTGTCTTTCTCTGTCTCTCAGTAATAAATAAACATTAAGAAAAAAAAATTTAAGTTACAATAATATAGTTAACAGCATAGATAATATCATTAACACTTTGTAGTTTGCTTGAAATTTGCTAATGTAGTAGATCTTAAGTGTTCTCACTCCCCAAAAAACTACCCACCTACACCCATCTATCTATCTATATGTATATATACATACATACCAAAAAGGCAACTAGATGAGGTGATGGATGTATTAATTAGCTTGATGGTGGTAATGATTTTACAGTGTATGTGTATTAAACCATGTTGCATACCTTAAATATACACAGTTTGCATTTGTCAGTTATACCTAAGTAAAGCTGGGGATAAAAAGAACATAGAGCTTTTATTTTATCATCTGGTTTTGTATCTTTAAAAGTCATTTAGAGGAGTATAATGAATTATAATTTTTAAAAAATTTTTCTTTCTCCATTGTATACATGTGGAGATCTATACATCAGAGATTGGCACACTTTTTACTTACAAGGCCAAATAGTGAATAGTTTAAATACAAGGCTGTTCAGTCTCTGTTGCAACTACATAACTGTCCTTATTAAAAAAAAAAAAAAAAAGGCAGCCATAGACAATTCGTAAGTGCATGAATGGGCATAACTTTGTTCCATTAAAACTGTATATATAGGGGCACCTGGGTGGCTCAGTCAGTTGAGCATCTGACTTCAGCTCAGGTCATGATCTCACCCATTGGGGGGCTCTTTGCTTATCAGCACAGAGCCTATTTCAGATCCTCAGTCCCCCTCTTTCTGCCCCTCCTCTGCTTGCACTTTCTCAAAAATAAATAAAAACATTAAAAAAAAACTTTATATACAAAAGCAGGAAACTGGCCTGTGGCCCATAGTTTGCTAATCAATTTGTTTTCACTAGATCAGTGTCTCTGGACTCTCCAGCTCTTCTTTTAACTCTGAAGATGAATGCTTATCCTTAAGTATCAAAATCAGGCCTTCAGGCCTTCTACCCATGTTATTTGTATTTAGCATTATTTTTCCCCTAGATCTAATTGCCTAACACTGACCCTTTTATTATTATGTGGTAGCTTTCTTTAGCCCATCTCTTTGATAGGAGAGATAAATTGCTGGAATCCCTGAGTGTTCTTGCACATTCTTACTGGTAAAGCCAAAAATGCAAGGTCCTATCTTAAGGGAAGAAGTTATGTGTATGCCCAGATAAAGAGCTGGTTTTCTTGAACTTACTAGTAAAGTGATGATTCCAGAAGCTCAGTGCTCCTTTCCTGTGGTAGAAATCTACAGTGTGTGCAGACATTCACAGTGTGTTTTTGCATGGCTCTTCAAAGAGTGTGGGCAACTGACGCTAATCAGCACCCATGAAACAGGAATAGGTTAGCTTTTGAAAAGATAAAATCTCAGACCCTGCACAGTTCTTGACAGTTTTGGTGACCTAGACCTTAGGAGAGAATGGATGGAGAGTATAGGAGAAGACTGCCCAGAATCAATAGTATTATCAGTCAAGTGTAGGGAGTCAGAAGGGCTAAGTGAGTGTCTTCCACTGTCCTATCTGTTCATGCGTGTTTAGAGGCTAAGAAGGGAGAGGTAGAACTGAAATCCACCTCCTGAATGGCTGTTATTCCCTCTCTGGTTGTTACTTACTCTCCTTGGGAAGAAAGGAGGAAAGGATGCTACATTAACACTGGACTGAAGCCACGAAGTAAGGATAATATGGGTATGGCTGCTGAGTCAGAAATTCCCTAAAGTTAAAGTCATTGCGTCAGCAGTAATGGTAGCTTTGAATGGATAAACAAACAAACAAACAAACATTAATGCCATGTTCATTTGTAGAGCCTCATTGTGCAGCCACTTGCACCAGAGAGTACACATAAATTCTTAATCACTGTAGCTAAGTCTGATTATAAATATAAGATGATAAAGGTGTCTAGTGTGTTAGTCAGCTAGAGCTTTCACAACAAAATACCACAGACTGGGTGGCTTAAATAACAGAAATTGATTGTCTCACAGTTCTGGATGCCAGAAGTTGAAGATCAAAGTGCTGTCAGGATTGATTTCAGGTGAGGGCTCTCTTTCTGGCTTACAGGTAATCAACTTTGCACTGTATTCTCACATAGCCTTTCCTCTCTGTGTATGAGGACAAAGAGCTCTCTGGTATCTCCTCATCTTCTTAAAAGTATACCAGTCCTATTGGATTAGGGCCCACCCTTATCACCTCATTTACTTCAATTTCTCCTTAAAGGTTCTCACTTGAGGGGCGCCTGGGTGGCTCAGTTGGTTAAGCCTGAATTCAGCTCAGGTCATGATCTCACGATTCATGAGTACCATCCCCACATCAGGCTCTGTGCTGACAGCTTGGAGCCTGGAGTCTGTTTGGGATTCACTGTGTCTCCCTCTCTCTCTGTCCCTCTTTCTCTTTCTCTCTCTGTCTCTCAAAAATAATAAACATTAAAAATTTATTTAAAAAAAGGCCCTACTGGGGCGCCTGGGTGGCGCAGTCGGTTAAGCGTCCGACTTCAGCCAGGTCACGATCTCACAGTCCGTGAGTTCGAGCCCCGCGTCAGGCTCTGGGCTGATGGCTCAGAGCCTGGAGCCTGTTTCCGATTCTGTGTCTCCTTCTCTCTCTGCCCCTCCCCCGTTCACGCTCTGTCTCTCTCTGTCCCAAAAATAAATAAACGTTGAAAAAAAAAATTAAAAAAAAAAAAAAAGGCCCTACCTTGAAATACATATTGAGGGCTAGGGTTTCAACATATGAATTGGGTGGGTGGGATAGGGAGATGATATTCAGTCTGTAACATCCAGATACAAAATTCATTTACCAAAAAAAAAATGTATATATATTATCTGTAATTGTGCTCATTAGGTAAACCACAACCCTGGCTAAATTCAGTTTTTGCCATTCCCATGCTGTCCAACCCAAATGTGCATGGTTAGTAACAAAACAAAACAAAACAAAAAAACAAAAACAAAACAACCCCAAAAAACCCAAAAAACCGCACACATACAATTATGTGAGCAGTTTTCACTTTATGATCTGTAATATTAAATAGATCTATAATGCTGCCCAATACTCTTACTCTATTTTCTCAGTCCATAATCTCTCATTGTATAAATATTGTCCCTTATTCCTTCAAATTCTGAAATCCTTCCTTCCATTTAAAATTCCAGGTGAAAACCTGGGTTCCTAATTTACAGAAAAATTAATTTATTAGAGGTATTTATCTTCATGTGGGGTTATAAACTTGCCTGTCGTTCCTGTTTGCTATTGTGGATTACAGCTTTGAGATTTTAGACAGGACCAACCTTTCCAACTGTTTACTAGATTTTCTCTCCTCTTGCTTTATCCCCAGAAATTCCCCCATGTCTTTTAAATATCTTATGGATTTTTTTCTTTCTATACTGAATTGTATTATTTTGTGCACAAAGATAACCTCTTTTGTCTCTGCCTCACCTCCAACTATCCACTTATTTCTGTCATTCCTACTTGAAAGTTTTGTCTAAACTGGTCTTTAATTCATTAAAATATATTTCATCCTCAACATGCTATCCAAACAGCTCTGATCAAGGTCACCAATTACCTCCACTTTGTTAAAAGGAATGGTAATTGCTCTGCTGTTATCCTTCTTGAACTATCTGTAAGTATTTGGAATAACCAATTATTTTTCCTTCGTGAATAATGTATTTCTTTGACTTCCTGGGCAGCTCATTTTCTGCCTACATTTATGACTTCATTTTGGTGACCCTTCTGTTTCCTCTTCATTTCTCCCAAATATAAATGTTGGCATCACCCTAGCAATCAGCCCTGCGATCATTTTTCTATCTTCACTCACTTATACAGCCTCCTGGTTTGAAACTCTTACCAATGTGCTGATGACTCCAACCTTCTGAACTCCTGTGCACTGCAAATCAGTATATCTAACTACCTATTGACAGTTCTCTGTGGATGCCCAGTGGAAATCTCAAGCACAGCGGGCCTAAATCTGAGCTTCTGTGATGTGTCTCTGACCCTGTTTCTCCTGCGATCGTCAATCATCACAGCTATTGGTGACATCATTCTCCTAATTGTTCATACCTATACTTGGGTTTTCCCTTTGGCTTCCCCTTTTCTTTACTTCATACATTCTGTCTTTCAGCAAATCCTATAGTTGTTATCTTTAAAATATATCCAGAATTTGACTTCTTCTTATCAACCCCACTGCTATTACCCTTACTTAAACCACCACCTTCACCTGTAAAGACTGTTTTAATCACATTATGATTGCTCTCCCTGTTTTTACTCATACTGCCTTAAATTTCTTCTCCATATAGCAGCCATGTTGATTT
Organism: Prionailurus bengalensis; assembly: GCF_016509475.1. Taxonomy (NCBI): domain Eukaryota; kingdom Metazoa; phylum Chordata; class Mammalia; order Carnivora; family Felidae; genus Prionailurus; species Prionailurus bengalensis. Next base: position 39,274,264 of record NC_057343.1, read on the forward strand.
TCTTAAAATAGAAATTATATTTTGCTGCTCCTCTGCTCAGAGCACTCTATTGGCTTCCCATTTCTTTCAGAGGGAAAGCATTACATAATTATGACCCCCCCCACCCCACCCTACTGGTTAGAGCACATTACATTCTGGCTCAGCCAGAATGGTCAGCCACATGAGTTTTCTTAATGTTACTCAAACTTTCCAGAAATCACGTTGCCCATACTTGTTCTTTATTCTTCCTAGAACAGCCTTCTCTTGATAAATAGATGGCATTTAATCAGTTCTTTTTGCAAAATTCACATTGTCTCAGTCAAGCATTTTCACTGCAATATGTATTTCTTTTACTGTCTGTTGCCCTGACCAAATGTTGTCTGAGCGAAGAAATGTTTATCTGTTTTGTTCCCTGCTTTATCTCTAGTGCCTGGAATGAGACCTAGAACATAATACATGTGTAAAACTAACTTTTGAATAAATAACTTCGTATGCAACATACCAGAAAATATTAACACATAATAACATTTTTAATGGCAAGAAAATAATGCCTAAAAGTAATACTGATATGTATGAAAAATCTATATGATGGAATCTGAAAATGTCTTATTGTCATAGAAGAAAATTTGAATTAATTTATATTATACTTCTGTAAAATTTCAATATTAAAAAACCCTATTTTCTCTAAGGTAATGTAAAAGTTTCATATGATCTCAAAAAAACGATGAGGAGGTTTTATATTTGGAACTAGAGATACTCATTTTGATATTAATTTGGGAGAATAAACAAGAATGACCATTGAATTCCTTAAAAAGATAGTAATAAAGATGTACAAACACTGATTAATATTAAAATTTGTTTCAGTATCTGGGATAGTATGGTAATGGGACATGAAGTGAATTACAAATCAATGGAAGAAAATTAAGATGTGAAATAAAATCAAATAGACGGACCTGTGAAGTGTTTGATATTGATCTTTAACAAGATATGCAGCATGCTGACTACTTAGTTCTGTTAATATATTTTTTCCATAGCAAGATTTCTCAGTGGAGGGAACAGGACATTGCACTACATTCTGGTGCACACTCCTTAGTTTGTTACATACCTATAGCAAAGAGTACATGGACCCGCTGTTTTGAGTAACAGTGTTTTAGAGTATTTACTCATTCTGCTTTGGAGTATATTTTTATGTACTTTAACAGCTATTTGAAGTATAATTGACACATAAAAAAACTGCACACATTTATAGCCTTCAATTTGATAAGATTTGTTACATATTCACATTTGTGAAACTACCATCACAGTCAAACTTATGAACATATCCATTATCCCTCAAATTTTCCTTATGCCCCTTTTTTACATTTCTTTCCCATTCCTGCATCTTCATTCAGCCATTAATCTACTTTCCGAATGGTTTGCATTTCAGAGAAATGATATAAGTGAAAGTATACAGTGTATATACTTCTTTATATTTTGTCTGGTTTCTTTCCTCAGCATCATTACTTTCAGGTACAACAATGCTATTAGGATGTATATAATATTTGTCTCCATGTATTGCTGAATACCATCTCATTTTATGTGTTAGTAGAGATTTAAGGATATTTGGATTGTTTCTAATTTTTTATTAATACAAATGAAACTACTATGAATACCCATGTAAATGTCTTTATATACACATCTGGTGGAAATGTATAATGACACAGTTTTTTTGTTTATTTTAATTTTTTTAAGTTTATTTATTTATTTTGAGAAGGAGAGAGAGAGCACAAGCAGGGGAGAGACAGAGAGAGAGGGAGAGAGTTCACATTGAGTTGGATACTTAACCAACTAAGCCACCCAGGCAACCTGACACAAACATTTTGAAAAATGTTTGCCAATTTCTTTAAATAAGTTAAATATATATCTATATATGATGTAACTATTATTCAGCCAGGTATTTACCCATAGAAAATTAAAGCGTATGTTCATGCATATCACTTTTGATAGAAGTACACCAATTCCAAATATTTTATCCTTATAGATGCACTCATAAATGTAAATAATGTGTGTACAAGAATATTCAATGCAGCTCTGTATTTAGCAGAAAATTAGAAATTAAAGCTAGAAAACTGTGTGCCTATTGGCAAAGAAAAAATAATTTGGGGTACAAAAGTAAAAGAAATGTTATGCATTCAAACTGACTAAAAATATTTTTATCTCTAATGTTTATTTTAATATTTAATTTAATTTTATTTCTTATACTTCTATATTTTTATATAAGAATTTCCAAAATATGTGAAGGGTTTAGCACAGTGTGTTAAATAATGAATAAAAACTAGTAAACAATTTTGGTGGGTTAAAAGGTTATATTTTAATCGTAAATTTATTTTTCGTTGTTTTGGTAAACAAGGTCTACCCAGAGTGCATACTTTTATGGATTTACAGTAGATCTTCTTTATGCCTAAGTTTTATTATAAAGGAATTATTTTGGCACTTCAACAGCAAAACTATAAGAAAAGATGCAATGAAGAATTTCCTTCCGTATGTGTGTATGTGTGTATATAATGTTAGATGGATTAATAGTAAGATGTCTCTTCATTTATTCACTATAATATTATAGTACACTTCCAGTAGAAAATTGATGACAGATATTCATTAGTGTTTCTATTTTTTTGTAGTTAAAAGGAAGATTAACCAATGATCATCAGATTTTAATTATTCTAGAAAGGGTCTGAGAAAAATATTTATTTTCTGAATGATTTCAAGGAAGCAAATGTTTTAAAAATGTGAACTTTTCAAATTTTAAGTAAGCCTATTTTTTTAGAATTAATATTTTATAATTTCAACACAAGTATAAAAATGCAACATTTTTTAAATAGTTTCTATTTTAAAGCAGTTGTAGATTAAAATTCATGACATGTGATATAGTAACACTAAGATTTCGGAGTGTAGTTTTAAATTCTATTTTACTTTGTATTGACAATAATTTACAGGGGAAATCTGTCAATTTTGCCAATTCTAAAAAAACACATTATTTCAAATGTTACATTTTCAATTAAATTCAAAGCAATGTGCTTATTATTTGCTTACAAATTGAAAATAGTATCTCTTCAAGAGATTGTGGAAAGATGGGCTAACCTTTATACCAAGGCTTAGTGTGAAATCATTGTTTTATAATGGACTCTAAAAATCAGAAATCAGAAATTCAGTGTCATGCTGATATATTGTGATGAACTAACAGAAATCTGCTGAATTACAGCACCATTAGCCATAGCACCTGTTTTACTTCCTATAAGATTTCTTTTTAACAAATAACTCTCCCATCTTTTCCGATGTTTAGAATTCTAAAATACTGAAATAAATAACTGAATTTTATGACTCCGAATGGGACAATTTGGGTGTTAATTTATAGTATTTTATAGTATGAAGAAACATCTATTGATTAGCTATTTCTTCTTATGCTATTATGCAGCAAGTCCAGTGGCATTTGTTCCGATTTATTAATAATGTGCTTTGGGTCTAAAATGGTAAAATGAGTTGGCTAAATCTATCAGTGAATTAGCCAAGCTCTGAGGTTTAGGACTCAGATAACCAGTTCACAGCCTTAGCTTGGCTAAGTCCATTAAACAGCCACATTTGCTAGGTCAAGCAAATAATACTTTCACATCAGCAGAAATTAGTTCTAATAGTAGGAAAAATAATCTCTGAAAATAGATTTGCAGGACTCATCCATTTTTATACATTATAGACTTGCCAACTCAGACAAAACATAATGTTTGAAAATGCATGTACATGAGAACATAAACCATCATCCATCTCTAATATTTACTAGATTCCTAAAATGAGGATGGTTTACTAATATTTTAATATGCCAAAATGTGAAGACTTTTAAATTATGTGTGACAGTGAGTGTAACATACCTTTAATAGTCAATAAAAGTTTAAAAAGTGAACATGCTGAAAGAGCATTTAGCTGATTTCTCAGTCTTTGAAGAAAGACTGTCTAAAGGCGGGAGGGGGAGGACCAAAGTGAAGAAATAGGAAGCACTGCATAAAGAGGGAAATTTTTTTCACAAGGGACTCAGATTCCCTTGCAATTTGAAAAACATCCTTTTAAAATCTCTTTATAAGACAGATTTTCCAAGTGTCAGTAAACCTTTCATTTGAAATGTAAGTGAAAAACAGAAATCAACAAAACTGGGTAGTTAGGATAGAAAAACATCCAGGAGGATAGCATGAAGACAATGCACTGTTTGGAGAATGCGTTGTCTCAAAATAAAAAGTGTAAAGAAGAAGGATTATCAAAGAAATTGTACGTAAATGAGTAAGAATGATTCAGAAAGAGAGGAGAAAAGAAATGTAGCTTAAAAAATCTTGCAGAAATTGAAGAACAAGCCTACTGATGATAACTACTAAACACAGAGCAACTTGGAAAGAGATCTGCAATTTTCTTATAAAATGCATTTACAAAAGGGGCCCCTGGGTGGCTTAGTCGGTTAAGCGGCTGACTTTGGCTCAGGTCATGATCTCATGGCTCTTGAGTTCAAGCCCCACTTTGGGCTCTGTGCCAACAGCTCAGAGCCTGGAGCCTGCTCACATTCTGTGTCCTCTCTCTCTGCTCCTCCCCTGCTCACGTTCTGTTTCTCTCTCTCTCTCTCTCTCTCTCTCTCTCTCTCTCTCTCTCTCTCTCTCTCAAAAATAAAAATAAACATTAAAAAAATTAAAAATGCACTTACAAATCTTACAACATGGCAGATAAAGATAATGGGACTTAGATGTGTCTCTTATAGCTACTCTGTGTTTGCAATATATGATACATACCAAAGTGAAGGGCTTGATGTTTAAAAGTAATAACCTTTAATATATCTTACGATATATAGACTAAAAGTAAATAATATCTGTTTTAAGTGTTTTTCAATTCTGGTTATACTTTTATACACATATTTATGTTGATACATTACAAAGGAAATAATTCTGGAAGCACATAGAGGCATTGATTATGGAAGCACATAGAGGCATTGATTATATCAGAAACATCCAAAATTTACATCAGAAACATCTGAAATTGGTGAACTAACACCTCCTTAGTTACTACACTTAATAGTAGGTGAGGGACACCTGGGTGGCTTAGTCTCTTAACTGTCTAGTTCTTGATTTTGGCTCAGGTCATGATCTCATGGGCTCAAGGGCTCAAACCCTGGTTGGGGCTCTGCACTAACAGAACAGAGCCTACTTGGGATTCTCTCTGCCTGTCTGCCCACCCCCCCAAATAAACATTAAAAAAAGGAAAAAGAAAATAATAGAAAAAGAAAATAGCACAATGCATATTTTCTAGGTAGGAGGTATTTTTTAAAATAGAATAAGTATCTAAATTTCAATATGTATAGCACATGCCTCAACATATAAACACATAATAAATGTAAAACAAATTGTGTTAGGTTGTATGTATATTACAAAAGCCAGTGAGGCATTCCGAGATTGTGACTTCAGTGTATCACTCATCCTAATCTCTGTGTTTAGTGGAAATCCAAATGTGTTTGATGTCATGCATTAAAACAAGCACTTATTGTTTTTGTGAACAGTGGTGGTACATTTTATCATATAAATGACTTACTGGTGATTACATATAATATTCATCAATTCTGAGACAAAAAATATCTCAAATTTTAAAATATCTGAAATCACAAACTTCAAAGTATTTGGCATTTTAGCATTCTATCATATTAAGCAACCTGATAACTTGAAAATAAATATCTTTGTGGCGTATAAAAGGAAGATGTGTTTTTAAAAAATAGATCTTGTGGCACCTGGATGGCTCAGTCAGTAAAGTGTCTGGCTCTTGGTTTTGGCTCAGGTCATGATCTCACCATTTTGTGAATTCGAGCCCTGTGTCGGGCTCGGTGCTGGCAGCACAGAGCCTGCTTGGGATTCTCTCTCTCCCTCTCTCTCTCCCCCTCCTCCATCATGCTATCTCTCTCTCCAAATAAATAAATAAACATAAAAAATGGATCTTATATTTAAAGAAATACATTATCTAAGAGGAGTTTAATGGATTAGTTTGCAGTAATGTTCATAATGTTAATTGTGGTATTATTTGTATGGGTAAAAGCTGATTCAGACAACATAAGTCTCCTAAGGATTTATAGGGCATCCACATAACATACCACTCTGTGTTTATTTTAAAAATGTAGAAAAACACTAATAATGATGTAAGTGATCCTAGTATTAAATAAAGTATTTGATTATATTTTCAAAACTGAACACTGAAATGATAAACCAAAATATAACAAAAATGATTTTTATAGATGACAGAAAAAAACATACTGAAAAAAACAAAAAGGAAAAAAGTAAGAAATATTAAACCATATTTGGCAGTATTATGAATATAGTAATAGTAGTATTTTATTTTTGATATATTAGAGACATAAGTTAAAGCCTAGGAGTGTTTATACTAGTTATGTTAATACCACGAGGATCTAAAATCTTACCATTACTAAAGGCAACAAGAGGTGTTATTAACTCCAAATATGATGCACTAAGAAATACACAATACAACAAATGTTTTTGCATCAACACTTAAACCATGATCCAATCAAACTATATTTATTACCAAATTACAGAAAACATGATCATAGAGGAAGACTTATAGACACCAAGAAAAATTAATCAGCCCTACCATTCTAGAGATTTTGTGATCCATTTTTTTTTTAACAAATCAATGGCATGAATGCTGTGATGTGGCAGTAAAGAAAAACTTAAATAAATGACATAACACCCAAATCCAAAGCCTGGCCTTGATTTAGGAAAAACAAAAACAAAATAAACAAAAACTGTAAAGAGACATAATACAGAAATAAGGAAAACGTGAATATGAACTGGGGTATTACTTAAAAGTAAAGACTAATACTAATAATACCAGGTGTGATTATGGCATAAAGTATATGAAAAAGTATATCAAATGGAACTTCACACTGAAATATTTATGAGGTAAATGACATCAAGTTTGAAATTTGGGTTTACTATACTCTGTGAACAACAAAAGTCAGTGTGTGGGAGGGGGTAGTATAAAAGATTTTTGATAATTTTTATAATAAAATATATTTTTTCCACTAACTAGTCTCTGTATTGTATGTATTATGACTTTTAGTTTGTATTTAATCTAGACTGCGCATTAGTTCACTTTCACGAATAACTAATAAATGTATTTCTTAACTCATTTGAGAAAGTTTTGTGTGAAGTTAGAAAGTATGTCAAGCAACGTATTTGAGAATTACACAGATATTTCTTATCTATTTTCCTTCATTGTTCCTTGGGAGGTTTGATCTCTTTATAGGAAAATTAATATTAACATTTATTTATCACAGTTTATTATTTAAAAGTTAATGTATCTCTAAATAAATATTGTATTGAAGGTCCTTAATTAATCTGTAGAGATTCTTTAAAACAAACTTATTTCGGGGAGCCTGGGTGGCGCAGTCGGTTAGGCGTCCGACTTCAGCCAGGTCACGATCTCGCAGTCCGGGAGTTGGAGCCCCGCGTCGGGCTCTGGGCTGATGGCTCAGAGCCTGGAGCCTGTTTCGGAATCTGTGTCTCCCTCTCTCTCTGCCCCTCCCCCGTTCATGCGCTGTCTCTCTCTGTCCCAAAAATAAAATAAACGTTGGAAAAAAAAAATAAAAATAAATAAATAAAACAAACTTATTTCTAATAACATATGCAAATTACCACTTGCAAACAATATTTCCATTTGCTCTTGTGAATTTTTATTCATTCTTTCTTCTGGGGCCTTTGTTAGGCTTAAGAGTAACTATCAATGTTTCATAATCACTAAGTAATTTGGAGGATTTATCTTGTATTGTGAAACTTAAAGCCTATATAATGTTCTCCTTTTTCTTTCCCTGAAATACTTCTTAATCTGCCACTTTAGAGGACTAATTCTATGAAAAATCTTAACATTAGAGGAAGGTAAACAATCTTTGTGCTAATAATATGGCTGTAACGAAAAGCACATGTAGGGTAAATCATACTACTAAGAATACAGTAAAATATGTGCAGATATAAGAATGTGGATTAGAAATCAGGATATATTTCTACAATTCAAATTAGAAATGAAACATCATTGAATAAAATAATACATGAAAAATACTTTTTATTCAATATAGATACAGTTCTATAGGCACAGTTTTATATGTACAGTTCACTTGCACAACATGTGTTTCTTCCCTCCTGTCTTGCCAGTGGGACCTTGCTTTCTTTCAGGTCTTCTGCCCTACTCACTGGGATTCAGTGGAAGATGAATTCAATCTCTGCTCTGCTCTATGATTGAATCTGTTGGCCAGGTTTGTCCTCTGATCTCCATGAGCACTGGCTCTGCTCCCAAAGAGGATTCGCTATCCAAAATTCTTCATGATCATACATGATTTGCTCATTGGGCAATGTCTTTCTAGAAGTTGTTTATCTACTTTCTGTTTTTGAGACTCTTGTTGTCTGGAGATAACCTTGGAGTTGAAAAGTCATAGGCTATTTCAGGATAGACTTTTTTTTTTTTTTTTTGGCAACGTAGCAGTCTTTTTAAAAATTTTTTAAATGTTTATTTTTGAGAGAGAGAGAGAGAGAGAGAGAGAGAGTGTGTGCGTGCGAGTGGGAGAGGGGCAGAGAGAGAGGGAGACACAAATCTGAAGCAGGCTTTAGGCTCTGAGCTGTCAACACAGAGGCTGACACAGGGCTCAAACCCACAAAGCCGAGATCATGGCTTGAGCCAAAATCAGACATGTAACTGAGTGAGCAACCCAGGTATCCCAGCAATGTAGCAGTCTTAAAGAGTTACTAAACTTATGGTGTACCTGTTATATAGTATAATTTCTTCATTATTATGAAAGATTTTTTGAATGAGATTTTCTCTTACTTTGAATCAAATGCATCCTAAATACTATATAATACATATCTGAATGCTATATAATACATATATTATTCCATTGTATACATCCATGCATTTTATTAAGCATGAATCCTCTTTATATAATGAGGATAATGGATACATTTTATTAGCTGATACAGTCTTCAAAATACCTATGTGATGATAATATTAATAGTCACTTATTACAGATTGGCAAATTGAAACATGCAGAAACAGTAAATTGCAATGGTCAAAGAATAATGGATATCTTAGGATCCTATCTCAGATGGTTTTAATCTCAAATTTGTAACTTTCCTAAAATGAGAAGATATAAACTCATTTTTAATTCCATAGTTCACATATTAGAAGTGCATTTAATCTCAATTTTCTTTGAAACATAAAAAATACATTTGTCAAGAGATCTTCATGTAGAAGGAAAATCTCTTGAGTAAACATTTTTTTTAAATGATAAGAACACAGTCTTTTTATTATTGTGTAAACTATATCTGGGTATCATTCCAGCATTCCTTCGTTTCATTTGGGGGAAAAAAACAAACAAACAAACAAACAAAAAACAAAACATGGCATAGGTATTGCCATTTATTCCTTCTCTTTATTAAATGTTTGGCCAACGAGTCTGAATTCTATGATGTTACCCAAACTTTTCAATGAATAATAAGGAAATAATGCATTATTGATCTTACTAATCCATTTAAGCAGATTCTAATGTATCTTTATAATCAGAATTCTGCTCATTTTAAATTGAAACATGCCACACACATCTTTATGATATGTTGCAGTCACTCAAAATAAGAGATACAACAATAATAGCAGAATCAAGGAACCATGGGGATGTTATTTAACACATCTACAGATTTCAGTAAGTTAGCTCTCCTAAAGAAGAAAATAATTCACTCCTACTTGAGATAGACATCAGAATTTTATTATGCCTTTTGGATTTCTGGGTATATGCCTTTATTCTAAATTCTCAACAAGCTTAAAAAATTTTAAATACATTTTATTTTGGTTGGTGTATTTCTAGAATTAAAGATGTCTACATATAATTAGCCTTCTAGACTTTTGAATGTTTATAGACAGTTTAAAATTATATGGCATGTAACAGATAGCTATGATGGGGTAAGGGAAATTGGAAGAATATCAAATTTGAGTTTTTGAATTGGGATAAATCTTGGCCAAATTGCTTAATATAAAAGAAATAATAATCAGAAAGCAGAGTACAGAACTCAACTTAAAACAGTATAATAAAACAATATGTGAAATAGTTATGGCCAGAATAATCAAAAGTCAATAGTTGAATATAACAATGGGAATAATAGTCAATGTGATCAAGGAAGGAAGAACTCAGAAACAATATTACAATTATAGTAACAAATATTAGAGGCCAGGCTTTAATCCTAGAAGAAAGGGTGTTTACAGATGTAATAATGAAATACATAAGTTAGGGATTTTGGACATTATATCAGGAAAAAGGATGTAACATAGTGGAGAATGATGGAACTAAAGTATAAGTTTTGTGTCTCTATGTTGTTTTGTTTTCGGAAGTAAATAGAAACCTCCTTAACAGCAGTGAATCATTAAGTCAGCAGTTTCAAAAGGAGGGTTATGAATTTGCAGCTGAACGACTTCAGTACAGATCTAAAGAATTCTTAAGAAAATCAGTTTGGGTTTCAGAGACAAGTTTGGGGATGGGAACACCTCTGTGATGGTAGTGAAAATTTTCTAGCACTTGCAAAAATGTTTATTTTGCATTAGATTTTATCTAATTCCTTTTGCAGTGTAGATTCCTGCCTATTACATTGCAAAGGTGCACATGAAGCAGTTTTTCCCTCTGGCAACCAGCTTGTTCTCTGTAGTTACAGGTCTGATTCTGCTTTTTGTTTTTTCATGTGTTTTGTTTTTCAGATTCTACTTATAAGCGAAATTGTATGGCATTTGTCTTTCTCAATCTGACTTATTTCACTTAGCATAATACACTGTAGGGAAGATTCTATAAACACAATTAACATATGACCTGGAAATCTCAATTCTAGGTATTCACCCAAGTGAAATAAAAGCCTGTGTTTACCCTCCCCTCACTAACACACAATTACTGAGTTTTTACAGCTGCTTTGTTCAAAATTTTAAAAAACTGGAAAGAAGTGAAATCTCCCTATAAGGGAATAAATAAACTGTGGCATATCTAATTAAATCCTCCTTGGCAATAAAAAGGACCAAACTATTGGAAAACACAGTATGGATGAGCTCAAATGAATTTTTCAAAATGAAAGAAGGCTTTAAAGGCTATGCACTATATGTTCCAATTTTATCACATAATGGAAGACAAAAAAGCGTAATGATGAATAAAAGGTCAGTGGTTGCCAGTGGTTAACAGTAGAGGAAATTTAAATTATAAAGGTGGTAGCATGAATGAGTAGGTGTTGTGATTATTGAACTGTTCTCTATTTTGACAAACATCATCCTCAATGGGGAAAAACTGAGAGCTTTTTCCCTGAGATCAGGAACACAACAGGGATGTCCACTCTCACCGGTGTTACTTAACATAGCGTTGGAAGTTCTAGCATCAGCAATCAGACAACAAAAGGAAATCAAAGGCATCAAAATCGGAAAGATGAAGTTAAGCTTTCACTTTTTGCAGACGACATGATATCATACGTGGAAAATCCGATAGACTCCACAAAAGTCTGCTAGAACTGATACATGAATTTAGCAAAGTCGCAGGATACAAAATCAATGTACAGAAATCAGTTGCATTCTTATACACTAATAATGAAGCAACAGAAAGACAAATAAAGAAACTGATCCCATTCACAATTGCACCAAGAAGCATAAAATACCTAGGAATAAATCTAACCAAAGATGTAAAAGATCTGTATGCTGAAAACTATAGAAAGCTTATGAAGGAAATCGAAGAAGACATAAAGAAATGGAAAAACATTCCATGCTCAGGGATTGGAAGAATAAATATTGTCAAAATGTCAATACTACCCAAAGCTATCTACACATTCAGTGCAATCCCAATCAAAATTGCACCAGCATTCTTCTCAAAACTAGAACAAGAAATCCTAAAATTCATATGGAACCACAAAAGACCCCAAATAGCCAAAGTAATTTTGAAGAAGAAGACCAAAGCAGGAGGCATCACAATCCCAGACTTTAGCCTCTACCACAAAGCTGTAATCATCAAGACAGCATGGTACTGGCACAAAAACAGACACATAGACCAATGGAATAGAATAGAAACCCCAGAACTAGACCCACAAATGTATGGCCAACTAATCTTTGACAAAGCAGGAAAGAACATCCAATGGAAAAAAGACAGTCTCTTTTTATTTCCTTATAAAGCATGGTTTTGTGTTATATGTAGTACCTTGTTGCTAAATCAGCTCTTAGATGTATTTTCTATGTTTTCTTCTGAAACTTTAATATTTTTATATTGCTCTTAGTACTGATATTCAACTTTTGTACAAGGTTGAAGTATAAATGAAGTTCATATTTCATGTATGGATATCTAATTGAAAATACTATCCTTGCCTTGTCATTTTTTGTCAAAAATGTATCACTCATATTTGTGTAATGTCACTTTTTATCTCTGGTAATTTTCCTAATTCTAAAGCATATTTTGTATGATAGTATCATATCCATTCCAGCATTGTCCTGGTTTGGATTTGCATGGTTTATCATTCCCTATCTTTTACTTTTAATCTATTGATACTTTTATAATTAAGTTTGGTTTCCTGCAGGCAATATATAATTGATTCTTATATTTTTATCTGATCTCATAAATAATCTCTGTTTTGTAATTGATGTGTTCTAGTAAGTTGCATTATTTTAATTTTAATTTGCTATTTGGATATTTTTATACTTTTGCTGAGGAATTACAACCTGCATACCTAATTCTTCAGAGGCTATGCAGAGGTATTATTTTACCAATTCAACTAAAACTTAGAAGCCTTACAATCATATCGTTCCCTTTACCCTTCTCTCTTTTTTAGTGTGAACATTGTGTTATTGTTGTCACATGCACTGTACCTTTATACTACTATACTATACATGTACTAGGTCAAACACTTATATAATTTTTGCCTTCTAACTTAGTCTCTCGTATTTGCCCAGATATTTACAAATTTTGCTCTTCTTCCTTTATTCCTTATGCCTCAAATTTCTATCTGCTATAATTTGTCTTAAGCCCCAAAATCTTCCTTCCGAATTTTTTTTTGAGCTGGTCAGCTGGTCATAAATTGTCATAGTTTTCCTTAATCTGCAAACATTTTTATCTTACCTTTACTGCTTATGAATATGATAGGTGCTCATAAAATTCAGAATTACCAGTTCTTTAGTAGTTTGTGATGTTACTGGGCATTGTTTTCCTTGAGTTTCTCTCTCTGTTCCAGATTCTCTGTCACTCTGATTTCTGTGGCCCTTTTCCTGGTCCACTGGCTAGAAAGGGGAGGTTCTTTCACCACCCTGACCTGCTGTCCTGCAGTTTCATGCAATTGGGAGAGTCTCATGGTGAGGTGGTAGGAGAAAAGAGAGAAAATAATAGCAGAGATTTCCCCTACACTCTTTAGACCAAATGGACCCCTTTCACACTCCCTCTGTGCAGAAGGATGGGCTCTGAGTCATTTTTTAAAGATGTAATTGACATATAACACGGTATAAGTTGGAGGTAAATAATATGTTGACTTGATATATTTATATATTTGTAGTATGATCACCACCATACCTTTAGCTTAACAACTCTAAGATCATGTCACATAATTATTGTTTCTTTTTTTGTGGTCAGAACACTTAAGATCTAGTCTGAGAACAAACTGAGGGTTTATGGGGCATGGGAGGGAGGGGTGGGTGATGTGTATTGAGGAGGGCACCTGTTGGGATGAGCACTGGGTGTTGTATGGAAACCAATTTGACAATAAATTTCATTAAAAAAAGATCTAATCTCTTAGCAATCTTGAAGTATATAATGCAGTGTTGTTTATTGTAATCACTATGCTGTGCTTTAGATCTCCAGAATTTATTTATCTACTAGTTGCAGGTTTATACCCTTTTAACATCTCTGAGTCTTAGTGCATTAGCACTGTGGCTTTATGCTTGAACCTGCCTTTTATCCTGACCTGGTCTGAGAAGAAAGATTTCTCTCCCACATTCCCCTGCATGCAGACTCTTTCACCTATTCCTCTTCCTGGAAGGTGTAGTTTTCTCTGATTTTTTGTTATGTGCATTCACTGACCATTTCCAGGATTTGGATCATTCACAGGTAAAAATCAGTAGATAAACGAGGTGGGATAAAGGAGAAGAACAAACACAGTAGAAGTTTACCACAGTACAGGTCCTTCAGTTTTGGTTTCTCTTATATCTGCCTGTTCTTTAGTTTTTTGAGTCCTCAAGGAGTTTGTTATTTTGTCCAGAATTTTAGATGTAATCAGAGGTAGAGATAGGTTGATGTAGATTCATTCCATCTTATTGGGCTAAGAAGTCAAATCAGTGTCTTTTTCTCTAAAATTTGTTAAAAGGGAAAAAAAAGTACTTAGTATAGTTTTGAATTATAATTTTAGAATGTCAAACACATTTTTTTTATCTTCAGTGAAGTGAAAAACAAATTTTTCTGTTACTTAGTGGCCATTCCAGGCATCTCATAAAGAATTTACATGTAAAATGCATCTTATAGGTTTTGGTGCTCTGAATTTAGAAACTTTGTTATCAGAGGAGAGAAGATATGGATATACCTTCTCAGAATCAAAACACAGCCCATAGGCGGGGCGCCTGGGTGGCGCAGTCGGTTAAGCGTCCGACTTCAGCCAGGTCACGATCTCGCGGTCCGTGAGTTCGAGCCCCGCGTCGGGCTCTGGGCTGATGGCTCGGAGCCTGGAGCCTGTTTCCGATTCTGTGTCTCCCTCTATCTCTGCCCCTCCCCCGTTCATGCTCTGTCTCTCTCTGTCCCCCCAAAAAATAAATAAACGTTGAAAAAAAAAATTTAAAAAAAAAAAAAAAAAAAAAAAAAAAACAACACAGCCCATAGGTAATAATTTCAAAGTCTACAATAATAGATAACAGCTTCTATGAACTCCTTTTAAATAATTAAAAACTAATATAGAAATTTAATATACGTTTCTTTTTTTATTTTATTTTTTTTGTTTTAGTCTTAAGAGGGAGAGAGACAGACACAGTGCATGAGCAGGGGAGGGGCAGAGCAAGAGAAGGACAGAGAATGTGAAGCAGGCTCCAGGCTCTGATCTGTCAGCACAGAGCTCAACTTGGGGCTCAAACTCACAAGCCGTGAGATCATGACCTGAGCTGAAATCGGCTCAACTGACTGAGCCACTCAGGCACCCCAAATATAACAGTTTCATGATGAAATACAAACTGTTCTGTGGACACAGGATAAATTCGCCATTTTATGGAAGGAAACTCAAATTTTTTATTTGTTTCCTGTTGTATATCATCCATGTGAAAGGACAAGTTTTTTGTTTTTTTGTTTGTTACCAAACATCTCTATGTGTATTTGGCTAGACATATGCCAATGTATAATTATAAATACAGATGATACACTTAAAATATCCCATTTTTAAATATAATTATCTTTATCAGCATAATATGTAGAGAATATATGTATTATAATATGTTATCTCAACAAGTTGGAATACTTATAAAACAGAAATATCATATTTCTTTTCTATGTATTCATGTATATTATAACTCTTTCACCTAGTAGAATCTCAAACATATTAAATACTAATATGTTAACCAAAGTACTTATTTTTATTTATAACAAACACAAGAAAAAGTAGAAAACAGAAAACCAGGAACTATTGAAATGTTCTCCCTATGAGAACAGATTTCATATTTACAAAATGTAGGTCAAAACCAGAAATATTAACAGTATCTAAAAATATTTTAATTTCCTGGTACTCTATAGTTTTCTATAATGAAAGATTAAGAAGTAGGAATAAATTAATATAAATGATCAACATTTTATGTTTTTACTTTCCCAGACATATACCAGGTTTCTGCAGATTGATCATAATTTAATTCAATTTAGTAATAATGTAATGTTTTAAACTTAACTAAGGATCTTGATATTAATCATAAAGCCAATGGAAAACAATATAAAAATAACTAAATCCTGAGAAATAAAACCCTAATCTTGTAAACAACAACAACTAGAATATAATTTTTACATGGTGGTCTGTAGAAATCAGGAAGACAGAGCTGTTTTAAATGAAATTATTAAATAAACATAATTAGTTTAAAGATTCACCCTGTAACTAGCTATATTACAAAACTTCTTAATATTCATCTTATATCTCTATGTTTTAATAGAGATTTAAAATCATATTTATATCATATTGTATCATATTCATGGTTTTTTTGTGAACTGATAACCAATATTTTTTTCTTATCTATCATTCTAATAACAAGATTATATTTAAGTTTACTTCTCAATTTGCTGTTTTAGAAAAAAACAAAAACAAAATGTGATATTTAAGGTATTAACAAAATTTCTCTTTTTTTTCCTATTAATTTTACTTGGACTAGATATTCCTAGAATGATGACTATCTAGATAAATTGCATATTTTAAGAAAATTAGTTCATCTTTAAAATTTCCTGACAAGGAAAAAAGAGAGACATAAAAGAATAGTTTTTATAAAAAGCAATGACAAAGATTCAGCTACAGACAGATACTATATTCTATTTTTAAATACAAGGGAAGTCTTATATGCAGGAAACCATTTTGAAACATAGACTCAGATTGTCAGAAAGCCCACAATAATGATTATAAGCAATAATTCAGGTTCCTGACAATCCTGTCAAGACCGTATGATTAGAAAGAATGAAAGGGGATGTCCTAAGTGAAGCAAACTATATTGAAGATAAATATGGTCGAAATTCTCCTCATTAGGATTTTCCCATTGTTCTAATATGCCTTTTGTGGTACGCAGAATATTATTTCCCTAAAGATCCCACATGCTGATCCCTAGAGCTTGTGAATGAATATGTGACCTTTAACAGCAAAGAAGACTATAGATGTGCTCAAGTTGAAGATTTTTAAATGAGTCCCACTGTAATCACAAGGTTCCTTATAAATGGGAGACAGGAAGAGGAAGAGTTAGAGCCAAAAAGGAGATGTAATGGCTAAAGCAGATTTTTGAGTGATATGATTGATGACTTTGAAGATGGAAGGGCCTTCAGTCAATGAATAAAGTCTGTCTCCAGAAGTTAGAAAAGGCAAGAACCTTCAAAAGGAAACCGACCCTGCTGATACCATGATTCCAGCCCCATGAAACACATTTCAGACTTCTGACCTTCAGAACTGTAAGAAAATAAATTTATGTTGTTTTAATTTAAATTTAAGCCATGAAGTTTGTGGTTAATTTGTTATAATATAAATAGGAGACTAATAAAATTATCAAATGAATAATCTTTTCTCTCTAAAGTTAGAAACCATGAGAAATTGGTTGATGATAGGTCAGAAGAGAAGTATCATTTGCATGTATCTAACATCCTCAACCTTACAGCAAAGACACCCTCAAGTGTAGACTTTAGAAATGGGGAGCCTCCTCATGTATGGAATGTGAACATAAGAAATTTATTTTGTATTCACCTCACAGTTTGGGGGATACATTTGTTATGATTATTTTTCAGGCAACTTGAGAAAGATAATATCTTTATGTCACTTAGGATACAAGATGCTGAAGAGCCAAGCATCTGTATCCTATATGGCTGTGAATCAGGATGAGGCTTTGCTGAGGCAGCTGCCTAACAGTTGAAAGCAAATATGTGAATATGAGGAGAAGCATTCACTGTGCTCTTCTGATTACACTAAATGTGAATGTGAAGAGCTGAAATGTAAAGAAAGCAAAACGTGGGTTGCTTAAGGAGAGTGGTGATATTTTGGTAGCATATCACTAGTGACTGTCCTATGGATTTTCTAAAGGATAGCTTGCATGAAGGCTTCTGACACACCCAGACTCAAACTCTTAGAAATAAAATATGCCTGGTTAACAGTTTCATGTGACAGCGTATACTTTGGATAGCATATTGTTTACTCAGATACACATGTGCCATCAGCATCTGGTGGCAACAACATATGGGGAAAATTGGACAGCCCCTGCCTCAACAGGCCAACCAAAAATGGCACCTTTGGGACTGGTCTTGGAATATGGAGTCAAGTCAAAGTGGCAGTTCTGGAGGTTTGGTATAACAAGGAAAAAGATTTGCAAGTAGAAATATGAACGTTAGAGATTAGAGGGAGAGCCCTCCAAGGAGGCTTGTCAAGGCTGCAAACAGTTTGGAAAATTTTGTGGAAACAGTGGAAGAATTTGTGTGTGGACTACATGCATCACAAGACTCACAGAATGTCTCTAATACAACAAATCAAATTGAGGGCTTGTGCTCTTACCCTATATTAGATATATTTATCACTAAAGAATCTGAAGTTTAATAGTCAGTGATCAGGATTATAGATATCCATCCAGGGCAGGATAGGGTGAGAAAGGTTTGTGCAAGTCTTGTGGTAAAACTAACCTATGGCTATCTGGCTTTTATTATTGTCTTTAATGACTTGAACATAATAATTTAAAAGGGAATTTACCTTTTAACTGGTTGAAATAGGGACAATATGATTGTATCCTCAGGTGAGATCAATGGGGCAGTGTTTCACAGTAACATCTGCAAGTTTGTATTGGTGAAAACTGTTTTATTATATCTTAGAATATTACTATGCATCATCTACTGAACCATATGTTCTAATTACCAACCTAAACACTGCAATTGTATAGTTAATGGGTAAAAGTTACTTCTGTGGAAGAGGAATGGAAAATGATATTCTAATTGTAACTATTTATCTGTATCAAACATTTGTCTAATGCTGTTATGCAGTATAAAAGGTTTTATAAGATTATTAGTATAATTAAATACAAAGCAAATATAGAAATGAAAAAAATCTAGGATGAGAAAGCATTTGAAAAGATTAAATTGAAGTCCTCAATGTGATACTCATGGAATAAGATTAGCCAGAAAAAGAGGTCAAATTGGCCTTAAATTACCATGTGATAGAATGCTTCCATCAACACACGTAAAAAAGTACAAGTATCTCTTAATACAAGAGCAAAACGAATATTCCAACTGGTAAAAGATTATTAAGAGACCTATGAAGTGAGAAGGTCACTTTCTCTCTCTGTCTCTCTCTCTCTCTCTTGTTGTTTGAATGAATGAATTTCTGATTTGTATCATATGATTCAAATCCTGTGATCATTGACATGGTAGAAAGATTATAGCTTTCTATAAAATGATGCATAAATATTTTAATACTAATGAAGGAGGATAGTTAAGATACATGAGGCAAATGACACCACATAGGATTAAAGTGTACACTGGGGTGGGATAGGAAGCAGGAAGCAGAAACATGATTTGCCCTCCTTAGGTGTGCATCAGGCACTTTTAATCTTCACCAGAATTCCTTGTCAGTATGGACCAGTGGAATTCAGTAGCTGAACAATAAACGAGTGCCCTACAGGGTTTAACAAGTACTGATTACTGATCTAAGACTGCTTTAAAAGGATATGTCTAGTTCATCCAGATCGTTTATTGTGAATAAACCTGAAATATATGCACTACAAACACATGACTAGTGGATTTTATAGGCTTAGAGACAATAAAACTTAGTATTCCCTGAGTTAATTCATTCTGCACACAATTCTTGTCTCTCTGAATCTGAAATACTTTTCAGCGTGAAAAAGGAGTCCTAAGAATATGCATGTGCTGGCATTGGGATTGCCCAGGTATTGGAGTGGATTTTGTTTCTGTAGAGTGTCTCTTACTAATTGGAATTAAAGTTGGGCTCTGTATTGAGACTGGAAAACAAAACTATTTGTAATTTTCTCATTTCATACCACTAAATATTTCAGTATCTGGCATCCACACCCTATGCTATCCCTTTTTTCTATTTCCTCATTTTTGGGCACTGATTTCTTTTTCTTATCACCTTCCCAAGCTCTGTTCTTAACAATATTCAACTTTTAATTAAATAATTCTACTCATCTTATAAAAAACTTGGCAATATTCTCAAAATAAATTTTAAAAATTAAATTCTAATTACAAAATTTACAACACAGAACTCTTCAGTTATGTTCAGTTCTCAGCTTCTCTTCACATTCAGAAGTGCTGCTAAGAAATCTTGTCTCTGCTCTTGAATTGTGCTTCCCATCTTTTCTGAATCAACTTTATTCAGTACTATTTATTTAAAACAGCTCCTCTGTCATCACTTTTGGTCTCCACTGGGCCACATCTAAGCAGCATTTAAAATAGTTGCTAACTCTATCCTTCATGAAACTCTTTTTTTTTTTATATTTGACCCAGAAAAAGCTAAACCATTTATTCTTTTTCATTTCAGGATATATATATTACAAACATGTGGCCATTTGGCAATAGTCCTAATCTCTTTTAAATTACATTAGGCTCCATGACTTTTAAACACTATTGAACAGGCTTCTTCATTGTATTACTATGTTAATTTCTTTTTTTTATATGAAATTTATTGACAAATTGGTTTCCATACAACACCCAGTGCTCATCCCAAAAGGTGCCCTCCTCAATACCCATCACCCACCCTCTCCTCCCTCCCACCCCCTATCAACCCTCAGTTTGTTCTCAGTTTTTAACAGTCTCTTATGCTTTGGCTCTCTCCCACTCTAACCTCTTTTTTTTTTTTTTCCTTCCCCTCCCCCATGGGTTCCTGTTAAGTTTCTCAGGATCCACATAAGAGTGAAACCATATGGTATCTGTCTTTCTCTGTATGGCTTATTTCACTTAGCATAACACTCTCCAGTTCCATCCACGTTGCTACAAAAGGCCATATTTCATTTTTTCTCATTGCTACGTAGAATTCCATTGTGTATATAAACCACAATTTCTTTTTTTTTGTTTGTTTGTTTGTTTTTTGTTTTTTTTTTATGAAATTTATTGACAAATTGGTTTCCATACAACACCCAGTGCTCATCCCAAAAGGTGCCCTCCTCAATACCCATCACCCACCCTACCCTCCCTCCCACCCCCCATCAACCCTCAGTTTGTTCTCAGTTTTTAACAGTCTCTTATGCTTTGGCTCTCTCCCATTCTAACCTCTTTTTTTTTTTTTTCCTTCCCCTCCCCCATGGGTTCCTGTTAAGTTTCTCAGGATCCACATAAGAGTGAAACCATATGGTATCTGTCTTTCTCTGTATGGCTTATTTCACTTAGCATCACACTCTCCAGTTCCATCCACGTTGCTACAAAAGGCCATATTTCATTTTTTCTCATTGCCACGTAATATTCCATTGTGTATATAAACCACAATTTCTTTATCCATTCATCGGTTGATGGACATTTAGGCTCTTTCCATAATTTGGCTATTGTTGAGAGTGCTGCTATGAACATTGGGGTACAAGTGGCCCTATGCATCAGTACTCCTGTATCCCTTGGATAAATTCCTAGCAGTGCTATTGCTGGGTCATAGGGTAGGTCTATTTTCAATTTTCTGAGGAACCTCCACACTGCTTTCCAGAGCGGCTGCACCAATTTGCATTCCCACCAACAGTGCAAGAGGGTTCCCGTTTCTCCACATCCTCTCCAGCATCTATAGTCTCCTGATTTGTTCATTTTGGCCACTCTGACTGGCGTGAGGTGATACCTGAGTGTGGTTTTGATTTGTATTTCCCTGATGAGGAGCGACGCTGAACATCTTTTCATGTGCCTGTTGGCCATCCGGATGTCTTCTTTAGAGAAGTGTCAATTCATGTTTTCTGCCCATTTCTTCACTGGGTTATTTGTTTTTCGGGTGTGGAGTTTGGTGAGCTCTTTATAGATTTTGGATACTAGCCCTTTGTCCGATATGTCATTTGCGAATATCTTTTCCCATTCCGTTGGTTGCCTTTTAGTTTTGTTGGTTGTTTCCTTTGCTGTGCAGAAGCTTTTTATCTTCATAAGGTCCCAGTAATTCACTTTTGCTTTTAATTCCCTTGCCTTTGGGGATGTGTCGAGTAAGAGATTGCTACGGCTGAGGTCAGAGAGGTCTTTTCCTGCTTTCTCCTCTAAGGTTTTGATGGTTTCCTGTCTCACATTTAGGTCCTTTATCCATTTTGAGTTTATTTTTGTGAATGGTGTGAGAAAGTGGTCTAGTTTCAACCTTCTGCATGTTGCTGTCCAGTTCTCCCAGCACTATTTGTTAAAGAGGCTGTCTTTTTTCCATTGGATGTTCTTTCCTGCTTTGTCAAAGATGAGTTGGCCATACGTTTGTGGGTCTAGTACCGGAGTTTCTATTCTATTCCATTGGTCTATGTGTCTGTTTTTGTGCCAAGTCCTTCATGAAACTCTTGTTTCCAAGGTATCCCTATGAGTTCTCCCAAATGTTTTTTCCTGTTCTAGCTAATTTTCAACTCCCCAGGAATATGACTCATATCTTTCTGAAATTTCTTGAAATTCCTGAGCTTCTTTGATGTTCCCCGTTGTCAGTTCTTGGATGGAGATCTTTGCTACTCTGTTTAATTCCATTCCCTGGAGTGATTGTATCTAGTCTTTTGGCTATATAATTATATTGATTATTCAAATTATTGCTCTAGCCCAATGTAGTTCCCTGTATTCTATATTTGTAGATAAAAATGACCACATAAATCTCCTTATACATACATAGTAGGTAATTCAGGCCTTCTGTATTCAAAAGGAAACTTGAATTCTCCACTCAGCCTCTCAGTTCTCACCACTTCTCTCATTATTGCCTCAGTCAATCCACTGTCTCTCATTAGGGCTGTGAGATAACCCTTTCTGCAATGCTAAAACTATTGAAAATGATGAAAGTAACCATACTGTCCGTATATGGTAGCCACTAGCAACATGTGTCTGTTGAATACTTGAATTGTGGTTAGTGGGACTAAAGATGTGAAATTTTAATCTTATTTAGTTTTAATTACATGAATTGTAATATAAAGAGCTACATGTGGCTAGTAGCTTCCACATGTAGCTTTTACTTATAGCAGAACAGTAAAAATGCCCTTCTGAAATCATGCCACTTTCAGATTCAAATTTCTCCAAGTCTTTCTGTTATCCTTAAGGTTAAGCTCAGTTCTCTACTGTGGGAAAGCTCAGTTCTCTACTTACATAAATGGGTTAGAAGAAAGCTTAGGGCAGAAAGCCGCCACCACGGGGCAAAAGTGCCCAAGGTTAGCTAGCAGGTTATTGTAACTGGATCGTGAGTAACTTGTTATATCACCTGCAGGAAATTACTTTCCATCTGGTGGCAATATAATTTGATTACAAACTCCACTTGCCCCCCAGACCCTTTGCTTACACACACAAGTTAATGATTACTGTCTGATTGTTTTCTCCATGTTCAGATGTGTAAGATCTTGTTTTCTTCACATTCACCACATGGGTGATATCTTGTGAGCTCAATAAATACAGAGATGAAACCCCTGTTCGGGCTCTTGTCTCCTCTCGGACAGTAGCCTCTCTCGTATTCAATTCTGCATCTGCTCTCTTGCTGGACAAGAGAGAACTCCAGACCCATAGTCTGCGATATCCTACAATAGCCAAATATATTTGGTCCCTTCATCCGAAGGACCCAGTTTAATAATCTAACTCGATTTCTGTTTTTTATCCCTTAGCTTACTCTACCCTGGTCTTGAAATCAACCTGTTTATTCTTCAGCATGTTACTCTAAGGGAGAAGACGACATGTTTGTGCTTCAAGGTCCGTATATTAGCTGTAGCCTCATCCTGCAACACTGTCCTTACAGATATTTTTATGACTTGCTTCCTAATGTGTTTGATCTCTCCTAAGTGACTATACTTTAGAGAATCCCTCTTATTTAAGATGATAATCCCCATTACTCTCTTCCCCATGATATGCTTCCTGTTTCTATATAACACAGATCAATTTTTAAAATGTATAAGAATGTATAGTAATGAACATGAGTTTGTATAATGGTTTATTGTCTTCATGAGAACAGAATATTTGTTTATAGCTCAAGTTTCAGAAGCTGGAAGAGAGACTTCTATATAACTAAGGTTTAATACATACTCTTTGTCCAAATAGACAAAAAAATTATTAATAAACATTAGAATGACAGTATACATTCTTCAAGGAATTTGAAAATTACATATATTCAAAATTTTAAAAGAAAAGCAACAAGTCTGGATCAAAGTTAAAGTCATTCAAAAATATTAGAGTGCTATATAAAAATTCAAAGTCATGCCATATCGATAGATGTAAGTATGACAAAAATCTATTTTTAATGTCCTTTTAAAAACAAAAAAAATAAAAAATAGAATGAGCAAAAAAAAAAGGCAAATGGTTTAAAATAATTACAAAAAAAGGTGGCATCATGAACTTAATTTCAAACAAGTATGAACTGAGGGCAATTAATTAAAAACAGTATGGCCACAAATAGGATAAAGGATGTAGTCTGTAATTAAGATCTATAAGCTGGGCCTTGTTAGCTTTCATATATTTGTTAGAACTGCAGTGTACTTTTAAACTATGATTTGTACTTGTAAATTTAGGATATATTAAGATATCCTTAAAATATGGTGCTTAACAAATTGTTGTATTTTGGTTCAGTGCAGAATTCATCTTTAAAAAATTTTTTTATTGTTTATTTACTTTTGAGAGACAGAGAGATAGTGGGGAAGGGGTAGAGAGAGAGAGGGAGACACAGAATCTCAAGCAGGCTCTAGGCTCTGAGCTGTCAGCACAGAGCCCAAAGCGGGGGTGAAACTCATGGAGTGTGAGATCATGACCTGAGATGAAGTCGATGCTTAGACGACTGAGCCTCCCCCAGGCACCCCCAGAATGCATCCATTTTTAATAGCACACCAGTGACATGCCATTAAATTACAGATGTATGGTGATAACCCATAGTAGTATACTTCTGATCACTTAGCTCAACCTTCTTGTCTAGGTAAAGGGAATTACTCTTTATCAATGCTGTGTGTACAAATACAGGCAGAAATAATAGAATCATTTCTTCTTTAATTCTGTTACCTCCATAAACATTTTACGATACCTTGCTGTTTTACAATAATCTTATTACCTGTTGAAAATAATATGGCAAGTAATTTAATTTTGGTAAATTAAGGTGGTTGTATTAAATAAGGATAAATGTGATGAATCTCTTGTGGACTAAGATCTATTTAGCACATAATTCAGTTGAAAATATCTGCTGATTTGTATTAATTGGAAGGTATAACATTTGAAAAACTTTGTAGTCTCATTTAGATTTTATTTGCAACAAATTATGGGTAATGCATTTGGGACTTCTCAGATATTTGTAAACAAATAGATACCCATAGTAAAAGGCATTTATACCTAAGAAAACAAAATCTTAATTTTGACTACAGTAATGATTTTCATAACTAACATTTGTTCAGCCACATGCAATTTTTAATATGAACTAATGAGTGTGTTAGGAGGAAACAGCCATACACAATGTATAGGAGCATTTGTGTACTCCACAAATCCAGAGAGGAACAGTGGGTGGGCAAGTATGAAAATAATATCCCATATACTGTGCAACGATGTGTCATTCATTATTGTATAATGATAGCACTTGAAATCTTGTATTTTGTTGGGGCACCTGGGTGGCTTAGGTGGCTAAGTGTCCAACTATTGGTTTCAGCTCAGGTCACCATCTCTTGGTTTGTGAACTTGAGACCCACGTCAGGCTCCACACTGTTAGCATGAAGCCTGCTTGGGATTCTCTCTGACCCTCTCTTTGCCCCTCCCCCTCTTGCTCTGTCTCTCAAAATAAGTAACTTTAAATTTTTAAAAATATTTTATCATGTACTCATGCCCATTTTTGTAACATTGTAGCATAGTTGATCTTCTCTATTCCAGTTTTATTTCAGGAAAAAAATTGGGGAAAAATTATTTGTATTTGATTTCTTATCAAGAATAAGTTTAATAGGGGCACCTGGGTGACTCAGTTGGTTAAGTATCTGATTCTTGATTTTGGCTCAGGTCATGATTTCACAGTCATGAGATTGTGCCCCACAGGTCTGGCTCTGCACTGGGCTTAGAGCCTGCTTAAGATTCTTTCCCTCTTCCTCTGCCCCTCCTCCACTCATGCACAAGCCCTCCCAATCAATCAATAAACAAACAAACAATAAAACTGTTAAATTATTCAATGTTAGTTAAGAGAAAAACTCCCCAAAATGGGTACGTTCTATTGGGAAATATGCATCTTCATAGTAGGATAAATCACTGGTAAAATTTAAAAAAATAATAATAAAAGATTGGTTTTAAAAAATCAGTATTTTTGTTTTATTCCAAGAAAATAAAAAGCATGTATCCAGCAAACTTTGAAGTGATGTCTTGAGTATCTGGTGATCAGAAACATTAAAAAATAAAGCAATAAAACCATTGTTTTCTAACAAAAAATGGCAACATCAAAATTTTGATAGTTTTTGATAGGGCTAAAAAACAGTCATACACTCTATGTTTTATTGTTATTTTAATGATTTTTTTGTTTATTACATTGATAATTCATTATTACATGCTGGAAATATTTTGACATTTTTTACAGTGATCTCCTTTAATGATAAAGTACGTACTTAAACGGTGCAATAATTTATCTTGGTTTCTGTATATTATTTCAGTAAATGATGACTTTCTTTTGCAACATTTATATATATGATTTCTGTTTTGTGTTGTGTTGGGTTTAGTGAAAATGCCCTGGGATTTCAGTATAAATGTCGGTGCTTCCTTTGGTTTTCTGATAAAGGCAGTTTACTTGTTATTTCTATATTCCTTAGAGATGGTCTTTTGCTTTCTTTTTTAAATTATCGGTATCAAATAAACTTTGTACTTAATCCATCATAGTACTTTTTGGTTTTTTCAGATCCTGTTTTGTTTTCTCTTACCCTGTGTATGGAACCACTGAGGGAATGGAACTTCATTATCAGATGTGTGCTCTTGGTTATTCTTTGCTTGACCTTGGGCTCTGCCATTTTCTTTTATAGGCAGTTTTCTCTGAGATGTTTGGCTTATCATCAGCCTGTGCAGTATCCAGTTTTTATAATGTATTCTCTTTTAACATAGAAAATGTTCAACTTACTCATACCACATTCTAACCTACATCATATCTACTTATGACAACAGGAAGATTTCTAGTATTTCAGAGCATTTGTATTTGTTTATGTACAAATTTGTATTTGTTACAAAACAATTGCACACCTTTCCTGTTTTGTTTAAGATTTGTTGAATTTTATAAAGATACTTGTAGTTTGATGGCACTTATAGTAAAGAAACAATATACTGTGTACACTTGCAATATACCAGGCCCTCTTCTAGGCACTTTATTTTTTTTTAAGTTTTTATTTAAACTCCAGTTAGTTAACATACAGTGTACTATTAGTTTCAGGTGTACAACGTAGTGATGCAACAATTCCGTACAAAACCCGGTGCTCATCACGAGTGCACTCCTTAATTCCCATCACCTATTTAGCGCATCTCCCCACCCACCTCCCCTCTGGTTTGTTCTTTGTAGTTAGGAGTCAGTTTCTTTGTCTCTCTCTCTCTCTTTTTCTCTATGCTCATTTGTCCTGTTTCTTAAATTCCACATATAAGTGAAATCATATGGTATTTGTCTTTCTCTGACATATTTTGGTTAACATAATCCTCTCTAGTTCCATCCATGTCGTTGCAAATGGCAAGATTTCATTCTTTTTTAAGGCTGAGTGATATTCCATTGTATAGCTATACCACATCTTCTGTATTTAGCAATCAGTTGATGGACATCTGGGCTGTTTCCATTATTTGGCTGTTGTTGATAATACTGCATCAAGGGTGCATGTAGGCAGTTTCTTTCTCTTTTTCTTTTTACTTAATTTAATTAATTTTTTTCCAAGTCAGTCATGACTTAGCTTGCCAAGAGCTTAGTGAGAGTGGCTCTGCAGACCACGGTGCAGCCCTCTTGGCACTTGATTTTTAAAATTTACACTTACATCCTGAAATACTTTGACTCCATTGATTAGACAATAAGTTTGAGAAAAACAAAAACAAAAACATACAGCCAAGGGCAAGACTAGGTTTCAAACCCAAAATGTAACTAATATCTCTAAGTTCTCTGTGTAAAATATGCATTTCTATTGAAGATATCCTAGATTAAATATTGCTCTTTCTCAGTCTCTCTTGCTCCTTCACTCCACTTCTCTTTTCCCTGTGTGTGTGTGTTTGCATGAACATGTGTGAGTTAGCATAGACTTTCACGAAAAATGTAAGGAGACCTAACTGTTGGGTAGGGAGTGGGGAATAATTTGCATTTTAGCAAATGAAGTTAAATCTGTATTATTCACAGTAATTAAAAATCAGCAAACACCACTACAACATAATACTATCATGGCAAATACAGGGGTGGGACAGTTAATAGACTATATTTACGAGGAATTAGTGTATCCAGGGATCTGTAATCTTGTTAAAATATATGGCATTGTAACTGTCATTCATTACTGCTAAATGTTTTGTTAGATGATGCACTTCCTTACTCATTTATTTCAGTTTATTGTTTTTTTTTAAATCATCTAACTTTTTATCAAGATAAAGAAAAAAACTCCAATTAAGAGAGTTTTGAGAAACTATATTAGAAAGATAAAATTTAGTATTCTGAAGTCTGCTTATTTACACATTCTTTCTTCTCTTCCAGAATATGTACCACTTACAGGCCAGGAAGTTATCTTATTTATATTTTTATCCATTGCACCTGGGAGGATGTCTGTTATTAGAACTGGCTCCTTAAATATTTGGTAAAAATTAAATCAAATGGTAGATTCCCATAATTAGTTCAGCTTAATTTAAGTATGTTTCCGTATTGTTGGTAGATACAAACTTTTAATCCAGACTGTATGTTATTTTTTCCTCAGGTTTCATAAATAAATTAACAAAGTATTGACATAAAACAAAAACAGTGGTTTGCTCCTCAGTTAGCTATAAGAAACTTTTTTAAAAGACAAAGTTTGGCTTCGAGGCAATTTTCCCTTCTCTTTTGAACCTTTAACGCCATACTAATAAAAAGCATTGGTATAGTGTTGAGCATGAACCTTATGAAGCGATAACATCTATCCACTAAATGTGCTAAACTGTTCTAATTGAAAACAATATTCAGCAATACCATTAAGGTAATTAGAAGCTCTATTGTAAATTAACAACTTTAAGAAAACTAATTTTCCAGATAGGACTACATGGGTAATGCAGGCAAATATGTACCTAATAATTGTGATTTTAAAAGTATGCTTACTCTCTAAAGGAACATTTTAAGACTCAATATTTTCTAATTGTTACTTTCATTTAACTTTTCAATAGTTGAAGCTGTTTCTCTCTTAAAATCACATTGACTTTAGACCACATAGTTTATAGTGCATCAACTGCTTATTTTCTTCTAGATTAAAATAGCATTGTAGTACTTTTGAGTTGTATATACTGTGCTTTGTTCTAGAGACATTTTGAAAACAGGCAAAAAAAATAGATACCTAAAAAGGTAAAATTTCTCACTTAAAAGATATGTATAAAGAAACAAAGGGTAGAAACAGTAGTTAATGTAAACTATTATTAAAATAGAAAAAAAAAGTCTAGGAACAAAAATAACAATGCTATATTCATGATATTCATATGTCCAAACTCTTTTTGGTAAATTTGATTAATCATGAAGAGTAATTCTTTTGGACTATTTACTGCTACTCTAAAATATAAATATAGCAAACCTAACACCTGGAGAAATGGAGTCACATTCATCAGTTGTACCCACACTTAAACTATTCTGTGTAATCAGTGTTGTGTCATTGTTTTCTGTAAGAATTACAGTTTCAGGCACATGCCTGTTGAAGTCACATAGTATAAGTCACACTGAAGTAATGATAGAGAAGGAGCAATATGGATAAAAGCTTACAGTAATCCCAGTCTTTTGTTTGTGAGGTCTTTTATGATTTCCCAAACTAAAGTAGATATCCCTGCTACCTCCTCCATTATACCAAGTAATTCCCCAAATCTAACTCTCAGTAGACATCACTGTAGTCAATTTACCACTTTCTATTCTGGTCTCTGTATCTTCATTTGGAGACATAATTTTTGCAGTATCTGCTGTTAACATAGTACCTGGCACAAAGTATGTATAAAGTAAGTACTAGATAAATGCACAAGTAAATGGGTGGGTTTAACCAGTTAGTCTTTGAAAGTTACAAATACCTTGAAGCCTTGAATATTCTACATGGATAGTTAACATATGCTTATTAAAGTCCTCTAAATATAGAGTTGTTGTAATTTAAATATTTTCTTACATGTTCACCTCCTCTGACCTATGAACTCTTCCAGGGAAGGGAACTCTTATCTACTTTTATATCTCCAAAGCCTACCTCAGTATCTAAGTCTGGATAAACTTTTAATGAACTCTGTATGAACAAAGATCTAGAGGCAGGCCAAGAAGAATTGGTCAGAACATCTTTTTATTCACCTCATTACAATGTGACCTTATAAATCTTTGAAAAGATAGGAAGCTGAAGACATCTCCCCTTTCCTTCCTCCTTCCTTCCTTCCTCCCATTCTGTTTATCCTATTTGTGTATACTAACATACATTCACATACATATGTGTTTGTGTGTGTGTATACAGAAAGACAAACTTTCACTAAATCCTGAGTTACGTGAAACTAGAGGTTGTTCTAATTGTATAAAACTGTTCATTGCATAAATCAAAAGCCGTGCTAATGGCCTGTTTTATTTAACCTGATAATTGTCTCCTGTCCTTGTTCTATATATTTGCAAACTATTATAGAGAATGAGAATATTTGTATTTTTGCTACAACTATGAGAAGTTGCCTTGGTTGATAAATAGGTGATTACTTTATCCATTCAAATAATGGGATTGACATGCTTTCAGTTCACCAAACAACTTTTCAAAAACTTCTTTGAGTGGCAAAAGACTCAATGATGTTATGAAGCAAAAATAGGGAAGATATTTTAGTCAAAATTCATTTTAGTGATAACTAAAAACTAAATTGCATTTTGTTTTGTTTTGCCCAAAAAAGGCTTTTAATTGTATTTCTGCAAGAACACTGGGAAAGTAAACATACGAAGAATAGTATAACATGAACTCTGAGTAACAAAGTATTTAAAAATCACAATTTCTTGTAAAGTTTCATAAGCTTGATTCATATTTAGTAATTATGGAAATGAATCATTGATTTTTTTTTTAAATTCTATTTGAATAACTGAAGTAATCAGTGTGAACAGCTCTATTCCTTGCTGTTCTATTGATTGAAATATACTTGTGAACGTCAGTGGGACTTTTGAATATTACAGATCACACTCATTTTGGTCAGTGATCTATCACAGATAATTGGTATTAAGAACCCAGCTGTGCCCTCTTGTTCTACTGATATTTTCAGCAGTTTTTTTTTCCTCCATAATAATTCGGAAAACTATAGATGAAACTCTGGTTGTTCATCAGTCACACCGGATTAATTGCCCTAAGTATCCCAAATCAGGAATAACAATTAAAAACAAACAAACAAAATTTTTAACAAAAACAAAGGAAGAAAATAATTTGAAAAGAACGAAAAAGTTCATCCAGCTAGAAGTCAGACTCTGACCTACCCTTAAATGTGAAAAATAACCAACACACACATACACATGCATGTTCTAACCCTAGAGCAGTTTATTTATTTTTTTAGAGCAGTTTCTTAAGTAGATTAAGGATCACTCCTCTCTAAAACAGTGTCCTACAAGCGTTTCCAACACTTTTTTAGTTCAAGTCCTCTGAGAGGCAGGTGTCAAAATGCAATTAGATCCACAATACATTTATTAAGGGACTGCCTTTCAGAGAGAGTGGAGAGGGAGCCTAGAATGTCTGGGAGAATTGTTAGTCAGGTGTGAAGATCTGACCTTGAATGAAGGTGAGAGGGAAGGAAGGAGGGTTAG